>NC_138576.1:98551335-99946335 GCF_964289735.1 Phaethon aethereus | reverse complement strand
TCTTTGTCTCTGGATTGTACATTTGTTAATCGGGTAAGTTTCCTCTCTCCAGTTCACTAAAACAATTGGCACTAAAAATAGCCTGAAAACCTAGGAAATCTTAGACTTGCATTTCTGTCCCGTTATCATAAATGCATATATCAGGGTGGAAAGAAAAAAAACACAAAAAAGTAGAAACCAACCCACCCCCAGGTTTAGTTTCTGAGTTGAAATCTATTTGCAAGGGAGCCAACGGGGGAAACAAATTCTGTTAAAAGATACGTGGGGGATGAGGCTTGAGGGAAAGCTAGTGCTGGATTACTGCAGGGATCTTCCCCGGAGGTTAGGAAACGTGCTGCGTGTTGGAGCCGTTCTGGAGCATCGTGTCTTAGTTTAAAACCACCCGCCAGCACCATCCTCCTCCTTCCCTCAGGTCCAGCCCCAGGGAGAGCGTGGTGGGCTCAGGTCTCCCATTTGGTAGTTCCCGAGTACATTCTGCTGTGACAGTTGTCTCGTTTTGTGTGGGTTTTTTTTTTTAATATATTTTTTTACTTTGATATAAAAAGTTCCTAAAAGCTGTTTAAATATTAACTTGAAAGGCTGCTGAAAAGGAGACTGTAGCACAGGATGCTGCAAAATGCAAACAAATGCCTCTTCTGAGGAGAACCATCACCTGCAGAGGTTTCATTTCGTGGGCTATTTGAGGTTTTCAAACTAACAAAATGGTCGCCTGGAAGTGTGAGATGAAAGACAGCTGGAGAATAACTGGACTGTGTATCACTAACACAAAATAATTTCTCTGGAATGGGGCAACTTAGTCCATTCCCCGACTTCATAGAACCTCCCCATTTGAATTTTTTCTGAACCACTCCAAATAAACCCCTCTTTAGACAAACATTTTGTTAATCATCTCTACAGTGAAAAAGTACAAAGCTTTCCTAATATGCCCAGACACAAACATCTGCCCATTTTAGGGATTTACAAATTTTCTATTACTAGTATCTGAACTTCTCACAAACTTTCACACAAACTTATGGTGCACCTCTGATATAGTGAAATCTCATTCCCATTTTACAGATGAAGAGAGAAAGAAGGTAAAAGGAGATTCTATGATTTTCCCAGATCTGGAAGTCAACAGAAAAGTCTGAGGCTTCACTAGGCTCCCTGGACTATCTTTTATCTCTGTCAGCTCAAAAGGGATTTGGAATGGGAGTTATCCCAGATTTACAAGAGGACCAGCCTCTGTTATCCTTAATTTGGATACTCCCTGTGGTACTATAGTTCCTGAGTTCAATCCTTATTCAAGACACACAACAGAAAAGTAAACCCCTTATTGAGAGTCGTTACAGTAACTCAAAGTACGCTCAAGTAGAGCACATCTTTTCATGTACTGACATGCCCTATTCTACAACTCCACGGGCCTCTGCCCTACAATGTTCTTTAATGTTTTCTAAACGCAATGTGAGAAGCAATATAGAATGAGAAAATCCAGAGAAGAAAGTTGCAAAGATTTTTTCAGTCCCTTAAAGGAAACGTAGTATATTAAAACGATACTGTGCACAAGCGAATATGTAATGTGTGCGTGTCTACAGTAAGAGGACACCTTAGGGTCTAATTCTTCAGTCAGAGGAAAAAGAATCTCTTTTCTCTTAATGCAATAAGGAATAAGACAAACAAGCACAATAATCATAATAATTGTTAAAGTAGAGTAGAAAAACGGGAAGAATTACCATGGTAGGAAAAAAATCTTCTCTGCCAGTCTTGAGGGAAAAAGCTACCAGGAAGACGGAGTATTGGGATGCTGATCCATTGCAGACACCACCCACAGCTGCCTGTGCCTCCACAAAACAAAACGGTGTAGCTAAGACCAGCTGCTCAGCCTGCCTAAGAGACGTGAGCCCTGGCACAGCCGACCATCTTAGGGCACAGACCTCAGCCAGAAGAAGTGGGTGCCCCATCAACGGGCAAGTGGAAGGCTCACCAAACTGCAGTGAAGTAACTGCACCCTCAGGTTCAGCTTGCGTGTGGATAAAACGATCACCCTGACCTGTCTCAAGATCAAGGCCGGGGATGTCAGCTCCGTAATGCTTACCTCACTAGCGTCTGACAAAATAAATTTAATACCTAAGTCCACCGTGCCCCACAAATGGTTAACCTTGGAGAAGAATCCCCCAGCCAAAACAAGGAAGAGCTGCCCGCTCTGTGGGCACAAACTTCAACATACCGCCTTCTTGCAATGTGTGCAATGCTGCATCTGTAAAACATTTCATCCAGCTGAAAAAAAAAAGAATTCGAGGCAGAGTGACTGTAAACATATTCCCATAACACATGAAGCAGGGACAAGTGGACAAGTACTTGACTCCATGAGTTTCACAGCTCACTGGGTGTCATTCCAAAAAGCATCTGTCACCGCCACTGGCAATGAAATTTGAAAACAACTGTGTTTTGCATCTCGGACTTTAACAGAGATGCCGCCAACAAATTATCTAAGCCTAAAGACCTAGGAAATGTGCACCTTACCTCTCCAGAGCTTGTCCTTGCTTATATTCTCAGTGACAGGAGTGACAGTGTTGCTAGGATGGTGTTAGACAGCAAATTCACACACAGATCTGACTTGCCAAATCAACACTCTCTGTCTGAGCTTTCCCACGATTCTCTTAAGAACAATTTCTTCTTTTTTTTCATACTAAACATGTTCTACTTGAGGTTTTTAAACTTTTGCCCATTTTGGTAAATCCAGACGAGCAAGTACAGGATTAGAAAATATATTGTGTCCCATTATCATAAATGCATATATCAGAGTGGAAGGAAAAGAAACACAAAAAAGTAGACACCAACCCACCCCGGGGTTTAATTTCTGAGTTGAAATCTAGTTGCAAGGGAGCCAACGGGGGAAACAAATTCTGTTAAAAGATATGTGGGGGATGAGGTTTTCCCTCAGAAAGCACTAAAAAACCCAGAAACCACTTGCCACCTCGATGCAGAGATGTAGGTACAGGAGAGGTGTTTATAGCAGCTAAAAATCTGTCGGAGTGGGCAAAGAAAGTGGCCTCTTCATGCCAGCGGGAATTCGGCTGCGATAGCACCTGGATTTACTCCGACCTGCATATTATGATTAGATGCAAGAAACTATTGCACCAGGGGCCGTATTAATGCATAGTAAGAGAGAATCCCATATCCCAAAGAATGTAAGTTTTAGAAGAAAAAGGATGGGGAAAGAACCAAGGCACAGAGAGGTAAATTCATTGGCCTGAGATCAGCAGCAGAGGCAGAAACAAAACCCAGATTTCTCTTCTCCAACATCCACTCTTCTAAAATACGCTATTCTTCCATACAGGCCCATTCAAGGGCTATAACTAAACTGCGCAGAGGAGCTGTCCCTTAGCCAGAGATAAGGGAAAAAGTTGGATTTCAACCATGAAAAAAATTACTGCTCTAGAGTTGTTTTAGCCTACTATCAAAAACAAAATAAGAAATTGGTAATTTTTATATTAATTGGAGTAGTACCTGAGTTTTTCCTTCCCTGTGTACCTGCAAAAGTGTTCCCGGGAAATAATCAAGATCAGAGTAACTTTTTTCCATAAGAAAAGACTAGCCTAAATTTGTGTGTTTTTATCCCAAAGACCCATTCTGCCCTATCAGAATTATGCATTATTATTGCATTATGTCAGTTCAAACAAGAGAACTAGGGCAAATGCACACTAGAGACTTCTGCTGATAAAAGCATATTAGCAAGGAGTGTAAAGTGATGTGATATCTTATTATCTCGGCCATTCCCGATGCTTCCCAGGAGGGAAACAACAACAAAAGGCAGTCCTGCCCTTATTGCCTCCTGCAGAAATGCAGGGACCATGGTTGCTGCTATCATGGTCATGCCCTGGCTGACAACCCACAAAGCTGCTGGACAAGGACCAGGGCATGTGCAATAACCTCTCAGCATAGGTTTGTCCGACACAGATGGGACAATCCAGGCAGCACATCCTGTGATTCTAATAACCTGTGAATACCTTTCAGTGTCCAAATACATGAATCCGTTTCTGCAGTGCTCAGCTCTGGGATGTTTTGGCTCCAAACGTGCAGAGACCTGCTTTGATGCCCATGTGAGGGAGTAGAAAGAGGGAGTTGAAGAGTCCGAGGAAGCGGAATGGCACGTTGGGTTGATTCTTACCCAACAGCCCACATTTCCTTGCTGCAAGCACTGCTGGTAGGCGACACAGTTAAGGGATGGGCTGTGGCAATCTAAGGGCTGTGAAACTGCGCACGCACTTGCACACACCTCTGTCTGAAAGATTTATTTAGGTTGCTAACGCTTCTTCTCTTACCCACAGTGTGTTCTGTTTTGATCTTGATTTTGGGACCAGCTGAGAATTCAAACATACTATTAGAGCCTATCTTCCCAAACACTGCTGTACTAACATCGGTTTCTACCCTACGAATAGGAAAAATATAAAACCTGAATCATCTTTCCACCATATGAGTCAGAAACACATCCCTTTTAAATATAGAACGGAGAATATAGCTGGCTTTGTTCAATGCTCTTCTTTCTATGCTGTGAGGCATTATTGTCCATTTAAAATATGAGGATGTTAAGAATAAAAAAAGATTAAATCATGTATTGGAAATCACAAATTTTTTTCTTCCTACCAGCTGTAGAGCAAGTTAATACTTCAGTTTTTCTAAGAGGCTGTCTGCATTTATTAGTGGTCTTTGGCTAAATTGTGACTGAAAAATGAGGTTAAAAAAGAACAACCTCTGCAGAAATGAAAACGATGTTTGCAATAATTGCCTAATGATGTTTTTTCCTACTTCTGTGCTAGGAACTGTAGCTTGGATTATACAAATGCTTTACAGGGGGGTAGTAAATTGTCATTCTCTCTATGGATTTACAAGATCAATCTTGGTAATTTGTTAGTTACAGTGTAGGTAATGTGATATTATTGCTCATGTTACACAAGAGGATTACATGGCTTACTAAATAAAGCAGTGGTCTTTACGTTAGGGACCATACTTCCTTCCAGACTGATGCCTAGACAAGTGAAATTAGATTGGTGATCTCAGCCTCAGGACCATCTCTGGTGAATACAGACTGAGATCCCCAAATGACTAAACACAACAGAGCTAATCACTCATCTCTATATGCTCGCCTCTAACACCTGGATTCCAGATTCTTACACGTTTTTTATTCATCAGCTGTTGAAACACACTGATGTGTGGTTTGCAGTGCAAGATTTACCGAGTTGCAAATTTGTATCTACGCTCCTGTTAGTTTATTAGGGGCCTGTGAAATTCTATTCAGGTTGTATAAAGGAACATTCAGTCACTCTTTTTAACAGGCTTCATACTTGCAGTTTGAAAATCCATCCATATTTCACCTTTGACTTACAGGGGGAAGAGATATTGTTATTACTATGTTGGATGGTTGATATAAGTCAAAGAGAATAGAAAGAAGAAAGAGCTATTAAACCTGCAGTTTTGTTTCAGTCCAAGTTTGTTCTTTACAACATTTTTCTTCTTGAAAGTCCTTGCTCTGACATTCTGCTGCTCAGCCTAAAAACCTTTTTTTGTAGTTTTACCTCTCACAGATTAAATCCTTTTCCTCTGTCCATGAAGCTCACCGTTTTTTATTTTTTGTAGACAGTTATCCGTCCACAGATGTCTTACCTCTCCTCCCCATGATTAATTTTAACACTGTTTTCTGAGCTCTGGCTAGCATTTCAATATATTTCAGGTGAACTGTGTCCTACAATTGAACACAATATCCCAGATGTAGCTGATTAAAAGAGAATGATACCTTAACTACCTGGGATCAGATTGTTAATGTTTATCTTCCTTTGATTATTTTTCCCACTCTAAAACTTTTGAATAAATTTTGTATTGATTAAAAGAGCTGCACTGACAGCTTTAAGCATGCCAGTCTCTGTTTATCCACAGAAGGGTAAAGCTCAGCATTGCTCTGTCAGTCTAGATCAGCCCTGACCACGGAAGACCATATCTGTGGCTGAAAGACTTGTATTTAAGTGAAGTCAGCCTAGCCATAGACCCCTCAACACTGGTCATTTTTTATAACCTCCAAACATCCACCATTCCTTTGCATTGTAAACTCAGTGAGGAAGTGAGTAATGCTCAGATCTTCAAAAATACTTAGGTACTCAAAGACGTAGGGCACATTTACAATAAGGGCTGACCTTAAGGTCACACTAAATCACACACCCACCACCCATTTCTACGGCAAGCCCCTTAGACTGACTCGCAGCATTAAGCCCACGTAAGCCTAAGAGCCCGGCAGAGTCCCTGTGCCGAGGCCAAGCCCTCCCCTGCGCCAGTACCCTGTCCTCCCCCTCCAGCGTGGTACATCGAAACACTGGAAGTGCGTGGGTACCAGTCCCACAAAATCCCTCTTCCTGATTTAGGACTCATCCCTGCTTCACCTCCTGGAACTTTTTTGTGGGCCAAGCCCAGAAGGGTGGAAAAGCAGTCCATCCACTAGTGCCAAAGGCTGCCCCGTTTAGCAGCTGTCCCTGCCTCAGACTGCTCGAGGACACTTCTTGGTGGAAACTCGAATAACACCAGGGCCCTAAATCCGAGCAGGGGAAATCTGGGATGTGACTTGTTACGTCCATTTGAAAAAACTCCACGCCATTCCTGCAAGCCCTTTTTATGTTCACGTACATTTCTGAGATAAATAAATAAAGAATGAATGCCCCTCAGCGTATCTTAAGGCTCTAATGAGAGAGGCAACGAGGGCACCACTTGCCTGAGCAATCGTGCTCTTCAGCTGAGGCAGCTGAACTATCGGGAACGGAGCTGTGACTGCCTATTTGTTTTAAGTGGACAGCAAAGTCTGCAAATAACTTCTGGTTACTATTGACCAAGACTACCTGAACGAAGAACCTATAGGTCCAAGTATCTGCATCCCATTACCAAGCTCCAAAAGCCACTTAAGTCACTTCACTGCAAATACTGCGGCTGCCGTGCAATGTGGCACAGATGGCTCTAATGAGTAGTTTCAGCAGCCTTGGTTTGGCTTTGTGCTTTGCAAGGACACAGGCATGCTAATAGGCCAGGGATGGGTAATTTGAGGGATGTTTTCTGCATTTTTTCTTGCTGCTAAAATAGGACGAAAGCTTGCTGTAGTTTAGATCAGCGGAAGCAATACCAGCCCGTCAGGCAGAAGAGGTGTGTGGCTGGGTCGCGGCTCAGGAGCTGTGCTGGCTCATGGTGCCTGCTGTCACCAAAGCATCTCCCCGTACGGGCCAGCGCACAAGGGGCAGAGGCCTGAATCTGGTAGGAAGCTGAGGAGCAGCTGGAGATCTGAGACCATACAACACAACCCCGAGCCAAAGAAGATGATGTGGTTCTAGTGTTCGCCCACTTCCCCCCGACACCACCTGGAGACCCTCTCCAGACAGGGGCAGCCCAGGTGCAGAGCCAGTGGCCACGGGTGGCTGCTCAGAGGGGCTCTTGGAGGGGGCACCAGCTGTGCCATGCAGAGCCCCTACCATGCCCACCGCCCAGCGGCCGGGGCTCAGAGGCAGCAGAGGTGAACCCCTCGTAGAGACCACTGAGGCTATCGGTGATCCCCAAATGCAACAACTGTTGGGGTGACACGGGGGTGGATAGAAACCCCCCTTCCCAAAACAAAAGGGCGGCTAAGATCTGACAGAAGCAGCTTCCCACTGTTTATTGCAGACGGAGATCCCACGTGTGTAAGTCAGATGGCAAGCCGAGGGAGAGCAAGACCAGCCTCTTAAAAACGGTGCTGTAAAAGGACCATTGCTTTATGCAAAAGAGACAGGTGCGTGAGAGCGACAGGGATCGGGAGCTCTGCCCTCTGAGATTTTTATAAGGGAGCAACGAGCCTGTGTAATTACTGGACTGAAGCTCATAACAGAACTTATAAACGCATTGCCAGTGTAGTTGCCTCCATTCCCAGATTTTTAACTCTAGTTCGGTCTTTCCCCGCCGTTCACAGGTACAAATGCCTCTGGCTTTCTGGAAGTGACTAGAGCAGAACTGACTTGCTAGTTCTTACCCTGAGAAACTGCTGGTAGCCTACAGGTAGAAATCAAAAGCGTGTCAGCTGAGATTTGGGTAAAGTAAGACTTGTATGGCATTAAGGTGGTTTAAGTGCTCAGATCTGCAAATTAGTCCGGTCTTTGTACTTTGCTTGCTTTACCAAAAAATCTAGAGTGAAACTTGCCATTTTGGGTTATTTCACCATCAATCACATGGACAAATGAGGCTTTGGGCACACACTTTTGGTGGTTTTTGTAAATGGTTTCAAAATTTTCTGCAGAGAATGAGAAGGCAGCTACTGATTATTTATAAAGCACTAACAACAAACAGTGTTAAGAAAGTCACTTCAAATTAGTCGATAAAGCACAAAAATATGCAAGGTTGTGTTTTTTTTTTCCCATGGAGTATTGGTGATTAAGATTTTAGGAGGGGAAACATGTCAGAGCCGAGCCAGTGTTATTTAAACAATACTAAGTTATCTTGGTTATGAATTGTTGAGGGGAGCGTGCTTACTGTGAAATTATCTACAACTTTGTTTTTTGATAATTGTTCAGTGAAAACTTCTGCATTATAAAGCTTGGCTTAATTTTCCAACAAACCACAGCTCATAATCAAACTCAATTTGTAATATATGCATTGACAGAAGTTCTCTCTTGGTTCCCCATGGGATATAGAAAAGCTGATGTCTCCAAGATGGCAGAAATGCTTCTAACAGTGACACCAAGACATCTCCAAAGGCTTTTTTTTCTTCCAGCACCACAGAAAAACAGGTTGCTGAGGCTAGGCAGGTGGGATGGGAAGGTCTTTCCCTCCAACACACTTTCTCCTGAGGGCATGAGGAGGCATTTTAGTCTGTGTGCCTCAGGAGACTGACACAAAGTACCGTTAAGCCAAGAGGACGATTTTCATTAACATCAGCAGGCATTTGCTGAGGAGCCAAAAGGCTGTGTGAATTAAATCAGTCAGTCAGACACGGAAGACGGAGCCAGGCGCAGGCTGGGCTTCACAAAACAACTAGGTATTATCAGTTCAAAGGAATGAAGCCCGGAACCGCAGCCCCAGTGACACCCTATCTGCAATCCCTTTGTAGGCTGCTGCCCTTGGATCTACTCAGGGGCTCAGCTTTTAGGAGTGAAAGTAGTGGTTCACCCATTCTACAAAACAACTACCAGGCACTAGTGTCTCCCAAAACAGGAACTAGAGCAACGATTCTTCAGGGTTTGCCATGCTTAGTCAATTTGGACAGACAGGGGCATCCTGAGGGGCAACTTTCATGTCACAGGCAGTACCCTATGCTCCATTTCCAGCTAAAACATTCAAAGATTTCATTCTTGTTTCCCAGAGGGAGCACAAGGAAGAATGCTACAGCAACACAATCCTTCATAAAATTAGGCCAACAATAATACTTTTTTGCAAAAGTGTTTTTTAAATGGTTTGTTGGTACTCTCCTGCTGGGCAGAAAAAGACAGAGAATGACATGTCCCTCACGTCAAAGACCTCAGGAGCATGAATGCAATAAAATCTGCATGAAATACAGGGAGTTTTTAAAGGGGTGTTTTAGCAGCCTTCTTCCCTCTGCTTGTTTTCGTGAGAGATCGCCAAAAGAGCACAAAGAGAAAAAATTAAATGAGTTGGGGAGAAAGAGGCAGATCCCCAAGGTATTGCCCAGCCCAGCCCGGTGCTCAGTGACAGCTCCCGCCTTGTCATGCTGAGGCGGTGGATTCCCTGTCATCCCCCAGCCTGCCTGAAGCACACGCCAAAACACACGTCAGAGCGACGCCACGCTTGAGACGTGGTGAGCTCCCACCTTCCGTATTTGCGCGGCATGGGCCGGAGCTGGAAGCTCGCCGTGAGACTGCAAGCTGAACGTGACCTCCCTAAAGCACGGGGAGGTCCACCAGCCCTCCCATCCACTAAGGGAGGGTAACCAAGGCCTGGAAGCGTGCAAGCTCCAAAAGGCAAAGCCCTTCCAGAGTTGGCGAGATTTTTCTTTTTGACGCAATAGAGAAACCAGACATAATGATGTCATCATGTATAAATGCTATAATAGATGAATCTCAAACAGTAAAAATAGTCTGTACTGAACTGGTTGCAAGTGCTCTGCAAGAACGGTAGAGATTTATCCTGCTCTTAAAAATTACTACTGAGTTTTTGAAGTGGAGTTATTTTCAGAAACATAATAGTCAAACACACTTGAATAGGTGGAGGTTTGCAATATAAAACGTATCCTCATGTACATTAAAAAGTAGTTGCTTTCCATAGTGGAAAAATGAAGGAAGCAAAACGTATCATTTAAAACCACACTTGATTAGCTGAGACAGATCTTTATGCATGCCAATTATTACATTTTACTCCTAAGATACCTATCTCTACTAGCAACATATTTTATGGGTTTATTAAGAATGTCACGTTGTCTTTTCCTACTTAGCTGCAAATAATTCAAACAAAATGTTGGAAGTTTTCCATTACAGCTTGTTAGAAAAAAATGTTATCTTTCCAAAACAGTTATTTTAGGAAAAATCCTAAATATTTCAGAATTGCTTTCAATATTCAAACAAAGTCCAACTTGCTTAATGCATGGGGAGCTTCACCTGGCAAGTTCTTGTACAATAGTTTCCCCTTTTGCAGAGGGGCTCTTTGGAAAACCTCAGGCTAAAGATCACATCAAATGCCATCTGGCTGGAGAGCCTACCCACAGAGGCAACTCTCATGCCTACAGAGTAGCAGAGGACTTCAATTCCAATCCAAATATTTTCCCTTTCAGGCAAGGTATTTTAACTTTTTGACTAACATAAATAAATAAAATACCATAAAAAGCAAACACTTTAGCAAAAGAAATCTCCCATCGTCAGAATTAGAGCTGTGCAAATGATGGGATTTTTTGGTAGACAAGTCAAATGAAAATATTAGTAGGAATAAAAACAATAATTAATTTTCAATCTTGCTAAGTTTATGTACTTATTTATTTATTGCACTTATTTTTGGAAGATCAAACCACAAAGCATCAAAATTGAAAAACCTGTCCATTGAAAACTTGGGGTACTGACCTGCTCTATCCATGACACAACTTCCACAGCTTGTGATATTTTTAATAATGCTAGCAGAGATCAGAAGAGGCGATCACTAAACATGGATCGTTGGAAATACATACCACTGTTGAAAACACCTTCCAGTTGAACTCTGAAATTCCTGAGATGGGACTGCTGTGGTTAATTTCAAGTCTACTGATTGGGAAAGAACTTCTTAAATCTCGCCATTCGTAAGAAATAAAAATCTACTTGAAATGACTCCAAGACAAATGTTTTTTTTATATACAGGCTCAAATCTAGATTCTGAAATCATGCAAGACTGTTAAGTCCAATCAGTTATTACTTCCTCACAAACTCCATTTTCAAGCATGAGTCCATTTTATAAGCCTCCCAACATTCAATGACATTTTTCTCAAATTATACGTTTAGGTTATGTGAACACAAGCACAGAATTTATAGCTTCATTCCAGATTAAATATACGGAATAATTCAGGTACAATGAGCAAATGCGAGCCCCAAAGCTAAAGGTCAGACCCCATTAAACATCTCACTCTTCATACTTACAGGGGCCCCTGCTAAAATGTACAGGACACCTGAATTTTTTGCTATCTGGTCCTCACAATGGGGCACGGTGGGATTTGTTCGTGTTTTAGAAGTTAATCAGCCTTTTGTGGCAGTAACTCTAAAGCGAAGTGTTACCTGGTGTGCCAGGAATGTCCTGTTTTCTTTTGAGAGGAGCCTGCCAAGGTACTGCATTACCATCATATGCCTTTCATAATCACTCACTATTATCAGCTTCTCAGTTTCATCTCTTGGATCAGCAGCAGTTTCTTAAAAGTATTTATTTTCTTTGCTAGCCCAGCAAAGGGCTGTCACAGCACATTGGATTGCAGCAGCAAACAGGCCCGCGGGAGCAGCAAGGCTGCTCGGCTCTCCCCCAGCCTCCCAGGCCCTCGGGGAGGTGTAGCCGAGGGTGCATGGCTGGCTCACCTAGAGGAGGGTAGGGAAGATGGGATACAACTTCCCATGGCACGCGGAGGCTTCACCTCCTCTCTGGCAAACCACCGCTGCCAGGGACTGCGCCCATGCTGCAGAGGATGCAGAGATACTGCCCACGGGCACGTCACTTGCTACTGCGGTGTAGCAGGCTGCAGCGGGCAGCAGGCAGGCTAGCAGTGTTTTTCCCAGAGGAGGAGGACTTCATTGCCTTGTAACAAAAATGGAAATCTTCCTCCCTCCACTTTACGCCACCAAAAGGACAGGAGCAGACCAAAGGGAACCCTGCAAACGCTGCATCAGGCTGGGGAAGCCTTTCCTGTCACAGCTGCAGAAGAGGACAGCTGAGAAGCCACTTGCAAGTGCCAGCAGAGAGGGTCTGACTGGGTTTGGCAAGAGCAGGATGCAAAGCCTGGGTCAAATCTACTGAGACCTGGGGCCACCTCTGCCATGGGCTGGGCTGCCCGGGGCAGCTTGCCCCAGCTGAGGCTGCTGGCACTGGGGAGCGTCTGCCCCAACGGCCTTGCCGGCGTGCTTGTCTCCACCACCCCAGTGCCCGTGCCGTTGCTGCTGCCAGAAGGTGCCCTTCTCCCACCGCCGCTGTGCTGCCCGTGCCCGGGACGCAGGCTGGCCCAGTGAGAGCACGGCTGCACTCCCCCGGGGATCTCGCCCACCAGCGCCAGGACAGACAAATGATGATTTCGCACTCGTAGCCAGTCGTTCCGCGAGACGCATTTCCAAGTGCAATCGAGGCCTTAGGAAGGGGTATTGCCAGTCATTGCAAGGATCTCTCGAAATCAGAAAAATCTTAGGCTCGAGTGGCCTTGCCACCTCCCCTCCACCCAAGCAGTGAGTTTAGTGCTGCACCCGAAGGGCGTCCCCAAGGTCCCCATCCTTATCCCTCCCAACACGCACAGAACAAATCGCCCTGACATGGCCTGTGGCACAGAAGACCTCAGCAGGCGAAGAGAAACTTTTTACATTTCCAAGAGTTCCTGCATGCAGCACTTCAAAGAAGGTCAGAAACTCTTTGTCTCACCGTGTTAGACTGACGGCTGTCACCACCGCGTGCTCTCCATGTAGAATCAATTAGTAATAGCCAAAGTCTCTGGTGACTCTGCAGAGACGGATTTTCTTCCTCTTCTGAAACACCGTCAGGGTTTTCTCATCAAAGGATTATGCCTATGACAAGAAAGCAATGTAATTTAATATAAGCTGAGAGGGAAATGGAAAACTCCCCCACCTGAGGCTAAAGCTGGGACTGTTGTATCTGGAAACACAGTTGTATAATCTCCAAAACGATTTCTCACCTCTGCCTCAAAAAAAAAAAAACAAAACCAACACCCCAACAAAAACCCTCTCAAAACAGCCTTTCCAGAGCATATATGTGTAAGAGGGAGAAAATTAGCTTAGGTCAATCCCATGGTCTCTAGCATAGGTAATTCCCCATTTCAGATATGGTTTTCTTATTTGTCCTGTATAGAAAGAGGGAAAACATTACAGACAGAAGCAACGTTTTCAAACCTTGCTCAGACTCCTTCTAGACCCTGATTTCAGTTGTTATAAATCAGAAGTCAATGGATCTGTGCAGCTTACAGCAGTGAATTTCTGACCCACTGAGTCTAAAACAGGAAACAGGTTTATAAGATAAATGGCCACAAATTCCCTATTACTTGGTATATTTTTTTAGAATATGCATTCTTTTGGCAGCATACCACACTTATTACAGGCGCCCACATTTCTGTCAGAAATATTTTAGTGAAGTAGCCTTTTTAAAATACAATATCATTTGTGGATGACCATGGACTCATTGGTGTGTGTCCATTCCTTAAATTGGTTTGCCTGATGGCTGTATCCCTTTTTCCTCCCCACCCCCCCCACCCCCCCCTTTTTGTGGTCACATATTTTATTTACCAAACTAGTTTGTGAGAGCTGGAGGAAAGGTACTGTCTGTGCTTTCCTCACACAGAAAGGATTCCAGAGACATTTCAGTACTATTCAGAAAGAGCGCTTGGCAGGCCTTCCCCGTCACGGTAATTCACATAAGCTTATGGCTACCACTCAGGCAGAAAGAGAAAAACAAATATAAGTGGAGGAACGATTTTCCTAATTGTTTACACTTTCTGTGCGAAACTTATTCATGAAACTTGTGGCTCTATATTTTTTTTATATGCTCTCATAGAATAAAGCCTTTTGGTAAAGAAAATAGGCATGGTGGTTGTTTCCACTTGGGTGCTGTTTTCTCACGGTGCCCACGGTTTCACAAAGCCACTGTCTTTGCTTTCATTGCTGACCCTGCACAGCAGGCAAAGCAGCTCAGCCTTTAGCAATCTGCATTCACGTGAGTCTTGGGGTGACAAAAAACCCAACTAGAACAACAAACAACTAGAACAAAAAGCAGCTAGAAAACAATTGACATTAAAAATCTACCCATCATCATCATAGCCCTGCCAGAAGAATTAAGGAGAAGCCAGGCAGAGCTAAGAAGGGCAGAGCAGGTAACAGGCTATTTTGCTCCCACCGGGCAGAGCAGCAAAGGAGGAGTTGCCATCCCACGTGGCACCATCACAGCCTTGGACCTCCCTGGACGCAATTTCAGCTGGTAAACTGCAGAATCAGATTTTAAATGCCTTGTTGTTCTGAGGTACTTTGTGTCAGCCTTTTTTTTTTTTTTTTTAATGAGGAGAAATGATTGCCAATGCTTTAGTTTTCAAAGAGAGACTTCAAATTCACCAAAGACTGAGGGTATTCAGATCTGAATTGCAAATTCACCCAAAACTTGTGTAAACCCTGAGCTGAGCCTAACTGAGCCTTTGAAGAGTTTTATTAATTTTTTCCTCTATTACAAGTGGCTGTGGGTGAAAGCACCAAAATGTCACCTAGGAAATTCCCTTGGCATTATTTCCACCTTAACTATAAGAAGAAAATACTAGAAAAACCTATTTAGAAGGCCTGAGAAAAGAAAGATTTTTTTTCTTTTTAATTAATTTTGTTCTTTCGCTCTTTCTCGCTTCCACACCAAAATAACACTGGAGAGTGGAGCGCGCTTTCCCAGTGTGTTCCCAGAGGACCGATAGAGTTGCCTATGGTAAGGGCAAACTTTCTTGGACAGGAGACACAATTTCCTCTGCAGCCTCTACAGAACTACAAAAAACCTCTGCTGGATGCAGGAGGCACCAGCCTTATTGGCTTTCCACTCCAGGAGTAAGATGTATTCATTCAATTCCTCGTTTATGTAAAAAATAATAAAACAGCACAAAAATCACATAATGCAGCAGATATAAAACAGTCCTGGGGAGAAGGATAGAAACTTGAGTACAGCAGACCTGATTTAGCATCTGTGGGATTTGTAGAAGTAATCAGTCCTTCGAAAATGTACGACTGCAGAGGGCATTAAGGCCTGGTCTAAGGTATGATCCTACCTCAGGAACAGCACAGAAAAGAGGAGATGGAAGTGAGAAAAAAAGAAACAAAAGGGCTTACAAGACTGGCTCCATCTGAGGGCAATATGTTATTCCCATCAGACTGTTTCCACTCTGGGTTTTCATACTTGAGAGGTTGGATAAGCCTTGGACAAGCCTCTGAACTTTTAAATACTTAGCTGAAGCTGGAATTCCAAACCTTTTGAAGCTGGCCCATCACAAATGCCAACATACAAACAGCTTCCACATAAATATTAAATGCAAAAGACATAATTTATAAAAATGTCAGTGTGCCAAAGAATACTACTGAACTACCCAAAGATTTTTTTTTTACATGTGCCACACACCGAAAAGTAGCTAGACTAGCTCAAGGCTGCTTTGAAAAGTGCTTCACTACGGCTATCATTGCTTCATTGGATCCCCACAGGTACTTGAGAAGTAGCGCGCAAAACTCAGCAGTTTCGCTTTGCATCAGATTGCATTGGCATCTCCTTCAAACTTCAGCTCCTGAGATGGTAGCCCAAACAAATCAGCAGAATTCCCCTGAGGTCCGGCTCTTAATATTTATTATTCGTATCCAGAAGCTCAGCTATGCTGTCTTTGTGACACATTACAAAAAAGTAATTTGTGTCAGATAATGTATGTTGTCGGGTTCCAGTTGAGCTAAGAGGGCTACAAGAGTTCAAGGTTACTTACTAGTTCCATGTGTAATATTCATAAGACTTCTTATTTTTCATGATACCAGCATACTTGTAAATTGCATCTAAGATGTTCTTCAAAACACTCAAAACCCATGTTCCATGGAAGCATCAGTGAATAGAAGTTCATAGGTACACCTTCATTTAAAAGCAACAACAATAACTATCGTTACTATTCGAGAAAGATGCAATCTACACCCTCCACATGTTTTTATTATAGCAGTCCCACTAGAAAAAGCCAACAAAATGGTGTTTACCATTGCCTTTTTGTGCACACGTCTTTAAGTTCAAGCACTTCACATAGACTTTCTGCCACCAAGGATTAGTCACATTGTTGACATTCATCAGTTTGGTTACTCTACACTTCAAGGGATTCTTCAGCAGACACCAGTCAGCCACTTGGAAATGCAGTCCAAAAAACTACAGTGATTTGGGCAGCAAAAGTGATGCGGTTAGTGGGAGAAAGTTTGGGGAAATGTATTGGCAAGATTAGCAGAAGAGCATTTCCTATAATTTACTGACCACCAAATTAAAGGTTATTATAAAATATTGTTAAAGCTGACTTGTAGTCTGTTTGCAACTCTTTGTACATGTAGTTATGAAAACTGAGCTCAAAAGAACTGGGGACTCACAGTGACAGTGTGTCTTTTTCCTAGAAAAGTACGGTTGAATGAACAAGATTCATGAAATGCAGATATATGCTTTCCAGAACAACTATAACCATCCCATCTGTGCCTCTCCAGTACTCAAAAAATATTTTTATGTTCTTAAATCTTTTGACAGTATTTCTGAGCAACAGCCATTTGTAGCAACCATAACATAGACGTCATCAACCTTTAAAAGCTTCAGACATGTAACATTCAAATGCATTCAGGTTATCTTCTGTTTCTTTGAAGGCAAAGAACTATAGCTGATTTCACCTCGAAACAAGTTCCTAGTGACTTTAGCTAAATAAATATAAGATGGTTTCTAAGCACGTCCTTTTCTTAATCTTCCCAAAAATAAGGCTCACATGCTGGAATAATGCATGACACAATGTGAGTTTGGCACCTTATCTCTGACCTTATAACAAACAAACGTGGCTTCTCAGGAGGAACCAGTAAATCCTGCATGTCTTGTATTTCTCTCAAGGAAATATCAATATGTTCATTTGTCGGACCTGCTAGCCAGAATGTTACCCATATTTTTCTCCAGCTTGCCCCCTGCTTCAAGGGGACAAAGGGTAACTCGGGTGTTGCTCATCTCTCCTCCTCTCAAAACAGAGCTTTACCTGTGGGCTCTTTCACCAAGTCATTGTGGATGCCAAAAACCAAAGGAAATTCACAAGCGCACAGCAGTAGCAGCAGTCAGTCACAAATGGAGAGGGACCCAAAGGATTGTCTTTGTTAGGGCAGCCATTAAGCAAGGCTCCTCTCATGCGTGTATGTATGGTAAATGCATATGGGGCTCCAGGCTTCAGTAAATGGTTGAACAAGTTTACTGACGTGACTCATTCTATTGCTATGTCTAAACCAAGTCAATTTTAGCTATTTAGCTTTGATGAACGTTAAGGGTCATAACAACCGTAAAAAGTAAGAAAGGCACCTGAAAGCATTAACAACATGGGAAAAATATGGGGTTCAGCTGAAAATAAACAGAAGAAATTTCAAAACAAAGAGCAAGTTTATTTGTTCTTTCCCAGAAAGATTACCTTCTCTCATAAAAGGAGCTTGTTACTGAAGTTCTTTCACTTCTGGTATCATGGTTCTAACACTGTTAGTCTGGTCAAAGCCTATGTGGGCCACAGAAACCGAGGCAATGACACTGTTTATGAGAGCTGGAAGCAGGAAGAGGGTGAGAAAGATGAGGAGCGACAATATTAGTCATCTACAAAATAAAGAGCTAGGCAAGAGGGCAAAATTGCTGAAGGGTAGATAGAGCTAGTAGTGCAGAAACAGAGTCAATTTCTTTTTAATAAAAGGGAAAAGAAAATTGCACATGCTCAAAGAAAAGTCCTTGAAAGTACCTGACAGCCAATTCTGACTGAAGGGGAAATAGAGATTAGTTTGGAGCAACATAGATCCAGCAAAATCTTATTCTGTTAACCCCTTTTGTTTAGTAAATTCAGTTCAAAGTGCTTTTGCTGAAAAGGAATGTTAGGGCCCAGTCACACTGGATCTGGTAGGACCAGGATTTTACTCTGTGCGCTCTGTTGTTGAGTGTTTTAGATGGCTGAAGCCCTAGTAGCCGAAACTGCTGAATTACATCTATGCCTACATTTTATATTTTCTCCTATTCTTAGTTTTAAGTCATTGCTGGAGTTCCACACGGGAGGTCACAATTTGGGCATCAAATACGATATTTTCCATCCGCCAGCTATAACCTAACAAACATTGCCTTAAATAAATTTGTGCCCATGCCAAATTCAAAATTAACTTCCCAAGCCAAGTTAGGGTTGGTGGGATGGGGCCAAGGGGCCCACAACTCTGCTGTTGAGCTAATGGAGCAGCCTCAAGCTGCCAATCCAACAAGGGAGACTTTTTTATTTAACATATACATTACACGACGTGTGCAATATTTTCCACATTCAATGAGAAGACTTTATTTATAAGCTGCCTGTGTTGAAATGGTCTCTTATTACAAGGAAGCAGCAAGCCAGGTTGAGCCTGGAAACGAATTCTCATTTTCTCCGTCACTGCAACATTCAGTGACATGTTGTTCATTCCCTCCGAAAATATTTTGCAGATGGTTTTGGCCATTTACTGAACATACAGACCCTAGAATAATGACTAGAATACATTCCCAAATCTCTCCATCTTGTTCAGCCTTCATTACTTATTGGAAGAGTCAGTGAGATACTGGGTTTAAGGAATTGTATCTATCTCCAGGAAGAGTCCTATGGTGAAGACCACAGTTTCATTTTCAGCCAAAAAAGTGTCTTTTGTCATCATCAACAGTTTCAAATGGTTTGAAATTTTGCAGACAGCTTACATATATTGTTTTGAATCTTTTCTATTAATGCAAAATTGAGTTAGATACTTCATAGTTTGAAAAAATGAGCCAAATCTTCACATCTACGCTGACTGCAATATGAATTGATACACGAAGAAAAAAAAAAAATGTCCATAGTTCTGGCTTCATTCATTAGCCCAGGATGCTTTCTCTGAAAAGTCCCACTTCCAGATTCACCTGTGATGCCAGTCAAATTTCTTATCACATAGGATGCTATTCAATATTAAAAAACAGTTACAAAGTTCTTGTTATGCTGTGTAATAGTAAATTATTATGCAAGCCTTCGGGATGTCCTGCAAGTGCATACATAATGTTTCCGGGGATGGGGCATCTACTAATGAAAATCACCATTCCATTTCTACATCCTTTGTTCTCACGTCAAGTACTTTTGCTACATCTAAGATATCCAAAAGATGGTCATGGGTAACAAACCCCAGAAGAATATTCTGAATTGTGAATCCTGGTCCCACAGAGGCACCATCTATCAGCTTTGAGTTACATATATATGTCTTACTGAGAAACATATTTCCCAACGTCATTATCTTCTCAGTATTTCCTATTGTTTGGCTTGAATTACTTCCTGCTTGGAGAGTACTCATAGAACCACCCGTGGCTGTGAAACCCATTTTGGATATCTGCCTTTGCTCATGTATTCTATAAGGAATTCACAGTATGATTACATAAACCAGTGCATTGTCCTGTGGAGATAAGAGAGGTATCTCTGAACAAGCCAGTTGTGCTGCGAGCAACTTGACTAATTCAGGCTGATAGCCCTAACTCGAGCTCTGGTGCAACCCTTTCCGCTCCAGGAGAGACCAGATTCCAGCCTGCCAGTTGTGACAGATGTTTGTTTAACAGAAGATGTGCATTAACCTAGGCAACCAGTACGTAATTATTCAAATGCCCTATAAATTAGCACTTCGGTTAACTGCTCGCTCTCTCTGATCAGGGAAGAGGGACTAATTAGGAAAGAGGATTAATTAGTAACCAAGAACACTTTTGAAATAGGCCTACAGAGGAAAGACGGTCTCTGTCTACATAAAAAAAAAAATCACATTGTAGGAACTTAAAGTTATAAAGGTGTCAGGGGAGTTTTAAAGTGAAAGGCTGTGGGAAGAGCACAAAGATTGGAATGACTCTCTATCCTTCGAAAAAACACGAGTTAATTTGGAAATCAATAAAATTCTGATAGGAAAAAATGCCATCTCAATAATAAAGTCCCGTTCATGTAGTGCACACCAAAATAGACAAGAAGACCACAAGTAAATACTTATTTCCATACAAATGCTAGAAGTCAAACAACGCGCAAAGACTGACCCAGAATGTTTGGGTCTAAACATTGACAGCAAGAGTTTTAGGCTCTCTTGGTACTTGGTAAAAGACAGTATGACAACCATATCAACCTGTCAGTGGTGACATGCTGAGTGAGACCAGAGCCACTGGAGGGACAGAAAACACACAGAAGGGAGGGGATTTGATGGTCTCAGGTAGATGGACAATTGCCATTTCCTGCAGTAACTATGTTCTTGGAGCAACTGGTCAGAGAACTTCCATAAAAAGAAACTGTTTGATTGATTAATTTCTGAATCCAGCCGAGGTTCTGATTCAAAGTGTTACTTCTGAAAATTCGGTCCACAATGTATTCATAATCTTCCTCCTCCTTGAACTTAAAAAGCCAAAACCAAAAACCACACCCAGGAATAATCAATTGGCAGGTTAAACAAAAAGTAGTAAAAAGAATCAACAAAAATTACTCACAAGTGGTACAGAGTTGTTTACAGACAACATTGTAAAAACATATCGCTGGCTGGAGATTTTGAAGGAAGTGAAATAAAAGATGGTAGAGCTAAGCACCGGAGTAAAGAGGAATATTACAAACAAGAAGGCATGCTTCAAAATGTAGAGATCATATACAATGCAGAAAACCAGAAAATAGTATAAATAAAACTGTGTCTAAAGTAAAACCAGAGTAAGAAAGGACGAAAGTGACTTTGAGAAAGAACTTTCTAAACGAGTAAAAACTAACAATAAAAATCTTTCTCAAAAACATCAGAAGCAGAAAGCCTTCCAGAGAGCCTTTAGGGCTGAGAGATGATCACAGCCTAATAGGAGCACTTGCAGAAGATACAGCTATAGCAAAAGAGCCACTTCTCTCTGACTCATTACTGAGAAACTTACAGACGATCCTTTCTTTTCAGGGGAATGAGCTGGAAGAACTGTCTCAAATTGAAAAGTCAGGAGAAAAGCTCTTAGAATAAATCACTAAAACAGTAACAAATTGGCCAGAGGAGGTGACATTCACTCAGGAGTCCCAAAGAAATTCAGCTATGGAATTCTTAAACTATTAGCTGGTACAACTTGCTGCTTGAATCTCTGTCTGTACCGTAGCAAGGGAAGATGGCAAACATGACACTGCTTTTCAGAGTAGGCAGATGAGCATCTTGGGGAAGCACAGATCAGGAAGTCTGGCTTGTTTATTGGGCAACTTGTTAGGAACCAATTTGGGATGCTGGCAAACAGTTGCACATATATTTTTTTTTAACTGGGAGGTCAGTCTAGGTCCCTTTGGCAGAGGGAAGCAATGCAGCACAGATCTGTCCAGATTATTTGAAAGAAGAAATGAGTTGGAACCTGTGTTATCTGACTTATCTATAACAATGATTTGAAAAAGGAAGTAAATAATGAAGTTACAAAGTCTGGTGATGGTAAAAACTGCCTGATTGCAAGATTGCAAAGAATTGCAAAAGAACTGGGTAATAAAATGACAGCTAACACTCAGAATTACTAAGTGCAAATAAACCCATGCAGAGGGAAAAACATCTATGTTTATGGGCTGTTAAGTACTCACCATACACAGGAAAGAGATTCTGGAGCTGTTGTGGATACCTCCATCAGACCGTGGCGCTCAGCAAAGGTGAAAGAAGCAAATTAGGAATTATTAGGAAAAAAGCAGCAACACAACATTATGCCATGGTTCGGCCCCTTAGCCTCCCTGTACCTTCAGTGTCGTGCACACCTTTAGATCTCAAAAATCATGTGGCAGAGCAGAAAAAGGACAGAGAAAAGCAAGGTGGGTGGAATGACTTCCAGAAGAGAAGAGGGGCAATGGATTGTGATTCTTCAGTTTGGCAAAGAAATGACTGATGGAAGACATGCTAGAGTCTTCAAATCATGACTGGAATAGAAAGGTTAATACGAGCCAATTATTTGTTATTTCTCCTGACACAAGACCTAGGGAATGCCAAAGCAAACTCTCAGGCAGCAGCTGTAAAGCAAATAAAAGGAAGCGTTTTTTCCCCACAGGATTTATCGTAAATTAATTGCCATCCAGTGTTGTGGAAGGAAAAAGCCCACAACTATAAATATGTTCAAAAAACAAGTTGACAAATTAATAAGGGAAAATAAAAGTTCACCAAGGGTCATTAAACCTATGGATACAGACTTTAGCTCAGGAAGTCCTTGGGAGTATACTAAAGACTGCTGGGGTGTAGAAATTTGTAATAGGAATGCTAAGACTGTGTGAATGGAAAATGAAGAGGTATATCTGGGTACCAGAAGCACCAGAAAGAAGAGCAGAAAAAGGCATATAGGAATTGCAGGCACTAGTGGCACCCAGATTAGCAGGTGCTCAAGTTCCCACCACACCTACATGCAGCTTTCCAGGACACACAGAATGAGAAACCAAGAAAGAATTGTGAGTGAGTGCAGTCAGTTTTGTTTTAAAACAGACTTGCACAGTTACAGCACTGTTGAGGTGGGAAATCATCTAGTTCAGCCCCCTGCTCAAAACAGGGGCAGCTAGAGCAGGTTGCTCAGGGCTATGGCTGTTGGGTTTTGGATGCCTCCAAGGATCAAGACTCCACAACCTCTCTGTGGAACATGTTCCAGTGTTCGATCACCATGACAGTAAAAAAGTGTTTTCCTACGTTTAAATAGAATTTCCTGTGTTTCACTGCTTCTTGTCCTTACCGGGCTCTACTGAGAAGAGTCTGGCTCCACCTTCTTTACTTACCCCCACCCACACTTTGATAAGACCCCCTGAGCCTTCTCCAGGCTGAATAGTCCCAGCTCCATCAGCTTCTCCTCATATGTCAGGTGCCTCAGTCATCTTTGTGGCACTAATCACCTCTCCTCTGACAAGGTTACAGATTAAGCTTCGCTGTACCATTCCTACAACGGTGCTACGGTGCGTATCAGCAGTGAGTTATCTCTGGATTTGCCTTATTCAGAACATTAGGCTTTGGCCAGATCTAGTACAGCTGGATCATCCTGTCTGCTTAGGTCCTTCCCTTCTGCAGTGGAGACAGTCCCTCTCCCAGTCAAAGGGGCACCTCGAGTACAATGGACTCAGTGTATCAGAGCTTCCCACTCCCTTAAGGGCAAATACAGTTGCATACAATACCAGCACGATTACAAAGAAGAGGTTTACAGACCTTTTCCTGAAATGGTTCTGAAATGTTGGTGCTGCCTCCCAAGCCATAATGCTACATTCCAGCAGTGGAAGCCAGGGGAGCTCAGCTAACAAAAGCAGGAAGGTCTAGTTGTGTTATATTTATTGCAGCCCACACAAGGGCAGCAAATAAAAGACCCGGCAAAGTAATGGGGAACTATAGCTGAACTCCAAGTTCCAGCGACGTGGCTGGGTAATTGGTTCCCTGCTTTTATACATACCTCTCTTTATACATCCTTCATTTGGATACCAAAGGTTTCTCAAAGTGGTTTACATTTTTATAAGAAGCCATTAGGCTAAGAATACAGAATAAAACTATTTGCAACATCATGAAATGAGCTTTTTCACACTTGGGCAATAGGGGGTTTTAAATTCACACTGCACTTCAAGCATGAGTTATTTACACTGGGAAAATCTTTTCAAACTTCAGACAAAAAAGTGAGATTCATTATATATTGTGCAAAAGCTACCAACTCATATACATGACATCAAGTCATATATTACAGACGTGAAGCCTTTCACATTTTACCGAATGTCATAAGGTTTGCAGTTCCCACATTGTGTTTTAGTATTTCTGCCAAAATTGCCAACAAAGAACGTGTCTTTAACTTCTCTGACCCTACTGTGTCAAAAACATCTCTCATGCACCCCATACTGTATCTTTTAGACCTACTCAGTGTTCATTTCTGAAATTTCAGAAATGCTCAATAGGAAAACCTCAGAACATACAATACAGCTTCCTTACTCACATCTGGAACCATACATCAAAAAATCATGCTTATGAACAAATGTTCTGCTTTTTTTTTTTTACAAAATTAATGAAAGGACGACTAATATTTCCACCAAAATAAGCTGGATTTTGTAAATGGTTAAAAAAGAAGTAACTGGGCTGATAAATATTAAATTACATTTGTCATTTAACACTTTGACAGTCCTTAAATATATACCAAGAAGAAAAGGCAGAGCTCATTAATTCTAGTGGCAAAATTGTAACTTCATACTGAGTAGTTTATCATTCACTGCATAAAATTATTTTTTATTTTGATCCTGATTTACAGCTTCCCTTATGTATTTTTCTCCTTACTTAGTAGGCATGATTAAAAATATATGATTATTCCAAAGTAAGCATGTAAAAGTTCACTAATTCTTAACCCGTATCTCAGCTCAACAAAATCAAATATGGAACAAGTGCCTCCCTCACCAGTTAATTAGAGCTGTCTATTGCTATTGCTATTTTTTACCAACCTTGTGGCTGCTTGAGGAAGAATACTGCTTACTATGATCCAGAAAAGATGCTGGATTTCCTTTAGGCAGAGTCTTCCACTGTGATGGGTCCTCCAAAGGTGGCTTCTTCTCAATAAAAGTATGTCTCAACGCAAAAACTCCTTTGAGAAGGTATATGCTTTCCTTTAACTCACAGGATAGCTGTGAAAAAGGCACAGGAATGAGGGATGTTATCTGAAGTTTATACAGTGCTTTGAAGGTGAATGCAACAATTGTTATGGTCACAACATAGTTAAGTGATGAATTTGTATACCCTAGAGATTTTTCAAATACAATGTTAATCAGGGTACTATATGGTTTTTTTTGTGTTAAAATACCACTTGTGTGATTTAAAAAAATGCAAATTTGTGTTCTTATTGAGTCACCAGTGTCTTCTCCCATCAGAAAGGATTTGGAGAGCATTTTTTTTTTTCTTTCTTTGTTTTCCTGGAGCTTGAACTTCAAACATCTGCTTCATTCACGTAGTCACAGTTCCTATGATCAGGTTCAGATAGGTTCCTCAGTTGTCTAACTGCAAACTATTTTTCTAAAGCCCTCAGGTTGCCTTGTCTTGAGTTTTATTAACCTAGGCTATAGCCAGCTATAGTAATCTATAAATAATGAAGCCCCATTCCCTTCTCACAAGCCTTTAGAGTATCCAAATGAGCTTCCTCAAAGGCTGCTCAACCAGCATCAAAGTTTTGGTCAGATATGAAAAAAAGCCAGGAAACCCCACCATTTTGCAAAACAGAAAAAGAAATAATGATAAAGTCAGCAAAAAACTATTAATAAACTAAGGACTAACCAGATCAGACAAGACAGGGAGGAGCTAAAAAAAAAAAAAGATGACCTCTCCTCATGCAAGTCTATGTGTCTGAATAAACTCCTCAGGCAATGGAGGTGGGCTGAAACATGCTAAAAGAAATGAGGGTATCAAGGCTTCTTGGTGGAGACAGCATCAGGACTATGGCATAACCTGGATATCTTGCCATTACACTGAGATCATCTAAGCCAAGTATCTCCAAAGCATTATTGGTACTGACACACAGGTTCTTCTAAAGTTAACAGAGCCACAGGGAGCACCAACAGGCAGAGGAGTTCCTCCGTGGGTAAATAAAAAAAAAAAAAAAAAAAAGAAAAGGATGCTGAAGAAGCATTGCTTGCAAAAGTAAACATGTTGGAAACAATTCTCTTTTATTCTCAAGAACAACCTTTCACCGACAAAGGATGCACAAAAGAATATGGCATTTGACATAGAAATTGTCATTTCTGTTTGCACCTCCCTGGGCAGACATATTGAAACGTGAGCGTGTTAACACTTCGGAAAATTTCACCAGTGACAGGTAGCAAATGGCAAGGACACTGCTTTACGCTAACCAAAGATTGGTCCTGAGGGCAAAGCTTAGAGGTGCCACAAACTGCTTGCTAGGGTGTGCAAAGACTGCTCCAGTCAGTCAGATGAAGCCCACATAATCATCACTGGCAAGATGAGCCTTGGAACATCTGTAGAGGAGTCTGAAGACCTGCCATTGGAGGGGAAGAAAAACAACTACATGAAGAAGGTACTAGTGAAGCATTTTCCTCAGCAGTGGGTAAGACAGGGAGCATCAAGCCTCTGCATGCACAAAACTCTCTTTTCCAGAACATCAATCCACCATGTCAGACCTACTGCTTTGCCTCTGTGATACAACACCTGCTGTTGTGGATATAGCTCTGGTTAGAGGCAGAGATGATGTGACATGGGGTCACATCCCATCAGCAGTATCCACTATATTCTACCCCACTGCAAAAAGAAAATGTACACAAACAGTGAATTTCTGCATTATCAGAATAATATTATACACTGCAACTTGTTATAGCTCAGAAGCAAACCACAGTTGGTGGATATCAAGCAGTGAGGCCATTTAATCGCTGACAGCGAACCAAATTCACTCAATTTTTCAAAAGCAACGTATTTATACAGCCTGTGTTTTTATTCCTGTTTATATAATAGCAGCAGCACTTAAGCCCATTAACAGAAAGAACTGAAACAAGGCACAAGGACAAACTTCCTACAGAGTTTTCTATTTCCTTTACCAGGTCACAGGTGCACAGTGATACCAAGAATGAAATTTGTTCTAGAGTCTATTTCCGTAATAAATATTTGGGCATCCAGGTTTTATAGTCTTGACTGGATCCCAGACACTCCCAGGAACATCTTTTTTATAGCTGTTCATCAAAGCAGTTGAAGACATTTTGATAACTCATGGAAGCTATCAGCAAAGTGAGCTTAAATTCTTTGAGAAACGTTTTGGCTTCTGCACAAAGAATTCCTTAACTCTTTACTAATGAATGAACCTCCTGTGCTGGATGGCTTTAACTAGTATACAAATTAGCTTACTTTCTTTACCAAAGTCCTTCACACTACGAAAGCTGAACCAACCATTCCACAGTATTTAAGCTGTCTGTGATTCTTGCATTATTTACATGAGGTTGGTCCAAGACCTATCATGAGCATGCAATTACAGCAAATGTACCAATACTCGAGCTTTTATAAGTTAGATTATAAAATAGTTATTATCAATAAGCCTACAACAAAGACTGCAGGAAGCAGACAATTCTGGATGCCCATAATACATACTATTGTATAACCTTTGAAATTTAACACAGAAATCAAGACTGGTTTGCCTTCCGTTAGAAGGCTCTCTGGTCATGTGCTGAGGGCTGGTATTACAACAGGTTAATTAAAAGGAAAAGACGAACAAATTCTGCCCAGGATAAAAAAAAATGACAGAAGTACACAAAGATGATAATCTTTATCTCACAGACAACTCATATGGAAAACTGTGCTTCATTTGATGCATTCTGACCCAAGGGATCTTCACCGAATCAGACCCTGTGTATTCCCCATGCAAATTGGGATGACTATGCAAATGACTATGATCATCATCAGGCAAAGAAAAGCAAAGCCCGTTGTATCAGTGGGAAAACTTTTTTACAGTTCTATGATCAGGAAGTTTCCTTCTATATTGGGAGCCTTGTGGAAGATACTGCCTTTGGGGAGTTCGTGATCTTGGGCAAGCTGTGCCAGACGCATTAGAGCTAGCATGTAGACCTAGTATTAGACACTGGCAGGAGTGACCACTGTGGCAATGTGTATGGCAATGCCAGAGGAGATGCTGGACTGACCTGAACACGTACTGTTCCTGGGTATCGTTCCTGGATACAGGCAGCTGGATATGCTCTGGTGGACAGAGAGAAAGAGGTAACAGTCCTACCTGTCAAGGCAGGCAATACAGTTTTGTTTGCTACACTGAATAAAAGGCACCACGGTGTGGGAGGGAGATGGAGCCTCTCCACGGAGGGGAATTGTGCGCAGTGTGCTGTGGCTGTCTACCCGGGGTCTGTCCGATGCAGCACAGAAGCAGGGTTCCTGGCATCTGAAGGGATGTGAGATTTACTTTTTATCTTTATTTCTCTTCTATTTCTATCTTACTATGAAAGCAATTTCATTACGTTATTTGTAGCCGTGCCTTTCTTACTGAGATCCAGAAAGAATGGTGCACCCCTCCGGTGCAGAACACCCTCCAAGATGATAGGTATGGCCAGGGAAACCGCTGATGCAGCTGCAATTGTGTTGTCAGAAATCAACAGGCAGCTACCAGAGCTGGAATGAGTTTGTTTTCATAGTCCACTCTTTCGGTTAAAACGTTATAGAACTCAATAATCTTCCCTCTCAGAGCAGGTATGATCTAAATATATGAGGACAATAACATGTAAGCCAAGAAATTCAGCCTTCCTAGCAATCAAATTGTAAAGTCTGAACAACAATTCTCACTAGCTTTTAAAAAAATTAATTATCAGTATGCTAACAGATTATGTATTGTGGATGCATGCTTATCTATGATAACTACAGACTTGAAAAAAGTCAAGTGCAGCCAGTTTTTATTCCCAACTCTGCCACTGGCAGCCACAGTAGGTAAGACCAGAAGTTCACCCCAGTACCCCCTCATAGCCTTAAATGTACCTAGTAGAGATGCTTACCAGGAGAGTTTAAGAACAAGGCAAGCATACAGTGAAGCTTTGCCTGGTGTCTTACCAAATTCTGGTGGATTTCCTGGTCTAATGTATCTTTTTGCTGCAATGCAACCCAGTTTCCTGAAGCGCCTTTGCTGAGACACACCTTGGAAAATGCTTTTTCAGAAATTGTAGTCCAAATTGCTTAACCTTTTTACCTCAGCCACCTAGATGGAGAGATAAGATAAAAATGTCTCTCTCTGTGAAGCACCTTTGAGATATTCCAGGCCAAGTCTCTATATAAACGTACACTATTAGATTATTAGTGTAATTTTTGATAGGGTTTCTGTCTTCCATTTTATTCTGAAGTCAGTAAGCACAGTACTTCTCATGTTCCACCGTGTGGTTTGCTTTGTCAGACGAAACCCGATATCTGCTTCCCTATTAATATCATCGCAGTGTCTGAATGTATTTTAAGAGCTTATGATATTTGGCAATGAGTGGGTTTGATTTTGTTATTGTTGGGTCAGAATGCAGTGTATTTAATTTAAACGTTAGCACAAGATGGGTTTTATCTGATCAAGAAACCATGCAATAGTAGGAAGGGGTATATTTCCTTTAAAAAACAGACACCCCTTGATATATTTTCAATGCCAAAGATTTTCATCTGTTTGAATGACAACCACATACTCCCATTACACTAACTGGAAACCAATAAGGAGAACAGGGAAGCTGGACAACGGTGCAAAAGCAGATTTTTCTGGCAGCTGTATGTAATGCATTTGAACTTGTGAATGAAAGATTGTGACAAGCCTTCAGCTCAACCCAAAAGTCCTTTCTCAGGCAAAAATCTCCTTAAAACATATTTGCAGAACAGCGTCAAGAAAACAATCAAAAACTACCAATGCATTTTTACCGGAATGTGCAAGCAGGAACTTAAGGCCTTCCTCCTCAACAATACCGATTAATGAAGCAGGCCTGTTGGGAGTCAGTTGCTGTGCTCAGCAGCCTTCAGCACCTCAGCCCAACGAAGAGTTTCCAACCTGGTTCACCACCACCCAAACATCAGCATGGCTTCCCCCATCCATCCTGCGCCGCCGAGCCCGGGCCAGAACAGATGGTGCTGACTGGGGCTACAGGCCACTCTGCTCCTGCGTAAGCACTGGGGCCCCACCTCTCTTTTTCTATCTGATTAAATTTGACATTTCCGTTCAGTAAAAGAAAGAACATACGCAGGAACTTCACCAAAAGTTTGAACCTTGTAACAATTTTATTAGTAGTGACAGCAGCATCTGGGGTTTCCAGAACATACACCCCAACATAGTCACACATTTCTGTGAAAAGTCACCATCCTGGGATTAAAGCTTTTCTGTTTAATGCTCACCTTTACAACAGCACCATGCCTGGCACAGTTACCCGGGCACGCGTTTCCTTCTGTCCTCTCCTTTGGGTAGTGGCACACATCGACTCTTCTTAGCTTTAACACTAATGTTATATACACTGAGATTCTAGCTGGACAAGAAATGAACAGAAATATTATACACAGCTAAATAAGAAAACACAGATTATTGCATGAGCCCCCGAAGGCCTACTTTGTCTGTGCAACAGTTTGTTTTACTTTTCATAAAATTTATTTTGGCTGGAGCCAGATTGATGGTGATTATATTTGAAATCCCTCCCACAAATCTGTCACATAAACACATCATTAATTTAAGATTTTTAAACTGATTTGGATAATGAATGTGTTTTCTTATTCATTAGCAGATACTGGTCATCGCTATAACATCAGCAACGATAAAACACTCCCTGTGTTAGCAGCTTTTAGTTGCTGGGATTTGCTACTGCTTTAAACGCATTCACAGGAGTTAGAAACCTACACAGCTTTGGGGGAAAAAACCCCACAAAAAAACCCCTAAAAAACACCTCAAATACCATGAGATATCTTATTAGCCTGCAAAGATCAATCCATGCGACCTGGGTGATGGCAAAATTTCCAGGTCCTCCTTTTGCCGCCCCCCCCCCCCCCCCAAAACCCAACCAAAAAAACCCAAACCCCAAACACCCCCCCGCCCCGATTTGTGAAGTTTGATACAAAGTAAATCCTGAGCTTCATCAGCATTTCTGTCGATAATACCACTAGATTTGATATCTTCCAGAAAAAAAAAGAAAAGAAAAAAAAAAAGGCAGGAGGAAAAAGCAATCTTGAACCGCTGTGGCGAAGGGGGCAGGAAGTGCCCACTGCAGGGTCTGTGGTCCGCACAGCTTTTATTTCACGGAGACACACAGACAGCCTATTCCCTGGTGACAGCTCTCTGGGCTTTCCAATCCTGCACAGGATTTCCTTCTGTCTGAAAGTGTAAGAGTCGCTCCGGTAAACACTCTGCATATGCGTTCCAGCTGCTGCACTCGTTCTGCCAACGCAGCCCAGTGACAAGAAAAGTATTATTTCCTACTAAAACCTTCTAATCACTAGACCATGCCGTTTTCATCTGGCTGTTTCAGGCATCAAGAGCTTGCATTGCTTTTGGTAACTTTATCGTTATTAAGAAATTAACTTTTGTATCCCAGCGCGTTAATCTTCATGGCGGGATTCTACAAGATGAACTTGTGGGCGTGCTGGACCGCGCTAAGCGCCCGTTTCCAGGAAAGCGTGCGTTGATAATACAGGCTGCAGAACATATATTTTTGAAAATATTGATAAGTATGCAAATTCATGTAAATACACACACACACACACCTACACTATGTATGTATATTCATATCATATATAATACAAACACACGCGCTTAAAAGAAACGACCATCTGTACCATTTGCTGCAGTCCCTATTTATTTTGGCAGGGTCTCGCCTTTACAGGAAGAGGGTTTTTTCTTTGCGAAGCCTTGCACGGCTTTGCCATTCCTTTCCAGAACAACTGCGCGGAACGCGATGGAGAGAAACTTTCTCAACCTGCAGTAAAGAAAATAAGACTTAAGAACAAGCTTAAGGCATATCCTATTACTAGCATAACAATGACTTTTTTCAAAACTGGACTATCCTGTCCCTAGGGAAACTTTAGCAGATTTCTTTTTAACCCTTTCTTTGGAGGGAATATTGTTGATTTTTTTTTTTCAGTCTATTTCTTCAAATATTTCTCAAAGCATACATTTTGTTTAGTAGTAAGATTTTTTTCCTTTGAAGGGAACAAGTGACAACAGCCCTGCTACACTGCATTTCCCTAAATTTTCTTGAAAGGCAAACAAAAGACAAGGTCCACTTCTCACCAATTTTCATTTGCAGCTTTATATTTTTTTATGCCTCCTCTTTAACAAAACAAAATCCCCGCAAACCCCCATGCATCCACAACAGGAAGATTTTAATTGTTCAGCCCGTGTGTACTGAAACAGACTGCCAGCAGAACCCTGATTGTCCAAATGGAAATCGGAGCAGGGTAATTACACAGTCAAAGCAGGCTTCAAAGAAAGCGCAAAGCTTTTTGTATATTGCACAAAATCCACAAACATCACGAAGTTCAAACAACGTCCAATTCAGCAAAATACTCTTTTCTATACAGCATAGAGCAATTATATTTTGAGTCATAGCAAATATTTTCATCTCTCACATTTACTTTTTGATGACTATTTTAATGTATTAATATACATAAAGGATGCCAAGGAAAAGTGAACATTTTCTGACCTCTAAATACGACGAACATGTTACCAACATTTATGTTGGCACTGGATTTCTTCACTTAGTGGCATATTATCACAAAACTTCGCATTAAAAAAATGCACACAATTATGTTTTTTTGAAAAATTGTATCTTTCCATAAATCATTTCATATGAAAATAGCCGTGTTTTATGCCCTTCCTTTAAAACCAATCAAAATATTTTACTAGGTCAATGAAGTAGCTCGGCAATTTGGCGTCTCTCTCTGTATCGCCGTTGAGGACTAGAGTTCAATTCCCAACTCTGCCAGCTGAAACAGATGTGGAAACCACATCACCGATCTTCACACGCTGTGCGAAGGAACTCTTTCCTTCGGAAAAACTGCCTCCCTCGAGAGCAGAGTGCCAGGCAAAGCTACCGAAGTGAGCTAGGATGGTGGGTCACCAAATAACGGGTTTTACGGCGTGACTGTCCTGCTGTGGATAGGCACTGTATCATTGCCTGCCATCCGCACTTTTATCCTACTGTACTGCATGGATGAGCTGATCCACTTTAAAGTCCGCATGATCTATGCTTAAGGTACAGAAGACAAATATTTAAGGAGGAAAAAAGCAAAAATACCAAAGAAGTTCTTACAATATTTTGCTTCTTATTAAAAATCATTCCTTCAGGGCGTCTTAAGTGATGAAAACTTGACAGAAACAGACCTTTTTGAGTGTCTGTCAGTGATGTTATAGCCATGTTAATATTCACGCCTAGTGCATTCGCCAGTTTGTCTGTTCCTCTGAATATTGTTCCTAAATTCCTTTTTGATAAGTCTCTCCAGACAGGGCATATCAAAGGGATTATTGCACTTAATGGGTGATTAAAGCCACTCGTCCTTCAGCCTCACGCATGCGATGCCACCGTAGGCACACCATAATAACCCTGAAATGACTAGCTGTCATGTCTCATTGCTTAATTATATTGTCATGACGTAGCCCTCCTCAGAAACCTTTTTAGAAATTCCAAAAGAAATAGACTCTGGCAGTAGTTATCTTCAAAAGGTTTTTAAAATTATTCTTATTATTTTACTTCTTAAAAACTTAAAGCAAACACCGTCAGTCTTAAACAAGCAAACCCATAGAGCCACGAGTCCGAAAAGTCCCGGACCACAGGCTGATTTGAAATATCTCCCAAAAGATGGAAATCCTGTCCTGGCGGGAGTCCAATATGGCAGAGAGCAGCTCAGTGGTTATTACAGCCTGTAATACCTGTTGTTTAGCAGTAATTTTCAAGGGCATTAATTTCAGTTCAAGGAAAACACCAAGACATGAAAGCCAGAGACTTTCCAAACACCTTGAGTCCCAGGCTCCCAGCCCGCCCGGAGTGGGGGCCTTTCAGGGACAGCCCAGAAGTTTCTTGGTGGCCGTAGTTTTAGGTAATTTAATGGCCATCTTGTTTCACCTGCTTTGGTTCAAGGGCTGCATGACTTTTGAAACACTGCATTGGCAGCCCCAGGCACTCCTCAGAAAAGTGGATGACCCACGCTTTTGCCTTCGCGTGAAAACACTGAGAGACAGACTTAGGAATAATCATCTCTTCCATCCCCAAATTTGGCTATGTACATATCAGCGATAACACTTTTTCATTCTGTTTTTTCAATGGGAACAGATGACTGAAACTATTTCTAGTGTCACTAGTCATGGATGTTACCGTGGGAGATACAGGGCAAGCACCAAAAATTATGTCTATTTACCTTAACATAGGTTCCCAATACTGCCCACAGCCCTCCTTCTTTGCCAGCCAAGGGGCAGAACGAAAGGCAGGATGGATGGGGCAGTCCCCTCCCATGCCTGGAGCCAGGCCTGAGAATTATCTCCTCCTTTCTGTGCTTTTTTAAAATACATTTATGTACATGCACATGTAGAGTTGTAGCTCACTTTAAATAAATATGACCAATACCACTTCCAGTTAAAAAAAATGCTACAGGCAACAGAATAAGGGAGGAAATCACTCTGTAATGTATTAATCATGAAATTATAGGAGTTTGACAGCTGCTCATGATAAAACATTGAAGAGTTTAACAGAGCTGTGATTTGATAGCTTCTTATTATGACAAGCTAGTCCTGTCTGTTCGTGTTTCAGTGATTAACTCCCATCACTCTCTGTCTAGCTTGGCACAGTAAGAGCAGTTTTAGCCGCAGAAACTTTATTTGCCCTTCTGCCACTTAGTTTGAGCGGCTGTGACGTGTCTGAGTTTGTCGTGACAGTATCAGCAAGAGACGCAGATATGGCAATACAGCTTAGGCTAGGTATCCCTTAGGAACACTGCAAAAGAACACATGCCTGCAGTTTTATTCCTCTAATCAATTTTTACTTGCACATCGGTAGCAATGAAATTAATGTGAGCCCTTGACCAAGTATTCCTGTGTATTGAGAGCCGGAAACCACAAGTATTCCATACTGTCACGGCGCAATGTAAGTTGCTTTTACATAGTGCTACAGGCACCTACCTGTGTGATGTCAAATCAACTACGTTTATAGCAACTATTAAGCTGCTAATACAAAGTACAGAACAGACTCTTAAGTAAGCAATATTGTGCTAAAAAGACCCATCAGAGTTTCATCTGATATGATATTTTCTTGCAGTCCAGCATTTCGAGGTGTATAGCTAACTTTCAGAATGACTGAAATTTTCATCTGTAAAAAAATGATCCTGTTCTTTGTAATTTCCATATGTGGAGTCAATCCAGTCCATTACAATTCAATTCACTGCCTCCAACAGTAAAGAAAACAGCCATTAGCTAGCAATCTATAAAGATTTCCTTTCTTCACATGGTTCAGAGCCTTTAATCTTTTAGCAAACACAAGTGGCTGCTGAAGTGCATTTGTTCAGGGCTCAGTTTAAAATGTGAATTAATGGAGTTGTAATACTGCAGTAAATGAACATCTTTAACATTAACCCTAAACGTTACAGCTACCCTATATTAGATTAGATCCTTTCAAAACACAGCTTCAGAGATTTACACAAGCTGGGTGTCCAGTTAGGTATCCTTATTAGAAAAAAGAATCAAAAGACAATTTAGCTGTAACTGCAATTTCGCTATACGGCAACTACGGTAATGAGAAAACCTCCTATAGTAGCACAGAGCAGCGGCAGTTAAGGGAGTTATTTAAAAAGAAAAAAAAAAGCACTACCTCAAGAGGGAATATAGTTCTTCTTTTAGAAAAATGACTTTTAAATAACGTCCTAAAAGGGTAACAGGCCATTAGTCATTTTCTATGGTGACAACAGGTAATTTATTGTCATGCACATGCCACACAGTTAACAAAGGGGTCAGCCCTAGGTGTGTTAGCAGCAGGAATTCTCAAAATAGATGTGCAAGGAACAGTCACACTACTCTAAAAATTAGGTCAGATTTTCTATACTTTGCATTCTTCACTAGAACTGTAAAACCTATCTGTTACATACACCTACAAAATTGTATGTTAGACATACTATCAAATTGTTCCCTGGTAGGAATACAGAGACGTACACAGGAAAATATCCAGAGAAGCAGGTTACACTCTTAAAAGCTACTAATCATTTTGAGCGTTCAGTTGGCTCTGCATTAACATAGCCAGACGGTCGGAATTGGAAAACAAGGCTTTTTAAGCTGTCTCAGATAATTCCTACAAAAGCAGGACCCCATAAAAGTGACTGCTTCATAAAACATACCTGTTAGTTCATGTGCAAATATGTTGTACGTCCATAAACTGGTACATAAGTGGTCACATCCATGTAGTGATCGACCCTCAGCAGGTTCCAGCACCACTACAGATTCTGCATCTGAGCATCTGCACAACCAAAGTGTCTGCAGGTTTCCTGACATTAACTACATCATTACACAGAAAATCTACAGCTCAGTCATATTTGGTTTTAAAGAACAACTATCAAATGAGGCGCTGTTTCCACCGATATCGAACCACCTTTTAAGTCAGACTAGTGCATAAAGAATCTGAAAAACCATCCATCTGAACAATAATGCCTTGGGTTTTCATTATTATCAGGAATACCATCGGTGGAACAAATCTGCATGATGCATGGTGGAAGCCTCTTTCCAGGGTTCCCCCAAGCCTTCGCTCACCCTGCCAACGCCACCTGGGATGCGTAAGAAGCTGAGACTTGCTGCCTTCATAATTTCACCGGCTTGGTGACATGTTATGAATAGGAGAAATATTAGGAATGATTTTAAGCATTCCTTCTCTGACGCTCCAAATCCCTTGTTTACTTTATTGCCTGAGAGCTGTCAGGTTGCCCCCTGAGTTGACAAGTCTCGAAGTTGAGTGAAGCTGTCAAACAATGATTTGGAGTAGGCAGCCATCTCCAAAGGGTTTCAGTACACAGGAATTTGAAGAGAAACAGCGATAACCTTTCAAACTCCCTTAGCTTTCTGCTCTTTGACATGCACAGAGTTTGAAGCAATGCCATTTAACACAAAGACATCAAACTTAAAATAATTACTCAGCTGCATGGGAAGAGGTAGGAAAATACTTTGCTTTTTTTAAACAAGATTCCAGGTGGTGCTGATCTTGAACCTCAGAAAGCTTTATCAAAAATTATCAGCCTAGAAAAATAGCAAGCTTCTATTGCAAAACCAGTATGGCTATAGAAATCAGTCCAAATTATTAAATTCAAATCCAACTATGAACTACTCAGGAAGTTTGAATTTGGTTGGGTATTGAATTTTGGTGAAGTTTAAGCTCTCTCTTTTTCAGTGTATAAACTTAGAGAACAGCTACGTGGTTTTGACAATTGTTATTTACCCGGAGAGAAAGTTTACAACTGGATTTGGAAGTTTTCCATAATTTGTCATCTGGGAAGGGTCCTTTTGGATTCCCCTCTGGAGATTGCATGGACTGTTTCAGTATTGAACTCTTCTTTAAACAGCAACTTTAAGAGGAGCCCGAAGTTCAACTAGTACTTCAGAAAAGTGCATACACTTTTCAATAATAAATCCATCATTAAACTTCTTGGCCTCGTGGCCTGCATCTCTTAACACCTTGCGCCATTTGTACGTGTTCTGAAAGGCTACAGAAGGATGCTGCTGGCTGACGGGGCTGCACTAGCCAGATTTAAGGAAGAACGGAAACATTTTTTTAGCAAGGTGATCAACTTTATACACGGTGCTGAATGAATATGAAAAGGAACAGAAAAATACTTAGCAGTGATTACATAACTTTAGGCCCTAAGAAAGCGAAATATTCTTGCCTAGATATATTTAGGTTTACGTAAAATTGCATATGTATAAATTCATGTATGGCATGAGTAGATAGGACTTTCTAATACTTTGGAAAGATGGAAGTGTCTTCTCGATTTTTGTAGATTGTTGTATCCTTGCTTGTTAACTTAACATTTAATAAAATATATGCATGATTTATGGTCTCTATAGAAATTTCACAAAAACAATTTTTAAGGTAATTCCTCTTTTATTAAATTAACTAAATCACCAGACAAACTTTTCCCTGACTTCCTCCCTCAGGCCGTAAGGAAGAGAACAGAATTCCCTGTTTCATTATTCTCTTTAAAATCAGTCCAATAGAAGGAAATGAAGTTTTCAAAGTGATCAGAGTCTACAGAGTTGGGATTCACGGGGTCTGGTCATTCTCCGGCACCGATATCCTCTGTGGCCTTTGGCAAGACACTGAGCCAGTTTCCAGTTCAGTTTCCCCATAGGGTAAAATGGGATTTATATATTTATTAGACGTCAGCTATGTAAGTCTTGTTCTTTTATTTCCTACAGTACTTAGACGAGTCCCACTCACTCTAAAGGAGAAAGTTTCTGGCATCACTTGGTACTGCACAAATGCCAATGCTAAACCAAAACCCTTTACAGGAGGAAATCAGTCCTCTGGTTAAACCTGGTCCAAATGGCATGCACCATGCGAGAGCTGAGCACTGTCCTTAGCTGGAGAAAAAGATGCAAGAAAAAATGACAAATACGAGATATCAGTCAGGTCAGCTAGCACGCAACTGCAAACTGCTCCAGGACTGCGCTGACACAAGAATCCTGAGCACACGCTACTCCCCTGGCATCATAAAAAGCAAAAAAAACCCAAGCAAAAGGCAGCCAAACAAAGCGAAGCACCTGCAGCATGAATTTCTGGGCTTTGGCATGAGAATTAGATCATGTTGCTTATAGAACAATAATTAGGAAGGGAGTTTCTAAGCTCATAATTAAAGAGTTAAGGGCTTACCAAGCCCTGAGTTGCAGATGTATTACGTGCCATAAAAGGTGTCAAGAAAAGTTCAGGATAGTTGTGAAGAAATCCTGCCAAAACTCATGCCTGAACACATTTAATAACAAAATATGTGTACATGACAAGCATGTCTGACAGTTCAGATTTCTAGACACTACATGGTGTTTTGAAGAAACACTAGATGCTGATAGATCAGCTTTTTAAATTTAATGGTGCAGACTGAAAGAAAAAGAAGTGGTAAACATTGTATAACGAAAATGATGCATTAGTATAGTTTCTTCCTCATAAAACTTGGCAGCAAATCCTTTTTTTCCCTCTTTTTTTCAAAATAACTGACAAACAGCTATTTTGAGCCTGTTGCAAGGAGTCCTGTTAGCTTGGCAAAAAGTAATAGTATTCATTTCAGTTCTGCATAATTTCCTGCCCTCTCCTCCAGCTCCATATTTGCTACTTGTTGAAACAAGTGATGTACCTTCAGTCCACCAGGTATAGCTGTGTTTGCTAAATACACCACATTTTTGATGTGCTTCATCCCAAGTGGTTAGTGGCGATGATAAGTAGAGGGGACCCACTCCTGCCAAGGCTTTGTACCCACTCAGGGACCCCCTGAGATGTGAATATCTGGGCGTGAGCACTGGGACCATCCAGTTTTGTGGTGGCTGGAGGGAGGATCGAGGTCTAGCAAAGTGGGGCAGGCAGACACCGTGCTGGCAGATAGGATGCCACCCTCCACTTTGCACCTTCCCAAGGGTATCTTGTGGTAACAGCTTCTCCTTCTTATTGCTGTAGGATTTAATGTTGTAAGTCCCAATTCTGTGAGGCTTTAGGCACATGCTGAACTGTTTCTTCCTGCCTGCAGTCCCAGGGAAGTCAGCAGGACTGCGCGAGATACGTACGTCCTCATCCTTGCAGGATCAGGGCCCAATACAAATAACCCTGTGCCATTTAGTCTTGGTGCTGGTGGTGCTCCTATATGCAAGCCCAGAGCTTAATACTATAGGGCACATATCATACACAGAATACGACTTTGCATTCCCAACTGCAGTAACCGATCTGAAGTCAGTAAAACTATACATGTGATTTAGGAATGGTGAACGCGGCCTTGGAAAAAGGTTAACGTCAAGAGCACTCTAAGGAGGCTAACAGGATGGAGTTGCAAGCATATTTTCTCAAGAAAAGCAATTAAAAATGACATGATGTTAGAATAAGTCAGTCCAGAAAGAATAACAGAACATTCACCTGCAAGTAATCTCAGAGGACTGGTCAACGCTTGGAAAAAAAAAAGCTGTCTCACAAATTGCCCAGTGTTTAACTTGAAGTCCATTTGTTAATTTTGTAAACATCCCCGCTTCCATTTTGCACTGACACACTATTGACAGCGGGACTCTAATCCCGCCAGGAAGGAAGTATCAGGTTTCGGGCAGCTTCAGGACACTTCTCAAGTCTATCTTCACCTGAAGGGCTTTGGCAATAGTTACTGACAGAAGGAAACATGGTGCAATTCAGGCTCCATGTGAATGAAAACTGCCTAACGTTTCAGGTAAGGGTTCGGGAACGTGGTGCCGTCGGCGCCCGCAGCCGGCTCGGGCGAGGCAGCGTTCCCTTTTACCAGCCTCCGCCTCCAGCGATTGCATTTGCCCCCCGCCAGCCAACCTGCAGCCCCAGCTGACAGCAGATCTCTTCCTTCCCGGTCAGTGTTCGCCCCGGCGCGCATTCAGGCAGACGGGCTGGGAGACACCCACGCGGGACCGGGGCTGGCACCTTCAGCCCGGCCACCCAGCGGGCTGCCCCATCCCCCTGCCCACCATCCCTGTTGGTTTCTCGGCGTGATTTCACCCACTGCCTCTTTTTGACACAATCAATGGCTGTCTACGTCAGAAGTGTCCTTACCAATGCAGAGGCTCCTCCGGCTGGGACGCAGCGCTGTAGGTTACGACATCACGTATTCCTTGTTTTAAGCTAAATGGTTTCAAACAGAAGGCCCAGCGCCGCGACTTTTAAACAGCTTTCAGGCTGGAGGATTAGATGTGGATTGCTCAGGATCTGAGAAAAGAAATTCCACATATACGATACTGGAAACCATAGGCCTATATCACATTAATAACGCAGACAGGAAGGCAGCTGAGGCAACTGGTACTGAATAAAATAAAGAAGAACCTGGTTTCTAGTCTAGGCAGTGGGAGTCCTCACCAGGTCATTTCAGATTCCACATAGAAAGAATCGCACGCTGTTAGATTAAATACAGGTTCACGCTGGCTTTTGGCTACCAGGATCACATGTTAACTTTGAAGGTTAAAATAAGTATTTTGCTTTAGAAGAGCGTACACAGTAATTTGACAGGTAATCTCAAGATTACCATCAGCCCATCAGCGTTTAACAGGTCCCACTGAGCATTGCAAACCATGAGGTAGCTCCTGGAGTTCTTCCATCACCGTGAACAGGGTCATGCTTAACCAAGGTGCCCCAGGCAGTGTGCAGCTTGCTGTGGGTGCAAAGGGGCACCCGGGGAGCACAGGCAGGTCTGGGGCATGGCCAGATCCGTACTGCGACCAACAGGGCTCCTGCAGTCCCAGCTGATGGTCTCCAACCATTCCCAATCAAGTCAAGGCATTGCCACGCTGGCTGCCCAAGGCAAACCTTGTGTCACAGCCACCCTCTGCATTTGTCACCTCTGCACACAGCGAGTAGGACACACTCTCTGAGGACTATCTCTGCAGGCTTCTCTGTGGGTTCATCTCAAGAAGGGGAGACCGGTCACTGTAAAGCAGTACATGAGAACGTGTCTGTGCTGTGAAAACCTTTCAAGTCATCCAGTGATTTGCAGTCAATTTCTGACTGTAACTCAAAGAACCCCATTTTCATTTCAATCCCCATTTCTAGTACACACACCTTTTTTCCCTTTTTTTTTTTTTTTTTTAAATTAAGCCTTCCTGCTTGCTTTATTTATACCTCAGGTATATGTGGTATGAAGGACTAATCTTAAATACTTACAGCCTGAGGTTGGTTTGTGGTATTTATTTCAACTTATTATATATTATAGTATGTTTTTGATTATATATGACAATCAATTTGCTAGAATTTATAGCTCTCTGACTAATATGCTTTCATGATGTACTTGCCCTTAATTTGTGGATTTTATGGAGAGTTTATTGAGGTTGGATTTCCCACTTCTCGTTCCACTTGCACTTTCTTTTAAAATTTCTAAATGTGTAAATGCACGACAGAGACAGAAACAGTGAATTTGAAAGCTTAATGGTTATTAAAAGTGCTAGATCAGTTGTCTCAGATTAAAATCCCCAGAGCAGTCACACAGCAGCCTTTCCTGGGCTGCTGCTGTTCAGCAGTCATTTGGTGGAGATCCCCTTTACCTTTGAGTTTGGACCGCCAGGGAGACAAAATCTTTCGAGCACATGCAGGACCCGGGACGGGAATCGCACCCCGGCATCGGCAGGGGAGAAGAGGCCAAGAGTGAGGGTGGTCCCAGCCCAGCACCGATGGGGGGACACCGCTGGATTTACCCCTTTCTGGCAGAGCACCCTCAGCAGTGGCATCCCTCCTCCTTTCCGCACCCTCTCTCACTACTGCCCAGCTCCCTGTCTGTTTGAAAACATCCCCTCTGCCTTTGGGATATGTGCTGACATCAATGAGAATCATTCGGGAACAAAAGAAAGAACCTGGACTTGCAGCCTGGGCCCACATTTTAAAGCTCTTCCTACACTAAACACTTCCTAATTTAACCCCCTTGGTTATGGGGTTTAAGCAGCCCTCGAGCAGTGTTTGTTTGATTTTTCAGACCAGAGAAAAAATGTTTAATGTTCTCAGCAAACAGGATTTGACACAGTGCTGAAAGGTAAGAAGGCAGAGGGAGAGGGGCGTTCGGGTCGGCGTCTTAGCTAAGATAACGAACATGCAAAGCGTAGTAAATAGGCCACAAGTAGAGGCAGATTGCTGCAAGGAGGTAAGAAACCTACTGTGAATGGGGCATAGACAAAAAAGTAGGGGCTTCAACCAGTACCCCCACAGGCAGTGATTACAGCAGTCAGTGACTGAGAAGCGTGTAACAGCCGTGGCATCAGAGTCTGCCCGGAGTACCCTCCCGTGCAGACACCTTCGCAGAGGCTGTCTGATACGAGACGAAGCTGGACACATCAAAGAAACACCAAGGCCGGGACTGCTGCGAGCTGTAGGGAGAGGGTGACATAAGATGACACCTGATATGAGAGGGGGTGAGACCCACTGGAGCCTGAGGCTGAGCCCTGATGCACTGCTGAAGGGTCAAGGAGACGGGGAGAAACCAGAACAGACCCGGACACGACATCTCCTCTACTCACCAGAGCAAGGGCTGTTGTATCAGGATTGATATGGAGAACAGACCTTCACTTTTGTCTTTATTCTGATCCTCCTTCCAAGATTGTCACTTCATGCGGCCTCAGACAACCGGGGAGCTGTACCCAAACTATGGCAAAAACAGAGAAAAGGGATAAAGAGGAGGAACGCTCAGAAAAGGGAAAATGTAGGCACCTAGAAGCCCAAGTTTCATTAAAATTTAATGGGACTGAAGCTTCTTTGTGACTGAAATCCTTATAAGAACTCTACAACGAATACTTCTGACCTTAGACAGCAGCCAAAATATAAAGCAACCTAAAATTTAGCAAAGCAAACCAGCCTTGCTATAGAGTCTCTAAGAGAGGGAGTCTTTAAAACATAAAATCTCCTTAAAAGAAAAAGAGACAACCTTTTTAAAAACTGTCCATGGATTTTTAAATTAATTTCTACTCGAGCTTATTGTATTTCTGCAGTTCTTTGCAACGGCACCAACGCTTTTAAACATGACTGGGCTTTCCCCATAGCCTTGCCACTGCTCACCCTCCTCACCCAGACTCCCCGCCTTTCAGCATAATTCTGGTTTGGGATGCAGGTCTTCCCATTAAAACAACATGAGCCACCTGAGAAATTCAGATTTGGTATTAGTCTAATTCAAAAATGCATCACCTACCACCTTTTGAGAGGGAGGAGGGGGTGGCATCCTAATGGAGGATTTTCCAGGGGTGCTCATTTATTGCTAAATGCCTTTTGGGTGTGCAACGCCATGGGGAAGGGGGAAAGTATGCAGTCATTGCCCGATCTCACGGACCTTGCTTTTCCTTTTTTGATATCCTCACTGAAAAGATTATACAAAATTACTAGACTCCACAAAGGCTGTAAAATGCTTTACTTCACTCAGAAGAGGGATTAAGTGTATTTTACCTTACGACACTACAGATCTCATGACACCACAAACTGGGTGAATATTTTGGGACATCTGCACTTCTGAGCTCCTGCCTCAAGCTATTTCTCATTATTTACTGCTAACTAATGAGCAGTCAGGTGGCTGATTCTTTTAACAGAGGGCACCGTTTAGACTGCTGTATACCCTCGAGCGCCATTTACCATCTCACACTTTGGTCTGGCCTTTTCATTTAAGCAAATATCTCCCTTCCTTGAAACACTGCTGGATATAACAGATAGAGAGGCAGCCATGTACCAAAATAGACGTATTTCTAAACATTTCCAGCTGCCTTTAGGGCCCATATAGTATATGAGGTGAGATACTGTGAGGTTTCACCACACAGTAAAGAGCAGCCAAAGGGCATTTTTAAACTTTTTTTTCCTACTGTCTTCCATTTGATGAAAGACTTGTGGTTAAACCTTTATCTTCTATAAACATTTAGAAGTAGGTTACCTTTTATTTTCACGTCTCGCTTTTGCTTCATTAAAAGATGGGTTTTACTACAGTAATTCAGGGGATTGATACTTTGGATCACCTTCAGAAAATAGATGTTAATGATCTGTATCTATGTCAGTATTCCAGCACAGATGTGCGCACAGATGTATTTACATGCAAGATGCCCACAAAGCAGTGTTTCTTTCCGATGGCATTTTTTCTCTGCTTTTACATAAGGCAGCTCCAATGCACATGATATGGAAACTTCAGGAGCAGTATTTTCATGGCATTGCTCTCACTCTCCTCTCCTCCTCCCATGCCCCAGCAGGTACCTCCATGCCAACAAGCTTTACTGATTTTTAAACACTGGGCCATTGCTGACTCTGTGGCACACATAAGGATGTGGTTCACAATCAAGAGGTCCTCTAAAAAAAACAAAAAACAAAAAACCAAAAACCAAAAAACCAAAACCTTTGCCTCCTTTGAGTGACTTGGCTGCCACAGTTGGTATTGTCTCCCAAAATTCCTGCCACAGCCTCACCACTGAGGAAAAGAGGGACAACACCTGAGAGCCTCCAGGTAGGCAGGCATTTTCTGGCATTTTAAGTCATTATTGCAACTGACTGTGCTTAGCACAAGTCCACGCTTGTATTTATTATTAATTACACTCTCCCCCTTCTCCCAGTGAAGACACTGTGGAGCAGTTGCTGTCATTGTACTTTGAATATACAGGTTGAACAGGAAGGTGTTGCTAACACTTAAGTAATACCTAAAATGTTGCAAAACATCAGCGCTGAATACAGCTGCACATCTACATGAATACCAATTCTTCAATGGAGCATTAGACAATAATTTGATAGGTCAACTGTTAATAAAACTGAAGCTCACACAGGAAAGATGGAATTAGTCAAAAAGCTCAGTAAGTTACAACAGATTTTAAACCTCCCTTGTCCTTAAGTTTCTTTTTTTTCCTTAGCGACAAGACCCAAAAGTCAAGAGATGCCAGAAAACTATGAACTTATTTTAAATGAGCTGTGGAAATCTCCTGCTGTCCTGTGTCTCTCTGTCTGAAGTCATGACCTTCCTGTCCTAGTGTCATGTGTCTGATTATATAAAGAAATAGTTCATAGTGCACTTCTTGCATTTTACATGCTAATTAAGAGATTAAAGCTACGTTATATTCCATCTCACTTTTTATTTAATTCTAGTCCAAACATACAATGTTGACAAAGTCTTTCATTTTTTTTTTTTTTTTTTTTTTTTAAATCTGAGAGTTTTTGCACATTTACAAAACAGTGAGAAGTTGACCTGGAAAAAACAGTTACTGGTGCAGACAAGAGAGATAACATCATTTATCTGTTAGAGACCTACCAAAATCACGAAGCATACAGAAATGCAGGTATAACAAAGCTGTCTGAAATATGCGTTAAATAAGAACAAGCCTGTTAGGAGAGTATCAAAGAAAAAGCCAGAAAAAAAACGCTAAATGCCCAAGTCTTCTTGAAACATAAGATCTGTGAACTGAATAGGTGCTTCTGTTTACTAAACTCAAATAGTTTTCTTCAAATAAAAAACTTTTGCATAAAAGTAATTCCCTAAAATATGTAACTAAGTCTGCCACAGCCTTAACTTAAAAGGAGATTCTGTTTTGAATGTGTCTTTAAACTGTGAAAACCAGATCAGCTCTTTCTTCTCAGTAAACCTCACCTCCCTTTCAAATATTCCCTTCAGTGAATAATAATGCCAGAATAACTACTCAAATGACGGGTGAATCATCATCAGAAAGCACAAGGAAAAGGAAAAAAAAAAAAAAGATGACAAAATTAAACCCCAAGACAGAGCATACAGGTTCTTCTGCAAAAGAGGCCTGGGATTTCAAATGTCGGTCCCGAAAGCCGCAGCACGCCTTGTGCTAAGAAATCAGGTTGTGATTAATTGATGGCACTTCGGTCTCCTGAGCTTTATTTTGAAGGTCTTTAAAAAGGCTCTTGAGGGAAATACAGATTTCTCTACCGAAAGAAAAGGAAGCTGCAGATTCTCTTCTTTGCTACTGTGTAACTTCATCAGTTCACGTTCGGTAGTTACTCGATGGTTCATTTCATCAGCAGACTCAGCCTGGAGGGGCTATAGCCCGTTCAGTTAAGAGAAATGTGGGCTGTGGGATCTATAGAATCAGCGAGGACTGGCCTTGTCTTGGGCCTTGAAACCTTACTGTAGTTTATAAAATGACTTGGCAGAAACAATATACTCCAGAAGAACACTGTCAGGACCTTTTTCATAATGAAGGAGAAATCTCTCTAGTTCAGGAGGAAAAACACCCATGAAGAATAACACGGATTTTGCTAAGATGTATGAAATGAAATGAAATGAAATGAAATAAATGAAATGAAATAACTAAATTAAATAACCCTGGGTATTTTGGTTTCTTTATTCTGGCAGTTTCTTTTTATCTGAGACGAGAGAGTTTGAAAATAATAAAACAAAAGGGGGGAAAAAAAAGAAAAAAGGAAAAAAGCTACCTAGTGATCCATATCATTCAGCAACAACAGAAACAAAGGCTCTGCTAGTCAAATTTATGAGCCTTGATTGATCCTGGCTGAAGTCGGAGGAGAAATACCTCCATTAACACACCTCCACACATCTAATCCCAAGCTCCTTCTCTCCCACACTTAAGGAATGAGCTCAAAAGTATCTGTGTTTTACTGTGAGCACAAAGTTTCTCTCTTTTTTTTTGTGTGTCTGTCTCTCAGTGCTGATAACTGATATCGCCCCCAGAGAGTGCAGCTGAATACAAAAACCTAAGTATTAGCAGCTTTCAGACTCGCCTTCTCATCCAAATCTCGATGAGAAGAGGGAGGTGAGCTCCTGAGCTATTCCCAATCTGCCCGGAGGAGCTTTCTCACCAGAGCCCGGCTCTCCGGAGAACAGCTCACAGCAGCTCTCATTGCAACAAGGCCTGGGCAGCCATTTAACACACCTCTCTCTCGCAGGTGCCGAGGGATGCGAACGCTTGCGAGCGGAGTAGAGCAAAGCGTGGGCAAAGAGTAAAATGGCTGCAAACAGTTAATGCACTCCGACGGTGGATTCCCTGCCTGACCCATCCAGGAGAGAGTAAGTGCGGCACCCAACATCCACTAAAGCTGTAATTACCCTCTTCACGGAATTCAAACAGGAAATGTCTTTTTAGACATGCTTAGCTGTGTATAGGTTTGTAACGTTTTCTAAGCTGTATCATTCTTTGGCATTCAGATCTATGGTTTCTGACTATCCATTCTGTGGGAAAATTAGCAGAGAGCTAGTCTCATTGCAAAGAGTAAGATGAGCTAAGTGAACTTCTGCGCTGATCTGAGCTTATAACCTTCCGGGTAGTTTGCTTATGAAATGGGAGAAATACTGTTAATCACATTTGCTTTCTCTTGATGTCAAATATTTTCCGAAACGTCTCCTACTGAGTGCAGAATATGCTTCCCGTTGAAATATATGATCACAAATGGAAACAATACATTTCTGCTTATGTCTAGATTTGATCTTATACTGGAACTTATGCTGCTGTACCGCCCCGAGCAGAGAAGCCTCTGACCCAGAGGCCGTCAGATAAGCAACAGCGCTGACTCCTTGCACGCACACATAGAAAATACAAAAAGCTAAAATAGTTGGCTTGTCTGGTCATTACTCTAAACCTTTAGCTTTGCATCAGTGACTCCCAGTGAGTTCATTTCCACAGTGGACCCAGTGCTGTTAAATGTCCAGTTTCTGGTGCCAGGTAATTAATCAAAACTAAAAAGCAGCTAGTTTCAAAAAAATTGGCTTCTACTTAGGGTCATGCTAGATCTTCTTTAATGGATAGTCCTTCTCTTTCAGCTCCCTTGTTGTCATCAATCTCCTTTAGAAACATCTCTTCAAGGAAACATTTTAATAAAATGCTGCAGTATTCATCTCTCATGGTCGCTGATCTCTCCTGGCTCCATAGTATCACTAAGAATTAATTCTTCCATTTCCCTTTTTAAGGAACAGAGAGATTCTACATTTTTGGAGCATAGAGAAGGGAGGCTGTCACCCATGAGCTGGAAAAGCTGCTGGCAATGGCAAGGCCAACTGAAGGCTCCACGTTGCCAGTGGGAAAAGAAAAGTGTTAACATTAGTTCTGTCATGAGTTATTGAACTAATTCCTTGTTTCAGACCACCACTATCCTGCTGAAAGGTTGAATCAGCTCAATTATTAGGCATGACAAAACTCAGCACAGCACTGAATGCGTCGCAGTGAAGAAAAACACTGCCATACCTTGCTGCCTTCCTGGAACAAAACATTAACTATTTGATGGAAAATGCACATGTGGATGCTGAGGAGATGACCCGAGTCTGGAGAGGCAACCATAAACCCACGTTGGGGCCAAGTCTGACAAAGAAGGTTTCCAAAACTATGCCACCTCTCCCCTTTAGCAATGACCCTGAGCTACATGTTACACTATTACACACTTCAGATCATCTCCACTGCAAGCTGCAGCACTAAAACCAGATACTAAAACCATGTGGGAGGTATCACTCCTTACCATTATTTCCTTGTCGTCATAGGTAGATGGGATGCCCCAAGACGTTTTTCCTGTGGCTCTGAACATCGTCATGAATAGAGACAGACAGTAGCACTGACACTTGCTTTGGCCAGTAGAAGACACAGAAGACACAGGACAACAGAGAACCAACTAAGACAAACCTCCTTTGTAAAGGCTCAACTAGGCATCGCCACCTCACGTCACAGCCTAAACAGTCACCTGACAAGGCAAAGCCACACTTGCAGGTGGCGGCTGCAAGGAAATGAACGTGACATTGCTTGATAGGCAAGACCTGACCTGACCTCAGTACAACATGAAAGTCCAGTCACTTTAGGCCTGAAGTCAAGGCTGAAGTCAAGGGGTATTAAGGTTGCAAGTTAAATTCAAACTGTTTTCTGATTTTCTAATCAAGATAGCTTAAAGTAAAGGAACAGTTTACTAAAATTACTAGCACCGATTTCCCAATTAATTATTGATTATTACACATAAAATCTTATACAGGAATGTGTGGTGGTCCCACAAAGCGATACTTATATTTTAAGACAGACTTAAACATTTGGAAAATTTTGTCTCATTTTGAGTCACATTGTCAAAGACTTATACACCAGTTTGCTCCCTGGAGAAAATCACATACAGAAGCGGAGTGATTACTTACATTCTTGCAACTGCCTGATTTCCACTTCTCTGTACCTGCAGAGACAAGCACACGAGTTTTCACGTTGCCGAAAGAAACCACTTGACATAAGCTTTTTTGGCAAAAGTCCATCCACATACAAATAAAAAGCTCAGTCTCATTATAAAGGGGAAGAAAAAAAGTAACGCCGATTTTTAAGTGATTAGTAGCATACACTCCATTAAAAAGCATGAGTTCAGATTACAGTTGTAAGACATTGCATCTGCAGGGTACCGAGGGACACCAGTGCTAGCCAAAAGTACAACAGTATTTTAAGGCCTAACGATACCTTTGAAAACTTGAAGGGCTTGGGCTCTTCTTGCCAATCCCTCTTCCTGGGCAGCTGCAGCAGCAGAGGCCAAGAGGGCTCTGACACGTCCAAATATACCACCTCGAGGAAAACACCACTTTCAGTCCTGTCTGTCTGTTCTGTTCTGCGACAGCTTATCCTCAGAAAGGGGCCGTTTAAGCAGCATTTGTCAAGCTCTGACCTGCTGCAACAGGGGCCCACAGCGCTGGTACAATAAAAATAATACATTTGTACATCTAGACAAATGAGTTCCTCCTTTTCCTTCAGCGGTGTCATCTTGGCTTGCGTGGTCCCTTCAGAGATGCTAACAACTGGCAGCTCTGCTCAAGGAGATCACTGATCTAATTTATTTTTCCTTCTCCCTTTAGGGAATGCTATCACAACGCTCTAAGATCATTGCCTTGTACATCTCACTCCCCTCCCCTGATGAAATGGCTCTGAAATGTCACCACTTGATCTGCGGGGGAAGCTGCACCCTCGCAAGCCCTTCCATTAACTATTCCTGTTGACAGCTCGTAGCTTCTTCACTGAAGGAGCTATCGCTCCTTACCCAAGGGGTTTGCTTCTACAGGACCTTCACGGCTGGCTTTTAAGCAGTCTCGTAATCACAGCTCACAACATGCCAGGTGACAAACTCCTGTTTTATTAGTATTTCATCCTCAACACTGGCTTTTCCATGATGCTGCTCAGCTTGAACTCAAAGACACTATTTCCATGCCATGGATGTGTCTAGTGCTTAGCAGCAAGAGATGTGTTTGGAAACATAAATAACCCCACCTCTGAGGCCTCAAATTACACTATTTCTTCCCGTTTTTGAGACATTTGAAATGTTTTCACAAGATGGAGAGAAACTTTACAGGTTTGTGCTTGTTCTCAGAGTCTATTTGTTCAGCAACAGTTCCTTGTAAATGGCTGATTTGGGGCTGTATTTAAACTGGAAAGCATCTCGGAACAGTTGGATGGGAAACGTGTTACAGGCGAATGCAAACAGTCATCTGGAGGAGCTGCTCTCCGGGGGCCGCCAGCCTGTCCTAGCAGGAGAACGTCGATGTTGGCTGGAAAGCCATAATATGTAATAAAACACAGGAAGCCCTTTTTCCTTATTGTTGCTACAAACTCTGGCAATTTTCTGTGGCACGCAATACTCCCCACCCTTGTGTTCATGCATTCTTCCACGCTGCCCCCGGTCTTTGGGATGACTTTTCTATTCCAGCTCAGAAAAGTAACATTTAAAAAACTAAATATTATATTTCTCTTCCTTCCCACGACGGCAGTTGCATTGTGACTTTCGGCCTCTTGACACACTTTGTGCATGGTCTCTCATGGCAGTACCTTTCAGTACCATCCCGGTTACCCATTGACAGAGCTGTTGGGCATCAACCTGCTTTGAGGGACCAGAGAGCTGGTGCTTCTACAGCTCTTCCCCTGATGAGGTAAAGCTTTTCTATTTCTCACACTAGGACTAGAGAAGTGGTAGCTTTTTATGTCAGTGGCAAAAGTACCCATTCCGAGATAACCTATTCTCTATCTTCAGGCAGAATATTCCCTTTAAAAATCAATTCACAAACCCAATTTTTCTTGATCTATGAGATGTTCACCAGAGCTTATCTCTGCCCAGGCTTTAGCATGCCCGACTGTGCATTTTCACATCCTTATCTCCAATTCTGTCATGCCCAATACAAGCAAGACTATTTACACATTAACACAGTAGCCCTGTATGTTCCAAGACAAAAATAATTATGTTATTCAGAAATATGCATTCATTTTCCATTGTCTAACATTTTTTCTTACCCCTATAAGTATATAGCCAGGTTCTGTATCATGGAAGCAAAGCTCTGTCCCCTCAGTTAAAATAAATGAGTAATTTAAAATTCTTTAAAATTATACCTAAAAATAGAACTGAATGCACATACTCTACAGAGGAGTGTAGGCACTTGTTCATTAATCTCTTGCTGCTCATTAAAATGTGTGATGATTTAAAAAAAATTATCCTTGAAAGCAATGAATTTATATAAATTCACAGTGTGAGATTGCTGAGAGTAGGGACATTAAAAGTATTCACCGATGCACTGTTCTTATTTCATGAAAGCTGCCAGAATACCTTTATATAGAGTTATTTATGTTTTTATATAAATATGCACGTACGTATAGACAAAAGATAAGCACAATGCAATGAAGACTGCATATAAAAATAACTTGGCAACTGTAGAAGGCAGGTGTTTCCCATGGCTCTCTGTTAAAGAGCACACTGCAGTTAACGATGCTGTGAAAGACTGCCTGTAGACCAGAAACATATGCGTCAACAGAAGACTACAGCCATGAAAGACCTGCAAGTATATGGGTAAAAATACAAGGCTAAACATCAGTGCACTCAATCCACTCAATCCTACATCTAAAAGCATCTTTAAACAAAGAAGTTGTTGTCTAGAATGATATACATACCGGTAATGTGGGAGCTGCAAACATTGCTGCTTCCGCTCTGGAATAAAATCAAAGGCGAAGGGAGATTCCTAAAAAGTAACGTTCAGTCTCCCATTTTTCCTCTTAGGTTACATCCAAGAGAAAGTAAAGCATAGGATCAGATTCTGGTCTTCCAGCAGTATGAAAGACCCCATTGAAGTCAATGTGTAAAACTCAGCAGTTCCCTACCATGCAATTTTCTAAATAACATTTGTGCCCTTTCCCACTGGAATTAACGGTAGCCCTGAAAATCCCCTGAATTCGAGGAGCGGATGCACAGCTGCAGAGGGAGCAGGATGAGCAGGAAGTCTTGTCATACCCAGTGCTCCCCCCGGCAAAGACCCTTGCCTCATGCCCGCGCTGTAGTGTTAGCTGCCGCACTGTCTGATCTGGGAGCTGGCTTTGCCACTTGGTATCTCTTCATAAACATAAATAAAGAGATAAAATAAAACATGAGCACCTTGGTTAAGTGGCCCGATCAACTGTGGTATGTAGGACGTCTGGCCCGCAGCAGAGAACCAGGCAGTAACCTTATCAGGGAAACACAAGCCTGGGGAAGCAGTCCAGCCTGACTGCCTAGGCTGTTCCATCTCCCCAGGCTCACCTCTGCCCTCCAAAGCCAGCCACTGCCCCTACCTAGGCTTAGCCCTGCCTTTTTATAGTCAAAGATAACATACTGCACATCAGAAGCAATGTGCAATATGTCTGGCTTTCCAAATCTGGAAGCCAGCAATAGGGTGTTTCTAAGCAGTAACTGTTACTCTTCCTGAAAAATGATAATATTTTCTTTGAGTTATTTAAAAAAATAAATAATCTGGCTCTCCCTACCAACATTACAAGCACCTCCCTCAGGAAACTATTTTCAACCCAAGAAAACAGCAAAATGCACGGTATTTTCAGGCGGGTGGATTTTATCTAGGGTTCTAGCAATTTAACCAAAGGCTAGAAACACCAGCCATATCATAACCCAGATAGTTTCCTTCTGTTTACCTGCATAGGCTCTAATCACCTGTGCAACATCTGTTGGTACTCTAGCGTTACTGGCAAGCCACCAAAATAACTGCATTCTGTGTAACAAACAGTTGCAGTTTCCACCTCTCTCCTGGTCTGCCTGTTGCAGCTTACAAAGCCAGAATAAACCCTTCCTGCCTGCCAGGGTAGGAGTGGGATCAGAAAATGTCCCTTCAAGGCTATGATAGAAACAGAATTGCATGATTATGGTGTTTCTTCAAAAATAAGTCTTTGGGTAATTTTCAGTTCTATGTGAAAGAGTAGGATTAGACAATAAAAAATAAACCACAGCCAGAGCAGCAGAGTTAAATACCGGGCCCTTTTGGACACAATCTCGGGAGCACTCAGAGAGACCACTGGCTATGCCCTTCAGATTTCTAAAATACACGTTTTGAAACACTTTTTTAAAGCACAAAAGATTTGTTTCCGGGTTTGGGGGCAACCATACACCATCAGGAGAACACAACCACCTTAGCAACGTGTCTTACGACTGCGTTCCTGCTCCTATGGGGTCTGCAATCAGAGCAGACGTGGCAGAAGAGGAGAGCGGTGGGGAGAAGCAGCTGAGATCTGGTGACTTCCTCAAGACTGCACACCAGGAGCAACTTCCTCAGGATTGCACAATAAGAGCTGGAAAAGAGTCACTTCACCAGGGTGAGGTTTTTTACCTTGGGTTTTCCAGAGGTCACAGCCAAAATAACGTCAGTCCTGCTGAGACTCTCAGAGTCTCCTTTTTCTTTCATCTTTCCCATCCCCTGGGCTTCTCCCTATTCTCTACAGCAGACATCTCACATGAGTTGAAGGAGGTCCCAGTGCAGCAAAGGTGCTTCCAGCCCTTGGGGAGCACCTAACACCTCCATTGCCCCACATGGGCTTCACCTCTGCCATCCAGCCTCGCCGGCCTCTCCTCCTGCCTGGAGGTGGGCATCAAAGAGAGACCTTCTATGGTTGCAACTCAAGCGTGAGACCTCGCCGCGACAGCAGAGATACCTGTGTGCCATACCTGCAGATACCAGATACCTGCAGTTGCCATATTTGCTGCCGCTAACCATCTTACAGGTCCCAACGTAAAGGCAAAACAAAGCTTTAAGATTACACATACACTGAGGGCATACAGGGATCCGTAACACAGACATATTTACTTCGCTGATTAAGATCAGTAAAGTTAACTGAAGAGCAAAGACAAAGAAGGACGTCATATACATGTATTTTCAATTTATAACTTACTCTCTCCTATTTATTTTCCTTGTCAAATCTCTGAAGGTGAAAAAAAAAGCCAAACAACTTCCCCAGGGAGAGGCAAGCAGTACAGCGTACGTGGCTGAGGAAAATAACGTGCTTTCCTGTTGCTGAAAAATATCTGACACACTTGGATTACTTCAGTTTTTCCTCAAAATTTACACAGATGCTGCTGACCGTTTCCCTTTTATACTGATTAGCTTTTTCCAGGAAGCATTTTTTTCCCAAAACACTCCTTTCCTTCCTGAAGAAGCCTGGTTAGAGGATGTTTCTGTCAGAATTAAGTCAGAGAGTTATTTTTAAGATGAAAATCTTGTGTAGAAAGTGATTCTCCAAGACTTGTGAAGAAAGTAGTTTGGAAAAAACGCAAAACCTGTAAAAATACCTTTTTTGCCTTTTTTAGAAAATATAGTTTTTATTATAGGACAGGAGTTTTTATAGCTTTGAATAAATATAATTGCACCTGTTCATCTCACTCAGAAAATATTCCTACAAAATACTGTAAAAATATTTTGATGCAACAACAGTAAATAGGAGCAGAAAGTAACTCCCATTGGTGACAACAATTTTGTCATATGCTATAGGTGTGTTGGTTTCTGCTCTGGACTGAGATTACCCATATATGTGTTTGGTAGGTCCGGACTGAGGAGCATAAACCAGTCCATGCAGGATTGACAGAATTTGCTGGGCCTATTTCTGGTCTCTGTGTTTCATAATGTCATTACCAAAATTGCTAAAACAATATTGAAAGAAAATCACATAAATAAAACATAAACGTGTCTTAAAAGAAATCATAAACTCAGACAAGGACTTGACGTAGTGAGCAACACGAAGAACAGTACTCAGTAAAGAAAATATAGTAAATAATCTGAAAATTGAGATCTGTATACCTTGTGACGATGTAAGATCAAAGAATATGTCTTCTGGGAACTCTCCGGACTTAAGCTCAGGCACTTGCTTTATAGAGATGGATTAAAAGGGTAACACAAGTCTTGGGCACAGATTTTGTCTCCTGAAACTTTAACTAATAAAGGTGCATTGCTTATTAATCATACATACATAAATAACAATTAATCCATGCAAATATTTATAAGACCCACCACTGCAAAACACAAGATATCTGTCTGCATGTCAGTGTAAAATGTAATTGGTGAGATTATCCAAGGGGAAAAAGGGCTCTTGGGGACAAGGGAGAGCCACTCAGAGAGCTGGGACAACTCTGCCAAGCTATTTCCAAATCAAAATTTCTATTTTTCTACAACTTGAAATACAGCCAAAAATTCAGTCCTGACGTTTAAGAAAATCACCACTGTATCCACCAAACTGCTGAAAGACTACAGCTTCCAGGCAAGCTCTGCAGTCTGGAACTGTAGAAGGTTCTGTAGAGGTCCCTCTTTTTCACCCTAATTAATGCACATGTCTGTTCTCTCACTGCACCATTATGCTCAAAACAAGAAGCCCCACCATCACCAAGGAACTGGGGGACTGGATGGGGAATCAATGGCTTCCCATTTAAAGTCACAAAATCTGACTTGCTCATCCAGATGTGACCGAATTCTTTTGCAAAGCAGCAGAAACCCCCATGCAGCAGTTTTTTAGCAGTGAGGCAGCACAAGCAGAGCTCTGGCATTCATGCTGTTCCTCGCTGGTTATTTCCAGGCCCTACAAAACCTACCTCTTAGCAACATCTTCGTTGACAGACTCGCCACAAAAGTGTAGCCAGCCACACTTGGCGTAGCTTGAAATGGAAGGGATCTGTCAGGCTCTCATAAGTCCCTAAAGAAAGTTAAAACAAGTAGTGAGTCAGTGAGGGACAGCTATTCTTTCTGGTCCTTATACTGCCTCTTTGCCGCACAGAAAATTTATAGCCTTCAGGTTCCTGAACTGACACCTTCTCTATTAATTGCATTCACCGGTGATTTGACATAGCTATAAAAATAATGTTCAGCTGACACTGGCTTGGTTTTGTATTTCTTACCCAAGTAACGCATGCAATGCAAAAATCACATTTCCTTATATACATCAAAGGACCACAAGTGCACACACATCCACACATGCGCACACACAGCCGTACATAGGAGCCATCTGTCACAATCAGTTTCTTAAATTGAAAAACATTATTAACTCAGAGACAGGAAGGAGCCGCGGGAGCAAGGGGAAAAAATTGCTAAGATAATGACTTTACTCTAAATAACCTGACAATCTCTCCTTCTTTGGCATTTTTTAATCATCTAGAAAGACAGAACATGACGAGGCAACTTGCATGGCCAGTGTCACCGGTTTAGAGTTTCTTCAAGCAGCTGAATTTATACTGCTGTAGGGTAGAATAACTTTATTTTTTATGCTTCGCTTATAACTATGGAAAATCCTTTATAAGCATACTTCCTCCTAACACACAGTATCTATCCAATCTATCCTGAAGCATGAACACTGACCCATATTCTTCCTTTCAAAAATGGCAACAGTCCAAGGAGTTTTCCACTCCTACGGTTTTGGGGTTTGGTTTGGTTTTTAGGAGCTACTTTCTTGTAACTTACTACCAGACTGATCCAGATTCTCAGAGAGAAGATGCTCATGAATAAGATCCGCTATCATGAACCATTTGCTGCCTGCTGAATTCCTTACAAATATGGGTGGGAAAAAGTAATAGGTTTATCATCAGTGTAAGACACTTGTCGTGTAGCAACATTATAAGCCAATATCAAGCTTTACGATGGTATGTATTGGTCTATTATAGAGCTCTAGTAGAGTTAAAGGCACCATTCAAAGACAAGGAGAGCGTGGGAAATGAGTGTGAAGAAAGAAAATGAGAAAAAAAGTTGTTTATCCAGCATGTGAGCAAGTCACAGCAGGACTGCACAAACACACCAGATGACATGGTCAGGCAGGGAAGGAAATACCCAGTGTATAGTCCTAGGTGAGCCAAGATTATCCATTAATCTAAAACTGCAGAAAATGGAAAATATAATCACAACCCCTAGTTGAAAGGAGGGGAAAAATCCCAGACTCTGATCATCTCACCCTGTTCAGTAAAACTTTTTTTTTTCCCTCACCTAAATCATTGAAATAAAGAAGAAAGTTTGCTGCTGGTGTCTGTTTGGCTGTGTTTAGTCAAAGACATTGAGTGGATTTCTTAATGATGTTCCAGTAAACACTGCAGTGAAAACAACACTAACTTACATCTTAAGCAGCCAGCAATCTGATTACCAGGCACAGATCTTTATGCAAGTATTTTACTTCCTTTTCACTTAAAAAATATCCCAACATTTTATTCCACCATCCCAGAACTTTCTTCATTAATTGTTCTAAAATTTATGTAAAAATGTATAAAAATCCAAGGGGTAATAGATCTATCTTCCTCTGAGTTTTACTAAGAGATGCATACGTTTAACTTAGACATGCAAAGGAAGTTTTAAAGCATTATTATTGTTAAAGAACATCTCAGTGCAGTTTTTACACAAGTTTTTGTTACTTAAATAGCCAGTTAGCTCACAGCACCAGGTTTCTGAATCCAGACTGACCTTATGAGCAGCTCAGCCCAGAGATGGCTGAGGGTGCTCCACATGTTTCCAGCAAAACACGTTTCACCATTTAGGATTGGGCTTTTATACTTAAAAGAACTCAAAAAAAATTTGGAAGGTAGAGGAAAAAAATTGGAAGTTAGTGAAACATCCTTCATAGACACATTTGAGTTGTAGGCTTCATCCCAGCATCTCATTTATGGAATCCCTCTAGCTGCCTTAATAAATTTCAAGAAGCTTTCCTTAAAGGACAGTCCTATTTGATGGAAGACATTTATCTTATGATCAGTGTGTACTTATGCTCGATGTTAAAGAGTCATTCTCTCCTCCAGCAGCTCTGAAAGGTAAAGTAGTGTATGAATGTTTCATAGAACATACTTCATTGAATTACACTGGAGAAAAACATTGATGTATTTCAAGAAATGCAGGCCTGATTCTATTTGGTTTCATACTGTAAAATTAAGAATATTTATTAAACTTAATATCAGAGCAACCAAATTCATTTAAATATTTACCTTTCAAATACCGTAATAACTCCATTATTAACAATAACATTTTTTGTCGTTTAATGTTTCTGAACTTAATGATTTTTATTTGCCTCAAGTTCTCACAATGTTTAACCTCACAACAGTGTCTCAGTTAAGACTTCTTTGGAATTGACACGAATGACGTGGACTGAGATTAAAAAAGACAGCAGGTTAGAAAAATTACAGAATTTTAAATAAAAACGGGTTGTGGATCTTTCTAGGATAAATAGTAAAAATAGAGAATAAATTAATATAGATAGCAGGATTCACACATATGTCGGTAAAAACATTCTGAAAATAATTCTTACAAAACAGCACATTCCTATCCACAGCCAGATATATCAAGTCATTTCTGTAATTCTCACTCTCTCGTATACCCTGTTTGGAAGCTGTATGCAACTTAGCTAAATTAATTAGTCTGTGTTGGAGGTTCAGTATGAGTTCTTTGCTCCTGGCAGCAGAGGCAAACTCTGGTCTCAGTGGCACAGTTATTTGCTTACATGGGAATTTTAGCAGGGATACTGGTACATTTTCTGTTTTTTCTAGGCAAGCTGAGAGCAGAGTTTGGCCCCGCACAAGCTTCCAAGAGGTCCCACAAAGCTTTGCCTATCTGTTCTCTTTTGGGTTCTTCCCATCCTCCTCAAAGTCCGAATCTCCTCCCACTACCACTGACTGTCTCTGCATTTTTGACAGGCCCCCATCCCCTCTTTTTGTCTATGGTCGCAAAGGTCAACATCCCCAGGCAAATGTTTCTAGAATTATGATTTGCACAAATTTCCATCAGGCCCCCAATTTAGACTGGGGCTTTCCCCTGTATGACAGCTACCAGCTGAACCAGTGTAATCGCTAACATAGATAGGCAATGCTGGCATTCGCACCCACAGAGTTAAGTGTTTTTGATGCATAATGAACTTCAGAATTGCAGATATCCCTTTTTTCCCCCTCCATTGTTTCATTCATTTTATTTTACTTATTTATTCAGGCTGATTGACTGTCATCTTAACAGTATCCTGAGTTGAAGATCCCGTTAACTACGGGAGGCTTAAATTTAGGGTGACTTTTTCAAAATAACAGAAGTCTCCTGGAACAAAGGCCTTATACCGCTATTATTGCAAGAAATTCCACAGAACACAAGGTCCAGCATGGAAATCAAAGGCAAAAAAAGGCAAACGGATGATCATTTGTTAAAACTGACTGCTTCTAAGAACATTTTTACAAGTAATACAAAAAGCAATGAAAAGGTTCTCACCAGACTTTATTGAAATATCTCTGGGGAAAATCCATTAGAAATACATTTGCAATCAGTCCAGTATCAAATTTCTACTGTAAATACGGCAATTAAGAAGGTCAAGTTACCCGAGGTTGTGTAAGAGTGAGATGAGCAGTTAAAAAGGAATTTATGTTGAGAGTATTTTTTTATACAATTTCTGTCTTTTACTCTCTGTTAAATCACACTTTTTCTTATACGTTACATAACATTAACTTCACAATAACAGGCTACTGAAATAATGACCCTTGGTTGGGTTCCTTATCTCCATGCAAACGCTCTGGAATTGTGCTTGAATCTGATGTGCTGATTTGCTGAGAACTGAATCCATGCCAATAAGAGAATTGCTGTAAATTGTTGGATGGGTGTAAATTACACCCACATCGCTGGTGTAGCAGGGAAAAAAATATGTAACTTGAGATTATGAAGTGTCCTGCTGTGACATAAACGGAGTGGAAAGGCACTTAGTCCAGAGAGGACCATAAATGGTTTAAAGCCAAAAAACGCCCAAGTAATGCGTATGTGCAGAAAAGCGATGAAGGAAGTGACAAAAGGGAAGGTAGTTATCTAACTGCTAGTGCTCTGTGGTTACGTAATAAAAAGGTATCCAGGAGCAATCCTAACTTACCCGCACACGGCTGTGCTGCACAGCCACAGCTGTGCTGTTACATATATTTGGGGAACTGCACAGCAAATGGCGTCTATGAACTCACCTGGATTTAAACTACCTCCCCAACACACCAGAAAGAAAGTTATCCTGGACCAGGATCAGTTCATCACAGCCCCACACTTCCCACCCCTAAGGCAGCCTGCTGGTAACATACAGCCGCTCCGGCACAGAAGTGCAACCCATAGCGTGCAACTACGAGCTGGCGCGACGCGTATGGCTCTGGAAACAGTGCCTGCCTGTACACACGCGAGCGAGGAGAGCCAGCACCTCGCCCTAAGGAGGGCTACGCTGCGGTACAGCCCCAGCAGTGCAGCAGAGTTGCATGAACAGACATGCTCTGTCCCCTTTATCAGCAACACGTGGGAGGGGATCAGCAGCTGGGCGAGAAAAGATAATGCCAGGGACAAGAAGAAATAAAAAGCCTAAAACGAGATGGCACTAGGAAAACAGAAATGGAACACAAATAAATACAGAGAGGGGAAGAAACAACTTTGCAGCCCTAAGGAAGATACTGGTTGGAAGCTTTCAGGTAGCAAAGAGTAGCCAACCCCAGAGAACAGTCTCCAAGGACAAGACAAGGTCCCTGGAGAGGCCACAGAACAAAGGAGGCACTGAATCTCCCACCCACTCTCTTCCACGCACAGCCATCAGAGTCAAAAGACTTGATTTTGTGCATGGAGACCGACCCGTAATTGTCACTAAGTCAAGACTGGAGAGAAGCACAGTTACGGCTCCTTTGGATATTTACTTGTTCCCCATCATACTGTTTTCAAAGCACTTCATAGTCATTAAGGATTTCTTCTCACAATACCCCTCTGGAGGCAACATAGTAGTGTTATTTCCATCCCGCAGGAAGGAAGGCACAGAGGGTCAACGTTACTTGCCCACACATCAGAGGATGCCTGAAGCAGAGCGAGGTTTCCTATGTCCCTCCTCCATATCCTGCTTTATCCTACTCTACTTCTCTCTCATCCCTTCTGAATGGGCAATGAGGGGAAAAGTGTCATTTCTGTGCTCAGAAATAAATCAATCACGAGGGTAAACCTAGAGAGCTACAGCTGACTCCAGACTTGCTCCCATTTAAATCAACGTCTAAAGGAGCTTGAGACTGCTTTAGGTAGAGCTTACTGAATCTCCCAAGAGCCAGGATTCATTCTGGAGAGGGAACAACCTCAGCCCAAAAAGAAACCAAACCTTACTGTCAGTCAACAGTAAATCAAAGTCATTAACAGAAAACTAAAATACATAGATAAGTGATATTAAGGAAGAATAGATAGTAATTGATAATAATTCAAAGTTAGGAAACGAAAAATTAGGTAAGAGAAAACAAAGACTTCAGGAAAAATATAGGACCGACAGATTCCAGGGGGGAAGAAAAAGGAGGGGGTTTTGTGTTTGGAAACAAAAATTAGTCTCGGCATGTCCTTGTCCTTTATGTGAAGGAAAATGAAAGTGTGTTGTTTAAAGAGAAAACAGAAGTATTTGTTAGTTTTTCTGTTTTAATACTTGAAAGGAAGGATGATATACAGACAAGGATGATAAAATACTACTTCGGTAAGTGGTAAACCAAGCATGGATTTAACAAGTAGGTGATGGATAGCAAATACCAAAGTTAAACAAAATCAGCGAAAAAAAGCACTTCTAAATTTGATGTCCTGAACAAACTGCACCTTTTAAAAGTGGACCAGATTTTGCAGCAGTAGGAAAGTTCCAGGTTGGAAAAACTAATATGCTGATATTCAACAACATTATAAATGTGATTGATAAAAAATACAATTCTGGCCAAGAAATAATATCTAGAAGCTTTTGCAAAGCATTTGTATTAGTACCACAAAAACTCTAATTAGCAATACCCATGATCAGTGGGCTAAATGGTAAATAGCTATGCACAGGATAACTGACAGGTTTCAGAAAGAAGGCGCTGATGAGGACCTGCCATTTACTGGTTCAACAGGAATCTGTATTAACACAGATGATATTCAAATTTTCATCAATAAACCACTAGCAAACACAAAATCTCTGCCGCTGTTAGATGTGGGCAACAGAAAACACATATTGTAAAAAAATGATGATGAGAACATAACAGTTTTATCAAATCATCTGGATCATTTGACTGACCAAAAGGGTGACAGGCACACCCATCTACACGAAGGCCAGACGGAAGATCCTGGGAACTATGGGCCTGTCAGCCTGACCTCCGTACCCGGGAAGATCATGGAGTGGTTTGTCTTGAGAGTGCTCACGGGGCATGTGCAGGACAACCAAGGGATCAGGCCCAGCCAGAACGGGTTCATGAAAGGCAGGTCCTGCTTGACCAACCTGATCTCCTTCTATGACCAGATGACCTGCCTAGTGGATGAGGGAAAGACTGTGGACGTTGTCTACCTGGACTTTAGTAGGTAAAGACCTTTGACAGCGTCTCCCACAGCATTCTCCTGGAGCTCGTGGCTTGGACGGGTTTACTCTTCGTTGAGTGAGGAACTGGCTGGACGGTCGAGTTGTGGTGAATGGTGTTAAATCTGGCTGGTGGCTGGTCACAAGCGGTGTTCCCCCAGCGCTCGGTTCTGGGGCCGGTCTTGTTCAGTATCTTTATCGATGACCTGGATGAGGGGATTGACTGCTCCCTCAGTAAGTTTGCAGGTGACACCAAGCTGGGTAGGAGTATTGATCTGCTGGAGGGTAGGAGGGCTCTGCAGAGAGATCTGGACAGGCTGGATCGATGGGCAGAGGCCAACTGTATGAGGTTTAATAAGGCCAAGTGCAGGGTCCTGCACTTTGACCACAACAACCGCATGCAACGCTACAGGCTTGGGGAGGAGTGGCTGGAGAGCTGCCCGGCAGAAAAGGACCTGGGGGTGCTGGTTGACAGCCGGCTGGCCTGTATCAGAAATAGTGTGGCCAGCAGGAGTAGGGAAGTGATTGTGCCCCTGTACTCGGCACTGGTGAGGCCACATCTCAAATAATTTGTTCAGTTTGGGGCCCCTCACTACAAGAAGGACGTTGAGTTGCTGGAGCGTGTCCAGAGAAGGGCAGCGAAGCTGGTGAGGAGTCTGGAGCACAAGTCTTATGAGGAGCGGCTGAGGGAACTGGGGTTGTTCAGTCTGGAGAAGAAGAAGCTGAGGGGAGACCTTATCGCTCTCTACAACTACCTGAAAGGGGGTTGTGGCGACGAGGGTGTTGGTCTCTTCTCCCAAGTAACCAGCGATAGGACAAGAGGAAATGGCCTCATGTTGTGCCAGGGGAGGTTTAGATTGGATATTAGGAAAAATGTCTTCACCGAGAGGGTGGTCAGGCATTGGAACAGGCTGCCCAGGGAGGTGGTGGAGTCGCCATCTCTGGAAGTGTTCAAAAAAACGTGTGGATGTGGCGCTTCAGGACATGGTTTAGGGGACATGGTGGCGCTGGATTAATGTTGGACTTATCTTGAAAGGATCTTGAAGGTCCTTTCCAACCTTAGTGATTCTGTGATCCTGTGAAAAGCAATGACTGAGGACTAGAAAAAGAAGGAAAGGAATTAACTCAAAGGTTTGAAGGAGTTTTCTTACTCCCAGACTGAAAAGGACATTTCTTGGCCTTATCTTTAAAAATGTTAACATTTTTTTAATAATTAAAAAAAAAAAAAATCTTTTTCTGCTTTTTTATTTACCTTCCATTTTAGCCAATCTTTTTTCCTGTATAAGTGTAAAAAAAAAATATATTCTTTTTTCTAATCCTAGAGCTTTTCCAACAGACATATGAGTGCAGAAAGTCTCTGAGGATTAAAAGTGTTTCATGTAAATGTAAATTTCATTCAGATATTTTTAATCACTTTTGTTCTCGTTGTCCATGCACTTCTAGTTTGGTTGCAGTGGGATTCTCCCTCAGTGTTAAGACTTCAAGGAGTGCCAATCCACTCTTCTGCCTGATCCACACCGTTGCATTGCATGAGTGATCTGGGGCCTATCTTATAACCTCCTGCAGCCTTATGGTCTTGAGAGGAAATACAATTTTAGGGCTGACTCCTCACATTCCTGTGAGGAATTCACTTCCAGTTGTCATACTCCTTTCCATTCCCCTGTTCACTCACACAAATGCTCTTCCCCACAAAAAGATCATGTGCAGCTTCCGAAAAATCGTGAAACTTGGGGAATTAATGATTCTCGCAAACCTGTAATGAAAGCGTTTCCATTTCCAGAAGTGTTTCCAGTTTGCTGAGAATGACAAAAATCACAACTCTGTTGCTTCCTCAGAAATAGATCCTGCTGGCAGCCAGCAAGTCTGCCATCCCCACTGGTTTTGAACACCGTCCATAATCATTCCATATCGATACATGTAACCTCTTCGCTTCCCATACGTATGCCCATATGTTTAGACACTAAGGTTTCCTTCAAACTCATCATACAGGCGAACAGTGCAGGAAATGAGAGTAATGACTTAATTAGCGGTGTCACTGACATGTTTTCTGAAAGAAAACCTTCCACTGAACCAGAAATTTCCCATATGCTTCTTTATATTTATTTGCATCTGTTGTCACTTCTGTGCCAACAAAGATACCTGAATGGAGTATGAAGCAAAAACATAGCATTTGTGGTGCTACCAGAGCCTTCGACTGCACGTCAGAGTGACTCCTTGCTGCCAAGCACCCAGGGACAGGTTTCAAAAGCCTCTCAGAAACTCAAGGCAACCTCTTGCAGGATGAAAAGATGAAGCCTCACCAACACTGTTTCAGCACCAGTGAGCACCCCGATTAAGACAACATTAGACCGATCACACAAGTATCTCCAGAGCAAGACTATCTGGGCAGTGCCATTAACCCGAGAATGCTCGAGTCAAATAATGAATCGACCTAAACCCAAAACACTCAATGGCCTGAGGCTCAGCAGAATAGCCATCATTAATGATCCGCCCTCTGTGGAAAGAGCTCTCGGAGAAGAACACAACAGAACAAGTTGCTGAAAGCCACAAGCTTCAAGAAGCAGCAGCAGGCTGTAGTAGGAAAGGCTGGGTTTCTGTTTCAGCTGCCTTCCTCAAGACGTAAACATTGAGCCATTCAGAAAACAGTGGGAGCACAGGAGTCAGACAGGTCCTCTCTATCCCAGGTCTGAATCCCTGCTGTTGAGCATGGGGAAACACATAACACACCCAAAAAAATATCATATCCCATCTTCCTTGTAAAACTGGCGTGCGTTAGCTTAGCCTGGGTGAGGCAGCATGCCTATTCAGCTGCTTGATCCTACTATGCTCGCCCTTGCTTTCCTCTCTCTGGGTGCCAGGAGGAGTGTTTGCCACCTGCTCTGGATGGGTCGGCCTAAATCGACACCACTGCCTACTGTCATCATGGTGAATATGAAATATTAGACATAGTGGGCATTTCTTTTCAACAGAGGTGTCGACTCAGGGGTCTGAAGTCATGAGGTTTTTTTTGTCACATTGACACTCTATACACTTTGCAACCCTCTGGTGATGCTACCATTTGCTTCTGATGCTTCACGCAGTCTTATTTTATATCAGTGGAGACAACCCCAACCTTCACAGGCTCCATACTGCCCTTCTGCTGTGCTAAATATCTACCAGAATCTGAGTCTACAATCCTTTTCAGTAGATGCTTTATTATTTAGGCATCTACTTGTACCAGCCTGGAGACTGGGTATAATGTGGAGCGGTGGTTGCACTTAAGTGATGATCAAACCAGGGCTCAGTCAGATCATGCTATACCTACTATATCCAATGAAAATGCAATCAATGTACACAGTCTTATGCTCAGATGCACCTTCTAGTAAAGCCATCACATAAAAAGCAGAATTATATTGCAGAACACATACATAGCTTCTTTTTGCCAAGGCAAACTAATCCACGTACTTTGCTTCAGGAGCCAGTTTCTCCTATTATCATGAACGCAGGCTACGTCACTTGGTTTATATTTCTGAACAACTTCCTCACCATGACTGTTATTTGAGGCCAGTAAAAAGCATTTCTGGCCTTTCACTGAAGTTTTCCAATCCCTAAATGACCTTCATGTGTCTTTTCCTATACATTTTCCCGTAACACCTTAGGAATGACCACCCTGCTGCCTTTAAGCAAAATTCCATCCCATCGGTCTCTAACAGGGTCCAGTAGCATGCTAAAGAGTTTGACCGCACTGAAAATTTGGAAGTCCCATCATCTACAGGTGCAAATCAGTCCTTATTTAACCTGAAGTTGAGCAAGAAGTGGCAGATATTCACTTGTATACGTGTAGTGTTCATCTAGCACAAATCTTCTGTAACACCAAAACTCTTCCCGATTTATTATTCAGTGTGCAGATTATATCCGTGTAGCTGAAAAAACCCACATCTCCATGAAGGAAAAAGGTGACAGAAAATTGTGTGAGTAAACAACATCTACGTGAGCACTTTGACCATTGTTTTTTCTAGTGATTAAGTCTGGATCGACCCCTCACACAAGTGCAATTTAAATGTAGCCTTAACTTCCCAAATGTAGCTTGAACCTTAGATCAGTTACACTGATTTTTCACTTTTGTTTCCATAATCTCCATTTAAAATACATCATTCACATGCTGGGAGGAAGGGTAGTGTGGAATGCAGTACTTCCCAAACGTGTGCTATACAGAGTAATAGTTAGTCTTCTCTGCCCAAGTTAAGTTAAACCTATGAAAAAGATGAGAAAGGGATGTCAGCAATAAGGTCATCTTCTGATTGTTTTCCTATACCAGGGCACCTGCTGCCTAAAGCTCCAGTGAAGTGCAGTTTAAGCTGCCTTCAGCTGTCGACATTTCTGGAGAGTTTCAACTTTGAACGGGTTTTAAGAGCTCCATGCTTTCACTCAGGTATTTTGTTAGTTTGTTTTACACCTGGAGTCAGTGCAGGTAACCACACAGTGCCCTGAAGTGCGACTGAACCCTTTGGTCTGTGTCTGGGTTCTGACAAATCACCAATCTGCAGCTTCAGCTCCTGCACGGCATCGCGCCAGGCTCCAGGTGGCTTGCACCAGAAATGGCAGAGCGTACCTTCCTCACCCAATGGCCTTAAGTCTGGCTTCCCCCCTCGGCTTCCCTGCAAATCAGATTGGGCTAAAAGCACTGAGCATATCTTTGGTTCCATGGTAATTGGAAGTTAAAATATAGAAAGCCTCAGAACTGGGTCAACAAAAAAAGAAAACTAGGCCAGAACAGCGTACTTTTAAAAACCCTGCCTGAGAAGAGTAGCAGTGTTACCTCCCCACCCTGCCCTTGCCATACTGCCGTGCCAACTCTAGCGATCCAAGGTCCTTAGGGTTAATTTTATGATCTGGGAGGCCAATGAGATAGAGTTTTACTTAAAACTTGATTTTATTTTTAAAGGTTTATTTTAAATGCACCTTGTAAATGAATTCTAATTTGACCTCTAATTTGAACTAATGATCAGTACTAGTATTTACACGAACCAGATATGGGACAGTTCATAAATCTGGGGTCAATTTTTTTTTTAATTATTTGCTCACTGGGACATATATATAAACCACAAAACACCGTAGACTATTCACTTACATCTTTTTCCCTTATGGTTCCAAAGCCAAAGTGTTCAATGCATTTTTTTAATCTTCTCTGAATCCGTTCAAACTTTATCCAATAAGTGTCAGTAAGTGATAGTCATATTGAATAATGCAGAATTAGTAAACCCTCTAATTCCAAAGTGTTTAGCTTTGGAGTGCAAGAAGTTAAACACTTTCTTGCAACACATTGTAAACATGTCAATGTGTTTAACATTTTAAATGTGCTCTGTTCCCTTGCGCATGTGTTTAGAAAAGAAACAGGTTATGATATTTAACTAGTGAATGGATATATGTGCTCATTCCTACCAACACTTTTTAAACACTTGTGGACACTTAAAATTATGATGTGTTTAAGATTTGAACACGTTTGCTTTTCTGCACTCCTAATCCAATGAACGTTTGATGCATTTATTTAGAACAGCAAGCTTTTATCAGGCTAGCAAAGCATACAATCTGTAAATAGCAATGCTTGATTTTTTCTAAGTATTTCTTCATTCTACTCAAAACTAGAATCTAATCAAGTGAGCTTTTAACACAGGGTAAAGAGACTTTTCCCACCAGAATGAAATTATTGTGCTAAACTGAAGCTGATCTCGTTTGAGAGATGCAAGATTAGCTACAACTTTTAAAATGCACTTTCTTTCTCAAAGACAAAACTGCGCTACATGGGAAACACAGGAAGTTTGCAACTGGAATGAAAAAAGCCAATGGAGAACATCTGCAAACATATTGAAGGAGAGTTTTTTTTTTTATTATGTGCTCTATAGTCAGATAAAAGCATAAATTATCTGGAAATAAACTGGCCATACTACCCACCTATAGACGTATGGGCTTACTCAGTGAGGAAATGGCAAAGGCCCATGTATCTTCGGCTGCTGCTTTACCTGAACTCTGCTCACTGCTCTAGCAAACAGTGCTTGGGATGTTTCTAACACTCCAAAACACTGAGCAGCTGCTAACAGCTGTCATTTAAAAAAAAAAAAAAAACAAACCAAATGCTGGCAATAAAATTTTATCTATCATTCCTCCAAATTAGCTTAACCTGAGGCCAAGCACAGGCAATGCTCAGTGCTTACACCCATGACATGCTATTTCAGGACTCGTGAATGATAAAAATGGGTTCTTTTTTAGTGTGATAATTCAAATTTCCCTGTAAAATCCAATTGCAGTGGTTGTCAACCATTTCCATACCATGATACTGTTACAACAAAAGAACAGCTTTATGTCACCACTCTTGCCTACTCCCCCCAACTTCCACCCTTGAACCTGTCCACAGGAAAAAAAAAGCTACTTGAGATTCCCTGGAATATCCTTTTAAGCCAGAAAAACAGCAGTTAAAGTCCTTCCAGGATTATGAATAGACATATCGCATTCTATCATGTGGAAAGGCAAAATTAACTAAGTTCTTAAGGGTATCTAATGTGTCTGCCTTAAATCTTTTTCTTGTTCAAGATCCAATAAACGTGGATAATTCAGAGAGCTGGGGGCTATTTTTAATTTTATTTAAGAGCCAGCCATCCCAACTTTATTCATAAGTCTGTGTATTCCAGCTGTGCCAGTAAGTTCAGAAACCCCTGGATTATCATGCTGGGGGCTGTACAAGGCCCTGGAAACAGCCTGCATCCACCAAGGGGTAAAAGCAGAGACAGCGCTCACCAACTCTTCCACTTCCCACTGCAGGCCAGGGGAAGCAGCGCTCACCTCCCTCCCGACTTCTGTGCCACATCACCTCCACAGGCCCGTCCTGCAGAAGGGGAACTGTCAGATGACTTACAAATGCAAAAGAAAACGAAGTCCTGATATAGCCCTTGTATCAGCCTGTGAGATCCATGTCCCAATTTCTGACATGTCAGCAAGAGTTTCAACTGGCCCTTTCTGAGTGACTGCCCCGCCTTGGCACAGACAGACCTTCTGGAGCTCTTCAGCTGGTGCTGTGCCCTGCCCTGCAGGGAGGGAACCATGAACTGCTGCAGGATCTTGCCATCCTCATCCCTGGGCATGACAGCAGCCCAGAGCATTGTGAGTTATCTGGAGTGCTTCTCACAATTTGTTTTTAATGACAAGGAAATGAAGGTGATGGGGTTCAGTCGCATCATAGGTACAGAAGCTTACTGTGGACCAGTTTTCAAAGGCACTTTCTGAAGATTTTCACCCTTCACTTAAGTAACAGCAATGTAAAAGCTCAATGCTGGAGCCATTTAAAGTTTGAATGCCAGCTGCATTTTTATTGGCCGTCTGTGACTTCAAAGCGTTTTTCCTCCACTAATGCCCAGACAGGTAGGCTGCCCTGAAATCTCTCTGCCATGCTGATTTACGGATTTTGAACTGATTTTATCTGCAGGCTTATGCCTGAAAATGAACATTAAACATATTGGGGCTGAAATGAATTTCAGCATCTTACAGTCCAGCTACAGCACTTAATCAGGCAGGGGACGGTTCAGTTGAAAACATATAGTAAAGGTCTTTGTAGTCATGTAAACCTTCACCGCTTATACTTTAATCCCAAGACTTTAAGACAAAAACTTCAGAAAAGCAGATACACTGCTGCTGTGCCAAGTTTTTATTTGTAAGAATAGGGAACAATGAGGAAATTCAGTTGGATGCTTAATGTATTTTTCAGTTTCAACAACCTGGTCTTTACTACACAGTTTTATAAGAGTATCTAAAGCCCTCATCCCAGATCAGGACTCCATTCAACTAGCTGCTGCTTTGACATAATAAGGGACAGGCCTTACTACAGAGTGCTTGCAGTCTGAGAGGCAGAATTACACGTCAGTGTAACGTTTCAGGTACCATCTGCCCATATGGGTACATCCACAGTACAGTACAGAAAGTTTTGGTGCTAAAACCATATAACAACAGTTGTCTTACTGTATGAAAATGGAGGGATTATTTAATAGAGACACATGGGGCAATTTTCCATCTGGTTCCCGAGTGCTGCTCCTTGGGGCATTTCTAAACCCTGTTCCACTGCATGGTATAAACAAGCTAGAAGTCTCCAAAATGCTGCAGATGCTTAGACATGATTGAATTTATAAAGTCTGATCTTGAGGTACTATTAACCATAAGAAGCTTCACTGAAGTAAGTTTTATAATAAAATGTTGGTGGTGCAGGCAAAGACACTATAAAGACAAAAGTCATACGTATTTCTAAATTACAACTTAAAAGTGAGTTCAACTTACATGGTAATCAACATAGGCTTATTTCACAAATAGTACCAGCAAAATATTAGATTTTTATCTTAACTAAAATACTGGAATTCAGTACAGTTGCCTGAAATAACTGAGTCATTCTACTGAATATCTGACACCAGAACCAAGACAGGGCAAATTTAAGCATTGTTATGCTTCAGTATCTTTGCTTTAGATACACACAGACAACTCTGAAGATGAACCCTTCCAATGAATTTCAAGACATACCTGTTGTGCTTGACTTTCAGGAGTATAGCAGATACCTCAGGGATTCCTCCTCAACTGTTCATGTTCTAAAGTTGTGTGTTCAAGATGATCTCTCCTCTTCAACAATACTCCTAGACCCTAATATTTCTTCCTGACCACATGAAGTGTCTTGCCAAGGAATGTCTGTTCAAAAAGAGGGAAGATCAGGATTCCCTGGTCCTGGGCCAGGAGGGATTTTTTTTCAGCACAGCACGTGCCAAAGTAATAACACTAAAGCTAATTTTCAAGGGGGAGAGGGAAGAGGAAAAGCGGGGCTCTAGCACATTTAAGGCAAATCTCTTTTTACTGTCTGCTTGTCATCACATGAGTTTTATGCTGGAAACAGAAACAAACACCCTGTCAAAATACTTCAGGCATCTGTTACTTACACATATCTCTCTGACAGGTGAAATAACAGACAAAAATCAAAGAAGGGGGAAAGCAGCGATGCATAATTATTAACGACATAAACTTTTAAAAATCTTAAGCAGGTCAATAGGGCCATACTTTCAAGATAATTTCACACTGAAAACAAATCCACCGACTTGTAGGTAAAGCCATATTGAGAATCAATAAGCCAAAGGCAGGTCTGAGGCCAGCCTACGGTACCTGCCTGGGCTTTAGAGCAGGAAAGCCTTTGAAGTTGCAGACGGCCAATAAAAAAGCAGCTGGCATGCAAGGCTTATACATCTCCAGCGTAGTTTTTATATTAGTAATGCCTGAGCTAAAGTTGACCTGGCCTGAGAATATTCAGTTAGCTTTAACACATACAATTAGTAGTCTGGTGGGAAGCCTCTTCTATACCTACCATCTAGACAGAACGATTATCATGCAACTGATACTTTCAAGGGAAGTGCACTTGGCCATTCTTGCCACCTCCCTGCTTGCAAGTGGTTTTCCAACTGTCCAGTTTTAGTTTTGCTATCTATACATTTATGAGTCAACCATGATTTGTGTTAAACTTGCAAAATCTACTTTACAACTTTCTGATTAAAATAACATGGGAAATTTTCTCACTCCTTTCTGCTGCTTTTATATAATATATGATATATTTGAAGTATATTTCTGTTTTGGGTCAATTTTACCACATAATTGATCACGTATACAGTGCTCTAAAAGCGACTAACTACAATCCCTTTTTTAATAAATTTCTTCAGACATACACACTTTGAAATGAAAGAAAGAGATACTTCTTCAGCATCCCATTGGTAGAGCGGCCTCCCTGTGAAAACGGAACTGGCCCAGTAAAATAACAGCGTCTGCTATTTCGACTTTCATCTTAACATGTAGAGATTTCAGGGTTTCCAACTGATCTGACAGAACACTTCCTGTTCAGGAAATAAACGTGTCAAATGATTTCTTGATTTAAAGTGATGGATCACAGTAGCTCTCTGTACTGCAGGGGTGCTATTCTCATAAAACATAGGCAACCTTTATTACTAAAACGAAGGGGAATTACTCCAATATCACTTAGGGCAATTTCCTCAGCAGTCACCACATATCTCCAATGTTACAAATCCCAAAAGGAATAGGGGGAGGGGTGGGAGCTGGAGGTAGCTTGAATCCTCTGCTTACTCTGGTGGGGGTGGAAAAAGGGAAAACACTATGTCATGTCTGGAATTTGTGTAGTTTAATTTAAAAGAAGAAAGTGAAAACCATTTTGAAAATAAAAGGAACACACGCAAATAGTTAAAGTTCAAGTTTTTTTCATGAGCTACATGACATTTATTTCTAGAATCACTGTGACGCTTAAAAAGCTCAACATAAAATTGCTGCAGTGTTAAATGAGGGTAATGATACTTTTCACACAATGTGATCTGAATTGCCTAATGAAAAGGGGGCAAAATCACACGATTTTTAATAATAATCATCACAACCATGTAACTCAAGATAAAGAACTAGATGTTTTATATGTGCCAGAAAGGGAGGACGGTGAGTTGCGAAAGGACTAAAAGGGAAACAGGGAGCACTAAGTAACAATGTTTGTAACTAATCAAGGTAATAAGCCTTGGTCTGTGAAGCAGAAGAGCATTCAGTAGGAACAGCGGGGGGCTTACTTCACACAGTTTATAGCAAAAGCTGTACTGGGACATGCTTACCATTATGATGTCTTCATTACTTAAAAAGATGGCAAAGAATAGGAAACGGCTACCAAAAAACATTCCAAGAATGTCTTCATACATAAAATTTAAAAAAGAAGATGAAGATCAGAAACAGCTCAGAAGAGAATTACTAAGAATGCCATGAGCACCCCAGAACCAAAGACTGACTGAGCCCTGTTGAGCTAGATTACGTGCAGAGGTCAAGAAATAATTTGGTCGTGGTCTATAAGTACTTGCAGTGGCAGTAGATCCATGAAAGCAGAGGGCTCTTTAATTCATCAGACATAGGCATAATAAGATTTCAGTCTTGATACGCGAGTTTAAGTGAAGTTGTATGATGACCTGTCTTACACATTTCTGAAGATCAGGTGACCACAGTGACTACTTCTCCTATTGCCTGAAAACAGCTGTTTTCAACCTCCCCACAAAAAGCAAGAAGTTTTCTTCTACCAGGAAGAAAACAAATATGACTGAAGGGTCAGTTCCCAAAGTCCTCACTCACAGAAAAATGGCAAACGTTCAGGGAAGAGTTACACCAGGGGCAAAACTGAGTCAAGGTCTGAGGAAGACAAAGTTCTTCTCAAAATAACCTGCTTTTGCCCAAGTAACCAACTGATCCACAAGTTTAGCTGAAGAGGTCAAAGTATCCCTGAAACATATGCTCATCTGCAGTTTGCAATTCCTTTCATGTACCGACGAGACATGTAGCAATGGAAAGGATCTCATTTTATCTTATTTCCTTGCAACACCAATAATGAATGGGAGTGCTAACATAACTTCCCTCCCAGTTCTCCACTGGGCCAGAAGCACCAGGCTGTTCGTTTGCTTCATGACTACTGAAGCCACCGTCTTGCAGCCTGATCCCTACAGCTTGCCCACATTTCTGAAATAAGCCAGAATTTAAAATGTGAGTCCACCTGTTGTATACCTGACATGAGCGTTCACAGACTTGGGTGAAGACAACTGAGACCTTAGTTTGTCTTCTGTTTCAGTGTTTTCCCAAATATTGTCATACAACCACAAGTGGAAATCATGTCTTTCCTAGTTTCTTGTGCAGTGAATACAGCTTGCAGCCTACCTAACTATAACAGAAATGCCAAAATGACAGAGGGACATGTTTAATTTAGAGGGAAATTCGTTCTTGCTTAAGTAAAAACTAGTAACCCCAATGGGAATTTGGTTTGGGACTCCTTCTTCTATAACTGCATCCTACATTTGCTAGATAGGTCTTTGTTGAAAAGCTGAGCAATTTACCAAAGGGAAAGAAGCAGAGGCGACCCTTGCACCTCCCTTTCTCTTGAAGGAAAGGGCACTAGAAAAAAAAAAAATTACAGAAGGAAAGCATAAATTTATTCTAAAATGTCTCTAGTAGACTGGCTTTAAAAGGTATCAATTACAACTGGAAAGGGGAGGGACGACTTATTGCAATTTTGGAAGAATATCAGTTCTGAAGAAATGGATGTGCACGAGGATATTGCCTTAACATACAGGGCAAGTATAAATGACTATTCAAAAAATTATTGCATGGAAGTCTACCAGACTATTAAGTCATCTAGCATTTTATACCATTCAGAAATGTATTTAGTGGAAGACAAGACAAGACAAAGTTAATTTTAAAAAAGAAAACATCAAGGAAAGTATCATGTTCTAGAAGTTGGAGTGGGAATGAATTGCATTTTCATTTCCTACTCATATTACTTCAGTGCTTCAGCCCACTGAAATCAGAGGCCTATGGGACTGGACACTGAAAAACACTTCTCTTCCTGAGGAGCTTCTAATTAAATGCAGGAGATGGCAGGACACTCAAAGCGATTTGCCCGTAGGACAGTGGCAAAACAGGGTTAGGAGCCAGTCATGCCCTGTTTCCAGTTTTCTCTGTTCTTCAACCAGCCACACTGTCAATGCCAGTAGTAACTGGCTCTTTAAAATGTCAGACTTCATACCAGGGAGAAAGCTGTGAGAAATGCTTTTTTGAGGAAGGCAGGGAAAAAGGACACAGTCTGCCAACAAGTCTGTCTATTTTAGCAAGCGGACACATTACCCTGCTGTGAATAGGAGGCTAATGTACAGATGACAAGGCACCTACCAACTGCAGCTCCTCTTTGTACGAAACATGAGACTTAGTTTAATTTCCTCTCTCATAATGAGCATTAAAAGCTTTAAACTTGGATTTGTACCTTAAGCAGAGTTGCACTTTTAATTTTAGCAAATCCAAATGATCCTCTCATTGATATCCCCAATGCCATAAGAGTATGAATTATTGATATTGCTCGACTTTAATATTTTATGCTGCTGTGAAAATGGATAGCAGAGCCAAATCACAGCCTGCAACTAAATTATGAAGGTCATCTAAAAGAATGCCAAGCAACTAAAGTCTGCTTCCCCAGATCAAAAGAAGGTCTGCAAATTTTCTGTTGAGTTATACTTTCCTCTATTATTTATTAGTCATACACAGCTGAGCAAGGTTTGAAAAAAAAATACTGGAATCTGAAATGCATTCCAGGAAAAAGGCTTGCTGTCTTAGCACATGCTATTGGCTACAGTATTTTGTAATGAACTGTAATTTTCTGAGACAAGCATTTTCTTATGTCACAGATTTCAAACCAGCTTCTTGCAAAATACACCAAGTGGCACTGCTAATTGCAATCGTACTAGTTAAAACACAAAGCGTAGCCAAAGATGGTGACCAAATGGTCATTAACTGCTGAAATGACTGATTTCTCAGAGATCTTTACAATTAAGGATCATATTCAACAGCTTACACCACCATCTATGATATCTGAGAAAAAATAGCATCTGTAGCACAGCTGGAGCAGCTGTGTTGGAAAATCAATCATTGCCTGGCAACTGAACAACTGATTTTCCATCAATCAGTACACAAGGCATTCTGTTAGGTTTATAAAACACATAAATTTGTTGCAGTATCTGCAAATGCAATAAGTGGGTTAGAAATGTAAGAGCAATAGATAAAAGACAGGTTTAAAGCACCTATCAAGCTTAATATGAAGAGAGCTGTATTTATGCATGCTGTAAATACAATATTATGGTAATGAACAGATGAACTGCTCAGTGTGATTAGCTCTGACAATAGATAGAGCCAAGAGTAATCCAGAGACGAGGACTTTTTCCACTGTAGCAAACATCTTGTGTTACACAACTCTCCAATTTTTCTTTTTGATAAAATGGCCGTTCATGGAAACAGTTACTCCCAATTGTGCCAAGAACTCATAAATCCCTGTAAATTCCTGCAGCTTGGGCTCTTTTCTAGAATTTTATTGGCCTAACTGAGCCCATCAGCAATGCTTCAAATCTTACCATGCTGTTGAGATTACACCACTTTTATAATAATTTCTCCAAGCTTGTTTTTAAAGGACAATAAAGATTGTAACTTTTCTTCTAACTCCAACATAAAAGAAGTGAGGGTGGAGGAGTTATACCAGAAATTGTACAAGTTAGTACGACAGCTATGATATTTTAATACTCATAAAACATAAGCCTATTGCCTAACGTCAAGCCTCAGCAAGAGGCAGAGATGCCCCTTTGCGTGTAAAGTAATCGGCGTAACTAGTCACGTTACTCAACAGACCTGTGACGATCAACAGCCCAAGCTGGTAATCCTTGAGAAGTTGATATCCTTCCCTTTGCACATTGCTGTCTCCATTTAGACATAGCCATCTGGAAGGCAATAGTTTTTTCATACAGCCTTCCCACACTGGGTTGGGAAGGCCCATCGCTCCTGACTATTTTATCCTGGAGCATCTCTTATGACGCTGGTACCCCCAGCCTTTCCTCTCTGTGCCCACCAACCATCCCCCAATAATACTGAGCTGGTCCAGAAACATGGAATATGGCATGGTCTTATACAAATGCTGCTAACAGGAAGATTGACCCCATGCACCTGAAAAATTATATATTGCCTTAAGCATGCCTGATAGAAGAAAAATTACAATGGTTTTAGATAAACACAGGGAGAACAAACAGCGCTTAATATTGCACAAAGAACAAGACAGCTGGTTACCAGTGCAGTTAGGCAATCATAGCCAAAATGACAAGGCACATGTCAGAAATTCATCACAGTGGAAAGTTACCAAATGCAAAACTGTGGCCAATCTTCATCATCATAAACCTGTTCTTAATCAGTATAACTGATAAAGCCCTACCCAAAGCCATCTTCCTCCATATATCTGGGAGATACACAAGGAATAGCACAGACGCAGTTTCCTGTAAATGTGAGCCATTTCCTAATTTAGGCATTTTTATTTTGATACAGTTAGGTCTAATCCTGGTAGGTCTACTGATCACCATGCCCTGTAGTGGGTACCAAAACATTTTAAGGGCAAGAAACTACAATGATATACCAGAAAAAAAATGTAAGGCTGGTAAAAGGCAGCTTAATCTTTATATTATGCCCACCTGTGAAAGCCTAACTCATGGTGCCATCACATACAACCCTATAAAAACACAGACAGAAAGTTTCTGATTTAGCCGGAGTGATCCAGGTAGCATGTCAGCAATAAAGAGAAATTACTCTCTAGCTTTTCTTTGACATTCACAGGTGCTGTCTTCTAAAACTGCTAAAAATATAGTAGTGAGACCGCAGCACTGAATGGTCCTTTGTAGTACTTAGAAAACTATCAGATGCTTGAAACAAAAACAATGTCATTGACTACTACGTAAACAATTTCATACTACTTTAACCCTCAAGAATATCTTCCCCCCAATATTTTCAGGAATGTTGACACAGTATCTTTTTTTCTTTCTTTTTTCTAAGTGTGATCTGTTTCTAGTTGGCTGTTTTTCTACATATTTAGCTTTCCCCACAGTTTATTACTTTGAAAAATGTGTAAAAGGAACTTGGGATCTTTGAAGCTGAGAACAAATCTTTGCAGGAAAAAAGAAATGTTCGGCTTAGTATGCCAAACAGGATTCAAACTTTCCACTAACTAAAGACTTCCAGTTAGCACTAGGTTTGCAGCCCAAAAGGTAAAATTAAGTTGCAATATATTTGTGAATACTTGTAAACTCTAGAAATCTTTGATATTAGTTCCTACTATAACAGACAAGAAAATGCAGAAGCACATTTTAATTACCTGTCAGGAACTAAATAAAAGATTTGTTTTATTGAATACTCCCTGTGTGTAATATAACTATGGAAACAAGTCTGAAATCCAATTGACTTTCTATTTACAGGCTCCTAAAGAGCTATTAAAACATAAAAGTGAACTACTTAAAACCTGTTTGAAGTTTTATTCTTCTTTAATGTATTTTTCACCTGTTTGATGATTGTTTATACTTTGTAGCATGATGAACTGTGACATTTTTTGCCATTTCATCATGTTGAAGATTTTGCTATATTTAAGATAAAACATAACAATGTTTGCCACAAAAAAGCTGTTGTAAGAAACTTGACCATGGCAAAAATATGTGACAACATAAGCCAACAGTGACAAAGCTCTTCACATTCATTTTCAAGCTCTTATTTCAGCTCCATTTCAGATGCAGAGAACAAGGCACTTGCTGCACTGAAGAGGTATCATCTAAAAGTAATCAGATTAAAAAAGTAGTAAGAAAGGAACTGCTTTTACTATTGGTGCAGATATGGCAAATAGAAGCCTAGAAAGACAAGTGATTTGCATGATAGTTCTTCAGGAAGAGCAGTGCAAAGGCAGGAACGGAACTGTCTACTGACACCCTAGCAAGCAGATAATCAGACGTTGATCTTCCTATTAGTGATGTGTAGTACCTGATCATCTGAAACTGGGCATTATTCTCCCTGAATAAACATCATGAAATGCCATGGTGTGATATCCAAGAATTTGGATTGTGTCCTTGCAGAAGATCAAATGTAAAATACTCATCTCCATAGAGTAGGTATCTTGGGTCTCACCTTGGGCACCTTTCCAAATCTATCCACAGCACAGTGCTGGTCTACTGAAATAGATGGAGGTCATAGGATAAGAAGGATAAGAGGATAAGAATACAATTTTTCAATTGTAAAATGCTTCACTTTCTCATTTTGACCAGCTGAACTGACACCACAAACTCACATGCCAGCAAGATCAAGACTACCTACGGTGTTGTAGTTATTATTCAACCAGTATTACCATTTGTCACTATTGACAAGTCCTAATACCTAAGATAAGCTCATGGGTGAATACCTGGTGCCAAAGGAAATTATTTTTAAGTATTTTATTTTGGTTAGTTCCATGTCTTAGAAATACTCTAGTGTTTCACATGGATATCAAGCTGAATGTAATAACAAACAAGTAATGCTTCCATCGTTACCATGTTACTCTATCCTGGCAGGTGATAACTTTCATTTACCTACACCACCCTTTCCTCAGGTATGTACTACAGCCATATGACATACCTACACAAGAAGTACTCAGACCTTTGGAAACTCCGGCTGATGTAAAGTAGTAAGATACATGGCCCTGAACACGTCACTGCTCTGAGCAGGGAGACTGGACTAGACAATCTCCAGTGGTGCCTTCCAACCTCAATGATGTTGTGATAACACCTCCTCACTAACATGAATTATTATAAGTACATCAGCCCTGTCCCAGCTCCCTACCCTGGCTTTCCACAGAACTTGAATCATGTTCAGAATTCCTAGTTCATCTCCTCTAAGGGAGAACCTCAGCTGTGTATCACTTCTCTCATACAATGGAGCTCTCCATAAAACAGAGTTTGACTCTTCAGGAGATAGAAATCTTCTTAGGGATGGGTCGAGCCCATGGAATGAACTCCCATGGGAAGGATAAACCTATTTCCTGAGACTTAGCTCTACCATCTTCTGGTTCCAAGTGCAAGACATTTCTTTTGCCTTGTGTTCTCCAACAGAAATAAAAAGCAAGATGTACACATGCAAGTCCAATCTGACAAAGGAACGTACCAAAACATAACATCCTATACATTTTTTATTCCTGCTGACAGCAGATGAGTGCAGACACAGCTGGAGAACACCCAAAGAGCTGGAATGCACATGCCCTCTAAGAAACTATGTAGACTAGAACTTGCGACCTGCCTAGCAGTTATGGAATACCATCAGTAAATAATAAAAATGATTGTTTGATCATTGTACATCTTCTCTCTGCTAGCCTGAGGAGTAGGGAATGATAAGGTTGATCGTACACCAGGTGGTCCTGAGGTTTTCCTTTAATTACAGTAAAACGTATCCAAAACAGAACAACATAAAACAGTTTGCTTGGAAAAAATCAAACCAGCAAATAATTTTCTGTACACTTCTCTACTTGCACAGTCTCACTTCCATTTTTTCATTTTATTGCACAGAGAGGAGCAGGTGGGTCAAAGACCTGTTTCTGACCGTGCAACCTTAACACTACTTAGCCCCAGGTCTCCCTGGAGTGAGATACACAGGTACATTTCTGTTAATTGTTCCTGTTTCAGTGGACCTCAGTCAGTAAGGCCCCAGAACTCATAATAGCCACACGTTTTTGGAATATGCATTTCTCTTATTGATGGAAACTACAGGTATCATAAAAGTGAAGTTCTAGAAGACATTCATGCTCTGCATTCAATTTGCCTTCTGAGCTTTGCCTTGGGTGCTGAGAAAAATGGAGGTGTTGGCAGCAGTAGTTTTGAGACTTTGTTGGACAGCGGTGTGTGTTCTCAGGGGCTTCTGATATTTCAACTCATTCCTCCTTTGATATGCTAGAGCCCAAATACAACATTATTCTGAACAAACGGCATGTACCCTGCCCATTTGTATCTACACCTGAAGGCATGGATTGAGCACAGAGACATTCTCTTCCAGTAAGCAGGGGGAATTTCAATGTTTTCTTGGATATTAACTCAATTTAATTGTGTTTCTAAACCATGTTACGTGGATACAGACTGAGAGGGGTGGTTAGTTGGAAACCATCCACCACAATCTTGGAAGCTCTGTGTCGGTAGTCTAGAACTATTCAGGATTGTGTATCACGTTAACCCCAAGGAAATTACCTTCAGCAATTATCTAATTAGGCAGAGTTTTCTCTCTCTCTCTTTTCCCACTTACATCCCATCTCTACCACTATCCTAGCTGTCATCTCATTTGTAACAATCACCCAAGAGGCATATACGATGAGAAGTTCTCTGGCCAAGTCTCCCACTGCTTATATACAAATGACAGATTTGAAACACATTACAAAATTCCTTCATTCCTGCATTCCTAAGACAGCCCAAAATACTCAGCCCTATTATGTGAAATCTGCCTTCTGCTACGAAGATGGGAAAGCCATTCATCTCTCAAAAACTGTTGAACAAATTGTTTGGAAATTTTACATGCATATGCTAATACACTCACTCTGCTTAGGTGGAGGTGCTCCCTGTAGCATCACTGATTATCGGATTATCTAGAAGACACCACATTTTTAATTTAGCTCTGTTTTTTATAAGCTGTGCTAATAAAATCTGCACCCCACGGAAACCCCCTGCTCATTAGCTATTACCCAGCCTCAGGCAGCACAAGTCTGTTTACATTACAAATAAAAGATAAAATATGCTCATTGCCAGCTTCTCCCTTCCCGAGGGACACTTGTCATGAATCTATCCTGCAAAACTATCTCTTCACTACTCTCCCTTGACTTCCCCTTGCCCCAGGACACTTTGCCTTCATTTATCTCTTTTGGACTTAACAAACCACTACAACTACCTTGGATCAATTTCTCAAATCACAGTTTAATTATTTAGAAGGAAGTGAGCTTTTGCTCTCCATTAAAACAACAATCCCTACCCCCAAGGAACAACATTAAATCATTGTTTAATCCTTATTACTGCCTTAGGCCTCCCTTGGTACTGCAGTGCTGTTGAAACTTCATTTCAATATTTACCACTTAGATCACTTAAGGGCTGTCAGCTTTAATAAAATTTTATCAATTGGATACTTATATTATTCAAAGTTTCATAAAAATAACAAGACCTGCCTTGGTATTTCACTCATATAAGGGCTAATTCCTTTGACTGCTAAGGGATTTCATTTTATTAGCATATATATATATATATATATATATATATATATATATATATAAAAAATATAATGTGATTTTTTTTGATATATATTGCATGAAGTTAGTAAACAGCATCATACTAAATTACATGAATTTTAATATATGCATCACTACGTTTACAACTGCAATACACACGAATAAACCAACAAGGCAGATTTCACTGTGCAGTCTCCTAAAAAGCCTGATCTTTAAAGAGATCTGTCTGTCTCAAACCCTCTCTGCAGAGTATAGACTAGTGACAACTCTCTGTGATAGGTACGCAATAAAGATATCCCAGATTCTTGGTTTGCAAAGGGTTTTGCTGTCAAAGAACATGTTAAGACTTCCCACACTCAATAAAACAAAGCACAATTTGACAGGGAATGTACCAGCTCAATCAATAGGCTAGCAGTAATACAGCACTACTTCATATTACCTCTCAGATCAGAGGAGTGAACTATCCCTAGTCTGAAAAAGGAATTTCCAGAGACTTTCAATATTTAGCTATACTCATTTAAGTAGGAATGGCCAATTTCTACGTACTCCTCTGAGTCCTTCTTGAACAAGAGAGATTCCTGGAATGATCCAGCTATAACTACAGCCCAAGCACTTCCTAAATTTCTCTGGCAAGTGTGTAGTTTGTGGCTGCATCACTAACAACACCATGACCTGTTTAAAGCTAGAAGGTACAATTACTGTGGTCTCAGGTCTGCAACATGTTCCTCTGAACATGCATAGTGCTGTAAGACAGATCCCTCTTTGGACTGCCTATTGGCAGATTCAGCGCTACGCTTCTGAGATGGTCAACTTAACTAGCATTGCAAGTCTGAGAAATTTGCACAAAAGGGTTAACGAATACGTTGAACAGTTAAGAGGAGAAAAATCTACATAATTTTAAAAAAGGTTATTTTTTTCAAAATAAGGTATTACAGAGCAACTTACATTCCTGAGAGTATTCATCTCTATCCATTCTGCCTTTGCCTGAAAATGTCTCCCATTCCAACCCCATGCTTCGTTTTAGACTTGCCTTCCCTTACCATCTTTACTGTCATCCTCTTAGTTCTATTTTTAATAGCTACTCTCTCTTCTAGCAGCAGACTTTCTTCTGCTTTCCTTTGCTTTTCAATTTCTTACCTTCATCAAATCTCTTCTGAAAAAGTCAAAGAACTTGTTTTTTCTTGCAGATAATTTTGGCTCTTTCACCAATTTTTAATCTCTCTGACTGCAGAGCCTATGTATTTAAAGAATCTAGGTGAAACTTGGAAAAAATAGTAGTGAACTTAAAATATCCTGGTTCATTTTAAATAATGAATCATACACTGAGGATACCGAGTGTGAAAATGTCAGTTATTTAGAGGTCTGGACACTGTTAAGTCACTTTTGGATATAGGACTGTTGACAGTTTTCCTACACATAGTCAGGAATAAATATTTAGAAGTTGCATGAAATTGGACCAGACTGAATAGGAAAAATGTCCTCTTCCTATGGAATAACAACAGCTACTGCATTTGAAATTGAGACTTTGCCACCTTGCTTTAATCTGAATGCATTTTGGAATACAAACTAAGGTGCCAAAGTCAATTGGCAGCTTGCAAATCCTCTAACATTACGTAGCTTCTGTGAGCAAGGCTGCATTTTGCATTTAAAAAGTGATGAGAAAAGTCAATTAAAAAAGAAAACTAAGAACTGCTTGCGTTACACTTGCTCAAATTCAGCATCATTTTCAAAACAAACTTTGCCAATTTGAAGTGATCAACTTTGCTACACACATACTCCCTACACTAAAGTGTGCAGCCTTTCAGTATCTTGCCAAAAATGGTAATTTAAATTTTGACAATGGTAAGAAAATAATACTTGGAAAACATCACTGGTTTAGCTTAGACAGTAGGATGAGTTAGTACCCACAGTAATTTACAAAATGAGAGCCACAGCTGCACCCCATTCCTGTTGATGGTGGTGGAAATTTTGCCATCAGCTTCAACTGGAGCCAGGTTGTGTCTATGAATTGTTTCAATGTTTATTACCACTTATTTTTACTGCAGTAATAGGAAGAGGTTTGAGTTGCAGAATGGGACCCTCAACATGCTCAAACAAATTCAACAAAAAGTCAAAGAGCTTCCAGTCTATGAATAAGCCATATCAAGGCAACTGAGGGCCACAGCCAAGAACCACGCAATATTCAGTGGTCATAGTAACCCAACTGCCTAGGGCTTTATTATAATTAAGACACCAAGAAGGGCTTAACTTTAAGTGGAGCCCAATAATTAACATTAAAGTTGAAAGAGTAGTAAAGCAGGGAGCATGACAATTAAACATGCCTGAGAATGTAAATATATGGATATGAAGTGCAGAGTGAATGTTGCCAATTTTCAAGTCAATTTTCCTAGTGAAAGCTCTAGTGGGGCAGACGAAAAACAGAGCTTATAAAAGAACCTGGTTGCAACCTTAGCCACAGAGTCTTGACCACAGCTCCATAATAAAATTACTAGTATATTAAGCATGTGAATGTGGGGTGATACGGAAAAGAAGATGGGGGCCCCACGGCTGGCTTGCAAGCCAACTGTGATTTTAACTAAAAGCAGATGCTTTTCGAGAGAGAATAGGTGCAACTTGCTCTTTTATGCAAGTCACGCTCAATTCACAACCATTTTCTTAGATGTACACCTTCAGCACAGGAGTTCATGTGGCCTAAATGGAATGTAATAATCCAGATGGGAGCATAGAGATTCTGCATCCTTTCAACTAGAGGGTCATGTTACGCAGCTCTCCTATTTAAAAGCATATAAAAACACAAGCTATTCAGTGTGCAGCTGAGAGTGCAAGAGCTTTAATCTTTACATTATCCATATGAACGCACTTTCTATTTTTGTTTATTGTGCCACACAAACGTAATTGCTGCTGCTTTAGAACCAGCAGCCACTCAAGGGCAACAAATAACTTCAGGCTTTGGTAACACCAACTTTTACTTTTTGGTCACCAGCTCTAACTTAACCCAGGTCAACCTCAGCCAAAAGCTGTCACTAGCTGGTGGTGGCTGTAAAGACAGTAGTCTGAATCCACCTGCACATATAAAATGAAGACAAAGGAATGCCCACAAATAGCAGCATGATCAGTTGTCTGAATGGCAGTGTGAGAAGGAAAACTGAACTGCATGCATGTCTAAGGAGGATCCCTCTAGGCAGATGTGGACTGAAGAGCTGCCCTCATTTACTGAAATATTACTTATAGGAAAGATTTCAGGCTCTGAAACCTCCAAGCTCAGCTCCTTGCTAAAGGGCAAAGCTCCACCAGCATCGCCAAGCTGTGACCTTAATTCATCAAGTACTACTTTCTTAACAAGCACTGTGATTTTTAAAACACTTTTTTATCATTTCATGTGAAATCTATTTGATGAATTGATGTCCTCAGAAGGATGGGCGGAAATCTGCATAAGCTGTTTTGTTTGCTAGCCTCCCACTTTCCATGGTCTGTCCTCCTGAGCTAGATTGAAATATGTCAAATTGCATGAGCTGTTGTTACCTTATGGAGCTTCCTCTTCACAGAATGCATCTTTTGTTACATGTGGACGTGTTAATCCCTAGGTAATCAACAGCTGAATTAGTTCATAATGAAGATGAAAGGCTCCCTGTCTTATGTTGTCGTTGAGTCTTACAGGTTTTCTTGTGTTATTTTATTCAAAGAAGTATGGGGTGTTAACAACTTCTGCAATAAATCACATGAAAGTAATATAAAACAAGGCCTACCATTAGCTCCATCTCAGGTTTTGCTCACACTAGGAAAGTCAGCTTGGCATCATTGCAGGCATGTTGTTAGACACTGGAGTATAAACGAAGCACAGGAAATTTTACCCTTGTGTCTCCTGAGCCTTGTCTTCTTGTGTAAATGTATCCAATCATACTAGTGTGTTACCTTAACCCTTTTCCACAACAAGCGACTGCATAGCTCTGGAAAGAAAGTTAAAGAAATAATTTGAGTAATCAGAAAATAGTTTACTTAGTTTACTTTAAAATAGTAAAACGGTAATAGAAATAGTTAGAATAATATAGAATAATAGTAATATAAATAGAATAATAGTAATAGAAAATAGTTTACTTTACTCTTGCCTCATATGTACTCCATGCCTGTGGATCAATCCAAACTTGTGACTGATTACAGAAGTCCTAAATGGATACTGTTCATTTAATCTTTTTGTTCAAAGTAGAAGATGAGGTTGCATATATATAATTTCATCAGCTCCACGGACATTTACTAAAAAGATCAGAGTTAACCAGCTCTGCTGTCACTTACAGAATTATTTATCCTTTTTAATGGAGAATTATACCAATTCTATACTTCTAGTAAAACCCAATAAAACTTTCACATCACCTTTTTTTTTTCCACAGCATCCATTCAAGGTGATGTACAGATGGAAATCTGAGAGAGAGAGAAATTGGAAATACTTTCTACACTTTCTACAGGTAGCACAGCACTCTCCAACCCATATTTACGCTGAGTTTCCTCATTGACTTCCAGGTGGATTGGATCTTTTTTTTTTTTTAATTTCTCTGTACAAACTGATCAGTAATAAACAAAACAATAATACTGTATGCTTCCTACTGCATGTGGGAAACAGTAGAAGTGCACAGTGCTCTTACTATCCAATTCAATAGCCATCCGCATTGTAGCGATGCAAAATAATGCCTTTGAAGTGATGCCTATCTTTGGTTGCCCATTTTTGATAATAAGAAAGGGAATTTGACATTCAGGTTCAGATCTGCAGAAACAACTCCTCAGCCACTGCAGACACTCAATACAGAATTCCAAATTTTGAAAAAATGAGATACACTGTACATGACCAAGGACTCCAGGCAGTGACTCATGTTTAAACAGTTACACCATGAAGATGGTTCTATATTTCATTTCCATGTGAAAGAGATGTTCTATTTGGATCAGTCTTCATTTAAGAGGCAGGTTACAATCAAATGCAATGCAATTTTGTATTATAAAGCGATCAAAATAAAACAAGGGAAAGATAAATCAAAATGCACAAACCAAAATCTATTTATGTTATTTGGAAACACTGTGGACTTGTCAGTTACTCTAGAAGAATTTTATGAAAATATAATTAAACTCCAAAATCTAATCACTTTTTTCTCTCATTATATATAGGCTGCTTTATAACAAGGCGTATTAGGAATACTTGCCTTGCTTGCATGATGAAAAAAATCCTGTTTACTTTTATTATCAAGCATCATATTAAGAACCCCAGCCTGCAAGTGCCATACCACCTTTTAAAGAAACTAATTGCAAGCCACTTTCAATATTTCTTCTGTTTTTAATTTAATACCCTCAGAGAGATATAATTGGGCTGGAAGGGAGAGTATTCACTGAAGTCATGAATTTGCTGTATAAATACAAACAAGGAGGAAAGCTAATACAGTAAGGGACTGTGGGATTAATTTTGAAATTGTCTGATTAGTGGATTGCTGCCCATCAATAATTGCCTTAGATTTTCCCAAGGCCCCATCTTTATTGGAGTCTGGCAAGTGCATCTGCCCACAGATTCCGTCAATCAGGTCCTGCAGCTGGGAGGGTCTTCAGAGAGAGCACAATTGTGAGCCTGCTGGGGCGAGTTGTTAGACAAAGCAATATATACCAGGCATGATGAACAGTCAATCTCTGTTCCATTGATAACATTTTACTTACTAAAATTTTCCTATTCTGTTTGGTATAAGCTCCTTGAAGATTTATTTTAGTGAAGTACTGTTTAGCTGAGTTTGAATAAAAAAATAACAACAGTGATTCTGCAGCACACAGTAGCAACACTGCACACACCTAAATAACACGGTACCTCTTGTGTACTGTACACAAGTATCTCTTGTGCCTCTTGCCCCCCCCTTTTTTTATTTTTGCTGGTGAGATGAGCTTTGCTTCTTTAGGATGCTATTAGGAGAAGTATGCAACATCAGAACTTTACAAGTGTTAAAGCCACCGGGAAGATAAAAGAAAAATTTAGAAAAGTCACCCAGATATTCTGGAGTAGATATTGCTATGATGCAGCTTCATTTAATTAACTCTTTAAATAAGTAATTCCTGTAAATAGTTTTAGGAAAATAAATCCCAAAACCTTGTCTCTGTTTTTTGCACCAGTAGAAAACCATGAACCTGCACCCTCTACCAACTGAAATATGAACAAGCATTACCTGGCATGCTGATCTGCTGATCTGTAGAGTGAAGATCTGACCAAAACCATCCTGTTTTTAAAACCAACAAAATACATTTCTATAAAACTCTGGATAGTTTGTTTATTGCATGTCCATTCCCAGACATATTTATGTCTATCTTGCCAGCAGTTAGCCAGAAATATACAAAATAGATTTGTCTATAAACATAGTTTACAAACAGAAAGGAAATAACAGAACAAAGATGTCCTACATATTTATATTTTTGTTCTGTGATGAGTATTTTGGATGTTCACTTTTCAGCTACAGTTGTACTTTTTTAAAGTCATCAAGATACAGAGGAGCTCCTGGAATGCTGCAATTGCTTACATGCAACGCAAAATTAACAAAGTCTGCCTCCAAGGCCAGGGTCCCTCATTTTATTACGACTAGCAATGCTTCAGTTTGAAATGCTAACAACATTAATGTTGTAATTAACACTATTTTTACAGTCCACATTGTTAACTTCTGTGGATTTGACAAGGAAGCTGATACTACTGAAACACAGCTTCACCCATGCCAAAACATGCCACTTTCATGTAAATCCCACCTGAACAGTCACACTCCCATTTGGATACAGTTGAAATCCCAGTTCACTGACAGTGGGCCTAAGTTTATTTGGGGTCTCCCCACTTAATCTTTTTTATACACAGAATACAATCATTAGCTTCTGTTGGGTAACGTTGCCAAAAGGGTTTTAAAAAGGGACTCGATAAGCAGCAACATGTACTCGCAGCCCAGAAGGCCAACCATATCCTGGGCTGCACCCAAAGCAGCGTGGCCAGCAGGTTGAGGGAGGGGATTCTGCCCCTCTGCTTCGCTGTGGTGAGACCCCACCTGGAGTCCTGCGTCCAGCTCTGGAGCCCTCAGCATGGAAAAGACGTTGACCTGTTGGAGCGGGTCCAGAGGAGGACCACAAAAATAACCAGAGAGCTGGAGCACCTCTCCTGTGAAGAAAGGCTGAGAGAGTTGGGGTGGTTCAGCTTGGAGACGAGGAGGCTCTGGGGAGACCTAACTGCAGCCTTCCAGTACTCAAAGGAGGCTTGTAAGAAAGATGAGGACAGACTTTTTAGCAGGGCCTTTTGTGATAGGACAAGGGGTAACAGTTTTAAAATAAAAGAGGGCATATTTAAACTAGATATAAGGGAGAAAATTTTTGACAATGAGGTTGGTGAGCCACTGGCACAGGTTGCCCTAAGAGGTGGGAGATCCCCCATCCCTGGAGACATTCAAGGTCAGGCTGGACAAGGCTCTGAGCAACCTGATCTGGTTAAAGATGTCCCTGCTCATTGCTGGGGGCATTGACTAGATGACCTTTAAAGGTCCCTTCCAACCCAAAGATTCTATGATTCTACGAAAGGGATCCTGTGGTGTAATGCCTGTGATGGAATGAGACTGAACCCAGTGGAAACTGGACTCAGGATTGCCATCCTACCTTCTGCTCCTAACCTTCATGCTGCTGTGGAATCCATGCCTTGCTTAGTGCAGAGGATGGGCACTCCAATTAAAACCCTTAAACACTTCCAAGCACCAATCCTTTATTACCTTTTCCCATATCTAATCACACAATATCAAGAAGTTCTCTTTGAATAGAAGCAGATAGTCTGTAGAGAGTTATGTCTTCCCACATGGCTGTGACCTGATAACCACCAAATCAGTTAATACCATAACTGTCACCCTGATTATAAGGAAAGTGTTCTAGTATTTCTCACAACAAACCCAGATACAAGTTGCATTTAAAGGATATAGAACATATGCTGAAATAATTAAACTGTACTTACATTGGAAAATAAAGCTCTGCAGCACTCCGGTTTACGTAAGAGTAAATAACTCACTGCAGAGTATTGGGGCGGAGGGTGGGAGAGAAAAAAAAAAAGATGATAAACCACTTATATTCCATTCAACAAAGATAAGGGAAGACTTGAGGAAGGCACTCCTCTTAGAAATAGCAAAGGAGCAGAACTGTTTCAGAGGGTTTTGACTACAGGCAATCTTGGTTTTGGAGATGAGCTGAAGCTCCATTCCCACAGGAGGGATTTTTTTATAGTTGTTTGGCTGGTCTCTAAATGGGGCTAGATTGTCACTGGTCCAGCAAAGTCTGCAAGCAACGGAAGGCATGCAAAGTGACATTGGTCCCCCAAGAAACACAGTACTGCAACTTGATCCAAGTGAGAAGCTTAATACTGAAATGTGGGAAACAGACTGTAACAGAGACTGTCAAGGATTTCCTACTGCCAGGCAGACATTTTCCTTTTATGTAATTTTGAATGTTTTTATTCATTTTATAAGCCTTACCACCTGCCCTTCCCTCCCAGGAATAGTGCCCACATATCACCATACACAATAGTCTAAGAGTCTGTCAATAGGAAACATTGGAAGATGCTTCTTTCAACTCAGATTATCACTCATTGCGTGTCCCGAAAAACACAAGGCCTCATAAAACCTACTGAAGATTAACATACCTAGGCTACTTTAGACCAATTCTAAACTAGACAGTCTGTGAGACAACACCCTGAGAACATACTCAAATTTAAAACTGAGTAACTATCTCAGCCATGGAGCACACCAAGAGGGACGCGCTTTCAGGTAAGCAAGATTTAATTTCTTTAGATGCTAACAAGCACGTTCTTACATAAAAAAGTTAACCCCCAGTGCAGATCTTAAACCACTGATGCTGTGTGCTCTTAGAAAAAAGTCTACCCAGTATACAAATAGCTGGATTTTCTCCTATTTTCAGCTTCTGATTGGCTCTGTGTCTACCCCCATGCACTGAAGACAGCAGCACACTAATTTCAAAGGATCAAAGAAAGCTATGACAAACTCTGGTCTTTCAAGGATTCTTCCCGCTAGGTAGAAACGAGTAAAAGCTCTGGTGGCTGCAACTGCCCATGTCACCTGAGCACTCCCACCCCCCCGTGTCAATAGACCGCATATATGCTACACATGACAGCTGCAATCTCTCAGCCAGAAGTGCTGATGAGCAAGGATTGATCTACTCGTAATAAACCAGTTAGAAACAGCAACACTGGGAAATGAGAAGCAAATCAATTAACAGCACATACTTTGTATTTCTTCCACTTGAAGACAACTGGTTCCACACTACTCTTTAGTAGCAATATGCACTGATATGAGATATGCAATTTCCTTCAGCTATAACATACTTACACTTACTCTGTTTACCTTCTTGTGGGGTACAGGGAGTAAGAGATAACCAGGCTAGGATTCCATTACTACTCCATTAGCGTTACATTACTACCATTTGCATTTCATCATCTTAACTTCATTCCCATAAAACCATTTACATCTCCAGGATGTTCTTGCCCAAATCCCCCCATTTCCTTCCATTTCCCCTTTCCTGCCCCTCCCTCTTCTCACCACACAAAAAAGCAGTCACGGTGCCAATATTGAGCCTCCGGTATGTGGCAGTTTCCGCTCTCTGCCAAGCTATTCCACACATTTAATTCTGAGGTGAAAATACTTTCCTAAGATTTCACTTCTACTCAAGTCTTTGTAAATGACCCCCAAGCACAGTTCTTCTCATGACATTATTTCCACATACCTCATTGTGAGTCACACGCAAAAAAATGCACTGCTGACCACAAATAAAGGCATAGTCTTTACTAGAGACATGACTGATGATGAGATATGAGAATGCAAAACTCCAGCTTAGCTGATTGCATACAAAAACCACTTTTCATTTAGTAGCGTAAGTGTAGTACAATAAATGGATCTGTAAGATAAGGAGAAAATAACACTTTGATTAAGTTTTCTGAGGTGGTGGTCTCCTGACTACTTGTTGAAGACAAACAACCTCTGCAGAAGTAGAAGTCTGAACTCAACCAGATTTAATAAAGCTAAAGAAATTATGTGGCTCCTCAGTTTACTAAGTGTTCCCTTCTTTGTCGTTCCTTGTGGAGGAGAACAAGAGAAACAAAAGTTTCTAATAATACTATTTGGACTGCTATGTTGAGTGTATCTTGATCTTCTTCAATTCTAGAAGCTGAACAACGTAAAAGCTCTAACCAATGAAACAAGGAGTAAGCAGGCCAATTTCAAAAGCTTGTTAGCTCCTACTCAGGGACAGAGAACAGATGAGATGAGATTTGAGTGCTTTACTCTGAACTTTTGGTTAGATTTAAAATTATCGATCAGATGAGAGTCATCCCGTTCTGGGCATGGCCACCAGTCCTCTCTCACTTCCAAAGAATGGAAAATCTCTTAGGATTCTCGATACAACAAGAACATGCCCAGGGGACACTTAACAGCTATAGAAACAGCATGAAAACCAGCAGATTAACAGCAGCAAGCCCCATTGTACAAGCTCACGCAGAAGCAATATGTCAGCACTGGTCCCTCCCAGACTGAAGAATTTTGACTGTTGATCTCCAAGTTGCAGAAGCTGCGGTAAAGTCTGTCATGCAATACATAGACTTACTATGATTTGCTATTCAACTCTAGCTCTCTAGAAATTACCATCAGCTGCAGAAAAGCTTTATGAGAAAAAGTTGACTTGTCACAAGTCACTCATCTATGTCTATCTGGAAAAATACTCAACCAAAGTTCCAACACGGATTAGATGGCAATCTAACAAGGCAACCAAAGTTCTCTTAAAAACTAGTCACTGAGGTTTGCTGTAAGAAACACAGACATGTCAGTTACTTGTAAAGCTTTAGGGAGTACGGATTCACAAGGATTTCTCAAGATGAAACACTTAATGGCTTCTACATGCCTGTGAGGAGGGTGAAGAAAGTTGGGACCAGTAAACCAAGGTGCTCTCAACCCTCTAGAAGGTCTCCAGTGGGGAGGAGTGGAGTTACTGACTTTCCTAGCTTTTATGTACACTCAGAGACACACCAACTCCCTCAGAATTCTTTTGGAAACCTTGAACAAAAGGGAGTGACAGAGAGTAACGTGGACTGGTGTAACAAATTGGTTCCCTCCACTTTCTTACAGGACTGATAGTTTTGAAGTTGGATGTCCTTAAGCAAGGCCAGGTAGCTACATGAATTACCCTCAGGAAGGCTTGAAAAGCAAAGGTGCTATTCAGGCTGAACCAAGAACTCGGAACTCACTTCAGAGCAGGTGAGGCTCCTTATGTAAAGCTCTGAAATGAGGCAAATATGATTCATGTTTGGTTTGTAGCTTCCAGGCACAGAGTTTCTAAGTGTATTTGTTGTTAAATAAATACAGACACCAAGTTCAAGACGCACTCCCACAAAGCTGTTAGATTATTTGTTCTCCTGAATTATGCATTACCTTCACTTGGTATGCAATTTTTCTAAGAAAAATACCCCACAAAGTCCCAAATTCCAGCATGTCTATATGCCATATGGACAAGCTTCTCCAACCGTCTGCTCCTCATGGAAATGCTATTTGTTTTCCTATTGATTTTATTATGTTTAACAGCATACTAAATCATTCCTAAGGTTGACAAGTTTCTGGAAAATTGATATATGCTGTCTAAAACTGCCTGAGGCAGGAATAAAACCAAAACAAATGGCTTCTTTTAAACTCTTGATTTGTATTACTACAGCCAGGCATACAAGTGCCATCTTGTTTGGTAGAAGAATTCTTCTCCTTTGTCTAACATCTAAAGCACAGGAAATCTTTAGAAGATCTTCTTATGGGTCTGCATATCGGAGGAAGGCAATTGTAAAATATCAGACTATTTGAGTGAGGGCGGGACTAAAAAATCAGATTGTCAGCTAAGATCAATGGGCCAGATTCTCTTGTGCAGAGGTGGAATGGTGAGTAGATGCCTTGGAATCTACAGCTTAAGGCAAAAGTAAAATTTTTAGTGAGACTTAAAGAGTTGTATTTAATTCCTCCTCTGAGAAACTGTACTTTGAAGTATTTAAGTAAGATCAGGATGAAGCAGGGTTTTTGTTTTTTAAATCTTGGAGGCATCACTATTAAGCACTACAGAATTTGTTCCAAAGATTGGACTGCATCATGAAGAGCATCTCAAATCAGAAAAAGCACCCAGCCAGTAATTTTTTCTTGGTTCATAAACTAAAGGAGTAGATGAATTAGAGAAAACAGTCTTGATGCTTTGATGCCAGAAATCTGAAAGCCACAAGAGTTCAAGAAGAGAGAATTTAAGAATCTCCAAAGGTCTGACAAAAACTGAGAAGGTCATATGAACACATTCATCCTTGTTAGACTCTCACTAGGCTGTTATGTAAAAAAAAAAAACTTGCACAGAAAAAATATTTTTGTGGGAAAGTAGTTAATACATTGGATTAGCTGACAAATAATGGGATTACATTTGCAGAGCTGAAGACATTTATGACACTAAGTCATAAACTTCCCATTTTGGTGTGATTAAAAAAAATCAGACGTAGAGATGACATTTTCCAATAGTCCCTGTAATGCCACAGAATAACGTCCTGAGTTCCCACTAAGGAGAAAACAAACTAGCTCACGAGTAAATAAGCTGATTTGTAGGTCAGTCCTCTGAGTAGGCAAGAGTCCTCCTGTGAATTAACAGTGAGAAACAGTCTCAAGGAAATGTGTTTCATTTAGAGAATATTATGATCATCTATGAGATACACACAAAAAATCAGAAGATGCTACAGTCCCCATGATATTAAAAATTAAAAAAATGAATTTCAGTAACAAAATAGTACAAAAAGAGAAAATATTCTTCATCCTAGCTCACTGAAATGCGCTTCAAGAGAAGATCAAGTTTATCTCCTTCTTAAAGAAGGCCAAGCAAATTGCTATACGTGTTTGTGCTCATCTGTTAAAGACAGGAGTTTCTGCCAACTTACAGTTGAGTTTGATGACTTCACAGGAACAAATGTCCAATACACTAAAAATTCTGTGGAAAGGCCACATACATCTGCTGTTGCTGGAGGCTCTTCTGCCACTATACCATTGCCCGGCCTTTGTAAACTTGGCCAAATTGGTAAACCCTTTGAAACACCACCAAAACAAAGTCTCTAGGTGGAAGAAAAAACCCTCATGTGCTAGGCACTCCTAGCAGGAAACAATGAGCATTCTTATTAAAACAGAAGTCCAGAAACGCTTTGCAAGCATCAACACAACAGTAAAAAGTTTTTTTTTTAGGGAGAATCATGCCTTCATGAGCATAGTGTGTGAAGAAAAGCACTGAAAAATCGTTCTCCACTCAAAACAGGCAGAAAAATCCATTATATCAAAGATGGAAAAAAAATAAATGTCAAGTTGAAGGAGTCCAAGAGAGACTAGAACTATTTTATTAAATCAGGAACAACATCAGGCTATGGGCTGTAGTCCAGTATTAAAGCTCAAGAAAGTGCATACCATTCAGCAGGCGAGACAAGTGCAGCCTCACAAGCTGCATCCTTAAGGTAAAGTGTTACTGATGGAGCACATTTTGGAGAGAAGGAAAACTAGGACTTAAATCACATGTAGAACCAGTACACTGAGAAAAGATGGCCAGAACTGTTTTTATTTTGCACGAGTATAGAAGAACATAAATGTCTTTTGACATCTTTGAGCAAAGTTCCTTAAACCCCAAGGTACATCCAAGCGTGTTAATCAATAACTGAACGAGCAATAAGACATGTAAACAGACCTTCTAACAATGCTCAAATAAATTAAAGCCAAATATTTCTGAACCATCAATACTATTAACAGGTACTCTTTTTCCAGTCTACTTTTGAAGCGATGTCATCACCGACTAACTTAGAGAGATCACTTTTTTTTTTTTTTTTTTTTTTTTACAACTAGGTACCCTCTTTTAGACTCTCAAGCAGAAAACAGGCAAACAGAATAGCTGCTTTTTGAAGGGGAGCAGTAGATGTGTCTGATCGTGCAGTACTGACTAAAGATTGAGACAGCAAATCTTGCACAGACAGAACAGATAAGAGATCTGTCTGATAGTCCACTGGAAGTTCATTTGTTCTGCAGACAAAATAACAAGGTTGCTTGGAGGTAATCCAATAAACTGTTCCAGCAATTATTAACAAAAACGATTCAAAAAATGTGGAAAAACTGTTAGATTAAAAAAAAGAAAGCAAGGCTGAAGGTTTCAAATTTTGTTCATTTTCAATGAACTCACTCAACGACTGAATCTCCAGAACCTTGCTGACATTACTTAACCTTTAAAATGAAGGCTCAATCATAAACCCCCCCCTCATAAAACCCGAATAAGATCCAACGTTATCCTTAGTCGAGGAATATCGACATTAAGCACTTTAACTTCCACTCTTTCTCCAGGACCTAACCCCAGGCTTCTTCTCTTCTTCATTTTAGAAAGTTTTGCTTCTGTTATGTTTCGCACTGGAATCAAACCTGCTTTTCCCACACCGATGTCAACAAAAACTCCAAATGGCGTTGCATTTTCAACTTTTCCAGTCAGAACAGTACCAACACTTAAGTCTTCCAGGCAGACAATGCTTCTCTTGAAGTCAGGTTTATCAAAATCTGTTGTAAGAAACAAGAAACAAAAAATTAAGACACTGGACAAAAAGCTTCCATTATTTTCTAAGGGTTGTTTCCAGCTGACTGTTTCTCAATAAGAAATCATCGCAGGGTAGCTTTAAGGTCCCAAATACTGCTTCAATATGTTTTTTATTTAAAGACCCATCTGTGATAAACAACTTATTTCTTGTATTTTATGAACCGCTTGAAAAGACTATGATTAATGGAGTAATAAGAATAGTGAACTCTGTGGCATGAAACTATCAGAAAGGGATCAGAAGCGTGTAGTATATTAGCTAGTGACTGAAAGTTTCTTGAGCTATGGAGAAAAGACTTGAGGTGACTCTTACTTGAGCTACAGAAATGATATGTAAAATTCTATTCTTACACAAATTTGTATACAGGAAAGTGAATACGCAGGCTCATCACATACTAAAGGGAAAAGTCAACAATGCACTGTTCTTCGGCTTGCTGTTCATCTGCACCATGACATCACACAATCAACTGCTTCCCATGACATCACACAATCAACTGCTTCTTTGCACTGACAACTTGAAAATCACAGACGCATGATTATAAGCAGATAATATTCAAACATATTAAAGTTCACATTCTGCATTTAAGGGCACAGACAGATCACAATCATAGAATAGTTTGGGTTGGAAGGGACCTTTTAAGGTCATCTAGTCCAACGCCCCTGAAATAAGCAGGGAAAGAGATCTTTTAAACTCTCCTGTTACTTGCTTACCATTTCCTGCTGCTGCAGAAAGCCCTTCTGAGCCATCTCAACAACTTCCCTTTCAGCCTTTTCCCACTGCTGTTTTACCTTTTCCAACACATAACAGGACTGAGATTTTCCACAGAGAGCATCACCAGGATTGCAACCATTTTCCTATATTTGCCTTTGAGACATAAAATACAGCCTGAACAAGTTTATAGCTAAAATGCACTGGAAAACCAGTCTGTAACTTCACCAGGCTATGGATTTATACTGGGTTTGCATGGCAAGGTTTTGGTAATGGAAGGCTACATTGTAGATGTAGTGAGAAGCTGCTAGAAGCCTCCCCTATGTCCAACAGAGCCAATGCCAGCCGGCTCCAAGATGGACCCAGGTGATGGTGAGGCAGGCTTGTCCCCCTGCAGCTCATGGAGCTGCACGCTGGAGCAGATCTCCACCTGCAGCCCATGGAGGACCCCATGCTGGAGCAGGTGGATGCCCGAAGGAGGCTGTGACCTTATGGGAAGCCCATGCTGGAGCAGGCTCCTGGCAGGACCTGTGGCCCCATGGAGAGAAGAGCCCATCCTGGAGCAGGTCTGCTGGCAGGACTTTTGACCCCGTGGGGGATCCATGCTGGAGCATTCTGTTCCTGAAGAACTGCATCCATGGAAGGAACCCAGGCTGGAGCAGTTCATGAAGAACTGCAGCCTGTGGGAAAAACCCACATCAGAGAAGTTCATGGAGGACTGTCTCCCATGGGAGGGACCCCATGCTGGAGCAGGAGAAGAGTGAGGAGTACTCCCCCTAAGGAGGAAGAAGCGGGAGAGACAACATGCAATGAACTGACCACAACCCCCATGCCCCATCCCCCTGTGCCACTGGGTGGAGAAGAGGTAGAGAATTAAACCACAGTTAAGCCCAGGAAGAAGGGACGGATAGGGGGAAGGCATTTTAACGATTTAGTTTTTATTTACTTGTTATCCTACTCAAGGATAGAGTACAAACCATTCAATCTGCCTGAGCCCTGTTAGATGTGATGCATTTCCTCACTGACAGTCACTAGCATGGTTATGAAGACAATGAATTACACTTATACAAGGCTACTAGGCTGCCTACTCCAGTCACAGAGTCTGTCTACAGTAACACTGAATGTACTGGATCAGCAGAATATTAATATTTCCACTGAAGATTCTCTTTTGCTTTTACATCGTTGTAAAAGATAGTCTATTCTAGTGTGATTTAGATGAGACACCACCAGACAAAAGGAGACATAGAAAATACACACTTTCAAGATCAGTAGTGGGAAATATTTATAAAAACTGCAAGGAAACTACTAATGAACCCAAAAAAGGGGGACAGATTATGATTTGTTATTACAAGTGTGCATCTTTGCTGCCTACCTTTATCTCTTGCTGTTGTAAGAGAATCCAGCTGTAAATTTCATTAAGCAACAGCATCTCCAGATGTTTTACTTCATTGCGTACCTCATCTTTCTTCCCCTCTGCCTCAAACTGTTCAGCACTACTGCAAAGTTTTAACCAAGGTAGGTCATGAGCCATGTGCTCCAATTACACTTGTTTCCAGGAACCAGTGCAATAAAAGAGCAGAACTACACACTACTACACTACTGATCCACAGACCTTTATTACCACTGTTTCAGCTTGGTCTCAGCATTTCCCCCTGTGATGGGGGGCCAACACAGATTTAATCAGTACAGAGTCAACATATTGAAACTATTTCATTTGTTAACAGCCATACAACTCCCCTTCCTATGGCTGAAAACGCCATGATTTAAGACAGGATTCACACTCCTTACCTACTGAGCTGGAAAGAAACATCTGACTATGATATAGCCTTTACCTTGTCTGCGAAAAGAAATGGAGTTACACATCCATGAAAATCTACTACTGACTTTAGAAGAAGAAAGCGTGCTGTTTTAAAACTGGTATGTAGAACAATCAAACTGAGATTACAACCTTCAAAACAAAGGTTTACCTGTTCGGATGTCAAAGCCTTCAGGCTGAGTCAGACCATCAATGATCAGCTGCAGTGTGTGCACCGTTGTATTTAGCCTTTTGGCTGTGCCTTCTAGTCCTTCCTTTTGAATTACTGCATTTACTTTTTGCTGCATATCTGATTTTCCTATGTCATTTGCATTTCCTCCAATGAAAGACAAAAACCTGGGAAGTTCAAACAAAGATACAGAGAGAGATTTGTAACATCCTTTAGCGGGAACCGAACCTTTGCTGTGTTTAGGGGTTTTAATTACTTTTGCACTGATGCGTGAACAAAATTTCTGATTAAAAAATATGAACAGTGAACAGTTTCCCAAGTTCATATCCTCTAAACTCATCAGTGATCACAGACACACATGGAAACTTAGAGTCTACCTGTATACATGTATCTCCTGGAATAGCTTACAAAACTAGAAGCAAAATTTCAAAATGTAAATCACTTCTCAGACCAACAATTTCATCTCATGCTAAAACTGAATCTGATTATGACTGAAAGATGTCTCTTGCCATGAAAGTCCCCGGAATCAAGTGAGAGTTCTATAATACTGTCATTTTTATTGTCACACTCATTCAAATTAAAAGGAACAGCAATTTAGTAAAACAATGACTTTTTAAAATATTAAATTAATATGAAGAATCTTTAAGCAAATTTAAGAAAAACTTTACATAAAATACTACTTTTGTCTACGAACTTCATGATTAAGAACAATTACTTTTTCAGAAACTAGGAAATTATAAAGTCAAAATAGTTACACAACACAAACACCCTTACTCTTCCCTATTGTCACATCCATACACACATTGCAGACTGAGACAAATTTGGACTGGCATTTAAAAAGGCTGAAAAGACATACTTTAAATATGTCTTGATCCCACAACACACTTACTGAGGTTTTTAGTTCAGCAATGTTGCTGTTGCCACATATGCTGAGAAGCACAGAGAATAGGTGACAAAAATTCACATGCAGAGCCTACTCATTATCAGTAGTGATGCCGTAGACAATGTTTACTTATCACTGAATAAACGTCATTATTTTACTGAAAGACTTAAAATAACGCAAACCAAGACTTTAATGGATATAAACCAATGAAAATGAGGATGCGGCTCACAGAAGATGAGCCACTTCATACTAAAAGCGGTTTGTCCTTTTCTCAGTAGACACTTCAGTTACCTGTCCTGCTGCCCTGCTCTGCATCTCACCACGGTAAAGCAGGGTACAAGAGGCTTATTCATGTCCCCTAATGCTGGAGGGAGACACATGGTTTTTTGTATGTTCTCCACCACAGCAGGTAGATAGAATTATTGTCCCTGTCCTCCAGTCTGAGTAAACATTCCTTCCAAACTCCTAAAAGAGATCCCTCCTTCCTGTCCTTATCCTACTTCACAACAGGTGTAAACTACAAGCCACAAAAGCAGTGCTGACCAGCAGGTTCATGCCTTGCACTTGGGAGTGGTGGGAGATATTCCAGCTCCGTAAGAAAGCAAAAGCCCCTGGTATTCAACCTCCCACCCCCCTTTCCAAAAAAGCATGCTGTGCTTTCGTCAAAACCTGAGGCTAGTATTTCTTTTGGCAGGAGACACAGTGGGGTGTTTTGTTTTGTTTTGTTTTTAACCTGAGGAACCCAACTAACATTATTTCAGGTGGTGAGTGATAATGTTACATGCACTGAAATACAAAATTACAATTTTTTTTGAGAAAATATAAATTAAAGGAACATAACCAAAGCAATATCCAACTTTCAGTGAAGCACAAAATTAATTGTTGAGCACAAGGGCAAATCTTCACTCCAAAATGTCCACTGATTTCACCAGGAGGAAGCCATCCATTAAAGTTGTCTGTCAGGACTTCCACTTTTTTACTGAATTCAAATGCAAGCATGACGATTTAAGTGTACTGTTAGCTCAAACACATTTTCACTTAAGAGTAATAGATATAATTTTCATATTCATTTTCTTAATGCATACAGATGTTTCATGTGGCAATGTATGAAGAAAAAATTAATAAAAATTCAGTGGATGATACTGTTCTCAGGATTTAGTAAATTTTGTTTTGATTGACTGCATGTCAACCTTTGATACCACTTCTTGAAGTAGTTTGAGGTGGCTTGGAAACAAAGTAAGTGTCACCACAGATGCTAAATGTACAATATTAAATTAAAAAAAAAATCTGTAAACTAACAACAAAACACTACTACTGCTCAAATATTTTGTCTAATAAGAACGTATACACAAAAAAAATCAGACCTTCTATGAAACCATCTCGTGTTGGTCTCAAAAGAGCACTAAAAGTGATTGCAATGATAATACTGACAATGTGCGTAGGTCCAGACGAAGTGCTGTTCACAAAATTACTCGGGGCTGCCAGCCGCTAACATGGATGGATGGACAATGCCTCACCAGAGCACTAGTGACAGGCAGCAGCTGCCCCAGCTTTGACTGACGTGCCAGATGTAACACGACAAACCCGACCAGCCTCATGACTCAACCTTCTAAATAATGTATGCTTTACCACCCGCCCCTGTAAACAAGTTTGCTGACATTCACATACTTGGCTTTATTTCACTTCAAATGGAAATCCAGCTCGAGTACCTCCAAGTAACATTTTTTCACCGTTAGGATTTCACAGAAGCACACTGACTTTGTAAATCGATAACAGGGTGAGTTTCGCTGCTAGTAAGTGCAACCACATGGAACAGCCACCGATGTATTGGAAAAAAAAAAAAAAAAGCCCGTTATATACAAAACAGTTGACTGTGTGGATAATGCAACCAGAATGCACGGTGCTACGTGCGGGCTGCTGGAAAGAAAACCAGCCCGCAACAGGACACAACCCAGGTGCTTGAGCCCTCAATTACTACCCATGAAAGTTATTTTGCTCCCCTTCCTCTGCCTCCCCCACCCTCCGGAAATCCCAGTGAAAGTATTTATCTGATATTAAAAAGGATTCCTCATCTAGACAAGGGTGGTAGGTTTGGGCCCTACGTTATCAGTTACAGTTGTTTAAGTAACTTAGTAACATGGCTACTGTTCAGAATATCATTTTGGCTCCACCTGAAGATGATGCTTAAACACGTGCCCAAATCTAAGTACATGAGAAGTCCCACTGACCTCAGCAAAATTGTTAATGTCCTGAGAGTCAGGCATTTGGTTAAGAATATTTCAGAATTATGACACGTCCTATAGGCAGAACAGAGCACTGTATCAAGGCCCACCCTGCACATACACGCAAAAGAAACAATGTATTTTTGTTTTGGAAATTTCTACCTTTTCAGGCTAGGTTTTGGTAAAACTTATGTATTAAAATATTTCCAAACAGAAGCAATTCCTTAGTGATTACTGATGCAGTTTTTAAAAATGCTGTTGAATCTAGTTTTATATTTAATGTATGATGTTCACTCAAATGAACATAGCCTGAGGGCACTTAGAATTAAAAAAATCAATATAAAGCACAAACCTGGCACATTATATTGGTAGTCTCTATTTTTAAATGTCATTTTAAAAAGTTAACTGTTTCCTTATTAAAACAGCAATGCAACAACTTCATTCGAGACCTATTTCAAGGTCAGAAAAAAGGATATAGTCAGTAATAAGACTGGGATGTGGCTACAGGGGGGAAAAAAGGTTTCCCTTAATTTACATATTTTGATCTTTGTAATGCTAAACTATCTCACTACAATTTTTGAAATATCTCATCCAATTTGTAAATGACAGTTCCAGCTGCACAACATAGGAACATGAACTTTCTGTGCAAAAATGAAAGTCCTTCAAGTATTTTCCTGGTTACATATGTCAACTAAATAACATGTTGCAGTAGTTCAATGTTTATCCACCAGAAAGATAAAACCTAAAGAAAAGTTAACAGAAATGAAAACGGGAAAGATGAGACTTTTTTCCTGAAGTGAGGTAATTCTTGTAAGATATACTATCCTTACTTCCTCAGTGTTGAGCGTCTGAATGAATGGCGAACTTTGTGTTCAAGGCACATCAACTCACATAAAAGCTGCCAGAATCTTAGGAGAGTCTTTCAGCACAGAAAGAGATTTAGCTGGTTTAGAGACTTTGAGGTTTATGGTTTTGAGATTTAGAGGATACTCACAAACCTCTGCAACCACCTTAGTTTTAAAAGCAATCTTTGCAATCTTACAGGACCTGCAGAGAATGGTCATGGCTAAATCACTGATGTTTTCATTTAATACATAATTTCATCCATCTTACCCAGATAAAGAAAGAAAAGTAGCATAAACGTAACAAATAAGCACATCATGTTCACTTAACATACCCATCTGCACAAAATTATAGCACAGCCCTTGCAATGCTTAAAATTTGCAATTTTGCAAATTTTAGTGGAATGTAAAAAACAGTCAGAAAAGAGTAAAAAGGGAAGCGGTCAGTAAATTTTTAAGAAGTTCCTTTAAACCTCCCAAAAAACTTCTTATAATGTGCAGGAGTTCGAAAGATTTGCAAGGGTTTTAGTCAGTCATTTCTGTTTTATGTAATCATTTCCAGCAATACGACTTAAGAGCTGGGAGTACTGGATTCATTACAGTAAAGCAACATGATATGCCATTACATCTTGTCACAGCGCACACGTGAATTAATGGTAATGCAACATAATGACTCTGAAAACAAAACAACTCTGCATTAGCATGTGCTTTGTCAGGTAAAATGTACACTCATGACAGTGGCAAACTTTAATTATGCAGACATTTATGTTTTAGTAACATTTCTAACGCAAAAGCAGTATTTGTATAATGCAGATGTTGACTGTTCTTGTTCTCACTAGTGATAAGGATCCTCAATTTTCAACTACTGATGCAAATTATATATCAAATTATATTTGTGCATTATGCTCTGTAATTAGTTGCTGGACAAAGAAAGTTAAAGTTTCAAATATATTTTAAACTAGTTATGTGGTTTAACCAGATAAGGATATTTAACAAATTTGTTTGTCCTCAAATGCACAAATTATTAATATTCCAGATTATCTGGCTGCATGCAGAAGACCAGAAAGCACTCAGATGTATACATTCGAAATGTCATAAACTAAGAAACAAGAAGTTTCTAAATGAGAAAAGCAATTCAGACATGGTTACATTGCAGCATAGCCCCTTTGCTACCATACTTCCAGGCATGCTGTTGTTAGCAGTTTTCATGACTACCAATATATCACATAGCTGAAGTGTAACCTGAGATACAAAACAGTGAAATATGATTAGTTATCCACAAAGAATTAGTACTACAGTTAAAGGAGATAACAACATTATAAGGATGCTTTTTTTTTTTAGTACAACCAGTAGGAAGTTATTTAAGTTTCAAAAATTTCAAAAAATGAAAAAATACCACTTGATTTATGGGTCTAGTAGTTATAGTGTAACTAAAGAATAATTCTTTCAAGTTCTTCTAATTATTCTGGTTAATTGTATGTTTTACATCACTTGAAAGTTTTTAAATGTCATCATCAGACGGCAATTAGCAATGAAAGCTTTTTCTGCTCTTCTATTTATTGACAAGATAACTTTCAAAAATATGCCCTCCAAAAATTCAGCTAAGTTAATAGTCAGACCGGAAAATGAAGTGGCCTTCTGAAGTGATGAATATGACTATTATTTATTGCGCTTAATGGTCCTAATTCTGCAAGTGTTCTCCTTAATTAGTGTTAGCCACTTCCTATTAGAAATAGTTCTAAGGATTCATTAATTTACCAAGCTTAACTTTTTTAGTCTTTTCAAAAAGAAACTAAAGACTTTACTAAAAAGCATTATTTTACACATTAAATAGCCTGAATACACACACACACGTACACACAAGTACAGTCTTATCGAAGTGGACAAACAATGTTTCTGATAACTTTGTAGTGAATTTAAGGAAAGGCATCCTACCACAGTAAAAACTCTTATCCTCTGTAAAATATTCACACGTACAATGTATCAAACAGAATACAACATTTTCTATTCATTGTTTAAACACCATACCAAGTAACTATTCCCTCCCTGATTTCTATTCCCCTTAAGCATAGCCTCAGTTGCTCAGTGACAACTAGGGGACCTGGACAGAATGAAGCCAGCCTGGCAGAGTGCTGGAAATGCCATCTAAGGACAAATGTACAGTTGCATAAAGGGCAGGAGAGGAAGACCTCTTTCTTTTGGTGGTCTCTCCCTAATCAGGGGAGCAATCAGGCTCTGAGCAACCTGATCTAATTGAAGATGTCCCTGCTCACTGCAGGGAGGTTGGACTAGATGACCTTTAAAGGTCCCTTCCAAACCAAAGATTCTATGATATGATCAACGGCTTTCCTTCTGCATTTTCTTACATGTCAGTACTTACTTTCAAAGCTAGCGAGTGCAGCTTTTCAGCATAACAACTGAGATGCTATGGATCAGCTTGCTACCTCCACCCATGTTAAGAGTAGCAGAAACAGCAGAGATATTTGAAAAATTATCAATCCATCTACAATGGAATATAAAATGTTATCAACATAAATACTTTGCTGAAATGAGCATCAGATCCAAATGTCTTACTTTGGTAAAGAATAAGCACATGAATGAGTGCTTTGTGAATTCTCTTGAGATTTTGGAGTCTTTCTGGGGATATCATGCAGCATTATCAATACACAGCAAAAAGTGAGACACGAGTCTTCACTGCAAGTCGCTCTGCTCAGTACATCAAAAACGTCTCCTAAGGCCTAACCAACCACAGTGAGCAGTACTATCCTTTACCAGGCAAGGTCCTAAACCTGGGTAATTAGCTAAGGACAATTTGCGTTATGCTAAATCACAACTTTAGATCTTTTATAAATACTGGTAAAATATTTCTAAGTCAGACTGAAATACAACCTGTCTGCCAGATGCTGCAGTCTGTGAGCATCAAATACACATTCTGAGTTGCCAACCTTTAGCAAAGAGCTTTTTTATGAGATTTAAATAAAAAAATCAGTACATGTTAAGATTCAGTCATATGAAACCAATGGCACTCAGCAGAATGATACAACAAAGAAAAAACATTGCATTGTCTTTCCAGCATTTTGGTTTATAAGCATAACCTGGTTGTAATGTTTTGGGACTTCCCAAATGTTTCCTTGGTTTTCCTACCAGTTCTTTTACAATATGTACTAAGAAACTGGATACGCTCTACATGTTGTGTTAATTGTATGTAGAAGATTCTGCCACTATAAACTGGTTTTCACATATAGATTTTTCAAACTTAAAACACAGCTCTGCTTTGCAGGAAAATATACTGCCTACAAAGTTTTTTTATTTTATTTAGCTTTTAGGAAATTCTGGTTCATAATATTTAGAGGTGTTCATAAGCTTGATCACTGCACATGACAAAGGCAAGCTTTGACAGTGTGAAAACCATGAACAAAAATGTTTTGGTCATCTGCATTGTGTTAAATCACCAGTAGGATGTTTTCCAATTATTTTACAGATTTTTTTACAATTTTTTTACATTTTACATTTACAATTTATTTACATTTTACAATTGTACAGATTTTAAGTTAAGATGTTTAAATACCATAAATCAATCATACCAGCACCATTTGTGCCACTGTAGTAAAGATTACATCAGTGTTTCCATTATAAAACCCCCTTTTTTCAGGGGTTTCTAATTCAGCCATAAAACTGGGCTCCAGCCTAAAGCTTGGCAACCGAAGTCAACACTTGGGAGCAATTCTTTTAACCATTTTTTTTTTTTAATGGCTTGGCCTTTCAAGCTACAAAATAGTTCAGAAAAAGGAAAATTAGTGGTTTCAAATTTTGGTGAACTTCTATCCCTCAAAAACATTGTTTTAAAACCTGACAATTTTCTATGTCATAAATCTGTAATGTGGACTGCTGCTTTTGGGTACTTTGGATAGCAGTGTTGGATAAAAATCACCAGCTTATTTTGTTTAAAAATAAATGTAATTTCTCATGAAAAATTTTAATCCAATAAAATTTTCACAAACTACTTTCTCATGACAAGATGTGGTAGACATTGCATGAGGAAGCCTTTATGACTCATTTATGCAGCATCTATTCAATTCATTTTAATTTCTGTGTTAAGAGGTATGCAATACTGTATTTTGATGCCTTGAATCAAATCTGTCTATCTTCAAGACAACAATTCTGCCCTTTGGTAGCACAGATCCACCTGTGAGCTTGACATAGTCCCTGACAAAGTTCTGCATATGCACAGAAAAAGAAGAAAGAAATACTTTAAAAGAAGCAAATCAAGAGAACTCCTGTGAAATGTATTTTGTTTAGAAATATAAGTATTAAATACTGATTCTAATTCACTTCTAAGAGTCTCAATTTTTCCTATGCACATTAATTTAAATTATAAGAATTATCAATTAGGTTTTAAACCGAGTTTAGTTCAACATGTTAAGAAGTCCTTCGGATGTTGGTTGACTTCAGTAAGACACCTCAAACCAACAACATGAACATGATTTGATCTTCAGGCTCTCAGAAGCTTTCTCATGAACATAGGCTCAGCAAAAGGGAATTAGAAGCCCAGATCCACCCACTCCCTATCAAAGTCAGCAAAACTTGTCCACAGCCCCAGTAAGCTTTGGACTGAATCCTCCATGTAGTCTGAATTCCTAGAAGAAATTTTTTTCTTAATTGACATTTAGGCTGCAAATTGGTTTGGAAAGCCATTTCCATAAGTTCCAAGAAGCTTAACAGCTCATACCCTTTTTTTGAGAAGTCATTTAAAATATACAATCATTGCTAAATTATAGCATTAGTTGCTTGAGGGAAGGATGTCTGGTTTATATTTAGTCCTTATGTCATCAGTGTCAATTTTTAATACACTTCTTGGCTTTTGTCAGTTTGCTGCAGAGCTCTATTTTCTTTTCTTCAAACAGCTACTTGCAATGAAAAAAATTAGAGATATTTGCTCCCTTCCCCACACCATTTTGCAATACCAAGCTAGCGCATGTTAATACAATCTATATCACAGAAGTTACCACCTTCATATTTAATGAGCTTTCGAAGAAACTGTCTTTTGCTTGCAAGAAAAATAAAAATACTTTTGAATATAGAGCACTTTGAGATTTTTTTTTTTTTACACATTGAACTATGTACAGATACTCATAAATGTAAGACGATGACAGAGAAAAAGCCCAAAGAAAACAGAAAAGACTGATTCAGTTAGTTACAAAGACAAATGCTATGCTTATTAGTCCTGCTGTTCCACTAGCAATATTATTATGTTTTTGTATTTGCTTTGATATCAATGTATATTCTTTTGATATCAATTGATATTCTTTTGCATAAACCCCCCTGTACAGTACAATACCTGCAACACACACTTGGATCTAAATACTTCACCTGAAAATTCAGTGTAGGAAGGCAAAGTGTTTGATGAGAAACAGAGAACAGACAATGGCAGCCAAAGAGAAATGACATGATAGGTAGCACCCATCTGTAGTCATTTCATACTTCCGCAATGGCTTTGCAGCTCTCAAGGTCCAACGAGTTTGACCCTGAGCACATATTAAGAATCTCCAAGGTACCTTCTAAGCAGTGTTGGCTGTACAACAGGTGGCAGACTCCTCTCTGAATCACGCATAAGCCTGTGACTCAAACCACTAGCTTTCAGTTGAGATGTAAAACTTGTGCTCATTAATTTTTTTTTTTTAAATAGTGCTAATCCTGGGTTCTCAGCCAAATTTCAAATCACAATTATACAATTTGTGATACCTACTAAAATTGTCTCCAGAATTTCAACTGTATGTGAATATCTGAGCTACCCTAGGCAGTAATAAACCCACTCACCACTTCAGATACAAAAGTAATCTGTGCTGCTCTGGAAACAAAGTCACAATTCTTGATTTTCTCACCAACCTTTTTGTGATGGTATTGTAGTAGATAAACTCCTGTACTATTCCATCATCAACTGGCTACGTTTCTGTGCTCCCTGAAGCAATCTTTCCACATGAGCCTTTAAGTGAAGCTGGTAACACTGTGAATACTTTTACTGATTATTTCATCAGTGTACTAGGGCTCGAAAGCTAAGTGGACTACTAACCAAATCCTGGCTACTTCATATTTAAATTGAATGAAATACGATATTGAAAAATCAACATTAATTATGAATAACCTTTTTTTAAAAAAAAATTTTTTTTTAACATTAACTCCCTCTGGGCAATCTCCAGTAGGGGTGACCAAGCTTCCTCACCCTATAAGCCACCTACGAAATGCAAGATCATTAAGAATGAGGCCTTGTCTAATTTTTTTCTGCAGTTATGAATTGGGCAGAGAACCAGCAACAAATGCTGATGCATAAGAAAAAAAAAAAAGGGAAATGTTCGTGGAAAAGGAGAAACCAAAGTTACCTATATGCACAAGGAGCCTGGACTCTAGCAGGCAATTGAACGGTGGCCCTAGAATCAGACACAAAGAAGAATGAACTGTGGCAGGAAGAGGATGGAAACAGAAGTGCGCTGCATGCCTAGGAGAAGGAAAGCACACAGACCTATGCGCAGGAAGTTGTATATGCAATTATTACCACTAGAGAGAGAACAGAGCAAGGACAGTAGGGAAGGTGTTCTAAAAATGCAAGGTTCTGTAAGATATTTTAGATAGGAAACTCAAGCTTCAGAATTTAGAAATTCAGCATATCTCTTTGAGGCTTAAAGATGGTTGTGTTCAAAACAGGAAGGACAACAGTGTTTCTCCATGAATAATATGCTCAGCAGAGATAACAACCTAAAGCATCTAGTTACTGCTGAAATTAGCTCCACCGCATTTTAAGAAAAGAACTTGTTCACCGCAAATCACTTAAAAAAAAATACCCAAACCAAAACATGCTGGCTTATGGTAGGAGATAAAGTTTTCTCAAGAGGACAAGCAGAGTCCAATCCCGGCCAGGGATGATGATGGAAAAGATCATATCTTATACTAGCATTTACCAGCTGCAGTATCCTCTAACCAGATGCACACTGGTTTCCTAATTACTTTTTTCAGACCTACAGAAAAATCATTCTCCTCTTTTAGCCAAAGATCACTTAGTAAAATCACCATAGTGTTCCTATATTTTAGAACTTAATAACTACATCTTAACTAGATCTTGCAATACCAGAATTTAATTTTAAAGGCTCATAATAATGACACATGCTTACAAATGTCCTTGCAGTTGTGTGCACACTCAAACAGAAAAACAAATTTTGGTGGTCAAAATTCACTAAGCAGAAAGTTTGTTTAGCACAAGCTGAACATAAGCAATAATGTAAAAGCAGTTCTTAGTGATGCAGAGGTATTAAACTACCGCTGACTAAAAATTTGCAAGGCATTTCAATTAGATTACTTCTAAGCACAAATAAAACTGTTTTAGTTATGGTCTTTTACATAACATATGCAAGGGGGCGGGGGGCAAGGTAGAAGAAAAAAATAAGCTGTTTGTAGACATTTCTAGAGAACATAATTTGTCTCCACATTTTGTGAAGTCCAAACTTAAAGTGATATGTGGCATAAAGAGCGTTGTCAAACCAAAGGAAATTGAGAAAAGTGGCCTCAGCGAGGCACAAAGTGGTGATATGAAGACAACAGGGTCATGGGAGGAAAGTCTGGTGAAGTTTTGAAAATGCACTGATTTCCTCACTGAAACACAATGTGAAAACTAAAAAGCCAAAGAATAAAACTAAAAATTTGCATGCACATAAGAGGCAAAACACACCAATTGAAACCCTTAACTTGTAAAGAACTTCTGAAGCATACCTTTTTCTTGAAGAAAGGCGAGAAAGCATCAAATTAATATAAGTATTCCTCTCTCAAAAGGCTGAGCAGGCTGTTGTCAGAAAAATCAGTATTTTAATTTTCAAAATTGACATTGTCAATGGTTTAAAAGCTTACCTCATCGCAATGTTGTAAGACTCTGGATGAATACAAGTTTGATCCAAAGGATTGGGCTGCTGTGAGGCACACAGTGTTGGTTTGCTCTTCTTTTTACCCTGTGCACCTGCTTTAGTCAGAATTGCATGACTTCCAAGTTCAGTTTTCTTATTACTGTCAGAAATAAAAAATTAACATGTCATTCTTAACGAACAAGACCCTAGCCCAGTGCCCACACATGAAAAACGCAATCAGACTTTTATATAATGTACTTTTTTTTTTACAGAATCCCTAAAAGGTCTTTGTGGGTGAATCTTAACAATACAATTATAGCATAAAAAAATAACGTATCAATGTATGAATATATTAATTTACAATAGAAACAAATATTGTGAAGGAATCCTGTGCTTCATCAAAATTTCTTCATGATGACAAGATTATGAAGAAAACACTACACAACCTATTGTTTCATTTGCAATCTGGAGAGCAGCTCCTGTCTGTAAAATGAGGACAATTGCATTTACTTACTTGATAAAGATCTTATGAGGAAACTTTCATACTTAACTGTCAGTTAATAGTCTACACAATTTAAAATTTGAAAAATGTATAAAAAAATTTTCTTATTCATACCACCTTTAGGTAAGCAAACTTCATCCCAAGCATATGTACAGAACATATACAGAACAAAGTATGTGAATGCTTAAACATCAGAACTCCTTAAACAATTTTATTCACTTTCTATACCTACATTTCTGAAGAATTCTGCTGAAACATGGGCCAGGTCAAAGTAAGAAAAATTTCAACTCAAGAGAACTCAGACCAACATTTGTTTAGAAAAGAAAAAAAGCTAAAGGTGAAATCTATCACTATTTCAGAATGTAAAACCCATTTTTTTAAAAAGTATCTTAATAGAGCTTTCCTTAAAACTTAGTGAATACATTATTGACTCTTAGTCAGTTAGCCTCAGTTAGCATTTGGATTGGGCTTTTTTTTTTTTTTTTTTTTCATATTCTTCAATTGGCTGAATAATGAGAAGGCTCCAAAATCTGAGACATCCATGGACAGATTGCCCGCATTGGTAAGAGGACTTTACAGAAGACAGGAGAGAAAGAGATCTGTCTTTGTGTGTGTAGCATATTTACAACTGGCACACTTCTGTTAAAGCTTCCCTTAAGTGAAAAAAATGCTCATGATACAGTAAAGGCATCAAATGACTCCTACTGGCAAAGGCTTCTTTCTCATGTCTTTTTTAGTTTTTTTTTTGTTTCCCAAATCACAAGGGGCTCCTGCTTTTGCAGGGCAAAACAGAAAGCACTGAAGGATCTGGAACGAGCACTCACGCTTCGGGCTTTACCTATGCACGGACTGTACACAGAAATGCGGACGTAACTTTCTTTTACCATATAAATTTTTAAAATAAACCCTAACTATTTGTTAACTTCCAAGTACAAAGCACAAAAACTAATTCACACAGCACTCTTTAGACATCAACTTGATTAGACAGAACAAAAATTAAGCCTTCTCAAAGTCCATTTCAAAAACATTCGGTTTTGTCACCTGGACCTACAAGAAATGTTGTGGAGGCAACGCTGTTACAACTTTATTTTGGCCTCAAACGCCAAAGCTATAGCAGATTTTTCAAGTTATACAGTGTACTCAAGTTTTATGGAATCTGACTAACATCAGAAGCATGCTCCAGCAAGCAGAAGAAAAAAACGACCCATGTTCTTAAACATTTCACAGTGAACTTCTGGGGGAAAAAAAAAAAAAAATGGAGTCAGCCTTTTCCTCCTCTGTTGCATTGCAGCATTCACTACAACAGATCTGTGCAATGTAAGACCTATCAATCACCTACAGCCCTGAAAGCAGTTTCTTTGGTCTTCTGGTGCTTACAGTGCACACCATTTGGCCTGCAGCACGTGCCTCCCTGCCAGATGGGCAACCAATCTGTATACCTTCCACCCAGGCAGTAAGCCAGTCCTAATGTGCCTACCTCCTGCCTGGAAGTTACGCGTATGCTGTTTGGCCAGCAGCAACTGGGAATACAGTATTGCTTCTGAGCATTGGGTTGGCTAAAAAATAGCATGTGCTTCCCAGGAAAATATTTTTTGAGAAGAGTCAGTGGTAGAAGGGTGGGGATGGTGCTACCACTGTGCCCTTTCTTAGTTCTTTATGTTGGAAGGAGAAATGGGAAAGACAGGAGAAGAGATGTTGCTGTAGAAAGGGCACTTTCAGTTCTGGAGACAAAGGATTTCAGGTGAAGAGGAGAAGCAAAATGAATGGTTGCAAGAGCAATACAGATACAGGGAATGAGACGCCAAAGAAAAGGATGACCCACTGTTGACAAACTGGAGTTGGGAAAGGGCTTACAACATTTGAGATACAAGCAGTCACATGACGCTTGCTAGGCACAGGAGTATAACACAGACAGAGCTTGGTCCAGGCAGCTTATTCAACTGTCTCCAAGTAATGGAATTGCTACTCTCTGAAAGTCCATTCTGGTTTTCTACCATTATGTTCTGCAGAGTAATCTTTACTACATTAAAATGAATTTACAAATCTCTAAAATATGCCTGAAACAAGACTGTAAGGTTTTATTATCTCAGATCACGACACTGCCACATGCCAATTTTCTTCAGTGTCAGAATTTGTAATTAAACTTACATGCTTACCGAAGCTCTGACTTACAGTACTAGGCTAATAAACCATGATTATTCAATGGAAGACCTATGTTCAATTACTGACTTAAAGAAGTTTATTTGTTAAGATACCATCTTTCATAGGGAAAAGGCCTAGGATTACTCAAATCTCAAGCCTGAATACAAAACAGAAAGGGAAAAAGTATTCTCACAATATTTTGGATAATTTGGTCAAGATAGCCAACATTTCTATTACCTGCAGAAGGTCTTTATGTATTCTTGATTGAATCGGATGAATCCAGCACACTGTTGGAAGGATTTGGGACCCAGACCTTTAACTTCCTTGAGCTGTTCTCTGTTTATAAATGGTCCATTCTTCTCTCGCCATTCAATTATATTTTTAGCCCTGTTAGCATTCAGTCCTGCAATGTGTCTAAGATAAAAGTTTACAGAACACATTTATTACCATTGAACAGTCATTAATACAAGTCCTATCCATTACCAGGATGCACATTACTGTAGAAAATCTGGTTTACAAAACTTAAAAACAGCTAAGAAATTTGCAAATAGACTCCCACACCAAAGGCATCATCTGAAAAAGGATCCCTTCCCTTAGTTCTGTGGAAGGAATCCACTCAAGTCAGCAAAACTTGGTACAGCAATACGGTTTCGCACATACCTAACTAGTAAGCCGGGGACATGTAATTTATGATCTGCTGGCTATTTCTGTAATGCCAATTCAATTTGTCATGTCTTATGGCCTGCCCCCAGCTGCCCTCTTCAGGAAACGACGTGGGAGGAGGGTTCAGGACAGATAAATTGTTCCTGTGAGAACAGCCCCCTCTCAGCTATTCTCTTCCAGTGGTACCGCAACACCTTGCCCCAACATGAAGGGCTGACGTCTGCTATCCAGAGAGTGGCTGGGAGCAGCTTGCCTTCCTCACACAATTTAACAGATCCACACAGCTTGTTCCTTTTCTCTCAGCTGCTCTTGAGATAAAAGAGCAGCTGGGAACAGGCTGCATGAGTTGTTCTGAGGGCAGCTCAGATCTGGCAGAGAACTTACCTGTGAAGTGCAACTGCAGTAAGCCAAGTTCCTTCAGGAAGCAGTGGGTTTGCCGCACATTTTCTGTACGAACATGTGAGTACAACTTTCTGTGTATGGAGTATGTTAATCATAGAAAGAGGGAAAAGAGCTGTGGTGGGCAGTTACTCCTGGCACTAGAGAAAGAAATGTCACCCATCTGGCTCTATGTATCAGATGGCATTGCTTTAAGCCAGTGGCAACAGAGACCTGTTTGTAGAATGGCACGGGCTGATTCTAGAAAAACACCACCAGCAAACCTGGCAAGAATAGTCAAAAATTGTGGGGGGGAAGGGTGTGTGTGTCAAAAAAAACTCTTTCCATTATTCTCATCCTCAAGCAGAAGTTAAAAAAAATAATCCAACGTTGGTGAAACCATAGAATTAAATTGAAGAGGCACACCTTTAACCATAGACAAAATATTAATCATTAGCAATGGAATTTTTTCCAAAGACTTCTTAGAAACATTATGAAATCCAGCTATTAACACTGGCAAAGGAATATGACACAGAGTTCACAGAATTTTCCACTGATGATCTCAAGTCCTTCAAGTACAAGACTCAGCACTAATGCAAGTACTGTAGCATTGTCACCCCTTCCACGTGCAATATGTGTCAAGAAGTGCATTTGATGCATCAGAAAGCCCTGCTCATTGTATATTCTAGCTAGGGTGACAATTTCATACACTGTATATCTGAGGGAAGCTTAGACCACATCTACACAGAACAACAGAAATGTACTGCCTGGGATCAAGTTAGATCCAGGACTTATTTCCAAAAATGCATACGAGCATCATAAACCAGGTTAGTTAGACCAAAGCACTTAGCCAACATGGTTACCACATGTAACCATGACTGGACAGTGTTACTGCATGCTCACAATTTTGTGAAGACACAGCAGCATCTCAGCCTCTGCTGAATTGCACAACATAGCTGTACCCTGCAGAAGGCTGACAGTGCACACCCACTGCACTTGCTCAGGTAGGGTTTTATTAGTGGAATGAAAGCTGATCAGCTTCATTTAGATACTCATAGGTACTGCTTTCTTTCTCACTAATAGCTGACCTAAATCTGAAAGAAGACAGAAGGTAAATCAGGAGTCAAGGTAAGGATTAGATACACAGAAACAGAATATGGAAGAGAAAGTGGTAAACTGAAAAGAATGGAAAGCCTCTTCCAAATATGGAATGATGTTTTCAAGAATGGCTATCAGGGGTTAAAAAACTGAACACAGAGCTAGCAAGAATACGTTTTTCATAACTTTGTCACCTAATATAATTGTCACTACCAAGATTATGGACATTCTTTTTCTTCCCCTCATACTACAGAGGATGACAGCAACACTTTTGCTCCTCTGAGAGGCTGTTCAGCTAAACGATTCCGAGTTCTGCACACTCAAGACAGAGAACGAGCTTTGAATTTGTAACCAAGAGAAATAAAACCCAGAACATTTTCCAAGTAAATATGGCATAATTACTTAAAAAAAAAAAAAAATCACTAAAAAGGGATAAATTTTTCAGCAGTTTCCCCTTAAATCTTTCCTTTTCTCCTTTCCTCACCTAACTTTTACAACCTGTTCCACTTAGGAGTACCTATAAAAATACCTTCTAAGAGACAGAAAGTACATTTGAAAATCCCTTTCTCAGAGTAAAAATAAAAATTAATTATACCAAGTTTTTGAACTAGCACTGCAATTTTAGAAATTTTTTAAATATCTGTTTTTCTCTGAAGAATAGTTTTACCCTGGAGAATCACACTAACCCTTAAAAACCGACTCTTAGTGATCCAGTGAAATACTGTCTTAATGTGTCATTTTCATGTAATTGCAAGTTTAACACAACAGCCATTTGCTCCAGCTGAGCTTGAGTCAGATGGCAGACTAAACAGAGACTCTGTGAACCAGAGCCATGTAATTACTGGAATAGGAAAATGTTTGACTCACCTTAATAGTATTTCTGAGCAGATGTTAATATCAACTCCTACAAAGCTGACACACTCTTCAACCACACTGTCCAGAGTTGCTTTGAGCAAAGTCTGTGATACATCATGCTGAGAAACAAAAATGGAGATATCAGGTTACTGAAATATCGAAGCGTACATAAGAACTGCAAACATTACTAACATTAATGAAATAGCTGCTGGAACTTATCAATATCTTATGTGAGGGTACCAGTTAAAAACGTAAGTTGTAGAACATATTTTTAAAAGGTCTCCAGTATCTCTTTGCAACTTCTTTGTCATGACACAAATCTCTAGAATAAGATACTTTTCACATTACTGTATTATTTTTTTGTTTAATAACTATTTTCCTCCATCATGGAAAACCAAAACTCTATTAAACACATAATGATTACTCAGAAGGAGTAATGCTTCGGTTCATCCACTGTGTCTTGTCTTTAATGTGACATTCATTTACATATAATATCAGTTTAATAAAATGAGAAAATATTTTTACAATAAAGTAGTTAAAGATCACAAATGCTGTACTTTTGCACCTTCACACACAAATGTCTGCAAAATTGTCCTACCTGTGAGCATCACACTACAGTACAGTTAGTATTTACTAAAAGAACAAGCTAGGTATTGTATGAGGGTGGGCAATACATAAGGTACATATCAGCCCCGCAGCAACAAAATGTTTCAGATTTTGAACAGATATTTCTGGGAAGATTGGCAGGTCCTTGACCAAAGCACCACTAATGGAAATTCTTCCAGTTTTCCCATTATTGTTCATAGTGCTTCCCCCTTCTTTCCCCTCCTAAAAGAAAATCAGTCACACTTGTCAAAGATAAAAGTTCTGAAGCTCTAAGATTTCTTTTCCTCCACAATGTAGACATACTTCAATCTATAAATGCTAGTTCCCCACACAAGCCCATCACTGCTTAGAAGTCTGACCTGGAGGGAGAAGCCTCTCTAAATGCAGGAGCTAATTCAATCACTATGTTGGCTTAGCTTCAGGGCTCTTATACATCACTCATGTAAATCTGGGTTGATCTGTTGTGGTTTCATGATGCATTCATTTAGGACATCAAGCTGGATCCAAGCCAAAACATCAAACACTTCAGCCACTACTTTGTTTTACCTTCTAAGCCATTCAGCTATTTTAAAGATTTCACAGTTAAATTTAACATGCCAACAGCATCAATCCCAACCTACTAGTATTGTTAGTTCATCAAGTAGTGGTTAATAACTGAAACAATCATAAAACTTATCGCAACGTATTTCGTAGTCCGCTCATTTCAGGTAATGGTAAGGTGATGTATTTTCATGATGCAATACATAATAAAGTTGCTTATGAACAGGAAGTGCAAATTTCACCAGTATTACTTCTCCTATATAAAGTTCGCATGCAAAAAGCCATGTAACATGCATAGGTACTGGCATTTGCACACGGTCTTAGCCTCACAGCCACAAAGTTTACTTGTGCACTTTGCAGATCACATGTCCGTTTCTACTTACTAATGTGTTGCTACTACAACAGAATGGCTTCTTTTCTGAATAGAGAGAAACAAAACCCCACATCCTAAGAAGAAGTCATGTTCCTATTTTTCTGACTTACTGAAGACGCAGCTTCTCTTAGTGAGGATGTTCTATACATTCCCTCCTCATCCTGCCATCAGCCAGGTAACGTACTAGCACTAGAGGCTTCCGGCTCATAGGCACGCTCATGTAAGGATGCATTTACGCAACACAGTACAAGAACCAGAATAAAACTGTTCAGAACTACACTTACATTTTCAGTTCTTTGCCAAGTACAGCTGCCAAATACTGGGCTAAATTTTCCATGATAAATGACAAATTAAAAATTTAAGAAGATAAAGATACTAATCTAACAATTTTTTTCATTATGGTAGAGGAAGGCAAAAGGAGAAAAAAAAATGCAGAGTACTCAAAAATCCCTTCTGCTTTTAGGAAAGGCTACCGACTCCAAGGTACTTGGAAACTGATTATCCTATAGTTTCACAAGTTCCATTAACAAGTTCCATTAACTGTAGCTGTTCTTGGCCACCTCTAAAAAAGTCTTGGTCTAAACCAACTACTCAGAATATATAGTAGAGTCTGTGGCAGAGGGTAGGGTAGACTGCTGTTTCCCCAGGTTTCAGTCTCACTCCTTAAGATGACGATTATTCTTCAGAGAGAATAACATGCAGTTATGTGATGCAAAACAGAGACATTCATTATTGTCTCCACAATGCCTTAGAGCACAGGGTGTAGCAAAGAAGGTAATCTATAGATCTGGCCTCATCTTTCAAAGCGGTTCTTGGGAAGGTACTTGATTCAGCAGCAGCTTTATTTCCAGTCTGCTGAGAGTGAACCTAGACAGCAATTCAGCCAGCTACACTCCCCCCAAAACAAGGAAACGATATATCACAATCAAAAGCTAATCATCCTGAAATACCTACCTCTGCTACTGGAAGAAAGATCAGTGCTCACAGATCCTCAGTTTCAAATGCGAAGTTGGCATTTATCTGAAGGTTTAACTTTGTAGATGCAATAGTTTGTGTAAAATTTGTGTGACAAAATACACACAATTTGGAAAAACTGTAATATTCAACTGTATTTCTTTTGCCAGGAAGACAAGAAGTTCTCAGGTCTTGCAAAGATTATTTGCATCTTTTAGCTTTATTGCTGCTTGACAGTCACCATTAAAAAAACCAAACAAGACATGCACAAGTTGTTCCAGTTGTACCGCTTGGAATGGACATCACAGCATGTATATGAAGGTATGGATAAAGAAGTGGTGAATGGGTAGACCTGAGAGGACAGGATAAGCGTAAGACAGCATGGATAAAACAATCCCTAAGCTACCCATACCTCACGGAAGATAACATTGTTCACTAGCTGAATGTAAGTCGCAAACACTAGGAAAACTTTCCAGATGGCAAATTTGCCTCCAATATGTAGCTACTGACCACCACAGTTTCCTTTTGCTATGGTGAAGAAATTTCTACATCCTTCTTTACATTGATACAAAGCACAGTGTTATGAATTTAGTTTCTAAAAGTAGTTCATCAAAAACATCATTATCCCAATATCATTGTCAATACTTCATACTGCTAACAGGTTACACTTCAGAAAGGTTTAAAGTGCAGTGCATTTTCCAGTCCTCCAAAGATTTCACTCATCTTATCATCTAACCTCTTATATTTGAGATTGTATACTTCTATGTACTACTAATATGCACTGGGGTGGTATCAGATTATTCAGCCACTACTAGAAGCACACATATTCCATGCTACTCATTCGCTACAACGGGTCTGTAAAGACAAGAATCCCTCTCAATTCTTGCATTAAGCACAACAGAATAAAACCTGCACAAATAAAGCCCAAGTCCAATACACAAGGCTACTTTCAAAGTGTGCTTATGCAGAAATTTATGCTGCACAGCCTCCAACAACCCCTCCACACACACTAGCGTGGTAGATTGTCGTATCAGCTGACCCCTGCAAGTCCTTCTAAATAAAACTTTTTCATATTAACACTAACTCTGAATGCACCCCTGTGCATGAGGGTATCCCTGCTAAAACTGTGAAGTCTTGTCTTTTCTTTTTAATCAGAATACTCTTACTTATTAACTGTCTTCATCTGTGGAAGAAATACCACAACTGCCCCCACAACACCCCTTACAAAACCAGGAGAAACTAGCTCCCTCTGCCAGCTGAACCATTTGTACCAGGGGCTTCTCCAGAGTCAAGCACAAAAGGTGTCTAACAGATAGGCCTAGCAAGTAAGGAGCATGTCCTTTGGTGCGATTTTCAAACATGATCTTGAATTCACCACCCAAATAAAGCAATACGGTTTGATTAAAAGGATACTCAGAAATGACTGCCATTAAAATAATCACTGCTGGCATAGTAGAACTGGAGCAGAAGACTTCATTTTGTATGATGGTCTCCAAGCAATAAAAAAGATTTGTACCCCCAATTTATAGAAACTGAGGCCAGCAGAAATACAGGACTTGCCGCAAACTGAAGGATGCCCAGTGCAAATATGCAAACTTTCATTTATCAACACTCTCCAGAACACAAAGCCAACTTGCTTCAAGGGTAGCATGAGGAAGTACTCAGACATCTGTTTAGTTTTGCTTTTTGTGGGGAGGACTATAGAAATTAATCCACCCTTAGAAATATCAGGCACTGTAACCATCTTTTAGTATTTGTTTTCTAAAGAATTATCAAGGAAACCAGGGAACAAGATACATGAAATTAAATTACTTGATTAATTGAAACTGCTACAGTAAATAATTGTAGTTCACCAAGAAATGAAGTTCAAACATTACATTTTTCTAATATTTTTATAGCGCGTGTCCCAAATATCCCAAATGCAACTTGCTTTCATGAACCTGGAAGAAAATCAAGGGCTGCTATTTTGATTTTTGGTCATGATTACCACCCAAATTAGTCTGTGGTAAATTTGTTAAAATTACCAGAAAAATAATACTATATTGCGTATTTTAAAACCACCATTCTGCAAACCTGTGCTAAAAAAAATAATCAATACAACTTCATTTTATGTACTTTCATTAAACACAGCACAGAAGGTTTAACACCAAATAGTGTTTAAGAACACCTGTCTATTATGCACATGATAGTTCTGTCCCATATTACATCCCCCAATACTTCAGCAATGTTTTCCTTTTTATATGGTATGAAGCAGAGAGCAAGGATTGTTGTTTCGGTCTGTTTCAAGAGCTACAAACACTCACTGGAAATAATTACCATTACTAAAAACCTATCTGTTCCTTGATAAGAGTGCTACTACAACTATAATTAAAAGCCATTTTTCAGTTTCAAAAACCTGCTGATATACACAAAAGGCAGGCAGTATTTTAAATCGCCTCTCAGCTCAGTTATTTCTAGCAGTATACCAGTACAGACACTATAAAAATACATTTGTCATCAGCATGACAAATTTATCAAGTCAAAGAACCACTGTTCACATGAAGCCTGGAGGCTGTATAAGCATAAGCATAGATGGTGGACCAGTAGACTGGCTAACTTCACCTGACCAAACAGACTACTAGTGCTAGACTAGAACAACCCTAACTAGCATCTTTTACATGGAAGCAAATTACAGCTCTATGCTCTTTGCCTTTGGCAACCGAAAAAGCCCTACAAATACTAAAACAACACACATAACGCATTTGATAACCTTTTCCTGGTCCCCTAAAAAAAAATAATTTCAGAAAATGTTATGATTGCATGTCTCAGAAATTCAAACTGCTTAAAATTCTACTGCTACACACAGCAATTAATTATTTTACATTTGCAAACATTAGTAGACATTGACATGACCAGCCCATGCATTGTTATTACTTTACAATGCCCAAAAGCCAAGCAAGGCACCTTCCAACGCAGCCAAACAGGAATTATTCGTATCCTGCAGAGTCTACAAATGCAGTGCAGACATGACCTAATGGTGCTGGTCACAAAGCAGTGGGGAAGGGAAGGATTCTCAAGGCTGCACAGCAGCCTGCAGGTTCTTGACCCAGGCTTGGCATTACTGTATTACAACAAGATTAACATACATCCTAAATAAGACTGAGCTACACGTCACACAATTATCTTAGTTTTTGATCAAGTTGTACCTCACTTGTCCTTTGAATCCAGAAGTCAACCTTCAGTGAAGTAAATGCAATTTAATTTTTTCTGTCTTTAAGTAAGTCCTGAAACACTTCTAACACCTCATAAAACATTATTTTGTTGGCACCTACCATCAACTTCTGTATCCATGAATTTTAATATTGGCATGTAAGACTAGCCAACATGCATCTTGAAAAAAATACTTTTTTTTCTTTAAAAAGTGGTATAACTGTGCAGCCTGAATGACATTTACTGAATGAGAAATTATGTGGGACAACACATCCTAAGAAAAGTTCAAAACTGTATTATTTTATAGAATTCAATCCATGGAAACATGTTTCAAAATTATAAGAAGGGAAAAATGTTCTCTACTAGTGCTATGGCCTACATACAATCAGCTGCATTAAATGCTTGTGAAACCACAAAAGCAAAATGCATTCAGGACAAGCCCTTAAGTACAGCAGGACTAATGTAACACAAATAGTCTAATGATAAGTACCATTTCATGTGCAGGATTAGAAAAAAATTAAAAATGCACCTTACTTGTCAGGTGGAAATGTTGGAAAGTTCAGGTGGGGGGTTTTAATCTCCAGTGTCCTCTGGAAAATCCCTTTCAGTTAGATTCTAATAAAACAAGCTTATCCCTCTGATGCTTGATAAAAAGACCTAACTTCAAGAATTTCTTTTGAAGATTGTTTGTGGTTTCTCCAAATGTTATATTGCTATGGGATATATTGTTATCCTATGTACTTAACTCTGACTCATTTCTTGTTTTCAAAAATCCAAATACTGTTTATTTTAACAGCACATTACTATTACTGAAATATCCCAAGAGAGAGAAATGGATTTATATTTTCAAAGAAAATGATAAAACAAAAACGAAGTCTGTCAGCTCTGACATTAAAAAAAAGAAAACAAAAATGCACACTTGATCATGTAAATGCTTCAAGTTACTTGCAAGTTACTGGAATTCATCTTATATTTACTTGTACTTGTGTCCTAACAGAAGCAGTCATACTGCTAAGCTTATTACACAAATTCAAACCCATTGCTAATGTGTCTGATTTCTAAAGCTAACTTTTTTGACTTAAGTAAGCTCGCAAAACATGACATATACCCAAAAACATCTTCCTCTTTCCAGAGCAGCTATCAGTTTTCTCCAGCACATACTGTGATATGACTAAGGGGCAGCAATCTGAATTGCAATTATAATCAAGGGCATAACTCCTGGAGATTTCAGTGGGACATTTTCTTTTTCCAATAAGAAGCAAAAAGTGATTGCCCAAACTGCTAGGTGGAAAGCCTACGTTTCAATGTCAGTCCAAAACTGTATTTTGGGGCTATAAAGCTCTACAAACATAGCGGATACTCTGCAATCCTACGGAAAGATAAAGCAAGGAGCGTCAGGAGTAGAGTTTCATAGATCACTTGGCTGAAAGTCAACAAATTCAGTTGGGGATTTTCCTGAAAAGTGCTGAAGGATAAGAAGAAAAAAAAAGATTACACTGATAGAGGGAGAATGAATAGTACATTTCTAGAGGGACAAGACAGATGTCATGAAGCCCAGGTGAGTTTGCTCATCTGTGGGTATTCTGTTTAGTCTGAAGTCAGTGACCACCCCCCCGCAGCAGATGGGTGAGGAAGGGGCTGCTGGGTATAAATATAAATGCTGGGTATATATAACTTTTATAAGTATAAAGTTCCAACTCAGACCAAGGGGAGCCCCCAGGGGATGTGAGGAGCTTGGTAAAAGTCTATATAAATACACACACTTCTTCCAGCTCTGCTGAAGACAAGTTGGAGTTCCTCTCACTCATTTCTAATGAGGAATGGGGTACTTGCAATATTATTACAAACTACAACAAAAATGCAAATTCATTTAAGAGTATTTTCTAGAAAGGAAAGATTTGTACAGTTGATACATTTTTTTATCATATCCTAGATGTCTTACATAAGCAACTTCTCACACTCACTGGCTTTCTCAAAGTTAGTATACAAACACACTTAGCAACTGTTACACCAGGTCACTTGTATCAGCAATGCACTGAGAATATATTTAAGACAATGACATATTCATTCCCTCATTAGAAATGACGGTACACGCCAGACAATGACATTCAGTAGTTTTTTCATGCCACACCAACAGAATTAGTCAATTAACAGGGAATTTTTTTTTATTTATTTAATGTGACACCATCTCCTGAAACACTTGCTAGAAAAAGCTTTTAGGTAATTTGACTTTCCTCAACCCCTCTCCCCGGCCCCCATTTCTCTCTTTTTAAAAGTGGATCAGTTCAAATTGAATATGCTTAAAGAAGACTTTTAAACTCCGCTGTTCAGTTGTCTCCCTCTCTGCTATGTCTCCTCCTTTGCTTTCATCGAGCACTCCTCCCCTCTGCATCCCTAACCTCTTATACTGCATAGTTAAAAGAAAAATAAGCTAGTAATGAAACAAAATGCAAGACACTGTCCTGCAGAAGACAAACTCAAATAAAGCAAGCTTATTTTCCCTGCTTATTAAAAAGCATGCACTTCATTTTGACTGACATATGGCAACTCAAACAAGTCACCCAGGGTAGTGTTTATTGAATGACCCATGGAAGACCAAGAGCTGACAGAAAACCAGGAAACGTGAGGAAACAGAAGTTTGCTCTGTACCAGCATTTATGGATTTGACAGGCAGAGTACATTAGCATCCATTGTGTCATTCACATCTTTCATGACTAAAACCCATTTCAGCACCACTCTACACATAACAGCAAGTTATATTTAAAGCAAAAGCATAAATAATTGGTAAAAAAAAATCTCTATGATGTAGTAAGTTTGTGTCTTTTTAAAAACCTGCTCTGCACTAGGATTAACAAAATTTGCATTAAAATGTATATTTAGTACTTTTCCTGTTAGATACATAGCACAAGGAAAACGTTCGTGCATTGGAGGTTGAAAAGTTGACAGGAAAGAATACTAAATTAGCTGCACTAACTTGTCAGCACTAAAAAATTAAGCTCTCGATTTTAGAAGTGAAGAAGAACACCAACATTTCTCTCATTCTCAAAACCAAATCAGTATACTATTAACAGTATATGATCATTATTAAAGTGATTAGCATAATATAAAACCTGAGAAATTAAAATGAACTAGTAGAATGGCATAAACAAGAATAATGCATGTACTACCCTGTACATGGAAATAGCAGTTGAGCACTCTTGCAACATACATATTTTTTTAAGCAAGTAAGATCTCAGCAGGTAAGAGGGAAAAGCACAAATCAAAGAGCACTTATTTTCCCAGATTTGTAGCCTCATAATATAACCCTTGCTTTTATTCAAGGTCTGGAAATTCCTTCAAAAGGCTTGTTTAAAACTTTACAAAAAATTTAAATACTGTATTTTTTTTAAACATATAAAATAATCTAAAATTTTGTAGTGCAACAAATCAATAGAGCTTGCTTGGAACATAAAGTTCTCTCAGGTATTCTCTAGTGGTAGATTTGTAAATAACCACTGCATTACTGTTACCGACTTACAAAGTTTACAAGTTACTTACAAAGTTAGAGCTCTTAACTATTGCATATATGAATATATTCATTGAAAACGTGTAATCTGATAGCAGATTACAGCATCATTCATTTTAAAGATTGACCTTTATTTCCCTTGCGATTTCCCCCCCCCCCCCCCCCCCCCCCAAAGGATCTAAAGCTTAACCGAAACAAGTTTTAGGCAAGGTTGGGAAATCATCAAGAAATTAAAAAAAGAAATAAAGTATTTGAGGATTTAAAATTTAATCATTTAGAAACTCCTAAAACCTACCATTTTAAAACCAGATGTCTTTATGAATTCCAACTATAAAAACATTTAGTCCAAAATGGAACTGTACTGCCTCAGGTTTGGTTTTGCTAAAGTTTGTAAGTCAGGGGGAATAGAGTTTGCTATTCGTACAAACATTCACAACTGCAAACTGGTATAGCATTGAGCAAGAAGGGAATTAAAACCATCTCTGATTTTGCAGCACTCTGCCTCTCACTGTTTGCAGAAGTATACCCTTACTTTACAACGTGAAGAACAATACAGGATCAAGGCCTGCTCCATTGAAATCCCTGGCTGATGTCCCACTAACTTAAGGACAGAAGTTCAACAGAAGTTTTCTTTGTGCTTTGCACGCGTGGGAATTAAGAGATGAGGTACCAGATGGATCAACCAAATGATTACATAGGCTTATTCAATGTGTGTCTGCCTTGCGAAATTACTACTTATACTACAAGAATCCAGGATTTTTACATATGAAAAAAATTTCTTCATTGTTGGATGTTCCTTTCTGTATGGAATTTGTATTTTAAGAACACCCTAAGACAGTTGTTCTTCTAAATAACCTATATTAAAGCATCAAGCTTTGGACTTGCCCTCATACAAGGCAGAAGTTGCTCTGATCAGAAACTGGACAACTGAGACACCTTGGATCAGCTATGGCCAAACTTCACCTTCTGGAACACACAAAGCTTGGCAAGAAAACTCAAGTGCAAGTCTTGTAGTGAGGTCTACAGCACATGGCTGGCTATGCTGATGCAAGGAGCAGAGTAATTGAACACAATGTTTTAAACAGGTTTAGATGTGGGTTTTGGGCTATTCGGCAACCTGAAAAGACATACCAAATAGCTGCTGAATCCAAGAATACACATGGTATTTTTCCAGTTACTTATCCTGTAACTAAGAGAAAACCAGTCACTGAACTCAATCTCTAGCTACCACTTTTTGATTCCCTAGATCCTGCTCCTAAGAGTCTAGAATATCCCCACATTATAGTGCATTGTCAAAAACCCTGAAGTCCTTTCATAAAATATTAAGAGTTCTCTTAACTTCTCCCAAACTTTCAGTGGCAGAAAATACATAGCTGGTAGTACAGAAATATACAGTGGTGACTTTTGGTTTTGGTGTAATTATTCAGACTACTTTGACCTGTAGGTGACAGAACTTCGGGAAGATATTTTCTTACAGTAATTATTTCAGGTTTTGCTAGAATATTGCGAAATTAGAACAGCAACAGCAATAACCACCCCTGCCACAGCCACATGTGCACAGACACTGCAGAACCTTTAAACTTTGCACTACTTAGAGATAGGTACCTGAAAACAGTCCCAGTTTTACAGATGACAAATCAAACCCACAGGAATTTCTTTTAAACCACATTAGTAGTAAATGAAAAAGAAAGGACTACAATTCTTCATTTCCTGCCTGCAACCAAAACACCTTTACCCAAAAGCAAGCAGCACCTTTACCTCTCCAAGATATTTTGGTGTTCATGCACTGATTAGTATGTTCTCCGATTGCATGGTCCATGGTCAGCTTACAGACGTTTTCATCTTTGTTTTGAGTTGTCCCACACATCAATGGGAAACAATTAAAACATAGCTCTAAATACCCTTCACTTTAGAAGCTAAAAACCCACTTCTCATTAACCAATTATCTTAGTTATCACAGCTGGAGTAAAAACAGTGCTGTAACTGAATGCAGTATATCCTGTTCCAGAGGAAGTGCTCATGTGCCCAATTCAGTGATAAAAATTAAGCTGCCCTCTTTCGTAAGTTATTTTCAGGTAGGAATCAAGATTCAGATGCAACTAGGCTATCACCTCAGACTAGCAGATTTAAGGTCTAGACAAGAAGTTAGAAAACAAAAACTATTTAATTACACAGATGTAGTCAAATTTTAGCAGTGGGAAAAAATGTCTCCAAAAGCTGATCCCAAGTTCTCCTACTGCTACTTAACTGCTAGCAACATCAACTAGACTACTTACATGCACAACCAAATAGGATGAGTGTCTCCTTGTTTCAGTTACATAAATTCCTAAGATACTGACTTTGTAAAACAGGTATGTGGAAAAATTAAAAATGGCCTGTACTTTGGTTTGTTTTTCTTTTTTCCTTTTAATGGAAATTCCTTTTTTCTTTAGGTGGGATTTATAAGGAGCAGATTTTTGTTACTGCATGTATGCTTCTCAAAGGGAACTGGAAACCAATATCCAAATGGTTCAAGTCATATGCACATTGATACCTCATACCTCTAGGTATGAGGTATGGAAACCTGGTCCAAAGTATACTGAAATACATATAGTTAAGAAAATGAAAAGAGAGCATTGCACGTAGACTCTACATTATGTCACATCATATGAAAGAAATAATTCATTCCTCTTGAAAATGTTTCTTAAGGGAAGACAAAACGCTTCTAGCCACATCAGCCATTTTGAAATTTATACTTGGAACAAACAAGAAGCTACAACTGATAATGTTCTTCATGATGGCTTATGCACAGATATCTTAAGTACTTTCAGTCTTCCCCACCATTTGATTCTAATGCCTCAGAAAAGGAAACGGATACCGCATGATTCAGATTTTTCAGGAGAGTTTAATTTCTTCCTCTTTCTCTTCCCATCTGCACACTCTGCACCTTGTTGCACTAAAATACGCATTTTCTCAATCTGAAATTCTGTCTGCAAGTCTGAAAGAGTTCTCCTGGAGACCTGCAGCACTAGAACATTTCCAATAGCTATTAACACAGAAGCAGCACAAATTCTGCAAACAGATTGCTATGCAAAAAGTACATTATTACACAACAGCCTGAAATTTCAGCAACAAAATTCCTATGTCTGATACAAGAGTGTTCTAATACAATGCAGTTCCAGCTTGCTGTCTCTTTAGATACGGGTAACGTAAATCCACACCGGCATTTCCAGAATACTATCGCACTTGCCCAAAATTCACTCTCATTTCCAACTGATTCAAAGCTTTCACAAAGTATTCATATCTTTAAATAATTTATATATGAATCTATTTTCTATTTGTCTTAGTTATGGACCTCGCATTCTATGACTGGAAGAAAAAAAGACAAAACATCCACCCACAGAAAAAAAGCCATTCTGAAAGGTACCTCTCAAATTCAAGATACAGACACTCAAAGAGAAAGAAGCCTTCGCACACTTCTTCCCAAAGGCCTGAAAAACTAAACCCCGCAACACATTAAGATATGCCATTTATTTGGGACACTGACTTTTTGAAAAAGATAATGGAAGAAGCATAGCAGCTTACTAAATAGAGCTGGGAAATTATATGGTACCTAGTAATAGCAGCGTAGGATCAGATCTCGGGACATGATAAAACAGAAAGACAGTCTAATGATGTGTACACAGAGGGAAGGAATGCTATTGAAATAAAGACCATGGACATACTATTTTGCACACACTTCAGGCCAAAATCTGTACCATTATCCTTCTTACCCACACTTAAAAGTGTTTTCAGCAAAATATCTGGGTTCTTTAACAGTTCTACTCAGAGTAAAGTACTTCTAACAATGGCCCTCAGGTAAGTAAGGAACAGCTATGGCAAAAACAGATTTACCCAAGATATCCGTAACATATTCATTCATCGAAATATACATACATAACACTAATCAACATGGCTTTACCACACCACTGTATAGAGAAGCAGTTGCAGAGACAGAAGACAGCAGGCAACCCTGCCAACTTTTACACTTTCTGAGAAGATAAGACTGACAGCATGTTCAGGAACACTGCTTTAGAACAGCCTTAATTAAGATTAAAAGTAGTGTTTCGCTATAATTTATGAATAAATGGGACCTGTCACTGATATAAACATCTTCCACTGAAGAGACAGATATCTAGGAGGACAAAATGGAAATAGCATTTCCTTAACTTCCCCCTTCCAGTTCATTAATACATAGTTGCATCCATCAGTCAAATTAAAATAAAATGAAGGATGACTATACAACAGGAATAAAGGGTGGGGGGAAAAAAATACCCAAACAGACAGAGAGGGTTTTAATACTTACAGACGTCCAGATTATCAGCCCATCTACTTTGAGCTTTTGTGAAGTCTAAATGTATGCTAATCATTAAAGGAGCAAAAAGGTATAAGAATCTTTATTCAAAGCAGCATTTCTATGCAAGTTGAGGAAGCCGAATTGCAATAAACGATAACTGAAAACAGTGAATTTGAGAGAAAAAACAAAGTTACAAGGATGTTTAATTCTTCTGCCCAGATAAATGTAGCAGCAGTAGTCCAGGCTCACTAAAGAATTTTCATTTTGCTCTGTAATAATAATATGCAGTATTCACACCACTGCAAATAAGTATTACACTTGATTTTGTAAAACAAATGAGTTTGAAGACCCTAAATGTATGCTTAGCTAGTTGAAATAAATATTTTTCTTTAATGTTTTATATTGCAATCCAAGATTTCTGTGACAGCAAACCATTCTACTGTTTCAGTCCCTGATTTATTGATAAACATCTTAACAGATCTTAACATCTTAACAGATCCTTCTCTTAAAAAAGGACACCATATGAAATGACCGTACACACTATCGAAAATTTACCACAGAATGCTAGAGAAGGAATACCAGAAAAAAGTTACCATTAAATATGTAATTAAAAAAAAGAAGTATCAATTTTAAATGTTTAGTCCTATTGCTGGGAAAGTCATAAGAGAAGTCCAACCTGTTTACTCTGCACAGGAACAGTGTGAAGCAGTGGCACATGGTTAATCTCTCCTGTTCTGTATTCTCCTACCCATTTTTAAATGAAGAATGGTCATCTGCAGTCAATAACACACAAAAAGAATGTTTTCCTATACAAAATGACATGAAATACAGCATTTCAAGATGGTAACCACCTTGCACTGCATCCAACAGGACAGTTTACAGCCATTTACATGTACCCCTTATACTTCCAAGAGCAGTTCAAGTTGCTCGTGCTGCCCTCCGCATTTGCAGAGTTTGGGTCAAACTTCACCACATCTGAGCTTCCCTTTGAAACACTGCCATGTTTGGTCTGTTTAAGAATGAAATCTGCTTGCCCTTAGGGCTTCATAGAGTTAAAGGGCAAAATCCTGGCTCCATTTAAAGTCAGTGGGCAGTTTGCCATTTAATTCAATTGGTCTAGTATTTCACAGTGACCTTAAGGATATACCAAAAAGCTTGTACCCATGTATCCTGCCTTTGCTTGGAGGAATAGTGGAGGCGTGTTTTAGTTTTTAGCAGTAACATCTGGGTGGCAACTAAGACGCTTTCACTTTTGCTTTGAAAGCTCACAAGCATTCATTCAAAATTACAGGACGGAACTGTAAACATCGGTTCATCAACATAAAATTTATCTTCTGGTTGGTACATAAAAAATTATTTCAAAATTTAGAAACTACAGAATAGGCATCTGAAAACATTCACTTTCACTCAGTCTAGAGAATTTTAAAGAAAAGGATCAAGCAAATCATATTTTGTTTCACTGCAAGAACACTCATGGCTTTTAATACTACCCAAAATGTGCCTGTACCAGTGCCATATCACAAATGACTTAGATTTTGCAGAGACAGCACAAGCAAGATACATTTTACATTACCATCCCAGTATCCTAAACAAACTACAGGGCCATGGGGTTGGACGAATATATTAATGTATCACCATGGGCAGTCGCAAATCTATAGAGAAAGTTTTATAAAAGTAGCCAGCTAAGAGAATAGTTGAACCAAAATTCTAACTATGGTATGCCAAAAATAAGTTTTTTAATCAATCACCAGCTCAACAACGTATAATCACATGTAATCAATCACACTATTACTCACCTCCTTATAAAACAAGATTCAAATATCCTCTCATACAATTTGCACAAATTTACTCTTAAAGGACTGTACAGTTAACCTGTGGAAAACCCCAAATATTTCCCGCGTTTTACTTCTCACACTCAAGTAAAACAGTAGACATCAGTGATGGATGCCAGGATGCTTGGATCTCTACTTTTTTTCAGTTCCCTTATGTAAATAGTAATCTGTTTCAAAGTTAAAAATACTCCTGTTCGTCTCAGCTAATGTATACGGGTACTTTCATATCCTTATTTAGAAACTTGGCAAGAAATGCAGAGGGTAACTGATTTTGCATAATGTCTCTCTTTACCATTTTCAATATTCTGGCATAATATTAAAAACCAACTCAGTAAAGACAAGGGCAGAATAATGATGTTATGCACTGCTTTCTCAGTTTTTGACTAAAAATTAAATCAGTAATCATTGCTCAGAAGATTTGTGAATACCATAAGCTTGCCCTCACGCCCAAAACTTCAAAACCAAATAGTAGTAAAGGCCAAAGATAGTCACATTTATCTTAAGACAGACACTGTACTACTTGTACAGTCATTAAAAAACCCTTATTTTCATCATGTAAAACGAAAATATATTTCAGCACTGTAATTATGGAAGCACAACCTGCTAGCCCAGGAGAGGAAGAAAGAAGAAGAATGCAAATTAACCCAATTAGTGACAGAAAAGGTATCAGGATGAGTACCTATCAGGTCAGGTTCAAAAACACATCAGAAGCACCAGTGTTAAAAAAAAAAAAAAGAAAAATGAAACAAGAAAAAAGCTCGCGCCCCCTGTGCTGAGTAGCACTATTAAATTCAGATGCATGGTTGTGTTTAGGTTGGACAGGCCCCAACAGTAGAACAAAGTCAGTCTGTCTTAGCACCATAACCAAATTCTACAAGTTAACAGCTTTTCATGAAAAGCTGCCATTTCAAAATGTCAATCAAACCTGAATGTAAGTGGGAACTCCTGCAGAAATAACCAGCTGCAGGTTTGAAAAACATTTTTCACTGAAAGTGGAAACACAAAAGATGTTTGAATGAGATCTCTTTTCATTCCTGTAACAGTAGATGGTCATTTTCACAACATCAAGGACAAAAACACAAGACAAAATTGCAAATAACATCTTGAAAGAACCATTTGCAGGGGTGATGAATGATTCAAGTTACAAATGACAGAATTATTGGTAAATGGAAACTCATTAATATGAAAAAGCTTCTCTTATAAGATTGCAGTTTGTCTCCAGTTTTTCTTACTGCATCTGAATGATTAGGTTGAACGTATTGATTTCAATCCCTGTTTAATATTCACTTTCTCACCTTGAGGCAGCAGCAGCTTGCACCAAGATCATCTAACTTGCAATAGAAGTAGTCTTTATGGAGTTTTAGGTGTTTATTAAACAAAACAAAAAAAAACCACTCTCAGTTAATCACAACTCAGGTTCCCACAGAACAAAGTTAAAATTTATAATCTGCAATCTACCCACTGAAAGAAGTCAAGTTTTCTAATTCAGTTCTGTACACCCAAACATAGGTCAGGTTTATTCAATAAACCAAGGGGAAAATATGATTTATACAAGTGTACGCTATAACAGAAAAGAAGCTTACCAGTATCGCTTTGGCCACATTCTCCTTGCTAAAGAATACAGCTATTTTTTTCTGTTCCCTGAAAAATGCATACTGTCTCTGAAAATAAGTTTGCTGTCCAAATACCAGCTTCATCAATTTCTTATTCAACAACCAGACTGATGTAGCACTGATTTATTTCACAAATCTCTACATTCAATGCCATGAAACAAACTTAGCCAATAGGGAGGTTTACTGAAGAGTTATACCAATATTTAAAAGATTTTTGTTTTGCCCCAGAAAGGTAACACCTGTACTGTAGCATCAACATTCATTATGCAGTTTTCTCTATTATAAACAATTAATTAAAAAAAGAATAAAGTGTACAGTAGATTAACAACTCAGCATGTCTCAAAGTCCAGAGTATTAATATAGACATACTGTCTTACACATATTTACCTCCTTCCCCACGTGACTATCACTGACCATTATCATCACATAAATGGGATAACAACTCTTTTGAGTGACACCACCTTTTTCTTAATTTACACTTTTCAAAGCGAACACACATTTATGAGTTATTCTAATTTGTGAATTTTATGTGAGATGAAGCAGCACAGTTATATTAAATATAATTGAACATATTTATAAGACTTAAAAGTTTGAAGAATCATGAAAGTTGAAAAATAACACATACAATTCTTCAGCAGTGTTCACTGAAAACGAAGACGCTACACAACACGAAACTCGTAACAACTCACCACTATAGCCTCACTGTAACATGGTATCACATGTAGCACTGTTTTCCGTAGCATACAATTCCTGATATCCAAAAATCTTAATCTTTTTATTCCATCAAGCTGCATTTCTCTGCCTGCAGCACACTACCAAAAAGTTATTTGAGAATCTTTTCTTACACACAAATTTCACTTCAGTAGAATCACAGCAGAAGTTTCTCAATAATGCTCCCAACAAGAAGACAAAACCATAGCAAGATTTTTCATCACTGGTTCTCGTTCTTATCACTTTGTGTCACCAGCATTTGGTTTTAAATAAGCTAGAGTACATACAGTCTACTCTGAGTTTTTAGGGATGAGTAATTAGCTGTATGAAGAAATAGTTGAAGTAAGACTAACTTGATCATAAAATGTTGCTACTAAACTATTTAAAAACTGAGACAGAAAAAAAGAAAGAAGAAACAAACTGTGCCAAACCTAGTGCCTTAGCAAGCAGAGTGTCATTTGAACATTCTCAAAAGCAGAAGGTTTCCTATTTACTTCAGGAAACAGCTTACAAGTCAAAACGTGCTGGAGGTTTTTTCATTCTGTTTTGTTTCGAGCTGCCAATTGTTAGTCAAGATTACTATTCATTTTACAGGAGTGTTAAGAATGCAAATGGTTAACAGTAGTATAAACTATATACTTGGTTTAAGTTTGAATGTCTAAAACTATTACACACTGCATTCATCTGCATTCCCTGTTTATGGGAATGAAATATGTAGTCATTTGAAGTCCACAATATGTATACTGTGTTTGTAATAACTGCAGATTTTACAAGCACATTATTCTTTCCATTAGGATTAAAACCTCACCGAATAGCAATTTGTGAAAGAATTCTAGCAGGGCCCTGAGCCCAGAACTCTGACCTCTGATGAGATGCTTGGCAGCAACAAACTCTAGGTCTAAGCAAAACATCTGGTTTGAGTTAGACTTCCTGAAAAAATAGCCCCTGTACTGGGGAAACTGGTATTCACTCAGCTTTGTCTATACACTTTGACTGACTTCAACGCTGTTGTGGGAGGGGGTGGCGGGGGGCTGGGGGTGGCGAAGCTTCGCCAGAATGCACGTCAATCACTGTAGACTTCTTGGTGGCCTCCAAAGAGCCAGGCACTTACATTAGGAGACACTGTATGCATTCGTTCATGCTTCTTGGGCTTTTTCCTATTGTACTTCATAGCTCAATGTTTTTTTCAGAATTGGTGCCAACTCAGAGTTATCTAATACAAAACTACAGTTGAGCTCAAAATATAAATTTTGACTAAAGAAATAGTTTCTGCAGGTTTTTTTTTTAACAATAATTATTTTAACTTAGTTTTCCTTGCAAATTTAGACAATCAGTATCACCATAAAATGAATGGGAATGTTCCCAAAAGAAACACAAACTTCCACTGCCAGTGAATTTTTAAGAACAACGGCTTTTGGTTGGCTCCCAAAACATTTTATACACAAGACCATTTTAACATACATTACATAGATAACAGTACCACTGAAGGGTAACTGTAATTAGCATGCTGGTACACTGGGGCAGGGTACCCTGAGCCTGCTGCTCATACATGTAATTGGTACAAAGCTCCTGCAAAACAGGATAACAGAAGGATAGTGCTGGTGCTTGCTTCTCACTTCCCTACGATGGAAGGTACGTCTTATCACAGAGCAGGTGAAAATGAAGAAATGAACAACTTCTGCAGGCTCAGTAAGAGTTGCGCTTTGTTAAAGCTGACAGCCCAGGTAAGGCAGACATGAACAGCTCGGTGCGGTAGGTAGGATGCAGCTTTGGTAACATACGTGACTGCCAAGAAGTACGTGGCCAAACTCAGTTCACCAGACTAATGCTTTCTTTGCAGGAGATATTGTCTTTTTAATTACCATGATGAAGCCTTTTGAAAGTAATTAAGCCATAACAATAAAACAGCTAGCAATACCTACTGAGGCCTGTTATGTTAACAGATACATGCAGTGGCATTAAGTGTCTTATGCAGAACCAGGAAAATAAAAATAATTTAATTTGAAAGCAACAGACAGAATTTAATGGAGATCTCTGTCAACACATTCATCGATGTTGCATATACATGCATGTATGTACAAAAAGATTGTATAAGATGTGTGATAATGTTTACCTATACACAATTTTGCTATGTACAGATGAATTTACCTTTGCTGGCACTATGAGTAGGACTTGACTATTAGTAGAATGCTTTTCTGTACACTACCTACTTGATAAAAATGTTATGTGGTGAAAAAAGCATCTCAGAAAGTATTTTCTCCCATCTACTGCTCTATTTTACACAAGTCTGCCGTACAACTGTATATTGTCAATGTGCTCATAGTTTATTTTCTTCCTGTGATTGCTAATGCAATAATATTTTTATGCCTGATCTAGCAGTAACTTTACACTGGAATTAAATGTCAATTTCTACTTTCCACCCCCGAAATTCTAAATTAAACGCCACTGATACCGACCCCCTGCATTCAGGGAAAATGCAGCCACCAACCCACAAAGGGACATTTATAAAATAAGCCTTGCTTGTTTGAACTGCAACACTGCCATCAGTGGAGTTTCACCCAGGAGACTTAAATAAATAAAAATAAACCTAAGTAATAAACACCATGTTTTATGGAGCTGCCCAGGAAAAAAAAAAAAAAAGGTCCTCCTGGCAAACTTGAAAAATTAGACTTAAAAGCTGCCTCTCTCATTCCGGAAGACTTCTGGCCCACACTACTCAATGCCATCTCTGAAGGACAGTCAACTGTGGGCAACAAGGCCACCCACACAAGCGTCCATGCTCCCCTTTGGCGCTGTAACAAGGTGCCCTGCCCTTCTACACATGACAATATAGGAAATAAAACAATTTTCCAAGTTAAGTCAACTTAGAAATTTCTGAGTGCAAAAGGAATAATGAATCACCTACTAGCATCTCAAGCAACATAAAGCATGTTGAAAAAAAGTCGCCACGGCTTTGTAATATAATGTTCTCCGAGGAGCTAAATTTTTCTACTACTGATGGCATTCCAGTGGCCATGTTATTCAAATGTCTGACATGAAACAGTTTTTGGTGGGGTTTTTTCCGTTTTGTTTTGTTGGGGTTTTCTTAGAAATAACTCACATCTGTCCATAGACTTTAGTTTTTTGGAAGACTGAATATAATTTTAGAGTCATCATTGTCAGCTGGTTGACAGCAATAAAGACAACATTCACTTTAAATAACCCTGAATTATATACAGTTGAGTAAATTTGAATTTGTTTTGCTTTAAGGTCTTCCAAAGTTGAGGCCAACATGCTGAACAAAAATATTAAACTATCTATAACCCTGTGTCAACATATGATGCTACTGGGAATGGTAAGTGAATTAATTTTCCAAGGAAAATTAATTACTTATGACTTACAGTTGTAAAAGCAAACAACGTAACTCTGGATTAGGCCACATTTAATTTCTGTTTGGAGTAGCGATTAAATTAATTTCATATAATTCATGGTATGTAATGGAAAGCAGAACAAAGATGAAATCTTAGACAATGACTGACACAGAAAAAAGTGTATATTTATGTTTCTGATCCAAAAATAAAGGTCACAGATACTAATCACTGTCTAGTGAAACACGATTTTAGTTTCTAAAATTATTTTTTCAAAACTGTTGGTTAGAAAAAGTGTTATTAGCAAGATAAAAATCTAAAAAGCAACAAATCGCAAAACATCAGAGAAATCTTGCGTGTTATATTGTCTCAGTGAAGAGAGACTACAATTTTCAGTGACATGTATTGAATGACATAACTGTCACAGGATTATTATGAGGGACAGAAACACTAATTTAAATTCATCCTACATTAAAGTTCATCTTACATTAAGGAAGAGAGAGAAAATTTGATCACAGATCCAATATTTAAACAAATATGTAGCCTAACACTGCACAACTTCAACATAAAATGTAGGATTTTTAATCAGTTACTTACATTTTACAGTAAACAGTTACTGAGAAAACTAAATCCACAGCTGAAGTGAATCTATAAAAGAGTTCTTGCGGTATTCCATAATTTGATATTTGTTAAAACTAAGTAAGAATAATTATTTTATGTATTTCAGTGCAAAACTTATCAAGTTCTTATTTTACATAATATCTACCACTGCAACCATACATATTAACAAACCATTTATGGGTTTAAAATATCATCAGAATTTTAATTGCCACTTATGGTTTCCTACTGAAGGTGAATACAAACTTATTGCTTATTCCAGATTTTCGGATATCAAGTCAACAGCTGCTATGCCATGAACTCACACGGAATCACTCAAAAGTACGGTAACAACAGTATTTTTCCTTATGAGTCAAATGAATATACTGTTAATTCATGAAACCAAAACAGATGACAGCTGCACAGCAAGTAATGACTACAGAATTCCACTAACAAATAATATTTACATTCATGATGTTTAAATTGATCCCACACATACACATTCAAAGCAAGTGATTCACATCCCCACCACTACTTTTACCTGACTTTGGGCACTAAAGAGATGATTTTACTATGGTCATAGTTTAATCAATTTTATCATTATAATATTGACATTAAAATCTGGCTATAATTCATAACATTGCATCTTAAAGATTAACTTACTTCATGTAAAAGATGAATGTTTGAGCCTGAAACTCAAGTTCTATGATCACAAATATCACATCATGGATATAGGTAATGCCAAGAGTAATCTGTGTGTCTCTGGCTGTTTTTTACTGTAGTATTGTTAATAATTAAAAAATGTAAAGAACTTCAATTATGAAAATTTAAATAAAACCTACATGAAAAGAGTTGAAAAATTTTTCATTGCTAAAATTGTGTATTTTCACTTAGGGTTATTAAACACTTGTAAGTGTAAACAGGAAACCCAACAGCATCTCACACATTTCGGAAGCTGTTAAATCAAAATACTTTTGAGAAGACTGAATTTATCATTCTCTTTTCTGCTTCAGCTTTTTGTCAACAAGCATTTCCAAACCAATGCACAGAGAAGCCACATCGAGCCGATTTGCAGGATTCCAGCCTCGCAACTCCCATTTTGCTCCCTTGCCACTTGGCTCCCACGTCAGAACAGTCTCTCCCAAGAGTTTAAATCGAACTGGCTGGACCGTAACTGAGCTTGCCTGTGTTTGAACTAGCCCTGCCCAAGTACGTTTACGGAAAGGCAAAGATTTCAAACTGAAATATTAAATAGGATCGCACAAAGGGTTCCCTATACCCGGGCAGTTCTGCTCAGGGGTTCCTATCTGCTGCTTTTCTGGCAGTCTGGAAGTAAACAACCTTTACACCTGTTTTCCATGAACTATAGCATATATAATTTTAATCCAAATAGAGCACAAATCACATGAGAAAGTTTGTACCAAGTCTGTTGCCATATGGTGAAAAAAAAAACCTTCCTAATAAACTTCTGCCAAGAGACCTGGTAATTAAGCAATCAGAAACAAACTGACAAGAGCGGGCAAACGTGTCCAGCTGCTGTTTCCTATGAACACCCTTAGATCATCCCACCTCAGCACACCAACACTTCTTCTGACGCTTCCCTACTTTTGCTACAACCTCAGCAGCTCTATCAAACCCCACACAGGCAGGTACAAACTCTCTAATAACAAGCAGCAGCAATGCGAGAGGGGGGATTATTAGCAGTAATGTCTCAAATTTACCTGCAGTTCAGGTTGCTTACACAGGCACATCTCTGACAAGTTTTCAAACGCTGTCTACAGTGCATTTTTGGTGACAGCAGTGAAAAGTGATGCAGTCCACGGGCAGCTTCGTGAGTGACATGTGCAGATGCAGTGGTACCGCTGTGCTCTTGCACTCTTTGTAAATACACATGCACACATTTTCCTTCATTGCCTTAAAGGGGCAGCACCGCACCTCACTCAGCTGGCACGTTTTCTTGAAGATGCCGTCAAACATATACAGCGTACTAGCTAAAATAATTAAAAACACAACTGGTATCTTCTTTCCATATCCCTTTGTTTTGTTATAACTGGCCATAACAGATTAGCCAAAGTTTATTGTGCTTTGCTGACGGGACAGCCGATTTGGCTTTGCCAGGCAGAGTATAGGTAGACACAACTAAAGAGATTCTGACAAGTTACAGGATATATAAATCATCCCTGGAAGCCAGCAAAACTGCTGCGGAAGATTACATTACGCAAACTTGCCAGGGGTGTAACTTATTTTGAAAGGAATCTTAAGTTTTGCACACCTACTTCACTGGGGCAGGAAAGCATCCAGAAAACATTATGGGGTGATTATCTCTTCCTGGCAAAGCTGTCTGCAGAGATTTTGTTCCCATGGATGTCAGACAGATTGCTTCGCAGGGCTTTAGTTTTCAAAATGAAAAGCACATCATTTAGCCTGAAAACGGTGTTGGGCAAAAACACGTGTGGTTTTTGCATGGTTTCCTTACAGAGCTAATGCTTTACCACTACTACATGACAAGGATTCCATAAGTTGCTGGGTGTTAGAAATCCTGCAATAAGCACAAATGTATTCACCAGCCTACCTATCCGCCTTTTTTTTTTTAATACACCTTTTCCCTACTGACAAGACCCTCTTTTTTTTTTTTGCCTGCCTTTAACAATATTGTCTAGGTAAAGCCACCACACACCATCCCTCACAAAGTTCTTGTACACCTTAAAACTTTCAATACTCTTCTGCCTTTTCCAGAAATTTCAAAGCAAGTAATTCCTTATAGTGTGCTGCATAAAGAACTTCTGCAACAATAGTCTTTTTGCAGGAGCCTACAGGTTCACAGGAGAGGTTTAAATTTCCTTTACTGAGGGGCAGAGCTAAGAGCACTGTGAAATACTATCCCACGTGCCCCTGTCTTTCAAGTCCCAGTGAGTTTCGTTCAGAGACGAATACAGAAGCAGCCCAGCATTTATCCTGTCATTATCATAATTTTTTTTTAAATTTACAATTATGGCAACATATCCTTTAGTCTACAATTGTTTAGGAATTTCTTTAATGTCAGAATAGCCAGTTTCTCTCACGATACCCTACAGTTTCAGCCAGACCCCAGTCCACCAGTACATTTCATATGACAAGTTTTTTAAGCTTAAAGTACACGTGTAATTAACTGGCTGCCATATAGTGCCAAAATGGAGTGATATGCATTAATTAATAAATGGTCTGTGAGATAGACATATAATAAAAATAAAATAAAATACTGTGAGATAGACATGAGCATTGGTATCCTTTGACACTTGGTGTTCAAGCAAAGGTTCTATTTATGCAACCATTTCACTTAAAGTACAGAAAACCACAAGCAAGCTCACAAAACTGCAATTATATCATAGGAAATTCATTCTCTGCCTAATTGTATGTATAAATTCAGTGTAGTAATACAGAAAGAATGCTGAAGCATTTTGTAGACAGGCTGTTCAACTGGGTGTTGAAACCTGCAACTTAAAATTCTGACCAGCAAACAGCATTCCTGCTGAACTGAGTTTCCACCAGAGCTATGCGAACTGCACAATATAAAGCGCTGGTCACCTAATAAGACATCTTGTTTTCTTAACCACAAAAATCTAAGTTGCAAACTGACATAAATTTGTTTTAATAAGCTTAATAAAGCAAGCTCAAGGTTGATGTTGTTCTGGCAATCACAGCTCAGAGATGTAAAAAAGACACTCCTGCACATCATATATCATCATATTCTCACATGATACATGAGTGATTCCCCTATGCTATCCAAGTAACACACCTAACTACTCATATACCCTATGGGTCAATTAACCAAAAAAATAAAGACGTGAAATAAAGTTCTTAAACACTCATTGAAAAACGTATATTTCTGACTGAAAAAAAAAAGAAATCAGCTAGTTCCAGTATTTTCCTCCATGTTATTAAGTAAAAGCATACTATGAAAAGGATGTATAACCAAAATCCAGATACTAAGACCATAAAGTCTCTTATATTTCATCATTAAAAAATGTGTATGCATTTTAAGGAAAAATGAAGAAAAGTCTTTCTTCAATTGCACACCAATTCTTTGTGATGGCCAATGCTCACATTATGACAACTCTTGTTTGTACTCACCAACTACTTCACAGCTTTTTTTGCTAGCACCTTCCTATTTAAACACTAGTTTTCAAGTTTCCACTGTTAGAGAAACAATACAATGTTTAATTTACCCAAAATATTTGTTTAGATAGTAAAGAAATATATCTAAAGTTTGTTAAGCTTCAGAACAGCTTAACAAATAAAGCTACCAAGTTATCTTTGCTAGGGTTTTGGAAAAGTAGTCTGACAAATACCTGCAATGCAAGGGACAAGCCAGCTCTTCTTGTGGGAAAGACAAGAAATGAAAATAATGCATAGGCTTGTTCAGCCCACAGTTGTATTAGGCAGACCCAACCGTATCTGATCTTACTCTTGCACTTAGAGATACCTTTGAGGTCCCTTTGATCCCTATACTTCTAAAATTTTGCAATAGTTCAGCTGCCCAATATCTCCAAAATTAGTAGCTATTAAGCATTAATATATAGTTTGCCTCAGATAAATAGTTTTCATGATGGGTGTGCAGAGAAGTAATAAGATTTAAAATTATACTACTGTCAAAAATGAGGTCAACACCATACCTTTTAATACCCATCCTGTCACTACAGGCACCCACTGGAGGTTTAGAAAGGCTTGACAGAGGTGACGCCACGCACATCTTTTGAGGGAGGAAGATGATGATTAAAGAATGCAACAAACTAAAAGGGCTACATGTAGTTTCAGCCACATGAAGGAGAGGCCCGTAACATCCTTCCACCACTGCCCACCATTTCCCCCTCATCAGCATGAGCATGGTTTGGCACTGAGGCAAAGTAAGGAAGGACCCACGCAGGGATGGCCTGTGACGGCTGAAGGCGTAATATATGGCCTTCTAGGAGAAAGGAAAAAAACTCCTTCCTTTCCAACAGGAACTGAGATATGACTTCAGTGAGATGCCTCGCTATTAACTAGCTGGCTGTAGGTTTTAAGGTGGCTTATATCTGCAATGCCATAATTAAGACAGAACTTGTCTGATTAAGGAGGAAGCATATCTGATTGAAGTGTTCCCTGAAGTTGCATTGTCATAATAGAACATACCCCCTCCTTTTTTGGGAGGGTGGGGGGGGGGGGGGAATGGACGACACACAACACAGGGACCCAAGCCTAAAAGGCGTATCAAATTGCCACTGAAATGATAAAATGTCCTACAGATAATAATCAAATGCAAAACTTACGCACTTCAGTAACGAGGGAGGAAAAAGGACAAGAGGGACAGAAAAAGCATTTCCAAATTTAATTATTATTAGGCACTCTGATTAGGCTCCATGGAACCCTCTTTTGATCAGGACCTTCTAGCAATATATAGAAAATAAACCAAGAATTAGCTCAACTATTTTTTTTTTCCTGAAGGAATTGCTACTTAAGAGTATTGTTTACAAGTTTTATTTATTTGACAAAAAGTGTTCCAGCTACATCTGGAATCAAGTATTTGCCCACTTCAGAGATTACAAAAAATTACATATATTATCTTTTACATCCTTTTGGGATGTTAATCCTCGAAATGTGTTAAACAGTGAAGATGTTACCACATACAAAAATATAATATGAAGAGATTTTTGTGCTCCAAAAATTATGAAGACCAAATAGGATGTTGCTTATTCAAGATCAGACATTTATTTAGTATTATACATTACTTGTCAAAAATTCTGATCCTTCAACACACAACATGTATTTTTTTCTTAGGCTACAGGTGAGTTTGAGCTCCACCTAGCTCTTTCCTAGAGGTTACTGGTTTTTTTAGCATCCAGGGATTTTGCATATTAAATGAACAGCGCAAGACCAACCAAACTTAACATAGTCCCTTAGCATTATTTCTCCTTTCTCTGCCTTCTAATATGGATTCATGTTAGTTTATTAATTTAATTTCCACTTTACTTGAGGTTATTTGTCTTTGATAGAGACTGGTGGACAGAAAGTTTATGCTAGTGCTGGTTTATTCTCCTATGAAAAGTTTGGTTTCTGTTTGAGGGGAAGGAATTTTTTTCTTCTTTGGTCATCTTTTTACTTTTTATTCACTTTCTTTGCTCTTGAATTCAATTCCCTTACCGCAATCTTTGTGAAGAAGCTTTGTTCTCGGCTCTTATCTACATCTTCCAAGATCATTACAACTGTAGTGGCAACTCATCAGGCAAAATTCAGTTTGCAGCATAATAAAGTCTTGAGCCGCTAACTACTTCATCCCCAAAAGCAATTTAGCTTTGAACTGGCATGGGGAGGTGGCAAGACAAACATATTCTGTATCAGGCAAAGTCTGGGCATCATCCTCATGTTCAACTACAGAAGACGTCATAGTAATATGGCCTGAAGGTGATAAATTAATTTTGGCTAGGTTCCTGTCTGGGAGGAAAGAACAATTTTCCTAATGAGATAAAGATGAAAGACGACAAGGACCTTTAGGCAACTGGAATTTTGGTCTGAGAGAGGCCCTAATAAATCAGGTTGTGCTGCTCTTTGTTTAAGAAAATACCTGTTAGATTTGGGGCCTGTTTATTTTTCTCTGACACACCTGATTTTCTTGGTAGTGCACAAACTCAGAATCATAACTTGAAATGAGAATAAAAGCAGGTGGTCAAGTACAAGTTTCAATTTTTTTGTCATCTAAAATGACAAATCCCAACTGATGGGACTCAATTTCCAGAGATCTGCTGCCTGGAAACTCGTATTTCCATACCCAAAGTATCCATACCCAAATGAGCAGTTTTGCTTGGAAAACTTGCACTAGAAAAACTAGAAAACACCAATATTCTCACAAATATGCACATGAAGTACCAAGAGGCCAGGTGGGAGAGATCCAAAATCCCATGGAAGCAGTAACTACAGAATACACAGCCCCTTCACACAGTTGTTATGGGGGGGCAGCAGGCCACAAGCTCCACAGACTTTGAGAAAGCTCATCTTCTGAGCAGCGGATTTAATACATGGCCACCTCATCATCCTGTAGCACCACCACTGCTGATAGCAGTGCCACTGCCACTCAGCCCAGTGTTCCTCTGCCACAGCCCCATTACAAAAGCTACAGCCTTTGTCAGGCAGGTTCTGCTTTGCCAGTCTCTCACTGAGATCTCTCAGAAAAAAATCCCAGAAAAAGAAAGAAATTAATGTTTCTCAGCTATTGCCTTTCAAGTAGAGCTGTTTGGGACCTCTGGCTATCTTAAACTGAAAGAGAGGCCCTATCCCAAGTCAATCAAAACTCAGGCTTCTGTGGAAGCAGTAGGCCCAGATGGATTCCTCCCCCAAGCTCCGCATTCCTGCTCCCCCCTTATGCCAACCCAGGACACCAGGTAGCCATTACCAGCACTTGGGCAGGAGTCGCAGAAAAGGCAGAACTCCTTCAGGGAGCTCGCACTTCGATCAACACACAGTGAGCATGCAACCATCCCTCAAGAAACCACCATCTTGCTTGTGCTATACGGCTTCCACAGCCACACACGGCCTCAGCCTGCCTCTGCCTCAACAGGCAGAAGCCAAGTGCAGGACTAACCACTGCCTGTCCTTCCAGACAAGAATGCCAAAACCTGTATTTGTCAGATTCCTCAATATCAATTTCGAGGTGTTTGAGAAAGGAGAGGCCATACCTGAATGCTAGGTTTATAGTTACAGTGGGCTAAGGAAGTAACTTTCTCTGTGAAAAGTTTGTTATTTTTTTTATCTCAACTGCACATTGCATGTTTGATCCCAGAAATTAATAAAAGGCTACAGCTAGCTATTAGGTTATAAATTAAAGTATAACATAACTTTTCAAATTGACTTGGATAATATAAAAATCTGTACCTGACCTACTCTCTATCTGAGGGATGACATCAGTTATTACTCTGGGACTCCTTGCATGACACAACGGCTTTTCCTGTGCCCGCCCTCTGAGATGCCAGCAAGTGACTGTTCACTCTGAAGGAAGACCAGTCACAGGATCATAGAAGCATTAAGGCTGGAAAAGACCATCAAGATCATCAAGTCCAGCCATCAACCCAACACCACCATGCCCAGCCGTAACAGCTTAATAATTCTTCTCCTCCCCTCCCCTGCCACGAGAGAACACTCACACTCAAAGGGCTGCCGAGCTTCTGACTTTGTTTTCAGGAGTGCAGATTTGGTGTCAATAGTGTCACATAAAGCTTTAGTACCTCAGAAATTTCTATATCTTTGAACAGGCACCTTATCGCTTCTGCGGTCATCATTAAGAATTCTGACAGGAGGTTGATGTCTATCTTGGAGGATTTATCCAAACCATGATGAGACCTTAAAGTCCAGACAGGTGGTAAACAACAATTTTTGAGGTCTATCTTTACGAGGGCCTTTAGGAGTTATTCCTCTGAAACATTTCACAGAACCACTTTGGACATGAAAAAATAATGCAGTTGGGTGTTTGCCTGTAAAAGTGGACCTAGTGGATCGAGAAAGCTCCCTGAAAGGGCCAGGAACATGGTACTTACCCTGCTCCATTTCAGCGCAGAGTAAGTGATGCCAGCTTCAGCGATTGAGGCAGTAGCGAACTGTTGCAGTGTGTTCATCGCAACATTTGTCCGACAATATCATGCTCCCAAAACCATACAACCACCACCAACTCTGTAGCGTTCAGCTTTAGATGTGTGCTTGTACAATGTGCACATGGACCATAGTAGATAGTGTGCATGTAACGAATACCTTCTAGCCACAGTGATGCAAGTTCCTAATACTTGCAAATTCACAGTATACTTCAAAGAGTAAAATATTCCATTTCTAAAAATTTTGTTAAAAAAAAAGCAACCAACTTCTCGAAGTGCTGATGCAGCATTTCAGAAGTTTAAAGAAACAAAACACTTTTTTTCCTTACAGCAAGGACCAAGAAAAATCTGTACCACTTTTCATTATTGTTGCTATTGCTGCTACTGTTATAAATAAAAGCAGTGGGTCTCCACAAGTAAGGAAATCAACTATGCTTCAGATTGAAGTTCCTCTTTTTGTCACATGACCACCCCCTGATTTATAGCTGTCATCACTAAAGCACATTTTCACTGAAATCTGGATACATACCTTAAAGAATTCTACAGTATTTCAGCCCTTCAATCTAATTTTCCTCAAAAAATATGGTATAATTCATACTGAAACATTAATTATAAGTTAGTTTTACTGATACATTTTGCAGTTAGGAAGCAACATGAGTGCATTTTACAGTCTGTGACGATACAAATAGGGCTTGCAAAAGCAGTACTGAGTGCTACCTTAACCAACTACAATGTTGACCTCAGTTGTTAAAAAAAAAAAACAGGATATAAACTTCTTCGAAATTTTTCATAACACCTTTCTTTGTCGCACCACCTTTAGCAATGGCAGCAAAGGATTCTACGCTGCTAATTGCATTCTATCCCATTAACTCTCCTGTGCTAACCTGAAAGCACAGATCCGGACAGTTCTGTGCTTTCTGTTCTGACTTCTGTTCCAACCTTTCAAAATTACTCACATTCTATAGTTTCAAAAATAGAGAGAAAAGCACTTGCTGAATTTTTTTTTTTTTCTTTTTACTTCTCTATTTGGTGAGACTTAAGCACATGCATAAATGCTTTCCTGAATGGATGCCAATACGCCTTAAAAATGACAGTAACTAACATACACCTTCTCAATACCATTCACTTTGTAAAGACGCTTTAAAAGGTAAAAGTTACTTCTCAGAAATAACCTACAAATATGTATAAAAATAAGAATTGTCAAACATTTTCCAATTCAGCTTTAGTAAGTGAAAAACTTCAAAACAAATGCTTTTATTACAAACTAAGAAGGCATGCACATAACAGTACAAATTAATGGTTTCTAAATGGAGGATCAATATCTCATTGTATTTTACACAAAGAGCTAAAATCCCATTGCTGTAACAATATCAAAAAAGAGAAAGCTTTACAGATCAGGTTACCTGTCTGATTTGATGTTTTTAATAGACTATAAATCTGGCTACAGCCATTTCAGACTCTCAATCACAATCATTAAAAGTAGCGATTAAAAAAAAGGCAGTCTATGGCTTCTAAGTATTTACTACCATTCTATCAACTCTACAAATGTCCTTTAAAGGAGACATAACCAGTTGACAATTACAAAGCAGCATTTTGGTGTTGCTCTATATCATGATAGATTACTTAGATTAAATGATACGTATTATCTTACCTGATACATTCCAACTCCTATGTGTTTGGGCTCAATTTTCACTAGCTCAGCTAATGGGTCTTGGACACGTCTAGCTATGGAAACTGAAAAATAGAATTAGAAAGCAACTATGGGTTTTATCTGAAAATCAGAATCATGTAATTGCTTCTGCAGTTTTTTTTTTAATCTTCTATATATTCCATCTTTTTACCTAGAAATAATCAATAATATAGCAGAATCCTTTTTCACCGTTAGTCACAGGACATGAAATGTACATTAATCAAACTTTTCGATCGACTAATTCAAGCAAAGTCTAAGGAGATTTCAAACTGTAATCATGACATTAAAAAGTTTTTTCAGGCCACAGAGTTAACAAATAGAACTGCGTACACTAAATTTTTTCCCTGTACCCATACTAAAATGCACATGTAACATTTAAAATTAAATTCTGAAGTAACCTTTAGCCTTAAATCACAGATATGTAGAAACAAATAGACATTTAAAAAAGTGGAGTAACTGTTCACAGACTTATTTATCAAATTTCCTAAGGTACACATTATCTACTTATATATTGCACATATTGATATAATTCAACCATGAAATTCAGTGTTCACTTTGAAAATGGTTCTTGGACTTTACTAATCTAAATTGCATACCAAAACACATCAATTTCCAATCTGTCATTGTTATAGCCACGTTTAGGAAAAAAACACAAGCAATTTCCAACATTCCTGGTGCCATTAAGAGCACATTGGTTGAACCTTTGGTCTTAAAAATCCAAATGTTGAACCAAGACTGCATTTTTGAAGCCTACATGTATTGATAAATCCTTTACTTAGTCAAATCTCAGAATAAATGGTTATTTGCAAAATGTCAATTTGTAAATTCTCAACCTTGGTCTAATTGCGCAGATACTGAATTTCATTCAGTATTTGTAACTATGCCCCCTCCCATATGTACTGAACTAGAATTGTTCCACCCTACCAGTATTACGTTTATAAACTTTTTTTCCTCCTGAATAAAGTAAGGACAGACTGGCTGGTTTAGCAGGTCTTTACAACATGCATTCTACCTAGTGAAGTCAACATTGATGAAAGAGTGTCTGGAAGTTTCAATTTGTGCCCATTGCCTCTTGTCCTTACAGAGAGCGCTACTGTGAAGAGTCTGACTCCCTCTTCTTCATTCCCTCTCATCAGGTATTTATACGCTTTCCATAAGATACCCCCAAGCCTCCTCTTCTCCAGGCTGAACAGTCCCAGTTGTCTCAGTTTCTCCTTGTATGAAAGGTGCTCCATTCCCTGAATCATCTTGGCAGCCCTAATTTAAATAGCAACAGCCACTACTGCAGGGTGTTAAAGACTTCATAGCATTTTGGAAAAGGACATGACTAAACACTGATACTTGAAGCCAAAATAGTAGATAGATCTAACATGTACTTATTAGCTATGCAGGGTTCTCAAACCACAGATGCAAAGTTCATTGATTAAATACATTAGAGATTTTGCTTTTAAAAGATCTGCACTGCTAAATGCACAGTTAACATGAAGTTCACTGCTCGGTCATGCAAGACTTCTCATACCCCTTATTATCCATTTTAACATATGCTGACAATGGCAGTTTGCTAGCTAGGCTCAGAAAGCACTGTGCTGGTGACATCTGATACGCCTGCCTCTCCGTCAGAGAAGCATCACATATGCCTTCTTGTCAAAAAAAAAAAAAAAAAAAAAAAAAAAAATCACTAAAAGGTTAACCAGTCTAAACACCAGTTGTTGCTTACACAGTTATATCTTACTACAAAAATGCTTGCCTATAACAATCGTTCATATTAATTACTTAGAAACACTAGTGCTATGTATCACCAGTCACCTAACAAACAAAAGAGGAACAAAATACCAATGAAAGCATTGATCCAAACCAGGAAACATTTAAAACTATGTATTTCTTCTGAATGCATTTATGTCTATGTATAGGTACTATACTTGTCTTTCAACAAGCTCTCTCAAACTCAGCTTGTTTAATAGCCATACAATGTTTTAGAGAATTTTCTTTTAGTTCCACCTAATGGCAAAACACATTTCAAAAAGTTACATTTTAGATAAGCTGGGAGCAAATATCTCTCACTGTACAAGTCTCCTCTCATTACATCTTTTAAAAATAGACAACTACATGGATAGGTTGATATAGGAATTTTCCAAGCATAACCTTCTCAGGGGAACCTTCAATTAAAACGTAAAATTTAGACTCTTCTTGTCATAATAGCCAGGTTGACCATGCCGTCATATCCCTAGGAGGTTTCCAGCGGAGGCATAGGACCTGATCCAGCAAAGCACTTCAACACAGGTGCATGTCGGTATTCCCACCGGAACCAGCAAAACTATTCACATGCATAAAATTACATAGACATTTAAGTGCTTTCCTGGATCAGGCCTAATAGTTACAGTATCGAAGCGCAAAGATCAACTAACGGTCAGTTACACAGCTGAAGGGATGCAGCGCCTATGGCCATGCCAGCAGGATAGCTGACCTGCAGAATTCCCACGAAAGCCGCAGTTTTACTCCGGAACTTTTCGAATTCTAAATAGAAGAGAGCACAATTGGGAAAAGGGAAGAGCTGTCCACATTCTCTCTAGGCACAAATCCAGTCAAGATTAGCATCTACTGTCTCTTATACAGGCAAAACCACTTCTCCTTCGTTACAGTTATCACACTACAATACACAGATCTTTTTAGGAGGCAATGAGGCTCAGTTCTGGTGATTTGATCCACATGGCTGGTCTCTTACAATACAAGCAGAGTACTACCAAAATCATGAGGGCTCTGCAGAAGTCTACCATGGACCACACAGAGACAGTAAAACTGGATAGTCTTACATTGTCTCCTTAAAAATTAAACCAAGACATTTTAAAAGTAAGCTATTTTACACTAATACAGGTATTGCCTAAAACTATTTGTTTACATGCTTAGAGTACATTTTAGGAGTGACTAGAAACCATGCATTTTTAGAAGACTGACAATAAGGTAATGTGTTCTCACTTCTATAGTTATTAAGGTTATGCTTCGCTTTTGCTCAAGCAAATATAAAGCAAATTATATGATGGCATGCAGGGCAAAACCAGAAAATCAGATTTCTCAAAGGTAATCAGCAGGGCCAAACATGAAATGTTTGATGCCATTCTTGAAATATGCTAGTCTAAGAAAAATGTGGAAAAAAACCCCTACTCAATATTAAACAGAGTATTAAGATCAGGATGGCATTGCCCTCTTAAAAAATCACCACAAGAATTATAGACCCAATAGATGCAAGGCTTCAAGTGGTCAATTAAGAAGAAAACATGCTTGCAATACTTGGAATGACAGTAACGTACTGTGCTGCCACACAGTAAATCCATGTAAAATTTTAACGCTTGGGGGGACAGGATGGGCTAGGTGGTCCTCTGACTTTAAAGTAGATGAACTTTGCCTCCAAATGCAATGAGAAATAAAGAAGATTACAGAAAGCATATTTACTGAAATCCTGTCTTGTCACTAGGACATTTTCTGCCATTTGGTAAGAAAGGCAATTTAACTGTTTGGTGGTCTCAATTCACTCCACACTTTGGTTATTTGACAAGACAAACCCAAGAGATAGTTAAGTATTTTTGCCTGTCAGTCATGAATTGCAATTGCAAGTGCGGTGGGTGAAAAGCCTCCGTAAGAGCTGCTTGCACAACTCATGTCAGTCTCAGTCTCTGATCTTCACAGAAAATAAGGAATTGTATTAAAATGTTTTGTTTCCCAATGGCTAATGAGCAGATGTGCCCTCATGAACTTGCAAACATACTTAATTACCTGGCTACTCCTGTCTTAAAGATAAAATCTCTCTTAATTCCAAACTGTCAAATTTACAATTAAGACTATTTTCCTCACACATACATGTCATGTAACTTCGTTTTTACTAGTACTTTCTACAGCAAATGGTATCATTTTTCACAGGTGTTAAAAAGGAAAGAGTTCCCACTGTGGAATACTGATAATAGTTTTCAGGCCTAATCTTTCCCATCTTTAGTCTGAAAAAAGTGCCCACTCTCAATAGCGAGGGGCAAAACCAGTATAGCAGGCTTCCAACTATTTCTCTAGATGGTATCTATACAATAGCCTTGTCAGCTGCCAGGCCTAAAAAAAAAAAACCAAACCAGAATTAGTGCTAACTTCTTAATTAGGCTGCCTCCTTTAAGCAATGGAAGGGATCTAAAGCAATCATTATCGCTCAAATCAGATGTGTACACTATTCGGTGTGCAAGAGCAGCTAGAAATCTTGTCAACTACAAAGCAAAACTTATTGTAAATAGTTTCAAGCATTGTGCCTGCTTCAGGGGCAGCCTGCCAACTTCTGTGTTCAGACACTTTCATATCAAAATGTTCTCCTTTTGCATTGCTCTGTGTAAGAGCCACACCATCAAGCAATAGCTTAATGGCTGTAGATAGGGAAAGAGTGAAAAAAGTCCTGCCAGATGTAGCACAAGTGACTGCCAGGAATAATTATGGGTAGAAGATGATAAAAAAAAAAATAAAGTTCAGCTTCTTTTGGTTACAGCGGCATTCAAATGTTGCTTGCCACTGCAAGCAGAAAAACGTTTTTGGCCAAAAGTCCCAAGATGATGGCATTCCTTCCTTTAAATACACAGGTCGCTATATAAGGATAAAAACGTGTTCCAGTCAGTAACTGTGACAGTTTAGCTACTTCATATGAGTGGGAGCATTTGTTTGTGTTTTGAAACAATGTGAAGCTTCCAGATGTGAAGGCAGTGAGTAGTTTTACAAATGTTTTACAAATAAATATATGGCAACCACAAGCTATTAGGCTATGATTAGTTCAACCCCAATTTTGTCATAAATGAGAACATTCTGTATTTTTATTACAAAACCTCAGTATTTTGTTCTTGCTGAGACATGCTACTACAACATCCAAGTAACTCATCCCCCCTCCTATTTTAGATTAACCTTTGCACCATAAAAGTCTGGGTTGAAAATTCAATGTCAAGGAAATTAAAAAAAAAAATATTAAGGTAATCACAGACTAACTCACAAATGCATATGTAATTACTGTCAATATATCATACCAGACTAGATATGGAAACATTACAACTTATTTAAATCCTTTTATAAAGCCTATTATTGTGTTCAGGATCAATTACCTCCCTAAGTATCTGCAATAATGTTTACTCAGTGATCGATTGTTCAGGTTTCCTGAGTCCTGGAAGCTTTCTATCCTGTTGACCTAAATTTCACCCTCCTTGCAAAGGATACAGTGAAACGTACAGTAGTCTTTTCATTAAGCATTCTTTCTCAGTAGGTCAGGATTTGTGACACAGTTTTGAATCCTCATATATCTTCTTGGTGGGTTTAAAGTATGCAATTTATTTTAAGCAACTGCTCAACAGCTGCATTTCATCCAAAATTCTTCTGTGGCAAGTGAGCAGGTTTTTGTTTTAAAAAGGTTACATTTTAGTTTACTTTTAACTCCACATAAAACTGATAATCTGTTATTTGCCTAAGATGAATGCAATAATGAATGACAATGTTCTATTTATTTACTACAAAAGTCTTTAAAAGAGATGGCTTGAATAAAAAAGGGAAGTAAGAAATACATTTAAAGATAAAACCTCGACAAGTGAATATTATAATGCAGCTTTTTTAAAGTCAATATTTTCTTAGAAACACACTCGCAAAAAGACTTTTCTCAAGTATTAGTAATTTCTGTATCGCAGCATAGTAGCACTTTTTTATCCAAGGTGAGATAGGAGACATATAATCATTTAATTGAAGCCTGATGTGATTTTTCTGCCACAGAAATGATTTAGTCTTACAGGACGGTATAAATTCAGAAAAATCTTTCCCCATCTGCTCAGCTTAAAAGGTAGACATCGTCAGCATGCTTTTCACATTCAGACTGCTGGTACTAATTTTAACTGCATCACCATGCCATTGATTACTGTTACTACTAAAAGTAAAAAATTACTTCAGGCTCTGTACTTACAAGACTTATTCATTTATATATGAGCAACAAAAATTAACCATTCATCAGTGACCAGAATGTCCTTTCCTATGTCTATAGTAAGAAAAGCAGTTTTGGTGAGTAAAACACTATACTGCTACATTCAAAGCAAGTCAAAACTTGTCGAACTTAAGAGCATCCTTGTACTCACTGTTCCTTTGGCTCCACACTTCAAAGTGGCAACAAACTGCTCTAAGGAAAACACACAGACACACACACGCACATATCCAGAGGGAGAGAAGTAAATGATTTTCATAACTCTTGTGCTAAGGGAAACTGGCTTTACCAGAGCTTGGACTAGTGCTCTGCTTCTGGAGGTGGCTTTTAGACAGAACTGGTGGGGTATTTTCAGTTGGTTCAGAAGTGCAGAAGATGATGCTCTGTAAATAAAAGGCTAAGTTTGTCTGCTGAACTCCAATCCAGCTGGGATATGACAAATAGGTAAATGAGAGGAAGGCAAGGTGAACATCCCATCTTTCCACAAAGCATGCAAAGATTACACATCAGTTGCCAACATTATACATGTGCACAGAGAATGATGTATGTAACTAAATGCTACATACACAACACGCCCCCCCCCCCCCCCCTTAGCATAGTAAAAATACTGACCCAAAACAGCAAGACAGAAGAGCGTTCACCTGGCTCAAAATCATCTCCTGTTTTAATTCTGTAACAAGGCAGAAGCCTAGGGGAATCAAAGTGGGTCTTGATCTTGCAGATTACAGAAGATCAGACTCCTCTACACCAGCGTACTACTACACTCTACAGCTTCAGAGGCAATACAGTGCCAGTGAGCAGGATGTTAATGATTACATACCACGTCTTACACATGCCATGAAGTTTGCACAGATTGGGAAATGTTAGGTTCTTATCTAGAACAAAAAGAAAGCAAAGACTGAAAACGTCTCCAACACCCGTGTAACAACCCCTTTCAGCATTGTGCCACTGGTTTTCGGCAATTCAAGCCCATTTTTCTCTCTCAAAATCCTGATGCAGGCACCCACGTCCATGCACAACCGTAGGAGGCTCAGTCATTTCCAGACTATCTGCAGTTAGGGACTGTTTTTCAAAGTTATCCACAGATTCCCTGTAACTTCTGTTTAAGCTGTAGAGCCTAGCCCACACCTTGAGATGAGCTTCTGCTCATTAGTAGGAGCTGGGTCCTATGGGGAGAGAAGGAACAAGCCGCTCTTTATCTATTACTGCTGTTCACCACCATTTTGTTTCTGACCACTGCAACTTTTCCCTTCCAACAGTATAATTAAACTCAATCTTACATGTTACAGAATACAGCAGATCAAAGATGGAATACAATTTCATTTTGTACTGCTGTAATTGCACAAAACCCAACTAAATGGGCTAGAAAAATGTTTTAATGCCTACGAATGTAGCACTTACTTTCCTGTCTCCTAACTCTTTCTGAAAACTTGCGGAACTTGCACCAATCCTCAATGATTAGCTCTAGAAGGAAGCTTCCAGTTGGAAAGCAGTGCAAATGGTTTAACCGTAAGACTTCTGTCCAATAAAGTTTTTGAAAAATGACCTTCTCTCCTGAGTAGCCAAGGGGGAGTAGTGCTCTTTTAAGAAGATGAAGAAATTAGCTCAAGTAGACATGAAGGCACTATGTCCCACACATCTAATCATCAAATTGTTTTATTTTCCTTAAGATAAAGTCAAAAGAAATTACATTTTTTCCAATCTCTACCTTCTACTTGCTGGCCAGTATGACAGCTCTGAATTGTATGTCTCTATCTTTAACAGCACCCCAGGGAATAAAACCCTGTAGCATGACAGTCTCAAAGTCCTAACAAGCCCCCAAAGCCTATAAGGCTTTCTTTTGCAAGGAAAAGTGCAAGTGGTGTACTGAACTTTGAGTGTACAATAATCCAATGTATTCTGCCCTGTGGAGAGGAGACAAGCAGATGGGATTTGACAATGCTAAGGCAAGCTGTGCTGTGTGACCTTTTGCTCTCTCAGATTCCTCTTCATCCTCAGAAATCATCCTTTAGAAGCAACACAGTTTCTATACTGCATCATACCTGTGGATGCAGAATGACAGGCATGATTGCCTTGTTAGTATTCCAAATCTTTGCAAAAAAAGTTACTTTAGGGAATATTTTATCTACATTTGTTGCTTTTCTAACTAGGTGACACAACTATATGATCTTGACAGAGGACCCCACGCCCTCCATATCTGAGATGAAAACGAGCATTGCCTGGAGTTGCTGCAACAGACAAGCCCAAGTATGGGGCTCTTGTTTCAGCACCTGAACACAGAATTGCAAATTAAAAACCAAATGCACATGATTGCATTAAGGTGTGGAAATCAATTGGAGAGGCTTAGCATGACATCTCCTCTAACAAGGGATTACACAAAAATTATGTCTGAAAAGACGTAACCCCCTTTCCCACCTCATCTTATGTTTACAGAATTGTATGTATTCAGGTTTGGCTGCATTTTTATAAATCAATGCATTAGGTTTTTAATTTGCTTTTTAAATAGTAAAAGAAAGAACATATTGCTTATTTGTTAGAGCAGTCATCTCAAAATGAAAGGTAGTTCATCAATTTAATGAAATTAAGGGATTTATCATTTAATGTGACTGAGTATATATTGAAACCAAGGTAAAATCCCAGCATGACTACTGCCTCATAGCGATTCTCCACCATCAGGTCACTGTTTCATCAGCATTGAGCTGTTTCCTCTGGGTCTTGGAGTTATTAACATTCATTTCATCATGGTATCCACTTCAAGAGGTGGAGAGGGGGCAGAAGAAAAAATTTCTGATGTGAGCACATGCCAGACAATTGGTGCATCCTTTATCCTCCTTGTACTAAGAGCAACAACAAAACCACCACTAGCTGACCAAACGTTAAAAAGTTTCCAGGCATCCAGGAACTACCTAAATTCCGTATTTCTGTGTGTCAATCCTTCAACACGAGTCATACATGCTTACACTTTCTATATACTTCACCCGTACCTCCACAGTGTTCCCATTTTGCCTAGCCAAACTTCTGCAAGCCACCAAGCATTTGCAACAACAAGGAAATGTAGAAGTGGAGAAGAGCTATCCGACAGAAAAAACAGAAAGTGTGTCAGCATCTACACACTGACACCTGCACAGACTCATTATATTTCTCATCCCAGAAGCCTCATTTTAATTAAGAATACAGGTTCTGCACAACAAAATAAACCCTTGAGCAAAACTATATAGGACAGGGTGGAGGTAAAACAAAGGAACTATCAACCTTTGGAAAACCATTTAATTCTAGAGTTCACAGGCCCAGCAACAGCAACCAAAAACAGGTTGACATTGATTGTCACAGAGTCCATCTGTTTGAGGGAGGAATGCTTGTCACCACTGATTTTAACTTTTTTCTTTTACTCATGCAAAGAATACCGCATCAAGACTATCTCAACCGCTCTGATAATGAAAGACAACCAATGGCAAGGGGAGTTATTGGCAAACCTGCAAGGCAACATAACTGTTCACTGAGCATGGTACTTGCAATTGCTTCACAGAATAGTTTGGGTTGGAGGGGACCTTTAAAGGCCATCTAGTCCAACCCCCTGCAGTGACCAGGGACATCTTCAACTAGATCAGGTTGCTCAGAGCCCCGTCCAACCTGACCTCGAATGTTTCCAGGGATGAGGCATCTACCACCTCTCTGGGCAACCTGTGCCAGTGTTTCACCACCCTCACTGTAAAGCATTTCTTACTTACATCTGGTCTAAATCTACCCTCTTTAATTTAAAACCATTACCCCTTGTCCTATTGCAAGGGAAATTACTTCAAAGGGAAGCTTGCGTCCAGGCCTTCCATTAACAACAGGCACAAATCTCAACCAGAGACCTAGAGTAAAGCCAGAAGATCTTATGGACAAGTGACAATAAAAAACTCCTACCTGAAGATGCCATGAATAAAAGTTAACCAAAGGTTAAATATGAAGTGTTACACTAATGGTTGCTCAGGAAAAAAAATAGTAAGAAAAAAACAACAACAGAACACAGCAGCCTAGTAAATATGAATTTGACAGCTTTACGAAAACACTACCAAATTAAACATTTGACTTCTCTAAGAGAGTGGCCAGAGGACACATGCCAGTGCAGAAACAGAACTGCAGTCACCCACCCAGCCTCCCAGCTCCCCCATTGCTGTTCCACTAACTCTAGAACAGGCAGTCACAAGGCCTTGAGGGGGCACATATTAATAAGCTTCACAAAGGTCATCAACATTTCCAGCTTGATAAGCACTCTTTTTAATGGTGTCCATTCTTCCCTACTAAAATTCCCACCCCAAATCTTCACCCCATCCTTAGGCACAACTTTTGGGAAGGAGAATTCAAGGAAGCCTTGCATTCCCTTTTCTGTCAGGCTGCAGCCTGATTGCAAGTTCATCTAAAAACCCCCATTACTGAACTCTCATGGCTTGCTCTCTACACAGAACCCTCCTAATCTGGTGCAGCTGAACTTCCTCAGCCTATCAAGTAGGAAATCCTTTTATTGCTCAGGCCTATAAGCCTCTTATCTCCCTAATTCTGTGAGGCTGAGAAATAGCTGTTCTGCTCATTAATCCTACAATGACTGTCAGAAGGGGATATATACCTTCTCACTCTACTCAAACACAAATAACTAGGTTTCATCAAGTTCTTTATCATCTACTTAGTTGGAGTAGCAGTATAGAAGATTCTGCACTTTTGTGAAATATTCACATCTGGTACTACAAAAATCTTAAAGAACCTGGTTCAAAGTAAAGAACTGATACTAGAAGGTGATACTGCCTAGTGCCAGAAAGAAGGTAGCCATCTCTGGAGGACAATTCTAAAATTGGAGAGACACTATTCCATTCTCTGCACTGTAGATAGCAGCAAATTGTTTTAAGAAATTACCTTTTTTTTTTTCCCCCCCAAGCAAGTGCAATTTTGGCTAAAAGTGCTGTATGGATGACTATGAAGACTTTCCACTATAGTTTACACATACACCATCAGTTTATAATGAGACCTTTCTCAATCATTACAAACTTTTGCCACTTAGGAACTTCAAAGACAGTTTATAGTGAAAAAACCCCCACACAAACAGTTGATTTCTTATCTTAACTAATATCTTTAAATAGCACTCCAAGAAGTGCTAAAGATTGTGGATTTCCCCCTATATACAGCACTCAGCCAAGGAGAAATTAATAAGGTAATACTTTTATCAGGATTGATGTGTCCCTTTTCTCTGTATAAAGGGAAAACTGACTACAAACAGTGCTAAGCAGCACTGCAAATATGACAGAGATCATATCACAAGATGTGAAAGTAAGTTCTCATATAATATGCATTATTTAATATTTCACACTTATGTACCTGATGGACAAACATAGGCCTACCTGTGTAATTCAAAAAACCCAAAACCCTTCTATAAAGTTTTTGTTGAGAACAATGTTAAAGTGGCAAACTGCGTTAAGATCACAGATATCTCACATCAGTTGTACCTTTTATTTTAACTATAAATGTCACACTTCATCATGCAGCTGTCAGCTTCCTTTAATGTACTAAATGCTATCATGTAAGCACGGAACCTGACATGATGTAACACAAAAATTAAAATAAAAAGCAAGTCAGCTTTGACACCATGTCACTTTGCTGTTTGATGCAAATTAAAGGAAAATCAAAAGTACAAAAGTAAAAGCTAGTAAAGAAAAAAAGTTTGCAAAAAACCCCAAACATCAGTTAGTGTTTCCCTCTAATATTATATCACATTTTCATGTTCAGCTTCAAAAAAAGTCCACATCTTTAGTGCAACTAATTACACATTGACACCAAGAGACGTCAAGAAGAAAGTCTAAAACTTCTAGAGAGACTGTTTTGTAATAAATATACTCCTAGCTGTCAGTTCCATAACAGCTGACATCCATGGAACTAAGCAATTACTTTTCACTTTCTATCCTACCCTTTTTCAATTTGCATGTACTCTGTAGTACTGCTGCGGCATGTTAAAATAGCTGGTGCTTTTCAAACCAGATGCAAGAGCACTTAAGTTATGCCTGAAGCAATTCCTAGTAATAGTGAAGAAATTATGAACTCTAGATAATTAATATTGAGTTTGGTCATGTATTACAAATTTGATTTTCATTTACTGTATTTCATGCACGACACAATAAAAATGTCTGAAATGTTCAAAAATTAACTTGGGAAAAAAGGAAAATCATTTACATCTGGAAAAGTATATTGTTAATAATTAGATTTCCTCCTTTTCACTGTTTTTCTGTTCGTTTACATGAACTCTAAACCCACATTTAATATATCAGCAACATATAAAACTTTGGCCCAAGGCAAAGTTAGTGGCATCTGTCACAAATACAGAAATGTCACATGCCTAATGTTCAGTCTGGCCATACCATGACACATTCAAAATCTGTGGCCCAGGGAAGAAATAATCACAACAGGAGTTTGTTCGCAGGCAGGGAGCAAGGAGTCAAGTGAAAAAGAAGCTAGAGGCCTGTCTTCCAAAAGGAAGGGCCAATACAGACTTTTAAAGAATATTCCTGTAATAACATTCACTTGAAACACTGAGTTAACACAAATCCCTTCTTTCCCCTTTGAGGCAGTAAAAGGAAAGAGGAACATGGGGAATCCTAGAAATTTTTTCCCCGAAATACTCTGTAACTTCAGAACTGGTTTCTGCTAATCTACTTCTACACCTTCCTGGGGACTTCCAGGCCAGTTAGCTGCTAAAGTAACAATAAAATTAATAGCAGTAGCATTTTGGCTGGAAGAGATCTATACATGAGCATTACTGCATTTTCAATGTGCTTTATTTGATTGAGTACAACAGCAAATTGCAGGGAAAAAAAAAAAACTGGGGTAGATAAAAACAAATACAGAAAGACACAAAAATAAAAATACACAAATGAAGTAATAAAAAAACCCCCTTAGACCTGCCCTTACAGCTGTCTCTCAATAAACCAAATCCATGAGTAAAATCTGGACACCAATGAAGTTGCTAGGAATTTGATCTTTAAAGATTACTCTTTTACCAAACACTGAAAATTGTAACAGTGACAGCACTTGTATGTTTCTAAGCACTTGGGCTGTATTATTTCTCAGTGACATTTCTGCTGAAATAGTTGTGTTTGGTTTTTTTTTTTTAAATAAAAAACCTAGAAACTGAACAGTATTTCTCGAGGACTATATTCAGCTACATGAAGACTTCAAAGTGATCACAGTGAAGGTAAAGAAAGTGCCATTGTCATCTTTCAGGATGAATGCACACCTTTAAATTACCTATTCTCTTCTTACTGTTTTCCCAGACCTTAAAATGCTTTTTTATTGTTAGAGACATTTGTGTACATACACAGGAAAAAGAGAAGAGAAGTCTAGCTCTTGTCAGCACAGACACGCCCAAATGAAAGTTTATGTAATTCATTGGTTATATTAATCCCCATAAATTCTCCTTTACCAGCCTATTGAAGGATTAAGTCCACAAGGACCATACATTACAGGCCTTAATAGAAGATGATGTCATTTGCATACCTAGGACTTCAAATGTGAAATGATGGAGGAACTAAAGAGTAGAAACAAAACATCCAAAACTTTCACTTTTTATACTTTTGACTATTATTATACTTAATATTATAAACAATACAGTCTGAGAACTGAGAATTGAGCTTTATTGTTCAAACAGTGATAAAATTAAATATTCTTCATACCTGCACTTCTTAGGTTAGGGTCCAGGTCTGGCATTTCCTTGGACGCTTCTGGACTGACGCTGTAGATAGATGCTCCTGCTTCGCTGACAATGCTGAAAAATAAATAGCAAATAATAAAAAAACCCACACAACTGAACAACATAACTGAAAGACTTAGCAAATTACTGAATTGACTATTTGGGTTTTTTTTAAAGCCTCACGTTTTAAAAATATTTTGAATCAACTGAATATTTATGAAAGTAAGACAATACAGACAAAGGAAAAGATCTCCATTTAAGACAAAACACCCCTCCCTGACTTGCAACATTCAGTCTTTTTCAATTCTGGCCCTATTATAAATACACACCATGCATGATATCAGCCCCTGCAGTAATCTTACAGCAGAGAAAATGAATACCAGAAACAAGTGTTACCAGAAGTAACTACGCAAACCAGCTTCCATAAACAAAACAAAAACCTGACAATTTCATTAAATACACCTAGATTCTAAAGTCTAACATCAATTAAACTATAACATGAACTCAAATCATGAGTGTGCACACACTTGTCTAAAGCTAACTGTTTAAAATACTCAGAAAAACCCCAACTTGATATAGAATGAGCCACAGAGCTGCAGCTCGCTTCTCAGCGGCATTTAATACCCTCTTCTCCCTGCTCTCACTGCCATCCCCAAAGAAAAACACACACTGCATGACTTCAAGTAACTTAAGCTTCAGTTCATGTATCTACCGCACACCTCAAACTCATTCAGTAATGATGATAAACTCACCAATTCAAATCACAACACGTAATTAAAAAACCCTTGAGTGCTCTAGTTCCACTCAAGAGAAAACAGCAATCAAGCATTCACAGTGTAAGTTTATTTTCAGATCTGAAATTTTGACACCACTGCATCAACAGTATATTTCTTCAAATAACTTCAACAGAACTTGAGTTTCAGGCTGATAATTAAGGCATCGTACAGCTACTGCACTGGAGAGGAATACTGCCAGTGTCAGAACTATTTTTACTTTTACTATTCTGCTCTTAGAATAACCTCATCTTCACTGTAAGGAGGGAAACCACAATCCTTAAGAACCAGACCTTTCAATAAAAATCCTATTTGCTTTATATAGTTTTAAAATTAGACTATACATTTTCCTTTAAAGAACATTTAGTAGGTCAAATTTTTAAATAAAGAAACTGATACCTAGAAGCCGCACCCTTTAGAAAAAGCGGGAGAAGAGCTCAAGAGACAAAACATATAGCCATTCAATGTTCCAAGCATGTTAACAGTAAATAGTGTAAAATGCAGATATAAAAGGTAAGAATTTCTTACTGTTGTTTTTACAGATCCCCGCCAATTCAAACTGGGATTTGGTAGAGTGCTGTACACACAAGTCAGATTTTATAGTTACTCAAAACTCTAAAGAATATTTCAATATCACAGAGAAACCGGATCTTTCACTAAATACAAAGAAGAAAATGCTGTTCTCTTTTGCATGCCTCCAGACCTTTTCAAACAACCGGCTTAACGGAGAAAAAAATTGCTCAGACGAGCTGAACGAGACAAATGAAAATGAAACTATTTATATAATCTTTTCTAAAGATGCAGTATTATGGGCATTCCAACACTGTAAATGACATTCAGAAAACAGTCCTGTAACACAGTTCAGAAATATGGTCATATCACAAAAACCTAACTGTTGAAAAACGAAGACGTTGACAGAAGTCCGATTGTTCTGATGAACAGGTAGTTTAAAGAACAATGCAGCAGAACGTATTAACCTGTTCACAGCTTATAAAGGCAGCACCTGGCAAGCACTCCCGTTTTGGAAATTGCTTCCAAAAAACCGCACACGTTAGCACATACTTCCAACAGCCTTTAACTAATTGCTTTTCAACCTCCTTGTATTCTAACAGATCCAAAGGTTAACCTCTCGTGCAATTTCTAAATTCAATACATGAATTTTTTTTTAATCAAAGTTTAATATCAGTGTTTTGAAGTTCACATTTTTACAGTGCTGTACTATAAACTGTATTACTGCATGTAGCTTATTGCTTGATTTCTCTCTGTTTTTTGTGCCGTGAAAAAACAAAGAGGCACGGATGGGAATTTTAACACACTTGACATTTTATCGATTCTCATTAATGCTACACTGACAATTTTCAGAAGCGAGAGGAATGCAATAATACTATCATTCTATGGTAGTAAGTGCCCTGCCAAATTTTAAGGTAGGTAGTACAAAAACTCCTTGCTAAAATGAGTAAATAAAATTAAGCTCAGGATGGGAGAAAGAAACATTTGAAGAGAGCACATTTCCTTTCCTCAAGTGCAAGAACATTTATACACCAGGGGGAGGAGGACGGAGGGAAGCCAAGTAAAAATTTATCTCAAGCAGGAAAACAACATAAAAAAAGCACTTTCAGAAGTAGCACACACTGGATATTTGACATCCACTCTGAGGTGGTTTTGTGTACGCATGTAGTTATTCTATGAAGTATCTGGTGTAGCAGACTTGGAAGAGGACGGGGGAAGAATTTCTGCTCAGAGAACCCCATACTGCTGTGCCCAAGGCAGTAAAACCCAGACTGTAAATACATTTGTTACCCTGAGTAAATGCACAGGGCCACAAACTCCAAAGAAACCATCCTCTGCTTCGTTCAACCATAGTCAACCAAGATTTTACAGACCTATTAGCGGCTGTCATGTGGTTTGATTTAGTTTCTTTTTAGCTACAGTGAGGTGGTTACTAACATGACACTGGCACATCCAATGCTAAAACGTTTAGCTTGGTCACAACACTAAGATTACAAGCAAAATAGGTTTGGGGATTTTTGTCTGCAGATGTTCTGGATTTTACTTTTTGACTAGACAAGAGACAGTCACTTGGGTTTAGAGACATTTTGTGTTTTTCTGGGTTTTTTTTGGTGTTGTGGTTTTGTTTTTTTTTTTACTTCTACTCCTCTTTAAAAGGGTGATGCTATATAGGATAGCTTATGCTAATTTAATGTTGTAAAATGCTCTGCATCATGCTTTCAAAGAATATATATATTTTTTATGTCAGGGTACATAAAGACAAAACCAAACCTGCTCAAACCAGTAGGCCATAGAAATTTACTCCAAACTACTGCAATCCACACTGTTCTCTAAATCTCCCCCCGTCCCTTTTTTTTTTTTTAAGGGATACAATTTTCAAGATAATCTAAAGAAAGCCCTTACAAGAGTTGGTAAAAACAGTATCTAAAAAATCTGTATGTGTTCATAACTAGAATTTGTTTCAACTTTGACTTTTTAAGCCACATAATGCATTAAAAAAGAAAACTAGACCCCCCTCACACCCTCACAAAATGAGATCCTTATTTGTGTGCATTCCTTATGAAGAAAGATTCCTGCAGTGACCAAAATCTTAACAGTTGAAACAACATTATTAAAAAGTTATTTTGCTATTTAAAGTCAAAATGTAGTAGTTAAATAAGCAAGTGGTCATGATATGATATACTTATAATACATGAACACCCAAGTTTCATAAATGCTCTCTGAATTAACAAAAAAAACCAGGTAAAATACCTAGGACTATGCCTCTATACTGCCCGCTTCCCACATTATCGATCCTACAGATAAGCATTTTTTTCCCCCTCAGCATCTATATCCAACATTTTAAAATTAAAGGTGCCCAAACCACAAAGTCGCTACACAATATTTCAATTTAACTCTTTTTAGTTGTACAAACAGGCTTGTTGCATAGAAAGTACGTTTTCGTATATGCACCCATCTCATTCACATTTGTAAAGATACATTTAAACTACTGTTAAACCAACATTAAATCTGTTCCACTAGCACCACCTGGTGGTCCCCCAGCTTTATGCTGGAGACCATGCCTGCTGTATTCTAAATACTTGAAGGAGCCTTTTAACGTTTTTGAGAGCAAGTTATTTTCTTACTACGCTTAAATAGCCATTATATATTTGGTATAAAAAGATAATTTGAAGACCTGTTCAAAACATTCAGAATTTCAATCTCTTAATTTTTAAAGAAAAAAAGCCTTTCTTGTAAATTGTTAAAATACTATCTAAGAATACTTACATTTTTTCATTAAATTCAAAGCTATTACATACCTACAAAAATGCATAATGGTAAAGATTACATGTAAGAAATTAGAGCTACCAACAGCTGTTTAACTATATTACAATTTCATGTACATGCATGTAATGGCACATTTTTTTAAAACTTACAAGGTTCTTCGATAGTAAGTTTTCAATGAAAACCTATTCAAAACTATGTGCAAAAATTTGAAGTAAGTATAATGAAAAACATATATTAAGGTGGAGGCTTCTAGGTTAAAGATGGATACAGATTTCTGACATTTTCATGAACCTCACCAATGTTTCAGACTATTTTATTACATTGAAGTCATTTCCCCACAATCAAATGCAACACTAGATTAATAACCCATAGAGAGATAAAAAGTAACTTTATCCAACTTTACATAACTTAATGTTCCCACAATCTCCAAAGCCCTGATTTACAACTTGAAGCCTTCGAAATAGCATTTTAAGAAACCATACCAATACAAAGAAGAGACCAGTGTTAATACTTGGAAGAAAATCATGGTCACTCTAAAAGCAAAGGGTATGTCAACCTCAGAATGGTCCCAGATGCTCATATTTGGTCATAAAAGTATGATCTGACAAAATATAAACTCCCTTCCCAATCAACATTTAGTAACTGTGGTTAAGTCCTCGAACCCAACTTTTTACATATTAACTGATAAATATATTCTTCATAAGCTTGTGATAACAAAAGCTAGAGGCTCCCACAAAGGGCAGAAGTACAGAAGGATCAAAGGATTACTCTCTGTTACTTACTAAAATAATTGGCTTAAGAATTACCCAGGACAGAAAAATAAAACAAAATAAAATGACAAAATATTTGCTGGACAAGTATGTTACATTTAGAAGCTTGACTGGAATGCTACAAGCTTTAATTATGTTGATAGATTTAGTGATTAAAAACAAAGTGAGGAGGGGCAGGGAAGACTTAATTAAGTACAGGCTCAAAAGAACATTGAGCTATTTCATGAATGAGAAATCCATTGGGCCTTACTGAAAACACGGAAGTCATAACTAGCTCCAGAAGAGCCTAAAACCAAAAATGGTTGAGAGCCACTAGAGAAACAGGATGTCTGCATCTCTTCTTGTACATCTCCCCTCATACCCATTTTTGGTGACTAGTGAAAACCACCTAGGTTAGGTTAAAGCAACTCTTTGTATGGAACAGCAATCATCCCTTTGTTTGCGTTTTGACTCGTGTCTCACTCTTCCCCTTCCTGTCAACCGGGAGAGCACCCACGGCAGAAGTGACTTTGACAGCCCCTCTACCTCCTCCTCGCCATTACCAATGGCGAGCCACAGGTTTCTTGCCGGCATGGGCAGAGTTACCTGCCATTCCCAGGGTCTCACATTCAGGTATGTGAGCACTCCAGCCCCTACGCGCTGTGGACAGCACCATTCCTTCTGCTGGGGTAGTGATGAATACGGCCGGCCGGAGACTGCAGTCCAGCACAGGCTGAGCGAGACGCTGTGATTTATTCAGCCACATGTACTCCGCCACGGGAACAATGGGATACCAGGCTTGACAGACCCTGGCTCTGACACAACTAAGCCATTATTTCTTTTTTTTATGAGGAACATATGTCATGAAAGTGCAAGATAAAAGGTCCTGGTATATACTCAATAATGTATTCAGAGAATAAAAAGCCCAAAAAGATTTTAAAGCCTGTTCATTATGACAGATTAGATTAAATTCAAAATCTGGTCTTTCCCCCACCTCCAATAAGCTAGTGGCAAAGGAAGATGTTAGGATCATGAAAAAAGATGAAACTAGAAAGCAATCATTATTCAACAGAATCAAGCCAAAACCCATACAATTCATCTGTGCTTTTAAACAGTCTAAAGATCTAGCTTTAAAATTTTAACAATATATAGAAATCAGGAGATACTCCCGTATTAAATATATTTTCCTATGACAAAATATATTGATAGGAAAGGAATTTTCAGCATATTTCCATTACCTCATTTAAAACTTCTAGTCACTACGTACCACACAAGTTTTTGCTTATATAGAAGACCACCTCTCAAAGTCAGCCACATTTGCAAAAGATGACTAACACCCCTTTTCTAAAATACTACAGAAAAAGCTCATAGTGACTGCCATTCAATTATATTGGGGGTGTGTGAAGTAAGTTTTAAAGAACATTTCTGGCTCAGGAGCTCCAAAACACACAAGAAGTTAAGCCCACAAATTGTCTTTCAGACAGCCGAAATAAGCAGTGACAACAAACCCCATGTTGCTGCTCAGCCACATTCTGTGGCATAGAAAATATTAAGTGCTATTCTGCTTACAATCGGTGGTTTGAATTCTCAACAAAAGAAGTCTGTAAGTGTTTCTACCCATGTACAAACAAACTCGCTTGGTATTTTGCAAAGTTTACCAGAAATTACGCCATATAAAGAAGAAAGCAATCTTGTCCTGACCAACTCAATTACTTTTTAAAGTAAAATTATTACGCTGTTTCAAACCAGGAACTCTCATGCAGCAAATTACAACACAGGACAATAGTATGTCTTTCAGTCACAAATCCTACTTTCGAAAGAGCTTGCTGACCCTACAGCAGGGACAATAAACAAGCACCTTATAACGCAGCTTATGAAATGACAGAATTTTAAGGCAACCATCTTTGTATTAGGGATTATTTCTCTCCTGTTGAGACACAAACGATACTTAGCACCACGCAAGCTGATGGCTTTCCTAGTAGACAGCATAGATCTCTAGAACATACTGAAGAGAAAAGAATTACGCCTGTTTCTACCAGTGTTTAGAAAGATATTCCAATCACAGTTTCTTTCATGGCTTCAAATCATTAGAAGTGACTTACCTTAAAATAACATTCTTAAAATTCTATTTAATTTTCCATTTTTGCAATAAGCTTATGCAGAACTAAACTTCAATACAGAATTGAAGTATGCACTTTCAGATGATGAACAATGTGCAAAAGAAAACTTAATGATTTGAAATACCAAATTATAGTCTTTCAACATCAGTAAAATGCACAAATCTCTCAATGTCTGTTTCATAAGAAATTAAAAGTAATACAATAAAACAAAGCCAGTTTAACTAAAAAGACCTGCATCCAAACCTCAGAAGAAATGTATGACAAAGACTGAAAAATTAGTAAGTATATTAAAAAATGCAATTACTGAAATAGTTATCTTCAACTATTTCCCACTTCCCTGCAAGCTGGGAAATATTAGGTCTAACAGAGCCCAACATTTTAGATTTTCACTGCTTTGGAGTGTAAGAGGGCTGTGTGTTGATTTTATATTCTAAGAGAATTTTGCCTGTAATCAAACATAATAAAATTATATTTCAAACATAAGAACAATTGTGTTCTGAGCCACACAACCTGATTGCCTATTTGTTAGCATAAAACAGGCTTCAAGAATGTGGGGGAAGCAGTTGTGGCATAAGATTTAAAAAGCTTCTCCTTTAAAAAAGTTACAACTTTGGAGAATGCAGCCCAGTTCAACTAACTTCCAGATTTGGATGAATGCAGAAAATGTATCCCACCTAAAACATTTCACTGGTTACAGAATCAGAAGAGATCAAAATTTTCGGATTTCAATTCCTCAACTACCATCATTCCCCTCCCCAAAGAAAAGTGGTGTGAAATTTCCGGCCATTAAAACAGCAAGATAATTGCTATTTGCAGCAGAATTAAATAGGTTTGACAATTATTGCAAGATATAACAATGAGTTACCATGCTTTAATTTCTTCTGTATTAGATATAACTCTGAAGCCCTAAATCAAAATCTACTTACTGTACTAAACTAAAACTAACTGTATAGCTATGGCCTGGAATCTTTTATTCATCTGTGTATGAACCATGCCCTCAGCACATCGCTGCAAAGGGAAGAATGATCAGATATCTGTCTTCATCTTGTCTGAAAACGATGACATTTTTCAGTAAGAAAAGGGTCCAAATGGCAGGTGTCAAAGAGCTTTAGCTTCACACGTGGTGCTAGGAGGCAGAAAAAACAACAGTAGCGTGTGGCCATGTCAGAGCTGCACAGAAGCTGCCGTACAAGTGCATATCTGAAAAGAGCAAACCTCATAGCCTGTTAAATCAATCTAGTGCCAGGTGCTGTTATTGGAACAAAACTGATGCTGCAGATTCATCCCCAGAAGAAATACACATCCTCACATCTGCAGTGAGAAGTGAAAGACCTAGGATGGCATGTCTCAAGACTGAAGGTGACAGTCACCTGTGACTGTCCTCACTGCTTTCATTGACAGTTTCAGAAAACAGGTCCTGTCATTGCTCATAAAGTAGCTGGAGTTGAAGCTCCTTTCTGCTCTTGCAGAGAGCTTTAAAATCTGAACTCCAGGTCCAAAAACTACTTCCAAGTTAACCATCCAACTAAAAAGCAGTTAAGTCATTTATTTTTTAAACTGTAGCACAGTAGGAACTTGAGAGAAAATTTAGCTACTGCTTTTCTCCCTGTTGCAGCAATGCCATGAAGAGAAATCATGGCAATATGGGTATCATTATAGAATACAATATTAACTTAATGCAAGAGGAAACGTTTAAAAAAAAAAAAGAAAAAGCACATTTTATGCAATTACAACATGATAGCATAAAAGTAATTCTAAGCGGAATTAATGATAATTAGGTGCATTCAAATATGTTAAAAAGTTACCTGTCTATAACCAAATAACATTGACATTAGAAGAAAGGAAAGACAGTAAAAAAGGCTTCAGGATTGACATCGAAAACTAAAAGCCTAGGGTCCACTCCTAAAAATATAATAGGCATGAAAAGGGGTATGCTTCTTATGAATACACTTTTTAATTTCAAGACCACTCCTGCAAGCACTTACTCAGTTTTACACAACTAAATTATCCCAGTAACCTCTGGGGAACAAACTGTGTATGCAATAGGGAAAAATACAGCCAAACACTGACAAGATTTTACCTAACCTCTTTTTAGCACTGGGAGCGGGGTACAGGGAGACAAAGAAACACAATCGATTTTGGCAGCCATGCCTTCAAAAAGAAGAGAAACACTAGGTTATCTTAAACACATTTCACAGTTGTATGGAGACTCTTGAAATGAAATTGCCTAGCTGCATACATTACAACATAGTACATTCCAAAAAGGTGATGATGATGCTCCCCTAAAAGTGTAGCAGAACTGTTCCACACTGGAGAGCTCAATGAGCAGTCTTACTTAGCCCCTGCCCCGCTCAGTTCTCAAGAGATTGGTGAAGCCAATAAGCCCGACGCACCACCATGAAACACAGCAGACTGGAAGAAGCTGCGAGTTCCAGAGCAGAAAGCCGTCACCAGTGCTGTCCTGCCAGCAGCTCCTCCTCAGCTCAGCCAAGCAGAAACCCCTGCAGTGATAGCACATGGGGAAAGCTAGCGTTTCATCCAGCCCATCTCCAGCCACGCAGGACCTTGCAAGAGATAAGACCCATCCTGGCTGCTTTAGGAACAGTAGAGACAAAGGGTAAAACCCTGGAACTTGTCAGTGCATGTTCATGCATAATTAATCTAGCCAGAGCATTATGAAGTACCAAGGACTAAGGCTTTGGGAACAAATAAGACTTTTTAAAAAAAAAAAAAAGATTCCTGCCTATAAATAAATAACTAGACTTTGCTAGTACCATCTGTATTTGAAGTTGTCACCAACAGTTTATAATTCAGGAAACTCATGTCTGCCTAAAGTCTGTCTAATTTTCAAACCAAAACATTTCCCTATTGCAAGCACTGTCCTACCCACACCACCACAGACACTGTCCTGTCTCCCGTGGGACACAGGACATAAGACACAGATGATGCATTAAGGAAAGTCCATCAGGTTCTCCGGTGAATACAGACCTCTCAACCAGCTCATCAGTGAACTTTAATAAAGCATTCAGATTTAGTTAAATAAAAATTATATCAAGAAACTGTTGAAGCTGACTGTTCCCATGTGAACCATCAGTTTGAAATTATCTAGGAAGGCTACCAAGAACATGCTATTCACTTGCTATACTTGCTCTCAGGAATCATTTTTATCTGGTAAAACAGGCAACACAGATGCAGCAACTGCTGTGGCTAAAATGCAATTAGTTAAGCCAGACCAAAGGCTGGAACTCAGAATCATGTTAACTCTGATGGAGACTTTGTCCCCAGAGTGGAGCATAACTGGACGAGACCACAACATATGGAGCAAAATGCCTCTTGGAGAACGGCACCTCCAGCAACTGTCATTTTCTTTAATGCTCACTCTGGGCAGTTGGGAGCAGCCCGGCCAGCGCTGCCGTGCAGCCTCCACAGCCCAACTCATGCAAAATTCTGACCTGTAGCTTTGGCTCAAGTCAGACTTAATTCTGGCTTTCTCCTCCTTCCTACAATACCATCGATCTTAGTACTGCACCTCTCCTTAGCAAGCTGCCTTCTGCCCAGCACAGATGCACAAGGGAAAGCTGGAGTCAACTATATCCCTTCCATCAGGGCTGAGCAACGCAGTGTAGACTCTGCACAGTGTGAGGAATCACAGCTCCTCCACTGCTGCTCCTCTCTGTTCCCTCCCCCTCCCTCTTAACATCTAGGCTGTATCTGGATACATCATATTAAATATTTTTAACCTACAGACACTTCTTGGCACAATTTACTGAAGTCTGAAGTACCCAGGTTTTCCCCATAGAGAAACTCAAAATAAATTAAGAATTCTGGAATCAGAATGAATGCTGGCGGGAAAACTTCTTTGTGATATTAAATACTAAGGAAAACTGTGACCAAATCTGTCTAGCTGTGTCATATCTTCTTACTTTACTTTGATTTGGAATTTACCTAAAAAAACCTGTCTGCTTTAGTTCACAGAAGATACATTCGCCTCCTGTGTTTATTCTCCAGCTCAACATACTCAAGACAAATGTTATATAAAGTAAACGGTACTTCATGCAGACCTAATCAAAATTACATACCACTATCTCTAAAAAATAATTTCTACAAACTTAATCATGACAGTGCTCTTACAATGTTAAAGTCCTCTTTTTTGTTGTTTCATTTTTTTTAATACAGGAAAGAACAGTTTGCTTTGACATTTTCCTATACTCTAGCTTATGACTATACAAAGCTGATGCTGATCAAAAAAGGTCCCATTCTGCCCATCAAGGAAATTTTTTTCCTTTGTTGGAAAAAAGGCTGTACAACTGAAGTACTAGTTTAGTGCTTCCAGCAAAATCTATTAATCACCTATGAAGGAACTGTAGCATTACAGTATAAAAAGGATTATAGCAACAGTCAGGGAAAAAAAATAAGAAAGTTAAGAATAGGTTACTCATTCTTCAGGAGCAGGTAACATTTTTCATGCAAAACAAAACAAAAAAATCAAATGAAGCTTGCTTTACCTTAACAAGCACATTTTAAATAGCTCAGTTACTTTTCTGAGACACATATGTAAAGGTAAGAAGACATGCTCAAATGTCTGTAGAGCAACATAAGTAGATTGAGTGCTTTATTATTAAATTATATATTTTTCTCTTTTTAGGCCTCTAGGGTTCTTTCATGTCTTCTCTGGTACTTCTCGTTGTCATAGTTTAAATATTATTTTACTGATATCATATGCAGCCACTGGACATCTACAGTAAGAGATTGTCCTGGTTTCATCAGCTAAACCTCGACAGAGATACTAATCTGATTCAAATATATCTCCAAAAGGAAGTGAGCTAAACATTAGATGTATTATTGCTTATCCTTTAACCATTTAAAACAGTGGATACTGTCTCATTTTGTACTACAAACAGAAGTATGTATCAACCTCAGTGAAAAAAACAAATAAAAATAACCACCAAATCCCCACAAACTTGAAATGGACTCACGAATTGCATGTTTTTACAGAAAACAAATTCCTTTAGTAAGACTGTGGCTGAAAGGGGGAAAAAACTGACAAAAATAAACATCTGCAATTAGTGAAATCAAAGTTCAGCTAGGTAGTGCTATATTTATTTTCCCCCTTCTCTTAAAAGGGAATAATTTGTTCCCTCAGGTTGTGACAGATCCACACTGGAGACTTTCTGTGAGTAATATCACTAGAACTGGCATAAACATATGCTGAAAGACCACTTCATTTAAAACACGTTTTTCATCCAGTTACAAACACTTAAAAAGAAAATTTGTTATTCTGGACTGAAATTTCTTTTGCTTCATTTGTAACCAATTACTTTTAAACTCAAAAAATCCAACAACTATAAAAGTCTTTTTTTTGTTATCCAAATATGAAAGCATAGGATAAGATGAATTTCAAGTTTTTGAAGAGATATCTTTACTTCTAAATCAAAGTGCAGCTGAATTATTGTAGGTCCTACTTTTTACACCACAATTTTCAAAGTTATTCTCCAGTCATAGGTACATTACACAGTATTTAGATACTCAATCACCTGCAATTCTAGCAATAAAATACCTTACAACAGTGTAGAGGTTCATTAACACGTTTGTACATCTCATTACTCGTGAGTCCAACAACAAATGTTTTGCAGAAAAAAGATCTTGGAACACGCATCTTTTTATCCTCATAAGCCCTCTTTTTGACTGCCCCCTTTGTATAATGGGAAGTCTCTTTCCCATGGAAAAGACATGGGAACATGTCAGGAGTTGCAGGTCACAGTTACACAATTTTTAGCAAGAGCATTAATGAAAATGAAATAGTTGACTCATCCTTTTCAAATACAACTATGTTGCTTTCTCTAACAGATGACTAAGTTAGCACCAGGAAGTTCATATTCAGTTTTTTCTTAGAAAGCAAAAAAAAAATTAAAAAAATATAATCCATCAACAGGCCAACTTGCACCCAAAACCAAAGCCCTAGAATGAACTACTGATTTCTTCCTTCCCCTATTCAAAGCTCTGGTCTCTCTTCTCTTCACACATGTTACTTCAAAATGAGAGCAAATTATTTCAAATCTTCCCTGCAAATTAGTATCTGGGCAGCAAGAAAGAAAGGTATGCCGGAACTCCATAGAAAAGTCTTCTGGAGAGCATTACACAGAAAGCACAGACGATCAGAACCTACAGCTGCAGGTGCTGGCAGAGCCTACAGTTACCCTATCAAGTGGGCAATGGTCATCTACTCCACACCTACTCCCTCTGGATCAGTCATTAGATTCTTATGTCTAGATCCTGCAAGACAAGCCAGCAGTGAAGAGTGACAGTCTTGGAATGATTCTTTCAGCTTTCTGAAACTGCTGAAAGCCAGGGAATCATGTGGTTGAAAGGCACCTGTGGAGATCGGCTGGTCTAACACCCCCACTCAAGGCAGGGCCAGCCATAACAAATTGCTCAGGGCTGTGTCCAGTCAGGTTTCAAATACTTCTGCGAATGGAGACTCCAAAACCTACTATATATTAAGAGGAACACTTGGATCCTCTGTATCTGAGAAATGAGGTTTTGATAGTATTCAGCTGAGGTTCAGAGTTTTTTTTTAACAGCAGTTCAAAAATTTAGCATCATATATACATTTCAGAAAGTTATATATCCACCCTGGAACCGTGTCTGAGAAACAAATGAAGTTTTAAAAAGTCAACACTCTTTGTTTTCAAACAATGCTGCACTGAAAACTCACTGAACAATCCTAGCTTCCTCAAATGCTTTAAGTGAAAAGAAAACCTGAAATTCTTCGGAAAAGAAATGAATGGAAATGTGTGCCCTGCTGATTCCTGCAGTAACAGAGCAGGCCCAATTAATTTCAAGTGTCTGATGTTAAATTGTTAAGACTATTCTTGCAGCTGATAATTAACAGCTGTTACTTAAAAAAAACCCCAATTCTATCTGGAGATCACTGCTATAGAAGAAGAGACAACACAATATTAAAACAACAATTGTCCAGATGGGAACAAGAGTTTATCTGATAAGAGATTCCATGTCAGCGCAGGAGTGAAGAGCCTGGAGGGGCTCTGGCTGATGCAGACAGCTCCTACAGGGGCTTATGGAGAACATATGCCATGGTGGGATATGCAGCACCCGTTAATACGGCAGAGCATCTTCTGCCCTCGGGCACCTGCTCGGCTCTGCTGGCTAGTGCGGAAGGGTGGCAGAGCCAAGCCTCATCCCCAACCTGCCCCTCCTAGACAGGCCGGTATTATGGCTGCTGTCAGCGTCTCCACGGCCCTGAGCCAGAGCAGCACGAAGCTCACGTTCACATACCAGCATCATCACATGCAACAACACGACCTACATCGGCACGGGACCTTCCCGGGGCTTTTGCTGGGCAGGCTGTTATGAGGCTTGAGAGCATTTCTCACATCCACTGCAGAGAAGGGGTAACAAGCTCCTCCTCCACCGTTAGTGCCAGATGGAAAAGAACAAGGCACAAACATTAAATATTTTCCCCCAGAGACAGGTTAATCTTCCAAGTCTAAGCATAAAAGTTTAGCGAATTCAGATTCAAATTTTATCAAGGAATGAGAGATACAGATTTCAATATTAAGGGTCTAATTGCCACTTTCCTGCACTTTTTTTTTTTGCTACTAATTTATGCAATTGTAGAAAGGAGAATCTATTCTAAAAAGCCATGTAAATACTTCTAAAATACAAATTTGAAAAATATTTTCTGAGATTAGCTGAAGACAGGTATACTCAGAATTCTGTTCAAGAAGCTGAAACATTTTCTTAGAAAACATAATTAAAACCTTAAAGTTACTAACATCACAAACTGGCATGTCCTGGATTTGGGTTTAATCAAAACCTGAGACCCAGAACACACACACTGCACAAGCTCCAAGTCTTAACTTCCTCTGAAGTTCATAAAGGCTTACAACATCACCATCATCATGAGCACCATGTGATTTTATGCAATTTAATTGTATTAACTGTGCCACAGTAAAGAGGAAACCCCAGGCTTATATTTTGTCATTAAATCCAATGGAAACTAACTTACAAACGCTTTTTAAATAAGGAGTAGACATGAACTTAAACCATACCCACATGTTACATGAAAATTTTGAAATGAGACCTGCTTTAATCACTACAAGCTTCAACTTGTATTGAGTGCAAAAAATGGTATTTCAGGTGACCCAAGGCTAATTTGCATAAAATATCTCCCCCAAAGTTTACTGTGCTAATTGTAAATTTTAGTTTATCACAAGCTACTATTAACTACCAATTAGCTTAGCTTCATAATGCTGGTATTTAAGGTAAACCAAAAAGTAATCAACTTTGCACTTTCTGCGCTGTCTATTAAATAAAATATATTTATACAAACCATTGATCAACATTTAATCTGTGTCTGTACTTCATAAAACGCTGAAAGAAATTCCCTACAAACCATAAAACTGAAGAGAATCTGCTCTGAATTAGATGCCACCAGGTTTTTTTGCTTCTCACTTAGCACCAGAACAACCCCTTTATTCAAAATCCTGTCTCAGGCAGAAAACATTACTCCTGCTAATGCCAGAAGTCCAGTAACCTACAACCTACAGGAGCCTCTTAATCGAAAAGAAGCCAGCAAAAAGAAAAATAATTTCTCCTAAGTTGGTCCACTAATAATGACCAGCAGCCCAGCCTTTTCAGTGAGTGGTCTTCTCCAGAAACGCCAAGAGGTCATTAGGCAGATTCCCCAAGGAGAAGGCTACGACCGAGGAGGCACCAAGCGGCTGTGGACAGGCAGGTAAAAGAGACAGCAGGATGGCAGCAGAGCCAGCTGAGGACTACAGGAACAGGGGAAAACAAGAGGAACAGAGGAGCGGACAGCCTTAAGCATTCCTTTTAAAAGGAATTAAGCATTCCTTTAAAGTCTTTTTGTTGTTGTTAGCTAAAGAAACAGCATATATTTAAAGGATACTAGATCATGATTTCAAAATTATTTCATTTTAAAACATCCAAATTGACAATGTCTCTTTCTATTTACTTCTATAGCAGCAGATTAGACTTAACATTTCCTTCAGCAGAGAGATAATCACTGAGTAGTAATACAGGAATATGCAGTTTGATTTACTTAAAAATGACAAACTAACTTCTAGAAGATAACTTTAACGAAAAAAAAAAGACAAAGTAACTTTGAGCTGTGATTTTACACTATGAAGAAAAATAGACCACGAACAAGTAATAAATGCATCACTGATTTTACTGAAAGCCCACTTCCAAAGAATATTTACAGTACAACATCGTAACGCTGACAAGAGAATCACCCATGGAAGAAGCATGTCTAAACTGTTTCCCTGAAACATTTATGTCAAATTCAAATGTCAAAATGTATTTTATCCAAATGTTAGTTCTAGTTCAACCCCATAAAAGAACTGAACAGGCAGTAGGCATGTTGCCTTAGCTGCCAAATATGTTTAACAAAACCTAAAAGTCAATTAGGTTTGAGAGAGATTTTACATGAAAAGCCAATTTAATAGTAACAGTAACTATAACTGCAAATAGCTGGACATCTTCCCCCCCCGCCCGGTTTTTTATTTAGAAAGCTCCACAGACATCTCAGCTGTTTGAATAGTATTTCCTGTTAGATAAAGTAATCCGATACAATTAGAAACTGTGATATTACTTGCAGTTGCAAACAGGATTACACGGAAAAAATTATTTCTATGCAAGAAACAAATGTGCTTTCACGAACACTGGGTGTTTGAGGGAAAGGAAAACAACTAATGTACAGAACTACTAGATGGACATGATTGCATTTACAACCATACATGAAGCCCCCAAAACAACACAAATCTCTCCCAATTGAAAAGAAACAGGAAAACCAGCACCGCTCTCTCCTCTCTGTCCTTTCCCCTCCACTTGCCCGTCGTACCCGTTTGCTGCTGCTAGGAGAGCCTAGTGCTGAAAAAGGTGCTTCATGTAGCTTGTGCTTTTTGATGTCTCCTTTCAGATGTACTCTTTCTCGCCTCCTTATCACCCACGACAAATGGATCATTTCTCCTTCCCTCCACTTACTCATCATTGACAAAAACTGCTGGAATCCAGTTATAGAAAGGAATTATCCTCGATAGGCACCTTCAGTTACAACCGTCTGACATTGCAGTCATCTAAATCTAATCCCTTTTCAAGCTGAAATAACCTACTCAAAGGCCCTTTGAGACACACAGCACGTCTACAGTCTCTGCCTCTCACACCCTGAAAACACCAGAAGTATGCTGAAGCATCTCCTGTTGCTGTGGCTTCTTTCAATGTCATTCATGACGCTTTTAAGACTGCCATACACTTTCTGGCTAAGGGAAGTTAAATGAGTCCAGGCAAGCATAGCCCCCAGTTTCAGTATCACACAAAGTTACTCCAAGTGAAGGTGCAACATGGGTAGCACTCACTCTGGCATTGCCAACAGCCTCTGAGAGCTGACAGCCCGAAATCAGGAATAGAAATGACAATTTTATGCAAGTGCAGAGGGAAGGAGACTTCCTTTACTGACAGATGTGTTATATTTGCTTTTCAGTCCTGGAAGATTCTCAAGCTACTGGACACCTAGAAGCCATTAACATTTAAGTTTCAAATCTCCCTAAAATCCAAGACATTAGTGCCTTTTTTTTTTTTTTTAATCACCATTTGTAATCCTGGTACTGGAAGAATTTGTTAGCAGCTGTACAAAGTGGCAATTTCCTGACGTTTACTACTCAAAACAAACCTCAACATATTTTCAGAGGGGGACTTCTATCAAACTTTGCATCTGCCCACAAACTTTCCTTTTTAACAGATCTCAACAGTATTGAAACTTCAAAGAATAAAGAAACTTTTACCTGCTAGTGACAGCATTTGTGCATATGCTCACTCCTTCATTTTGTTAAACATTTCTAGTTATTTTTTAGAAATACATGCAACCCACACATATAAACTCTCTAACAGAGATCTAAGATGAAGAATTTCATCCCAAAGGTAACTCTGCCAGTTAAAAGCCACTGAAATTAAGGTATGTAACGTAGAGTGTTAGACAGCCTGATGTAATCTAACCACCGAACCTAAGCTTCTGCTATCAGCATCAATGATAATAGCACAGTTTAAGTTCAAATAAATCAATAAATCACATCTCAAAACAATAAAGGAAGCCCAGTAAGAACTGAAATACAGAACACCAAATCTGGTTTTACAAATGAATAGGTATGAAGTTTGGCAGAATCTCAACTTAAGTAAAAACATATTACTGGCAACCTCACACAAATGGAGAAATGCTTACTTCTCCATTAGGTTACTACAAAATATCTACTTGAAGACAAAATACTACCCAAATACACAACCAGGTCAGACTGTGCAATAACTTTCAGTCTTAGTACCTCACAAATCAAAGGATACATCTTGTATTTATATAATTTTAATCTGGACGCTCTCAGTATTAATCACACTCTATATTTGTATGCTTCCATTTCATTTAACTTCTGACAGGATTCCACAAGTAATTCCTGATGGAGCTTTTTTTACATAGTGAGGAGCCTAAAGGAATTTTCCCAAGCTCTGCTAGCGAAAATTTAACAATTGCCACAGCTCTTTCATTACGAAGTTACTTAAGAGACATCAGAAACGTATGTTTGTGTGTTTTAAGTATGATAAGGATAATAGAGTAATATACCAAATACCACAAGCATCACTTATTTTAGAAAGGCATTATTGACACAAACAATAAATTAATGTTTTAATGGTTCAAATTTATATTCACTTTTTGGTATCAAAGATTTTGCTAGCACGGCGATACCACGCTAGGGGGGAGCCATGCTATTTCATCTCAGGCAATGGGTAAAGGCTAGCAGTGTAAAATGCACAGACATGGGTAACAAGAGCCACACTGTAAGCTTCCATGATCAAAGTTCTGCAAATACAAATTAGAGGGAGGACTTCCTACATGCAATTTCACCTATTTTAAATAAGAAGTTTCTGGGTCTTTCTGCTTTGTGTTATTTTCAGGTCCAAACCCAGTGGTTTTCAAACTGTGGTTCACAGGCTTCTTCCAAGGGGTTCACAAAGGACACAGAAGAAACCAGCCCACTGCCAGTAGGTTTACAGTCTCTGGAGTGAATTCTACTCTTCCACCAGTGAGTTTTCAATGGTCTGCAAACCAAAAATACATCAAAGATCCACCATCACTCAGCTCAGTCACTAGCTAACCTCTCTCGGCTTCTGTTTGAGCAGGTAGCATCCAAATCTGATTACATTCCATTTCCAGTATGAAAGAAATGGAGGTAACCACACATGCTGTTACTTTAAAGGAAAAAAGCCACCTAAAACTACAGAGACACTGGAACCATACATGCTAATTTTGGAAACTCTTAAAATGGTGCTACAGCAGCTTGCCTGAAAGCCTAAGTTTTTCTGATTTGTTTGAGATGTGTATCAATACCAAGTTTGGAACATTTAAAGCTCACATCATTAAACTTACAGAATCCTAGCTGCATAAGGAGCATGACTCCTTTTCTTCGTGTGGTGTCTCTCAGTAACTGACCAAAACCTAATCTTCTAAGCCTCTGAATGAATCTGATGAAGAGACAGTGTTTTAAAACATGCTCTGGAGTTACATGGAACAAGCATACTTCAGCTCACTCCAGCTAAGAAAAAAAAGTAAGTGTAGTATTTATATTTGGTATTTATATAAAAAAACATATATTTATAAATGTTTATAAAAATATATATATAGTATTTATATATGAGGGAAAAAACTCAGATGCAGCTGTTGAGAGTCTGTCTCCAATGCTCACTGTGAGAAGCAGTAATATGTCATTAGGACACATCTTTCAGCTCAAGTCCAAACCTCAGTTTTCAGCCTGGACTGTACACCATCAATTCACACTCACAAATTATTGGGGGAGGGAACAGAAGAGGAGGGGCAACTGTTCTCTTGACATAACCCACTGCACTGAAAAGACAAGGAAGGCGCAGCTCAAATGAGCTCAAAGCTGTACAAAGTTCCCACAGACTGTACTTCAATGCCTCCGTCTAGAGGAAGTACTTTCCAAGTTCCCTGACCCTTATTCCCTGACTGCACCCTCATTCTCTCTACAACGCTTCCTCCACCAGCTACCCAGTTCCTCATGCTTCTTGCATTCCTTGAGCCATCCCTAGACCTCGGCCACCACTCAGACACCTCTTAACAAAAGGCTCCTCGCCTTCTCTTGCCAAGTACACGACAGCACACACAGTGCAGAGACCTGCATGCAACCTTTCAGATGTACACGACGACTCGACAATTTCATCCTTCGGTATCTCTACTCCAAAATCCATGGGAGCAAGTGAACAGCCATTGCAAGGAAGCGTGGTTTGGTGACCCTTCAGAGAAAGAAGGATGTTGGACTGAATACGAACGCTGATTCTGGGAGAAGTGGGCATATTAATACTGCCTTATGTTTGTTCTGCTAAATAAAATCTTCCTGGAAATCTTTCTTTGAAATTAAACCGATAAGAATCTTGTGTTGACCAAGTGGCACAGAAAAACTTCAAAGTTCTAACCACATTAAATAATAACCTAGATTTCAGTCTGAAATAAAAATCTTATTTTTAGCCTGTTAGGTCCCCCACCCCCTATTATCAGACATAATCAAACACTCAAACTAGTTTTGTTTCACCACAGCAATCCAGCAAATTTAAGATCTAGTCAACCATTTTTAAATCTATTAAATCCTTCTTCACTTCTGAGCTTTGGAAGTAGCCTTGAACAAGAGACTTCAGGCTGGAATAATTTTAATGGCCATCATAGATAGCTCTTAAGAAAGGAGAGTGCATTGGAAACACTGAACGGCACATAATATTAAGTGATAAAAATAGTGTTTTTAAAGACTTATACTACTGAGTCAAACACACCCCAAAAATAAAATCCCCTGCTCACAGTATAGTTTTAGTAGTTCTATGCTGAACATTAAAATCACTGCTACACGTATTTGGTAAAAATGTGAATTTGTTTTAAGTGAGGTTGAGGAACCCCGTCTTGTTCAATTAATGTACCTCATGCAGTACATACATTCCAAAACTGCTCCCAGGGGACCTGACGGGCACACTCTGTGCCAAAACATTAGCACTTCTTCAGTGCATATTCTTTGTCTGTCATCTCTCAATAACCTTTTACCTTTCTAACATGGTCTTGTTTTGTGTTTGTAAATATTTTTGGATACTTTTCCCTTGTCACCTGACTTCTGTTGTACTGCAATACCAGATGTCTTCTAGCTGATTATCTTAAAAAAAAAAAAGGGTTTTATTTATCTGAAAATAACAAAGATAGACAAGGAAATGGCTTGTGTACAAATTACTGCTCAGTGGGGAACATAAAATTGAAAATAGAGAAGTCATTTGGCAATCCTAAATATAGCAAATGCCTTCTCTGCCAAAAAAAGTGGGGGGAAACGAATTATTGTGATAAATTTCTCACATTTAATATCTAATTTACAAAAGTGTATCTGAAATCAGTAAATTTCTAATGGAAGAGTAAGCAAAGTTGCCCTTGAACATATTGTCACATGCTTAATAGCTTTTCATCCTAAAATCTTCCCTCATTTTACAGAAGTTATTTTGTTTAGTATCCTTCAAAGGTCTGAAGAGATTTACACATTGAGAATACATAATTTAAAATCACTGCTTGATATTACTATGATCTTCTCTTGGAAAGAGAAAACATAGCAGGGAAGTTGCATGAATAACTTTCCTTTCTTCCCTAAGACTGTTTTCCCATAGATTGCCCTGGAACCACGTCAAATGACTTGTCCCAGTGTTCTGGAAAAGTGGACCTTTTTCCTCAAGATTTAGATTTCTTTTGCTAGTTACATTTACTTCCTGACCCCCTGCCTTCACATTGCTGAAGTCTAGACTCCACATATATCTTACTCTTTTTCTGAACTTAAAGGAATTCATAGTCTCTTTACTTTGACATAGTCCCAATTAGCCCTTGTTCTCATCTTCAACTGTGAAGTTATTTCTCTGAAATAGAACTCAAAGATGGTATTCGACAATTATGTCAAGTGTATCACTTACAAAGTTTCAAATTCATGCTATACAAGCCAGAAATTATCATCTCCCATTTCACCTGTCCCACTGTATCTTCACTGTTTACCCATTTCTTTTCCTCCCCTCAGAAAAACACAGTAGAGATGGTACTGGTGTCTACAGTAAATTTTTAAAATAAGCAACAGAGCTGGGGCAGAGGGGAATCTTTGCTTTCTTAGATTGCTTTAAAATCCAAGACAACTTCTGAATTTCCCTTTTGACTATGGTACGGGTTCAGCTCAGCATAGAAACCAGTCTGTGGATGCACGAGGAACAGACAAACATCGGATACTATTTTAAATGCAGATTATTACAGTCCATGTTGTGCCGAACAATAGAGTAATTACTATCTAAAGATATGAATAATCAAGAGTAGCAGGAGGAAGAAGTCTCTAGGCAGAGTGAGGTTCCAATTTACATGACTGTCTCCTGTAAATATAAATATACACAAAATGATTTTTCATTTTAAGTGTTCATGATCATGAGTTCTTACTCAGCTGTGATGAACCACAACAGAAAGTAACTTTTAAGTAAGGGACAAAAGACAGCCTGGCTGGAAATCACTACAAAATTTAAAATGTTTTCATTAACTATGTCCTCTTCACGCACATTTTAAACTTGTTTGTTCCTCGAATTACTTCTTCATATTTTAGGACTTCTCATGACTCCACTAGAACTTGAAAGAGATGAAAGCATAACAAAGGTTCTTCAGTGCACATTTCAGACGTGTGCATTGTTTCCGCTTGAATATGTATTCCTTTTGCCAAAACTTTCCAACTTTCTACCTTCTGTATCAGACATCTAATGACCTAAGGTGTGTAGGTAAGCATACATAAATGTGTCATCAATGGAGTTATGTAGCTTAACAGACAAAAATAACAGCTTAAAGAAAATATAATCAAAAAGAAATAGGAATAAAGTTTCCCATATCCCTACCTCCCTTTGTACTCTCAACAGACTTGAAACAACTGCATTAATGCAGCAAGCAATAGCTTGTAAAAGGATGCAAACCAGCTGAAACATTTGACAGACAGTGTTAAATACCAGAGGATTCGTATCAACCACTTTATTTGAAAAGGTGCTTTGATGTTGGCTATCTTTCATGTACCTCTTTCATGGCACATTAATAAGGAAAACTGAGATGGGGTAAATTAAGTCCCAAGGTCATATCTAGAGTTACAGCACTGTGGGTACCTGATGAAATACGGATTAATGCTGCATGAGCACTGAATAAATAAAACCACTTCTGTTAACCACTCAAACAAGTTTTACAAGTAGTTCTGAACTTTATTCGGCAACTAGACTTCAGACATCTTAATCCCCCCACACTGCTTTGAAACCTAATTATCATAATGTGAACCCGAATGTTAGGTCCCTTTCAAACTGCGAGTGCTATGAAGCAGAAAAGTAATGGGAATTAAGCTAGTGTAACATTAGAAATGTAGAGGCATGGAACTTGAAAGTGGCATTTGTTAAAGCTGAGAGAGTATAATGTAGATATTCAACAACATAAAACACACATTTAAATTGAAAAGGATATTTAAAGCTTGTGCAGACACCTATAAAATACAAGCGGACCTGAAGTCCTGTAGAACAAACATTTCCAAATCAATTTCTTGCCACCAAGGTCCAACTTCAAAAGGTATTAAACAGTCCTATTCTACCTTAGCAGAACGTTTCTAGTATTCTAAAGCAGACAACTTAAAACATTAAAGAAAACCCAATGAGAACTTTACATTACAGACTTTCCCCTATTTGTCACAGTACAGAAGTGTTTGAACTTAAGCAGCAGTAAATTATTAATTACATTGCTTATAAAGCCTCAAGAGCAAGAAAAGATTTTGAAGAAAGTTGCAGAAAAGGATTTTGTATCCAGTTTAAAACCAAGTATAACAGATATTAAATGCCAAGACACCTAAAAACAACAACAAAAAAATACATTTGCCTGGCTGCATTCTTTACTGCTTGTTGGAAACAATTCATAATACCCATCAAACTTTCTTTTAAATATGAGCTGAAATACTTTATTCTGAGTGTAAATTAATGTAACAAGCACGTAAGAAAGTCAGGCCCATAAGAATGTTTGTATTGTGACACTAAGGCTGAAAGAAAAATTGTGGGTTTATTTTTACAAATACAACAATTTAGCTGTTCATATAGTCCTTCTCTAGCATAGTTCACCTGTCATCCAGATAGCTTTCGTTTCCAAGATGCTTACAACCGACAGCAATGAAAAGAAAAACAGTTGCAGTGATTGAAATATGGAATGAGATTCTTGAAATATTTTTTCCAAGATTTTAATTTAATCCAAAAAGGCCAATGAAATCCTAAAAGTTCATCATGTGCCATGTTAATGCTGAACACACTGTTGTTTCATTTACATTTCTGGTCCTGTTAAAACAAATACACTTGTCTAAAACAGATCATCTGTTTTAGTTATAATACAATGTATCTTTGGCAAGAACTCACAATAGAACTAACATAAATAATCAAGAATATTTATTGAACCCTGTAACAAAAACTGATTTGTAACAAAAAACCTGAGGACTAGATATGACTGTCTCTGGGCTCTAGTCCAGTCCTAATCTAAGTCAATAAACATGCTCTAAAAGGGAAACTACTCCAAAAAAAAAAAACCAAAAAAAAAACCAGAAGTCCTGCAGTTATTTAGGTTGGATGTAGGTATCTGAAAGCATGTTGGTTACAAAAATAGTGAAAAATATTTGCTTTAAATAAAAAACTGTCAAACTGAATCCAAACAGGGTTTAACATGACAAAAAAATCGTGTCATATGCCTCATTTCCTACTATCTTCACTGATTTGTCTTCTTTTTGGAAAACTTCAGTAAAACTATACATAGTTTGTACCTGCCATTGCTGAGGATTTGTTATTTTAATTGTTTGCTTTTCATATCTTTATTCGCACTAAAAAAGACAAAGCAGTCAAACATTGTAATGTTTTTGAAAGAAACTGAAATGAAGGAAATTATGTCACTAGTCTCTTTTGATACTGATACAACTGAAATATTTTCAAGTGAGAATCAGTTAGTTTGATTCTTGCCACACAGCTAAAAAAAAAGGTAAAGCAGTGTTCTCATTTAAGTCTGTAGTTAAAAGTTTGTTAAGAGTCAGACCCTGACTTCATGCACAACTCTGAAATTATTGTACAGAACTTTAGTAGTAGAGAGACTGCTTCAGCATATTTCAGCATGTATTGTACATTCATGCAATCAATTAAGTGTTCATCTTATTATTATCATTAAGCTTCATTTGAGTGCATACCTGTCCAGATCATTTGTGCATGCATCAACTGCACACACCTTCTTCCTAAAATTACAGACTATTATTGTCTCATTTCCCTGGAAATGCATGATCCAAGTTCCATATTATGAACTGGACGTTAAGGTATGAACAGGTTTTTATTTTTTTACAATAATTTCAGATCCTATTCTCCATTTCTAACAAAAAATGTAAGTGGTATCATATTACAAGCTTTATTTGCAAAGGAAGCCGAAGTCTGTAGTATCTCTCTATCAGCCACCTTTCTGAATGACAGCTTGAGAAGCTGATTGGGATTTTGGTTTTATAGCACTATAAAACAATCCAGTCTCATCTGCCAAGCCACTTCACATTTGGACTCCTTTAAGGAAAGGCACTGTAAATGCAAATACAATTGGCAAGTCTCTGAAACTTGCACACAGCAATGAACTGAGTTATGCTCCGCTGGGAAAGGTTTTCCACCTTTGTGCAGCTCAGTGCATCGCTGCAAGATGCTAAACACTTGGGAAACGGTATCACGCTGGATGCAACCGCCTCATTCTGTTACAGGTTAAGTGCTGGAGAGTTTTTGTTCTGTTCTGGTTGCTTTTGGTTTAGTTTGGTTTTGGGCTGGTTTTTGTTTTTTCTGCAGTTCAAACACTAAATTCATTTGTAAATCCTTTTTTTTTTTAGTTACAACTGCAACCTGCTGGAGCACATCGTCTTTAAAAGTTAACTGTTCCAACATTACTGATATTGTTTCTTATAGATTTTAATTGTGAAGAACAATTTATAAAGACCACTTGATCCAAAAGCATACCATGGGTTTCCACAGATCTGATTAGAGGTCTGTATTCAGCTTATGTATAAACAAAGCCCGCGTATTTTCCCCTATCATGAGAAAACAACATAATCAAGGTAAAACTCTGCACATGGAAACAAAAAAAGTTTTTTTGTGATCTGACAGCACATGCTCTGGGGGACTTTTATTTATAAGAAGAGGCTCAGCAGAACACATTCTTCCAAGTCATCTTTCATAGTTCCCCTCAAGAGGTATAGCAGTTCACAATGTATGCCTACTGTCACCTCTTGCTCAAATGATACTTCTGTACTAATTGGTCCTCATTTAGCAACTATCTCATTTTTGAACTCAGACTGACATAAATTCCAGGCGTTTCACTGGATTATGATAAGTGTGGGGGTAAATGTCTGGACTCATCATTCCTTTCTGTTACTAAGAAATACCATGGAGATTAAGGAGAAAGTTTTCTGGAGCTAGAAAGCAAACAGAGTAGCTACCTTGCAGGATTCAGCAGCATGGCTGGAAAAACCCAGCACTGGATAATGCAATGAGATGCATATAAAACTAGTTTAGGAGAAAGAGCAACATGGGAACCCCAGTTTTCAAGAAAGAAACCCAGTCAAGACTGCCAAAATGTGAAGAGAGACACAGGGACTGCAAGCCCAGCTTATTTGTAAACCCACACATAAGTGCACACACAAACAGCAGTCCACAAAGTTCAATAGCATCAACTATGTCACCTACAGCATGCAGTACAAAACCAAAATAACCTTCTTCTAATTTTTATTTTAATATGCAGTATCTCAGTGTTCTGCATTACGAATTCTGAAGTAAGGAGTACCTCTTAATATATGAGCACAGCACAAGAAAACCATTAACAATATAAATATATACTGAAAGCAAAAATTGTTTTGATTATGCTAATTTTCCCTTCCAGGAATTAATCTTGCAGGTTAAACAACTGCATTTATTTATTTTTCAGAAGCTTGAACAGCCTGCTTCCTTTGCAAACAATTAAAATCAGAAATTAAATGTATATAGTAGTTTGAACAGAGAAAGGCCGTAAATGTTTCAAAAATTTAGATAACTTATTTAAGTATGTTAAGACAGTGAAAAGTAAATACTGGTGTTAAACTTCAGCACAAGAGATAATTCTCGGTAAATCACCAAAAATGCTCCAAAAAACCTAAAGATGTGAATTAAAAAAAAAAAAGAAAAAGAACAGTTCTGCACGGGGAAAACAGAAAGCATTATAGTACAGTTTCTATCCAAACCAACAGCAGAATACTTCAGTTGGAATTCAACAAAACTAATGGATAAAGTTTGAAGTTTAAAGAGAATAAATACCTTCACTACTTTCTGCTAGGTATTAACAAAATATTTATTGCCAGACCATGTAATACCCATAGGATTAGCAAGCATTCCATACCATAGTCAGACAACACAAGCTTTATCATTTGCATTTAAGCCTCATTTATCAAGAAATAAACACACAATTACAAACACAGGTCCTCTGCTGTTTGGGCTGCTATTCTCAACACACTTTGTTGCAATGATAATAGCAACAGAGTGAACCTCAGGAAGAGAAGACAAAATGCTTCAGTGAGTCTCTCTTACTGACTCAGGAGAGCTACTTTCATGCTCCAAAGAGCTACAGCCGTTTTCCTTTGGCTAGAAGGATGCGTCAAGCTTGACTCAAGAAAGAAAGACAAGGCAATACAAAGAAACACTTCCAAAAAATTACTTTTAAAACTACCTGTTAAAATGTGCTGAACAGATGAGTATCACAGCAAGCAAAGTGATCTTACCAGTAAACAACATCCAGTGGTACAAAATATTTCTTCATAATTAAGTCAGCAAAGTAAGCTTCTGTTTCTCTGCAGGCTGTGCCATTGCCAATCACAACAGTGCTACAACTTCGCACAGGGTACAAAGATGAACAATTAATTATTCTTTTAGACTTTTTCATACATAGCACATAGCATTCAATGCACAACAATGACCAATAAATCTTATTTTATATAACACAAGGCCTGGATTTAATGAGAACATATTCCTAGTAATATCACATTGTGTTTAACAGGTTTTCAATGTGACAGTTCAAGAGATGAGTCAAAATTTTCACTCATTTGTAATAGAACTGAGCAGTGGTAGTATCTGCAGAAAAAACAAAAATGATACTTCATATTCGTAAGAGAAATGTAATGTTATTTACAGTCTACAAACCCTTTCACGTCGAATTTCCCTCATCTGTTATGATGTTATGAGTCACAAAAAAGGGCAGAAGCCCAGGCAATCAGAATCTTAATTCCTTAATGGGAACATCATAGTTTGCAACAGCTTGCAAGGTCATTGACTCTGACTGCCCCCACCACAGCCAGTCAGCCATCAAATCACCTTGTTTAAAGCCAGTGTAATGCTTAAAGACAAACTGGACTGTATGCTGTGGCAGTTCAGCAGCTGACTGAGTGGACCAGATGTCTGTCCACAGGGGATCCCAAAACAGTTGGATACAATAACCCGTTAATCATGCTGCCCCTATTTGCAAGTCCATCTGGAGACTTATCTGAGCAGGATTTTCTTTGCTTAATAAAACTCTTCCAAAACCTAAATGTAGCTTTTGGAACAGGGAAAGATCAGTAAGTGGTTTGGGGGTTGTGGGGAGGTAGGAAGAGAGAGGCTAAACTTATTCCTCAGCTGAAAGTTAATTTCTATTCCTAAAAATTAATGGATTGACAGAGCTTTATGGGGATACATTCATAGCATGCAGCCTCAGCCATAACCATGGCTTGATTTCATATGCTTCTAACATACTACATACATACTACAAAATCATGAACGTAAACTAAAAGAAAAATAGGTTCTGAACTACTTAAAAGAAGAATTCCAGTTAAGTCAATAGAATTCTTATTCCACCCAAAAGCAAGTATTCATATAGTGAAAATTTTAATTACGTTTGGTAAGAAAGAGTAATAAATGGATGTTTCTTGAGCATACCTGTACTGTAGCAGAAGTCTCTTTATCTTCTCAGCTTCACGAAATCCTTGACCAGAATGCAAGTAAACTACATCAGTATGGAGTATCTGACCTAGAACAATGAAAGCCAAAGCCATTTGATGAAAAAAGGCAAAGAATCCAAAAGTTATATCCTGCAGAACTACTAAAGTTAATTTGATGATTCACAAAAACAAGCTTCTTAAATAAGCCATCTTTACCTTTTGTTTTTATAATATATCCAATTAGAAGAAATGTATGGTCAGCAGAGGACAAAAAATGCTTTGGCTGCCAAAGCAAAATGAGTTGCTGTATTTTCTGGTTCCCTGGGGACATATCCACATAACAAATAATGAGCATTTTGTCATATTAGGCAAATAAAGTGTGTTATATTACCAAAGAGAAAAACAGCAATTCACTGCAGAACATTTATTGTTCTGGTCTAGTACATTTTACAGATCCAGTAAAGAGATGAAAATTAGGAATGCAGTCTCTGGGTTTGCAGTCCAGGAGCTCTTGAACACCTATGCCAGCTCTTGCCATCATCCCATCTATCGCATTTGGAGAGAACTCTGTATTAACTGGTTGTGATAGCTTATGGCGCAACGCAAGCTAATAAGCATTTACTTTACCCTTATTGCCATTTTAGCATGTGTCAAAAACACATCTTTCCTTACACCCACGCTGGGTGGATATATACTCAGACAAAAAGCAGCAACAAAATAAAAGTAAAACAAACCATTTTCTCATGGGCCTAAAGAGGTAGATATCCCCAGATCAGACTAAGAGGAACTGGAAAGGCTCTGTTCTATACCTGCTTAAAAACTGAACCAAAATGTTCTGCAAATACAATGTTTGACTTCTCACATTAACACACATATTACTAAACCAAAAGGGCTGCTGATAAAATGTCCAGATGTCCAAGATACTACCCATGAAAAAAGCAAAGTTACAGAAAGTATTTAAATTCAAATTCTTTGTTAAACAATAAAAATGCCAGGTGTTCTCTTTGCAGAGTACTGAGAGGCACAATTATTTGAACATGTATTCAAGAAGGCAGAAGGGATTTTAAATTCTATTTTAGAGAGGAGTAATAACACCAAAGGAGAACCTGGAATCCAGGTGCCAGAAACTTAACCTTAAGCCTGAAGAAAGGCATTTGCATGACAGGATGCATGGAAAACACTAGAAGCCTAACAAAAAACCCAATTTGACAAAAAAGCAGGTTTTGAAACTATCTTTCCCTCTAAATTAATATATTTTTATCAGTCCTTTCAAAAATATTTCAAATTGAAACTTACTGGTTGGTGAAATAATTGCCAACTTGCAGCCATGTTTGTAGCCCGGATCTACTCCCATCAAGGTACGGCCCCTCACAGGGTTGGTCAGAAGCAACTGCCGGAGATTTCTCCCAAACATCATCACAGACTCTTTCTCTGCATCAGATGTCAACTTTGATCTTAGAAGGATGAAAGCAAAAAAACATTTTCTCCTCAATTACCTTTCAAATGCACTTCTGAATTGTTTCAAAGTTGTAAAGGCTTTTTCCAATCATGTTTTCATTATCTTTAAACATTACACTTCTAATCAAGTTTTTGTTGGTGGTTTTGTTTTGCCCTTTTTTTTTTTTTCTTCTTTACGCTTCTTAAAAAAGGATCAGCTATATGATCATCTCATTCCGGTTCTACGAAAGTAAAACAACATAAAGATTATAATAGAAACATCTATAAGAATGTACACATACCAACCAACATTCAAATATCAACTCATCATTTTGAGCAATGAACAGCTTCCTGTCAAAGCTGATACCCAATTGCAAAGCAAAATGGATTTGAAGAATGAATTGAATGCATCATTAACTTCCCAGTTCTGGAGAAAAACCACTACCCAGCAACAAAAGAATGATCATTTAGGTTGAGAGGTACTAGAGTGAAACTGGAAGGGGCCTATCCAATTAATTGCTAACACACCATGACTCACGAAGCACTTAATTTTGTCTACTAATTGTGTTATTTAAGTCATCACAGAGTGTGTAGACTTGAGGTCCCTTCTAGGAGGGTATTTGGCTTCCTCCGAAACAAACAGGAAAGCTCACAATTTTCTATATAAAGAGAGAATTACTTCCCCTTGCAAGCATCATCTTACACTCATCTCCACTGAACTTCAGTTGCCATTTCATTTCCTGGTCATTCAGTTGTAATACACCACTTTGCCCTAGTCTTAAAAAATTAAGCTAAAATAACCCAAACCACAGAACAAGCTTCTTGCAGGTAGAGTCCAGGGACATGGGCTGGAAGTGTTGGTTGAATTCAAGCCCACCCAATGACCAGAACATTTTGATGCCTCTTGTGACCAGAGACAACAAATACATAAGCCTCACAGCCATATGGATCTTCCACATACACGCACAACAGAGATTCAGCCAGCCGCACATGCACAGAAATTAACTTTAAAAGTGGCTTGTAAACAAGGGAAGGTTGAATGCTCTTGGACTGGAGGCTTTATTCAGAGACAGGCCAAGTTCCAGCTTTCCATCTATCCCAGAGATACGGGGTCCCTACTGCCCACAAGACCAAGTCCTCCCACACTGCAAATTCACATCAGTCCACCTGTGAAGGGAGGCTTGTGCAGGAATTAAAATTGCCCCTAAACACATGCTATTAGTTATGGGCACCTTATGGAAATCACGTTTAAAATTGGCATGGATATACAGAAACTTTTATAGTAACAGGAAACATTACTGAAAGTGCCAGGTGCATAGGGGGAACATAACGTATGTCCTTTCTATTACATAATATCCTGTATTTTTTAATTTCAAATATAGACCTCTCTTTTCTCTCTAACCGCCTCTCACTCAACACTTGTATCAATGACATGATCTACTGTCCCAAGTACTGGCTCTTAATTTCAAGTTTGGGATAGTCATTTCATCCTTGAACAAATATCAAGGTACCTCAAACAATCTAATATCTTTCTCTTTTTTCATCCAAACGGCAAGATGCCTAGCTTCATGTTTTTCCCATTTGTGACAATTCTCATTAATATGGTAGAGGTATAAGGCAGAGGCAGATATCAGTCCTCCTCTCTAAACACAAGAGGAATGATTATTTTGTAAAAAACAAAACCCTTCAATTGCTGCTTTATGATAAAGTATCAACGAAGTCAGAATTTCAAGTCCCTCCCTTGAATTCTGTGAAGCACTCAGACTGTATATCACTAACAGGTATATTGTAATAAAAGCAAATAACCTAATCATGACCTGCTAGCTCCTATATTCAATGTTTAAGAGTCAATTTTTAAATTGAGATTTAAAACTCCCCACTTCCATATACAGTCAGAGAGGCAATCCTTTCCGTGGAAAAATATCTGCAAACTAGCTTCAGGTGCGAAACAAGATATACAGAGAAATGTTTGTGTCCCTGAAGACAGAGGAGAGCACTCACTTCGAGAACGCATGGAAAATTAGGAAAGGATTATCCATTAAAAAATATGTCTGTGCCACATGACTTGCATCAAATCCTGATGGAATCATTGCACCCAGTACTGCAACAAAATAAAATATATTTCAAAGAGCCAAAAGCAACACTGGACATTATTATACCAGATACAAGAAATTATGGTATCTGACAGAGTGGAAGAAAGGAAATTAAACAATAAATAAGGTAACTGTCTTGCTGGCAAGTTTCATTCTTCTGATCACTAGAAGCACCAGAAATTTCAATACACTCTTGGAAAGTTTCTGTTCCAAAATTTAATGATAATAAAAAGAAAAAAAGAAAAAGAACAGTGGGAGGTGCATTGGAAATATTAAGGCTAAAAGAATGTATTGAATACTTTAGCAGCCCTTTGCAAGAGTCCTAAAAATCATCTTCTGGTGTGGGTGGAAAGAGAATAAAAGAAAGATAAGGGTTAAGGGTCACGGACCAGGAATACTACTGGCAGGTGCTTTGCATTCCTCTCTACAGGAGATGTTTCAGCTTTTCCTAACCAGACACCATCAATCATGCAAAATCATCACAAAGAGTAAAACATAAGCAGACATCCACTCAGCAACAGGCAACAAGCTTTGCATTTACGACTTGTGAGCTACATCTAGGAAGTAGTAGGGAAGGAAGCCTTTTTTTTTTTTTTTTTTAAGAGAACAGAACACTTTCAGCAACCTACTACTGCAGCAGCCCTCAGTGCTATACACAACACGCAGGCCACAACAGTCCTGTGACAGGAACCACAAAGCAAACACACAGTAAGAGAGCCTTGAAGAACCCTTACGCCAGTTTGTTTATTTATGATAAAACCAAACCCCACTGAAAGGTAAGTCTTTTTTCTTTATTTTAAGAGAGTTTGATTGTAGAGAAGGCTAGAAATGACAACTACTTTCACACTGATGTGACAGAAGCCAACAGTTGGACTCATCATCATGAGATGTTCATAGTTTTGGCCAAACAATAAACACAGTGCCTCCTTTAAAGTAGCTACATGTATGGTGGTCACCAAAAAAAAAAAAAGAGAACCCAGCACTTTCAAAAAATCTGTGAAAGTAGCAAAAAACAGGCTCACCAATCAAAAAGGGTAAAGCAATCTTGCCTGCAAAGTAATGAGCAAACATCACATAGTGCAGCGAAGAAACCCAAAAGCCATTAGAGATATCTGCTGTTCAAAGCTTTAGCTGACAACTCTTTTGAGAGGGGAAGAACATACAACATCCAGCCAATGATGCTCAGGAAAAGAAACGCCAGGAAAAGAACTCCAATTTGAACAGAAATGTAAGACCACAGCCATGCAGGTACAGAAGAACTACATTTCTGTCGTGGTTTAGCCCCAGCCGACAACCAAGCACCACGCAGCCGCTCGCTCACTCCCCCTCCCGCAGTGGGACGGGGAAGAGAATTGGGAAAAAAAAACTCGTGGGTTGAGATAAACACGGTTTAATAGGACAGAAAGAAAGAAGGGAACAACAATGATAATACCAACAAAGGAATGTATGAGCACAAGTGATGCCCAATACAGCAATTGCTCACCACCCCGTGATCGACAGCCCGTCCCCGAGCAGCGATTTCCGCCCCCCGGCCAGCTCCAGTTTATGTACTGGGCATGACGTCGGATGGTAGGGAATATCTCTTTGGCCAGTCTGGGTCAGCTGTCCCGGCTGTGTCCCCTCCCAGCTCCCCGTGCACCCCCAGCCTGCTCGCTGGCAGGCCAGCACAAGAAGCTGGACTGTCCTTGACTGCTCAGCAACAACCCAAAACATCAACACATCATCAACAATTTCTCATCCCAAATCCAAAACACAGTCTCACACTAGCTTCTGTGAAGAAAACCAGCTCTATCCTGGCTGAAACCAGGACAATTTCAAAACACGATTGCTGATTTTAAGTACTGAATAACCAACATATGTCATTATGACACAAGTCATTTCAACATTTCTGGTCCAAGAAACAGGGTTTCTTTGATAAACTTCATTTGAACTACCTCAAAACAGGTATTAAAATTTAGGTTACATATCATAAAGCCTTGCCAGAATCAAACATGTTATGCTTTGGGGAGCTTCTCTTCTATTCAAGGGAAGAATCACACCATCAGTGCTGTTAGCCATTTGACAACACTTCTAGAATGTAGACTTTTTGACATATTAAATAATTTTGATTAAATATAGTACAGGAGTTCACATAATTAATGTTACTTCGATAATACTAAGTTTTAAATTTCCTTTACATTTAGAACAATATTACAGATCTTATAAGTGACGCTTTGTGTGATGACATCATTATTACAGTATCACCAGAAATAAGTTTACTGACTACTCTAGAACTATCACAATACCCACAAAATGGTACCAGACTAACACTGACTAATTCATTCAGCACAAAGTGCAGATGACAAACATGAGGGACACTTCCAACCACAACAGTTACTTTGCTGCTTTCTTTCAGACAGATACAGGAAAAGGAGTCAGAACAATGTGACTGACAGTACTATTACTGTGACGTGAAGAGATGCTAGGAAAATTGAGTGACGTAATGGTTTATGCTAATACAAGGATAAAGGTGCAACTATTATGGTAACATTTATCTAACAGTACAGTTTAGATCTATGTAAAGGCAACAAATATGTAAACATGTAAAAGGTCTTCACAGAAAGATCTACTGTAACTTAAACTGGATAGGGTCACAAACTAAACCTACAGAACCAAGACTACGTAGTTCATTTCTTCTGTAAGCACAAAGGATTAAAAACATGCTGATATTTTTAAAAGGAACAAAGATATTCTAATAAAAAGTAGAGAAGGGATATGTTAAGAAATTTGTAGTATGCAAATACACATTCAATCTGGGCTTACCTGAATTCTCTACAGAGGAGAGGATATATAAGGCGTTTATATGCATCCTCTACCGAGTTCCGTAATATCTTCATTAATTCTGGTTTTAAAAATTGTTTTGGTCTCCATCTGCAAAAGAATAGAAAAATGAAAAATATATTAAGAACATATGCGAAAACTCAGGTAAAAAGAGGATTTTCAAAAAAAGACTCCTACATTGAGTATAATGTCCTATAAACTGTACAATTACTACAATAATCAGGCAATGAAACCATAGCTTGAAATATAAATAGAATGAGAAGCTGCTCACAGTTCTACTATCAAACAAGGAACAAGGCCTATCTTTTCTCTTTTTCTGTGAAGTATTAGAATGAAATCATATTTTATGTTTTAAAGACAATTAAAAAAAAATTACTTTTCACTTCAGGAAGTCAAAGCTTACCACAACTGAATGAAGAACTTGGTTCCGTATTACCATTATAGCTGCATTATTTGCTATTCCTCAATTATTAAAAAAATGACTAAACATCCTCTATGAGTGTCATTGCAGAAGCAGTGTAAGGCAACTATGCCCAGACAGCAATTCAAGAGCTAAACAAATGTCAATTAATGAAACCCAATTCAAAATTCATTTGGAATGCTTTGAGTATCTCTATTCAAACTCAAAATGAAATATATAATTTTGCAGCAGTCCTTAAAAAAAAAAAAAACAACCAACAAACAAAACCAGCAAAACCCAAACAATTTGCAAATTATTTTTCTATTTCACCTATTTTTGATGTATTTAAAGTGTAAATAATATTCTAGCAAAAGGGAAAATGAAATAAAAAGACTATTTCCCAACATTTTCCAAGCCAAACTCGTTGGAGCATTCCCTTTTCTAAGGCGACTCTACACAGTGGTCATAGCCATAACAATTACTTCAAATTTTGTGCTTTTCAAAGCTCCCCCGAAAGAGATCCCAGATATTTATTCAACTGACCTTTTTGTTTTGGGCAATGTTACTACACAGGGGGAGGTGGGAAAGTCCCTTGAACAAGCACAACTGACTCACTGAGATTGTCCACCCAATGAGCAGAGAGAAAGATTGAGGAGACACAGCCAGATATATTATACTCATATAGAAGTAAAGACTATGAACATTTTCTGTTACAATCCACCTGGTTTTTATTTCTGTTTAAAATATTGATAACAGAGTTTTCTTCACTTAGTATATTTTTTACATGCCTAAAACTCTAACAACAAAGTGAGATATATACATATTTTTTATTATGTCTGGGTAACTTCTGTAAGTTTTTTGCTGTGTGTGGGTTTTTTTGGTGGGTTGTTTTGTTTTGTTTTTTTTTAATGCAACAGGATAGAATTATGGCCAATTGATAATGTGTCCAGGTGCAGGCCCAGGCAAAAACAGGACTGAATTTGACTTTTGACTTTGTTTACTTACGCTCACTTGGAAATATTGAGAATCCTAAATGCTCCTACCCAGACAGCTTTTCAGTTGTTTCAGGGAATTGTAAACAGCTTTTCTAAGTGTCTGTGCATATAATAGTTGAGAAATGTGTCATCAACTCAACACCACATTAATGCACACAGACATGAGAGCAGAATTAAGCTTACCATTTAGTTTTACAACATCGAGAGTTGTGAGTGTTTACCCATATGATCTCATCACTTCGCTAACAGTTTTTTCAAATAGTTCTATTATACTTATTTGTAACCAGATACTCTTTCCATACCTATATAAAACTAGCAGGTTTAAAGCAAACCTCCTTATTGCTATCCAATTCTATAAACATGAAGTTTTTACAGGTGGCAAGTATGACTCCACTCTCCCCGAAAGTATCCTCAGCACAAGTAAGAATCAGTTTGGAAACCTGGCAGCTGTTTCACCCTCTCTTCCAACCATTAAAGCTAGTGAGCAAACCTTTTCTCTGTAAATAGTTTATCACAGCAGATATTTTTATTACTTGCCTATATACAAGCAAAAATTCTTCAGGCAACATCCTATTAGAAATCCTAGAATTGCTACAAATGCAAAAATACTCTAACAGTAAGTTCAATCATAGCAAATACTGCATTTTAATAATTCAATACTTCAGGAGGAAAGAGAAAAATCCAATTCACTGCAGAAAACAAAGCAAAAGCATGTGTGTATAATTTTAAAGATCACTGAAGCCTAGTTAAACTTCCCTCTAAGAATAGGCTCTTCTTGATTAAATAATCAAAAGCTGACCTTCAAAGCCCTTTAAATGAAGCCCTATTTAGAAAAAGTCCATACAAATAATATCATCTTACTCTGCTCATCAACTCTCTATGTGTGTGTCCTCACAACAGGGACCACCATAAGCATAAATAGCTTTGACTACTGATACACCTCAGAGGGTGAAACTATGCATCAACAGAATTAACATAGCCCATGTGAAGAACCCCTAGTATTAATTAACAACTGTTCTAGGAAGAGCATAGCTAGGCTTTTAGACCTGAAGCACAAAAGGCAGAGCTTTGTTTTCCTCCAAGATGTTATATGAAACTTGTACCAAGTTGGTAACCACACACAAAGCATTCATTCAAGGCCTGTACCATGGACTTTACACAGGATATGAAAATTTTATCTGGAAACCAAAAAAAAGATTGACAAAAGTTCGGTGTTTGACAAACAGCAAACTTCAGCTCACTCAGTTGGGAGGGATTCCATGGGAAGCTTCCCTGGAGGACAAAGGAGCTAGTGAGTTCTGGGAGTTTTTCAGGAACGCTCTCCTCAAAGCACAAAAACAGTTCACCCCCTTGAAAGGTAGGGGAAGGAGGCAGAGCAAGAGGCCCCCGTGGCTTAACTGTGAGCTTCTGAGTTTGCTCAAAAACCAAAACAGAAGTGTACCAGAGATAGAAAAGACGACAAATACCCATTCAGAACAAGAGCATTGCCAGGAGTGCAGAGATGCAGTTAGAAAAGCAAAAGCTCAGCTCAAATAGAAATTGGCCAGAGATGTCAAAAACTACAGGAAAGGGTTCTTCAGGTACACAAACAACAAGCAGAAACAGAATTAAAATACTGGCCCACTGTTAAACAGGAGAGGTGAATTAGTCACCAATGACGCTGAAAAGGCAGAGGTTCTCAACAATTCCTTCGCCTCTGTCTTTACCAGCACTGTTGGGCCCCAGGCCTTGGGCACAAAAACCCAGGCCAATGCAAACACAGGCCCACCATCATCAAAGGGAAATTGGTATGTGAACTATTGCAGGAGCTTGACCCCTACAGATCAATGGGCCCTGACAATATCCACCCAAGGGTGTTAAGAGAGCTGGCTGATGTCATTTCAAGGCCGTTCTCCATAATCTTTGAGAAGTCACAGAGATCGCGCGTCACCCCAGAAGACTGGAAGAAGGCTAATGTCACTGCCATCTACAAAAAGGGCTTAGAGGAGGATCCAAGAAATTATAGGCCCATCAGTCTTTCTTCAGTCCCTGAGAAAGTTATGGAACCAATTCTGCTGGGGGCTATCACCAGTCAAATGAAGCACGGGATTAGGAAAAGCCAGCACAGATTCACCAAGGGCAAGTTGTGCTTGACAAACCTGATGACCTTCTATGACAAAGTAACCTGCTCGGTCAATGTAAGGTGAGCAGCAGACATTGTCTACCTGGATTTCTCCAAGGCTTTCGATACAGTTTCCCCCAGCCTCCTAGAGAGACTCATGTGTTACGGCCTAGACAAGTGGTCTGTGCAGTGGGTGGGGAACTGGCCACACAGTACATAGCTCCGTTTCAAAATGGCAACCTGTCACAAGTGGGGTCCCCCAGGGATCGATTTTGGCCCCAATGCTGTTTAATATCTTCATAAGTGATCTGGATGATGGGATCACATGTACCCTGATGAAATTTGCCAGTGATACCAAAAAGAATGGGGAAGCACACACTTCAAAAGGGAGAGCCATCCTGCAGGAAGACCCGGGTAAGCTGGAAGAGTGGGCTAACAAGAACCTTATGAAGTTCAACAAAGACAAATGTAAGGTCTTGCACCTGGGAAAACATAATCCAGGAATGCAGCACAGACTGGGATCTACCCGGCTGGGGAGCAGTTCTGTGGAAAGGGACCTGGGGGTCCTGGTAGACAACAAGCTCAATATGAGTGCACAGTTTGTTGCTGCAGCAAAGAAAGCCAACAGGATGCTGGGTTGCATCAACAAGGGCGTCACCAGCAGAGATAATGAAGTCATTACACCACTCTACTCAGCACTTGTCAGGCCACACCTGGAATACTGTGTTCAGTTTTGGTCCCTGCCATACAAAAAAAAGATGCGGACAGGCTGGAGAGGGTCCAGAGAAGGGCCACAAAGATGACCAAAGGACTAGGAAGCCTGACATGTGAAGAAAGGCTGAGAACCGGGTTTCTTCAGCCTTGAGAAAAGAAGGCTTAGGGGAGACCTTATAAAAAAAAAATACTGTCATCTTAGAGAGCATCTAGATGGAACTCAACGCAATAATGAAAAACTCCAGTCTTCCATATCCACTGTCCACCGTAGGGGCATTTAATGCTAAAAAATTCGCCTCAGAAGAACACATAAAGGTCAGCATATTTGCTGCCAATTCAATAGGCAGTAGGTGACACTGTTTTGTGGCTAGAATACTGGCCAAACACTGTAAGAAAATGGCATTTCCAGTTCTGCAACTGATTTTGTGTGTGACCTTCAGTAAACTAGTTAATACATTTGAAAAGTTTTGAAATCCTTGTCTCAGACAAAAGTTCTTAACCTTTTGCTCTCACCAGTAAATTGATGCAATGAAAGTAACACAACACCCACCCTTGGGCAGTCATTTCCAAGCTTGCAGGGCAGAATATAGATTTACTATCTGTCAATTTGATAACACACTTGTCAATCTAATGAGGAAGATCAGAATCTGTCCTAGATGTTAATGCAATAAGATCTACTAAAATCATTCCTTCTGAAGTTTTCTGATGGTGGTGAAGTTGGCCTTAAAGTCATAAGCATATATAGCTTCATGAGTGCTAAGTATTAATAAGTAGTTCTGTTTCCAAGGTCAATATTCTTTTTATCTCAGGATGACTCACAAAAGTGTAATCAACCAAAAAAATCTCAATTTACACCCCACTTTCATTTGCGTAGCAGTGACAAGCTGTTCCATTATCTGTGGCTCACAGTGCTTCCAAATTCTGTCATAGATGCAGGAAAAGCCAAACTGACAGGTATGTTCTGCCTACAGAATATACATCTTGGAGGGAAGAACAGAAATTCCATTACAGTTATTAAAATTAGAATGAAACTTAAGTGTGTTTATAAATCCTGGGAAAAAAGTTACTTACTATTAGTCCTACATCATATTATGTCATCTGGCCAAACAGTATTTTAACTCTTTCAGAGGCTTCTGTGTTGGAAATAGAACTGTTGTATTTTTACAGCAAAAAGGAACATATTTACCACATCTTCTTCTCAGATGCATGGAAGAAAAATACATGCTAAAGCAGTATCACAGTATACAACTTTAAACATTGAAAAAAAAAAAGCATTTATTTCCTATCTTTTTTCTTCCTTTTTGTTATTGAATTTTAGGATGCAAAGGCTGGAGTTTAAGGCATCCTCAGAACAATGCCCAATATCTCAAACTATAGAGGAAAAGAAACCTGTCTTTTATATGTGCAAGGAGGATGCACAGTTTGGACCACAATAATCTCTGACAGAGGACATCAAGGTGCAGTGTCCAAGAAAAAGACTGAGCGCGCTATTTCATAAAACAACATGTATTTAACCTAAACTTTTGAAAAAAACCCCCAAACTTAAAATTATGCAACACTAAACATGTCTCTACAGGCTTAAAAAAGCAACCTGTAAGAGCAAATCAGTAAGAAACAAAAGAATCAACCAAATCTAAAAAAAAAAAAAAACAAACCCAATTGCTTGAAGAATAGTGTGAGAACTCCCCAAATACAGCCAAAAGCATGATCTTTTCAGCATAATGCTACAGCAGTTGGAAATACAGAATAAGAGTTATCCATTTGCTAATTTCATCTAATCTAATAAGTATTCGTTTAAATTGTTCTCTTAATATAACAAGACCTGTGAGGTTCATTTCAGTATACAGCTGTCTATAGAAAAAAGATTTCTTTAAGAATATGTATCCATGCAGACCTTTCATTGACACACCACCAACAGAATTCATTCTTCACCCCGTCAGGAATGTTGACCTTCACTGTCAGGATCTTCAGATTTTCCCCTCGGTTAATGGCCAGAATCTGAGTGCAAACATAAATGGCAGAGACAGATGACACACAAAATATCCAAAAGATAAACTTATCAACATTTGTGTATGCACTTGCTTGACATTCTGTAGCAAATCATGATGGTGGTACAGTAAATCAGTTCACAAAAATACTAGCATGTACAGAAAACATCCACAATTTAAACACAGATTAAATCATGCTGTGGCATAACAAATCATACATTTTTTCCAAGAGTCTGCAATCTCAAGATCCAGTTATCTTAAACACACTTGTAATACAAGTCTGCATGAATTTAGTTGGTAGAATAACCTTGTTTAATAACTCAAAGTAAAACTCAAGAAATTCATTGAAAAGTGATTCCAATCAGAACTAGCAATCGGAAAGGCAAAAAGTATCCTCAGGCTTCATTTTGCTTCCCAAGATCAATCCAAATGTAAAATTAATTATGAATCGGAACTTGTGACACAAAGGTAATCAGCCTAATTTGAAAGAGGATAAATTTTTAGTTATTCACACCTAGTTCATAAATAGCTGAAAATATTGTAGATACACTCATTACGTTAATATTAACGCTCTGGCCTTAAAATGTATGCACATATTTCTGGCAAAGTCTTGTGTACACAACTGCATATTCATCATCTAAAGCTAATCTGGATAAAAACATGCAATCTGCACACAGACTTCTACTTTAAATGGAAGTCTGTGGCTCTACATTTAATATCAGGATCACAACACGAGTGGTGCATCCTGGAGGATGCTGGTGGGGTATCTACCAGTCTAACCTCTCTATGAAGATGACGAGTGTTCATCTGAAGCAATCCTTACAGTACTTATTAAGAACTCTCACTGGTCAAGGGATTTTAAAAACAGAACAACAATTAGAAGCAGCTACAAAAACCACACGTTTTTAGATTTCATTTTCCCTTCCAAAATACTTTAAGGCGCAAAAATAAAAAAACCTGCTGGAAGTTGACATTCCTGTATGACTACACATGTTGCTGTATGTAGCAGGCCCTGAGCACTGTCACAACAGAGCATTCTGTGTCAATCATGAACTTTAATTCAATCACTAGCTAACTCAGACATGTCACATATGTTAAATACAACGGTTTAAAATGACTCCAGGACATAGTACCAATTTATATTCCTCAGCCTTACTGCTCCCGTGACATACCAGGCCTGACATATCATTGAACAACAAAGCTAATAATAAAGATTGCATGTGAAATATTATAGCATCTAGTACCTTGACTGCCAAAGCAAATGTTTTCATGTAGACATTAGATAGACACATTTTCACAAATAAATGCATTCATGTTTATTCTGATTTTTTTTTTTTTAAAAAAAGAAAGTTAAATGTCAAGCTAAAATGAAATGAAAATGATGCTCATGACAGAGAATGCATTTGAAAGAATTATAGTGTCACCATTCAGCATGCTGTTACCGGGGTCAATATTTGCATCATATTTTGTTTCCTGGCACACTTTCTGCAGAATGTGTCAGTCACCTGAACTTAAACCAGCTGTACGGCAATCACTAGTGTTTTTTACATTTTCATTCTTAAACAATCTGCCTATCCTGTTTTAAGTGACACTATGTTCATATGTTCAGAGAAGAATTATCAACTGGGAAAAGCTCAATTAAGAAAGTAATTACTCAATTTCTCCCCTTACGATAATAAAGGTGGGTATGTTTTGGGCGTTTTTTAAACAACAGGTTCAAATACAACTCTTCTAGACACAAAGTAAACTTTTAGTTCTGAGAAAAAGACTGGTTTTATGCAAGACTGGAACAGATCTAGCAGAAGGGTTAATAAAAATAACATACGTTTTTAAGAGAAAGCAAGAACAATAACTTTATCTAGTCAGGAGATTTATCAAACCTTATTCTTGTTATCAGAAAAATACAACATCCTTCACATTGCACAGCTCTCATGTTCCAGATTTACTTAGACTCAGTAAGTTTTGTATATTTTGCCAAAGACTTGAATTTCCAATTCCTTTTTAAGTATGAGACTGAAAATAGAGCACTTGCCTCAAAAATTACACTTCATTAGTGAATGCTCTTCCTCCCACCAATTCAGTCATCTCCAAATAGAGGCAAGCAACCCCAAGACATACACAAACACTTAACCTTTTACAATTAGTCAAAAATGCAAATAAACTCTTGAAAGATTTTCTTTTTTCCTTAGTTATGACAGTGTTGGTATGGTTACCCAACTACATCCTAAGAGTCCAGTCAGGTTGTTCTTGCTGCCAAAGGGAGGAACTGTGGCTGAGACTCCTGACAGCAAGTGTTCCAGCTGGAAACACCCACAGGTAGCCATCTGATCATGTCAAAATCTGGAATCAGGTTTTTTAAACAAGTAAGTTTCCTTTTCTTATTTCAGGTTCAGTATTTTAACTTTTTCAAACAACCCGACTCCACACCAGTCCTGATTATTTCGTGGCGCGTGACAACACACCAAATGACAATGGCACAGAAAGTAACCCAGAACTACACCGTGCGCAACAACAGCCACAGAACCAAGCTGCAGCTTACTGCACACCAGTGTACCTCTTGTAATAAACGCTGCAAAGCACATTCATGGCTACAAATGCTTTGGTCATAAAGACACAGCTTATTCTCTTCTAGGTAACATGCTAGTCTATTGCCCGTCCCCTTTACTTACATGTAAGCTACAGCAGAGTTGGGGTGGTACACTGACCTTTAAGCCTAGCACTCCACAGTCAGGTGATGACCAGTTTCAGTGCAGTATTTTATGGAATCCTTTATTTGCAACTCTGCAAAGAGGTGACTTAAGCTGACTTCTACTTTTGCCTCTAGCTCAATACACTGAGAACACTTGTCTGTGCACAGTTGAGATCTTCCAAACAGTGAATTTTGGAAGTGTTCTTCACACACAGCTATTTAACCCGCAGTCCTGGAATATTAGTAAATGTTAACAAATCCCTCCAAGTTTCAGGTTTCCCTGTATCTTTTTTAGGTATAAGCTTCTTCTAAAAACCCTGAACCAAACCAGCAAATTTCTTCACTTAAAGGCATCTATGCCTCTCCCAAAGCACATTCAAGAACACATATTCAACCAGCTTTCTGAATGTAGAAGAGGAGTATTTCTTCAAAGCCTTAGCTGAAGGAAAAACTAAAGACTTCTAGGTATTAAAAGGAACAGTTATAATGCTGTCTTTGTTTCAGCTGGGATAGTTAATTTTCCTTCTAGTAGCTGGTATAGTGCTGTGTTTTGGATTTACCATGAGAATAATGTGGTAACACACTCACGTTTTAGCTATTGCTAAGCAGTGATTACACTAAGGCCAAGTACTTTTCAGCTTCCCATGCTCTGCCAGTGAGGAGGTGCACAGCTGGGAGGGGGCACAGCCAGGACAGCTGACCCAGACCAGCTGAAGGGATATTCCCTACCATCATGCTCAGTATATAAACTGGGGGGAGTTGGCTGGGGGGTCAGCTGACTGGGGGGGGCAGCAATCACTGCTCAGGGACTGGTTGATGTCAGTCAGTGGGTGGTGAGCGGCTGCATCATTTGTTTTTCCTGGGTTTTGCTCCTCTCTTTTTGTTTTTTTTTTCTTTTCATTACCTTTTTTTTTAATTTCAATTACATTTATTTCAATTACATTTTTATTTTATTTCAATGAGTAATCTGTTATTATCTCAACCCACAAGCTTCTTTACTTTCCGATTCTCTCCACCCCATCAGGGTGGGAGAGGGTGAGCAAGCCACTGTGTGGTGCTTGGTTACCGATTGAGGTTAAATCACAACACTCAAGAAAACAAAAGAGAAAAAAAATGGTTATTTGCATCAGCAGGGTAATAAAGAAATTGAAGGTTATGAGAAAGACTTTTGGAAGTACAATACTAGGGCTTAAGCTTAAGGAGGAAATGGCAGATAAAGAAAACACTTTTTCTTTTCATCATCAAAACACAAAAGAGAGACAGAGAAAGGAACTTGAAAACTAACAAAGAACCAAAAATCAACAAAAATGAGAAGATACAGTATTTTTACAGAACAGGGAACTCTACAAACTGCACATGTTGGGGATGTTCATAAAATGCATTCTTTCCCCGACTAGAAGAAAAGAGCCCTGACATACCTTGAGCCCTGAAACCTCAGTGAAGGACAAACAACTCATATCTTCAAGATTCATAATAGAGAAATATTCAATGTGTTAGAATACGCAATAGCAGTAGTACACATTTGAAAGACAACACATAATAGTGCGAAAGTTTCCCATGATTACAGGACTACCAGCTGCAAGAACAGCTTTTATTACTTCACTGGAGAGCCAGAATGGGAAAAGAAAGAAGCATTAAGGTTAGTGACACACATGAAGAGAAATAAAACCAAAACAGATACTAATCTTAACATCAAATAGACAAACTAAGGACACATCCTGGATAAGAAACAGTGCAGCAACAAGGTCAGAGTACTGACCAGGTTTGGGAAATCTGTTTTCTAGCCCTGGCTCTATCTGAGCAACAGTTTTCCTCATGTAGAACAGGAAAAAAAAAGGATGCCTCGAACAAGTAGTATATTATCCCTGAAAACACCCAATACATGTTGCGTATCTCAGTATTCAACACTCTCAGTGCAGGAAAAACTAAACAGTCTTTGACAGCCAAAGTATTCATTCAACAGTAAAGCACCCAAAAAAACCCCCATACAGCACAACATTTAATTTCCTGATGATTCTACAAATCTTTGTGATATGTCACCACAGCAGTCTTAGCTTGCTCTATTGACTTTACCAGACTCTCTAGAAGCAAGTTTTCACCAAATCATTACTGCTATAAATACATTAAATGTTCATACCTAGTACAAAGAGAACAACTCCCGGTACCTCTTCAAACATGTACAGAAGACCTGTCTATTAAAAGCACTTGTACTAAGTTAGTCTTTCACCTAACACCATCCATACTAGGAGTTGGCAGGGAGGGCTTAAAATTAGCGCATACATGTTGTGAAATATTTTTTGTAATACATTCATTTCAACACATGCAAGAAAATCCTTTATTAATTCAAAACATCACACTGTTTTAAAAAAGCAAGCAAAGAGAAAAAGAGAGTATATCATAGATATAAAAGGAAAAGGCAGCCTTCTAAAGGAAAGGGACATTTCTGGTTGGAAGCAGCTAAGAGGGCCTTTTCTGTGTGTTTTTTGTTGTTTCATTTTGGGGTTTTGGTTTGTTGGGGGTTTTTTTGGTTTTGTTTGTTTGTTTGTTTTGGTTTTGTTGGGGTTTTTTTGTTTTGTTTTTTAAGCTAAGGAATTATGACCAAAATAAGAGACAATTCACTTGGTGATTAGTAATGAATCAGGGTAAAGGTCTTGACAGTTGCATTGAGTACATCACATTTTAACCTTTGAACTTCAGTAACAGGGCAGCCTACCTATCAAGTCATCAGTTTCTCATCAGCTGGTAAATTTGCTTTGTCCCTTATTTCTTTTTCTAGTCACATAGGTCTAGACTTAGAGCTTAGGATAACCAAAGATGCTTCACAGAAGGGAATACTGATGACTCACAAAACAAACCCATTTTTGATGGGGTGCATGGGACATTCCCCTGAGGCTTTCTATTTTGATTGTTCAGCTTCTACATGAAGTTGCTGCTGACAAGTGCTGCTTTTGTAAGTCACCTTCAATTTCAATCTTCTGGATCCTACCCTAATACTTCCCACCAGTTTCACCTGACAAGTTTAGTGTCAAATGACTCAGTGCTGCAGCAAACATCCAAAAGAAACAAAGAATAAGTTTATCCAAGTTTGTTTCAAATACTTACACTCTAACCAAGCAGCTTCCTTGACTACACCCCTACAGACGATAAATTATCACTTAGTCTTTATCCCTTTATCCCCCTCCTGATAACACCTGCCATGCACTTGTCACTGGGGGAAGGAAAGGAGGGCATGACACACACTGAAAATAAAACCACACCAGTATTGAAATCTCTAATTATAAATATTTGTTTAATAAGAATTCATTAGACACTGGACATACTGAATAAGCAGGCCTCTGCTCAGTTTCCTAAGACAGATTAACAGCTTAGTCCTGCATTTCAAGAATTTGAAAGTCTATTACCTTTGATACCTGAAAAGCAAAATCATGTATCTTTAGAATCACTTTTAAGCAACAAAATTCAAAAGCAAAGTCACGTTTGCTACAGTTAAAACTCTAAAAAAAAAAAAAAAAAAACCAAGTTTGTAGGTGTACCTGATGATGCTGAATGTTCTTTATATTACAAGAAAACTCATGGTACAGTTGGAATTTATCGATATCTTTTTCGTTTCCACTTTTGGACGACACTTTTGCCAAGGCTGACTGGAGACAAATGTACCTTTGCTGACATCTGAATGAAAGAAATAAATGTTAGTAAGGTATTTTAGCGTGAAGCTTGTAACAAGTCATTACTGCTTGCGTTAAATAAAAATGAATTTTAGAGTCCGCCCAATTACAAGTTACATTAACTCCAATTACCTGCAGAACTGTATTATGTACCTTAATGCTGAGACTGACATAACACATACTGACTGGAACATACCAAGGGAAGAAATTCAAGCAGACCTCAGAAAAAGCTGAACACAGCCCTTCTCCTGAAGGGAATAGATAATCAAAAGCCACCATCTGCATTTCAGTTTGCTCAGTCATTGATTCAACTTCACACAACAGATTTTGTGAAGTTACAAAAAATTATAGCAGTTATCTATTCTATAGAAATGCAACCTCTCTCTTGAATCTACCCAGCTTCAGAATCAATTTCTTGCTTTGAGCACTTACCACCTACAAAACTTCTCATTATTTTTAGGAGTAACAGGGATCCCAAACAGAAAGCTTCCTGAATGCTCCTCATGTTTATTATACAAACAATACACTTTAGATCAACAGGATATATCTGTAGAGCACTGTGTATCCAATTAAGGAGCTTCTAGCAGTCAAAAGAATGAAAGTAGTAGTAACAGCATATCCTTTACAAAACCACCCCAGCACTGAAATTATCACATTGCTGCACCCTAGCCTTCTGATGAAGTTGGCCATTACTCACAATAAAAAGCAAACTAGAGTCAACTGAATGGAACTGAGCAGATTCAAACCAACACTGAATGTTCCTATGAAGATATCTGTTCTTTGATAACCCTGTTCTGTCCCAGATGGTACACAGCAGAAGAAAAAATAAGTAGCTATTACTCTGTCACATCAACCTCTTCGACATGACAAAAAACCTTGAAGTCATTAGGTAATGTAAGAAACCTTAAAGTCAGCTAACACAGTCAAAGGATTAGTAACTCTTGCTTTAAAAACAGTTACATTTGCTTGCCTGATTGACTTCCAATGCCAAAAATCTACGATCACTGCATGTTAATTACACTGACTGGTGTCAAGCAGTAAATATTGGAGCAATTACAAGTAAATAATAAATATTGGATGCATCTCTGGAAAGTCATAGCTTGAAGGAAGTGCAAGGAGAGAAAACTTTCCCTTGCAGATGACTAACTGCAAAGGGAGACACATCCTATCTGGAACAGTCTTTGGGAGTCACAGTGTCATGCCATGCTGGAGATTTATCCTCAACTGATAGACAGGCAGAAAGGCCAAGGAATGTCTCCAGCACAAGTGAAGCAATGGACCGAATGCTATCTCTTCGTAACACTGTTTTCACATCATTAAAATAATGAATTACTGTAATGGGTTTGTGTGGCAAGGTTTTGGTACCGGGGGAGCTACAGGGGTGGCTTCTGTGAGAAGCTGCTAGAAGCTTGCCCTGTGTCCAACAGCGCCAGTGTCAGTCAGCTCCAAGACGGACCTGTTGCTGACCAAGGCCAAGCCCATCAGTGACGGTGCTAGCGCCTCTGGGATAACATATTTAAGAAGAGGTAAAAGTTGCTGCACAACAGCAACTGCAGCCAGAGAGAGCAGTGAGAATATGAGGGAGAAAGAACTCTGCAAACACCCAGATCAGTGAGGAAGGAGGGGCAGGAGGTGCTCCAGGCACTGGAGCAGAGATTCCCCTGCAGCCTGCGGTGAAGACCATGGCGAGGTCGGCTGCAACCTGTAGCTCACAGAGCTCCACGCTGGAGCAGATCTCCACCTGCAGCCCGGGGAGGACCCCAAGCCGGAGCAGGTGGATGCCCAAAGGACACTGTGACCCCATGGGAAGCCACGCTGGAGCAGGTTTGCTGGCAGGACTTGTGACCCTGAGGGGGACCTACACTGGAGCAGCCTGTTCCTGAAGGACTGGACCCTGTGGTAGGGACCCAGGCTGGAGCAGGTGAAGAACTGCAGCCTGTGGGAAGGACTCATGTTGTAGAAGCTCATGGAGGACTGTCTCCTGTGGGAAGGACCCCACACTGGAGGGGAAGAGTGTGAGGAGTCCTCCCCTGAGGAGGAAGGAGCAGGAGAGACAATGTGTGAAGAACTGACCGCAACTCTGTTCTCCGTCCCCCTGCGCTGCTCAGTGGAAGGAGGTAGCAAAAATGAGGAGTCAAGTTGAACCCAGGAAGAAGGGACAGGTGAGGGGAAGGTGTTTTAAGATTTAGTTTTATTTCTCATTATCCTACCCTGATTTGGTTGGCAATAAATTAAAATTAATTTTCCCCAAGTCGAGTCTGTTTTGCCTGTGACAGTAATTAGTGAGTGATCTCCCTGTCCTTAACTAAACCCAGGAGCCTTTCGTTGTATTTTCTCTACCCTGTCCAGCTGAGGAGGGGGGGGGTGATAAAACCAGTTTGGTGGGCACCTGGCATCCAGACAGAGTCAACCCACCACGATTACACACCTGCATGCTAGGAGACTGAATCTTACCATGTAACCAGGAAAATTTATAAAATAAAAAAAAATCCAACTTACAATTTCCTGATAAAATCCAGTGTATCTTTATCTTTAGCGAAGATGTCGGCTAAAATATGCTGTACTCCAGCCTCTACTTCCTGCATAGTTGAAAGTCCTTAGAAGAAAAAACAGTTAATAACTTTAAAAAAAACTAATATGAAAAATTACTTTACACAACTGCATAAGCACTAATAAAGTATACACAAGCTGAAAGAAAATTGATACAAGATATCCAACTGATTTGCAGAGTTTTCAATGAGGAATCTTAGTTCATTAGAATTTTTTTTCACTAAACTTCCTTTCCAATTTTTAGTGAGCCTGAAGTGACCAATGCAGTATCAAAAATCAAAGCAACATTAAGAAGAGAAAAATAATAGTTTTGGGACTTTGATACTAACACATCTTGACATTTATGATGCAAAGTAATTCTTTACAACAATAAAATTGGGTATTTAAGTATAATTTTTGAGGTTGTAATAACAGCAGTAATCACAGCACAAATTAACATGTTTTGCCACTGATATAGAAACCACCTAAAATCTTTGCAGGCAATCCTGCCCTTTCTCTGTGTAATAGTTTTATATTTCCACTGGTTTGTAGCAGGAGTTTGCACAGTGACACTTCCGAGGTCAGGGTACCCTCATCCTCTCCCACAAAAACACTATTCAAACAGTGAAGTTAAAAAATGTCTCCATAAACAGATTTTTCTAGAGACCTGATAAGCAGAATCATTCAACTTTCCAACACACAGAACCATCCCTCGCTTCAAAAGGCCGCAAAAGGTGTCACTGTATTCTCCTTAGCACAGTGGTTGAACTGGACCAGAACCAGAAGGTAATGAAACAAAACTGATATCTTGTATTTTAAAATCAATATATCCAACCCTCTTTCTAGCAACGGTCAGTAACAAATGCTTCAGAGCAAAAAAGCAAGAATATTAGAGTTGGCAGATGCAGGATTAACTGTGTCCTTTAATACACATTATTTTTCATTCTGCTGTCTAATAGACTACCAATATCTTAAAAGAGCTTTATTAACACCACTTTAAAAAACTGCATAGCTCTAATAACTATTATTTTTATTGAATCTAGAACCCTGCTTGTGATTGCGCTATAGAGTTACACACTATAAAAAAATGAATCTTGCCCTTTTTTTAAAAAGGGGAAGCTAAGCTTACCTGCCAGAAAGAATAAGTGTGAGAAAAAGAGTGTGTTATTAAACGCCTGGTCTGATTGGAAGTTGGGGAATTTGGCTCTTTACATCTATAAGTTAGTGTTTTGTATGGCAAAAGTAATGTAACATCAGAATACAAATCTAAGGGAATTGTAAAACATGCATTATATTGAATATGAATGAGACACTGAAGTACCAGAAGTGCACATGGCAACATTATTTTAATTCTAGCAGAGAATTTGAATGAGATAGAACAGACCAAAACCAATCAGGATTAAAAAAAAAAAATCAAAAAGTTCCCATTGAACAAGCACCACTCACATGGGCATTAACTGCACCCATCGCAAAAACAGTACATCCTTGTTTCATTAGAGAAATATTGGACCATGCATACGACTACAAGGAAGAACAAAGTTTTCTGGTGAGCCTACTTCCGTAACTTTCAAATATCTGGCTTTGAAACATGAACTGCTGTTTTTACTTCAGTTTATTTTTAGTGTAAGTTAAAAACCACTGAGAATTTAAAATAACCGAGTATTAAGATTTGATGATAACTTCTCTGCACAGCAAATGGCTCATCCCTTTAACAGAAATTCACTCTGATCTCAAACTGTATATAGGTTATCAACCTGGCTCCCAAGTTGATAAAAGTGACCCAGTTCATATATGTATCTAGTTTCTGATATGCATTTCAAACAATAATCATTATATAAGCCTAAGCAACATTATTTTTAGCACAAAATGGAAAATAGGTGTACCGATTCCAAAAATTGAAGCATTTATGCCGCAATAAATAGCATCCCTTCTGAAGGCACCCTAAATTATTTATTTGAACTTTCACCGTGAAGATTTTCATTTGGCTCTTTAGACTCTGCCAGAATAGTCAGATACGTGGTTGCAGTATACTGCTGTATGAAATAATGGCATATGCTAAAACGCAGTAATTAAACAGTCAGAATATTTGGTAACTGATTTTCAATGCAAAGTTAGGATTATTTTATAAACAATATTTAAATAAAAGAAGAATAGAAGTGGGAAGAGTAAGAGTTGGTCTCAGCAGTAGGTTCATCACTTTTACATTAAAATTCAAAAAAATAAATGTTGGGATAGAGAAGAAAAGCACTTTTCTATTTTATCACCATAGAGAAGGCTGCACAATCTTTGCATTTTATTGTCAGAGATTGCCCCCTACAGACTCACCCATAACTGCATTCACAAAGAAACACAATTCTGCAGTCTGTGTGTGACAATCATCTCGTTAAAGCTCCTACTCACATTTCAGAGATTACGTGTTCTCCAACCCCTACTGTCATTCAATAGCAAAAACTCTCCCGCTTACTCCCAGTCACCAAGGCCAGTTTTTATTAAGATATGCTTTGACGGGTGACATTCACTTCAGCAAAAAGTATGGACATAAGCCCCTTGTACAATCAGCACTGAACCTTCAGTAAACAATTCAAGTAAGTGTAGAACCATGGAGCGGTCACAGGTGTGCAGTGCAGCTCCCTTTCTCTTACCAGTAAATACAGATGTCAACTATACTCTAACATCTCCAGACTTCCAGCTCCTGGAAGACCAGAATGACTGCGATTTACAGCACAAAAAGACAGCAAAGGTTTGGAAGCCATGGCATTAAGTTTAAAATCTACCACATGCTGTTAAAAGAGCTGTGGAATTTGAAATAGTTGCATAATGCAACATCGAAACAATTAAAGTAACTCCCCTTTACAAACATTTTCAAGCATTCAATTAGACATTATTGCTCACGGAAGCAGATTGCTTACCTTTAGTGTTCGGTCTAATGTAAGAAAAGAGATTGAGTTCCATAGGATTCTGCAGAAGGGAGAGCGCAGCAGGTTCTAAGCCCAGCTGCTTAGCCCTCTGGGCTTTGGTGCCTTTACTCCCAGTTTTATAAGGTGCAGACTTAAGACAAACAAAAAAATACAGTTATTAAAAAGCAAGGAAATGTTTCAGTCACAATATGTACTTTGCATTATGCACCATTTAGTTACGCAAGATTACATTTAAACTAAGGATGGTCCAAGAAAGATTAGTATACTGACCACATGGTCTAATTCTTCCAAAGTTCTGCAATTTAATAATGCTGTTAAAAGGCATCCAGATAACTTCCCTTCTTTCTTCAACTTCTGTATCATTGTATGCGTCTTCTTTGCAACAGTACTAAAACGCAAGAGATTGATGTTAACAGTCACATTTCATGGTGAATTAAACAGGCTATTGATTGTGACCTTGTTTATTACACTGCTGAAGCTCTCAAACCTCTGAAGATTGTATCTCATGCTGATCCTCAATAAAACAAGTATAACAATCCAAGAGAGTTTCTAACTATTACTCCTTCTCCAATTAGTTCAAAACTGAATCAAAGTATCTTGTGGTAGCTTTGGGTAAAATCATCAAACAATACTGATGGTCTTTACTGCTACATATGTTTTTGCAAGATTACTGGCCTGGAAGCCAAATAGAAGGGTCCTAAGTTAAACCCATGTTGATAAGCACTTACAGTTCTAAGTCATATCAAGACAGTTCTTGCAGTATCAAGTACAGGGTACCAGACTTTAAACTCTTAGACCTTCAGTAAGATACCTGTGATACCGGATACCACAGGCAGCAAAGGTATTTTGTTACGATTTAAATTACTTGTCCAGACAAGAAGTACCTCAGGCCACCTTCCATCTTTGGAAAGAACCTCCTGCTAGGGGATAGCCAGAAAGTACAAAGGGGAAGACACCACGTTGACAGAACAACTGGCAAGTTTGTGCCCTTGTCATCTCAAGAACCTACAGCCACCCAAAAGCAAGGAGCAGCGAGAGTAGTCTCATTCACCCCTGCAGTGGGCTTTGCGGCAATGGTCCGTGATGGCTTAGCCTGCCCTCTTGATGCACTACAACCTCCAGAAGTGCTCTTCACTAGAGGCTTCACTGTTCCAAGTGGGGAGCCAAGGGATTCTTGGTGATTCTTTTTCTTAGTGCACAGCTTACATCTAATTGGGCTAGGTATCTCCAGGACCTGTAAGCTACTAAAATTGCAGAAAGATTAAGATCTTAATTTTTCTTTGGCAATTAATAATGCTAGATTTGTTGTTACCTAGAGTAAAAAGCAAACGGGCATCAAGCATAATTACCTCAGTTTCGAATCCTCTTCTTGGGGAATTCCTTTATAATTGCAGTATGTACAAAATAGCCAAGCAGGGACACAGAAGCAGCAGCCGGTTGTTACGTACCCTCCCCATCAGATACCACCCTGTATGAACTTACGTACCGTAGCTCTTCCAATGTTTGCTGCACTTCTCGCAAGGCATCAGCTTCCAGATTATTGATGAGTTCTTTCCGATACCGAGCAATAAAAGGAATTGTGTTTTCTTCTTGAAAGAGGCGAATTAAGTTTGAACATACCCATGGTTCAACATTTGTTATTTCTGACAAGGCCTGTCAGAAGGAAAACAAAACAAACAAAAACATTTAAAAGAGGTGACAGATTGCTTCAAAGAGCCTCTCACTCAAAGTTCAAAACCACCCCTAGAGTATTATGCTGGCCAGCAGGGACTACTGTCCTCCCCAAGACAGGATGCCAGGCTTCCCATGCATCCAGCCATCACACCCAGTACTTCAGAAAGACATGCAGCAACCAATGCTTCCAGAAACTTTTAACTACATAAAAAATTCAGGAAGGAATCCCTCTTGGGAACAGAAAAAAAACCAAGCAATTAAAAAAATAAATCAGAAAGACAACAAACTGCACATGGCAACTCAGAAAACTTGGAGCTTTTTTTTTTTTTTTTTAAACCAACACTGACATAGCTCATGGTTAAACAAAACAAAGAAAACTCACAAACCCAAACCTGATGTAAATCCCACTGCACCAATAACTGGAAACCAGCATGATACTAGTAAATATTTCAAGATAAACCAAGCCTCACAAAGTTAAACATGATTTTGTACAAATTGGACTTTCTAAAGATAAGTTATAGTGTATATATATGGGATCCAGGACAAACAGTGCAAGTACCTTAGCTTATTAACATTTTACCTAACACAGTTTTTGTTCTTTGCTACAGTTATTCTCATAAATGGCTGATATAAAAGCCTTTCAAAGGTTTTACTCTGAAGCCTAAAAATATAACAAGTCCTGCACAATCATATTCGCTGCTTCTAGAGCAGCAATACATAAAAACCAAATTCTCCAGCTGCATTTCCAGGAAAATTTTAGAAGATTTGGGAACAAAATTTTATACCTTTCTTAAGCAAGCAGTACTAAGCATGATTAATAGGATGTACCCAATCTATTCCCATTCTGTTCATATTAAAATCTTCCATAACCATACCCAGCCTCCCAGAGCAGAAGCTATGCTAAAACTGCCTTCATCTGAACAGTTTCAAAGTTAACATCCTGCAAAAACAAAGATGATGTCTCCCTTGATGTCACTGTTGTTCCAAGAATGCAATATCCTCCTTGATGGTACTGTAAATTGATATACACTCTCAAATGAGTCTCTACAACAAAATGATCCACACCAAATCTTAAATTCTGAAACTATGCACACAGACATCCCAAATCTTTCAGCATCCCTTCCTGTAGGAGTTTCAGTTGACTATATCCACAAAAAACTCCCATGTGCTGAGACTAAAGAAATGTGCAAAGTGTTACAGGCTAGCTTTATACTAGGGACTGCCTAAGTCACAGATATTTGAATAATGTTAAAATTTGAACTTTTAACAGCTACCAATAAACATTTATATTTATACATGTATTATGACAATTTAAGCAGAGGTTAAACAACTACTTAACAGTACAATGACTCTCTGACACTCCAACTGAGGCCAAGAGGACTCAAATTGTACATAAGATTCTAAGGGCTAATTATGTAGGAAATGGTTTCATTGATACCTCTGAAAAGGAAAAGATCTCATACCTGTACAATATCCCAGTTCATTTCAAACTCTTCTTTTACTTTGTTGCCTCCTAGATTTTTTACTGGCTTTCCTTCAGGACATGTAGTCGACTTAATCTTTTTAAAAGGTGGTTCATCGAATGCAAAATCCTCCTCAGATTTCTCATGTTTCATTTCATTTCCCACTACAGGAACACTTGTTGAGGGTTCTTCATCACTCTCTAAACTCTTCACGTTTTTGCCTTGGAATGAATTTATTTCCATTTTTTCTGGCCCTTCTGGCTTTCGATTTGAAGTTTTTGGCTTAGTGCCTACATATTCTTCCTTAGGTTTTAGAAGTTGCATTCTATTATCTTCTGCAGGAGCAATTGGCAATGATACATCCTGCCAAAAAGGCATTAAAACCATATTAAGCATCGACTGTTACAAACTGGTTCAACATTTAAATTAAAACCTAGGAAGACGTGATATCAGACATAATTTTCCCAAGTGATGTCTCTGTCTGGCAAGGAAATGCCAAGTCAGAAATCAAGTAACCTGAAATATATCTTCCATGGAGGAAAAGATACAAACATACCCAGCGGAACTGTGATTTAAAAGATCAAATAAAATTATCCTGGAAAGACTTTAATGGAGCTCTCCTTCAGAAGACACAGACCTACAGTCCTTGCCTCCACCCAACAAAACAGCAGGGCAGGGAAGCACTCTTCTAATGAGGTGTTAGGTGCAGCATGGGAACTGGAGCGGTGATTTGGCCTGCTAAGATGCTCTTTAACTTCGGACAAGACACACCTTCTTTCCTGAATTTCCCCTGAGATCATCTTCAGAATCCACGAATGTATTTCTCAATATGCCACACACGTCAAAATATTCAGAAAAATCAGTATAAACCAGAAGGACTGGCTTCTGTCATGACCCCACCTCTGATGTTACTCTTTGACAGAAGTACGTAACTTCCAATAGAAGTGCATCTTATATTCATCATAATAAAACTGCGATCCTTACTGGGTTGAACAGCCATGCAAAGAAGCATAAGTACAGGCCTTCTTTTTGTTGTGGTACCCAGCTGGTGAAAAGGTAGAAGACATCAAAGGTACAACACAGAATTAGAGTGTTTAGTTTTCATTAGAGAAAGAAGAACAGATATATTTATTCATTTTTGTTGAAAGATTTCCAGGGAAAACCAAGTCGCATTATAATTTTAAAGGAGGGCCCTTAGATCTGGGACACTTAAATACCTAAGAAAGCCACGTTTATCAAGCATACTGAATATTCACAGTAGCAGTGGAATCAGATGAGCTGATCAGTCTCAGGCAACCAAATGAACCAGAGCTGGAAAAATTCTCATCACATTGCTTGCCAACCACAGTAATTAAATGTCTTTTGGTTACAGGTACTCACCATTTCCTCTTTTATTGCTACCTTTTTGACCTTTTTCCTGGCCACAGCTGACCGTGGAACAGCAGCTTTTTTAGGTTTTGCCTCATTTTTCTTTGGCAACCGAGGTTTCTTGGTGATTTTGCGTTTTGGCTGCCACTCCTCCTCTTCCTGCTCTGATTCAGAGCTCCTGAAAAACAAATAAGTGAACAATATTGCTTACAGGAAGAATAAAAATAATAGGCAAGCCAGCCTTTTCTGACACACAAGCAAGACAGTGTTTTCTGACATGAAAGGAAGTGAACAGGAAAAAAGTGGGCAGACTCAACAAATACAGGTCTTTAGTGCTGCTGCAGAGCTAATGGCTGGAATGATTTACCAAACTTACCTGAAGCTGGTCACTGGGATGTATACACACCCCATGGACTAGCAATTCAGTTTCACCCTATCTTCACTGTGAGCATGAAACAGCGTAAGTAATTTGTGTTTTATTAATAAGTTTTAATGCACAAAGCTTCAGTTATCAACCTCACAGAAACTGAGTGTTGTTTTTATGCAATCGCTCGGGCTTAGCATAAACCTTGAAAAAAATCCTAAGGAAAAAAGTAATCTTACAAATTAAGAAATGAAGGTAGTTCATCATCTTCTGATGGAAGGGCTTTGGCTTCCGATTTCACCCTCCTTGGTAGGGATGACATCTGAAACAGAGACAAGAAGAGAGAAACAGAACATTTGGCTGCAGCTGTATTCCCTTATGCAGTCCTTTACCTCACTGCCAAGTATGGTGAAGACATTATAAGGGAAATCACAAAAGTTTCTTCTAGGAGCAAGTTTGGATTTCTTAGTATCCAAGAATTTAGGCCACAGAAGCACACATTCAACTACCTTTTCAAGTGAGCAAACAGACAAACCAGTAATATAGCCTCTCAGATCATTTTTCTCTTCAAATGGAGGTAATTATTTGGCTTGCATGTAAAGCTATCCTAGCAAAAAGAACACTGGTTCTCAGACGTATTATTGTGTGTCACTTACATACTGTGCCAGTCTTTCCTCCATCAATCTAAGCATCGCAAAAAATAAAATTAACATCTAGTAAAGTGAGCTTGTATATGGTTTTGATGTGAACAAGACAAAAGGATTGCCCATTTTGATCCAGAATTTTACCTTTAAAGACTGTCTGTTGCTTGTATGCACAATAAAAACAATGATTTTGAAAGAGCTGTTGATTAGCATATAGAAAGTACGTAAAACGATTACCGAAGGTAAAAAGAGAAGGCACGGACTTTTTTCTGACCTGAGATTTACATCTACAATAGCTGCATTTCAGTTAATCAGTTATAGAATTTTTGGCAATGGTTGGGCCCATGTATTTCAGTAATCATATCTGGCAGTTTTAGTCAGAGAATTTTAGGTACCCTCAAAATTTTACCTGCCAGAAAATTAAAATTTAAAAAATAAACAAAATACATAGAACATTTCTGTAACTATAACATTAATAAACATATTTTACCTGTATCTGGTACAATTTCATCATTCTTCACATTCTATTCTCCAGTTCCGTACTCAAAAACTTTTTGCACCTTGACCTTTGATCCAGCCTTACCACTGCGACATGAGCCTTAAGGTCGCATGTTTGCACATGCAGACTGGATACGTGTTTTGCAAAGTGCCATTTAACTCAAGGGTAAAACGCTCTTTAATCCAGCTTTATTCTGGCCTCTGTTCAAGCACTAGAAGCATAACTATTGTTATAAATGGCTTTCAACAAGTTTTCCTTGTGAAGCAGTATGAGAATTTAAGGACTTTTTTCAGCACCACAACAGAAGGAAGACTATTGAGGGCCAAATCAAATAGCACTAGCTATTAGCTTGCTTGCAAAACGCCTTCTTGTAGCAATCGTCATAGTCAGCAGCAGGTCGGCATTTCTGTGCCGTTGCACTGACCGAAAACCCATTAAGTGGCTGGTTAGAATACACATCTACCACAGGAAAACAGAAACCTCTGCAGAACACAAAAAAATATTACTTACCGTATTAGCTTCCCAGGTGGCTTTTCACTGTCAGTTCTGAGACACCTGCAACTTCACCCAGCCACTTTGCTTCTCTGTTTTCTTTTGCTCCCTATAGCTGAACAGTCATTATCGTAGTCTTGAATTAATTATCTATTTATTCCCATTACCTCAGAGGCATGAAAATAATCTTTCCACTTTATACTGTACTTTAATCTGTGAATGGGAGAAACAGAAAACACTATTCACATTTGCAACACCCAGATTTCCAGAATTAGGTAACGCCTAAGCCAGATGGATCTCTAATCCATTGTTTGCAGGCACTGGGACACTTTTCACATGGTTAGGTCTCACAGTTCTGTTTTCAAACTAGGTATTTAGCATACAATATCATTATCTGTCACGCTTCTTCAGATAATGCAAGTAGGTGGGTATTTTTTAATATTCCAGGCAATTTTGGAAGCCAGTGATCAGTTTTTAAACACTCCAGCTAGCTTTTTCATAGTTACCCATTGACTCATAGCAAGGAAGAAAAAGCCAACACACATGTTCTCTCACCTGAGGTCAGCATTACCCCTATGTAACACTGCTCTCTAAACGTCCCTGACAGTTTTGGACACTCAGCACATCACCATGATAGTTTTGGGGCTTACCCAAAAGCCAAGGTAAAAGGAAAGCCTCATCCAGAAGGTCTTTTTTCTGCTAGTATTTCCCTTTCATCTTAAGCAGCAAAGGGCAGGGACTCAAAATATCTCAACATATGTATTGTTACATTAAGTAAGATTATGGCAAGAGTAAAGCTTACTCTATGAAGTTAATTGCACTTCCTGCCATCCAACACTGGTTACCGATTTAACTCTTCGTATCAGCGTAAGACTAGGAGATGAGCTCCTTGGTTTATGAAACCAGGCACTTTCCACATTCTTCATGAACAGATTAGTATTTGCTCCTACATCCTTAAGTCCAAGAATTACCATATAGCAAATATAAAATGGCATAGCAAAGCATGCAATTGGCTAGAAAGTGATATGTAATAAGGCTATATCTTTATGGGACAGTTGAATGTGGTTTTTTTCTTTTGATTTTTTGGATTTTCCACTTCAAAAAATAATTAGATCATTTTTTAACTGTTTGTTCAGTCCTTCAGAAAGCCGTAGAAGTATCAAAAACGTTTGATCCAGAAGTTCAAAGAAGGTAAGACCAGCACAGAATCTGCCCTCTGTCCCATGCATCAATATTGTGTCAGTTCTTACAAGCACGTAGTGAGTTGGGACCGGCCTCAGATACATAAACTCCAACTTCCATTATACTACTAAATTTTCTTGAAAAGAGTGGTAGCCTAAAGGCACTGCACTTAAGTTAATTTGAACTTATGTAAGATGTGAATTTTAGGTAGAAAACTTATTTCAGAGTAACTCTGCATGAACAGACAAGCCATGGTCAGAAGCCAAAATGGAGTTCTACAGCTCAAAATAAAAGCCCAATACCAAAGTGCATCTGTGAGATGAATATCAAACATGGGGTATCACAAAGGGGAAAAAAAAAGTCACGATATTTCACTGTGAAGTGGTGCCAAGTCATAACCCCCTCCCCTTCTAATAACATATATATCGAACCAACTGTACTTCACATTTGTAGAAAAAGAATCTTGCAGTTGTTACATACATTCTTTTTGTTTACAAAGAATCATCTTTTTCATTCGAATCCTCAAAAGTACTACTGATTTGATTCCAAATTGCCAGACTGCTGCCTGCTAAATTTTCCTCCTGAGCTGCCTGCACTAGGGTGTGCTAACACCTACAGTTAATGACTAAGAAAAACAGTCCTTCTGTGATTCACTGCGGAGGGGGAGGCAAGGAAGAGGATGAAAAAGCAACGAGTCTAAATGCCACTGATGATGATGAATAACTATTACAGATTAAAAAAAAAAACAAAACCAAACAACTTAGAGACAGTCCCTGAAGTGAGGCAGGAAGACTCAAGAAACAGGCAAACACAGTTATGCTCCATATGGGGCATCTATAATGCTGACTGCATTGACTACATACAAGGCCATCAAACAAGCTATTGCCTGCTCCGTGCTCTGCTTCTACTGGGATATAATCCCCCATGTCTCCTGCCTCAAGCATTGAGGGAGCTTGGATGATCTTTCTATTCGCCCTCCCACAGCGTGCTGGGCTCAAGACAGCATGAAGTTGGCCACCTATCTCCTATTATATTTTCACCAGATAGACTGGCCTCAGTGGGAAAACTGCCTTTACCTCTTCATTCTCTGTCACTTCCAGGTAACAGTACACAAAGTGAGGGCTGGTTTCTACTCTGAGGAAAGAAACTATAGCTTGCATAGATCTGTGTCCCTTTCCCAAATCCAGAGAAGCCCCACAGCTGTGGAAAAGACAATTACAAAACTGACTGCTTCGTGAAAAATGAAGGGTAATCAATTTATACTAGACACAAATCAGAGTAAACTTTTTTCCCCTCCTGTGCCTGTGTTCAGTATTGCTGTACCTTATGGCAGGTGTTTGCAGTGCCTGGATTACTGGTGTCTCCTGTACATACCACCTGAAGGAAGTAAAACACACAGTATCCAGTGATACGCACGAGTTACCCCTACGTAGGATTTCACTGGCTTGCCAGTTGGCATACTGAACTTCTACAGCTCTGTTCTAGCAGTTCTAACACCTGAGGCCAGCAAACTGACAAGTAACATTTGCTAACACATTACTTTTTTCCTATTATAAATGTATCAGAAACTTTGCAGTCATTAAAAAAAAAAAAGTTGTTCCTTGAGGAAAAGAGTTCTTAATCATCTCACCAACAGTATTTTCCTTCCATGCCAGCCACCAGAAGCTAGGAGCTAGAAACTTCAGCCTTGCCCAAATACTTCAGCTCCCAACTCCTGCTTCATTTCACAGAGTGATCCACGTACTGTATTTTGCCTCTGTGCAATAGACTGAAACCTTAATGCTGAACCTTCACACTAGACCCTTCATCCCCTATTCAAGAAGATTAAACCTCCTCTGCCTGTCCATCTCCCAAATGACAGCAGGCAGCATGAAACATCATTGCTTGGAACACCTGAATTCTCTTTGCTTCACACATTCGGTCATCACTAAAGCCATGCTTCTCCACAAAACTCAAAACACTAGCAGCGTGTTCTTAGAAAGTACTTCACACCTACAAAATGAAAGAGGACTTTGCAGAGCTATTATGCTATCCAGTGAAGAAGAGCTGAAACTATTTAAATCATTGCTATCGTAGATAAATGTATCTCCCAGGCCTACTCTCCAAATAGTTTGGCCTCAGTTCTGTTGCCAGTTCTTTTCTTCCTACCAATTCTATTCTCTGCATCCACTGCAGAGCTCCACAAGGCATTTGAGTTATCCTGACGGCTGTAAATAGCACACCTTCTCCCTGCCTGTCAGCTACTCATTAAAATAAGGCTAGTGTAGTTTGGTGCTGGGCCACACCAGGAATAAAGACGGACAGGGTAGCTCTTATTGTATGCCACTGTACAGAATCTTAATATGGGTATGCACGAAACATACAGCAAGGAAGTAAGCATCCCTCTGATCTCTCCCCCCAAACAGGAGTTCTAGGCAGCGTATAGAATATAAGCAGATTGAGGCTTTAAAGGCCTTATGTTAAAGAGCAACCCAAGTCTCATTTAGAGACTAACATTCACTTCAACTTCCCTATTCATGCAAAGATACAACCTATTAGAAGTAAATTTCATCATATGTGAATCCAGGTGGCAGAAACAACTGCTTGAGAAAAGGTTAATAACAGTTTATAAGTTATTAGATTAAAAACCCTCCTCCTCCCCCCACTCTCCCACTCCCTTGCCCCCTTCCCCCCAAAAAGCCAAGTACTAGCACAAGGCTATGTGTTGTGTTGTAGCTCCACCATTAGAACAATTTTCAGAGTCAGAAATTGCTCCAGTAATCCTAATAGACTCTGACATCTCCTACAGCACACTTCAGAAAAAAATTGTATTTAACAGTTGAAAGCTAAAGAAAAGATTACACTTCCACAGTATGATCAAATGAATGCCATTACAGCAAATTAAAACCTCATAACCTTACTACATTAAGTCACATAAATCCCTCATAACCACAGAAATATAGATCTGAATATCAACTAAGTCTACAGCACCTTACAACTCAATCAAATAGATTCTTCTATCTGAGGTTACCGGATTTAAAAAAAACACCAAACAATACAGAACCAAACACACACACTACCACACATATACTTGAAAATTAATTTCATTTCAGTAACTGCAAAAAAATCCATCTCCAGCAGAAAAGGACACAGAAACTTCTAAAGCTCTTTTCCACTTAATCTAAAAAAATTTATTCCTTACAGAAGGGAAATCTGTCTATGCAGGAAGCTCCTCAAACTTTGCTCTGCAGCCTCTGCTTTTCTAGCATGAATAAAATAGCAATGGTAAAAGAATTTTGCATTTTAGCTTCTTAAATCACATAGTACTAGGCAAATGACAGTTTATTATAACACCAAGCATCTGGGGCATGACATAAAAACCACTATGAATCCCACACGACAAGTGAATTTCAGACCATTATTAGTAGCAGCAGAATGGCCCACTTCATTATATTTAGGCTCTCAACAGTTTGATTTTGCTTGTCATTTTAAGACACTTCCATTGCATTCTAGAATAACATCCTAAGAAGAAATCAAGGTGTGAGCATACTGTCAGCAGCAAAGAGGAAAAAATGGGTAGGGACTTGTATGGAGTTTGCTCTATCACTCCAGACAGTTTTTATAACCTGTAACAACTAAGTTGTACCTGAAAATATAAATCGAACTTACTGTAATCCTCTCGAGGTTAAAACCTTGGAGAACTCCCAAACACTTTTGCTCAGAGAAGCTGGAGCAGCACGTTTCCACAGACTTTTCCTTCACAAAGCCAGTCAGGACTGCCTGTGAAAGGAGTCGCAAACACAAATCAGGAGACTCCACTGCCATACTGGAAAATTACAGCCAGAATGGAAGGGAAGAGACCTATAGGGTACGCACATACAGCAAAACAATGCCCAACATTAATCAGAAAGGAAAAGGTATAAGACTAGTAGGAGTACCCACCTACTACTACTACTTAAAGAAGTACCATCAAAAAGGCAAACCACCAAGGTTGCGCCCTTAGAAAGCACGCTCTCCTCCACACCTGTCCTGTAACTAGTGGTCCCACTGGGGAAAAGAACAACCTGCGTTACGCAGCAGCCTGTCAATGAATCGTAAGAGGTGTGCACAGGCGGCGGGGATGGACACTTTCCGTGCCTTTTTTTAATCCACTTATCTCAAACCACCTATGAAAACAGATATTAGCCGAAACCAGGGGGATACTGCTTCTGATCCAGTCACAGACTGCTATATCATGCGCAGCTACTCCTGCCCTCCAGTCCAGCAAACTAGCCACACGGCAACACTCCCCTCCAGCTTCATTAAATGGGAGGTCTTCGCTCCCGAAGGATAAGGAAGATGCACATCTGCTCTGCATGGCGACAGCCACAGCAGGGTTTATCACACCCCTAACACTCGTTTTGGAGTCTGGCAGGCACAAGGGGAGTCGAGAGCAAAGCACTGGTTGTTGCTTGGTGACTCACTACCATCCAGATCACTGCTTTTCGTCCCAGAAACGTGACCAAGCTTACAATACACTTCACGTAATTCCAAGCCCCATTCTTCCCCAGACGACACCCCACTCTCCTCGGATCTCTTGACAGCATTCAAGAAGAAAGACTAATTGAGCTTCATTTCACCCCCCGTGCCTGGGAAGGGCAAGTTTCCCAGCCAGACCCACGGGGATCAGCCACCTCACAAGCCCCTGCCTGCCCCCAGGGACGGCGGGGGCACAGGATTCAGCCCAGCGGAGGCCGGAGCCCGGCGCCCTCCCTCCCTCCCGGGCCCCGGCGCCCCCGGGCGCTGCCGCTCGCGCCCCCGGTGCCGCTCACCCGCCCCCTGGGGCTCTCGCAGAGCGGGGCCGCGGGCACCGTTTCAAGGCGAGAAGAGCCCCGAGCAACACTTTCCCGCCGGGCTGGGGGCGAGGCAGGGAACAGAAACGGAGGCCCAGGAAGGAAATGGCTCGTTTCCACCTCAACAACCGAGACAACAGGAACGCCCCGCTTGCCAGCGCCGACGGGGCCCGACACGGAGGGCACCGCTTCCCGCCCTGCCTCACCCGCGACTTCAGGCCGAGCCCGGCGAGGGGCGGGAAGCGTCCCGAAACGTTACCCCCTGCCTCCGGCTGTCGCGTTTGAAAGGGCCGCCAGGGCAGCCATGGCGGAGCCGCCCGCCCGACGCGCCGCGGGGAGGAGCAGGAAGCAGCGGTCGCGCCGCGCCGCAGGAAGCGGGTACTGGAGGAGGGCGGGGTCAGCGGCGGACCCGCCCCCGCCCCACCTCCGCCGGCCCGCGGGCCGCTCGCCAGAAGCGGCGGGGTTCCAAGGGGCAGCGGTGGCGCCGGGAGGGTCCCAGCCGCACGGCCGCCGCCAGGTGGCACTGAGCGCGGGCCGGGGCCGGGGCCGGGGCCGGGGCCGGGGCCTGGGTCTGGGCTTGGGCTTGGGCTTGGGGAGAGGAGAGGAAGAGGAGTGGAGTGGGGAGTAGAGCCGGGGCCGGGAAGCCGGTTCGTGTGCTGGGGCCAGGGCCAGGGCCAGGGCCAGGGCCAGGGCCGGGGCCAGCTGTGGGCAGAGTGGAAACCGGCCTGCCCATGCGAGTGTGGGTGTCTGTCCCCGTGCCTCAGCAGACCTGAGTAAGGGGGTCCACTCAAACCAGGTCTCCCCCCCCCAGTCCCTTCGGGCGGGTGCCGGTTGCAGAATTACCCGGGGACACCCGACGGCACCTCGTGCAAGGGCCTAACGTGGCCTCGAGGTGTCTCAGGTGCAATGCAATGGCGGTGTTTGGCGATGGTTATCAGATCTCCCCTTCCCCTCGTGTTGGTGGTTAACGGCTCACCCCTTCCACTCTTGGTGTTATCGGCTCTTCCCCCCTCTCATGTGGTGTGGGGTGAAGATGTGAGGGCTGTGGGTCCGACGCCCCTGCGTCTGCTGCAATGCAAAAGGACCAGCTGCCTTTCACTTAAATTAAGGACAAAGAGCGGAGATGCAAAATGTCTGGGTTCAATTCCTGGTTGATGGGAATTTGAAAGGTGTTAGAAACGTTTCCCCTGCTTTGCTAGGCAAAAAAAAAGCATTGTAAAGTGAGGTTAGTTTTTCACAGGGGTGTTAGGAAGCAGCAATCTTCTTTGTGTGAAGCTGAGATACTATATCAAGGGTGACCACAGAAGACGTAGAAATAACTGTCTCTTCAGCCCACTGGGTAGATAAGAGCATGTAGAGCCAAATATGCATAGACTGTTCCTGTTCCTTTACCCCTGCAAACTAGAACTTGTCTTATTTTTCCTTATAACTATAAACATTTGCACTCTAGTGCTGGACAAGTGTCCAAGTGTCAGTTACCCATCTTAAAGCTTCATATAAAGTTAGGCTTCTCTGCATTCCCTGCATCTACTCCTTTTTCATCTCTATCTACAATGTTAAGGTTCAACAAGGATCCTGTGAAGTCCATCTCATACATAAAGTTTAATGGGTGCTGGTTTCTGGAGCCATTGCTGGAAGAGTGGAGCAAGTAAGCTGTTACATTAAAGCCGCCTTTCAAGCTTCCATTACCCTAAAAGGTTTTCTGCTTTGTATCATAAATATTTGTAACTTGTGGTCATAACTACCAGCCAGCTGTCTTCCAGCCTTGGAACAGCAATATCTTAAATGTAACTAAGGTGTAATAAACTTAAATAATTCATAATTTTTCACCTTGACTTTATAATAAATGTGTGTTGAATGGTCTGGAATTACTTTAAACACAATAATGTTCAATGCAGTCTCTTTCTGTGAGGTTTACCTGACCTCTATAGCTTTTGGGGGCCTGGAGAGAAACTTATGCACATACTTGTCTTTATGCATGGGGTTGTATCTCTGATGCCAAATCTTCAGCTGATGTAAACTGTCACCACTATGTTGATTTCAATAGGGCCTGTGATTTACACAAGTTGAGGATCTGACTCACAGACGTCAACAGGACTGTTCACATATTTAAAGGTAATCAAGTGTGTAAGTGTTTGCACTCTCGGAGCTGATTCCCTTGGAATTTTGTCCTAGTAAGAGCTGAGCAAAGAGTAGTGTAGTCTAATGCTAGGGAAATATCCATTGCTAAGACTGAGCTGTTGTAATTTAACCAGTTAATGTCAAAGGTATGAAATTATGTTAGAACCTCAGACAGTTTTTCAGCTGAAACATGGTCATTTATTATGGGTAAGGTTCTGGTTTTTTGTATTTCAGATCAGATGCTGCTCCTATGCCAATGTGAAAACAACCTTTAAATATAGGAACTTGGTGCACTATGTAACTAAGGACAAAAGAGTGTGACTATAAATAGCTTTAAAATCATATTTAAATACTTGGTCTGATTATATTTTGTAATACAATGAAACTTTGCAGAATATAAAAACACTGCCTGTGTCATCTGACTCCTTTGATGCACGCATTAAAATTCCTATGTCTAAGTACATATCATGGAGTCAACTTCATTTCTCTTCTATTAATAGTTTGAAATTAGGTCACCATTCTTGTAAGAATGGGCTAAGCCTGTACAACTGATTTTAAGGAAATTTTCTATATAAAAATGTCTGTGTTTTTTTCTCATGCTTACCTCCAGTGACACAATTATTTATCTATAATCAGTAATTTTACTGTCTGTTCTGGCATATGTATTCTATGCTGGCAGGTTTTTTTAGATTTGTTTATAGTGACCCCTGCTACAAAAGATTTAAGACTGACGTTTCTCTAAACCTTGAAAAAGGCATTCACCCAATTATTTCAGAGTTCAGTTCAAAAGAACCAACCAGTTGTAAATTCAAGTATATAAAATTTGAAACTCCCTAATTTGGATCATTTTCAATAAAATGAGTCTAATCATACATGGCTTTTTTTCTTCTCTTGAATGTGTAGCATTTACTTTCTAATGCAATGCAATATAGTTACAAAGTGAAATAGCTTTCCATGTCCTAGGTGTAATGCTTGTTCTTTGTGTTATTGTTCTTTGATAAGGACTAGACTTGACACCAGTAAATCATTGTCTGAACTGCTGTATGTTAATGTTATTAGAGCTCCACTCAGGAAAGCACATGCTTACGTTTATCTATATTCAGGACAGCAAAATAGTAAAAATGCAGATTAAAGCATAGGACTAAGTTTACACACAGATTACCTCTTTTGTTTCAGAAGGGCTTAAGTGGCAGTCTATTCCAGTGTTGCTCTGAATAGAATGCTTTCTCAAGCTTGAGCTTAAAAATTCTTCAGCACGAGGTATGGGTATGTGCTCTTTTACAAGCAAAACATCCAACTATGCTCTGTGCTAGCCAAAAGCTGTGTAGCCATCGCTAGTGCATCACAATCTGAACTAATGGGCCCTGCTAATGGAGAGTGCATGAGCTGCAGCTTTATGCTGTTAGGGCTTCCTACCAGTCTGCAGGCTGGACAAAGTAAGCGTATAGTTGTTTGCAAAAGACGCTCCAGGTATAACCATGGTAAAATCTCTCATCTATGTATTAGTACAAATGTTATCATACAAATATATATGCCTGATATTATTTTTAAGGCTGTGTTTAAAGATTATTATTTACGCTGCAAAGCCAAGCAAAAAGCCATGCTTAGAGCTCCTTGTGTAATCTTTAAACAGTCCTTTGTGCAAATACTGATGAAAGGAGGCATCCCATGGAAAATTGTGAGACTATCATAGTGAAATAAACACAAGGAGGCAGAATTAAAAACTGATGAGGAGTCTGAATTGTCCCTTTCCACCCTGAGGCCTTCATGCTGCATTCTTGGCAGCATTCTCATATGGCTGAATGCAATTTTGTAAGTCTGACAGAAAGGTAAAAGCTAACTTGAGTGCAATTATCCCATATCCTATATTACCAGTGAGGATTGAATCCTGTATCTTTTCCACAGTAGCCATAGTTCAATATAAAACCAGTGAAATTTGTAATTTTGGTGTAGGATGATGGATTACGGTTCCTAACAGTGGTCAGTCGGAAGAAACTTAGCAGAGCTGCATTTCTTTCTCTTTTTCTGGGAGCTGCAAAAATTGACGTCACCTGAAATGTCAGGAGGGGGGGTGAGCCAGTGGGACAATGTGCTGGGTCTTCCTCTCTCCTCCTTGAGAACTGGAGATGTTCAGCCCTTTGCAGTGTTCCCAAAAATTGGCCGTTGGGAGCAGATGCTGGATTACTTATGGTATGAGAGTGCAACCTGGTTCTTGGCCACTCTGCGGGAACATGCTGAGGGTCATACAGTCTATCCTCAGGCTTCATAAGGAATGTAATCCATACTCCTGTTTCCTACCTCAGCAGTTTGGCAGCTCCTGAGTTAGCTGCTTCTGCAGCCATTACTGCTGCTTTTGGTGATGGTGTGAGCTGAACCATGAGATGTTCATGTGTTTTGTTATCATCTTGGCAGACTGATGAAAATTTCCTGAGGAGTGCAACTGGGAGAAGAGAATTGGTGATTTTTAAGAGTCCATTTCTCAACAAGAGGTGACAACATGTAATGACATAAAGATATATGTACATAGGGGAGTCCAGAAAGACAGAACTCTGCCAGTGCCCTTAGCTTGTCAGACACCGGAACGCCCCCGTCCAGAAGTGAGATAACTGCATGAACCTAAGCTAATGAGCACTGCAGAGAGGCAGGGTATGTTAGTTAGGGCATGGTGCCATATTAACATGACTCTACATCTTCCAGACAGAAGCTAGCTTATGCTTGGGCAGCTCAGAGCATGAGCAGAACTTGCTTGTATCTGTCTGCACTTGTCTGCGTGGCCTTGCAGGAGAAAAAAAGCAGTAATTTCCCGATTAATTAGCAAAAGCCTTCTGCAAACAATTCAGGCATAAGAGCATGTGCCAAAAAAAAAAGCGCCACTTCAAAACCTTCTCAATTTCTCTTAGTCTACAAGGCGTAGAAGAACATAGCCAGTGTTGAGTCTACTGTCCATCTTGCCAATATAGTCTCAAAGTGCTTTTGTAATCCCCATCTGTTTTTGTTTTCTTCTGTTTCTCCTGCTTTATATTTATACTGAAAGGTCTCTGAGAGAGAAACCGTCTCACCGCCTGTGTTTGTACAAAAATACCGTGTGATGGCATCCTCATCTATGCCTCTGACTCCTAAACACTGTTGTGTGCCCAGCAGCGATATGGGTGATCTTTATTAAGTAACCATTTGATTTGGGACTGATAGAAATCTTAATCAGCAGAGCAGAGATCTGTTAGGAAATAGTTTGCACTGCATTCATATTTTCTACCTGCCAACTGGACAAAGCTCCAATATTTTTATTTTGTGTGGTAGTGAGCACTTGGAAGCTGCATGTCATGGTTACTTTTGCCACTGCTGCAAGCTTCTCACTTTGGTCAGAAAGTTAGATCTTACCTTCAGCCTATGCCTTGCCTATCCAGAATACTAATGTGACCTCCACCATTGCAGACTTTGAAAGCTCGACAGTCTTTAACATATTTATCATGATGTCTTCTGAAATGGGGGTCCTCTATGCTCAGATCCTAGATTCCACTTTGAAGAAGATAGTGCAACCAACTTTCTTAGTCCAACACCTACTTAATCTACTTGCCATTGCTGTGTAATTGCTCTGTACACATTTATAGCTGCTCTTTGCGTGTGGATGATGCAGGCTGCATGGTCCATATGATGTACAGTCCCTGTGCACATATGGGCAGAAATACCTATTGTCAGGCTGTGTTTGAAGAGCTTCTGAACTGCTCCAGACAGCACTGGTATTTATCCTCACAGCCTTCTTGTTCCCCTGTTGTGAAGGACAAAAGCACAAACAAATTACATGCCTTGTGCAAAAGTAGAGAACTGTATTTTGCATCTTCAAAATCCATTGGTATTCCATACATGATCTGTTAATTGTACAGCTGCAGAGAGGATGAGAGTGTGGCTTTTCTCTCGATCGATCCATCAATTGTTTTGCAGAATTACTCCTGAAGCCCCATTGCGTGCTAATATGTCCAGTCTATATACATAAGGGAATGGAAAAAGAACTAAGTCTTGGAAAGAGGGTGAAGAATACCAAAGAATGTTTAGGCTGAAGTGTAGAGTATTGTTCTTGGGTTACTGCATGCATCTATTTCAAAAGAGAAGGTCTCTTCAGAATCAGAAGCAAATGGTGGCTTAGGGATTGCTAGATTCTGCTTCTGTAGAGATCAGTTCTTATTTCTGTAAATAAGCATGCTCAAGATTATACTAAACTTTTTTCTAGGCTGCAACAACCTTTTGGAAAAAGTCACATCTGGAGGAATCAGAACTGAAGTACTTCACTCAAAGTTATTCCAGTGAACTAGCAAACCCCATTATTCCTGTACTATTACCCATATAAAAGCATTTATCCTCTTTATTTTACCCCATATATATATATATATATATTTGCCTATCAGTTCTCTGCATGTGTGACTAGGACACCTCAGAGGCAAATCAGAGTCTCCAGTTTCCTCTGCTGGCTCTGCAGAAGCACCGAGGTCAGGACCTTCAACAGCCATGAGGCCGCGTGTCTTGTTACAGAGGGACCAAATCCATCACTTCTGAAAACAGGAGATGATGTTGCCAAGTGGAGGGGCCTCAGAATGTGTCCATTATTCCTGTCTGTTCGAATAGCAGCTTAAGTGCTTACAAATTGATCAGACGCTTTCAGCAAGCTATGAAAAGGGCTTCGGTCTAGGGAACATTAATCTAAATCTCAGACTCAATTTCCTTCTCTGCTACAGACGTCCTGAGTGACCTTCGATGAGTGACTCTTTCTGTGCCTCGGTTCCTCATTGGTAAAATGGGCTACTAATAATGTTCCCTAAAACGGTCTGTGAGGATAAATAATGACTATGATATGCTCAGGTATTAGCACATAAAGGGTCTGCATAAAAATCTTGGATTTTAGTAACTGTAGATTTTACAGGAAAACTCCTGCCAGAAAAGTTTTGACCAGTCCCAGTCAGTGCATGGACAGTAACAGTATTTGATGTTTGCCGTGTTCCCTGGCAAACTTGTCGCTTACTCACACAACAGTTTATGCAAGTGTACTTAAACAGTTCTAAACAAGCAATGTGTGGATAATTTTGAAATAAGAAAGTTTGCATAGAGTCAAAACGTAGCCATAGTACTAGATATCCTGATAAAAATAATCAGAGAACTTCTTTCTTTCTCAGTCATCGCTGCTTCTCTTTTCCCATCTTCTAAAGCAAGCTGGTGCTTTAAAATTCAAAAGACTTTAAGTGGGTTTTTATGCATGTGGCAATTCCACACAACACTAAAGATTAAAATTAGAGTCACGTAATGCCTTTATTACCTGCCTGAAATTCTACCGTCTTCAGCAGAGCTGCAGCTGGAGGTGTGTAAGCCTGATCCTAGGTGAGAGCTGAGAAAGATGCAGCTCTTGGCTGCAGGGGGAGATGTGTTTTCTCTTCAGATCCAGCCCTTCTGGAACTGATGACTGCTGCCAACAGCTAGACCATGGTGTGGCCTTCCCCACGTGAAGTTAGAGCTTGCTTTCTGCTTGCGGTCAGCATTTTTACTAGCATGGCAGCCTGCAGTTTTGTTAAAAATACTTTGAAAATGGCTCTTTTAGTAGTCCTAGTGACCATTCTTTTAAATAATTACAGTCAGTCTTGCAGACTCGGTTGCAATATCTGTTCAGTTCAAATGGTGCACAGTATTTTGTAACCAGGCCAACATTTTGGAAGTAACATAAACATATGTAATGCCTTCTCTTCGCTAAATTTAAAGCAACGTTGTTAGGTTCAAGAACCAGTGATCTGGCAACCCCAGCTTTAATAGTACTAGCAGGCCTAGAAAATGGCCGGTTTGGTTGCTTGCATATGTCTCGGTCACCCTGCAGCATCGCAGGTCATTCATTTTCTGACAAGAAGTTCCTAAAATTCCAGTGAATAGAGAATGTTGACACATAAAACTTGGTTGCTATTTCTGTAAAATAACTACTACGGTAACTAACTATATATAGCCAGAATTGCTTCTGTAAATAAAATACCAGTGAACACATTACAAGATTAAAGAGAAACTTTGAGCTTCCATCAGAGCTATTTGCCGACTCCCACCCATATACACACGATGACTTTGCAGTCATAGCTCTGCAATGCCATGAGACTTAATTTAGGATATGCATGGCATATTATACTTCCTCACATTCCTAAATGAAGTGTTCTTCCATTAGCTGCTTATTTCTCATTTTAGCTGGCCACTTCACCTTTCTTTGGTGAAGAAAAGTACAGTCATTTCATAGAATATACTGCAATACAAGTATTTATTAGTCTTACTTTATAGTTAGGATTTATAAATGCATAATGAAGACTTTAGGTGACCATGGGTAATTGGATGTATTATTTAGAGAATATTATTCTGAAACTCGCACTCTTTAAAAAAAGTCTTTTTAAAATGGCAGTTTTAGAAAGTAAAAGGGAGATAAATTGCCAGAAGATCAGATCAGAAGTGATATATCTTAATAAATGTGTGATCGGTCTTTGAGAGGGAAGGTGATATTAAGTAGCTTGAATACCATACTGGTATAGGAAGAGACACTGGTTAAATATCTTCAAAGGTAGATTTACAGTGATCTCTACCATTCAGTGAAGGAGAAGAGTTATTGCCCATAAATTCTGGGGTTTTTGCTTACTACTGCAGGTAAAACTAGAAAGCCTGCTCATCCTTCATAGGGATGTAATAAGTTCACATGTGAGAAGTGTAGAGGGCACCTACTGAAGGATTTGGAAGTCCCTTATTTTTTCTTTCCTAGTCTGTTATTTTTTCGATGAAGCCAGTTTTGCATGTGGACCTTTTGGAAAGAATACAAGTCTATTCCTACGAAATACCTTTTGCTGATTCAGTCCTTATTGTTGTTTCTATTAATATCATAAAATCTGGGAACTGCTGTGATGGAGCAGGATCCTACCAAGCTGTAGGTAGAAGAACATCAGACTGGTATTGTGTGCATTTGTAGGTGTCACAGTAAAGGAGAGTTTTGAGTCTGGAGCCCAATGGGCAGATGTCTCTGGGGACCTCCTAGGCACAAGGGCAGCATAGGAAAAGCACTTCTGTACATCAATTAAAATGTAAGAAAGGAGCTTTGCCTGCTTCTAAGAGTCAGTGATCAGAGAAGGGTGTTGACATCTTGTTAGGAAGGAGCCATTGTAGGCAGAGTGGGGATGGGCTGTGTAGGAACTTGAAAGTGAAAATCAACAGCATGAGTTCATGTGAACAGGAATAAATGACAGCAACCAGTATGTTGTTTTAGGCAAAAACCTACACAAAAACCTTACAACATTCTGAATGAACAGGAGCGGTGCAGGAATACATCTGTCATAACTGAAAAAGCAGGATGAATATCCATTGTATCTTGGACAGGCTGTGATTGAAGATTTTACTGTTGAAAAAATCAGCAAGACGAACCCTGAAGATAATTCAGAGTAGAAGATGATGCCTATGTTATTAGACCTGACAGTAGTGTGACAAGAAAGCAGATAACAAGAAAGATTCGCTATGGGAAACAAAATCATATTAACTTGTTTGTTTTGTCTCTTTGTATTTGAATACGTTTGCAGCAATTCAACATCAGCTCCCCCAAAAATGCAGATATTTGTGTTCTCAAGTTGTTGTCAAACAAAATGACATCAGGTAACAACCCATACTTATGCCATGTTGCTTCAGTAATGACAGTAATAAATACTGTTGATGGGCAATAACCCAGTGTCACAACAGTATACCAGTCTCAAATACAGACGAAATCAGAGAGTACTTCCGTTACTCCCCTTTGCCCTCTTCCCTGTGGCCCGGCTCCACTGCTCCATATCTTTCCTTTCTTCCTTTCCTCTCCCAGAGGCACAATGAGATAACACACAACTGTTCCACTGGAGAACAGAGAAAATAGGGGGATGCGCTGCCTGCGTTTCCTGCCCCTGTAGCTCTGGCGATCTGGAAGGCGAGCATGTCCCTGTGTCAGCCGGGGCTGCATGCAGGCAGGCTTTGTCTAACAAGCCCATCAGATGGGCAGTTAATAGTCGGAGACAAAGAGCCCTGGGGCCCTAAAATTTCATGGCCTGTGTCCTGAAGATTTTGTAGTGTCCCAATACTTGATAGGTTCATGATATATTTTTGTAATAGGACAATAAATATCCCAATGTTGTCATTCAATGTAAGTACCAGTAGTAAATGTAGACTGGGCTCTGACTCTGATCCTTTATATGTAGAAACATTATTTTAGCACCACTTTTCATCCGTCCAAGGAAAGTTGTATGGTCAAGCTACTAGTTTACTACAAACTGCTTAAATTGATACTAGAGGGTAGGCTATTATCAGAAAGTGCTGTGTCAGGGCAACTGTATCTAGCAAAAATTGATTTCATATGTATGATCACCAGCTTCACATAGGAAGGCTATCACAGGGATCTGAAGCACTAATGCAAGTATATGTAATCTTTCACTCGTAGATCAGCCACAAACTCTTCTGAGCTTGTTGTACTCCCTGTTCATGTGATGGGAGTGCTGTGTGCAGATTTTGGCATATGTGGTGAATCCACACCTAGATAGATCTCTTCTGCCCAGTTTGAGAAACGCGTCTCTGTGAAGTGTCTCTGTGAAAAAAGTTAACTGGGAGGTGGAAAGAGAAACACAGAAATGCAAGTCCCAGTGCTTGACCCATTAAAGGAGGTCCTGAGTGAGTTTCCTGTAGAGTTTGGAAAGGCCCTCCACAGAATTAAATACATTTTGATTTGCCCTTCTGAGATAGCTTTGGGAAGCTGTTTTGTAAAGCAGAAGGATATGGCCAGGTATGTTGAACAGCTGTTTGAAGGACAAATCTAGAAAACGTTCCTATCCAGGACAATTCCCAGGGACATGTTTAACTTTAATCATGCAGTGTAAATCAATCCTGTATTTCCCATCTGTTGGGGAAGGAGCATTTGTGCCTTTCCATTGCAGTAATTGCACCCTTACAGTGCAGTAACTCGCTGCTGCTTCGTCTGTTCACTACATAGTTTCATGGCTTCAGAACAGCTATGATACAACTAGTGGTTGTTTCCTGAGGTAAATAAGCACTCACCTGCTGCACTAGGAAAAAAAAATCCAATAGAGGGTATTTCAGACAGCTTACAATAAATACATTATCATCCATTTCATGCAAGCCACTAATAATCAATAAAGAAAAGAAAATCATCCACATTTTATATTCCACATGGTGATGAGCTGTCTTTATGGAAAAAGGCAAGTGGCAACATGTCACAGCTTGCCAACTTCAAATACCTTTCTGGACGCTCTCTCTCATCAGTAGACTTGTGTTCCCAAAGTAATGAGTATTAAGTTTCAGTGAAAGACTTGAACTGTTCCATTACTGACCTCATGGATAAAGTAGGATTCAGTGTTTTTTACTCAAACAATCCCAGACTTGAAATATTTGAACTCCCTCTCACTTCTGTTTGTCTGTTTTCCTGATAGATATTTACGGCGATCCAGTCATTTGATAAATTTTTTAATCAGAAGGCATCCAAACTCTTTCAAAAAATACGAAGTAGAGGTTGTTAAAATTAGGTTTTTGAAGCCATTATATCTCAGTACAGTGCCATAACTTTAAAAGGTGCTAAGTACAATGGAAGCTTTGCCTCATGATCTTGTCGTTGGCCCTGGACACCAGAACTTCAATGTTTAGATATCCCAGTGCATTTGAAATTGTTAGTTTCTGTCCTTTTAGAGTGAGAAGAAAAATTAACCTAGAAAAAGTTTTCTTGAAGAAAGTGTCTCATTTAAAACTCATAACTTTGAAACAATTATACTTATTTTTCCAGGCATGGTATTTCTTAGATCACAACAAAATAAAAAGAACACCCCAAAACAAACTAGGTGTGATGTTTCTGTCCTCTGCCATTATTGAAATATTCAGGCATAAAATATGCTACTGAAACATCTGAAAAAGGTTATGTTGTTAATCTACACAGAAATGTTTGGAATGATATTGCTCAAACTTTTATACAAAAAAAAAGATTAGGCAAAACTAGAACAGTGTCAGTCCAAAAGAAGTATTTTGTAAAGTTACAAAGGACTTGGAGAAATGTGTTAGAATTATAGATTAAATTCTACTTTGATTATACTGGGTAATAGCTGTTTCTGTGATACTGAATACTTACTAATTATAAAACCATATTACAGTTTTTAACCTGATTGCTATCCCCCCCTTTCCTTCCTATCTCCCTTATGAATCCTTAGTGCAGATCGCAGCTTTCTGTATTTTGGAGCAAGTGTAAGCTATATCTCTATGTTGGAGGAAGAGGTACATAAAGGAACAGTGCTCCTTTAATTTATAAATATGTGTTTATCCTAATAAATAAAGTGTGAACATTTCTCTCCAGGCTAAATGTAGTGTAAAAAAATCAAATACAAGCTGGAGCATAAAAGCACAAAACAGAAATCTCATTACTTTGAAAGAGATACAAAGTTATGTTAATGTCAATACGAACAATCAGACTAAAACACATAAATGGGGGAAAACAATAGTGAAGCAATGATGTACTACATGATCTGAATGAATATATACTTTTAATGATTTATTTTATTACGAATGAGGCAGTGCGGGGACTGTGGTACCTACAAGAATAGTAGAGTAATTCAAAAGCAGGAATGTTAATATTTTCTCTATGCTACTTTTTAAAGCATCACATCTAGACCTCGAGATGAAGGGAATTTCTTACACTTCCACTGAGGACGGAAGAAGGCTACCAGATTCCCCAGACTCAGATACAGTATTAAAACTGTGGATATGGAGGATCCTCCAAGGGATTCCTTCAGTTATATTAATATTAGAGGTAGGAAACATTTTTTGTGAATAGCACTCCAGAAAGAATGCCATGCCTTATGATTATGACATACATTATCATCAAATTATTTTTACAGGTATAGCCAGAACAAAAATACACAATGGTTTTATTAATATTTAATTTTTTCCCCAAAGAAACACTGTAACTAATCTAATTTAAACATTTTAATTAACATTCAGACTACCTGGAAAAAATCATTCATGTAACTCGTCCTGTCTTGGTTTTGTTAAGAGTCAGCAGCCCTGCATTTGATGCCTTTGGATCAGTTACCTATTTGACTTTACAAGACCAGCATTAGAGCAAGTATCCTCCTATCAGTCTCTTTAAATTCAGATAACAAGAAGTAACTGGCATAATTGTATGAAATTTAGATGAAGGCAGTCAGCTCTCACATTTATTTTGGAGTGTCTGCTTTCCTTAAAAGCAAAACAAAACAAAAAACCCCCAAACTTTTATTTTCTTAGGAAAACTTTAAATTGCATGATGCATTATTTTCAGCTGAGAGCTAGATTGGTTTCAGATAGTGAATATTTGTAGTCTATGCTATTGCTTTTTGATTTTTGCCCCCAAATGCTTGATATGTCCAAAAGCAGAAATATTTATGCTAGAGAGGGAGCAAAAGGATGTCTCTTAGGATTTATCTGGTAAACATAAATACATTTTACCAGGAAACTCCCTGGTCTGGTTCAGCCCACTGATTACTACCTGCTGTTGGTCCTACAGGTTGGCAACAATAAGGTTACGCTAAGAAGCCCAAAGGCAATTAAAAGGAACTTCAGAGCCCTGGGGCGACTGATCGATGGAGCGGGAGCACAGGTAGTGTTTTCGTCAATCCGGTCGGTGGCAGGGAGGAACGCTGAAAGGAACAGGAAAGCACACTTGGTCAATGCACGGCTCAGGGGCTGGTGCCGTCAGCAGAATTTGGGGGTTTTTGACCATGGGGCGGTTTACACAGCACCGGGCGGGCTGGCAGCAGATAGAGTGCAACTGTCTCCAAGGGGCAAAAGGATTCTAGTTTACGAGCTGGCAGGCCTCATCGAGAGGGCTTTAAGCTAGATTTGAAGGGGGAGGGGGATAAAACCAGGCTTGCCAGAGATGAACCTAGGGATGGCATGCCGGAGTTGGGGGTGAAATTGATAGCACAGCTCAAGTGCATCTACACCAATGCACGCAGCATGGGCACCAAACAGGAGGAGCGGGAAGCCATTGTGCAGCGGGACAGCTGTGATGTAGTTGCCATCACAGAAACATGGTGGGATGACTGACAGGACTGGAGTGCTGCAATGGATGGCTGTAAGCTCTTCAGAAGGGATAGGCAAGGAAGGAGAGGCGGTGGGGCAGCTCTGTGTGTTAGGGAGAGTTTTGATTGTATAGAAATCAATGATTGTGAAGACCAAGTCAAGTGCTTATGGGTAAGGATGAGGGGGAAGTCCAACGAGGCAGATATCCTGCTGGGAGTCTGTTATAGACCACCTAACCAAGATGAAGAGGCAGACGCAACATTCTATAAGCGACTGGCAGAAGTCTCACAATCACTGGCTCTTGTTCTTGTAGGGGACTTCAATCTACCAGACATCTGCTGGAAGTATAACACAGCAGAGAGGAAACAGTCTAGGAGGTTCCTGGAGTGTGTGGAGGATAACTTCCTGACACAGCTGGTGAGTGAGCCCACCAGGGGAGGTGCCTTGCTTGACCTGCTGTTTACAGACAGAGGACTGGTGGGAGATGTGGTGGTCAGAGGCCGTCTTGGGCTTAGCGACCGTAACATGATAGCATTCTTAATTCTGAGTGAAGTAAGGAGAGGGGTCAGCAAAACTGCTACCATGGACTTCCGGAGGGCAGACTTTGGCCTGTTCAGGTCACTGGTTGAGAGAGTCCCTTGGGAGACAGTCCTGAAGGGCAAAAGAGTTCAGGAAGGCTGGACAGTCTTCAAGAAGGAAATCTTAAAGGCGCAGGAGCAGGCGGTCCCCATGTGCTGTAAGAATTGCTGGCAGGGAAGACGACCAGCCTGGCTGAACAGGGAGATTTTGCTGGGACTTGGGGAAAAGTGGAGAGTTTATGACCTTTGGAAGAAGGGGAAGGCAACTCAAGAAGAGTACAAGGATCTCATTAGGTCAAGCAGAGACAAAATTAGAAAGGCAAAAGCCCAGCTAGAGCTCAGTCTGGCCACAGTCGTAAAGGATAACAAAAAATGCTTCTACAAATATATTAACAACAAAAAGGGAGGCAAGGAGAATCCTTGGATCCCTTACTGGATATGGCGGGGAACATTGTCTCCAAGGATGAGGACAAGGCTGAGGTACTTAATGCCTTCTCTGCCTCAGTCTTTAATAGCCAGTCCAGGTATCCACAGAGCGTTCAGCCCCCTGAGCTGGAAGACGCGGATGGAGAGCACAATAAACTCCTCATAATCCAGCAGGAAACAGGTAAGGACCTGTTAAGCCACCTGGACGCCCACAAGTCTATGGGGCCTGATGGGATCCAGCCAAGAGTACTGAGAGAGCTGGTGGAGGAGCTTGCCAAGCCACTCTCCATCATTTATCAGCAGTCCTGGTAACAGGGGAGATCCCAGACGACTGGAGGCTTGCCAATGTGACATCCATCTACAAGAAAGGCCGGAAGGAGGATCCTGGGAACTACAGGCCTGTCAGCCTGACCTCTGTGCCAGGGAAGATCATGGAGCGGTTCATCTTCAGAGTGCTCACAGAGCACGTGCAGGACAACCAAGGGATCAGGCCCAGCCAGCATGGGTTCATGAAAGGCAGGTCCTGCTTGACCAACCTGGTCTCCTTCTATGACCAGGTGACCTGCCTAGTGGATGAGGGAAAGGCTGTGGATGTTGTCTACCTGGACTTTAGTAAAGCCTTTGACAGCGTCTCCCACAGCATTCTCCTGGAGAAACTGGCGGCTGGTGGCTTAGACAGGTTTACTCTTCGCTGGGCAAAGAACTGGCTGGATGGCCGAGCCTAGAGAGTTGTGGTGAATGGCATTAAATCCAGCTGGCAGCCGGTCACAAGTGGTGCTCCCCAGGGCTTGGTTCTGGGGCCATTCTTGTTCAATATCGTTATCGATGACCTGGATGAGGGGATCGAGTGCTCCCTCAGTAAGTTTGCAGATGACGCCAAGTTGGGTGGGAGTGTTGATCTGCTGGAGGGTAGGAGGGCTCTGCAGAGGGATCTGGACAGGCTGGATCAATGGGCAGAGGTCACCTGTATGAGTTTTAATAAGGCCAAGGGCCGGGTCCTGCACCTGGGTCACAACAACCCAATGCAACGCTACAGGCTTGGGGAGGAGTGGCTGGAGAGCTGCCCGGCAGAAAAGGACCTGGGGGTGCTGGCTGACAGCCGGCTGAATATGAGCCGGCAGTGTGCCCAGGTGGCCAAGAAGGCCAACAGTGTCCTGGCCTGTATCAGAAATAGTGTGGCCAGCAGGAGTAGGGAAGTGATTGTGCCCCTGTACTCGGCACTGGTGAGGCTGCACCTTGAATCCTGTGTTCAGTTTTGGACCCCTCACTACAAGAAGGTTGTTGAGTTGCTCTGAGTGTGTCCAAAGAAGGGCAGCGAAGCTGGTGAGGGGTCTGGAGCACAAGTCTTATGAGGAGCGGCTGAAGGAACTGGGGTTGTTCAGTCTGGAGAAGAGGAGGCTGAGGGGAGACCTCATTGCTCTCTACAACTACCTGAAAGGGGGTTGTGGTGAGGTGGGTATTGGTCTCTTCTCCCAAGTAACTAGTGATAGGACGAGAGGAAATGGCCTCAAGTTGTTTCAGGGGACGTTTAGATTGGATATTAGGGAAAATTTCTTCACCGAGAGAGTGGTCAAGCATTGGAACAGGCTGCCCGGGGAGGTGGTGGAGTCATCATCTCTGGAAGTGTTCAAAAAACGTGTGAATGTGGCGCTTCAGGACATGGTTTAGGGGACATGGTGGTGTTGGGTTAGCGGTTGGACTTGATGATCTTGAAGGTCCTATCCAACCTTAACGATTCTGTGATTCTATGATTCTGTGAAATTTAGACTTATTTTGGAATGTATTTAGATGAAAGAAAAAACAAAACTGTTGTTTTCTTTGATTTTCATATGGAAGAAAACATGGGTTTTTAATTAGATCAAATACAAATGTTCTTTTCCTTCATAGAATAGTTATCAAATCCTAAAATGAATAAAAGTCAAAAGGATGCTTTGAAGATAGACGTGTGGAAGTTTGATAGAAAGCTATGAGGCTACAGAGGTATAATTACTAATTGAGTAGTACTAACTCAGACCTGTAGTGCTTTGCTGGGGCTCAGAAGTTTCCTATACCTGTCTGTAATGGGAGTGGATTGTGCCCTGTCTTGCCGTCAGTGTTCTGCTTTGTAAGGATCACATCCTTTGCTTTCTGCCCCTCTTGTGCTGTGTTAGAAGAAACTGGGATTACACTGAAGGAAGTAATTCTTTGCATTATTGAGACCTTCTACAATCCAGTATAGAAAAGACTAAGAAAAACAGATGAAGCTTTTAGCCAGACAGATAGTGACGTGGGTATACTTCAGGCATGTAAATACAGACGAAAAATGGAGTATAATAAACTTACAACTACATCCAGAAACATAAAAAGGAGAAAGAAAAGTAAAATAAACTGTAAAGGAATAATTGTGACCTGCTAATCCTTTGTGTCTTTATTCCGTTTGTGAACTCTGAAGTCTTGAGTCATGTTAGTTTAGTGGTCAACTGTTTTCTGTTCTGTGTTTGCCAGTAGAGGCCCATTAGGCGTCACCATGTGGGAAAAGACGTCTCTGTCAGTCCACACCTGACAGTTTTCTCCCAGCATTGACTCTCTTCCTTCCCTCATGTTAAAGCAAAGACGATTGCTGGTCTGTCTACATCTTAAAAGAGTTGAAACTGCCAACTATACTAGGAAATGAAGCTTGGCTTTAACCACTTTAAAGACATAAATATTATGTACTTGTGTAGCTAGGTACTACATTTCAGTTCTCCAAAGACAAGTGCAGGAATAAGTCTACTGAAGAGTCCTGAATCCTGACATTTCAGATTGTATAGTGTTATGCACATATATATAGGCCTTTTTAGGCTTTGGCCATCGTCATAACTGATTAATGAAGCCAGGTCGAAAACACAGCTCAGCATGTCCTACATGTCTTAAGTAGCAATACAGGAAATACTATAAATAATTACGTCCCTTCTTTATTCTGCCTCAGTTTCTCAATTTTAAAAAGTTTGAGTTCTTGAGTACTACAGTGGGAAAAGGCTGGAGAAAGGTTGTGGGAATCATGAGATACAGGTTTTATTAATGACTCTGTTAATGACTTCATATGTGATTTTAAGCGGGTGATTAGGATTAAATTCTCAAAAGTGTCCACTTAACTTGAGATACCTAAAATACCTCTAGTCAGATATTTTATGATTAAAGCACTCAAAATTCAGAGACACTTCCAAAATGTAGCCCTTTAATCATTCTCAATCCTCTTCTCTGTAAAGTGGTGATAATACCTACTTTTGAAAAGCACGTTCTTTTTATATTTAATTGATACTACTGAACTGATGCATAATTTAAAATCATCAAAAAAATTAGCAGAAGCTGGTAATGATAGTTACACCTTGGGCACACTTACTACTCAGCCACAGCTTATCAGCTGTGAAGTGAATTTGCTTTCGAGCATCACACGTAATGACAGATGACAGATGCTCCAAACCCTGTACAGGGTTCTGAGTGAGACAGTAAGACAAATCCTAGCTATGCTTCAGTGAAGTGCATATACCCTGCCATTTTTCTCAGGAACCTCACTACATCCAGTAATGGCTAGGCATGCAAATATCAAGTTGCCCTGACTTGCAGCTTCCCTTATTTTCTAAATTACTTTTGGTATACTCACACTAAATAGTTCAGCAGAACAGTAGGTCTTTCTAGCCTGTCCTTCTGGGGAGAATACGCTGTATCCTGCCATATGGTGTATGGCTTGAGCTCCTGTAGTGTATGAGGAAGCAGAGAGTCAATTCCGTTTCCTGGAGGCAAACACACTTTGATCCCCTCATAGAGTTTCTTTTGGGGAAGTCCACCTCAAATGGGGGAACAGTTTCCAGTAGCAACAATACTGTGGTACTCTACAGAGAGAAATAGAAAGAGCAAAATCCAACGGGAGTATGGATAAATGGGAATCGATCCAAAAATGCATTGGGTGTCCAGCCTCAGGGGGCTGTGAGGATTGTGATAACCTGAGGACCAGCTTTACTGTGATGAAAGGAATTGCATTTAGCACTGGACTACACTTGCTCTTTGCCTGAAATTGCTTAGCTGGTAGAGAAGAAAGGAATGAAAAGGATCTGTCCTTTTCCCTACTTATTCTGCATGGTTGGTTTGGGTTTGGGTTTTTGGTTTGGTTTTTTTTTTTTTGATACAATACAAAATCATGCACTCAAGCAGCATATACACTGGGTTTTTTTCTGTGTGCTGCTCAAGAAAGTAACACCCTGGAAAGGCAAGACTGAAATTCATGTTCCTATCCTCTTCTGGTCCTGATGCAGAGCGAGCTGTACCTTCAGAAAAGTACTTCTTCCAAGGCTCACCCTGTGTGCGTGGAGAGGCTGATTTAGGGCAGGGGCTTCTCTCTTGCAACCTGACCCATTCCAGAACTCTCTCCTTGTCACTCTGTCCCAAAATTACTCCCAGCAAGTCCAATCTAATTGTTGAGCCTGAATATAAACAGAGTCCTTTAACAGTCCTGAGCACTGCCAGTTAACTGCAAGTTTCCCTGCCCAAGAAACCTGTTGTAAATTCTCTAGATGAGAGAGAACAGATCAGATCTGGATTTTACCCTCCATGAGTTTCTCCAGCAACTCCATGTTAGAACAGCAACAATCCTGCGAATGGCAAACCCACAGTGAATGCTGCCAGCAAGGAAATCTACATATGTATTAGACCAAGTGGAAGCCTATTTATATATTTGGAATACATTTCCAGTATAGAAATGCCACTGTATTTTTCCAGACAGATGTACAGTGCTAAAGCTTTTTATATCAATATAATAAAATCACCATCCGCAAGCAAGAAAATAATGTAAAAAACCGTAACAGTGACAGTCCCTGGCACAGCTGTGTTTTTCTGGGATCGTACTGCTCTACAGCCCTGCCCAACTGAGCCAGAAGTCTCTAGTCTAGATGTGACCTAAGTATATGTTCTGCAACTGGTGTTATGTTTTTGTAGCACATGCAGATAGGCTTAAGCTGGCTCTAATCTATCTAGCTCAGATAAGAGTTCCTAGGAAGGTATGAATATCATGGGTTTTGGTCTTGGCTAGCAAACCAGGTGCAAACCTGAAGTCAGGCTGTCTGGTAGATGCTGCACTGAAGCCACCGTATCCCTATGTCTGCCAGAACCAGCTACCTTAAAGCTGCAAATCCTGCAGACGTGTATCAGTTGCAATGCAGATGTGTTCCAAGAGATTTACTCCCAATGAAAGCTAACAAATTGAGGTAGAGTTTAGTATGTTCCTCTAAAAGAGGTTGGGAAGAGTACCAAAAGTATAATTAAACTAGGGAAACAGTTGGAGAGCTAATTAATCACACATTGACAAGATCTCTTTTGCTGAGGCATTTCAGAGAGAACATTAGGGGTGCCTTAAGTAACTTTCTCAGGTACCTGCTGTGTGACTGAAGAATAAATTAGTAGGAAATTGGCTGGACACAAGGGAAACCTTGGAATGGAGGTGGAAGCTGGACCAAGCCCAACGAAGCTGGGCTTTTTCTTCATCTTTAGAAAAGATGAATTAGCTATCGGTATGACCTAAAGATCATTTGCAGCATGACAGGAGTGAAAATGCTCATGACGATGCTGTTTTCATAACCATTTGTCTGAAATTAGGTATCTCTATAATAATTTGACTTTCAAAGATAGTCAGCACTCACCAGCAATCTTTGATTTCTTGTCAGGAAGGCACTGATCCCACTAACAGTCATCTATTGCACTTGTATAAGCATATCCATTAAATTCAAAGGAATTCAGTGGATGTACTCATACTAGCAAACATCTTCACATACATGATGCTTGGAATACGTTCATGCCCAGTGTGGATTCAGAGCCAAAGTTCCTCAAATTTCACAACGTTTATAACTTGGGTTCTGGCTTTTATTTAATTTTTTTTACGTAAGGATGTTTCGGAAAATCTCTCCTGCATGCAAGCCTGATTTTATTCCTTGTGCATCTGTTTAGTATAACTTTAAGAAATGACGCTCCTTTTAACAATGAACCAACACAAAATCTCCTCTCATTCTTTCGTATTGCTGTGCTTGGAGAATCCTGAAAATGTGCTGATGTTTCTCCAAGATTTAAGCAGTTCTTCAGGAAAGCACTAGAAACTGAGATAAGCATTAGTTTTGTAAAGACTTAGGCTGATATATTCCCCTGCCACTGGGACGGTAAAAAAAAAAAAATCCTTTTGAAAATCCAGTCAAACTCTCTGTCAGCCTTGGGCTAGCACACCTCAAAAGCAGTTGCAACTGGGGCTGCGATAATTGAGTAAAGCCCGCTGCCGCTCCTGGCAGGACTTTACACACTCCTTCCACCAGATCGTGCTGTTTCTCCACGGAGCTATGCAGGACTCACAGGCCAGGGGAAGGTCAGGGGCTGACTCAAGGTAACCGACCGCCTGCAGCTTGCTCGTCCCTCCTGCCACCACCACTGTCACGCCGCGTGGAACAGGGAAGACGCAGCCTGAGGGGGGGTTGCGGGGGTAAATGCGTGTCTTGGACCCGGTTGTCTGCAAATGACTGCGTGCGGGCGTTGCTATCGTTGCTATCCCTTACCGAATACATACCCTTGATGTATTCGCTTTCCTAAAGTACGAATGCAAATAGAAGCTGACGCAAGTAAGGCCGCACTTTTATGATCTCTCGGGGGTCTTTTCCTTACAGTGACACAGGGCGCCCTAACGATGCCATTGTCTGTCAAGTAATCACTCGGACTGAGGCAACGCTCATGAAAAATCGGGACGCCAACGTGCAGGCGCTCCCGCAGGTGAGCAGCGTGCGCCGGGAGCCGACCTGACACAGAGCGACGTGCGATTTGGTTTCAGAGGGCTGAGCAGAGGGACTTCTGCCAGCAAAAGTTACTTCTGGGGAGTAGCTGGACCTCCTCTACCAGTCCTGAGCCAGTGTACTACCCTGCAGGCCCTCTATGTCCTCCTAAAAAAAACACAGCTGGGAAGAATACCTAAAGCGTAATTAAACTACAGGGCATGGTTTACTTCTGTGCCGTAGCCTTTGTAACAGAGTACAGAAATGCATCTAGAGTGCCTCTTGTTGCCTTTCTGCAGGAGAAATACTGCATGTGCTGTATCTTCCTCTCCTGACCTCCCTGTGAGAAATAGAAGGAATAGCATTTGCTCTTCCACTCTTAACGAAAAAAATCCTTCTGAACCCACAGCAAGAGAACGGGAAAAAACAAAAAGGCAACCAAATATTTAAAAACCTTTCAAGTGGAAAATGGTACTTAAAGTTGGAACGTTGTTCGCTGTCCGTTACTTAGAGTTTCTGAGACCATGGAGTTCATTTTTCGGATGAAAGTTGCAGGAAGCATTGTAATGTTGCTCAATGTACCTGAGTTACTGGATTTTAAGAACATTGTTCAGGGGTCTTTTGGTAAGTTAATAACTGCTTAGTGTTAAAAGTGCAGTCTTGACATAAACATGCTTTCTCAAAGTACAATTAAAAAAATAAAATATAAAAAGAAATGAAAAAGTGGAAGGCATGTGTATTGTCCTAAGCAGCATAAGGCTGGAGCTGTTTGATCCTAAGTGAGCTTGTAAATCCTTATTCACGTAGGCAGTCTTAGAAAAAATGATTTGTGAGACGAAACCTTAGCTTGCTTCAGCGCACAGAACGTGCAGATGGCTCAAATTAGCTATCGGGGCCTAGCTATGTATGCAGTAGATTGTATATGTAATTAGCCAAATATAAGGTTTATTGATACTATCTTGTATGCTGTGCTAATATTGTCCATATTTATTCAGACTTTCGTAATATGCATGTGTGATATCACAGCGACGCTAGGTCATTAAACTCACCATGGAGACTGTGTTTACTTAAATCTTACCTTGGACATTCAGAATACAAGTAGTTGCAGGTCTCTCAAAAATAAAGAGAAAAAATTAAAGAGCATATCAGTTTGGCTTTTATGTTTTTCAATATGTAAGGCAATGGAGCATATTGTTTACATTGCTGTTACTGAGAAGCAGCACAAACACATCCAGAGGAAAGATTTAATTACAGCGTTCTTTCTGACAAACTAAATGTAAGACTATATAGCTTAATATATAGTACTATATGTGCTAGGTTGTAAATGGGGGTGCGGAGGAAAGGAGTAGGTGATTCTTGTATTTCTGTTGGGGCCTGCAAGTACAGTCCCTTACAGAAATAACGTTGATAGATGTATCACGGCTGCTGCAAGCCCAGGAAAGACTGAATTGCGAAGGAAGACATTTGCCATAATTGGGTCCATATCGCAGCTTTGTATCAGCCGATTCTGCTTGGGGATTGTGAAGGTGATAATGAACATGGAGATTTTACTGTACTTCTATTTTGACTAGTAGATTAAGTGGCAACAGGCACCAAAAAGTCTTTCTTCCATGAATGCGAATGCTCTCATGACCTTTAGGCTTCATTAGTACTGTACTCTGGAAGCATAGATACTGGAGCTGTTTCATCAGCTCCAAATAGAACACCTGCCTCCTGAGCCATTACCTGTAGAAATCCGTCATTATCTGTTCTTTGCTCTCCAGTCAGGACTATCAGGTCCATATCAAGAACTGGGCGCTCATTTTTTATGTCCTTACTTGACTGGATCAGGCAATGGAGTTTCTTCTTTTTACTTTGCCTGAACCTTTGAAGCACCCCAGCTGCTCTCCTGGGTGCCAGCACTGGCCTCTGATTTCTCTTGTGGTATTACAGTGAATCCAAATCCCATCGAAGGGCAAAGTCCATACCGTTTCCAATGACTTTCTCACAAAAGACTGGCAAAATCAGTAACTAAAAATAAATAAAGCAGTAGTAATTTTCACCAAAGGAAACCATCTAGATCCAGGGGAGGAGAAAGCCAGGATGCAGAGTTTCCTGGTTATTTAATACAGCATTTGGTACCACGGTGATGAAAACGCCTGAGATTTTACACGACGTGTAGATAACGTTCAACAAGACAGTCAGGACACCCTTTTACCCTCTCAGAAGATTTTTTTTTTTTTTTTTTCCCCTTTTCGGTACCCTTGCAGGGCAGTGGCGACCGACTCCCGGCGGTGTCCCTCCTCAGCGCGAGCTCAAAGCCAGGGCCAGCGGGGAGGCGCTGGGCGCCGAGGGGCTGAGGTGGGGCAGGCAGGGGCCGGCTTCGCCGGGCCAGGTGATCCGCAGCAAACAAAGGGGCTGGCGGCGACCCACTGCCGCGGGGAGACAGGCGTTCAAGGGGCGTTTTCCGCCCCCCGGCCCAGGCCGGGCTGGGCCGGGCCGGGCCGGGCCGGGCCGGGCCGGGCCGCTACCCCAGGCAGCGTCTCCCGGCCGGGGAAGGGCAGCCGCGGGCCGGGCCGGGCCGGGCGGGGCGGGCCCCGGGAGGCGGGAGGCCGCTTCCCCTGGCGGCGGACGGCACTTCCCGGCGCTCGTACACGGCGGGGAAACTCTTCCTTCGGCCCGGCCCCCGCTGACGTCGCGGTGTCTCTGCCGCCGCCGCGGCGGGCGGGCGGGGGCCGCGGAGTGGGGGGGCGGCGGTTGGCCACGGCGGTTGGCGGCGCGGGCGGGGGGCTCGGCGCTGTCAGGCGGCGGTGCGGGACGGGGGGGGCCGGCGTGGCTCGTTGCCCGTCAGGCGCAGGCCGGGTCGCAGCAGAGGGGTCCCAGGGACAGTGCTGTCACGGAGAGGAGAGCGAGGGGCGGAAAACCCTGCGGGAAAGGGCGTCCTCCGGGCCCGCGGCGCCAGAAGCGGCCGGCGTGGTGGAAATAACCGCCGCGGTAACGGCAGCGCCGCGCGGCGGCCGGGGGCAGGGGCTCCGTGATCCAGCACGTTAATAAAAGCGGGCGGGCTATTTGCGGCCGGGGAGGAAGGCGGCCGGGGGTGTTTTTTTCCAGGCTTGGTTCACGACTTTATCCTGTGAGAAGGAGAAGGGGGGGGGGGGGAGGCCGGGGAAGGGGGAGGCGGAGGCCCCGCGGGAAGCCGCCCGGCGGGTGTGGAGGAGCGGGGCGCGCGGCCCGCGGGAGCCACGACCCCAGGCGCGGTTTCCCGGCTGGCCGCGGCCGCCGTTGCTCCCCCAACAGGCAAAACTTTCTACACACGCGCGCCCTCGCACACACGCGCGCCCAGACGGGGCTGCCTCCTCACACTCACAGCACACACACTCGCGCGCACACACACACACACTGACGTCTTTTGCGCATTTCCTGCACTGGAGCGAGCGGCGGAGCGGCACCGGCGGGCGGGCTGGGGCTGCGCGCGGCGCGGCGCGGAGGGAGGCGGCGGGCGGGAGGCGGGAGGCGGCGGCGGCTCTGCCCATCGCCAGGGCGGCGGCCGCCCAGCCGGAGCCCGCCGAGACCCGCGCGGCCCGCTCCGCTGCCGTCGCCCCCCCATGCGCGGGGGTCGCTCCGCTGGGTCCTTGGCCTTGGCGGCGGCGGCGGCGGAGGAGGAGGAGGCGGCGGCGGCACAGGACGGGCGGCTCCGGGCTGCGGCGCGGATGGAAGGTCCCCGGGTGGATGTTTGCTGAGCGGAGGCTGTGCAGTAGGCAGGGCTGGTGGGTCGGCCGGTGTTTCTGATTTGTGTGTGTGTGTGTATTGTTGTGCGGCGGACGGGCAGGACTGGCGTGTGCAGGAGCCTGGGATCGCGGCTCTGCCTCCTCTGCAAAGACTGATCCGGGATTATGGTCTAGGTGAAGGGAGAAGGCTCTTGCTCACCCCGAGGATTGATTATGCTCGGGTTTTGATTGCATTCGGGGGTTTCTGCAGCCGCGGACGTCTCCCCCTCCCCGGCGGGCCCCCCCCCCCCCGCCTTGTTTTCCGTTAGAAACACGGGTAAGAAAATAAATGTATTCACTGGGTGTCGCAAGAGCAAAGGCTAAATAATCAAAGGTAACAGCAGCAGCAGCAAGGCGAAGGGACCCGCACTGTATCCTGCTCCCCCGCTCCCAGACCTGCCCTCTTATTTATTGGCGAGACCTTCCTCCCTCCCTCTCGGTGCGAGTGCGTTGTGCGAGTGTTTCATCCCGGGAAAAGTGTAGCCATCCAGCCATGGTGGTTTTCAATGGCTTGCTGAAAATCAAGATCTGCGAGGCGGTGAATCTGAAACCCACGGCGTGGTCTCTGAGGCATGCGGTGGGTCCCAGGCCACAGACCTTTTTGCTGGACCCTTACATAGCCCTCAATGTGGACGACTCCAGGATCGGGCAGACCTCAACCAAGCAAAAAACCAACAGTCCTGCATGGAACGATGAATTTGTCACCGACGTTTGTAATGGCAGGAAGATAGAAATGGCTGTTTTCCATGATGCCCCCATCGGGTACGACGATTTTGTAGCTAACTGCACTATACAGTTTGAGGACTTGCTGCAGAACGGGAGCCGCCACTTCGAGGACTGGGTAAGTGTTCGCACTGTAGATACATACACGTACATACAATTTTCAGTGGCATGGCTCTGGATGCAACATCTGTCTTGCAGAGCTAGGTTGCCAAGGGCATGTAATGGCTCTGGAGGCTTTTCATTATTTCCACGCTTTGTTATACTGAGATAGTCATGGTTACTGTATATCTCATGCATGTGGTCTACAGGCAAGGGAGGAAAGAAAAATATGCTGAATCTAAGTAAGAGATGTATAATTACCACTTCAGTTTCTGAAATTATGTTACATAAATACAAGTCTAGTTATCTTATTGTGTTTGAAAAACCCTAACCAAATGCATCCAAACAGAACATTACCACAAAACCCAGATCCAGCACTTAGACCGAGTTCATAATTTCAGTGTGAACGCTCTTGGTCAGCTTGGCAATGACAAGCCTTAAAAATCCAGACCTGACCTCTGATGCGAGGCACTCGAGGGTCTTTGTATCACTTGAAAGCTCATTGCATCAATACTGATGCTCCTCCTTCCTTCCCCGAGATGATCTACACCGTTATTCATAGAGCTAATGCAATGCTGCTTCAAATAACCTGAAACTCATAAAAGGGTCCTGGTGGATTTTGGCCCCAACCAGACAAATTCTGTCGCCTGTATACACAACGTGTCTAACAGCTTCTATGGCGTCTTAAAGACCCAGAGGCTAACATGCCTCAGTGGGAGTACAGAAAAGCTGGAAAATCCTTGGTCTAACATTCTCAGGTACTGTGATTTAACATGGAAAAATCAAACAAAAAAAGAAACACAGGAAACATGAATATGCACATTTCATGTTTCTGCAGTTAAACAGCTAAATGACATGTCCCTTAAATAAGAGGTATAATAAAACAATAGTAGCTGTCTACTCATTTGCAGTGTGCTCTGCTTGACCAGCCATCTGAAATGTGTATGCTCATCTTTTTGTGTATTTATTTGTTATGGCCAGGGATACTACTCAGGGCAGTATTTCTTTGGCAAACAGACAGAGAACCCAGGACCCAAGTAAAAATAGCAGGAGTTAATAGCTCTGAGTTTCATGTATTCTTTGGGGCTTCTTTTCTTAATGCAGTAGTATAAAGAGATGTCAGAATGATGAAAAGAATTGGGCTCTATGCTGATTAGGAGCCAAATAACTTTACTGTTAAAACTTTTATGTTTACAACTTTAAAATATTTTTTACTTCTGCTACATATATTACGTTATGATAATTAGGATCTAGATTATTCTGGTGCTCTGTAAAAGCTACACATTAGTATGCTCGAATGGTAAAACTGGGTGATAGGCAGAGGAAAAATAGCCAAATCAGGAAAAGACAAATGCAGCAGTATTGCGGATGTCTTTTACCTGGATTGAATGATAATCAAGTTGTGTCTCTCCTGAAATCAAGGGGGGGTTCATCTCTGAGACCAACAGGATGAGGACATCATCACAGATTTTTAGTGAAAGAATGATTTTTTTTTTTTTTTTTTTTTTTTTTAGTGATACATGTTGTGAGTTTGTTGCCAGATCTGGAAGGACCTTCCAGGTTGCAGATGCCAAGTTTGAATTTTGGTGGGGCTCGTGTGCTGGGCTATATCCTGGCTCTGATTTTTAAGGTGAACTCAAACGTCCAAACACGTTCCCCAGACAAGTAGTGAAATTTAACAGATTGAGGCCCATTGTAAACATGATCTGGGAGGAACTACATAGCTGAAGCAGATAAATGCTGTGTTTTATTGCACCAGGATTCATTGCTGTCCAGCATTCGCTAGGTGGGAGGAGACGAGGGAGTGACTACGCTTGTTGTCTGTTGATGTTACAGAATTGAGGACATGGCAGTGGATCATAACTGGTCAGCTCAATATAATGCAGCTTCTGAAGCATCACTTACCTTGTTTTTGTGCTGTAAATTCTCATCGTTTGGACTGTGTGCGGTACATATAATACACAGTGTACACCACCCTCCCTGTATCACAGTTGGGATTGGTGAGGAGGCAAGTATTTATAGGGTTGTGCTTTACCCTTTCCAAAATCTTTCCGTTTGCTGAATGTGTCACTGTAATTGTAATACCGAGTGTGCTTATTGGATTGTTAATAGATAGGGACCTTCAGAGAACTGGTTCTTACAAAATCACACTTTTTTTGTCTGATTTCAATTATATGAAGTTAAAATAAGGCTTGTGGCTGTGACATCTCTGTAGAGTCCATAGTGAAGTAAACAGATTTATTGGTATCTTCATCAGTGTCTGGAGTCTATATTAAAACCTGAAAAAGAAAAGTTGTCTATGAAACGAGGGGGTTTCACAGTACAAGGAAAATGCATGTGGCCTAAACCAACGTTACCAAGATCTGCTGGTACGATACAGTCAGTTTCTTCTGTTTAATAAGAGGACTAATTCCTTCATTTCACTTGGCATTAAAGGCAGATATTTTTGTAGTACTCTTTCCCAACTTTATAACAAGCAAATTAAAAGTAGCCATGACAAGAATCCATTCCTCCTTACTGCCTGAAATAGCAAATACATGCAACCTAAGAAACACTCCTAGAGACCATAATGTCTTTTCATGCCATTCTGAGGATTTTCCTTTAAGCAGTCCTGAAAGTTTGAACTGGTTTCCACATACTTGTTGAGTGTGTTCGGTGTAATTGCACTGCTGCCCCCCTTTACCTTCAGAATGATGCAACAGTTCTTGCAGGACTGGACTGTCACTATTTAAATAGATTTGAGAAAATGCTCATGTGCTGAGAACAGCTCTTGTCAATATATTAATAACTTTAATGCTTTTGATCTCCTAGAATACTGCATATATTTTGGTAAGGAAATTTCAATATCTATTTTATAATAGCTGCACTAAGGTCAAGGTTACATTACTTATCCTGTAATGTATTTCTAGGTTCTTGTCAGAAATCCAAAATGCAAAAAAGTCTTGCAAAGAAATAATGTTTTGGTTTTTTCCTCCCTAAAAAGAAACTGTTTCTCTCTTTAGCCAGCTTACCTGCTTTGATTGGTTTTTGATACTGTGCAAATCCTTGTGTTTTTTCTGAGAGATGAGTTTTTTAGGAAAATACTGGGTATTTTTCTCACTGTTAAGCCTGTGCTATGTACTGATGCCATGGTTACAGTGGAAACACTAATGATAAACAAGTACAAAGCTTGAAATCATGATAGCATCTATTGTATTAGGACGATACAGATAAATATGCAAAATCCTGGTTCGTTTTATCTACAGAGTATTCAGCAGTTGCAAAACTGATTTTGAACCTTTTGATATGTATATGTTCTGAATATGTGTATATTTAAAAAAAAAATCAAAATGTTGTCCTAAAACAGCGGTTAAGATTTTACTGGATGGAAGATTTTAAACAAAATATATATATATTTTTTTTTAGAGATCAATATAAAATATTTGTTGTGGTTTCTAAAAAAGGTATAGTGACAATTAAAAAGATGGCTGCTTTTCCATTGGTGCATCAATACAGATATAGCACAGTAAAAGTGGTCAGTTTTGCAGATTTTTTTAGTCATGGCTACACTGCAGTTTTAAAGAGAGTTTTGGATTTATGACATTACAGGCTTTTCTGTAAGCGCATAAAATGTTCTGCAGAATGGCACAGAGTACTCAAGAAGATGTCGGTGAACTTAACACTTTGAGAAATCAAAAATACAGAACAACCTGCAAGTTCTGATTGAAAAACAAACTAATAACATGAAAGCTGTGACTATATTTTTTTGAGTTAGGTAATTCATGTAAAGTATGTCTTTGTCTAGCTTTCTTACATGTGGCATATGTAAATGTTGCACTTGATAATGCAGCTACACTTTAATTCAGTAGGATTGAGATCAGGAAGGAAAATCCTGTTGATATTTAGCCTTGTGGTTACACTCCTGTGAATTAGCATGATCAATGTTTATGTGTTTGGATGATTGGTAGCATGGGTTCTGAGTTCAAGTCCACTTTCCAGAGTTGATGATAGAGGAAATCAGTGTGATTGGACCTATGCCAAAGACTCCATCTAAGGGTCTTAGCCATTAGCCCAGCTGTACACAAGAAAACCTATTGAGTTGTCCTAAGAAATCCTTTTGTGGGCTGTGTAGCAGAGCTCATGAAATCAGTCAGGACATCACATCATTTAGCAAGAAAAGCCTCTATTTCCACTGAAAATATTTTACAGCTATATTTAGCTTAATGAAACAAGTTTAATCTTCTGCTATCTCAAAAAAAAATCCCTAACACTATCAGGAAAAAACCCCACACAGATTTCAATAAGTTTTCTTTGCTAGTCGTAAATATCTTCCATACTAATTTTTTTTCTCTTTGGTGCTGCTTCTTAAGATCTAAATTTAAAACATTATACTTTTTTAAAAGCATCCGTTCATATTTAGATTTTATCAGTGTGAAGTTAGTCATGCAACTGTGCCACCATTGCATAAAGCAAGTTTATTATGAATTAATATAGTATCTCAATAACAAGTTGATGATGAGTTATAGGTAACATTATGAGGAAGTTTTACATATACAGTTTTACATACTCATTGAATTGTTGTGTTACATATTTTTACATCATGCTTACAGTGTACTACTGAAGACATTTTCCTATTGGAAAGGCTAGGTCTGTAAGTTGTAGTCCATACAGTTGGACATCTAGGTTAAGGGAGCTCTGAATGTCATGGTGCCCACCTGTTGTAAGAGAAATAACAGTAACAAGTATGTCATAGTTTAGAAAATCTGAAAGGACTTTAGAGAAAGGTCAATATTCTTTCTTCTGTTTGAGGAATTGAGAAGTAGGTGCCTGCAGCCACCCAGAAAGGCAATAGCAGAGGAGGGATTAAAAGTCTTTGGAGTCCTTGGTCCAGTGAACTGTCTGTGGATGTAAGAAGTAGAACCGTCTCCTTCCAGTGCCTCTTACCTGAATTAACTGGAAAGACTGCTTAGGTGCTTATCAGAGTTGTTCTTTTATTTTTGATTTTTTTTAAACGTTCTGCCATTTCTGTTGCTGAAATGGGAACTCCTTTCAGTCAGCAGGTGATCTGTTGTAGCTGACGGACAGAGAGTGGAATGTAATCATTTTAGTGCAGGTCACCCTGTGCGTTAACCTCTGCTTGTGCCATACACTGCTGCAGGTTGGCGTTGGGCTAGCAGAGTGTGATTGTAGCATATTTTCATTTTTATTTTCATCTACTGGCTGAACTTATCTGGGCTGATGGTGTTGAAAGGCCTAGGATTTTTCTTGCGAAAGCTTTACATCTCATCTAAACTGTGGTTCATGGGCTGCTGAAAAGCATTGTTATCAGAATAGTATTTGTTGAAGTGAAAGGGAAATTGCTGTCCTGTTTGATAGGTTTCTTCATGACAAGGCTGTCACAGAGCAAGGTGTGTCAAGTTTGGGGGACAAGGGTGAGAGAGCTACAGATGATCAGCAGGGTTTCACAGTGTAACTGTGAGGGTGGGCAGTTGTCAAGAGGAGATGGGAGATTTTTACACTTTTTACAGGTAGTGGTCTTCCTTGGCTTCTTCCCCAGCGTGTCTCCCTCCTGTGCCTCCTCTTTTCCTTCTCTGCTGGGGATGTGGTACAGTCACCACACAGCTCACCCACTATCTCTTATCAATCCCTTTCTGCAGCTGCGTGAATCTACTCCTACTCCCTGCTCGAAATGTTCTCTCCTAACAGCTCCTGCTTACCTGCAGTTCTTCCCAGCCTGTTGAGAAGCAATAGTGGCGGCAAAAGTTGCCTCTGTGGTTGCTACTGCAGGGAGAGGGAAAGGGCAAAGTGGGGATAGGAAGGGATGAGGCATGGAGAGAAACCTGGAGGAGGGTAATGAATAGTTGCTGCTGCCCCACATACTCCAGCTGCCCTTTTGGCAACAGCAGAAAGCTACACATTTAGGAGACAGGGACGAGCTGTCAATAGGCAAATTGAGTAGCTGAAGGCCATGGTGTGTTGCTCAATGACCTGTTTTTTGGGTTTTTTTGCCTGCTTTGCTCAGTGCACAGCTTTTGAAGTCTCACTTCAGACGTGAAAAAAAATTGCTCAGGGTGTGAAAAGTGTCTAGTAGAGCATGCATTTAGCACTGTAGCAGTGTAGGTCAGGATTTGATCCCACGACTGATCAGAATCTGATCCTACTGTTGCTAACTAAACTGCCATTTAAATGAACTTTTGAGGTGTTTTCAAATTTTGAGGGGAGGCTGTGAATACAATTTGTAAAAAAATTAGAGGCGAGAGCCTTTCTGCTTGGAACTGGCTGGTTGAATTAAGTTCTGCTTTACACAGTACTGTCCCTCACCCCAGCTGATTAAACTGTAAGAGAAAGACATCTACAGTTCATGGTAAGAGAGATTTTGGAAACGATAGGTTATACAAGTAATGGGAAACCTGTTCTCAGAGAGGACTGAAAAGAGACTTTCTCTCCATCCACATGGAAAGGTAAGGCTGGAACTATCTGTATATGGAATAAGATCAGAAGTCCAAAGACAGCTTGGAAAACTGCCAATTTTGGTGGGGAGGGGGAACAAAACAAATCCTTTTGTCTCTTGCAAGAAGCTAGACAGAGGAAGATCTGAAGAATGGGGATATTTCATGTGCCCTTTTGAGTCATGCAAATTGTAGCAGGTACAGGGCTTTCTACCATTTGGGGGCAAAGTGATCATTGCAGAAGGCTGACAAAAAGTTTTAACCATGCGTTTTAAGAAACTGCTTTCCTGTTCGGTAGGCAGTTGCTAGAGGATTTAAAAAATATATTCGGCAATATTAATATGAAACTGCAACTGTAAAGCTAATAAATAATTCTAGAGATTGGGTAACTTTAACAGCAGTTATGTACTTTGCACTATATTTTAGTAAAGCAAAATGCAAATGAATATGATGTAAGGACATCTGCAGAATTATTATCTACTCTGATCGTTGTTCACAATCAGTAGCTTGCATTGCTAGTAAAGTTGATTTCTGAGTGTCCTCTCATGTTCCTCTAAGAGTTAAAAAATCTTAAATTATCATTGCTGTGATTTAACAGAAGTTACAGAAGCCAAGATTTCACATATTTCTGAATAGCACAGCTAAAAAACCTAGCGATATTGGCATGTTCCCATTAAATCTAACGGGAGTTTTAATGCTGATTTTATTGGAAGCAGTGTTAGAGAAATGCTACACAGTTCTAAGAGTTCTTCCCCCACTGAACTCTGTAGGGCTTGAATTGTTGAAGAACAGAAGTAAAGAAAGACCATTGATTTTAGAATTAAAAAAGGCAAAGTTTGATTCCGTCAGAGGCTTGCAGGCAGCCATTTTGCCTTATATTGGCTAACTTGAGCTGATTTAATTGTTCCAGACAATAGAATCATTTTGGTTGTTTCTGGTGTCCTGCTGCGCAATTTCATCACAGGCAGGAACAAAAAAGTGTGAATAATGGCTAGATGCCACCCAATACATTTCACATCTGCATAGTTTGAACAGCAAGCCCTCCATTTTACCTCTGTATCATAAATGAAGATTAGCCAAACTTAGTGTTTCCAACTTAGTATCTTTCAGTACTTTACAGTATAAATATTTATCAGGCCCCTTATCATGAGGGACCAGGGTTTCTTACGTGTTTTAGAACTCTTAATTCTTCAGTACATTGGCCTTTTTGATGTCATTAGAAAAGATACAGCTTTTTCAATGTTAATATTTATAAGTATCTTTAGATAGTGGTGTGATAGCAACAAAGCAGATGTAATGGTGGTGGAGACACGAAGAGAGGAGTGATACATAGTCTGCATAGGTTATGAGGAAATGGTTGGAATTGCTTTGCTTTGTTTCACAGATTAAAAGCCAGAAAGACAGTAGTGTTTTCTCCTTCCCTGTTTTCTTTCAATTTCCTCTCTATCATCTGTTCTGTCTTCATGCTGCCAGTTCTCCATCCTTCTTTATCTATTCTGGCTTCAAGATGGTCAAGAAATGATAGGGTGACCTTTACAGGATTTCATAAGGTTTTGATGTTGGCAATGCTAGCAAGCTACATGAATTAAATGTCCTGCTATAGATCTCTACAGAGACCTATTGCCAAGTACAGTTTTCTTGCTGGGACCATATTTACTCATTGCATAAGTCTTTGCAGCATCTGTCAACTTCCCTTTATTTCAAGGTGAGATTGATCTATGGTATTTGAAAATGGAATCTGAGAATGTGTTGGAAAAGGAAGGGCTAAAGGTCACTCATGCAGTGTCCACTTTGTTCTCTTTTTTACATGGTTCTAGTTGGATTTATTGAGGAATCTTTTTTTTTTTTTTTTTCCCCCTCTGAGTTTCCTTGCCTTTTCCTTCCTTGTAACCTCATAGTGCCTTGGCACGTCTTGAACATTTGACCTCATGGCTCACTTCTTTTCTCCTTAATCCACTGCTATCACCTTGTACTCAAGTCCTGGCTGTCCTATTTAACTTTTCCTTCATTTTTCTTGCTATTACTTCACATACATCCATGTTGCTGTTATTCCCACCAGACCAACTCCTTCCCCCTTCTTGTCACTCTGGTGGACCAGTGAGCTCCGCATGTTAGTAGGACTGAGATGCATTTTCAGTACCTGAAGCTCTATGGGATGCCCCAGCCAGCCTCATCCAGAACATGTCCCTGCTGTGCTTTTCAGCAAGCAGCAGGGAACTAACTGATCAAACTGGTGGCTGTTGGAGCAGTTGTCTTCAGTCAGGAGAAGTGATGCACTGAGTTTCCAGTTAGTTACTGGAAGAATCATAATATGCTAGCTTTGAACTTCAAGCTAAATTCTCTGGTTTTAGCAGGGTCAGTGGAGTGTTGAAGGAATGTGATCTGTCCGTGAAAACTGGACTCTCTCAAGCAATGGAAACACTGTTGTAGAATTTTAGTTGGTACTGACTGTTGGGATTTTCGGGGACTCCTAATCACAGAAAATGTGTAGTATTGTTTGGTATTTTTATTAATAGAAAGCAAAATTACGGTTTCTGTCTTCAAAAAAATTATAGTCCATGCACAAGTCAAAAAAGGCAGATTGGGAAAGCCAAAAGAAATAATAGGAAAATGCTTACCAGTGTGAAAGGCTGTAGTGGTAGCATAGCAGCAGCCTATCAGTTCAGATTTGTTTGGTGTCCCTAACTCAAAATCTCAACGGGATAGGCAATAGTGGAAATTTTGCTGGAGATATTTGGATGATGTGGTGTTTATCGTCAAGGAGTTGACAGGTTTAGAGGGACAGTTCTTATGACCTAGTCCATGGTTATTTCTGAGTATCCTGTATAGCTTTAGGAATGTTTGGGATCACCCACTTTTAGGGAACTACAGGATTTTTCTGTATAATTCCATGAAAGCTGGTATTAACTGTATTATTACATTTGAGCTTTTTTCTTTCTCAGTATCTAGGTTAGAGCACTACCAGTGGAGTAATCAAACAACAGACACGATGTATAGGGTTAATCTTATGTACTAATGTCAATGGGCTGACATAAGCTTTGTTAAGTTTTATTCCACACCTTTACTCTTTGTGCCAGCAAGTTCTCAGATCCATGTGAAGGCTCTGAGAGGAGGAAAGAGGAAAGAAGAGTTTTATTAACCTTTCACAATGACTTTGTAGAAATGTTAGTCATTGCATCAGAAGCAAGTGACAGTACTTTTCACCTAAAGAGCAAAGCGTTGTAGCTCTTTCTGCTGACTTTTATGTAATACACTATTTATTTTTATATATATACACACACACAAATATATATATAGTAAAGCCCATTACTTTAAAAAGAATATTGGTTTAGTGGTCATATTTAGGAGGTAGCTTTACAAATGCATTTTTTATAAGGCCATGTAAAATGTTTTACAGCTGAACTGATTTTTAACAGTTCTGTGGTGCATTAGCAGTCCAGACACCATGACCTAGACAAGATCCTATGTTCTCTTTAGGTTCTCTTTCCTTGGCAGTTCCTGCTGATTCTTTGTGTCTGCTTTGCCTGTTGCAAGATGCCTTGGGTGGGGGATATCATATTGCCTTCTTCTATATATCATTTAATAGGACTGTGGGGTCCTGATCCCCTTTTGAAAGGCAATCACTGTACAACAGTAGTATGGTATAAAAAAACAGATTATGTACAGTTGACCTCTGTTTGTCGTAGCCCAATGCAATACAAAAAGCAAAAGCTTTTCTGTGTCTGTTTTGTTGGTAAGTAGATGTGTGAGTAAGCAAAAAACAATATACCTTAAACACAAAGGAAGTTTAAGTCTGTAGTGTGTGCTGTACGCTAGTGACTGGAGAGCGGACAGGGCATAATTTGTCTTGCACACCAATTCAAAGCTGATGTTCCTGTATTGTTTTTAATGGGAATTTCTTTGAGTGGTGTTCCCAGTTGCTGAAACTCTTCAGAGTGTGTGTATCATTTAGTTTCATATATAGTGATTCCTCTGTGCTAGTAGTTGAGTTAGGGAGCTGGGTACTTACATCACCATCAATTGAATTCCTTGTGTGTTTAATATTGCACTTTATGTATTTCTCGGAATTAAGGCCTACTGTAAATTTTTCAGATTTGTGGAAGTCACATGAAGAGACTGATTCAGCAATCTTTTGAAAGTGTTACCCAGCTGTCTTTTCATCGGTGGTTGTTTCACTGTTGTATTTGTAGTAAGCTTACCTTCTAAACTGCTTGTGAATGAGTTTGTGAGGGCATTGTGAATGGCTTGTGAATGCATTGGTCAGAACGGTTGGTTCTGACGAATGAGCCTTCTCGTCATGTTTTGTTGCAAATGGTATTGTTCAGAGCATTTTTAAAGTAAAAAAAAAAAGAAAACCTTAAGATTTTGGTTTTTTTTTTTCCTAACTGATTCTTCGTTAATAGAACAGTAGTAAGTCATTGGATATTTGAACAAATAAAATGAAACTGATCCCTAGCCTTGTTTGAACGTACTCTGGACATCAAACTGACAGGCTCTAACATGTTCCAACTGTTATATTTTGTTTAAAATGTGTGCAGTCTCCAGCCAAGCACTGTTTTGCTGTATCAGAGTTATTAATGCCATAAAGCTTTCAAAATCCTTAGTGTAATCCAAAGTTTACAGATTTTAAAATCAGATTTAAAATCAGATGTGAAGTGTGAGAATGTCATTTTGTCTTTTATGCTGTTGCTGGAAGACCGAGGTCAAAAAAAGCATCTGATGGAGATGGAAGGCAGGCAGAGTGAGAAATGGGGGCAGCTCTAGTGAAGCCTCTTCTCCCTACAGCAATCTCGCACTGGACTGCATGGGCTTCTTCTGTTTGGGACCTGGGAGTAATTGTGGCGGTGATCAGTAAGACAAATTACAGGCCGAATGTTTTGTAGACCTGCCAAAAAGTTTGCAGCCCTTCCAGCAGCTGTGAATCAGCCCTGCACCCTGTTTGCAGACTAGCAAGTAAAATCTGCTTCCCAGTAGCAGTGTGCTGGTCTGCAGAACCCCTGTATATAAGCTTTATGCATGGTTAATCAACTTTATGATGCAAATAATGCGAAGTCTTGGAGACATTTTATGCACTTATGAAAATGTGCTTGATGCTAGTGATATCCCCAGTAAGACAGGAGTGAAGTGCTGAAACCTTCTTGCAAGTGTGGATGCATACATTTTGGCAGGGTGACAGTTTTCAATGTAGGAGTTAGTACTTTCTCTTTGATAATGCTCACAATGTGTTAGGTTGTGCAGGAACATAAAATTTAAAGTTTCTTCCTAGAGGAGCTTATGCTGTAAAATAAGAAAACTTATTACTCAGTTCAGGATAATAAGGTCATAAACTACAACATAAGATCTAGAAATGTTTTGGACCTGTGTATCAAGACAGAAGTGACATGCAAAAGCCATAGAAAAATGCATAACAAGATACAAATCTATACTTTTCTGAACAGAAATATGTGAAAGAAATAAATTGTGTATCATTGCAACTTTAAAAAATGGATTTGATGGGCCTTGGGGAAGAGATAGTTAAGTTTAAGTGAGTAGTTAAGGGAGAGTGTTTTTATTCACATGAGCCAGCAGAGAAAGAGGCTGAAGCTTAAGTTGAGTGCCAAACCAAGGAACATGTAATAAGACGGACGGTCAACAAAGTGAAGCCACTTTGTAATAGACCAGATTACACAAATAAGGAAGATCATATTTGCAGCAGGCTTTATTTAAAGAAAAGTTTCAAAATGTCATAACAGGTCACAACATAAAAATGACTGTCGTCAGTATTGCTTAGTTTTCCTTAGTGTTTGTGGTAACAGGTGAGGTTGGTGAATTAATTTTCACAGTGCACAGAGTGTTCCTGATCCTGATTACTTTATAGTCTGAAGTTTTAGTGAGCCATGAGATAATGTGTACTAACTTCATCACAATCTTGCATGCTGTGAACTGGTCAGACAAGTTTTTGCATACTTAGTTGTCCTGCGTCTGCTTGTGCTATAACGTGTTATCTCCACTCTCTTCTGTAATTTTTACCTTTATTTCTGTTCACATAATTCCTTCAAACAAACGAAGATGTCAGTAATGGGAAATGATGGGATGGGCATTGACTTACAATTCAGGTGTAAAATCTTATTATAAAATGAATAGTCCAGTCATTTATATCAGTGGTTCCAGAAGAGGCCTTTGTCTGCATTAGATTTACATGTAGTGATACATTAGATCTTATCTGTCTCAGGTAGTAATGAAGTTCATTAGCAAAATGTCTGAGTCTGGTGGATCTTGAGCATAGTCATGTTCACAGCATTCCTAAGAGGAAGTGTAATGATGGAGAAGGTGTATTCCTCCATGTCACCCAGAAGTATGGCACAAGCATTATGGTTTTAATCTCAGAATTTTGCAATCATAGAATAGCTTGGGTTGGAAGGCACCTTTAAAGGTCATCTAGTCCAACCCCCGGCAATAAGCAGGGACATCTTTAACCAGATCAGGTTGCTCAGAGCCTCATCCAACCTGACCTGATGCCAGGGATGGGGCAACCTGTGCCAGTGGTTCACCACCCTCGTTGTCAAAAATTTCTTCCTTATATCTAGTCTAAATCTACCCTCTTTTAGTTTAAAACTGTTACTGCATGTCCTATCACATCAGGCCCTGCTAAAAAGTCTGTCCCAGTCTTTCTTATAAGCCTCCTTTGAGTACTGGAAAGCTGCAATATGGTCTCCCCGGAGCCTCTTCTTCTCCAGGCTGCACCATCCCAACTCTCTCAGCCTTTCTTCACAGGAGAGGTGCTCCAGTCCTCTGATTATTTTTGTGGCCCTCCTCTGGACCTGTTCCAACAGGTCTATGTCTTTCCTGTGCTGAGGGCTCCAGAGCTGGACGCAGGACTCCAGGTGAGGTCTCACCAGAGCGGAGCAGAGGAGCAGAATCCCCTCCCTCGACCTACTGGCCATGCTTCTTTGGATGCAGCCTTCTGGGCTGTGAGCGCACATTGCTGGCTCATGTCCAGCTTTTCATCCACCAGTACCCCCAGATCCTTCTTGGCAGGGCTGCTCTTGATCCCTTCATCCCTCAGCCTGTATTGATGGTGGGGGTTGCCCTGGCCGAGGTGCAGGACCCTGCACTTGGCGTTGTTGAACCTCATGAGGTTCACATGGGCCCACTTCTTGAGTTTTTCCAGGTATCAGTATCCAATGGAGGTATCAGTATCCTCATTTTTGCAGATGGGAGACTGGGGCTGGGACCTAGACTCCTGAAATATGCATTCTACCTGATACCTTTTAGATATCTTTATTTCTGTCTTGCAGCTTCTTCCTCATCTGTCAGTCATTCTTCTTACTCTCCTTTTCTAAAATAAGGATCGTTACCATCACATTTCTTTTTCTTTCTTGTAGCATAGCTTTTGCAGGCTAGTGGGTTTATGTGTTGGGTTTTGGTGTTTTTTTATTGTTTTAATTCTGCAACCGCTTTATTGTGGGGATGCTTTCCCTCAATCACAGCAAAGAGAACTGCAGGGCCTCCATCTTGCTGGGTTCTTGTCACTGCAGCTTTCTCTGTAGAGGTATGAATCTATAAAACCAGGCTTCTATACTGTCAAACCAGAGTCAGTAGTTTGCAGCTGCGCTGCCTCTCTTGCATAGTAGTTGGGAGCAGCGCCAGCCTTACTGTTACGGTGAAAAAATACCATCTAGAGGTATCCTACATGCATGTACTTGGAGTGCCTCTGGTATTGAGCCTGCCTGTGTATGAATATACATAGGCTGAAGAGTTGGATGTGCAGATCCCTTTGAAATGTAGAACAAATTGTTTTGAGCACCTTTGAAAGTTGTCACCCTAACTCCTAATCTTGTATACTGTTTATAATCCCATAACTGTAGTTAACATGGTAGCAGACAACAGCAGACAAGATGTAAAAGTTGGAGTATTTGTTGTTTGATTGTTCATGCACTAAATTCAGAGGAAAGGGGACTTCCATTTGGGTCACTCACTTGAAGAAACAACATTTAATTTTCCATTTTTAGGGCCTCATCTTTGTTACTAGCAGTAAATGTGATAGGTTTTTATAGAACGGTTTAGGATCCTACAGCTGGACTTGTGTGAGGAGGGAGTGAGTGCAGCTGGTGTGTGCTGTGGAACAGCTGTGCAGTGCAGCAAAGCCTGACAGCCCAACACCTGAGCGTGTTTATAAAACAGATAGAGTGACATTATGTTGGTGTTGCCTGCCTGGCAAAATACTAGCCTGTGGTTTACACAAGGCTGTCCCTGGTTTTGAAAAAGCCACAGAGTCGCTACACCGGATATGCTAACATGGCTTGGGGTTAACATGTTAACACTTCAGGATTGATCCTGGGTGGGATAAATTTGGTGCAGATTATAACCACTGAGGCTTTATGAATTTGAGGAAGAGAGATTGTGAGGAAATTAAAAGGAGGTGTTGGTTTAGCTACCCAGAGTTGCTTTACAAATCTCTTTATTGTATTCGGAGCTCAAATGAAGTGGAGGAAGGACACAAGGTATCCGCTGCTTTCAATTCATGATGAAAGAGTGGCATTCTGTTTGGTCTTTTGATATTGCATATATGATTGAACTTCCTGATCAGTATAAATTTAACAGCTGGACTTTTAAGTGTAGTTTACAGTTTTTTACAGCTTTTTGCTTATGGTTCTTTAATACAAAAGGTATTGTGCAGACACTACAGAAAAAATGTTAAAATGTGGATTGTTAAGGTCTGTCGTACTAAAAGTAGTCAGTGAAGGGAATATCAGGTTTGTGGTATTATGCGAAGCTGAAGGCGTTGGAGTGCAAGGGTGATGAACGTACGGCTTAACTTACTTAGAGGTTTTGTCTGCTCATGAGCATTGAATTTAAGCTCACAACTTATGCATTTCTTTACAGCAATCCAAAATTTAATTTTGACTTTGCAATAGACTGGTCAGTGATCTAAAGCAATAAACCAGCACCTTTAGAATATAGTTTTATGGATTTGCTTGATTTCAAATGTATGTGGCTCATGAAATTCAAATAGAATAGCAGCTTAAGGGAGTATGTTAACAGCTTGATTTCTTACTGTGGGCTTATAATATTGTGACACCTTTGAAGAGAAACTACGATTTTCTTGCAAATACGAGAAGGCGTGGTGCCCAGATACAACCGATTCTCTTCAACTTCCCCTCGTGTGGCAGATTTACTTTGCTGCGGCAGTAATAGCGATTAAGGATGACCTTTGTTAAGACAGAATACTTTGAACGTATACTAGAATTGAATGAGTACTAGATGAACGCAGATTTGTTTATTAATATTGCTGGCAGGTCCACTGTACAATGTGAGACCGTATCAGTTATCATTGCTTCAGTGTGACATTAATATTTGTGTCTTCACTTATTAAAATATGCATGTAGTATGTTAGATGTTCATCTCCAGGCTGACATATTTCAACAGCAAAAAGGAGATTGTATGGGAGGGGTACCCAGCAGTCTTACAAGTATCTCTGCTCACAAACCAGGTTGCTGGTAAGAGCTGTAATCGAAGACCCCAGGTAGGCAACTCCTTTGTGCCTCAAAATGCCATCTGCCCCGAAGCTCAGATCCCATGTTCCCGGGGCTTAACATCTTCAAACCCGTGGGCTCCATGTACTTTCCTTCCACCCTGCTGTCCTAAGGGATACTACTTTACCAGTACCACTTCCCTCTTGTACTTCACTCTCCCAGTGGTACTTGTATGGTTGCTGTTTGCATATCCTCATTTGAGAAATACCTTACTTCTGCTCCTGGCAGAATTTAAAAGATGTGGTGCAGGCAGCATTTATCAAAGCTCTCTATGAGGGATCCTGGTTCAGAAACAGAATATATAGCTACCGAAGACCATGTATGTACTAGCCTGATTAAAAAACAATTAAAAAATTTTGGTTTTGGCTCAGAATAACTGGAGTACATGAGGGTGAGAAGGGATAAAATAATCTGTCTTCATTTATTTGGCTATCTATGTCCAATTTATTCTGGATTTTCTTTCCTGTTAGGAATCTAGGAAAGGAGATGCCATTATGCATAATTCCACCACCTGTGTGTTCTTTTTTTTCCCTGGAGAAAGAGAGACTGGTAGCAGCTTTAGTTACAGTTAACATACTTAATCATTCGAAAACTTAATTTGAAGACCTACTTTATTACACTGTATTTTGCAGTGGCTCCATCTAAATGTGAGGTAGCTGTAATGGATAAAACACATTAAGGCTGTGAATGTGTGTCACAGGAAGAGGTTATGTTGACCGGCAGGGGAGATGTTGGGCAGCCTCCCTTTTAGGGTTATCTGAGTGATAACTGTGTGAAAGCAGATACAGAAGGAAAATACATTACTAAGAGAACAAAAGCAAGTTCGGTCAGGTATTTCAAGGCCAAAGCGACTCAACTGAGTTATTACCGGCTCTCATTAGCATGCCTGAAAAAAGTAGTGTTCATTGCTTCAGCTGGGTGGCCCTCAGAAAGGGGAGAGATTCTTTCCTGCCTTTTGAAATCATCAAAGAATATGAGACTAATTATTTCCAAAGTCATCTCTATGTCGGAAAGCTTTGCTGTTCAGGATAAGCCAGGATAAACAAAGTATGGATTTGAACCTGTGAGGTGCTGAGTATCTCCAGTGAAATGCTGAGCTTGCTTGATTTCCAGTAAGTTTATGGCTCTTAGTTCCTGACAGGCTCAGGTCCTAAGATTAGATCTACTCTCTGGAAAGTAAAATCAGGTTACTGCTGTCAGCTTTTTTTAACTGACAATATTGCTTGCAGTGCACATCATCAGTGCTCTGTATGTACACAGCCATGTACAGCACTAGAGTAAAGATAGAAGCTGACGTACATGGACTGTATTACTTTCACATTTTCATTGTTTGTCTGTTGTCCTAACAAGAACTCTGATATGAAAATGAGACATCAAGAGGGTAAAGCAAAAGGACTATCCAAAGGAAAAATCCTTCTTTAGTTTTGCTCTCATGTTTAGAAGCATTTGTACATGGTTTTCGCTTATCTAGAGTAAAATAATGCCAAGTTTGTGTAGTACTTTTCATCAGTAAGTTCCTAAATGGATATTACTTCGATGAATGCATTGAATATGCAATCAAGACCTTTGGGTAGCGGAGCATGTAGTGGTGTAGTGCTTCACTTTCAGATGAATTGCAAAGCCCTTCACATTGAACTTTGTTGACTTCAGTGGAACCATTCACGGTGTATAGGTATCTCAGCTGGCCCATATTGAGATTCAGAGCTTGCAAAGGATATTTGAATTAGATGACTCCTCTCCCACTACTACGTACTTTACTGTCCTTATGAAGTTAATCTGATACCAATATTCTGAGTCATTGTTGGCATTATTTGAACTAAGAGTGGGTATAATGAGACTTCACTGTTATGCTGAAGGGAAAAACTACTTGTTTCTTCACAGTAGTTTCTAGAAGGAAATCTATATGCTCTAAGCATGAACTGAAAAATGTACATACAATAGTCAGACTGATTCAGTTCTTATAATTTATTGCTGTTTTAATGAGCAAGTGGTTACAATTTTTGCATCTGGTTATTGCAGCATGTAGAAATAAAACTGTCTGAAATGTTACTGAAGTTCTTAATGACATGACAGAAATGAAGCATGGTTCCTTTTTTTTTTTTTTTTTGGCCCGAAATAATATAACTATGCTTATGCTTTATAGAAGGCTTGGACTATCTTGAGTCAAAGGGATTTTGATTATATTATACCTTTCCCAGAGTTTGTGTGTTGCTCTGTTTTCCATGGCTTGAATAGAACTTGTGCATTCATTGACCCTTCCAATATATGGATTGTAAACGAATTGGAGGAAAAGGAGTGGAAAAATCAGACAGTCTTTGAAAAGAAACAGTGCTTAATTCTACTAGAGCTGCTCCCTCAGGCTTCAGTGCTCAGACTTTCATCAAACAGGTTCTTCTACCTCTGTTTCCTCATTCCTCCTGAGGAGAGTCAAGCTGGCCATGCTCAATTAATTATGAGGCTTCAGAGCCTTCCTTGTGCTCCAGAGAAAGGGAAGAGTGGCTCCATGCCCGTGGACCAGCAGTACCTGGGAAGTATCTAAAGTACAGATCCTGAGCTATAATCGTTGTGCATGGTGACACCTTCTGGGAGGCCACAGAGAGACTAAACCAAATTTAGTGAGCAAGGAAGGAAGTCGCTCCTTTGGCAGGAGGCAGTCTCCTGTCAAACCTCGCGAACCTTGTTTCCCATCATGCAATGATGCAAATCACCCAGAAAATAACACAAAGGACAAGCCTGGGAAATATGGCATATTCCTTAAAATGCAGTAATCTTGAGTAGATGATATTGCATAGTCATATGACATCATCATGTGAGGGAAGTCAGTATTTCAAAGTCAGTATTTCCTTATGTAAAGGATGATCTTAACAATGAAGAGCATGATGGTAGAAAGGGGAGCTATGCTGGTAGTTGCATTTCTAACCTCCTTTACGGTATGGACTTCCCATTACATCTTCTTGATCCCAAGTGTTTGGTACAGGACTTCCCTGAACAATGCTGATACGGATAACTTCCTCAGCAACTTTTTTAGACTGTCCTTTGAATCTCTGGGTTCTCAGTGTGACAACAAATGTGCTTCAGACAGTGCCTACTCTGAGAAAGAACCAGACAAAATCTTACTCTTCTCTGTTCCAACGGGATCAAAATTAGTTGAATATTAGTGATTAATTTTGAAATGGAAGGTATGACTACCTCTCTTGCAGCCAGGCCTGCAGTGATGAAGAGCTGGGAAAGAACTGTTCCCAGTTTGTTTACCAACACAATGAATAAGTAACTGTGTGGTATTTTTGGCTTGCAGTCTGTCAGCTTCAAAAAGGTAGTCCAGAAGCTTACAGAGACTTAAAAATATCTTGTGCTGGTTTTGAACATCAGGGCTAAACATTCCTGTTGTTTCCTTGAGTGTCAAGGAACCAGTGCACGCCACATTTGTCCCGCCCTTTTTCATGATATCTGGGGAATAAAAGATGAGTGAAGAGGTACACTCCCTGCAACTCTTACTCCTCTTTTAAGCCTATGAAGATGATCAGTAAATAGTGATACCTTGGTTAGTTTGGATAGGGTCACTCTATGGGCTATGAAGCCCCTCTGTGTGAGACAGGGCAGTTGGGGGACTCGAGGAAGCTCTCACATGGGAGAAAATCTGCAGGGTGACATGGAGCGTAAGGCTTAGCATGAATGAATTGTTGTTTGGAGAGTTTTGGAAATTGGTGTGCTTATCTGGAGACCTGACTGGGAACTGAGCGCTTCTCCTAAGTGAACAGGGTAAAGCTTGGTCCTCTTCCCTCACCCCCTTGTTTTCTACCGGAGAGCATGAATCAAAGCTGGCAGGGCTGTCAGTCCCGCTAGGAAGCATTGCCTGAGTGGGGAGAGGAGGGAAGAAGAAAACTGGGATCATAACTGCATCATTAAAAAAATAATAACATCTGAAATACCTCAGCATTACCCCAGAGAAATGCATCTCCCTGATAAAATAAGCCTTTGTATTGTTAAAATGCTCATGAGAAGCTTACCAGCATGGGCCATATACAGCCTTCTGTGGTCCTAACGCATCCATCTCTATGTAGTGTGATCCTGTAACCTGGCTAAAAAAAATGTGCTCACAAGATGCACTGCAAGGTTATTGGATTGTACCTAAATTATTCCATACTGGATGATTTATACAATTCATTTATATATGCAGAACTCTCTGCTCCTATATATCTTTAACATCAAGGCCTTAGTATGTTAACTACAAAATTGTGTAGACTCTCCTGATACCTACGATCCCAATCGATACCTCATCCTCAGGTGGTCATGTGTCCAAATATGGGCCAAATACAGGTTGAAGGGGATTAGGCAACTATAGTTGCTGGTCTGGTTATTCAGTAATAGCCCACTAGGAGGTTTCTTGCACCTTTGCTCAGTGTGTTTCATGGGGGTTACCAAAAGATTTCTTCACTGCAGACCTCTGACAGAAGCACGGTGGTTCCCATTTTCCATCTGAGGCTGCCAGAGGTAGTGGTTATAAGTACAGTATCAGTAGAAAACTATTTTTTTCCGAGCTGGTGTGTTTGATCATCAACTGCTTTGATTAACCAGTTCAGTGGCTTAAAGTGAGACATTGTTTTTCCCATTCTTTGTAGTGTTTTTGGCAAGGGGTGGAAAAAATATAGTCATTGCTCCCTTTTCTCTCTGAGTTCATTTTGTTTTCTGCTCTTTGTGCTCAAGCACAGAATGAAATGGTTTGCAAATAAACTAAGTATTAAAACTAAAAAGTATTTTATATTCCCTCCTCACAGAGCTTGTGTGAAGATAAATAGGAACAGATCATATTGGGAAAATATTTCCTTCCCTCGATCCTGAAAATAAAGCAAATCCTCCATTATTGAAATTTTCTGCAAGTAAACCACAAGCAGGCAGGCTGAGTGCAGCCAGCTACAGGATGATGGCCTTGTTTTTGTTGTTGTTGGGCTTGGGGGTTTTTAACTGTAGATTTAGCCATTAGAAATTGAAATGCTAAAAACACATCAGTGTTATTTTGAAAATTCACAGCAGATTCAGCTTAGAGCAGGAAGTGAGGTGGTGTCCTTTTAAAGCCTGATATACAGAAAAGGGTATTTCTGACGCATGACCTTCAGTGAACAGGAATTCCTCTCCTCAAAATCTCATCCTTACCCTGAACTTCATTGCCGCAATTCATCCTTTCACAGCTATGTGAGAAGCGGCATACCGTGTAAAAAAAACACCAACTTTGCGGGATTTTGATGATATTTTCTCAAATAAATAACCAGGACTTGCAAAATGTAGAACATGAGCTTTTGCTCAAGTGTTGTGTGTGTAAATAAATGTAACTTTAAATTACATGAATTATATTTTTTTTTTAGTAGAGCTCATTAGCTGTTAACTAGATGCCTGAGCAGATTGTTAAGATCTGTTTAACTATCTAATCGTAAATATCACAATAGAAACTACTGGGGCTTAGGTTTTTTGAAAATCTGGTTTGAATTTTGAGTGGTGAGTATTTGAAACTCCACGCTGAAAAAAATCTGGCTGTGCATGCACTTTTTTGTGTATGTTTGCTTTCACTTTTTTTTTTTTACTTTTCATTTTTCTGTTGCTCTCTTTCTCTCTCTCTCTGCCTTCAGCTTAAAGGCAGCGAAAGAAGACCTAGTAACTGGCGGGTTTGAGAACTAAGCAAAAATATTTTTATGACCATAGCAGGTAACACGCTATGCTTAGTCTGTGGTGAGGTGAGTTAGCAGTAATAATTTTGTACATATACCGAGTATGAGTGCAGTTAAAATACACCGTTTTTGCCAGAGATGTAGACTCTGGAAGGCACTGAATTGAAGCCGCTTTGGAGTGGGAGAGGGAAGTAGCTGGCAGGCGTCTCTCTTAGGACTCTGCACTTCTAGAATTTGCCAGTTCCTGCTGTTTAACAGCCCAGATTTGCTAACCTCCGGCACATACGGCAAGGCCTACTTTTTTCTTCAGGTTCTGTGTGGAAGTGGGTGTTGGCTAGAGCTAGATAACGATGAAGAGGGGATATGTTGCTGAGATTGCTCAGTTTTTGCTTTTGCTTTTGTTTTGCTTGCTGGATTGTTTTAATTAACCTGAGGCAATTTCTAGTGTTTAATTTTGAAAGCTTGCCAGTGACAGACAGATCACTGAGCAACATTCCATTGTTTGAGCAAGAAAATTAATAAATAGTTTTGTAACTCAAATTCCCTATAAAAGTATTGGAGCTGCTAATTATGGAGGGCCTGTATTTTTTTTATCTGTAGGATGTGGCAAATACATAAGAAATTTTTTCCTTAAGGAAGATGAATTCTCAGAAACAAGTGAATGCAGTGAATTCAAATAAATGTAAGTGATAAGCTCTAACGAAGTGAAACTAAAGATCTTGTGGGACTTTCAGGTACCTTAGAAGGCAGTATAGCATAGGCATGCTATATGCTGACAGATGCTGGTGCTGACATTTCCATGCAGTAGCAGTGCAGATCAATCAGTAGAGATCTTTGATTGTAGGACAGTTTTTACATTAATTCATAGACTGGGGATAAAGTAGAAATCAAAGGGCTTGTACAGTCATACACGTGGAGAGACAGTACTATGCCCTATATGAGAGATATGTAAGCATAGTATCAGGTAGTACTAATTTTTAGTTGCTAAAAAGAGTTGCTCATATTTGAGTTCAATATTATGTCAGTGTAGTTAGTGAACTACTGACAGCTAGTTTTACCAAAACTGTTTTTAAAAGTAATTAAAAATTAATCAGTTGAGGAACAGAGCTGAATAGTATTTTAAAGTGTTGGAAAAATAAAGTTTATGATGCCTCAATACCAAAATCTATGAACAAATATAAGCCCCACTTGAAAAAGTCTACATAATACGACTTTGCAGAAAATGTTCTAGCTTAATTATAGTAATGTGCCTCGAATTTTCCAGTGGGGTCATTTATTTTGAGTATATGTCTCGTCTCTTATTACTGTAACTACGAATAAGCCTGTTGTTGGGTATGTGTTGTCTAAATGTTGCACGTAACTTTCCTGGAATTTGTGAAGCTATTCTGTTTGACATTAGTTGGCATACCTTGTTTGCAACCCTTGTAATACAAAAATAAAATATTTATGTGTCTCTAGTAGCAAAGTACAAAGTACCATATTAAGAACAACCATATACGGGCCTAGCTGTGTAAGATTCCCCTAGCTCAGCAGCTGGTTTCACATGTCTGTCTTAAAACCTGCTGGAACTACTCAGAAGTTACAGCTTTGAAACCAGAATCATCTTCTGGCTTGGCTGTATGAGGAAGAGAGAGAGACTAAACTCTACATTTAGGGTGTCGTTGCAGTTGAGGTGCTGCTGTTGCAAGCAGCCATGGACAGAGATGTTGGCTGCTGTGGTTTGGCTACTGGAAAGAGCAGCTGCCACTTTATCACCAAGTGAGTGGAGCTATTGGAAGGAAGCAGGAGCTTTTAGAGAAATGTATACAAGGGAAAGGTTTTACTTTTCTCAGAAAGGGGACTATCCCCAGGGGCTTGGGGGGATTGGCTGGCAGGCTAAAGGAGGAGACATTGGTCTGGCACGCAGAGATTACTCTCAGAAGGAGCTGCGTGATCCTCCAGATTTTTGGCTGTAGGAAAGCTGTGTTGATTGATAGGCACCCAAGCTACAAATAGTGCACTTTTTCTGTGTTTTATTTGCTTTATTTGGATGTCTAATTAAATATTTGTTTTGTTTTTATCCCTAACTGAGGATGATATTTTTCATATATGCTTTTTTGTGTGAGAAGGAAAGGAAGGAAGCATTAAAGAAGGCTGGTGGGTTTTCAACCTATGTAAGGCTTCAGAGGTATGTTGAGGATTTTCTTCAAGAATAATACTGTGCCAGCCACATGGTCTGCCAAATATTTTACTCTTTACTGCAGTGAGATTTGTTTACATATATCTTTCCCCATCCTACCTCCTTCTTCCTCTAATGTAAGTAATTTCATTGTGGGATAACAGTAATAACAAATTCTCTAAAAAATTATGCCAGTTTCATGCCTCAAGGTCAGCAAATCAGGTATGTGAAGGTAGCAGGGGACTCTAAAACATCTCAGTGTTGCTCATCCATAGCCAGAGATATAGGAAGAGTAAAGCGTAGCTGGATTTGAGTTACTGCTTGTGCATTGTGACTTTAATCTTGCATTATAATTTTTAGTGTGGAAAGGCCAAATGATGCAAAAGGACGAAGATGTGCACTGCTTGTATTGTTTATGTGTCATGGTGAATTCACCAACTGAAAAATACATACATTTCTTACTGAACATTGAGCTATACTGTGACATGGTACTTTGCTTACAGACAGGTAACCATTTATCTTATGGGTTTTTTTTTTTAGTATCTTTACATGGGAGAGTTGCCAGATGGTGGAAGATAAGGAATCCTATTAATACCATATGAAAATGGAGTTGATAGTTACAGTAACTCGAAACAAAGTTAGTTTAGGCTTTGAAGGTGCAACCAGAGTGCTGCCAAACAGACTCTTCCTCTGACTGCACCAGTATTTCTGCCTTTATAAGGGTTTGCAGGAACTCTGGACGTCTTGCCGTGGAAGGGGCTGCTGAGTCCGTCCCATAGGAAACCAGTGAGAGGAAACACGGGGGTGGCTGCAGTCAGGAATACACCCACTGCAAATCACAGGTGGGAGCAAATGCAGTAAGGAAGCAGCCGGCATCTCTCATGGTTACTTGGAAGACACAGTGAAATTTTCTGGTGTTGGGGCATAATAGTGAACCTGCATCATGAAAAGCCTTGGTCCCTTTGTGATTGCGGGGAGCAAAGTGGTGAGGAAAGATAGGAAAGGGAGAGGCCATTTCAGGACTTCCAGCCTGCAGAGCTACCTAGAAATTTTTATGGTAACAAACATTTTATGGTCTGACTTCATGCTAGTTGTTGAATATGGCCTATACAGCCTCTCTTCCCTCCTTCTTGAATGATTGTCCCTGTGAGAGGACCTATTTGTGGGGATGTGTGATTTCTTACAGATTAACTTTTCCCATTTAGCTTTCCCAATTTGCTTTTGGTGAGGATGGATGAGTCTCATTTGCACTCCTGTTCTGAGCACTCCTGGAACAGCTCTTTGTAACTTTGATTATTTTATACCTTGCTTTTTCAAAAAGTGAAGAAATTGAAAAATAAGCATTATAAAGTTGTTTCCATTGGCTCTTTGGCAAGTAAGAACATGATTTTCATAAAAAGACTACAGCTAGAATTTGAGCAACATATTAGCAAATACATTAATTTATGTTTTTCATTATAAAGATTCCTACATCAGTGTTAACTTCAGATTTTCAAAAAGTCTCAGGCACTTAGGAGAAGAGTACTGAACAATACACTGACTTTCTGAAAATTAAGACGTTTAATCTGTAAATGAGCAAAAATATGTATCTTCTGTATAGCAAATTTCAAAGCCAAATAGCACACTGCATAGAATTTTATGCATTGTGTGACTTTGATTCATATGAATGCTAATGCTTTGCTTCTTTCCGCTCCTTCATTTCTGCCAAGAACTGTTTTAGCATTTGAAACCTTCCACCAATATAAAACTGGAAGGAGGAGGTTCTTTGATTTGCAAGGGCTGAATAGCAAAGTGTTGATGTATTCCACACTTTTCTTAACACATGTATGCATATATTATTAATTCATGTTTGTTTATGCTGAGAAATAGTAGTAGTATAGCATTAACACTGTTCTGGAAGGATAATGATTTTAATTCATTCCTGTCTTCATTCCTTTTAATGTAGCTGTCCTGAAATTGCACCTAGAAAACCTTGTACCACATTGCAACATACTGTTATTAATGTAGCGACTGTTCTGTGAGCCTCACCAATGTGATGTAGGGGTTTTTCAAGCTACATGATGAATCTATATGGCTCCAGTTGTCTATAAAATATGAAATTATGTACAGCTTATGTTATTTTAATTAAAATACACAGGCTGTATCTAACCAAACTGAGTATTTCTTTTCATGATTCTGTAATTCCTACACTTTTACTTTAGCTGGAGACTAGAGAGACACAAAGCTTTTCTGGGTTAGGTGCTTTAGCGGTTGTAGTTAGACACTGGTGTGTAGAATACTGCTGTTGTCAGTAGCCTGGAGAGACGCTGGAATCCTTGTCAGTTTTTACTGACACACTTTGAGTCACGTATAAAGTGCCATACGCATGTCATCGTGTATAACTGGTCAGATGCTTGTGGGTGTTGGTGCGTGTGCCAAAGATGAATTTTGCCTGCATGATAGCTTGATAAATCATTAGTTTCCATTGTCCATGGAATGAAGCTATAAATTCCTTGGCAGTTGGGGTTACCTGGAGACTAATATAAAGGTTGCTAGTATAAAGGTAGCTTGCTTTGTTATTTCAGATGGGCGAGTGTGCCAAAAAGCAAGGCTAATGGTCTTGCATTTCCAAGTTCAGGAGAAAGCCAGATCAGCAAACTGGAGCCCTATCCTATTTATTCCAGCTGGTCAGGACTTTTTTGTTAATCCAATTCTTATTTTGGAAATACTGGTCTGTTGCAGTTTTTTCAGTAGAGCATAGCCATTTTCATGTAATTTACACAGGAGAAATATTTATGAGGGCCTGGGTGGAATTACCACTCCTAGCCAGCAGCTCATGATGGGGCGGTTCAATGTCAGGCAGGAGAGTGCTTTCAATGCTGTGTTTCTTTGCCGACTGTGGGTTTCTGTGTCACGTCTGAGTAGCCTAACCATGTTACTGTTTGGGGGTAAATCTCTTTTCTTTTTCTTCCATTTCATTTCAAGACCTCCAAAGGTAATTGGTTTCATTTCAATACACAGTAGAATAAATTTGAGATTTTAGCGGGGTTGGGGACAGAAGCAATTTTCTGGCCAGCTCTGTGCAGTAGTTGGTGCCCTGGGTATGCCCTAATGCTCCATGCAAATTCTTTGCCTGTCTTTAAGTCTCACCAGTGGTGGTCTTTACGCTAGGAGAGTCTGAGAATTAGAAATTCCCTGATCTGTGGTGTCCTTGACAACTTTATCTAAGCACAGAAGAAATCCTGTGTTGTGGCATATTGTCAGCTGGTGTTCATTCACCGCTTACTTTCTTTGCATTGTAAATCTTGTTTTTAGCTAATTTAAACCTCTCCAAAACTGAGGGTGCAACCAGTCCCTTTATTTATGATGGCAGTAAGGATTAAACTTCCTTATAGAACCAGGGAGCTAAAACAATAGCAGCCTCCGCTCTGCTACAGATTCTGGGGATTGAAAAGTAGATGGTTGAAAAGGTAATCTAAACTTTTAGGAAGCAGCCAGGTTGATTTCCAGCTGGGATTCATCGGGGCTAGTTTTGAGATGCTTGGAAAAATGTGTGTTAGTTCAGTAACTCTTTAGTTTATAAAACAAAGTTTGGCAAACTCCAAAAAATGCAAGACCAGTTGGCTATGTAAATTTGTAAACGGAGGCTGGATTACTTTCATTTATTTATGGGTAACAATAAGGTGTTTTCTAAATAAAAAATGAGCAAAGAAGTGACAATACAGCCTTCAGTGTGACAGAAGCCAAGTCTCCCTTGTCCTTTGCAGCCTGCTGTCTAGTTTTGGGGTTTTATTTATTATATTAAATAAGAAATTATATACCTGATTTGATACCCTTTTTCCCAGCAGCCTTTGGTTCACAAGTCACATTTCAGAATACTAATTAGATAGGGAAGCTAGCAAATTGTTGCTAGTTAGTTTAGTTAGCATTAGTCAGCTGTGCAAGAGTTTTTTGAGGGGATAGTGTTTTGAGATTTACATCTCTATTTAGAACATTATTTCTATTTTTTAATGGTAGTTCCTGAGGCTCTAATTTTCGTCAGGCTGTAAGCAAAAAAGTAAGTCTTGTTTTAGTAGTCATTTCACAAAAAGAAAATTGCTGCCTTAAAGAATGAATGATGTGTTACCCATTTTTTTCTGGTAGATGATTTAACTTGAAAGGGATTAATTTATAATAGTTGAGTAGTACCAACGTTTCTCATATCCTTGATCCTTCTTATCTGTTCCAAGCGTACATTAGCAAATAAAAGTATCTGATCTATTGCATCATGTCATATGATGTTCATGCATTCTTGGCTTGCTTTATGATGTGAGATAGTTCAACTTCTCTGACACTGGCATATGCAGAAGACAAAGAGGTGGAGAATGAAACCGTGAAGGGGTGTGGAGTGACTATAAAGAAGAAGGAAGATGGGTTGTTTCCATTCAGAACAAGGTCTCATCAAAGTATCAAAAATCCTCTTCAGGTTGTGGAAGTCACTGATGCAGTGCTTTTAGTTTTATGAACTGAAATGTCTGGTTGGCCCTATCTGCAGTTTAGTTTACTTTACAGATTTAAGGAAGGGAGACACTACTTGAATTCCAGGATATCTAACATTGCAATTTTTACTGTTACTTGCATGCGTTATGTTACTGTCTGAGGGCCAAAGATCCATTATCTTAGTGTTATACAAACAGTAACAAATTACGATTCTTGTCTAAATAATTCCACTGTCTCTGATGGACACAGGTTCAGCTGAGTTTTGAGGTGGTTTTATTTTTTTGCACAGAAGCCAGATGTCTACATAACCTTTCCCAGGCAGAGGTCAGCCAAACAGCAGATATTCAAATGTTACTGTCATTGGCAAGTTTCTTGTTGGGTGCTGGAGGCAAATGTGTATTCTCCTGGATTATATGTCGATACAAGCATTTGTACTATTTGATACTGCCTGTTCATTTACCGTAGCGGATAAGACAATAGAAAGAACATTGAGAATATTCTGTGGCTGGTAAGTCTTCAAGACTTACATAGACCCACACAATGCAAGTTTTGGTTAATGTGTATGCAGCTCCTTTAATTTAGTCAATATGAATTTAGTCATTGCAAGCGTGTGGCCATGATGACTGAGCATAATCTTATATACCATAACATGTGTAGTCTTTGATTTTAGGCATTTGAAACTCTAGGCGTGCTCTTGGAAGGATTCATTTCCAAGTCCTGCACAGTTTTTACTCATTGGTTGTAAATCATGCATGAAAAAGGGAAGAGGATTCACTTGCTGGATGCATATAGCTGGAGCTGGGTTACTCATGTGGCAGTTCAATGCTTCCTTGGGTAGTTATACTAAAACCAAACTGGGGAAAGTCATAAGATACTTCCAACAGGACAGTCAGATATTAAAAAACCCTTTTGTTTTTATGAATATCTTAACATGTACATTTGTAACCTAATCAGGACAGTTTCTTAGATGTTTTAGTTGAGGCTTTGGGTTTTGGATATTCTTAATAAAATAAATTTCTATAGAAAAATAACAGTGGTCATAGGCATAATGCCAGCAGAAAAGGTATGCCTTATAAATAATCCTTGGTGTTTATGTTTAAGTAAACTAATCAAATCTTCCTTTAAAATAGTACCCAGAGCAGACATGAGTCCCTATAATGAAATTCAGGAAAAAGCTATTTGTCCTCTGATTTAAGATTCTATATGTAACTCTTTACCTAATCATGAATTTAACCTAAAGGTAATTATTTTTACATTAAAGAGTCTTTTAATTTTGCTGGAGTCCTGTACTTCCATGTTAAAAATAGATACTTTTAGAAAATAGTGACCTCTTTAGTAGTTTGTTGAATGCTTAAATAATTCTAAATTCTGAATGATTTTGAGGCTACCAGCGTAGTACCTTTTATAATTATGACCCAACTTCTTGCTATACTTCTTTTTTCTTTTTTGGAAGCCAATTGCTGTATTTTAAGATAGTGATGTTCACACTACAGCTTGGGTTAATTTCTTCTTCAGTTCGCATCTTTTAGCAATTAAGGGAATCTCCAACACTGTCACTGACATGTGAAAGGATAACACCATCTGTTGACCTTGAGAACCTGAATTGTATTTCTTGATGTCCAGCCTGTGATTGTGACTTTTTTCCTGGTTTAATGTAAAATTCTAAGTGATGACTCTGATGTCTACACATACTATGGATTTTGTTATTAAGCAGCAGTGCATAATAACAATAACAAGTATAAATGCGGGATAATAACTTTCAGAAGATAAACTGATTCAATGAATGGTACTGATATTAATGAGTAGTATGCCTGAGCTTCCTAGCTGTACTTGTACAGCAGATTATGAGCTCAATTGAAGCATATAATAATCTTGTCCATGGAAGGCAACTGCAAAGGACACAGCAACCAGATACCATAGTATTCCTTTAAAGGGAATTTATTTGTTAGGAACACTGCATAAATCATCTGTTATTTCATGTGCTCCTGGGCCAGTGTTCACATTTGTCTCCTGTCCTGCTTCCTTCTATGCTCAGACCAAGCATACTGCTTGAAAGCTGTTTCCATTTCTTTTGGGTTGTATTCACCTCCTCTTCCCTGTTTCACCGTGTTCCAGCAAAACCTTTGTTGCGGTGTTCACAAACCATCCTAAAATATTTTTTCTTTCTTCAAGGTCTTCTGTGAAGCTAGCCTGTGAGGAACAGAGCTTGTAAAAGTGTGTATGCTGCAAGAGATAGTCCAAAGAGCATGTGATGTGGGATGCACATACAGAATTATGTTAAATCTTTAGGATGGTAAGGCTGTAACTAAACTCTTGGTGAGATGGGAATTGAAAAATACTATTGTTGTGTCCTGGACTATTTTGGCAGAAACTTCCTATAAAAATACAGCTTCACAGACACCCCATTAATTTGAATTTTACTTCTTCTAAAGGAACAATATAGAGTGAAATTCTGTTTTCAGTGAATTGAGTGGCAAAGTTTCAAGGAGTTCTTTGATTAGTGGGAGCTTTGCCTGAACTTCAGTGGAATCAGAACTTCACTCTTCATTTTTACTGCTTTTCATATTGAAGGATTCCACAGTGATTGTTACTAGATATGCTGAGATACTGGTGAGATACAACAGTTTTATTTTTTGTGCTAGAAGGTAAAACCTAGTAGCTCACATCAATATATAGAATAATTTAAAAAATATTCTTAATTTCCTGTCTTGAAACTTATGTGAGATGCTTTTAGTACAGTTCTTCAGCTATTTCCCATTAATACCGAAGAACAGCATCCAAGTCCTGCCAACACAAACAAATGAGATCCTTAATTATGATGTATATCAGGCTTCTTCTGAAAAGCAACATCTGCAGTAGCATAGTGGTCAATGGATTTGGTGTGTGATTTCCACTGAGCTGTTAGGAATTGCAGGATTTTATAGGAGAAGGTACAAGAGGTGTAAACATGGACTAATGGATCCTGAAGCTGGAAACATAAATAATTTGTACTCTGTTACAAGTTGCTTCTGTCTGTGTACTTTTTAAAATGTAGCAGGCTCTAGATATTCTTGACTTAAAGTTAGGAAAGTTTCACAGCTGCAGGGTTTGCCTGCACACCTGTGGCTGAAAATGGTCTAATTTGCAGAAATGTGGAGGGAACTGTGCACTCAGCATCACTGAGCTAATAAATCAGATTCCTTGGCTCTTTCTTTTGAACAGATAGGTGGTTGTTTCTGTCCCAGATCTCCTTCTTGAAGCAGAAGGGCTGGCAATCAGCTCCAGTTGTAACTTCACTAAAATAGTCCTCAAAATTGAGAGTTTTAATGAATTTGTTTCCCTGACTTATTCACTGCCTGTACAGCCTTGCGTTTGCTGACAGTGAGAGGTTAAAACCGCTAACTGTCTCATGGTGTGGTTAGCACAAAGTGAGGCTGAAGGTGTTCCGTTTTTCTGCTGAGAGTGAAGAGAGAGCAAGGCAGCTACATTTCGTTCACTTGTAATCCTGTAGCAACTGCAGAGTTTTTTCAGAAGGTACAGGATTTGTACCTTCTTTACTATTACAGGTTTGAGCGTTGCAGCTTCCTTGTCTAAAATTATACTTAGCCAAATAACAACTGTACATTTGTTGAACTCTTTTAAACTTAACATATTAACCAAGATAATATGTACAATTCCTGCTTGAAATTTCTTTTTGAATCTGTGAGATAGGTAGGTAGCAAAAGATGTATCTGAGTATGCCAGTTTTTATATCTATTTTCTGGCACTTTGGGACACTTTTGGTGTTCTATGGAAAGCTTTGAGTAGTTAAGAAAATAGATTCGTAGAACTATGCACTGTATTAACATTTTTTCTGTTTCTTCTTTTAGAATAATACATTTTTAGAATAAAATGATACAAACCCCAGTGATTTTCATAAACAAAAATATTAATAAATATTGGTCAGCTGTATGGGGTTTTTCGATTCTTTTGGCGTCCAGCTACATAGTTCATGTAATTTGGCTTAATAAATTGTAACAGTTACGTAAGAGTCACTGTCCAAAAAGAAACTCTAGTGTGGAACTTACTTATCTTACAATACAGTTCCTGGAAGCACTTGTCTGGGTTTATCTCAGGGTAGTAGATACGATCTGTAACTTGATTAAATTATTCATTATATTCGAAAGCTTTCAAGCACTTCAATCCGAAGTGTGTACATGCAGCATGGTATGTCAAACACACATTTGTTGCCACTGGCTTGGAAAATATTAATATCTTTATTTTCTGAGGAATGCCTGTATAGGTCATAATACCAGTTCATTTGGAGTCTGCCTGTTTTTGTGTTGCTTGCTACCTTATTAAATTGTTGAATTAACGTATGAGAATAATACATGTAATATTGTGCAAATGTGTGGTATTCTATTGCTCTTTTATTGCAATAGCCTCTAACTGTAATAGGACATTATCACAATGGGGGAAAAGTACTTAGAGTAGAAATTACATGTTTGTTGGTGTGTTATATTGTCACATTTGTACCTTATTATACAATTATTATATTGTACATATTTGTGTGCAAAATCAAATGTTTTTAAGTCCAGTTACAAAATTCTTATTGGCTTTGATGGTGCATATTCAGTGCAGTGGTGCAGAATTAAAAAACTAATATGGACTGGAATGCAAGAGGTAATATTATGTGAGTAGTGGTAATACAATAACTCTTTCATGGTGAATTTAGCTAATGTGAAATTGTTTCACGGAACGGTTAGGTTTTAATAGAAGACCCATAAGAATAAATGGGCTTTGGAAGGTTTTACAACAATATGTAGGATGCTGCTTTGCCAGATAAAAGTAGTTGCTGTTGCAGCTTATGATGTTTTCAATAACAGCTCAATTAATACTATACATGCCATCTTTTAAAGGGTTTTTCATGACAACTGTGAGAGACAACTGTACTAACTACAACTTGCTAATCAAGTTTCTTCAAATGAAGAATGCTAAATGACTGTCCTGAACTGTATGTCAAGCATCTGTAAAATTAAGTTCTTCCTCAAGTCTTGATGAATAGAGTACTTCATTAAATAGCTGAAATAGCTTTAAGCATGAGAATACACTAAGAAGCTCTTTATCTGTAATTAATCATATAAGATGGTATTAAACATCATTGGAAGAAATTAAAAGCCTTGAATAGAACTTCATCTCAAATCATGCTGGAACAACCATAGAAATGTTTGCAAATTTTAGATCCTTGTCATTGTCATCTGGAGTTTCACAGGAGAGGCAAATTATGTAACTTGAATAAATATGAGAGTTTGAATACACAAGAAGTAGTTAAGTGGCAAATTCAAAAGTAAAACCCTGGCCAAAGTTGGAAGTTTTCTACTATAAAAAGAGCAGGACTTCAGCCTCACCTGTATTTATGGTTCCAAAAAGTGTGTTGTTGCAAATCCAGAGTTATGACTTCAAGTTCTTCATGAATCTGCAGCAAAGCCCAGTGCCAGTCAAACCAATTCTGTACTGGCCACTGGAATCTAAGACTGGTGCTGACGTGGGGTTAATCGCACCACTTTCTTGGATTACTGCATTCACCATGCCTTAAATAATCCTAGTCCTTAGGCCACCTTGGTTTGTCAAGGAGAGAGGATAATGTTAGAACATGCAAATTTTATGGTTTTATAGTAGTCATGAGTAAAATTAATGCTGGAAGTTAGAAGCTTCCAACCACTTAAGAAGTTCAAGAGCAGCGTTCTTGACATGATAGTGGTGGCAAGATGGAAAGGTTGTTCTGAGGATGGAGCATGACAATTTTGTCCATGACAAGATAGGAAAATTCCTGGACATTGAAAATTGAGTCTTTGATAGGAATTTTTGGTTATAGGGTGTGTTGGTATATCTCAGTAGAACTGAAAGAGGGTGTACTGTTGTTTGATTCTGCCTTGCCTAATTATATGAATCTCAAGCTGTTGGGCTTCTGGTGGTCACCTCTGAAAGCTGGAAAAAAATCTTTTTTATCTTTGAAATGTATTTTTGTTTCTGTTTTTTTTTCCCTTTCCTAAAATTTGACAAATGTCACAGTTAGAAACACAATGTACCCAGACTATAGTTGCACTGTTTAAGTCATTCAGACTGTTCAGGTGTACCATATGTATATGGTAGCTGTTAAACTGATTGATGTTTCTGGGGTTGGGGAGTGTTTTTAGCCCTGACTGCACTGGCAGGGATACGATCTAGGACAGGACCATCCAGGATGGGAGAGGTGATTTTTTTTTTTTTTTTTTTTTTAACCTGTCTAGGCTGTCACAGATACTAGGCTATCTCTGATTCCCTCCATCTCTCCAATACCTGTTTTTGGTACTTTAGAGGTGTTTCAGCGCCTCTTTTTTTTTTATCACCTTCCTGAAAATACTTTATCCTAGAAATTTCTATTAAATTAAAGAGTGGTTGTTCAAACAAGTAGGCAAAGGACTACCATGTGTTTTATCTGAAGAGGATCAGAGTGATCCCAATTTAAGGTGTACTGTCTTATCTCTGCTGTTACCCAAGTGTAAGTACATCTCTGCTCAGTTCTTGAATTCAGCTAGACTGCAGAGAGAACTGCTGCAATCATGCCCTTCACTAGAAGACACTCCAAAGTCCTTCCTTTCGCATTTTCATCTAATTTTCGGAGAACTGTGACACGTGCGGCTCCCATGGATGTTGTGGTGTAGCCCATTAGCAGAAGAACCCGCTACTTCTCCCAGACATGATTAACCAGCTAGCCAGCAACCTGTGCTGTGAGTTGATGGTCCCAGAGGTGGTGGGGTCTGGAAGGGCTCCTCTTGAGAACAGGCTTGAGTAGGCAGTGCTGAAGGTGAGAGGTGCAGCTGTGAGATACAGTTGTGGAGAGAAAATGGTGAGGTACAGCCTGGTCTAGTAGGAAGGTGGTATGGAAAAAAATTTTTGTCTGCTTACCAGGATGTCTCTAGGCCAAGACCCTGGAGATGATGGACTGTGGAGATGGAGAACCAGACTTATACTGGTGGAGAGAAGGGCTCTTGTGCCAGACCTGACTGTGGTAGGTGACAAGAGCTACCTTTCTATGTTCCCTTTGACACATGAAAATGTGTGATAATACAAACCTGATGAAAATATGGTGTATCATTTGTGTTAACGGTAATTTAAATGTTAAATACTCAAAGCATTAATTGATGTAATAGTTGGTGATAGGTGGTATTTTGAATTATGGATGCATAGATACTTACTCTTACAGTAGGACTTCTCTTTTGTTAAAAATGAAAAATATCTTTATGTTGTTACGATCATGTAGTCACAGGTGTGTTTTTCTGCTTTTTGTTTTTAATTTGACGCAGATATTGCATGAAATTCAGTTGATTCAGTCCTTTGTGTGTGTGGAGATATGAGTGGTATGAAGTTTGGTTCAAAACGACATGGCACTGTAGCCAAAAAATTGTGTTTCATCTGGAGAATGCCATTTAAAAGGAAAGATTTCACAGGATGCCACACAGATGCTGCTGTTGTATCTGACAAGACCTATGAATTTCATGCAAGAGATATGTTTTTCTTCTGTTCGCTGTTGAACTGCCTACATGAAGCATGTCCTTAATATTTAACAGATTTTACTACTTTTTTTTTTTTCAATGTGGTACAGAAGTCAGACATTGCTATGCCATAATACTTGCTTCCGATCAGAACTTCCTTTAGATTCCTTACCCAGACTGTACTGTGAACCACCACTACATTTGCATTTAGTATTCCTCACGTCCAGGGTTTCAGATAGCTGCTACTTCTTGCTTGGATCGGCTAACGTAATGTGGAGGCCATGGTCTTCTTTCCATTTTACTCTGCTAAGAATTTCCCATATTCATACATTAAAAATTTGTCTTGAAAAGCAATCCCTCATAAGTGTGTGTATTTTTCCCATGTGCCATGTTTGTTAACAGATTACAAGAAGCAATACCAGATGTAAAAGGTCCTATGAAATGCACTTCTTTTGAATACCAATTCCTTGGAGCTAGTGCTTTGGTGTATATTCAGAGCTCTGTCAGCTTATCTTTTTCTGTGGTAGCTAGTGAGCCATTGATCTCAGCCTTTATATCTTGTCTCTCCCTTGCAGAGCGAGGGGGACAGCGACTGATATTTTGTATTGTATAATCTTTTCATTATAGCTGCAGCAACACAGTCTAATTGGCAGCCAGAAGCCTCACAAAGTTAGTGTTTCTGTCACCTTTCCCTCATTTTTGAAAATTTTTCTGTCTTTTAAAGGAGTGCACTTTTGCTTCTCTAATGACACTGCTTCCATGTTAATGAGAAGAGCCTTTCTGCAGTATATATGGCCTCCGCAGCGCTGCTGTGAAAATCATGTATAACTTCTGTGCCCTGGAGACCAGGTTCAGCTGACTTCAGTGTAGGCACCGTGCCATCTGACCAGATGGGTATTAATGTGAGCATTGGATATAGATGTTACAAATGTGATTCTCAGTTCCAAACGTTGTCTGCCCTGAACTTCTACCCCTGGGTGTAAAGGATTTGTTGTAAATCCAGCTCAGTGAAGAGTTAGCTTTACAATATTAGAAATTTAAAGTCTTGGATCAACTGTGTCATTTGCAATGTTGGATAAGGGTGTGAAGATGCTCAGAGGAACTTGCTTGTATTTTTGGAGGAGCTCCCACGACAAGCAGATGAAATAAAGCATCTGTGGTGTTTACCGCTTTCATATGAATAAGTTATATTGTGAAGCCACCGTGGAAGAAAAGAATGGTTTTGCTTTTTTCTGTGACCACAAATAGGGGTGACAATTCATTGGGAATCTGATGAACTTCATTCAGCTCACCAGACTTGTCTGTTCCCTTGAGTAACATGATAGTTATTTAGGGTGAAAGCTTCTTTTCTCTGCTTGCCCTTTTAGTCCTGTAGTTTTCTTATATGCCAGTATGGTAGAGATGATAGATGCTTTCCTAGTCCTTGCTGACAACAAGGTGGTTTTTTGCTTGTCATGTTCTAAGAAGTCTGTTGAACTCTTCCAAGTCTTCTTCTAGGTCCTATCAAACTTAATTTCCTCTCTCCTGCCAGGGTTTTTATAAGCCCCACTGTGTTCTCAAAGTTTTTTCAGGAGCTACCTGCTGCTTCCATTCTGCATCCTAACTTGAGGTGTAACAAGACATACCCTGAGTGATCTGATTAGAGTTGCCCAATGATTAGCATTGAATTCTGAAATGAAGAAACATCTGTGGGAAAACAAATGATGGCATCACCAGTCGTACACTATGACTCAGGGAAAAACGTGGAGATGTGAAGTGACTGTGGGCCCTTTTACAGTCATGTAGAGAGAGGCTGTGTTGGAAGTCAGATGCGGGGCCTATCTCTCACGTTCTCTGCAGTGTGGAGGATATGACCTAAATCCTATTCGTTTTCTCTTTTTATAACACAAAGAGATTAGAATATGTATTTATACTGGAAGTCAGCTCTGTTTCCACATGATCAGATTATTTATCTTTTACATCCTGCCAAAAGTGAACAGAATGCCATTTGTTTGTTTATTTGGCGTTTCTGAACTATCTTTTAAAATAATTTCTTTTGGGAAGAAACATCCCCCAAATTGTTAGTTTTCTTACAGCATGTCTAGTCCAGATAATTTCAACAAAAAGTTGATGTTAGCGGGATCATCCACTGAGGTCTTGGCTCTCGTTCAGTCTGTACAGATGTTCTTTTAGACTTTTATCCTGTCTAGATAATAGGAAGCATGCCTAGTAAGCAACTGTGGAGCATGTTAGCATAATTAATGTAATTCACAGTACCTCAGCATTCAGCCTGGGGTTGCGGACTCTAAAAATAGAACAACAGATTCAGCACACCTTAATCCTACCTGCTTGTTAGTCGTTATCTTCTTAATAAGCAACTAGCAACTACCATTTTTTTGTAGAGAATCTTTCATTCAAATGGTTTTACTGTTCATTTGGGAATGAGTCTGGGGCTTTGTCCGTCTTCTTTACTAAAGTGTTGTGGATGTCTGTGCTGATAGTAAAACAATCATAGTTAGATGCAGTTTTTAGCATTTCTTTTTTAGTTTATGTAAACTTGGAACAGACGAACAGATGTTGCTTAGTTAGGAATAAATTAAGTAGGTGCGATGCTGTGATTTTTTTTTAAATTTTCAGTTCAGTTTTTCCTTGGGCAAGTATATTTGATAAGGGTGAGATTATCTTCTCTCCTTAAGGATATACAGGTTTTAGGGGAAGATCCAGAGAGTTTGCACTCCTGGCAGGCATCCTTTCACCCATACTGTGGATCTTCAGAGGCAGCACACCATGTTATTATTATGCTTTTGGCTTTTGCCAAGACAAAAAGATTCACGTATGTTGAAGTGAAAATAGTACGTAAGGTTGGCAATCAAAAATACTTAGGGCAATAGGTTGGGAAACTAGCAACTTGAATTTAATTTCCGCAACTGCCAGCGATAACTTATAATTTTAGGGAATAACTTAAGGCCGTATTCTCAATTGCACCTTGCCTATTTAATTTTATAGTTTCTTGGTCCTAGTATGCCTCAGTGTTCAAAAGAGAGGATATGGCTTCCTTTGTCTCTTTCTACGTTCTGTACAAACACATACATGGTTTAATCAAGCTCTCAAGCTTGGTTTTAACCTCTAGGTCAAACAGTAATACAAATAGCCTACTAATAAAAGGATAAGAAATGGAGGAAAAAAAATTATATAGCATTTATGGAAATAGCAACAAGGCTGAGAGGACAACAAAAACTTTTTAGAATAATTGTGGGTAAGATCTGCAAGAGCAGTTCATTATCTACAGATACATATGTCCTGTTCACTCCACCTGTTTCTTTTTGAAAATAGGACTTAGACATCTAAATCACTTAAACATTCTTCAAAATTTAATTGATTTATAAATAAGGATTAATATAGTGGTAGCAGAGCAGCTGGAGTTAAGAAATGCAACAGAAGACAGTGAAATCAGTACCTTAGTATTCCAAGATAAGTTTATTACATGTGCTAATGATATATATAAAATTAAAACCTTTATATGTTTAGAAATTGTATTTGCTAAAATATGATTGGCTCTTCATGACTTTAAATAATTTGACTTTGTTTTCCCTTGTTTATGCATCTTTCTGTCAGTGATGTACTGCTTGAAAGAAGGATGAAGATAACCTGGGGATGAAAAATTTTGGTGATTTCTGAAATTTATGTGACTTAAGTTCTGCATTTGGAAATTTTATGGTTTAATCTGAGAGATAAATGAGAGCTGCTCTGAAAAAGTATCAGTTGGTGGTGGTGTTTCTGGAGTGCGATTGCCAATGTAGCTAATGTTAGTTCATCTGCTTTTAAAAATTCACACAGAAATCTTGTTAGGGACTTCAGAGTCCTCTGAAACCACAGGGGGGGAGTGGGGGTGGGGGGGAAAGAAAAATACCTTGTCTGGAGTTGGACACTCTTCTGGATATGCAAATATATCTTGATTTACAAGGCTGAGAGTGGTAGTGATTACCTAAACACTCCATTGCTGAGCTGCAGGGGTTTGTGACTGGCAAATTGGGACATCTTTCAGGACATTATAAATACTCACATTCTGAAAATTGAGCCCATTTCAGCTTCTCCTGTAGGCTCCCAATGTATGAGCCATCCAAAATCATTAGCTGCTTTTGAAAAGCTTTCCCTACTTGCCTGAGGATAATATGGTTTTACATGGCACGTAAAGCTCCAAACTTGCTGTTACTTGCTTCTAATACATTGAGTTACAAGTTAGAATTTGACCATTAGGTCCTTTTTCTGTTTTTCTCAGTTCGTACATACTACTATCAGTGCCAGAGCACCATAGCTTTGACCTGCCTCCAGTTGAAGATTAAGAAATGTCTGGATATTTATAACCAGCAAACACAAATCTTGTCTTTTCATGTAGCCATAGCTACACACAAACATACTTTAATATAATTTTGTTGATTTTGAATATAGCTATCTGGTCTTTGCATCAGTCAGCAAAACTGGAGATGTCAGGTCTAGTCTAAAGCAATTCAGCAGCAAAGACTGCAAAGGCAAAACTTCAGTTAGATTAATGGATTGCTTTTATTTTCATAGAACTATTACACATAAGTGAAGTTAGGTTAAAATTTGTACAAGGAGGTATGGTTCAATGATAACCACTCAAATGTCAAAAGGATTTCATGCACAGACAAGTTACATTTAATACATATTTTATGGTGCAATTAGTTCCTAAATATGTGAAAATGATCACCTGACAAACTTCATACATTGGCATCTTCTTGTCTTGGCACATTTTTGTTTTAAAGCCTGACTCACGTTCCCATGAAAATTGGAGTTTCTTTTATTCCACTATTTTGCTTCATGGGAAGCTACCAGCTCCTTGAATCCTGTCTTGCTGAAAGTTCTTACACAAATTATGTTCTAAAGCTTTTAAAATCTTGAACACACCCATAGTACCCCATAATGAGCTATCCTCATATGCAGAAAGTATCGCTGCCATTATTCAAAGTCAGAAAAAGAATAACACCCTTGGAAAGTTGATTTTAAATATTGCAGTATTTTTTGTTGTCTGGATGCATGTGATAAAAACTGTTTAAAAAGGAGAAGTTGTCACCAAGCAGCATGAGTCCAGAGAACTGCAATCTCCTACATATTTCTTGAGTTCCCAAGTAACAAAAAAATTTCTAAGTATCCAAACTGCACAGTATCATGGCACACTGACCCAGCATGAAAGAGCAGCCTCTGGAGCTGAGGCTGCCTCCACTGCAGGTACTCACCAGGCACAGTGGAGTGGCTTGGCTGCCCTGAAAAACACAAGCCTGATGACAGGCAGCAGGATGTTTCTGTCAGAAACCAACTGTTGTGACAGAGCATGTGGGAAAGGAGCTGTGAGAGCTCTGGTTTCTGGGGCATTTAAGGCTTATCTTCTCCTGGACTGTCTCGAGGGGTGCCTGTACTGATCCCGGCACTAGTGAGCAGCGTGCTGAAGGTGCATCAGAAGTAGGTTGACTGCTGTCCCTGGATTGCTGCTCAGAAGCTACCCAGATGCTCAGTGGCTTTGATGACATAGATGAAGTTACTGAAAAGGTAGTAGGCTATTGTAGTTTGATAGTAATTTTGCTCCATTCTTTGCTCTGATGGGTTTGGTTGGTTGGTCCCTGGGAGTGTGCCTCAGAGCAGACAGTTTCTGTGTTTCATTGAGGGAACTCGGGACTTGGCAGGTGTGGACTTGCTGTGCTATGCAAAATACACTATTTGTGTTTTCTGGATGCTCTGAATGGTTCGAATACCTGAAGCTGTAGCATTAATTACAATTATGAAGTAACCTGAAAGGTGATTTTTTTTCTTTGGAGCTTTGGAAAGCTTATCTTGGCACAGTTGTCTTGTAAATGCATGAACTTGAGACCTCTGAAAAGACATGGCAGAATTGGTTTTGCTATGCTCTGCTGGAAGCCAGTGTTGCTGCAGAGCAGGTAGGGGATAAGGCAGGTGATCACCTTGTTCAAGGGCTGAGTAAGGCTTGTTTCTCTACTGGTAGAATAGGACATCTTGGAAGTGCTCTGACCTTTGAGAACCTTCAGAAAACTGGTTGCAAATACTAGTTAGCAGTGTGCTCCAGGAAATGAAAACTATTTAAGGAATCCTGTTGCCTTCACTCAACCTGCATTCCCAGTGGAGTCAGTAGTGAGTCTGTCTGAGCTGAAGAAAAACCTCTGGGATTTGATCTATCAAATACTTAGTCATTGTAGTATTTTTGAAGTATTTATCGTGCCACATACTAATTTGAAAAAATCCAAGAAGTTGTTTAGATGATCGTGGGACAACCCTTTTTGTCTGGTTTTCTGGGATAATCTGCTCCTTCATAAAAGTAATGGTATTGTTGTTACGGGGCACTGTGCTTTTCGGTTCTGTTGTCCAACACTGGAGCCTGGAACAGTCACCTCCACTGAATAACAGATTTCCCAAGGGATGATGGGCAATCCGGTCAATTGGTAACAGGACTCCAGAGATATGATAGCTCTCAAATGCTGATCTAGACTGTAGTGAGTGGTTCTGTCTGATGGCTGTCTGGTCTTGGTGTGAATTGGGCAAGTCTACTGTTTAAAAGAAAAATTCTTGCAATGGGTTATAACTGATAATCTTTTAAATTTCTTGACAGCAAACAGCTGAATTGTTCTGAGCGCAACAGCACGCTACAACTGTATAAACTACAGGTTCTGTAGAAGCACTAAAATTGGAGATTTGAACTACTTTTCTTTCCCTGTAAGTGACTCTGGCCAGAGCGGAGGCGTGTTGGTGAGGGAACACGTGTGGCTCAGCTGTTCTTTGTGCAAGTGGAAAACATGATCCTGATTTGCACAAGCACAAAACTCACATCTGTAGACTTGCAAAGCAGCAACTGAAGTGGAGCTGCTGTTTCTGACAGCCAGCCGAGCCCTGCCGCCCTTTTCTAACTGGATGCATAACTTCGAGCGCTCAGCTCCTCTTTTATCTGCTTGCAACAAAATCGTTGTTGCGAGTTGAGCTTTTCTCTCTGTGCTAATATTTTCGACGCTTCTTTAGTCCTGTAATTGCGCCGCTAAGAAAGTTGACGTGTAGGTAATTAAGGAAAATACTGGGTTTTTTACATCTCTGTACATTCCACTGCCAAAAGCCAGTGAATCCCTTTTTTTACCTTAGTGCGCAAATTGTTTCTAATATGCAACACATTTTTAATTTAGCCCTCACATCCGTGTTATTACTATTTAAATGCCATAGCATCTCTGTGGCACCGTTTGATGTACTCTGGATAGGAAGGGAGGTCTGCTCAAGCAGTATCAGATGTAACTCCATATGGCATTGTTGTGTGAGGCTAAGATGCTTGCCAGTTCCAATTTGGAACATGACATTCAATGCAAATATATCATGATACAACTGCATTGCAAGGATTTGAGCTGATTGCTGTGCTCTGCTGCTTATAGGAGTATATGGTTACGGTGTTGAGGTTATGGAGTATGCTCTTGCATTCAATGCTTAATGAGATAAAGGTGCTCTAGATATATTCAACTCTAGCTTTTTTATTCCTCTCTCTCATGAGTATGCAGTACACTAACCATCGTATGAGTAGGTTAAAGGGTGCTTTGTTTGTAGGGTACAACCAAAAGACAACATTTTGGTGTTCTAATGATGTAATATTGTACATACCTCCTCTGGGGCAATGAAAAAGAAAAATATGTTAGGTTTCTGACTTGCCTGGGTCCCTGCTACCAGAGTGAGGTCCTAAAGATCTGAACAAAGACAGAAGTGGTTCTGAAAGGGTGGGTGATAGTAAGGAGACAATCTGTCTGTATATTTGGGGGTTTGAAATTAGGGCACTCTCTTACAAATATTGGCACCAGATGCTTCAGAGGGGACAGGTGGCTGGTGGGTTGTTATCTTCCTCTTCCTCCTTTTCGATAACCAGCTAGTGTGCTACAGTGACGCAGGGGAGATCATGCTGTACTTTTGAAAGGCTAGGCATGCCTACGGTGATGTGCAATGCGGTACCTTTTCCTGCCCCTTCCTTGGTGCAGGCTCTGGTCTGCTGTCTTTTTCTGTACGTTTGCAGTGATAGTTGCTTCCAATGGACCCTTGTAAATACTGTGTAATACTTTCATGCATCTGCTGGCATGCTATCATCTATGTTCTCTCATAGTGTTTTTCTGAGTTTGGTCCTCACACAGCTTGCATCTCAGCATCTTCATGGCTTCTTGGAAACATTGCCTTTTGCTTTCTATATTCCATAAATAATTTCTATATTTCTATGCACAGTTCATCCTGGAAATAAAATCCATATCAAAGATTATCTTAAGCTTTATGAAAAGAAAAATAAATCCCATAAATTTCAAGTAATGGCACAGTATACAGCTGAGCTAGAGATGTGAATATGCCCAGAATTGCTCATAATAGGATGGGAAAACCACATGCAGTAGCATGCTATATATACAGAAGAGCTTCTCCTAAAAAAGAAGGGATAAAAATAAAGGATCAGAAGTAAAACAATCACTTATGCTGTTGTTAGTAGTGACAAGTCAAGTATATCAATAATTTAGAAGTCCCTGACAATTTTAGGATATTGCTTCTGTAAAAAAACATAACATTTTTGCTTGTTACATTAGAACTTCTTAACATTATTTTACATGTGAAAAAAAATTCACGGTAAAGAAATGTCATGGCAGCACATGGGCATAGCAAGAACAGATGCTGATTAGGTCATCTTGTTAGTGACTGAAAAACGTCACTGAAGATGGGTACAGAACTGACAGCCTATGCTGGGGAATGTATCACTGGTAAGTTACACAAGCTGCTAGGGAACAAGAAGTGTGGAGATTGAGAGATAAATCTGGGATCCTGGAAACTCTTATAGCAGGCTGAAAAACTGTTCTGTTGTCAATAACAGTCCAGAATGCCTGAAATAAAATCCATTGTTCAGAGCTTGTTGGCAAGAGATTTTGAAAGAAATGTCTGACTTTTCAAGCTAGGTGCAGATCAAAAGGGCTATTACTCTGAAATCCACATGATAAAATGTTCAATTCATGTGATGAAATATTTTAAATCCTTCTTAAGGGGACTAAACTTGTTAGCAGATGCTGCTTGACACAGTTATGGTTGCAGAAACAGAGGTACAAACTTGGTGGTTTGTGTGCTGACAGCTGCGTAGCCAAGTTGCAAGTAAGCCAATATTGGACATGACTTGCAATATCTTTAAGTTCCTAATCATTTGCCACCTACAGGGTACGAGATGGCTCAGTTATTGTGTGTATGGAGCTATTTACAGAGATCCTGAGCTGGTATGCAAAACACCGTGTGAGAGGCTTTGTGTTAGAGGGTGGCAATGACACTAGATTTGAATGATTCGAAAAGGAAAGTTTTCCGTACAAAGGAGCATAATGGTACGAGAGGCTCCTGCAGCGCTGAGCTTTCAATAATTTGCAGTGACAATTCTTTTCTCTCATGCCTGTTTGTCAAACTTTGCTTACTCCAGCTGCCTGTTTGCTCAGATGATATGTAAAAAATGAGGTTTGGCTTTTGTATCTATTGAAGGCTGTATATATGGTTGCTGGTTCAGTGTTGTGTCATGAAGGATGACACTCAGTTTTGCTTGCACTGTTTTGCATTGTGTTAATTACTGCTAATATTACTACTAATGTTAATAATTACTTTCAGTCTCTGCTCTGAAATTTTAAGCTAAGATTGCAAAGAACATGTGATGAGCCTTAAAGATTGCAATATTTAAATAATTATGAGAGTTTTTATATGTGTTCTAGTTTTTAAGACTTACTTTTTTGTATTTTCAAGCTTTGGTCTTCCTGGCAGGGGCTTGAAGGGTAGAACGTAAAAAAAGGATATATGACTGAAAGCTGAAATTTCCATGTAACTGTCTAGAGCCCAAGCATTTTAAAAATCCCACAAATGAAGCAATGCTGAATTGATCTTTGCACTTTCTCCCAAGTAACTACACTTGATTTGTCTGTGTGGTGCTTTTTATGCTCGTTTCATAGCTATGAAAGGCAGATATTTGAGGAATTGCATGTTGCTCGCTTTGCGAGTCCTACAACATGCTCATGAAAATGACTGATAGGCCTGATCTCCAACAGTTTTGGAGAAAGAACTGGTTCACTGGATACAATCCATGATGCCTCTGCCACCACAATTTTCTGAACACTTTTTATGTCTGCTTCATTATTCGTTTCTATCGATTAATATGACCTGATCCCAGTTGATTTTATTTGTACATAGAATTTTCTTTTTTTCTACTGCCTCTTTCTTTCTTTGTGTCGATTTTGCATCTGCGGGGACAAAGCTCGGCTTAACGTTACGTTAACTGTTTATTCACAAAACTCACCTTTGGGAAGATTTTTGTCTATGCAGTCACTCTGACTAAAATTTCCTGTGCGAAACAAGGAATTTGCATTTCAGTTAAAGAGAACAGAATCTGTCTGTTTCGGTGTTCTCTGTTTTTCCCATCACCATGGTATCTTAGCACTTGCTAATTTTGCCGGCTGAAAAAGAGCAAGCCAGGTTTATTAAGGAAACAGAGACAGATCAAGCATTTATTTGATGATACAGTACAGTTTAAGAATCCCCACATGATAGACCTCTTGGTAAAAATGTGTGTAAATGCATTAACCCTGAGTATGGAGCTAATGTAGGTGTGAGTTAAGACAGGCTCACCTATAGCATTCTTCTCTGAATGATGTTCTTCTGCAGGGGTGGTGTGTGGCATCCCGCACACCTAGCGAGCAGTGGGAAATCAGTGTAGCTTGGAGTTGTGCTTTTACACGGTATCATCCTGAAAATAAATACATGTATAAGCCACCTGCACGTGTCCCCTGTTGAAACTCCTCTCCCACATTTTCATCAAAGAGCAGCCCTGGGTTTGGCAAGAAGTAGGTATGCCATCGAAGTTGCCATTTTATCAGCTGAACCATTAGGGTTTCTTGACACTGCTGCCCATCTCTCCCATCCTCTTCTTTTTAGGGAGAGACAGTGGCTGTAAAGAGCAGGTATTATAAAGGATGTCAAAATCTTTCTGATGTATCAGAGTATTTGAGAAGTACGCATGCCTAATGCAAAAGACAAGGAGTTGAGTTTCTTGTTTAAAAAGAAAATGGGCAGGTTGAAAAGGACATGGATTAAACCCAAACCTGTACATGATTGTTTGTCCACTCTTTCTTTTGCCCTTGTCTAAATAAGTGTGATTAGTCATCTTACTGCAGTGCCTTCGTGGGTCATTCATAGAGACTTTTAGTATTTTTAAGTGTTACTTGCAAATGAAATAATGTAAACACCAAAAGGCACAAAACTTAGGAAGAATTTTCTACTCTGAATTTGTCTAAGATGAATTTTCTTTTTCCATTGTTTTGTCACTGTCTCAGCCCCTGCTTTGAACTGGGAAAGTTGTAGCATTATAATGAGTGGGTTAGCCAGTTGCATAATAATTTTACTGTAATGGTTTATGAAAAAGTGAGGTACGGTAGGAATGATGGAAAACGAAATAGACGTTGAAGAAGATGAGTCAAAAAAGATGCATTTCTAACACTTAACCTGATCTTAAAAAGAACTGGGTAGGGGAAACAAACTCGTGGTCATAAAATGAGGAAAAGCATCAGGTAACTTGAAGAGTTAAAGTTAAATAAAACTTTTAACATGTAGCTTAATTATATGATACAGTGCTTGGAAACAATACAGGAGTCCAGACACATTGCATGGAAAAACCAAATTCTCCTCGTTGCATTTGCAAGCATATCAACTTCAGGGCTGGTTGGCAGACTACTTCTTTATGCCTTGGTATTTCAGACCATTAAAAATGCTTGCTTCAGGACTTTCTTCAGTATTTGTAACTATCATCCTTCCAGAGATTCCCCAATCTTTTAAATAACCCAGATTGTTATGTAAACAGGGACTTTCTTCAGCAGTGACTGTTAGATCTATTTCACTGTTGATATGCTGGGACTGTATTTTTCTACCATAGAAAACATGTAGTTTTGACTGTTTTCATTATGGTAGGTAAATTTAGATGATACTCAGAATAGTACAGGTGGAAAAATTTTATTTAAAGCAAATTCTGGAAAGTGGGTCTTAGTTTCCTCTAGGGACATTTGCAAATTCATGTGACATCTGTAATACTGTTTATGCAAGTCTCATCTCTAGAGCAAAGAGGATTTGTATTGTAGTTATGACTTGTTACGAGATTTGTAATAGCAACAGTCTAAGTGAAACTGGATCAGATTGGATAGCTCACAGAGGGAGCTCACTTTCTGCATGATGATTTTCTTTAGTCTTTGGCTGTTCTGAGGAAAACTGGTGTTGGCAAGTGGAAAAATGGTGGCTTTTCCTTTGGTATGGCTTTCCTTTTGCAGGCTTTGGCACTGCAGAAGAAGGCCGAGGAAGGGAAGTTGGGAAGCTGACACTGTAGAGGGTGAAAGTAGAGAAGTAGGTGAGAGATTCCCTGTCTAGCATGTGCAATGCTCCTAATTCTCCTTTTGTGTAGGAATCCCACTTAATGAAAGATAGCCAGAACTGGGATGTGGGATGTTTGTAGCGTCCTGCTACAAACTGTGATGTGAAAATAAAAACTTCATGAAGTGAGTTGGGAACCTACAGTTTGATGCACAATGCGAGGTTATATGACAGTAAGCAGGTCTGCTTAGGGGTTGCTGTAATACAGGCAGTAAAATAATAAACATAGTTAAGCAAAATAGCTCATAGAAATAAGCAGAATAGAGCTTTAATTCAGTGGCTTTCCCCACCAACTCAAGCGTAGGTTACCTACTCCACAGGAAGCTGCACTATTTATGTCTCTGATTTAATACAATGTTCAGGTACCATAATGATGAACACACATAAAAGCATATATACATTAACAAGGGGCATTAAACTTTGTGAGAGGGAAATCGAAGAGGATTGTCTAAGCATTGAGCATTCTTTTACAAACGTACAAGCTTCGTTCTGCATGACCTTTTTTATTGCTAGCCTCAAATAAAAGAATGGAGCTTATACTTTATCCTTTGGGCTGATGGAGCTGAAGTGCAGATAACCAAAAAATATTCTATTATGCTATCAAAGGAACTTGGGCCTTGACTAAATGAAAAGATAAGGCCTTTCATGTGAGCCTTATCTGTAGGTTTCTGTATCTTCTTCATCAGTTGCAATAGCTTCTGAATAAAATGAATGGAGAACATTTTTACTGATTCTAGGTAAGTAATGCATCTCTCGGCTCTTAAAGAAGTGGCAATATGCTAGTTAAATACGAATAACAAAAGAGGTTTTGTCAAGCATGTTCACTGTTGTCCTGGTTTCAGCCAGGATAGAGCTGGTTTTCTTCACAGAAGCTAGTGTGAGACTGTGTTTTGGATTTGGGATGAGAAACTGTTGATAATGTGCTGATGTTTTGGATTGTTGCTGAGCCATCAAGGACAGTCCAGCTTCTTGTGCTGGCCTGCCAGCGAGCAGGCTGGGGGTGCACGGGGAGCTGGGAGAGGACACAGCCGGGACAGCTGACCCAGACTGGCCAAAGAGATATTCCCTACCATACGACGTCATGCCCAGTACATAAACTGGAGTTGGCCGGGGGGCGGAAATCGCTGCTCGGGGACGGGCTGTCGATCACAGGGTGGTGAGCAATTGCTGTATTGGGCATCACTTGTGCTCGTACATTCCTTTGTTGGTATTATCATTGTTGTTCCCTTCTTTCTTTCTGTCCTATTAAACCGTGTTTATCTCAACCCACGAGTTTTTTTTTCCCAATTCTCTTCCCTGTCCCACTGCGGGAGGGGGAGCGAGCGAGCAGCTGCGTGGTGCTTAGTTGTCGGCTGGGGCTAAACCATGACAACTGTCTACAGCCCGAGTCTCTGTTGCCAGGGAAAAAGACTCAAACTAAAATTTTAGGACTGCAGGAGGAGGTATGTCCAGCAAGGTACTGTAATTCTGAGTATTCTTTTCTTCCAGGTTTCAGTTGTTAGAAAAAAGGTTCAGTCTCTTGTAAAGTGCACTGACTTCAAGAGGACTAGCTTCAGGTGGTATTAGAGGTGGGAATGCAGGTGTTCCCTCGCCTTGTGAAGCTGCTGACAAAAGGGCGTAGCAGTAATGGGCATAAAGAAGCTGGTTTCCTATTAACAGCTGCTTCTCTTCGTCTTGATGGTGGCTAAAGACACGCCAGGGAAGGGTGTGAGAAAGGGCATGCCACGCGTGCCAGGGATGCTCCTGTAGTGCTAGACCTCAGAGCACACTGGAGATTGGTGGCAGATGGAGGTGTTCCAGATTTCAGAAAAGTCACTTCAGGGATCCTATTCCTTCTTAAAAATCAGTTCATAGTTATGCATTTGAGGCTTCTTAGGCTAGGCTTCTGACAAAGAAGTTAGTCAAATAAAACAGGGTTATTTGCAAAGAGAAAAAGGGTAAACACCATTAGGAGTGTCTACAGCAGTAGCAGCAGCATGTCTACAGCAATACTCCTTGCTGCAGAATTTATTTCAAATGGGTGTTTGGAGCACTCAACGTATTGTTGGATGGTCTGTCAAAGTGAGGAGAGATGAACTGATGTGCGTGATATCATGAATTCAGATAGCAGTGTTGAAATTACCAGAATGGATCTTCCTAAAATTTTAAAAGCTTGTGTTTCTGCTATGTATGCCTCGATAATCAGTTACAGGCTGTAAAGTAAATACAATAGTCCTTTCAAACCTGACTGTGAGGCAAAGCAAAAGTCAGCCAGGAAGGAGTATTCAGACTTTCTTCATTATGGAGCTGAATTTAGGAGCTGAACTGGGACAATAAGTTTTCTGTGGAGCCAGTAACTTAAAGGGTGCTTTTGCAGAACACTCAGGGCAGAGGTCTGTATCTATCTCTAAACCAGTTCCATAGAGAAAGTAGGTGCATAGCATAGGCACCCAAATTTAGATGTCTAAAGAAGACTGTGTGAATACTGTCCTGGAGCGTATGTTGCCATAGTCACAAGGAAGACAATCTGCATCCCGTGAAGTATTTCTGCCTCATAATGATTTCACTGAATAACTGTTCTAGTATTTGGTCTTCTGTAAAAACAAGATTATCAGTCCAGTTGGGGCATCATTTTTATATTTAAGAATATGATTGGATTCTTCTGTAACAGAACCAATGAACTAAAGCCTCTCTGTGCTTCCAACAAACCCCTGTCTAATTTCACCCACCTTGATACTCAACACTGGGATTCAAAGAGTACTCAGGAAGAGCATGTGGACTTCTAATGTGCCTTTTGCATGAAATGTCTTTTACACCACCTGTGTTATGCTCCATTTTTACTGCAGCCACATTGCATTTCTTTCTCTGCACTGTGCCAGATGTTCGATGTTCAGCTGCTCTCTGCATATTTTTTACTTAATGGGAAAAGGAAAACTTCCCCCCTACCCCATTCCTCTGTACAGAACAAACGTGAAATAGGAATGCTAGTTGATAATAAATCTATTGCAAAGAGGCTAGTGTTAAGAGGAAATTAGCCCTCTTCCAGTAAGGTTATATTGTGATTGTTCCTGACAAAGATATCTTACTTCTTTAGAAAAGCAGTTGTTACTAGCAACAGATTGGGTACGCTATGAAATAGACCACCAGTCTGCTTAACGTGCGATGTTAACTAACCACTATGTAGATTTTACAGCCACATCTCTTGTATTACATGGAAGCAGTTTTTTATAGGAAATTTTAGGGCCTGTTCTTTATCAATACCACTGCGTTGACTTCAACAGAATTAACTTTGGCACCTGGTTTACACAGAGAGAGGCCAGTGTAGTGCTGAACCTGCTGTCTTGTCAGATGGTGATCACAGCCCTTCCCTCAGAGTTCAGTGTTGCTGGAGCCCTCGGCATTTCCTGAGCACAGAACAACCTTTCTAACGACTTCAAGGCTGTAAATCTTTTTGTGTAAAACTATTGTGAGTGGTGTTTGCAGAATTAAATCAACGTAAAATTTATCTGTTGCTTAGTGAGGTCACTGACCAGCCAGCTTGCAGGCTGTGATTACATTGTGCTTTCTGCAGGCTTATTAAAAGATGCAATTTGTATTTCATCTTCATTAAATGATTTTGAATCTCAGAATTAAAATCTTCAAGCCAAGCTGGGAGGTCTCGTCACAGCTGTATATGTTACATAACCCCCTAGAGTACAAGCTCCAGGGTTTATGCAGAAATCCTTGGGAAGTAGGACATAAACGTCACTGACTGTCAGTTGTGTTACAGTAACATCACAACTCACATCTTCATAGCAGATCTGACTAAATTCCTTGTCAGGAGGTTTTTTAGTTTCCAGTTAAGTCAATGATCAGTAAGATGGTTTAGATAGGGATGATACCAAAGTTTTTTTTTTAATGTACTGAGTGTTCCCTTGAGGCCCTGTTCAAATATGTGTTGCATTTGGTTGTGGGCAGATAATGCCTTTCACTGTCCAGAAAGGCTGCATACCTTTCTTTCAGAGCTTACAAAATAGTGAGCAGGTATGGGAGAAGAGGTGGCAGAGAAGCAGGTAACTGAGAATGCAGGTACAAACTATTTATGTATCTGACTTTTCTGAATTAGGGATTATAAGAGGGTTTATTAAATTCTTTCTCTGGTGCTGCTCCATACTGCTGAGTATGGACAAGAAAACTTCGTACGAATCTTTTTTCCTCATACCGAATCAAACCAAGGGTACAGTACAGTTGGGCTTGCTGGAGGCAGATGGCAGAATGCTCTGCTTTTGTAATTTAATTTTGTATGAACCTCACAGTGTTAGCATTGTATGTAGAGCAGCCAGTTGCATGAGATGAAGAAATGTTGCATTTCTGAAGTTTCACAAGCTTTATAATAAAATAATTTTAAAAATGCAACAAGCAAGGTGTGAGTCTTATAGCTTGACTGTTACTTCATTTTAATGTCAGACTTTTTTTAAAGAACCTAAACCTGTGGCTGCTACCAAGCATCAGTAATTTCATGCGCAGCCCCCATGTGAAAACTCTTGTTGGTTGTATTTTGCTTTTGACCACTAGAAACCTCAGCCACTGTTGTGTTTGCTGTGGCTACACGTGCAGCAACCACAGAAAGTTGTTTCAAACCACTGATCAAAGTTCTGTCTCTACTGGTCATAGCTTTAGCATTTTTTCTTTGTGCTCTCACGTTTGCTTTGGCTTTCAGAATACAGTAGGATAAATGTTTTTAAGAAAAGATTTTTTCAATTTCAAACATTAATAGGAATGGCTGACTGCCTGTCTCTTTAGCTCTGAGTTTGGACAGTGGGTCTAGAGCAACAGGTATTGTTAATAATTGCAGTGTTTGATATTCTGTAGGACTTTAGTTGCTGCAATAGCCTTGAAAATGTGAATAATTTGGTTCGTGGTTCATAGTGAGAACTGAGACAGTCTCCAAACTGAAATTTGCTATGGAAGATATCAACACAGTAAAAAGAGACTAAAGAAAATTTCATTTGGAGCCCAAGGATCATCCTCTGTTAAGCCAACTGTCTCACCCTGTCTGTATGTACCTTGAAATCTTGCTTTCAAGTCCTAACAGCAGGACTTTCTGTTGAATTAACATTGGGAAGTATTAGGACTTTACCTAACCTGTATCTTATCTGCTACCATCTTCAGTCTCTCTCCTTTCCCCCTCTGAAATTTTCTAAGAACCTGTCAGATAATGGATTCTCTTGAAAACCCACTATTACCAAATAAGAGATTATACTGCAAGGTAGGGCAGAGCAATAAATATGAAGATACTTCATAATCTTCTTCTAGTCACGTTATGAGGCTGGGACTTGCGTGTCGTTTAGCATAAAGAAGCAGCACCTTTGCAGCCTGAGTCATGACTACAGTAATCTCTGCCTATTGCTGCTGGGACTGTGACTACCCGGAGAGGCTGCGCTTGTAAACCTGCCCTCTCTAAAAACCATTTTCTTGTGTATGGGTCATCTTTATGGGGGATCTGAATCAGTGCTGGAAAAGGCAGCATCCACTGCTGAGAGAGACTTTGAACTGTGTTTTATAGTCTCTCTGATGGGATGCATGCAGCGTTTCTTTGCCATAGCAGACAAGAGACTTCAGGTGTAATCTCCTTAGGTTTAACAAAGTTTTGCACTCACTGTTAGGTGATCATAATGGTAAAAAATCTTCGCTGTTGTTTAATACCCATGAGCTCTGGTTGTCTGGATCTTGAACATAGAGTTTACCTGTCTTCAATGACTAAATATTTGGTAGCTGTTAACACCTGACAGCTAATGAGGTGGTTAATACTGTATAGTGTCAGACCATCATTATACCCTGACTCCAGATGATGGGAAGCTTGCTCCTCATCCACTCCAGGGACAGGCCTGCTGGGCCACTGTTGGCTTCCTTTGGGACCTCTCAACTGTGCTCACTGTGCCTCATGCGTGGAGCAAGTGCGAAGTGGTTGCCTGTGGGTGTGGGATAATCCTGGAGTAAATCCTTGACTTGCCTTGGTCTCAGCTCTGGGACCCTGTCCCAGCGCAGGGACCAAGGCAAATCAAGCAGCAAGCTTGGCCAAAAAGGCTGAGCAACTCAAGTGCAGTTTGACGACTGGACGGCAAGTTAAGAACATTTGAGGTGCATGTCCTCATAAAGATCATAGGATTTGTGAGAAGACACTGGGTCTCCAGGTTGGAAGAGGGCAGGAGAATTGGCAGGGTTTTCTCCTATAGGTGGGCACTTGGTTCGGAAAAGAAATTGCTTGACTGTGGAGTTGTTTGGTGGGGTGAGGGGAGCAGCAGAACTGAGGCCTCATTTTTGCTTTAAGAAGAGGCATGCAAGATGGAGATGTCGGCAGAGAGGTGCACTCTGAATTTATTTATTACTAAATGGACACAATTGTTCTTTCCTTCTTTGTTTGTAGCAGTAGAGAAGAGGTGACCTGATGGGGACTGTTTCACATACACACAAAATGAGGCAAACTAGGGCAAAACGCTATACCAGCAAGTAGAGGATAGCTGATAGCCACAACCCCATTTTGCTCCACAACTGAACAGTAAATTCCTTGGCCCCTGTTCTCCTAAAGGTGATTTCTGATTTTTTTTTTTCTGTTTCTTTCTTATTTCTGTGTCTTTTTCTTTCTCACACCTTCTCCACATTAAAGAAAAATAGCCTCCATTTATTGTAATGGTCCGTATTTCTGTCTACATTGGGTTTGCGTGGCAAGTTTTGGTAACGGGGGGCTACAGGGATGGCTTCAGCGAGAAGCTGCTAGAGGCTTCCTCAGTGCCCGAGAGAGACAATGCCAGCCGGCTCCAGGATGGACCTGCTGCTGGCCAAGGCTGAGCCCATCAGTGATGGTGGTAGCACCTGTGGGATAAGGTATTTAAGAAGGGGGGGGAAACTGCAACAGCAACTGCAGCCAGAGAGAGAACTGAGAGTATGTGAGAGAAATAGCCCTGCAGGCACCCAGGTCAGAGCAGAAGGAGGGGCAGGAGGTGCTCCAGGTACTGGAGCAGAGATTCCCCTGCAGCCCATGGTGAAGACCATGGTGAGGCTGGCTGTGCCCCTGCAGCCCATGGAGCTCCACGCTGGAGCAGATCTCCACCTGCAGCCTGGGGAGGACCCCAAGCCGGAGTAGGTGGATGCTCAAAGGACGCTGTGACCCCATGGGAAGCCCACTCTGGAGCAGGCTCCTGGCAGGACCCATGGCCCGTGGAGAGAGGAGCCCATGGTGGAGCAGGTTTTCCAGCAGGACTTTTTGACCCTATGGGAGACCCACGCTGGAGCAGCCTGTTCCTGAAGGACGGCACCCCGTGGGCGGCACCCAGGCTGGAGCAGTTTGTGAAGAACTGCAGCCCGTGGGAAGGACTCACGTTGAGGAGTCCATGGAGGACTGTCTCCTGTGGGAGAGACCCCATGCTGGAGCAGGCAAAGAGCATGAGGAGTCCTCCCCTTGAGGAGGAAAGAGCGACAGAGACATCATGTGATGAACTGATCACAACCCCCATTCCCCATCCCATTGTGCCACTGGAGGAGGAGAAGGTAGAGAATTGGGAGTGCAGTTAAGCCTGGGAAGAAGGGAGGGATGAGGAGAAGATGTTTTTAAGATTTGTTTTTATTTTCTCATTACCCTACCCTAATTTGATTGGTAATAAATTAAATTAATTTTCCCTAAGTCAAGGCTGTTTTACCCATGACAGTAATTGGTGAGTGATCTCTCCCTGTCATTATCTCGACCCACGAGTCTTTCATTGTATTTTCTCTCCCCTGTCCAGCTGAGGAGGGGAGTGATAGAGCAGCTTTGGTGGGCACCTGGCATCCAGCCAGGGTCAACCCACCATAGAACATTACATCTGTTTTTATACAAATTGTTGCAGTTCAAAGGGGAACAGTTCTGAAAGTGGTTGGTCTCCACTTCTGGATGCTGATGTTTTGTTGCTGAAAAATTGATGTTTCTGGTCACTGATAAAATGCATTTGGAAAGATATGGAGCATCTGTTCATAACTTGTCAAACAGATGGAGCCAACTAAGTGAAGAAGCAATTTTGTGCCCATAGGCCCTTTAAAGCATTGCCTTCCAGCTGCTTCTTTCTTTAGAAAGGGTGTCTTGCAGAAGACATACTTAGTATCTGCAGTTGCTAATGGTAAGTCCAAATGCTTGCACTCAGATGCTGAATTAATTACAATACTAAGTCTGCATGGAGTCATCTGAGTAATTTGCTGCAGTGCCTAAGCAGACATAACTGTAAGGCAATTCACCATGTTTCATGCAGAGGAAAACTGAACTTTCCAGTTTAATGAAATTCTTTGGATATGCCCCTAAAGTAATGAGTGAATGGGATGATACAATTCAGACATTTAGAAAATTTTTGCCAGAATTCCTCATAAAAGGCATTCAAGTCATAGGGTAAGTACTTACAGGGCAAAAGGCAGTTGTGCCTCATTATTTGGAAATTGTCCGAAACATGCAAATAGGAATTTCTGTAGTGAATTTTCATAGTTGTTCAAGTGTTGCAGCATATCTGTCCCTGAAGATTTGTTTGAACTCTTTGCCTGTGTTGCTGAAATGAAGGTTAACTCTAAACACACAGGTAAAAGTCTTGTTGTCAGCAAATGTAATCATTTATGTAAAGGAGTGGTAAATCAGTTATTTAGAGTAGATAAATACTGTTCTTCCTGAAGCTGGAGATAGCTGACTAGACTAGACTAGAAAGGCAATACATTTTGAAAAATAAATAACAAATAGCACTCTACATACAATGTAACTACCTGCAATTTGCAGAGCCCATAAAAGAAGATGAAGTTTCAGTGTAAAGGCATACTTGCCTTCACTTACTTTGGTAAAAGGGATTCCTTTAACTCTGTTAAGCTCTTGCCAGTGATGATGCTGCAGCCTTCAGAGCAGACCTGCCTGCTGACTCTGAGTGCTCTGCAAGGTATGGAATGGAAGTTGACGTGGTCTGACAGCTACTCTACCTTCAGTGACAGGTTCTCCTCTCTGCAGAGATCTTTCCAGGTGTTCCTCTTCTGCAGCTGGGCAGCATATCTTACAGCACTGCTAGCTTGGAGGCAGATCAAAGATACAGAGTTTTAAATAGAAGATTTGGGCTGTTTGTTTGAGCATGTCTTTGAAGGGGGGTTGGTATCTTCAGATGGTCTTTGTGGCTGGATCAATACTGTGCTAATGCCCACTTGCCTGGTTTGGGGAGAGAACATATCCACGAGCAGACTGTTTGAAAGCAGAGGTACTGTCCAAACAAAGCTGGGAGAAACTATTTTGTGATTTCATAATCTTGTAATAAACTGAACCTGCATACTGACAAAAGCAGAAGTCTCTTCTTCTTTCTTATTTTTCATAGCAGTGCTGCATACAGCAAGTGCTCTTTCAGCCTTGCTAAGTTTGTGGTTGCACACTTCCTCTCTCTGCCCCCCTGCCAGCAACCTCAGCCTTACACCCTATCTGCAGAGCTTTCATGTATGAAGGAGAGTTTTGTTTTTCATCTTCTAAAAATCCATCTCTCTATTTACGGTCCTTTGAAAATAAAAGTAATGTATATGAAATGGTTGCAGAAGGATAACCAGCTATTCTTCTGAACCAGGAAAACAAGGGACTTAACAGCTTCATGTAAAATTTAGGTTATGTCTCAAAAATTTCTTTCTGCTGAAAAGGGAGCACTACCTGCTTCCATTGGTGTTTTTATCACGATTGCTGCTGCAGTTTTCCTGTGCTTTAAGTTTCCTTCCAGGTAGATTCTGTTAGTCTTAGAGAAATATTTCCACTTCTTACATTTACAATTATTAATCCAATGTCTTGTCTTTTCACAAGTTCAGGAACTTCTTAACACTACTGAGTAAACTGGACTCAGCTTTTTAAACATTCTCTGTCCTGCCTTTTTAGCCTGGGTTTGAAGAAGAGTGTTCACGGCCTTTTTCTTCCCCATGAGGACAGTGTGAGCCAAACCATTCTGTAGCCCAATTCCTCTCTTTCCTTCTTGGCAACTGTACAGAATGGCGTACGATATGTGGAGTTTGGTGCGATTCCATTGGAATTTGCTAGAGTTACACTGATTTATACCTAGTGTGAATCTCGTCTTTCCAAAATATTACTGATGCAACAGAAATGCGGAGCTGAAAAGTTCTTAACTAAGAAGCAACAGTGGTCTTTCATTGGTTTTGCAGTATGTTAATGGATCATTGTTACCACTAACTTCAGTTTTCATTATCAGCTGGAAAAATTTGAATACTTAACAGAGTATCAAAATAAAAACCCCAATAAAAAATACCTTATTCAGTAGTTTCTGCCAGAGTGGAATCCCTGAAACTTTGCCATGACTACTTTAGAAGCCACCAGAGCACCTATCTCAAATTGATAGGCTGCAAACCTAATCTTTCTCGTTACTAGAATAGATGAGTATTCCCGTGGGCAGCACTTCCCTGTGTTACTTCAAGTGCTAGTTCCTCAGCAGTGGCTTAGGAGGGATGGTAGTTGGAAATACTGTTTTATGACTGGAACATACATGGGAAGAGCTTCAGTTACAGTAGTGACACGTATGTCTTTTTTTGTAGTCCTGGCACCCAGGCCTTGTTTTACATGATAGAAACATGAAATTTATGTTGTTTTGAGGGTACGAATCTCCCCATTTTGAGATGGTCCATCTTTTTTTCCTGCAAACATCCAGGCAGCCGATAGCATTGGACTAGAAGGATAGTTATGCCTAAGAACGAAGTTGGTCACCAAGTAACAAACTTTTCATTTCAGTTGTATGTGATGTGATTCACTTCCTGCTTCAAACCTTAGTTCTGTGTTCTTAGGCAGCTGAAGTTTCACACCCAAAGTTTGTTTTTCTACAGCAGTTAAACTGATTCCTGTACATGTAAGGCCCTGCGGTCAAAGGACTGTAATGAAGAATGTACCACGTGTGGGTAGGTATATGTTTGCAATAGCCTACAGAAGGAATGTTGCTATATCATTACAAGGATGCTGTTTACCTTTACGAGACCCCCTGGCTCATAAACTGCCTGTCTTTTTTCCTTATATGATGGGGATAGAAAGCAAAGTGAGGGACTGTGAAGGTAGTGGGGGAATCTGTTGGAGAGATACATACATGTATAGAAGTCCAAATACTGTCTATGGTAACAACTTCAGGTCCCGAAGGTTAATGGAATACCTTTCTTGGAGTTCTGCAACCTGTCTGTTTGTACAAGTACGTGCTATGTAGTTCTAAAAGCAAGAATCGGCTTTATTATCATGCAACTCTTTTATTGTCAGCAGCTAAACAAATTAGATCTCATTGTGTGGCTTCTAGGATTCTGTGTGTAGTGAGTTAAATTTGCTGCTACAGCCAGTGTAGTTCATTGTAAGTTCAGTATGTTACTGAATATTTATGAATGAATATTTTTTGTGTTTTACAATGACATTTAGCAATACCTTACGGCTAGAGCCAAATAAAATAAAACCTTCTTACAGAAAGAGCAGACGTGGGGGAAAATACCTCATCGGATTCTTGCTTTTCCTTGACAAATAGTTTGGGGACCTGTTCTGGAATTGTATAAATGACTTGTTCGTGAATCTGGCATAAGATCCTGGCTTTGGTGAAGTTAATGAGTGTTTTACTGCTGAGTGCAGCAGTAGTAACATTGGAGTTCTTGCTTCTACCCTTCCGTCTACTTCTTTGTTCCTGAAGTGTGGTGAGGTGCAGGGATGCGGACAAGGAGAGGACCGGTCTTCTCCTTTCAGTCAAGAAGTGACTGCATGGAAGGATTTTTGGAGCTGGGCTACCTGTAGAGAATAAATATATTTCCATACCCTCTGCTCTCACCTCTTCCTTAACTCTCCCTCCCACACACTCTGTCTCTCTGTATCTCTGGCATTTTCTGTAGAGAGGAGGGAAGTAAAACCTGGGAGGAAAGTTTACTGGCTTCTAGCTGAAGCAAGTTCTGCCTTAACTGTTTACTTTTGTTGAAGGAGGGAAGGAAGACTGTTCAGATTTGCCTGATCTTTCAAGGGTCTGGACATTATTTGCATTTACTTTTCTGTATCAGTACAATAAAGCCCAGCACAGAGGTGTTTTAAACTTGACCTTCATGGTGCAGCGTTCCATTCCGGTGCTGACCAATCTGTCTTAGCACTGTATGGTAAGATTGTTTTCTTTGCAACCAAATTGATCCAAGTGACTTACCTACATTCCTTCTGACGTACTTGCAAGCTCTTTTCTTGTTTTGGGCTTGAAATACTTTAGATAATTTTTTTCTGATGAATCCTCTGAAGTCAAGCTTACTGACTCTCTTTGACCTCACAGATTCTGACCTGCCCGTCTCTGTTGGTGCGACAAATTGTTTTAATTTGCTGCAAAATGTTTTTACTGAGATTTTGATATTTGTAATGGCTGTTTCCAGGCTAAGGTACAAATGAATAGCATATGGCTATTGTGAGAATAAAATATTAATTTTGGCAAATTCAGTCAATTCACAGTGGGTGTTCTTAGCCTTTAAAACAAAATTATCACATATTTGGCACAACTATCAAGTGCCTGGGTTTCGACTCTAAGCCTTAATCACCAAACGAAGAGAGCAATGTATTATTAACATATTATGAAGACATGGTAGCTATGACTGTGTGAGCCGAGGACGGGTGTTCTACATGGCTGCCACATGGAAGCAAAGAGGACAGATGCAAAGTTAGGGCAGTATGCAACACTTAATGAACTCAAAATGGAGTGGTCTGAGTGATGTGTTTGGATCAACCATGCCAGAACAATTAGTTTGGATTCAAAACCTAAAAATTTTGCAAGTGTTTGGCTGTGTCTCATGTTTGATATCATCCAGAATATTGAAGCATGTTTTAGTCTGTTGTTACCATCAGGTCTCAAGGAAGAGGAGAATAGATTTACGCAGAAGAGTATTGATTGGTTGGTTGGAGGCCCCCTGATTATAAATACCAGCATAGCACAGCATCTCATGGGCAGTGCTGTGTGACAGCAGCGTAAGCAGTATCACTTAACGACTTCATTATGCAGAGTGCTGACAGCTCCTGCAGAATCCTCTCCTTGGGATATGAGGAAAGTCAGTATTTCATCGGAGGGCATTTGAGCTTTTTTTATCTGCACACATATATTCAAGTCACCTTCATTCATTCTCTGAATACCTCACCCCTTGTCTGACTGCAGTCCGGAATGACACTCACATTTCAGATTACATATTGTGGCCCAGTGGTGTTATTGATGACATGTCTCATTTTCATGAGCATTTACAAAGCATGGTTTCACGAAGTATGTCACTGCTTCTGTGCTTCACTGGAGCATGATCTTCTGTAGCACCACCAGCTGATGGAAAACACAGGGCTGGAGACAAGGCTAGTTTCCTTGTGTTGTTGTATATAATATGGTCTTAAAGTTGTAGGATACTACGTGTCCTCACGAAAGGAATGATGTTGTTTCTATTGAAGGAGATCCCAAAACTGGGACAGATCTATATGACACTGGCACAGTTAGGTGCTGACCGTCAGTTATGGATTCATGAACTGTCTTTGGCATTAGTATTTAAAAACTCTGGTGCCAACCTTGTAGGATTTGGGGATCTTTTGAGGATGATGGGGAATTTGGGAGGGAGCACTAAATGAAGACTCCTGAAGAGATGAACATTTTTCATAAACGTAAAACCTAGTTTCAAAAAAATTTTTATACTTTCTAAGAATACTTGGGAACATGCTGATAGATGCACAATATTCATAAATTCTATTTTTAACACAGTAAAATACATGTAAGTTTGGGCTGGAGGCAGATTGCCCAAAGGGAGAGCAAGTTTCAGTTACCCTGCATGTAATTTCTGCTCCCTGTCTGGATTGCCATTTGGAAGTAATGTGACAGTATTACTGGCTCCAGGAGGAGAACATTTTTTCTGTTTATCTCATATGCTAGGCAAATATAAACCAGAGGAGAGAAGAAGAAAAAGGATGGGAAGGGGAGAAATCCATTTATTAAACAAGATTTTGATGATAGATTACTTTTTCTGGAAGCCAGCATACCACCACCAAAACATATGTTAAGCTGTAACTTGAAGATATTTTGACAATATGCAAAATGCTTTCCAAAACCTTTAAGTAAGCAGTTATGAGATTGAATTAGTTAACTGTTACTAAACATTTTTCATTGTTTTCTGGCATTGTTTAAAGGCTCCGTGTGGTTTTAACTTCTTTCAAGGCCTTGTTCAAGACTGGAAGTATTGGGAAGTAGCTGGGAAGTATACATATAGTATTTGATATTGGAGGAATGGTTTTGTATGGTGCTTCATTCAGTTGTGTCAAAGTTGTTTAATGGGATTATTGGCAAAGCGGAACAATAAATTATGAACAGAACTTAAATGACTCTCTGTCTCATCTTCTAAAATATCTTGAGTGCAGGAGTCAGGACTGATCTGGGCTTGCAAACTGGTGTTTTTATTTGTAACAAGACTGTAAGCTTCCTGCAGGTGATTAAACTGTAGAATGGCAGCATCCTAGCATACCAGAAATGGGTCTCTTGAACAAAATGCTGTGTAACTGGGATAAACTTGGCTTCCAGTTTGGAAGTCAGGGACATCAATCAGCACAGGAATTTAAGTCAACCTTGAACTTGATTCTTCCAAGTCCTGGGCCCGTAATCCCTAGACGTCATCCTTCATCTGGTGTGCTACGTGTGTCTGGATCACTGGGCCTTCCTGTCATCCTTTCCACATTGCTGTCTGTGTTCTGGACGTGTCTATACCCTGCTCCTTCAGCGAATTTTAGAGGGCAAAATTGAATGCAGGAATTAAGATGTTGCCTGGCATCTGGCTGTTTCTTTTTAACTATTCACAATGGAAAATTCATTTTCTTTTTTAAACTGTAGGATTTTTTGAAAGAGCTTGGGTTTGTTGTTTGTGTGATGATTTCAATGGGTTTCTATGTTAGCTCTGTTCTTACGTGAATATTTCTAAGACTTCCTAAAATGTTGCATTTAGAATGACTTGAAGAGTTTAGAAACATGTCTTCATGCATTCAGATTCATATGTATGCATACAAACATTTGGTCTCTTTCGAAAACTGGAAAGTTTTACTTCTAATTTTCTTTTTATTTTTTTAAGTAATCAGGGTGCTTTTTCTAGGCCTACTGTCATAGTGACCCTTCCTTTGACCATGAAAGCTAGAACTGGAGCCTCTTTAATTTGGAGCTTCTTTAATACTGCTCTAAGCTCCTGCTTAATGTCACAGGAGGTTGTTTGAGAGTAAATTGAGATGCTCTCTCCTGCAGGATTTATATGTGCTGTTTCCATTGCCACATCCTGCTGATACAGTGGCAAAGGATTAAATTCAAGATCTAATTTGACATGGGCCTAATTATAAGCCTAGTAGCCTTAAAAGCATATATTGCATTTATTATTCATTTAGTGTACTTTTGAGGTACTATAGTCTCTGTTTATGGTTTAATGTGTATGTTGGCTAACTTACATGTATTATAAATAATTCCTTTTTCCCCACTCCTGTGATCAATAAAGCCTGGTTTGGATATTTTTTTTGTTGTTGTTGTTTTCAACAGAAAATGCAACTTTGGAAAACATGAAAAATACTGCAGTTTCCATTTGAGAGCATATTCTGCACTTGCAAAAAAACCAATATTGCCATCTAGTGGGAGTGAAGATTTTCACCTGTCATGCTCCTCCCTCTAGATTACTGTTACCTAGCTGTTCTCTGAAGTCATAACATGTTTCTATTGAATGTACACCAGTTATTCTCTTCCCCCAAACTATGGGGGAAATCATCATTTTATTGCTGAAGCTAATCTTGCATGTGTTGCTGGATAATCGGAAATATTTTGCAGGTGTATGGAGACAAATGTGGCTCTTTACAAGCTGCTTTCTAAAGTACACCACCAAAGGAGAGGGTAGTGTTTCTGTGCTACAGCCTGTTTGGGTAATGTTGCTGTGCACTGCCTCTGCCACATGCAGATGGATTTAAGCCTTTGAACACGCCGATTTTCTGATACCTGTAAAGAATATTAAAAAAACCACATCTTTTTCTCTTTTAAGTCTTTGTGGAAAAATATATTGAAAATGTTGTAGGATATATATGTGCAAAAATATATTGAAAACGTTCAATGAAACAGAGCAGGAGGTAGGATTTGGCTGAAGCTTTGAAGTAAGGTGATTTCCAGAATGATTTTTCTCCCTTCTTTCCCACTTTGTTTCAGATCAGGGTCCACTGGCAGTTCATAGAAATGGAGACAACACGACACCTTATTACATTATTTTTTTTGTTGCCTTTTAACACTACTTCTTCTGACACTGCAGCTGGCTAGAATTGGCTAAGTAGCAATTTTTTTCTTGGATTTAATCATAGCATTTAATTAATGTCCTCACTTTAGTCATCAGTCTGCAGCTTAGCAATGCAAGGTCCTAAGAACCTAAGCATTACTTCTAAATATATTAGTAATGGTTTTAGTTAATTCTAATGCCCAATCATTGTGTTTTTGAATCAAAGTGCTGAAAGAGAAATCACTAACGCACGCTCTGCCCCACTCTGCTTTTAAAACATAGAACAGCAGAGTGGTAGTAATGACAGTGTCGCTGTTACCACTCTTCTCTTTCCTTTTTTCCCCCAATCCTCCAGCAGTGAACTGAACTCCATCTGAAATGCTTTACATACCTCTTGGCAAGCAAATTGCTACCTGTCTTTCTGAAAACCTGTATGATCCATAAAAGAGACAAATGTATGTGTTTTTGTCATACTTGGTACTGTTGACTCTTAATCATCTCTCTTTGCTTGAGGATGTTTATCTGTTTTTCATCAATTGCAATTAGTACTGCTAAGCTTTTTTTTTTATTGTGCTTAGTGCTGCATCACTGCTGATGCCCCGTCTTACTGTTCATATTCGGGTGAGGCATGTATGGCGTACTTTGGGAAGGTCAGGGTTGTGGCTGGAGAATGTTTTTAAGTTCAAAATACTGAGCTGGCTTAGTATGAATATCTGGGATTCAACCTCCTCATAAGCAGCACTGCATGATGTTTGCTTCCTTTATTTGCAACAGAACTTCAAAGCAATCAGATGATATTTATTATAGGTCTATATTTGTTACAGTGATAGTACTGCTCATGTTTTAGTCATAGCAAGCAAAAGATAAAGGTAAGAGAAGAATTTGGACTAGGACCTGGTATCCATAATAGCTGTAAGAGAGGAGGAATAAGGGAATAAGACTGGCATATAAGTGCTGAAGCATACAGAGGATGTAAATGACTGTCAGTATTGGAGACTAACTGCATACTTACCACCTTTCAGCTTAATCTATTTAGGTGACATTCAGGGTTCAGGTGTCTGCCATTTTCCATTTGTTTTTCTAGCCCTGCAGAATGAAAATTTTAAGTTTGCTGTCCTGTAGTTGGGAATGAAACTTCTGGTTCATCCAAACTCTCCACTACTCCACGTAAAGTCACTCTTGCACCTTCAGAATCTCTGGTAAAACTCTGTAACCTCAAGCCTTCTCATAGCCTGTGTCCCTTTTCATAATAATCCTAGAACCTTCATATCATTTCTTTAGGCAACTTTCCCAGTGTTTCCTGTCCTTTTTGCAGACTCTAACTTCTGCCAGACAAAAACTGTGAAAGCTGCATCTTGTTTGCTGTCAGTTGTCATCCAAGCTTGACTGATGATGATGTGCTGTAGTTTGGGTGATCAGAAGTAATTTCAGAAGTAATACCACTGCTCCTGTTTTAACTAATCAGGACTTTGGAAGACAGTTGTACTTCTCAATGGTAATTATCATTACCTTCTTGACTTTCAATTACCAGAGAGTATTTTAGTTTTTCGAAAGGAAAGTATATCCCGTCTGTGGCTGAGTAGCATTTGAAAAAAGATAATAATACACCTGTAAACGTGATAGATCAAAACTGTACTGAAGCACTAGAGCTTGTGCTGCGTGTCAAGTTAGAAAATCTGCTCATGCATCTTATCTGTATTTGATCTGCAGCTTTTTGTGGATCTTCAGGTATTAGTCATTCAGATGTGAAAAGAGTTTTCTAAGCAAAAATGGACATTAAAATTCCTACTGTAAACAAGGCTGGTGAAAATGGATTTTTCTACTCAGAACAATGTTTCTGAAATACTGTCATGGATTCTAAACCATTTTCTCTTCGTTCTTCTGTGTCTCTCCTTGTACAAATTTTTTGCATGCTAAAATAGTGTATTTAATATAATTTTCTGACAGTATATGCAACCAAGAGAAAAAGGACAAAGCTGATAAAGAGTGTGAAAGTAAATTAGCCAGCAGGTAATGGTCTTTGTTAAAGTAAATATTCTTTTTAAGGACATAAAATGTAATTAGAATGATTCAGCAAGTGCTATTACATTATTATAATGGAGAACTGACAAAAATACTGGCAGTTTTCAGATTTTACGTAATTTGGAAAATAAGGATCAGGTTTTTTTCATTTTTTCAACGTTTCTTTTGTTAATATTATCTGATTTTCCTCTGCTGCTATATGTGAAAAATATTTTGTGTGAAGACTAGGATATGATTGCATTTCCATAAGTGTGTTTTCATTTGCTTTGCCATATTTTTCTTTGGTAGCATCTTTTTAAAAGACCTTTTTTCATATTAGAACTGTATGAAAGAGAAGAACTGGCTTGATAAAAGGAGGAGTGGTTCTTTAATCCCTGTTTCAAATCCCTCTGGATTTCTAAAGAGTTGGTCCCCCAAAATGTGGCAAACATTTATCGATATGTTGCAGCAAGAACAATTTCTATTTGCCGCCTTTGCTCTTCTTTCTCAAAGAGGACATGGGTATCCTTAAGTTACTGCCTTGATTATTCTGTAGCCTGGAAAAAACATTATTTAGAGAGAACAAAGTTTCGCTCAGGCCAGCTGCCCAACTTTTCCTTCTAATTTTCCTGCAGGTTTTCCAATCCATCCTACACCCTGTGCTTTTAGAACTACATTGCTAACCTTACTTGAGCTTGTTTTTTTAGAGAGAGTTTGCATATGCAAAGAAATATGGTTGACATTATTATAAGGGATATATAATATCTCTTATTATTGCTATTCTTAATAAGCCTGAGAATAGCAGTGCAGTAGGGTATTTTTCCTATTCATAACCTCCTTCCCAGGGTGATTGTTGTGTCATCAAGAATGTGGTAACATCTGCTACTCAAATACCTCATTTCCTCTTCTCTATTACTAAAAATTGAGAGGAGGGACCTTTTTTCTCTTTGCTGGTTGTTCTTTTTACACTCAAGTAACCCTTTTTGATTCTAGAGGAAAACATGATTGCATACTTAATTTTAATTACCTTATTTTATGGCTTGAGAAACCAAGACTTTGATTTCTTGAGCATGTATTTTCCAGGTGTACTAGCTATTCACAGATCCTCCCTCCCTCTTTCTTTTTGGAATTTGTCTTCCCTGATCATTGCTCCATAGCTCATTACTATTCATATAGAGTTACCCTCTTGCTGCTTGTTTTATGTCTGCAAGGATACACATTAGATAGTTAAGACAGCAACTGAATGATCTGAATAATAATATGTAATACAAGATCTAGAAATAAACCATATAAACAAGAAAAATTACTGCAGCATTGGAATGGCTAATTATATTGCACTTCATGTATTTTATGATGCATCCTATTTGATATCTAATTATAAGTACATTTCCTAGGCAATCTTTTTAATTTCTCAAGACCTTATTCTGTAACCTGTACTCTCACTGAGCAGTTCCTTGAAATTGTGCCTATGTGCTATTGTCTGGTGCAAAAGAGAGCACTAATAAACTGTGTTGGAAATTATCAGTTATTTTAGATATTAGAGAATTTGGCCTTGACGATATGCACAGCCTTAAAAAGAAAAAAAAAAATCTATCACCTTTCTTGATTCTGTGTGCTGACACTGGTGTATTCGATTTCAGAAGGAAATAGGAAAGCCCCTGAAAAATGCCTTTTTCACTTCAGTCTTTACTGCTAAGACTACTCGTCAGGAATCCCAGACCCTGGAGATAAGCAAAAAAGCCTCGAGGGAGGAAGACTCTCCACTGGTTGATGAGGTTTGGGTTAGAGATCATTTGGCTGAACTGAACACTCACAAATAAATGGGCCCTAATGGGATGCACCCGTGAGTGCTGAGGGAGCTTGCTGATGTTGCAACACCTCTTTCAATCATTTTTGAAAAATCTTGGAGAATGGGAGAGGTGCCTGAGGACTGGAGGAAAACCAGTGCCACCCCAGTCTTCAAAAAGGGCAAGAAGGAAGACTCAGGAAATTATAGACCTGTCAGCTTCACCTCCATCTCTGGGAAGGTGATGGAACAGCTCCTTCTGGAGGCCATCTCTAGGCACATGGATGAAAAGAAAGTTATCAGGAATAGTCAGCATGGATTCTCCAAGGGGACACCATGCTTGACCAACCTGATAGCCTTCTATGATGGAGTGACTAGCTGGGTAGGTGAAGGGAGCGCAGTGGATGTGGTTTACCTTGACTTCAGTAGGCTTTGACACTGTCTCCCATAACATCCTCGTAGTGAAGCTCAGGAAGTACAGGTTGGATGAGTGAACTTGTGAGATGGATCGAGAACTGGCAAAGCAACAGAGCTCAAAGGGTTGTGTGGTCAGCGGCACAGAGTCCAGTCGGAGGCCTGTAGCTAGTGCTGTTCCTCAGAGGTAGGTACTGGGTCTGGTTTGTTCAGCCTTCATCAATGACCTAGATGAAGGGTTGGAATGTAGCCTCAGCAAGTTTGCTGAGGATACAAAACTGGGAGGATTGGCTTATACACCAGAAGGCTGTGCTGCCATTCAGTGGGATCTGGACAGACTGGAGAGCTGGGCAGAGGGGAACCTCATGAAATTTAACAGGCACAAGTGTAGAGTTCTGCACCTGGGGAGGAAGAACCCCATGCACCAGTACAGGTTAGGCATTGACCTGCTGGAAAGCAGCTCGCTGGAGAAAGACCTTGGAGTCTTGGTGGACAATAGGTCAATCCATGGGACAGCAATGTGCCCTGGTGGCCAAGAGGGCCAGTGGATCCTGAGGTGCATTAAGAAGAGTGTGACCAGCAGGTCGAGAGAGGTTATCCTCCCCCTCTGCTCTGCGCTGGTTAGGCCTCATCTGGAGTATTGCGTCCAGTTCTGGGCTCCCCAGTTTAAGGGAACTTTTGGAGAGAGCCCAATGGAGGGCTACGAGGATCATTAAGGGACTGGAACATCTCTTGTATGAGGAAAGGCTGAGAGACCTGGGGCTGTTTAGTCTGGAGAAGAGAAGGCTGAGAGGGGACCTTATAAATGTCTATAAATATCTGAAGGGTGGCTGTCAGGAGGATGGAGCCAGTCTCTCTTCAGTAGTGCCCAGTGATAGGACAAGGGGCAACGGGCACAAACTGCAGCACAAGAAGTTCCACCTCAACATGAGGAAAAACTTCTTTACTGTGAGGGTGACGGAGCACTGGAACAAGCTGCTCAGAGAGGTTGTGGCGGTCTTCCTTCTTCTCCTTCTCTGGAGACCTTCAAAACCCAACTGGACGTGTTCCTGTGCAACCTGCCCTAGGTGATCCTGCCTTGGCAGGGGGGTTGGACCAGATGATCTTCAGAGGTCCCTTCCAACCCCTACCATTCTGTGATTCTGTGAATTAATCTTCAATGAACTACTCTGGCTTTCACTGTGGTATCTGTACAAGTTCAGAGAGACACTGGTACTCCTACTTTTGCATTTGTTAACATTGCCCATATATTTTCTTTTGACAAGATCCATCAGTTGAACACTTAAAGCTATCACTGGGGCAACCTTCTGCTTGTCAAGTAAATGGATTTTCACTGATAGACCTGAAAGTGAGAGATAAAAATCTAAATTAAAACATGTCCTGGTCTGTTGTGATCATCTCTGTAAAGGAGCTAGAGAGCCATGCCATGTGCCAAGGAATGACTTCAGTAAAACACCTGGCATGCAAAACTACGTCAGAGAACACTTCTCTGATTGTAAGACAGGAACTTTTAAGCAGGGATGAATTTTATGTCTTGGAGATAATTAGTAAACCACAGAGGGGGCTGGTTTTAGATTCTTGCCTGGAGATGGAATTGTAATACAACTGCAGTAGGTACAAAGGAAACCTACAATATCGGCTTTTGATTAAGCCAGTTTTGTAGGCTGGAGGACTGGTGTTGGAACTGGGAGAATAGAATGCAAAATTATCTCAGAACAATGATGAATTGATTTGGAAAAAAACAGGAAAACATGTTATATGTCTTTAAATCTGTTACCTTCCTTACTATGCATTTGTGTATTTCAGTTTTTGTGCTATGTGATAGAATATGATGTATTTGAAACTTTGTCCATTATTATTCAAATCTACATTGCCAAGTTAGTCTGCTGTCTATGACATTTTTGTTCCATTGAAATACAATAAAGGGAAATGGGATAACGAAACATTCAGCATATTAAGGGTTTCACTGTGAGTGGACTCCACTGTGACATTAAATTCTGGAAATGCAAAGATCTCTATAATATAGCTAAGCATACTATATGTAAATACAGTATGAAGAATTCATTTCAGAGTATCTTTTGTACATCATTGTCTTGTGAAATAATAATGGCAATCCTCTTCTGTTTCCTCTTTGTGAAAATTCACAAAGTCCTACTCCTTCTCTTTCATTTGTGAGCTGTACTGAGGCAAAAGGGCCTCTTTGCTTCCACGCCCCCATTTCCCCTGTTAAGAACTATTAACCTTTACTTTGTGATTTCCAGAAACTTCCAATCTTTGTCTTAAATTTAGCTTAAATTTAATTCACTCTGAGCAAAAAAATCTGCTTCCTCCACTTCACGTATGTTCTGTAATCAGTTAAAATTTCTACTGCAACCTCAGAAACGTCCCCCAGTGGGAAGTCAGGGAACATGTTTTCCAAGATATGAGAATGAATAATGGTTATCGAGATAGGCAAATTGAAGATGTCGGGTGTCCATCAGAGGAGAGAACTTCCAAAAGCCAGAGCTAGCAAGAACCTCAAGACCAAAGTGCTGAGATCAGGGGAGTTTGGGGGGAGTTAGCCCCTCAAACTTCTGTTAAGTTTAAAACCTATGCTGATCCCAGTGTCTTAAGGAGTGTATGTTGTTCACAATACATAGTATTGTGAATGGCATTCATTTTCACAGGTGCTTTGAAGTGTTGTTTGCAATCCGTTGTTAATATTGTTTGGGGGGGGGGATTATTGGTTTCCTTGTTATTTTGGACTAGGCTTCTTAAGTTTGTTATATTGCAACATCTGTTGGTAAGTATTCTGAAACAATCTGCCTTTATGTAGTTAAATTGAATTAATTTTAATTCAACTACAAAATAAGGAGAACAGTCTTCTTTCCCCCTTGTTCTGGGTTTTATGTTGTGTTTTGAAAGTTGCAAAGTTGTTCTAGAGCTTAAAGGTGGTTCTGAACTATAACAGCATTATCAAAGGTAACGAAGTTTATCCGTTTTCAGGGCTTCATGCTAGGTTAATTAACAGGCTGTCCTTTTCATCCTGATCTCTTCTGTTATTTGCAGTTGACTTTAAGACACTTGGTAAACCGGATTTTCTAAAATCTGCTGATTTGGTTCTTTGGAAGTGGAATTTAAATCTTGCTTGTGAGTGTTTGATAAAAAGAACTGAAAATCCAGAAACTTGTGTGTTTGGTATTTCTCATTGTGTGGGTTTGCTGTCCATATAAAGCTAAAAAATGAACACTAGCAATATTTCATTTATAAAAGATTATTTTCCGAGTACTTTCAAGATTACTTTCAAGTACACACAATAATTCTGCACTGATAATTACGTGCAGGTTTTAATGAAGCTTGTTTTCATTCTTGAGATGAAAGCGCTGATGGATAGAATGCTGCGTACTGTGGTGTTTCATGTCAGATGGGATGCAGTTCAGAATCAGACCCACAGAATCCCCACAGATATCCACCAGACTTCATGTAGTGCTGCCTATTGTTGTTTCAGAGAAAATCTTCCAAATGCTCCCTGTCTTCTGTTCCTCATTGAAGAAGCTGCAAATGCCTGCCAGCTCTTTTCCCCTTCCATCCACTCCGACACATTGTGAAGGCTGTTTCTGGAACTACCTCAGGGAGTTTGTACATATGGCTTTCTATTAGATGGGAGCAATAATTCCTATAGCAATAGCTGCAACCTTTTCCCATCTCAGATGATTCTGGGAAACTGTTCTGTTATATTATAAAAAAGTGTGATTCGATAGAAATTGCAAATATAATTTTCCTTGGGATTATTGATATGTTTATCATGGTGTCATGAATATAGCATATCCACAGAATCCTATTTTCAGAAAACATTTCTGATGTTTTCTATTACAGGGAGTATAATGTAGTTTGTAAATATATCTAGGTAAAAAAAAAAAAGGTAGAAACTTACGAAAGGCTCAACCCCAGTGAATTACGTGTTTCAGTGGTGTTTTCAGATGTAAGTATTCAGAGCGAGAGCTGAATTTACCAAAAAGAATGTGTTAGGATCCCATAGGTTCCAAGCTTGCAGAGTACCTTTTCAAAAGCTTTTGCCAGGAAATTTCAGCTGTGTGGTACAGGTAGACTTTGGCCGCTGAGCAAACAAAATTGAGTCATTGGCTGTGTACTCTCTTCTCTGCTGCTGCCCACCCCACTCACAGCCCCCCACACCCCACCACTGCACGTGGTGTCGACTCGCACCACCACCCATCTGCAAACCCTCCTAGACAGCGCAGCTGCTGCAGCTCCGCCACGGCAAATGTGATTACCTCAGAGTAGAACGCCTTTTAGGGAGCGGTGTTATTGATTTTTGGAATAATGGCCCTTTCATCTTTCACTTATTTTTTAGCTTTCAGCGATTGGCTTTTTCTTATTATTGCTCCCATGGACCTATTTCAAAACCAGGACAATATTTGTAGTTCAGCAGAAATAGGTGTCAAGCAGTGTCCTCTGTCTCTTCTATGAATAATGAAGCAGCACGGAAAGAATTGGTCTTTAAAATTAGTAAATGTATTGATGAGATTAAATAATAGGAATTAAACACTGGTAACTCTAAACCTTCTTAATTCTAACGAAGAAACAGTTGGGTTTTAAAAAGCATTTGAAGGCAGATTTTTGAGTACCCATTCAAAAAAGTGTAGGGATTGTAAATTAAGCATTGCTTCAATTTGCAGGAGTTAGCTTACAGCGGAAAAACTTAAAATACATCTACTTGTCTTTTCATGGCTTTTCTACACCTCCCAGAACTGCTCTGAGAGAGCTGTTTCTGCTACTGGCCCCAGAAGCTCTATGTTTTCAGGTGTACAGTCCCTTCCAGCTCACAGCTAACTTAATTAAATACTTTGCCCTAACTAGAAGAACTTCTCCCTGCCCACCAGCAAGTAGCTGTCGTCTTTGTCTCACCAGCTCTAATTTGTGTCCTTCCTCAACTGGCTGTAGACCAAATGCCCTTGAAATTTTCTATCACAAAACAACCTTCTGACCTGAAGACCTTCAACTAGACCTTAGACTAGATAGAAGGAAGAAATTTTTCACAATGAGGGTGGTGAAACACCAGTGACCTTTAAAGGTCCCTTCCAAACCAAAATAATCTATGATTCTACTCTCCTTTTATTCTCAGCAGTCTGTCTTTCACTGGTGGTGTTTATCCTAGTGCTGTTAGATTTAGTGAAGCTACCCTGTATGGACCCGTATAACCTTAAGGTTATCCTTCACAACCTGTAATATCTTCTCTTTCCTGTGAGATTTCCAGGAGGAATGACTGGTAGTCCATGGTAAGGATGACTTACGTGATACAGGCATTTGCGAAGTACAGTCTGAGCTAGGACTATCAATATTCCCTATGGGTACTCACCACCAGGGTATCGAAAACCATATTTTCTTAACAGTGGGTGTATTTGATTTTGAGTGGAATTCTGTCCCCCTGACAGACATCTGTCAGCTGTAAACTTGAGTTGGACATACTGTGAAAGAAGCCTTAGCAGAATAAGGAACTTGATGTAAGATGCTGCGCCTCTGTATAAAAGTACTAATCTGAATAGTTTTTCCCTTCCAGGTTAAGTACAGCACTGGCAACTAGAGAGAGAGGGTGTTGTGGCTGGATGATGGAAAAGGAATATCTGTTCTATGCTAGTGCTAAAAGCAGAGATAAGGACCTTGTGAAAGCTGGTTATCAAGGTGGAGTTCATCCTGCCTGATAGTCTGCCTGGCGGTTTGCAAAATTCATCTTCTGTTTCTGACAGACCTGGAGAACAGTCTGTAAACCAAGTTGGGGTAGGTGCTGCTGCAAAAATTCTTGTGAGCTTTTGCTTATAGTCAACAGTGGCTGAAATCACATGAATATCACAGATTTTTCGTGGAGTTAAAGTCAGGTCAGAATTTAATGTTATAAACTAAACACTGTTAATGCTTTCTCCACGTTAGATCATTACAACGTATGTATTTGATGGAGATACAAGATGGACTTGAATGAGGTGGATGGGATTAGGAATGATTTCTCTTCCAGTCCCATTAAGGAGCCCTGTCACCCTGAGAATGCCCAACTGGGACATTTTTTCTTTTTGGTGAATTGCAAGTAATAGTATCTCATTATGTGATTACTAAGAGTGGCAATTATTGCTTGAGAAAGGTGAAACATTGGGGTTTTTTAAATTTGACCTTCCTGTGTCGTATGGCTGAATCACAGTGGAGTGCTGGGGATGGTACAGATGTGTGGCAAAAATCTTCTATTAAATATTTAGAGATGCATACGGCATAGAGTAGGAAATACTCAGGGATTTTATTATCACAGGATACTTCAATCTTTTATAAAAATTTTCCAAAGAATGGAGCTCTGTGTGCCATAGCAATCCATAGTGGTTTTAAATAAAGTAAATTTCATTAAATAACGTAATTTTCATGTTCTTTAAGAACCAGAAAAGCTTTCTAAACTTGGAAGTTGAAAATTCTCCTGCAGAGTCAAAGTTCGTAAGAAATTTATGATTTTCACATAGTGGGGGTGGCAGTTTAAAAAAGGCAATGAAGAATTTTTTTATCAAAAAGGAAATGACTTCAATTTCAAGTCCTGAACAAAATGCAGAGCAGTTGAAAAGTACATGATAATTCTAAGATGGTTACTTCTCACTGCACCAGGTTTTATTTATATTTTCATATTGGTATTTCTGTAATTTTTATTAAATTTAATTGAACTAATCTGAAAGTTATCCATTCAGTGTTAGTCCAATACTGAAAATTCAGTTTGGTATCACAAGCACCAAAGCATCTCCTGTCATCTTTCTTGTCCTTTGGGAAGTTCCCCAAGAACGTCAGTTGTTAATGTAAAAAATAAAAGTGCATAGTAAAGAGGAGATTGAAGAATAACTTAGTTCCATATGTAAAAAACCCCACCAGCATATCTTCATTCCTGAGATGAATTAGCACTATAGTAAATAAAGATAACTCACTGATGCACACACTGCTGCTAACAGATACGTGGGTGTGATGTCCACTCCTTTTGTACTTTGAATTGGGTTCAGTGATACATTTTTTGAGGTTTATAAGGCCTCATGTGAGTTTTAGCAGACTAGGAATCAAATAGCCAGGCTTGTAGGAGTTAAGAGGCAGTTTTAAAAGCCGCTTGTCCTTCTCTAGGCAGATCTTCAGTGAAATGAAAATTTGGTTTAACAATGTTACTGCTACATAGTAAGCCGGAGAATGTTTTATTGGAACAGCAAAACTTAGAAATATTGCAGTGGCTGTAAAGCATCAAATATATATAAACACATCAGTTGCCGTGGATAAAAGAAAGTACAGATATTTGTGTTTGTCATGATGGATTTACCCCATGAAATTTTGAGAGAATGCAGAAAAGAGTACAGAGCATCAGATAATATTATAGAAGTGTTAGCCAGTTTTAATTAGGGAGCATTCTTTATCTGTTCCAGCCTTGCTTGTGTGGCTGCTCAGGCTTTCAAGAAGATTTTCCAGGCTTTTTTTGTTGAGATTCTAATTTTGTTTTTAGTTCAGGTTTCCTACATTACCATTTCTTATGGGTGGTAGGGTGGGTCAGCCCCGTACAGCTCCTAGGAATCCAGGAGTTAAGTCCTGTCCCCAACTGCCAGGCACCCCGCAGCTGCTGCCAGTAATCCAACAATATGGCTTAATAGAGCAGCGGGAGCTTCTGGGGGGTGTTAATGAGGCTAATTGGCAACATGCACTTCATTCCCAGCAGCTGGAGGACATAAACCATGAGCAGGCAGAGGCTTGGTGTGGAGTTGGTGGTGGGGAGTATAGGTAGAGACACATACAGGTGCCAGGTTGATGTAGTTAAGAGTTTGGTTTGCAGCGTTGTCCCTCTGTAGTGAGGCGATGACCTTGGTTGGCCAAAGAAAGGTTTTTGAAGGAAGAAGCATTAACTGTGGTGCAGGTCGCTGCCTGCCAACTGCCTTGCCTGCCTGAAGGGCAGGCTGTCCCAACGTGGGTGCGTGTGGGAGCTGGTGGGGGCTCTTCAGCACTTGATGGGATCCATCAATGAAATCCCATGCTTGGTCCTTCGTGGTGTAAGACCAGCTCCTTGGTGCCCTTCATCTAGTCACTTGTAGTAGGCTCAGGCGATGCAACTCTGCGTTTGCCCCTTGTAGCAACGGTTCCTCGGACAGCAGTGGGCTTCCAGCCTCATGCAAAGCACCAGCCATGGTTGCATTGAGTCTCTGCTGGGATTCCTGCTGGGTAGGTGAGGGGATGGGGGTGGTTATGGGTGGGGGAGCAGGGAGGGCAAGGTGCCTGTGCTCCCCACACCGCTCAGGGCTCTCGCCTCAGTGGCGAGTGCCGAATGTCACAGCGGTCCCACACCTTGGCTGGGTTTCTGTGGGAAGGCAGTGAGGCTACCGAAAGACACCTGCTGCTGCTGCAAAAGCTGGAGGCTGTTAGCAGCAGCGCTTGCCTTGCAAAATGGCAAAGTAGCACCCGCAGATGCTGTGGGAAGCTGAAGCCTCAAGGCCAGGGCACAAGATGGCTGCCGAAGAGCTTCCTTGTCTGAGGCAGAAGGCGAGAAAGCAAAGCTATCGGCCAATATCATGCAGAGGAGAAGCGTTCAAAGAGTAAGTGTCTTCTCCTGTGTCTTTTGTGTCTGAGGTTTTCTGTCCTTCATCCATCTACTAAAAAATACAGCATTGTGCAGCAGTTAGGTATCCTGGGCGTTTCAAGGTCTACTTTGCTACTATAAAAACAAAATGTTTGTCGTTTTACATGATAGTGTAAAAGTGATACATGAAAGTAGTTGTGCATTCAGACTAATGTTTTTGCAGTTTTCTATTCTGTGTGTTTTGTTCTTAAATCTGATTTCTGATGTAGGTGTTCATAATAGGAAGGATTGAACAAAATCATGGAAGAAAATTAAGGATTTTACAATAAAACTCATTTTATTCAAGAAGTTCAGCAGTTAGTAATCCGTTTACAAATTGTATACTGTATACAAATGGTATACTACAAACACAATATTCTATGTTTGTAGATTAGAGCTGTTTGTATAAGCTTGTAATTTTTGTTGTAACTTTTTTGTTTGCTTTGTGTGGGACGAAGTGTTTGAAATTAAAACTAAGAACACTTTCAGGTTTTTTGTTTCTGAAAAGGGTAAGTCTTCTTACATGTGTTAGTCTTGTGTTGATCTTTGACGGGGCAAATGGGTTTTTGGATGGGAGCTAGTTTAAGTTGTTCTGTTTAGGCTAATAGCACAAATGTATAACAAATTGCTTCCAAGCTGCTGTGGTAGCATACTTGATTTTCTTTTCAAACATACACCTACTTTAAATTCTAACTTTTAAATCAGATACCAAGTAATGTTGAGTTATTGAAAAACTATCAGTTTATAAGTTCTTAGAAAATGGCAGGCATGCAATTACGAAGTTAACCAGAAATGTTGTAAATAATTAGTTTTCATAGCAAGTGGCAGTGGATACAATTTGAACTTTCATAGTTACCGAGGTGATTTAGACACACAAGCTTCTAGATCAAGTCCCAGTGAGCTGCTTACTTTTTTCTTTTTAGAATTATCTGCTGATTTCTGTTGCATGTCATCTTTCTGTAACTTCACTTGTTTGTCAGGGAAGAAAGGAAATTAAATTCTAACTCTTTTTCATTGAAAACCAATATAGTTGTAGGAAACCTGACTTCTGCTTGGAGAATACAACCTTGCATGTATGGAGGGAGTATTCATTGTAAATGGGAGAATTTTTGAAAACAGAATTACAAATATTCTTCGAAGTGGCTGAATTGTCACCTTTTCCCTTAAGCTTCCTTTTTGTTTAGTGGAAATCTGGGGAGAGAATTTTCTTCTTCTTAAAACTGTTTTTTTAAGGATATTTAAGGCAACAAGATATATACAGACATGTAAACCATGAAGAGTTTTCCTTCTCTTTCAAGAGTACTGGTTTTAATGGAATAGAAAGTGATTGCATGGAAGGCAAGACAATTATCAGTGGCCACCAATGGCTCTCCCAGAAAATGCAGCACCCTAGAAGGAGGACAGTTAGAATATAACGCTCCTGGAACCAGTCCAAACAGATATGAATTTTGTTTGATGCTTGTACTCCTTTATCAAAAGAAGTCATGTTGCGTTAATGACTGGGTTTTTTTGAGTCTTGATTTTTGCATAGGTTTTTGGCATTCTTTTTGTTTCAAATCTTGTGTGGTTTAAAAAATTAACATAAATAATTGTGATTCCGCCTGTATTCCTGACCTTAACAATGCAGAAAGCCTTTCCACTAAGTCTAATGGCAGGGAAGGTCCACGCCTTTCCATCTTGGACCTGGAAATTGCTCTTAATTGCCTTACAAAATGGCCTACTCCTGCAAAACCGCTTCCTCACTGTGTAGGATGAATAGTTATACAAATTCTTCCCAGAAGAGGAGTATAGACAGTCATGTTTGGAAAAAAACTTTGAATGGAAAGTTCAGAAACACCAAGTTCACTTAAAACATATGTGTCTCTGAACAGCAAAGGGATGTGAATGCCCAGATTGCTTTGGGTGAGTGTTTGAGTGCACCAGCCTTGTAGGTTGTGCTTGCTTCTGCAGGGGGTTGTGCTTCCAGATCCACTGGGTGTTTCTGAATGTCTCATTGTATAAATTAAGAAAATAGATGGGGAAAGCAGGTGGAAATCTCTCTGGGGGATTTTGTTTTTAACTTGCTATAATGGTTTAATAGTTAGCAGTTAGAGCTAAGCAGGTGTTGTAAGAACTCTTATTTAACAATTATCACTCATTTCCGGGCTTCCTGTTTGCTCAGACTGCTGGGGAACACCACCAAATCAGCCAAGTGATTTCAAAACCTCTTTTAACCCTTTGCCATCCAGAGAAGCTGGGAAGACCCTCCATCAAAGATCCACGTGTCTGACAGGATGAAGGACATAGCACAAAGCCATTGTGGTGGAAAGACGGTCTGGCAAATGAAAACAAGGCTTTTAAACTGTTGCGCATGAAAATGATGCAGAAGCATTGCATCATTGGGAAAAGATTCTGTCATCATTTCATCTCTTTGATGGATTTTTGGATAAATCGTAGGGAAGGAACTCAGGAAAGCTCATGGAGCTCATACAAGTTGGAGGTTTTTTGGTTTTAGCATTCTGTTTTGGGTTTTATTTTTTCCCCTCATTCCTTAACACTTTCCATTAATTATTGGCCTTGGACATGACAAACACATGAGGATTTAGAGACATGAAGGAGTTACACTTTGTTGTAATTTAGCCATCCTTTAAAAGCTCATATATGCTCTGAATGTTCTTTGTCCTGAATTATCATGATAAATTAGGATTTAGAAAAAAATATTAGCATTAGCATTTTATTTTAGCATATAAAATGTTGTCTTTAGCAATTACGGTTCTGTTGATAATATGCAAATGAGGTTTTGATCTACTCATAACTTGCTCAATCAGTTAGTACCAAACTATAGTGAAAATGTACTTTTAATCAAGATTTTAAAATTAAACTGCTGATAGCACTCTGGAGTTTGATATTTGGACACAGAGCAAAGTGTAAGACTGTGAGGGCTCTTTTGGTTAGTACTATAACACGGCTTATTGCCAAATGGCTCACGTTAACATTTAATCATAAAATTAAAAAAATGTAGGCAGATATTTTCTGGGCTGCATGTATAGTTTGCATAGTGCATATGTCTTTTTTTTTTTTTCAAGCAGAAAGCCTTTAAGGAACTGCCTTGGTAAGTTCAGAAATATTGCTGTACTTGAGAGAGAAAAAGGGAAAAATCGCTTTAATTCTGCTACAAGTTGGAGTGCCTCTGAGGTTGTAGAGATGGATACGAAAAGACAGCCTGCTTACTTGTAATGGTGCTTGAGTAATGAGTCCTGGTGAGAGTTAAGAAATCTGGAATGTATGTCTGTTCCTATGTTTGCGTGCAGCTAATGGTATTCATGCCAACTTCAGCTCAGTTCATACTGGTTTAAACACGTACTTTTTCTAGTTTGACTGAAATTACACCTCGATCCTCCCAGTGTAACAGACTAGAATCAGGCCAGATGTAGCTCTCCTCTGGCAGAGAGGCTCATGGTGAAGAAACAGTTTCTACCATCAGAAAAGTTACTGTTCTGAAGGGGAGAGTGGGGAAGAGAGACCACTGGCGTGATCTGCATGTCTGCACGTGTGTACATGCATGCACACCACAGATGATACGCAGGGTCTCTGAAGTTGCAGGGCAGTGCTTTCTTTGTGTACCCTCTCATGCACGTATGTCTATTCTCAAGGTTTCTGCTGTCATCTGTGCTGGTACCAAGTATCATTCAGTTCAGGAACTTCTGATAGCAAGATTAAAAGTGTTACTGAATGTGAAGTTACAAGCCTTCCTCAGCTGAAGTGACAGAGCATTTTAGTTTTACAGTTTTAACAGGCTTGGACTAGATTGCATGATGATGAAGCAGTACGAGTGGATAAAACCAGTTTACATTAAGCATTTAAGTAGTGAAATTGATTTGCAGTTCGATATGCTACAAATTCGGTTGTCAAGAGAAAACAGGGAAAAATCCCTGTATTTTGTATGCTGGTTCAAGTACCTTTCAGTTTCCTGGTTACAAGGATATATTAATTTCTCCTGTTTCCTTTTAAGATAAAGTACGTACTCTACAGATTTTCTCTCACCCAGATTTCCTGTTTGTTTTCTCATACTGTGTCTAACATCAAACTCCACTAATTCATTATTGGGAATTAATAAATCCTTATACTGAAAAGCAAAGGAGACAAAGTAACAGAAACCTGTGAATGATGTCCAAGGAGAGGAAGAAAAGTGAAATGCCATACCAGATGGTTATTCCTTGAAGTTCCCTGGAATAGGAGGTGGGTGTTTTATCCTGGAGCTGATACATGGGCTAAAAGTTCTCACAGGCACCTTTCAACATTATTGCTGCAAAAATAATAATTCATTAGTCTTGTTGAGAGCCTACATTGCCTTGTAATGTTCTAGTGGACATACTCTACTGATCTGAAATTACTGTTGGTGGAAGAATTGGACCTGACACTGCGAGAATCTGATTCAGCTTATGACTAGTTCAATATTCCTGGCCCTGGTACTCAGTGCTATTTTGGGTTGTGTGTTTTTTTTGTTGTGTTTTTGTTTTTTTTTTTTTTTAAAAGGTGTATTGAGGATTTGGAGGCACAATGCAATACATTTTGAGAACTTGAATCCTTGAGGTACATTTTGAAAACTTATCCTCAGTTAGTTTCAAGTGACAGTTGTCCAAATGTAGATTAATCAGCTGGTAGGTTGATGATTATGAACAATAATGCTTTTATTTTTCTTTGTCCAAGCATGCTGGTAGTTGAAGGTTTGCATGAGTAGCATGTTAAAATGTTGCCTTCTGGTACTGTGGTTTTAAATAAAGCTTGGGTCTTTTCCGTATATCATGTGTGTCTTGCAGCTTTTATTATTTGGAACAATCTTCCTCAAATGTTCTGCCTCACTGACTCTTTGGCTAGTGTCAAATCTCACATGAGGATCTGCGTTTTAGGGAGAGGTGGTAGTGGGAGGGAGGTTTTAGTTGCTTGCTTGAACTGTACAACGTGTCTTTTTTACTCCTACTTTGCTTTTCTTTTTACTATAAACAGCATAAATTTCTTTGAACAATTTGGGATTTTTTTTTTACCCTATCATATAGGTAGTGAAGACACATAACTTACTGTTGTGTACTATGGGCAAAAAATGTCGCAGTTCAGTCATGTTTACTTCTAAAACAACATTGATAGGGTTTAGTCAGTGACAGTCTGTAATAAAGGAGCATGTCAAATGTTTAAAAGACTTGGTTGCATAGATAACTCAAGTTGATTTCTTTTTATTAAAAAATCTTTTCTTTATAAAGTCTACTTCTTGTGTCTTCTTCCCACCCCCACCTTAATGCTTGGCCTGGGACCGTAACATTGAAATGCATGATTGCTCTGTTGGTGTGGAAGCAGTAGCAGGCACTAATTCGAATAGCAGTTGAATTTGAGCTTAAGTTCAGATTAATTAATGTGATGTAAGACCTTACGAGTTCACTGTATGCCCAAATTAGTGTTGTTTCCCTTTCATATATGTATTGCTTTCAGGTTGTTTTTATTCCCCATGATAGTTTCATAAGTAATTTTGTTCTTTATCTCTGTTATAGACAGCTTATAACAATATCAAAGACAATGTCATGATTATAAAATTTGGAAGATTTCCTTTTACCTTTTCTTCCTAACATGTGCTCTGGACAGAGAAGCAGTTTGAAAACTTTTAATGTACGTGGCAACTAGAAATGGATGTGTGTGCGATTCTGAGAGGTGGAACAGTAACAGATGTTCTCCAAAGCAATAGGTAATTCCTTGGCAATTCATCAAGAAAGAACATGCAACCTAGGGGAAACCAGGCTTCTTTTAAAGGGAGCATTCTCAGCTCCAGGTGTATAAATCAAAGTCTTTGTGTATACCAGGGTCTATTTTGGTGGGCCAGGAAATGTAACTGGTTTTGTGTAGAAAGGATCAAATCATGTAGTTCCTATAAAAGTTTGCAGAGTGTTCTTTTCATGTAATAGGAGACTCCTCAACAGCTTTCTCCTGAGGGAAGGCAAGCATTTCTTCATGTTCTTTATTTCTTTTTCAAGTGCCTTAGTCTTATGTCTTTTCAGTAATAACATCAGAAAAACTCTTGAAATCTTCCTTGAGTCTTCTGGCTTGTAACACAGCAGTGCAAAACTCTTTGCTTATCTGAAACTCTAGAAACGAAGGAATGCAGTGGGCACAGAGGCTGCAGTGCCAACTTATTAGTTCTACTTCTGCCAGATGAGGATCAAGCAGATTTGCATCTTAATTCTTTTCTAATGTGTTTTTAGGAGGTACATCAAGACTGAGCTCTCTTAAGAGAGTCTTAATGGATGTAATGTTTTCATTTGCTTAGAGTCCAAAATTTTAGAATGACTTTTATAATAGTACTTGGAGATTGCAGCAGTTTATAAATATCAGGTAGATTGCGTAGAAATTATGTGTCTGCAAAACAGCAAAAATGTGGCACAGCTGAAGTTGCAAAGAGAAGAAAAATCTCTGGGCCTCTCAGGTTCAGGAATTTTGTATATTGGGAGTGGGGGCTTGGCATGTGCATGGCATTCCATATTCCTCTCCCCTTTGAAGTTGTAAGGGTTAGTGTTGTTGTCCATCTGTGTTACTTATTTTCATTTGCTCATCCTGTGTCCTCCACTTCTGTTATGAGAATAATACAACTTCATGAGAAGTCCTTTCTGTCCTGCATGCAGGCTGCAAAGACATCAGATAACAACACTGAATGCCCATTTGTTCAGTGGGAGCATCTGACACACAGTGGTCTTCGAACATCGCGGGGCACACCCAGGGTCTCAGATAATACTGATTTAGTAACACTCTAATGCAGTTGGTGATTCAGTGTGCAGAGCTGTTTCTTGTGCATATAAAAGTTAACGATTAATGATTTTATTCTGCATGAGCATTTCCAAGAAGGGAAGAAAACTAAAAATAACAGGGAAGGGGAATTACGCTGCTATGCATGCTTTTGAGTGGTTGCTTTCCCCCTTTTCAGTCCTTAGCCTCCCATAGAGTGGTAGCATTTTTCCCCATTGGAAATGAATTCTGAAGATTATTCTGTCTGGGAGTTTTGTTTATATGTGTCTAACTTTGAGGAATTTAAAGAAAAATCATGGTTGTGTACACTGTTTTTAAATTATGAAATATAATCTACATCTGGATTAATTTCCATAAACTAAAACTGGATTAATTTTTCAGATGGAGATTTGTGGACTGCGAGAGGGGGTTATACAGTATGTAGAAACCACAGCTTATATGTCCAGTCAGTATCTTGGTTTCCTCAAGCAGCAAGTATGCATCCTCACTTTTAATTTGCTCTGCAAAATTTGTCGTAGTATGTCATTTCATTTTTAGTTTCAATGTATTTTATTATTAGCTTTTTTATGATGTATGCAGCTATAGAATGAGTAAGAGAATTAATTAAACCTCAGCTTTGGAATGCCACACTCAAATACAGGTCCACTGAGACTTTCCTTTTCTGAGTTTGATAAAATTAATAAAATTTGAAAGGAAAAGGCTTTTTTCCTGACAGATCTGAGCCTAGTGGTATTGGAATGATATTAAAGATTCTGTGGTAGAGCTTAAAATAAGACTTCATTGAGCATTCTTGATGAAGTTCCCCTCTTTTGAAACCTATTCTGTATTCTTCTGATGCTGCTTTCCAGAGATCGCAACATGTGGTTTGCAATACACTTGAGGGATAAAAGTATCCCTGACTATTATTGCATGGGCATCCTTATTTTTGTGTTATGCATTTAGTGACACTTAGTAAAATTGAAGTACCAGAAATAATGGAATAAGAAAGAAGAAAAGCATGGACATGCTCATAACCATTACTGCAGTACCACATATTTTCAAGGAGAATAAATTTGAGATAGATAACTAGATGGTTTTGCTGTTACGTGTGTCTGTTTTCTCAAAGATACCAAATGTCCTGTTCTGGAGTATGCCAGTCTCTTACTCTGTTTTCACCAGCTGCATCTCTTTTTGTGGAGCTGTTCTCTAGCAGTAGAGGTGGTCATGAGAGGGATGTGGTTTAGGGGAGAGAAAAAAAATACTGTGCCAGTAAGGGCATAATTTCTGTCTCTTCCCAAATACGTTTCCAGTAAACATGGAGTGTTGAGGTCTGGCAGTTTGTTGGGTTTTTTTCTTGTTTAAAGCCTTTGGGTGACCAAGCCCAAACATTGTTGGGATGCTCTTTAAACGTTGGGTTGCTAGAGCCACTAGTGCAAAAGAGCCAGAGTCTCTGATACCAGTCTAATAGAAACTACAGACAGTAGGGGGTTTGGCAGTTTAGGTGGATTTTGGGCAGATCATTATCTTTGGGATATCTTTGGAGTTCATCTGTTTTTATTTCTAAAGATTGATTCAGCTGACACTTTCAGATTCCAGACGAGTAAGCCCACTGCTGCTGCCATGTTCTCCAAAAGCTTCTTTCAATTTTGCCCTCAAATAGTGTCTCAAAGCTGTCCGGAAGGACCTGCTGTCTGCAGAGTGAACGTTTTGGTACTTTTCAGTTTCTCTTCATTCTCTTCATTGGTTCAACAGTCATCTGAATTTGGTGTGGAGGGCAAAGCTGCCAGAAGCTGTCAGCGTTTCAGTGCGTGATCCTTCACAACAGCTCTTACACTACCATTAAACTTGATTCATTGTAGAAATTTTTGCAGTGTGAGTTTGGTAATTATCCTGATTTATTTACAAAGTAAGGGGAGGTAAAAGGAGGATAAGTAGTTGAGGGTAAAACATACCGTTTGGTTTGAGGTGTGCTCTGCTTGCTTAGCCATATGAGAAGGGAGCCATGTTTTTATATAATTACCATTTTAAATGACTTTATAAATATGCCTAATTAAACAAAACTACTAAATATTGATGTGGTGCAAAAATAAGTGATTTAAAGCTCTCAGAAAGCTTGATATTCAATAATTGTATAGAAAATTACAGATACACAGTAACAATTAAATGCAAGGAACAGATTTATCTTTAGCTAATGAAATCTTTTGGTATACAAATATCTTTTCAAATAACTGCTTAAATTCCTAGAAAATGCTACAATACAATAGGAATTGTAGGAGGTATTTGAAGTAGTTGTTGCTCTCATATAATTTAATTGGACTGTGGATCCCAGAATGTGTTGCTGTTTCTTGAACACTCAGATTTAACTACTTTCCAGTATGTAATGTATCTTTTCATGTTTTAAAAATGTGCCTTGTTTTACAGTTATGAAATGAAAGCCACGTGTTATGAAAATAATTCTGAATGAAATATTGATTCATCAATTGTTAGTTAATTTTGTACCTGAAAAAACCCACACCTCGAAGTGTTGGTTGTGCAGATAAAATGTCAGTTCTCAAAATGATGCTATCTTAGCTTTTATAAGTATTGTCGTTCATTCCAGTAATGATTTTTCTTGCCAAAATGTCTGTTAGAGCTTGTGACATCTACGCAACATGCCTATGCAGTAGGAGAGCTAGTCTCTCTCTCTTGTTTTTAATGTTAGCATGTTTGCTGCTGCTTGTATTTTTCACTGTGCGTTTTTATAACAAAATTTGAGGGGAGGATGGGAACCTCATCTTATTTAAATAATAATCTTATTTAAATTATAATAAAATAAATTCAAGTGAAGTAGTCAGGTCTTAAGCTCATACTTTGCTGAGTCAAAGAGGTCCAGTTCCTTCCTTTGATATTGTTCAAAGGTTAAGAACAAAGTTAAGTAAAAAGTTCCCTTACTCTGTAGTAAATCTATGCTAGCAGTCAGAAAAGCTGTCATTCTCTGCATTAAATAAAAGGCTACAATCTTTAGAGGAGTGAAGGTGCAGTGGTTGAGGAGTATCAGGAGAGACGAGTGCAGCTGCCAGACTGTGCCTTCTACTTGCTTGTCTGGTGTTTCAGGGTGTACCTATTTTACAGAAGTTACTTGGATGCCTATAGGATTCTGGCTGACCCAGGGGTAGCAGCTCTCCTTGTTGCCAGGTAAGGTGGAGGGTGTTCAGCTTTGTCATGAAGTGGAAGAAACTTTCATTAAAGTGCTTCTAAAATACCTGGTAATGTTTCAGGTTCACCGTTGGGACTGTTCATGGTGTTAAAATCAGTTGATTTTCTTTTAAAATGATCCAAGATGAAAATGAGAACAAATTGCAGGTCAGGGTTCAGACTTAACCTGTTGGGTTTTTTTGTCAAACCTAATAAAAAACTTTAGGTTAACCAATGATCTTAAATTTTAACATTAAAACAGCAATTGCATGGTTTTTTTCCCCAGGCATTTCCTCAGGTATATTGAAAATGCCGCTAAACTGCGTTATTTCAATTCTGAACACACAATTTCAAAGCTGCCTGATCTTTTTTTTTTGAGGACAGTATAAGAAAAATGACCAAATTACCCAGAATTCATCACACTTCCATGGCTGAATACCAACTACTATTTGAGCCAGATCCTTTGTTTATCTTTACTGGATCCTACTACATCTTTATCTTCAATAGTTAGCAACTTTATTAGCATGCACACGTATATAAGTTGAATTTTCAGAGAGGGAACCTTTTTCCTTGGTGGAGGGTAATGATTTTGTAATGGGATCAGTTGAAAGCACTGTTAATGGCAGCTGCTTTGCAGGGAGTGAAATCTGAAACAACCCAAAAGAGGAACTGTGTAGACTCCTGGGAAAAGTTAAAATGCAACATATTTGACTGAGCCCCAAGCAACAGATTGGATAGGGTCAGAGAATCGGAAATAAAAACAGTCCAAAACTCTCACTCTGCAATATTACACAGACATCATGGAGATGTATAGGATTCCCCAGAGAGCCTTACTTAAAGGGGTTGCCTGGGCGGTTAAGAAGGTCATACTTGTGCATGAATCATTTTCATCTTTATTACTAGTAAGAAAAAAACCTGCATTTAAAAAAAAAAAAAAAAGAGGAGGAGGGGCAAAACAAACAAACAAAAAAACACCCAAACCCACACATTTGAAACCTTTCTCCCCCAGTACAAAGGTGACTTTCCTTCCACTTCTGTCGTTGAAGTCTCTGGAGTAAAGGGACTATTGCTGTTACTCTGGTCAGGCAGACCTTTGGGAACAGTTTCTATACTTCTGTGAAAAAATTAAATATCTAGTTCCCGTTTCAGATCACCTTTTAAATTGTTTTTTTTCTCAAGTAAGAATGGAGAGACAGTTTTGGAAAAAACTTTGATAGGAATAAGTTTTGATTATAGGCCTGCCTGTCCAAGGCGGAGATTTCTGCAAGCTGTGTGGGATAGCACTTATGGAAATTGTAGGCCAACCAGAGGTGGCGGAATGAGGAACAAGGGTATTCAAAACTTAAATACATTCCTGAAGAAGCCTATCCTGCCTGCCTCCACGCTCCGTACAGACAACACGTTTTTCATGACACTTCCGCCATGTGTGAAATTATTTGTTCTTCTTCTGTAGGCTGCACATAGGAGGATTATGGGTGGTCAACATTTTAAAAACTGGTTGGAAATTGAGACAAAAAGTTTACTGAAGGCCAGATAGACTTTCTGCAAGACATATCTCTGCCTTCTCTGTGTGGAATTAGAACTGCAAGGCCTCCTGCTGTAAACTCCGAATGGAGATTTTTCTGTAAATCAAGTGGTAAAATGTTCCTTTTGGGAAGTGATAGGTGCACCACAGCAGAAGTATGTGCAGGTTTATCAGTAGGCTACAATAATGACTGATTACTCCTAGTCAATTTAGCAGTTCAAATACTACTATTAATGTGACAGCATGCTTAGAACCCACAAACTCCAATGTAGATAATGGTAAAGAGATCAGGGACTAAATGCGTATATGTGTTGAGGAGAGCCTGAACTTCTTAGAATTTGAACTCTAAGGAAGACTAATTATAGGAGTTGAAATAGGCACATGGAGGGTGAAGTAAGTTTACTGCCTGGGGTAACCCAGCAGGTCAACAGCAGAGCTCACAGTAGGATTTCGGAAAGCATTCAAATTTTTGAGGAAATTCTTTATAGAGAGGAACTCTGAGCTCACTGGTTTGCTTTAAATAAAAGGAACAATGGGAGGTTACTTAATTTGGGTATGTAAAGTACCATTTAAAAAATAAAGAGCTTTTTAATCTGAGAAGGATAAAACAAGAACTGAAGGCTAGCCAGATAGATTAAAATGAACAGCAAAGCGTATATTTCTTTTCACATAAAAGTGATGAAGTAATGAAACTGGTTAGCAAGGGATGTAGCAGATCCTTCATCCCTAGACATTTTCAGAAAAGACTGAAAGCATTTCGTCGAAGACAGGCATTAGCTTTGCTCTACTTGGCTCAATAGAACAGTAAGTAGGTAGCATGCTATGCCCTCCATTACCAGAGCTGGATGGTTCTTATACATTCAGAACTAAATTTTAAGATCTAAAAGAACAAAAATTCTTTAGTTACCCTAAGTCCAGTTCCAGGAGCCGTGACTATTTGCCTATATAAAATCTAACCTAAGCTCTTACAAAGAGATTACCCAAACATGAGTACTCTTGTATTAAAAAAAAAAAAAAAAAAATTTAATTCTGATCAGTTTTTTCCAAGAACGAAATCTGAATGCACATGCACATGAGTCTGCACTTCCTGTTTCCTCATGGACTAAAAGAGGAGCAACCAAATTGCTGCAATGCAAGGCAGGCTAAGCGTCAGCGGGGAATTTTGGTTGATTTTTTTTTTTTCCTCTTAAACCCAGGAAATACTGGAAAGCTTGCATGCATGCCTGAAAGAGTGAGATTTTAACAAGGTTTGCCCAGCATCTTTCATGTTGAGCTCGTATCTAACATGTGAGAACTCCACATGTGTGATTCAGTTTAAAATACTGCAGTAAATGAAAATAAATGCTACAGAAACATGTCGGTTAATGCAGCATACACTAGAAAGTGTTTGTTCTTAGTGAGTTTTGACAATGTGTCTATTCCTGGTGAGCCACTTTGGGCTGGTGGACTCTACTCTGCTGTCTGACTTTTCAGGAACAGTAATAATAGTAGTGGCTATTTTTGCCGCTTCCTTTTCTGTGATCTCTGTATTCGAGATGTTTCGTTCTTGTCTATCAGTTTCATGGAATATAGGTTGCCTGGCAGCATGTGTCAAGCTGCTAAATTTTATTTTACTTTGTTTCCCTTTTCACATTTAAACATGGGTAGCTTGGACCATGGCAGTTTTCTGTTTTGTTATTTCTTTTCACAAAGTGTTTTGTAGCTGGCATCCAAAGAGTCTTGGAGTTGCTCTGAGTTGGTTATGGCTAAAGCTGCAGAGGAAGTCCAAGTGAATCACAGATAGTTGTAGTCCTCAGGATAGCCATTTTGTTAACAGAATTAGCTTCATTAATCTTTCTAATCTGATAATTAAACAGAGGATAAAACATCATCAGAGCAAGAAAAAAAACTGTTAAATAAAACCCCAACACTATTAAATGGTATCTAAAGATCTTATTGTAGTACTTTCTAAGGGGGAAAAAAAATAGAACCAAAGAGAGAATGTTCTAATCATGTTTTCTTCCGGAAGTGAAAATGCTTGTTCCTCTGGAAATTTTTTATTAAGGCACATAAGATAGCATTTTGGGCTACATATTCTGTCAAATTTTTGACGTATTTTTTGCCAATTCTGGGTATTTGTTCAAGAAACAAAAATAAACAAGTTACATGTTTTGGTCCTATTTTTAAATTACTTTTTTCAGGGATTGAATGATTGACCATATCTAATGAATAATTTTATGTGTTTGAAACTGCCACATTTATTGGCAAAATGTTCAGCTAATACAAGATTTTAGCAATTACCTTTTCCTTTAGGAAACAAGAAAGATCTTGCTGTTTAGATATTGGACTGAGACTTGAGAGGTGCATGCAGTTGCCAGGCTGTTAGAGACATCCGTATGTAAAACCCCAATGTGGAAAGGGTGATGGACATGGAAATTGAGGGGCTCAGAGGGGTCAATGCAGATAGGGCATCATTCTGCATGTGCTCTGTGTGTGTGCTTAGTATGGAAAAGGACTAACATATCTGCATGGCAGCCAATTTCTGTAAATACTGCTTGCAGTTGTGCGTGTCCCATAGTGTGACGGAGAATGAAGTCCTTCATTCTCAAATAAACAAACACTTTAAAAGATTTTTTTTTTTTTTTTTAAGTGAAGGCACTTTCCCAAGTAACTTGTGTGTGTGTTTTTCTTAATTCTGTTTCCTTCTTTCTTCTTTCAAATTTCTTTAAAACTTAACTTTTGTTGTAACTTGAACAAAGTCTCTGAATTGATGCAGTTCTTGGCAAGCTGTAAGTAGCAGAGCTATTTCCAGGAAGGATACTTTTGTTTAAATACTTGATGCCAATTCTGTTTTACTATTGTGGTTTGTGTATCATGCAGTGTTTGTTTATTGTAATGTCAGTGTTTGTTGTAAAGCAGCTCAGGTTACAGATACATATGTGAAAGGACGTAGAGAATATTTGTGTAGATCGTACTTTTTCCTTCCATCTTTATAACGCAGCAGAAGAATGTTTATTTGTATTTCTTAAAGTTTATATATTCATGCTTTCATCTTGGAGCTTGCTGAAAAATTTTCTTCTAACTGGGAAATAAATATTTGTATGGTGTTTTTGTAATCTCCTCCCTTTTCTATAACCAAATGTAGATAATTCTATAAGGTGACTATTCCTTTTTTTGCTTGTATTTCCAGCTTCTTTCCTCAAAAATACAGGGATATCTGTGGTGAACCTGAATGGGAAAAGTAGGTGACACATTTTTAAAAACTGCATTAAAGTTACTAAAAATGATCAATTACAAGGTTATCTAAACAGAGCCATCTTATTTTAAAAAATGGTGACCTTGCAATTCCCTGGATGAATAATAAAACATTTAAAGTTACCATGTTTTTGGTGGCATGATTTAAAAACTGTTCTAAACTTCCTTATTACTTTTAAAAAGCTTAGCCCTTATGTTGGGGGGGAAAAAACCCTGGTCTTCTGACATGGCAGGACAGCTGAAATAGTAACGAGAAGCATTCTAAGATTTAAGAATGCAGTTAAAAGAAGTAGAGTATGGCTCTGTTTACGAAATAAAACTTAGCGTTTTTTAGAGTAATTTTAGCATAGCTTTGTTCTTAAAATAGTGTTTTATTTCCTTTTGTTTGCTTGTGACAACTTCATGCCACTTCTGAGCTGTATATATAATTTTTGCCTCTGTATGTTTCCATGACTGTCTCTCTTCCCTAGGTCCTTTGTTCTTCTCATTCACTTGTGTTTTTTAATTGAAGATATTTAGGTCCCTGTATTATGCTATTTCATCAGCTTTCTTAAGTTCTGCCTACCTGAAGTAGTGTTCTTTGTTCCTTGCCTGGTGGTAGTCCATGGAGCTTCTCCTCTTTGGCACAACCTCAGAGCAGCTTGGTCGTCTGGGTAGTTACAGTTCAGCGCTGTGATGTTCTTCTTTGGCCTTGGGTGCCAAGGTGAGACTTGAAACAAAAACTCAAGGCAGTCATTATACGAAGAGAGTCGGCGGTGTTCAGCAGTGCAGGTTGATTATCAACCAGAATTTCACGAAGGGTGCACTAAGGTAAACTTGAAAGTAAAACAGGGATTTTATCATGTTAAAAGATCAATTTTGCACAGCAGGAGGAGCAGCTTGGATGCTGGAGAATTTTCAGGCAAGTCTTAATAGCTTGTAGAGATGTTTCCTAAAACAAGATGTTCATTTTCTGGAAATTTGAGGGAAAGAACTTCGTAATTCGTAGCAAGTTGCTGAGATCAAAGATGCTTCTGGGTGCACCTCCAGGGCTATCTTAACTGCATATTCTTTAGTTTCAGCCATTTTAGTTGGGGCGGGGTCAGGAGGAGCAAATCTCATTTACATCTAAATCAAATTGGCAAAATAGAAGAGTAAGAATTTACCGATTGGAGGTTTCTCTTCCCTCTGCTGATGAACTCTGGCTTGCAGCTGATGTTGGTGTCAAACATAAACAAACTACTTCAATGACACTCACTGGAACTTTTAAGTACAGTTTGTCCATTTGCAGCATATTGAATCAAGCTGTTTCCTTCCTAATGGAGGATTAATTTCTATCATAAATACAAATGGAGAGAACATTTAATGTGGTTGCCTTTCAGATATGAAAGGCTTTTCTCCTTTCTTCCTGGGGAGCTGAACTGAACTCAAATTCATAAACAGTAGTTGTTGTTTTACTTTTTTTAACTGGGACAAAACCTAGGCTAAGGATGTGAATTTTGTTGCTAACTGGAACAAAGCCAGACAGCTTCACTTACAACGGAACCAAAGTGAGTTGAGTTCCCTGCTGCTGTCATCTGACTGACTAATTGATGATTGTAGTAGGACCTCTCTGAAAGTTACTGCAAGGTGTGGCACAGTAGAGTGTGAAAGACTGAAAATGTGAACCTCCTGTGGGAAGGGTCTGAGATGAATGCTGAAGAGTCTGCTTCCCTCTGAGGCAGTTGAGAGCTTTACTCAAACCAGGGTGGCATTGATGTTCCTAACTTTTGCTTTAAAATACAGCTGGTTAATAGTCAAGTTCCAGAATCTATCTTTTTTTACAGAGGACTAAAATAGGATTAACAGGAGGGAAACTGAAGGGCAGCTTCACAACCCTAAATATCATAATTTCCTAGCACTTATTTAGTTCCTACCTTTGGAAATGATTTTGCCTCATTTAGGAAGGATTTGAATTTATGCCACCTCAGTCTTGGATCTTCCAGCTGTTAATCTCTGTGATTTTTGAGGTCTAAAAATCAACACAGCTATTTCCTTTATTCTTTGTATGGTAGTGCTGTGTGGATATTTTCTACTATATATTGTCTTGAGTTTCCCAGAGTATACCTGGCAGGAGGAGAGTACAAGAAAGGAGCGTTTTGACCATAAAGAGAAGAAAAATGTCATATGCTTTACAGGAAACAGATAGTGATGCTTTGATATCTTCATCTGTAAGACTTCACACAGTAAGTTTTACTTAAGGGAAGTAAGAAAATACGGAAATTACTTCAGGAAATAAGGAAAAATGTAGGCAGTGCACCAGAACTCTTGTATATGACAAGGAAAAGTACCAGTCAATCCTAAGGTCCTCTGCTTATCCATGTATTTACTGTTATGCAGATACCTATTTCATGGTGATTGTCCAAAGTGTTGAAAAGGTGTCTACTCAGAGGAAATATTATTGCAATTTAGGAGAAACTCCGAATGTCGGTGTGGTTAAATCACCACATTTGAGTGATTCCTGAGACTGAACAAATGTGGCAACTAGGAGTTTAGCTTAGGCGTATGAACAAGTGGTTATCTGAAATTGTACTGTAGTAAAAAAAATTTGTCTACATTTATCACTTTTTGACATGTAGTAATCAGCTAGCCATGATGTGCTTGCAGTCCTGATGCTGTATTCAGCATTTTATTCCTAGGTGTTATAGGTAACCCCCTCCCTTGTAGTTGCAGTTCTAGACATGACATTAAAAAATGTACGTAAGCCAAGACAATAAATGTGTTTTAAATATTTTGTGACAGCTAATTAGTTCCCTGTGATTTGGAGAGTGCCACTGTGTGCATTAAAGGATAGATTTTGAAAAGCCTTGTGATGAAATTACAGGTCAGATCTTGCCACATGATGCAATTGCCTTATTCTTAAATCAAATAACCATCTGCTTGGGAAAGTGATTGTGCTCTCAAGAAGCTTCTTTTCTTTCTTGAAATACACTTAGCAGATGTTTCAAGTGAATGGCTTTATGCAGACTTTTGCTTTGTGGGTGGTTTTACTGTCCTTTCACTCAAAGTCTAGTTGAGCATTGTGCAGCCAAACCCAGCTCTTATGCACCATATGTTACATTATCTCTGGGCTTGTATAGGATCTTTGTACTTAGTCTTCTTTACTATTACTAAAATAATGCAACCTCGGTTTCTAGTGTGGTTACAGTTATAGTACAGTGAAAATGTACTATGTAACTTAGTCTTATGAAGGCAGGCGAATAAGCCATACTAATAGAAGACATTTTCATCACCAGAATAACTGTACTGGGTTAACTAAACCAACCAAACAGCACACACACACGTATGAGTCTCCATTGACCTGTTCAAGTGTAGAATGCCCTGAATAGTCAGTCTAGGCAGCCTTGTCTCTCAAGGTTATTGACTACTTTTTCCATTCACAAAGAAATTTCTCTCTCGTTGATTTATTTCCCTCTCTCATGAATTCTGATTGTAGGTATTTAGAAACCCTAACCAGTTTGTGCATATAATTGTTTAGCACCTTAATAATAGTTAATACTTTGTGCTATACATACTCTCGCCACATGTAGCTTTCAAGAAAGTGAAGATAATCTCTTCCTCCCTTCAGATCAGGGAGTCAGAAACTTGGTTTTGTGCAATGACCCTTCTGTGGTCATGCTGTTTGGTGCCTTTGTGGCCGTTTGTACTACTCTGCTGTCTTGTTGTATGTAAATAAAGCCATTTGTCCAAGTTCACTCTCTGGCCTCTGCAAGAAAATGAACCATGAACACCCTAGTCCCAGTACGGTGGTCCATAAATGTTGTTCTTCCTTGTAATACACAGAATGAGTATGTGACTTGTGAGTGTGCAGATGTGTTTGTGCATAAGCATGCACATGTGCATTCAAAAACCTTCCTCCATTGGTGCCTGAGAGGTCTTAGGTACAGTAGGTTGTGGAAGATCAAAGTTCTATCACGATTAATTCAGGACACTGCAATTGAATATTGATCTATGCTATATTAAATAGTGGAAGGATTCTTGTTTTAGAATTGGTTTCTGCATACTGTGGTTATTTGAGCTGAATCTTGTTTTTCTCTGGCTGCTTCTGTTCTGTGTTACGTATGTGCATGTGTCTGGCACTGGAAAGTGTTTGATCTTTTCTGTAGGTCATGCAAGATGTTTGTCTCTTTGACTTTTGAGTATGAGTAAATAAATGATAGAATCCCCTGTGGCCAAAGTTTCTTAACTTTTATGTATATCATTGTGGTCAATTACAGTGTGGCAAGCTGTGTTACATTTCTCTGTAATTATAATAATCAAATATGTAACATTCATAATGAAAGGCAGATTTGTGAACTTTGTGGCAGTACACTGGCTCTGAAAGGGACCTGCTTGCTTTGGCCAGAAGAGAAGAGGCTGTGGGGGAATAAAAATCATGGCAGTAAACAGATATTCTAGGGAAGCTTTCTCAACACGTTTTCTGGGCAATTTCTTTAAAAGTTAAGTTTACCTCATGTAATTAATGACTTAACATATGAAATCTGTTAATTTTCAGATGTTAGTAAATGAAATTTTCTCAGCTATCTTGCTGACTTAACGGAGCCTATTGCAAAGCTATCCATTTTATGTGAGCTTGCCAGGGATTCAGGAGTGAATGCCTGGGAAGTTTGCAATTTTCATCTTCCCTCTAGCTGCTCTTTTAGTCAAGAGTTTGCTTCTATGACAGTAATGATGGTGTTTTTGAAAGTTTTTCAATTACTTGGTCTGCAGTCATTTTGGCTATATTGAAAAGTGTCACTATTAATGTTTTATTTTCTATTAAATAATTTAAATTAGGTACTCTAGTAGCTATTTAAATTGAAGCAGAAAAATCTTGTGGTTAAAGAACAAAAGACGAGCATGGACTCTGTCTCCAGTCATTTTCTATGTTCTGAGTTTCTTAATGCTTTTTCATGGAAATAATATTTTATTAAAATTGGAGAGGCAAATGCCCCTCAAAAAAGCAGACGTACCCCCCCAGCCTTTGCAGATATCATCTTTTTAAACATGATCACTTCTCTTTTTTCTGAGAAGTTGTGTGTTCAAAGAGAAACTTTCTGTTATGCTATGCTCAGTAAGGGTTAATATGTACTGACTTCTCAAGTCCTACATGACTCAAATAACCATCTGCAGTGACAGATCATGTGCTTGGAGGTTTATGCTTTAAGCTATCCAAATATCACATAATCCTAGAACATCACAACAGGAGGTACAAAGCAGGTTTTATGATTTAAATCTTTCTGGTTTTGTTGCTTATACAGTCCATTTAGGTTTATGCTGTTGCCAAAATCCTGAACAGCTTTGTGGTCAAAGGGTTTTTGCTGTATTTCACATGATGTCAAGCTAAGGAACATCACAGTAAGACTTATTCAACTTTTGTGGTGTTAAGAAGTTTGGTTATGGAAAAGGCATTTGTCTAGTCATTGTTCATTCCAGATCTGAGATTTATGTCAATGATTATCCTTAAATTTCTCTCAAGAGACAAGTTAGTGTTTACATGAGTGCAGTGCACCTAACCTTGGGTGACCTTCTTGTGTTGGAACATAGGTGGCTGATGGACTTTGTTATGATCAAATGAAAACCTCTGGTTATAGGACACTAAGCCACTGAAAGAAGTGGTTTATCACTTCTTTACAACAGGTCTCAGTTTGCTCTGTAGAGCATGCAAAATCTCTGTGCTGGTGCTGTCAGCTAGAATGAAAAAAAGCACCCCCAAATATTGATGGAATGATTGAAGCTGTACAGTGGTCAAGAATGTAAAATCGTCTTCATAATCAAATATGAAGCATTGGTGCAACCTAAACAGTTGAGTAGCATATTCTAATCTTCCTCATCCCCATAAGGTTAGAGTGAGTGTGCGGTTTCCTTAGCAACATCTTAGTCTAAGAGAATTCTGTCAGAGTTACATATTTTTGAGCATGGAAATTGTCTTGCACCTGAGAGGAGGAAAACGATGAGCTTAGGACTCAGTTTTTCAGAAGAACGGATAGGAGTTAAAATATAGCAAAAAGCAAGGAGGAAAAGCTGGAACTATTTTCACAATCTTCTGTCATAGTTTGATTAAATTTTGCATCACTCCAGAGTTGCCCAAGAATTGTGATGCTCTGGAAATGCTGCAGAGAAATATTTTAAGCAATTTTTTCTCTGCTTTTTTTACTGGTGAGTATTAACTGAATGGAAAAGAAAGGAAATTGCCTCCTAGATATGTACTCACTAAAGGTGTTTTAAAATAAAAAAGGTACTTGGATGTCTTTTGATGTTGCAGGAAGACAGGATGCGTATAGCTTGACAAAGTGAAGCTGTATTGGGTTTGCATGGCAAGGTTTTGGTAATGGGGGGCTACAGGGGTGGCTTCTGTGAGAAGCTGCAAGAAGCTTCTTCAGTGCCCGACAGAGCCAATGCCAGCCGGCTCCAAGATGGACCCGCCGCTGGCCAAGGCTGAGCCCATCAGTGATGGTGGTAGCACCTGTGGGATAAGGTATTTAAGAAGGGGGGGGAAACTGCAACAGCAACTGCAGCCAGAGAGAGAACTGAGAGTATGTGAGAGAAACAGCCCTGCAGGCACCCAGGTCAGAGCAGAAGGAGGGGCAGGAGGTGCTCCGGGCGCAGAGATTCCCCTGCAGCCCATGGTGAAGACCATGGTGAGGCTGGCTGTGCCCCTGCAGCCCATGGAGCTCCACGCTGGAGCAGATCTCCACCTGCAGCCTGGGGAGGACCCCATGCCAGAACAGGTGGATGCCTGAAGGAGGCTGTGACCCCATGGGAAGCCCACTCTGGAGCAGGCTCCTGTCAGGACCTGTGGCCCTGTGGAGAGAAGCGCCCAGGCTGGAGCAGGTTTTCCGGCAGGACTTGTGACCCCATGGGGGACCCACGCTGGAGCAACCTGTTCCTGAAGGACAGCACCCCGTGGGAGGCACCCAGGCTGGAGCACTTTGTGAAGAACTGCAGCCTGTGGGAAGGACTTATGTTGGAGAAGTTCACAGAGGACTGTCTCCTGTGGGAGGGACCCCATGCTGCAGCAGGGAAAGTGTGAGGGGTCCCTCCCCTGAGGAGGAAGGAGCAACAGAGACAATGTGTAATGAACTGACCACAAACCCCCAATCCTTGTCCCCTTGCGCCGCTGGTGGGGAGGAGGTAGAGAATTTGGGAGTGAGGTTAAGCCCAGGAAGTAGGGGTGGGTGGGGTAGGGTGTTCTTAAGATTTGGTTTTATTTCTCATTATCCTACTTTGATTTAATTGGCAATAAATTAAATTAACTTACCCAAGTTAAGTCTGTTTTGCCTGTGATGGTAACTGATGAGTGATTTCCTTGCCCTTATCTTGACCCATGAGCCTTTCGTTGTGTTTTCTCTCCCCTGTCCAGCTGAGGAGGGGAGTGATAGAGCAGCTTTGGTGGACACCTGGCATCCAGCCAGGGTCAACCCACCACAGAAGCTTAACAAAGGAATTGGAGAAATGGTCTAGTGGGCAGTCAGGGCCTCCAGAGACCAGAGCTCAGTTCTTGTTTAACCATAGACTTCTTGTATGACTTTCTGGCAAGTCATTTAGTCTAGCTTGTGCCTTTGGGAGTATCTCATTTTACGGATGGGGAACTGTCTCAGAAGGGTGTTGAAAATAAAATCCATTAATGACTGTGAAACTATATAAATGCCTTCAATATGCTGAAACTTGGCCATGGTTTCAACACAGGTTTTTTCTTCAGAAAGTATGTCTGGTTTTATGGATGGTTGCCTTTTGTTCCCTGAAACAGGCTACTAATATGCTTTATTCATGCCTGTAGTTTTTCAAGATCAGTGCTGCTTTCCAGCAATCATTGTACTCATTTCAATACATGGCCACATAAGGGTTTTTTTAGCAATATAGAAGTTGTTTAAAGTACCCTTACAATTAATCTTACTTGCACCTACTAAAACTGTATTGTAACAAAAGTTGCAGTAATAGTATGGGCCAGTAACAGGATAAAACAGTTTGGTGATCAAATATTTTGCTCAATGATAGTTGTTACAGCTTTTGTTGCATGTGGAGAATGTGGTGTGTATGTATGAGGCATATATTTTGTAATGTATCTTGCTTAACAGCAAAGCTCTTCTTGTATCCACTCTGTCCTGTCCCTAGTTTGCATCTTGCCTGGTTCCCGGTTGTCCTTTTAAACAGTCGTGTCTTTTTAGATAACTGCTCATAGTGTCTCTCTGCATGTATAAATGCTTGGCTGCATTCAGAGAGAAGTATTTTTAGTCGAAGAGAAGGGTCAGAATCAGAACTGCCATGATCAGACTATTTCTGTTGCATTCAAGGATGTCTGTTATGTTCAGCTGAATTTGGCCAGTCGTTCCGTTTCTGGTTACATATGTCTGAGGGCATTTGGTGAAAAAATCATGGAAACTTTAGATGGTGCTGTATGCATCTTTTGTTACTTATTTATAAAATGACATTGCATAGTCTCTACTTTCTTCTCAGTGTAATGTGCAGATTGAAAGAAAAAGCATGTAGCTTTTATTCCAGTAGTCTGTTTTTTGAGGTATTTATACCATTGTGTTTCTAGGCATGAAATTACAAATGTTTTATGCAAACTTAGAATTGAATCAGTCCTCTTCATTCTAAACTTGCTTTGATACATGAAAGGCGTGAAATCAAAATAAGGTTTCCTGTCAGTTCAGGAGATTCTTTTCTGGGGAGGTTCTTTTTGTATGTAAGATCAACTAAGACAGCTGAGCTGCAAAAAAGTTCTGGCAAAAGTGCTAATTCATGTGACTGATGAGACTGTCAGCATAGGTACTCACTGAAATGAAATGTGGGTATTTTATAAATCTAAAAATAAGAATATGTCCATTTCATTCTCATTTGTACTAGAGCATTTTAAGACTGAAAAATACTTACTCTGTAAAAAACTCTCTCTTATAAATACTTGGTTCTGCTTGGAGCATCAGCAAAAATTCTGAACCAAAATCAGCAAGCAGCATTTGTAATAAATTGTGTATGAAAACAGTCCACTTGATGGGTAATGGGAACTTGGGTTCAGTGCTCCAGTCTTTCTCCTGAGTTGCTTGCAATGCTGTTTGTACTTAAATGAGCAGAATGGAGACTTTTTGTGATGGTGGTCACCAACTCCTCCAGATGCCTGAGTCTTCTGCAGGGACGGTGTTGGGGTTTTGTGTGTGTATGTGCACGTTAGGATTTGAACTGCATGAAGTATTTCACTGAAAACTTAACCAAACAGTATATAGTGCTGATGCAAACAGAGCATTAGGCATGCCTGTCTTTAATACAGCCATCTGTTGAGTGCTTGTAGCAGTTTTTCAAAAGCCTCTCTCAGCTTAGACATCAAAGTCTATTGATGCACCTGTGCCTCTGATCTTCTAATTTTTTTTTTTAAACTGCAGTGGGAGGGAAGCTATATTTCAAGATCAGTAGCTTTATTTAAAAACAGAAAAAAATAAAACCAACCAACCCTCAAAAAAACTCCCCCACAAAACTCATGGTGACAGTTCAGAAATTGTTAAAAATGTCTTTTCTTAATATTCAACACTTTATTTATGGAAAAACACTCAACCACGCTTTCATTTTCCTCTCCTCTGAGTAACCCCTGGCCTTGCTAACACCTATTTCCTGCCTTGTCTATTTACAATACAGCTGTTGAGATCATTTTCTTGATCTGTTGGTCCAATGACATCAGCCAGACCTGTGAACTCCTCTACTGGCTCGCTCTTGAACAGCACATAAGTGATTTTTGCGGAGGGAGGAGCTTGTGTTCACCCTGATGCATTCAGCAGCTGTGGCCCAGAGGAGGGAAACAGCGGAGATGCCCCTCTTTTAAAGGTCCTTTCAGGTGATGAGAGAAACCTGGAGACAAGAAAGGTGGTCCCATGAAGCTGCCTGCTTAACATAGGCGAAGCCCGGACATTTTAGCAGCTCCTTCCTTTCCTCATTTACTTGCTGTTTTGCAAAGACCAACTGTATTTTACCACATCAAATTTAGTCTCCTAAGTTATAGTGTGAATTGGTGATCTCCTGACTACCATCTTATTCTGGCCTAGTACCATACCCTGATGTCGCTTCATGACTGAGGAGGCAGCTCAGTATCGCTTGCTGCCATGGGTGAAGCAAGGCCCACTTTCCCCTGTTGCAGCGGAGCGGTGTGGTGGGGCAGGAGGACTGCGATGGGGTGGGAGGGGAGGTAACCTCTACCCCGCCACGAGCCCCGCGTGCTGTTGCTTGAGTGTAGCAGAGGCATTGGGGAAATTCTGGGGTTTCTGCCCATGGACAGCAGGGCTTGCCTGGACTCCAGCAGTGAGGCATGCTCCTTCTCGCCCTGTGTGCGTTTGGGGACACCTTGGGGATTTCCTAGGGGAAGAAGGGGCTTTTTGGGACATGTCTCCTTTTCCTGTTTTCTTGCCCACCCCAGGTATGCTGGTTTGGTACGTGGCAGGCCTAGTCTCACCAAGTCCCATGTGGATGTCAGGGCTCCAATGTCCCTGCCCATTCCCTGGGGCTCCCCCCACCCTGCACATGGCCCAGGACCCCATGTCAGCCCCCAGGGCCGACAGCCTGTGCCCCAGTGATGCCACAGCAGGGCCGGTGTCCAGCCCCTCACAGCCCTGCCCTGTCCAGCCCTGGGCCCTACTGAGCTGGGCCTACCTGCATGCCCACATCCCAGCCTGGGCCTGCCCCTGGCCTGTCCCCGGTGCCTCCCCAACTGCCCGCTCCTGGCTGGAGCGGTGGGATGCAGGAGGGGCCTTGGCAGACGAGGCCCCTTGAGGCACCCTGACAGTGGGCATGTGGTTTTATCTGTGTGCTTTACTTCTGAAAATATAACATTAATGTACAGCATGTTGCTTCACTCGGTCTCTGAAATCATGTGACAGCTGCTATGTGACAGTAAGAGCTATTGATTATGTAGTGTTTTAGTTACAGTTTAATTTTTGAGACATGAGTGCCTGTAGAAGTTCTCTGTAGTGTGTGAGGCACCATTAAGATACTCAAATCCAGCAGTATTTAGAGTTGCTGAGGAAATGTGTGGTAAAATACAGGAGGATTTGTAATGAGCTCTTCATTGAGGTGCCTAAATGTACAGGAGCTTATTCGTACAGCCCATGAAATGTTGAAGTACACCAGCTTGATACTGAGCACCTGTATTTCATACTGAGTGAAAGTGATCTCCACAAGAGCAAAGACTCCTTAAAATCTACCAGAATGTTGCAGAAATAAACAAATTTTGTATTTCAGAAAAAGAGGATAAAGCATGTATTTCTTTCTCCCAGCGGAGATACAAAGGGAGTATTATAAACACGTGTTAAGCAGCCGTATAAGTTGTGTGTGTTCATTTACGCCATTCTGTGACCAGAGCTGATCTGTCTCGCTGGGATCTGAATAGGTCTCAGTGTTGTTTTTCACATTTGCATAGTTGGGCTCAGTATAAATTGCAGTAAAGAAGTTATTCAGTACTATCACTTACTAAATTTTTTCCTTGCCTCCTTGGAAATAGTGGTGCAAACGTATGGCAGAAAAGTGCTTTAAATATTTGATTTGTAAAATTCACTGTGTTCAAGATTTCCAAGTGCTAAAGGTACACACTACTCTTACTTCAGTGAAAGTGCTGGGTCCTCGACACCCCTTTGCAAAAGGAGGGTTTGTTGGTAGTGAACTGTGGACCTGCGTTGTGTCCTGCCTACACCTTGCCTTCACAACTTTTGGAAACTTTTTGTTTCCTGCATGTGCAGTCACTTGCTTTGGGAGCCATTCTAAGTTTTCTTCTAATTCTCTTCTTGATTGCAGATTGACTTGGAACCAGAAGGGAGAGTGTATGTCATCATAGACCTTTCAGGATCATCAGGTGAAGGTAGGGACTTTCAGTGTTTTATTTTGTTCTTTCATGAATGGAATCTTGCAAGGGCCTCTGCAGTGGAAGTATTTAGAGGAGGTGCTGTGCCAATATCATCTTAAATCTATATGAGATCAAGTTAAAGCGAATGCATTTTGATGTATCTGCCTGTGAGTTAATGAGCAGTTGCAGTTCATCTTACCCTGTTAATCACCAATGGTAACAATACTAGCTAAAAGGACAGTAATGAAATGAAAATAGTTTAATAGAAGAAGAAAATTCCAAATTTTTATTTTTGGAAAAATGCTAACTATTATGTAGGTAGAAATTATAAGATGTTCAAGGTGGCTGGGTGAAGAGTTTATTTGCTTCTTAAATTATTCTAGTAGTTGGTATTTTTTCACTAAATGTTTTCTTTTTCAAGTAAAGTCATGACCAAAATGTTGTAATGATAAGAGGTGTTGTCATTTTTATGACATAGCAGTTACATGTTGGGGAAAAAAAGAACAAAGAAATCTGGAAGAGAAATATTTATTAAATTTTTAAGATAGTCTTCTGCTGTGAAGTGGGAGCACAGTCAGATGGTATATGATGGGAAAAAGAGAATTTATGAAAAAGCAAATCTGTGTATCTTTGTCAGGCTCTTGATGACAGCCTGACCTGCTGGAATGGCCTGGATGGCTGATTTGGCTTTGATTATTTTAAAGGATGTCCACTGATCAGCTTTTCCCAGTAGTTTGTAGAGTTCAGGTAAGCGAGGTTATCGTTGGTTCACAGTACATAAAGAAGATTGACATAAACCCTGATAAGAGCTGAAACAGAAAATGTGATAAAGTGAAATGAAATTATTTTGCCTGGCATAGTTGTGAAACAGCAGAATAACACGTTTATATTTCTGTTCTTCATAATGAATTGCTGTGCTCTGACCAATTACCAACAGTAGCTTGCAAAAACACGTATTGCTGTAAATACTGAATTTCAAAAACAAAGCAAACTGTTATTTAAACTTAATCTTATAGCCACATTTTGTACCCACATAAGATATGTTCTGCCTTTTTTTTTCTTCCTGCACATTGAAGAAAATATCAGTTTGATAATATTTTCCACATCTCTTCCTATTAGTATGCCAGTGATGGAACTAAAATGCAGTTAAAGGCATTAATGTGGTTCTGTTATAGGGCAGACAGATGTTCTTCTCACCTTCCATTGGTAGTTAATTGATACCCAGCAGGGATAGTGTTACTATTCCATCACAGGATGCATTCAGGTGTGTCAGACTGTCAAAGGGCAGAAAGAATGGTGGTATGTTCTTTAAAAGTTCTTTAAAACTCTGTAGCCTTTTATACAGGAAAATAAAGAATGGCTATGTTAATGTCTCCTATATTACGTGGTGCGTTGCCCTGTGACACTTGAAAGGTGCTTGGGAGGAAATTTGCAGAACTGGAATTTGTGTCGCTACACTAGTGTTGAAGGGGAGCACTCGAATGGTAACAGGCCACTGAGGGAAAACAGCTTATGAAATGCTGTCTTATGGGAAGCCCTTGGGAAGTCCAGGAGGCTTTAGTTAGGGTGAATTTGGTAGAACCCTGCAGAAATTGGTGTGCTTAGAAAATGCAATAGAACTCATCGTTTTAGAGTTTTCCCATACAATTAAATAACTGTTGAAAAGCGTTGTTTCGAAGTATTGCAAAATTCTCTATGAAAGTTACGGTTTTCCTCACAATGGAAATTGGACCGGGTTTGTACAACAGTTAGTAAACTGTTTTTACGGTGTATTGTTAGTGATGTTATGAAATCCTGTCTTCAGATTGCTTCATTAGGGCTGAGGCCGGGCTAACTTCGGATGTGTCTCCTCTCACTTCAGCTGTCTTAGCGAAGCACCTAGTTTAACATAACGGCTGTATGCATTGTTCTGTAGTGAACAAACCTTTAACCCACATGGAAAGAAACTTATTCTACATGTTTCAAAAATGCCTATTTAATTTGACCTATGTATATATACATGTATTCTATTTACTTACTTATTTATATATCTGATACGTATTTTATGCGTTTCAGCGGGACAGCTCACTGTAGTTGATCTTTCATAGTCAACGAATACAGGAACGTAAGATTAAGGTTAGACTAAATAACATGACTTTTGAGTGGCCAAGCTTGGTCGAGGTGATTGCTACTTCTGACCTAATTTGTTAACCAGGATCTTGCTTTAGAACTCCTGTTTTCATTGTAAATAGTGGCTGAGTGCATAGCAGTCTCTTAATGCTGTGCAAATGGGTGTCACTATTTCATCTTGGATTTTGGAGGGGAAAATTGGCAACTTGGGAAAATAAAAATACCTGTAGCAACCATTTTAACCAGAGGAAGCAATCATATGGTACGTTTCTCAGTTAGCAATATATATAAAAAAAAAGACAACAAAAAAATCTCAGCCATTAAGATGTAAAATATACTTGCCAACTAGTATTATCTTGTAATTCTGTGTACTGAAAATTGGACTTGTTTCTTCTGTGGCATATATGCAGGTTTCTAATTAGCAGCAGACAAGAAGGTAACTTCAGTTATTTGGCACTTCTAAAAGATTTTTAAGGTAGATATACCAAAACAAAATTTGGATAATTGACTTAAGATTAGTTGAATCCATTAATATTGCAGAGAGCTTTGTCCTCTGTTAAATTGTCTCCAAGAGGCAAAAGTTCTAATTTTGCAAGTGAGCCCTTATGTGAATAAATTGCTATATAAATTTAAAATTTACATATAAAACCCTAAATGGTAGATAAAGAAGAAGAAACCTTCTCACTAGTAGTATATTCTCAGTAGTTTTAGTAAGCTTTTACGTAATATTGATGTAATACGTTGTTACCATATACCTACTTCTAAAAATTCAATTGTTCCTTAGTTTCAGCTGCCAGATTGCTTATCCCTCGGCACTTATTTGCACTTGCATGGCAAAACAATGAAAATGGTTCGTTGTTATGGCTGACTTCCTCAGCAAAAGTACATAATTTCTCTTCCTCCTTCCCCTCCCCCCCCCCCCCCAAACTGAATCATTCATGGGCTTTCATCGCTGTGTGGCTTAGGTGTACAGAACAGATGGAAATATTTCAGATTACAAAGGGAGGTAAGAAGTCCTTCTGCCTCTCCTTGTCACATGGAGACAGACTTGTTGAGAGCCACCCTTACATATCAGTATCACCATCTGCCGGGTATTTTTATGTGGAACTGTAGAAGGAAGGGTTGAGTTGCTGGCTTTGCTACTTGCAATTTTCTTCCTCATTCTGAAGACAAGCTACATATGTATGCGAAGTTACAGAGCTATGCCGGCTTCTCTGCCACTTCCTATATTGTGAAATTTCCTGCAGAAGCCACCTGAAAGAGAAGCTCTACTTCTCCAGCAGCAACAGTGCACTTCTTTGGGGCCAGCCTGGAAAGCCCAAGGACTACTCTCCACTGGTACGTCTTATGGCAGTGCCAACTCGCACCATGGATTGTTCAAATCTCAAGGTGTTTGGATTTGTTATGAAAACGTAATTTTTTAGAACTTGCCCCCATTCAGTTCTACTCTTTGAAGCAGAAAAAGGCTGAAAAACACAAATGCTGAAGTCTGGGAAGTGGAAAGCCAACTACATAAAAAGCCCTTACAAGAACAACAACAAACCCAACAGGAACGTTTTTATCGTTACTTTTTTACACTAATCCTGTTTTGGAGCCTGCTTATAGCTTCTGGATGTTTGTTCTGCACTGAGAGGGAGCGTGAATAACTATTTGTTTTAGGAATCTTTTGTAAATTCTGTAGTAGGAACTGTCTGGCCCATGTACGGAAAAGAAAATGCTAAGTGAACTGTTTAGCATGCGGAAGGTGACATCCTCAAAAGTTCGTATTTAAATTTTTGTGATAAATTTGAACATTCCCATACTGTGCTTTCAAAGCCAGTTCTGCAAGATACTTTAGCATGCTGTTCTGATGTGGACATAGGAAGAGGGAGAGAAAAAAGTTCTTAAAAGAAATTTTTAAAATTCTCCATTTTAAACTATGTAACCAGTATTTCCATAACACCTGTGATTCCAGTTTTTACACTCTCTCTGCCAAAAATCGATCTGCAGGGTAATTCTGTAATAAAGTATATCTTCTGTAGGTTTACTTAATTTGAAATGTCTCTGTGCATTCAGAGTAAATATGTGTTTGTGTTTCCCATGAATGGAAAAAGCTATATCAGTGGAGACTTCCCAAATACAGATATGCACTAAGGTATCCATTCACAGGCTAAAATAAATGCAACAGTTAATCAGCAAAGTTCTATTTATAAAAATATTTGTTTATAATTGTAATACTTTTATTGGATTTTTAAAGTGTTGACAAATAATAACTGCCCACTCAGAACTTCAAGGGATGATTTAGAAACAAATCCCTTTGGTCAAACGAAGAAATGGAGCTTCTGTGGACCTGACACAGCATCTGCTACTATTAGTTGGAATTTTTTGCTTAATGTTATTGAGCTATGTACTGTGCCATATGCAAACACAAAGGATCTTTAAGAATAAGGTTTTCTGATAACTTGCTCTTGGGAGACCAGATCAAAATATGGGTGGTGGTTGCTGTTGTTACTCTGCCAGAATATTTTGTCAAACTTGCAAAGCATGTAATCAGTCAATTCTGCTATTAACTAAACATCTGGTGACTCCAGTTATATATGAAGTTATAAGAAAAACAAAGTTTATAGTAGGCCAGTGATTGTAAGAAGTAATTAGCTTGGGAAAGATCTATCGTATTTATTCTCTGCTACTTTGCAAGCTGGATCTAATGATTGCATGGGGTTTTTAGTCTTGTATCTTCTACTTCTGCCAGGGCTATGGAGAAGGGTGTGTCTGTTAAGTCTTTCAATGAACAGGGACTCTCTAAGACATGTTATCTTATTAATTTCTTTAGTGCTGCTTGTTGTCCGAGGTCGTATTGATTTTCTATGTTAATTCAGCGTTGCTGTAGCGTATGCGTTATTTCTAGGCTGAAGTGCACTCATTGACTGTTTTATTGACATGCTTTGGCAGTGTTTTTTCATCTATTTTAGTGCTTATGGAGTTTTGTGAGTGAAGTTTTTTGAATGATTTCAGAGTCCGGAGTAGCTGATCACTGAAAGTTTAAAATATAACTAATACGATGACACAATGATTCAGTATATAAACTGGAATAACAGATGGCCATTGAGGGGATGAGAGAGGTAAATTGCCTGAGGAATCATTAAAAATATTTTCAACAAAGTCAGTTTTATGGAGACTGAAAGACAGATACTGCTATACTTAAAAGCTTGTGACCTCCCTGCTGCATTTGTCATTGTACATTTCTTCTTCCTTTGGAATTACTGGCTTATGTGTGACACAAATGTATACAGTTTCTTATGGCACCTTTCTACCAACTTAATTTTTAAGTTACCATTTGCAAGATGTCAGTATTGAATCAACTGTAGAATGACTTCAGAATGACCTTGACAGGTTAGATTTTTTCTTAACTGTATTTATTATATGTAACGTCATGAAAATTAAAGAACTATTCAAAACACTTTTTCTATGTACTATGTATAATCAATTGTAATGATTATTTATCATGGTTAAATGTCCCAGTTTGCATTAGGCAATTGTCCTTCTGTACAATTACAGATTACTCATTTTAGAGCGGGCAGTTGAATTGCAGTGAAACACCACAGCTCATACTGGAGGTGGTAGGCTCTGCAGGAAGCAGCATGTTGGAAGTTCTTGTTTATGTCTACAAGTTAGATAGTTACAAAAGATTACATCTTCTATGACATTCGTCTTCAAATTCATCTGCTCCTAAGATACTTAAGTTTTGCAGGATGAAGACGTTAAGGTGATATTTAACAATAAAGCCTGTTAGCCGAAGTCTTTAACAGTATTTTGTCAATGCAAAACATTTTGTTGATTATTTGTTCTTTTGCATTGAAATATCCAACAAAGTGCTTCGACTTCTGACTACATCAGGCTATGTATTTAGCATTTGAGTCAAAATATATGAATTTGAAGAGGTTTCCCCGTTCTTCCTAGCTCATTTACTTGAAGGCTCTCAGTTTTGCAAATGCAGTTATTACTGATTGGCGTATCTTATAGCAGAAGTTCTGCAGGAAAAAAGAAAATAGTATCACTCTACAAGCAGGGTATGCTTCTTAAGGCCATTTTTGTGCCTCATACTTGATAAATCTATAACGTAGATACAGCTTGTTAATCAGAATATCCACAGGATTTGTTCCAGGCATCCCACTTCAGTAGAATCAATACAGCAAGAAAAATTGTATTTCTGTTCCATGTCATAGCATGATTTTGCAAAGATCTGTTAGTAGAAAATATCTCCCAGGTTGAAAACTGTCTCTACAATTGCTACTGTGTCTATTTGTCAGAGCTTTTTGTTCCTTAGACTCTTTTGTAGTTGTCGTCATCATCACCATCATTAATTATGCTTCTTATGCTATACAGGCCCGGAAGATGAGGTATGGTTTTGCTAGGCACTGTCTGAACAAAGAACAGCAGAAGGTGTTCACTCAGAAATCTCAAAGTCTGAATGACACGCATCCAGGAGCTGGTTTTTTTGCTTGGTTGTTTCAGTAATTTGTGTTAGTGAAGAGTGGTATTTTATTTCACTGATGTTTTCCATTGCAAATACAACTTGGACAGGTTGGGGTTGGCTTTTTTACTATCTCTGTTGCCATTTTGGAACACTTGTGGTGCTGTTGAAAGATTCATCAAGGCAGACTATGAAGCAGTTTCTGGTAGCCATCAGCTGCTGATCTCGGGCTGTTGAACAGGCTGTGAAAGAATGCTTGTGTTGAGAATTTCTAGTATATGGCTAGGTAGATAGACCTCAGCTGAATATTATTCAACTAGGTGGGGAGCAGCTCACCTCTTTTCTAGAAATATTTCTCAGTTTTTTAGAAGGTACAAATTGTTCCTTATTCCCACTAATACATTCTGATGGAAGAGATGTATCTCTAGCCCGCCTTATGGTACTGCCAGGAGTTATAACACTGTCTTTCTCTCTAAAAGTTTCAAGTTGATCACCAGCTTTTCATTGTGAATAATTGCATTTTAAGATTTTAATATGGGAGTCAACCTTCTTTACTGTATTATTTTTGTCTGTGCTGATTTAACCACTTGTTTACAAAGGTTACATCTTTTCCAGGTTTGTTTTGTTTGTTTTTTAAACAAGAATGGATGGAGAACCTATTGTATAATAACCCATGCAGTTATGGTAAAGACATAGAAAAGAAGAATCACAGAGTCCCTTAACTTCACTCCAGAGACCTTCTTATCCCTTATTTTGCAACCCAAAATGTGATTGAGCATTCAACGCATATACATCCTTACCTCTCTCTATTTTAATGTCTGAGAAGAAGCTGATGTGTTGGAAATGGCTTAGGAAGAGCTGTATAGAGTCTGGGGAGTGGCAGAGGTGGAGTCAGTGTGCCGCCCTCAAGGCGGGGGTTAAGAAGCCTCTGCAGCTTTTCCAGAGCTGTAGGTGGAGTGGAAAGGATCTGCACAAATGGACCTGTTGTGGCATTGGGGCAGTCAGTCTTCCAGGGATAAAATGTAAAGTACCTGTGAAGTAAAGATGCTGCTTGATGCCTGGGAAGCTGTTTACCAAGACTCAGCAAGACACACAAACTTCATATTTTTAGACTCAAGGCTGGGGATTTTTCTGAGAGTTAATCTGAAACTATCTGAACAGGACATTGCTAACTGGCAGTGCTAAATGCATGGTTTCTGTGTTCAGTCACTTGACTCAGCTAGGTTTATGAGTTAGAGCTCTTTCACAAATGCAGCTCCCTTGAAAGTTCTCAGGAATATTGTGTGTTCAGGGAGATAGGGTTTGAAGTGTCCACATGGTATACCTTTTCTCCCTTCCCAATGTAAATCAAAATAGCCAATCAGAGAAACCAGGCACGTGTTTGTTGCTCTGCTCTGTTCAGTCTCAGTAAGGAGGACTCTGCTTCTTCTGAAGGCCTAATTTCATGGGTTTGTTCATAGCTTGGGTAAAGGTAGGATACAACACTAGCTTTTCGGTTTTCCTTCTATAGGCTTCACTGCTTTAACAGAACAGCAGCAAGCAAAAGTGTGTGAGCCAACTTCAAATGTAACCAGAATCTTTCTTTTCAAAACTCATTACGCAGTATATCAATTGAGAACCTACTTTCTTTGAAGCTTTGGTTTTATGTAGGTAGGGTTTGGGGGATTTCAGCTTTTCATTTCTTCAGTCCCAAAAGATCAGCACTCATTCAAACCACAAGTGAGGAAAAAGGGTAAAAATCAAAGAAATAAAAGAAGCTTAAACTGATTTGCAAAGTTTTCTCCTTCTGCTGTGTCTTTATTTTCTCCTCTTAGGAGAGGTAATGCAAAACTACTGCTGACATGTCTTAATAATATGTCTTTTCTCTTGTGTCTGATTTGCTTTAATCTTAAAGTACCTCTGTGCTGCATTGTGGATGCTTATTATAAAAATGAAAATTTTTTTCTAAGTTTCTTTCTTTCTCAGAACTATTAATCTATTTTATGATGATGTTTATAACTGGAAGAAATCTTTGCCTATCCAGATCTTGAGTTTGTAATTTGTTTATTTAAAAAAAAAAACAACCAAACAAAACCCCCCAAAATACCCAAACATTGCATTTATACTAATATGGAAACGTGAAGGTTATAATGCTCAGCCAGACAACTTTTTCATATCTCAAATGAACAACTTTAAATAAATCTCTTGTTTTCCCAAATCTGTTAGAGTAAGTTAATGTCAGTAGATAGCTAACTCATCTGACTGTGGTGTGTATTTACTTGTTGGTCCCATAGGTGCTGTGTTTCCCCCAAGACAAAATTTCACGTGTTGGTAGCATGGCATCTGAAAGCAGATGTGTGTGTATTGTTACTTGAATGACAATAATGGCAAGGCCTGAGAGGAGCTGTGAAATAATAGTCCAACAGTCCACAATGAGTTCTTTGCTCTTGCAAGTTAACACTGACTTCAGTAATGGCATGGGCATTTGGTTGGGAAAATGAACCGTTTCAACTGAAAACTCTTTTTAAAGGTATCAGAGCAAATGCAAAGCAGTACTTGGTGATAATTCCGTCTTTTGGTACATGATCCTTTTCAAGTGCACTGCTCAGTGAAGAGGTTCTCCAAAGAGTGCCATGTAATTTTGTGTGGCAAATGCCTTCGTAATGAACATCTCTCCGTGGATTTATAGCCATCCCTTGGATTTTATCCAGTTAGCTGATGGAACATCTGGTAAGCATTGTGTGTTTGTAATAAGCCCTTACTGTATAAAGCTGGCTCAAGCTTTTCAGGCAAAGATCGATGACCTTTTCTTGGCAGGCCTGTAGCTGTTTGCCAAAACAAGTGCTTTGCAGGGAGCAAGATGCTGGTAGAAGATTTGGTTTAAAGGCGCCTTTGTATTGTACTGTAAGAGTTTGTACTTGTTTAAGGGAAATTGCATTAGACTGAAATAGAAAAGTAATAAAACTCATATACATACCATGTTCCAAACTGCTGTCCCTCTCTTCTCCATTTATGTAGTAAAAGCTCTGATTTCCATGTGTTGTTTTTTTCCTTAACAGAGTTTTGAAATAGGCATATTAAATTTTACCACTCTGTATGTCTAGTGTATTTTTTTGAGAAAACTGGAGAAAAGTATCAAATTAATAATTATAGGGGTGTTTTCATACATGAGTGAAACACGAACTAGTAGTAAGTTTTGAAGTAGAAATACATTTTTGGAAATCAGTATATGGCTAGCTATTTCATAATATAAGACACAACATAGATGAATCCAGTGCTCATTGTATAGCATGATATGATGTGAAAAATACACATAATATTATAGTTTATATAAATTTATTTTGTTGTGCTTCATAAAATACATAACCTATACTCTGTTATGATTTGTTAGTGTTTTGCTCTACAGTTCTGTTGTTGCAGTAGTGTGCTCTGAATTGATCTGTTCCCTTTTCACCCTTATGTTGCCCAACAGTAGTCAAGTCTGTTTATTGTTATGGTCATTAAGGAAAAAAGTCTTGGTATAGTCTATTTTGATTAATTGATTAGGGCATGAATAGACGAGGTAATTAAAGACAGGTCCAGCCATGTTCCTGACCGTTCCATGTACTGGTGAGGTAGTGAAAACTTTGGGAGTGTTAATGTCTTTTCTGAACATCATTAACCAAATATTTATTGCCCTCGACATAGCCTAAAAATGTATTTCTGAGTTCTACAGTAGTGCGAACAGCTGGAGTCTCAAAAACTATGTGTTTTTTGATTATAGTTTTGAAAGGTTAAAATAAATATTTCAGTACAGCTGGAAACAGAAGTCAATTTAGGAAGGTTCGTTCTTAGTAGAGGCTCAAAATCTACATACAGTTGCATATTTATTCCACGAGTCCATTGGAAATAAGTATAAAAGTGTTGTAAAATATTAAGTAGAGGTAAATAATTTATCATGTTTTAAAAGCTGTTTAAAAGAATCAATCATTTAACTGGAAAGAACCATTGTTGTCTCTTAGGTAAAAGCCTGAATTTCAATCTCTTAGACTTTTTAAAAATAATAAGCAGATGTTCTAAAAAGACAGTCCCATTACCTGTGCCTGTTTGCCACAGGATCTTAAATCATTTCAGTCTTTTGTGCTGAAATAATTCTTGTGGTACTCTGAGAATACAGGATGGTTTGTGAGACTTGCTCATGTTGTTTCTCCTTCCATCAGCCCTCTCACCCCTGCCTCACCTTCATGCAGAAACAATTTGGCTGAAAGAACAGAAATACTCTGGTAAACTGTTATTGTGTGTAGTAGGAGTTACCTCTAAAATAATGAGGTAGAGCAGTTCATTTTCCATAGGTACCTTTATCTGTCCTTCAGAATTTACTTTTTCCTTTGCTCCACTAGAGCCTTTTCATGGATGCTTTGTACCCATGGGGGCGAAAATTGTTTTGCGTCTATAAAAGGCAGTCTCTGGGCATAAAAATGACTGAGTAGAGCATGTGTGTATTACTTTCAAGTTAGAGGTTTTAAAGGAAACCTTCAAAGAAAGCAAGAGGCAAGTCTGAAAAGGAAGATCAAGCCCTTTCATCATTTCTCTGGAGTTTCGGAAGGTCTATAATAAGGGAAGTATTGCAAGCTGAGATAGATACTCTGATTTGAACACTGCCTAGTCCTTTGTCTTTTTTTTGTGCTATGGCTTTTAGTTTGCTTTCATTATTTCTCCCATATTTCTTTAATGTTTTCTTCAAAAAAAGTGAATTATAGGTGATACCAGGAAGAATGTAAAATACAGTTTTGAATCTGCACTAGCAGCTTTAACAAACAAACTGCCTGATATGTTGGACTTTCAGCTGTTGCATGCAGTATAGATCCTTGATTTCTCTTATACCAAGGCTGGGGTATATTTCTCGGAGATTATGTTTCTCTGACACACACTAAACTTAACCATTAATAAATAGTGAAGCAATAGCAGAATCTAGGGCAAAATACTCAACTTGAATAAATCTAGGAGTTTTAATAACTCCAGTTTGCACCAGCGGGGCTCCTTCCTCCCAGACAGAACAGATAGAAAATCACATTTATATTACAGTGTTGTAAAGGAACACTGAGAAATATGCCCTTTCTACTTACTTCTCTGTTTATAATTCCCAGATCAGTACCAGGAAACTGGATCTTTACAGTTCATTCCTAAGCATGTGCTTTTCTTCTTTATTAGACTCTATGTTTTCAAAAAATCTTTAATACAGCATTTTTTAACTTCATCCCATCATCTTGGAAGGCTGCTCTGCTGTGAATGGTGCTATTTAAAGGAAACGTCTTCCATTGCGATTCATGAATTTCCCATAGTAGATAAAAGTGACCCAGGGTATCAGTTCACCCCTGCCTAAAATACTGGAAGCAGCTGTACTTCTCTCTTTTCAGACCAAAGTAATTGTTTACATTAGCACAGCAATATCATAAGGCAAGAAAGTACTAGAAAGGAAGAAAGAACTTTTTTTCCCATTTAGACTTCAGAAAAATGAAACTCTGTGAATGTATAATAGCTTTCAGACTTTGGTCAGGGTGCTTGAAAATCTAGTCCGGTCTTTATTAAAAAATATGATGCAATATTTTAACTATTGTATGACAAAGAAGTGAAGCCATCCTATTTTCTTTTTTGGAAGAGTGCTCATTTAACAGTACACTTCTCCCAGTAATCCTGTGCAAGGACTTTATTTGGGGCTTGATAAGTTGGATGACTACTGTGGAATTGTCTTCGCATCTGAAGAAAGTTGCAGATGCAGAAGTCAGAGTATTAAGATCAGGTTTGAGGCTTTGCTTCAGTGTGTTAGTTCTTATTTTTACAAAAATAGTCTGGTATGTTTCAGTTGATTAAGTAAACAAGCAATGCACCCCCACATATTCAATTAACAGTATATTTAATATTAAATTCAGAAGCAGAGTTCACAGATATTTCAGTGTTTTGTAAATGTTAGTGTGAGAATCGCATAGAACACATTCTGAACAGGGGGGAAAAAAGGAAGAAAAAGATCTCATTACTTGCAAATGCAGTAAGTAAAATTTAAATAGCGGGGATTTCGTTAAGTTTTTTAAGGTACAGGAATTTGAGTTTCAGTGTCTGATTTACTTTGGTGTTAGCACAGCTTGTGGACTAAATACATTTTTATTTACTTGCAAATGCTTTAAAGTGTTTCTGAAGAAAAATAGAGCTAAAAGAATTGTAAAGGGTTTTTTAATAATTTATTTGTATGCATTCCATAAGTACAGCAAATTTTGCTAATATCCATGGTGGCAGATGTTTGGTTTAGAGCATGCAGTTTTTGTGTGTTCATAGTTCTTGGAGTGAATAGAAATATATAGTTATTATACTGAATACACTTCAAGACTGCAAATTTTGTACTTGAGGCAAGGTAATGTTATAGCTTTTGATGTATGCAATGGAATCACTGATGAACCCTTTTTATAATAATGTTTTTGAGGATAGGATTGTCTGGTTAAATCCCATAACTGGAGCAATTTGTACATCTGCCATCTTGACTCTGGGCAAGATTCTTCTGTGCATCAACAGACTTCTCTGGAAAATAGGAGTATGTCTGCCTATTGTGCTGTGAGGCTAATATTACTAAGTGGAAGTTTTCCTTGAGAGAAAGAGCTTGATAAAGACTGGAAAAGGACTTGATATTTAGATTTATATCTTGTTTTCAGTTAACTACCTACGCTTCATTGAAAGGGTAGAAAGTACACTCAGCATGACGTAATGAACTTGCACTTATTAAAATACAATTTATCCCTCTTTCAGAATCTTAAATGAACTTTTAGTTTTGGGGTGGCTTTTTTTGTTTGTTTTTTTTTAAGGATCCATTATTATTAAACTTTTTGCTGGCTGTAGTTGCTAAATTGTATTAAGGGGTCCTTTTTCAAAATCCCTTCTCAGGACATTTTACCAAATATAGTACCTTTGTGTACAAATGCAGGAGTTAAATAGTTCTTAATTATAGTTTTAAATTTGAGAGTGGCAAATTAACCTTAATTTTTTTTTTTCTCCTGATGTTCAGTGGTCTAGTGGATCTTAGAATTGATCTTCAACAAGTTAAAACAAAAGGTGAAGACTCTACTAATGACTTTCAGGTTTTGAAGATTAAAAGTCCTTAATTATAAGGTTGTGTTTTTGGGGGGGTTTTGGTTGTTTGTGTTTTTCAAAAAGGCTGTCATCCCTGGTCCTTATTATTAGAGAGCATAAACTATACATGCTCAGGGCAGGCGAGACATATCACGTGTATAGATGTGATATGTTACTACTTCGTTTAGTTTTCATGGAACGTACTCAGTATCAGAAATGACATTTCTTGTTTTAAGATGCTACTTTGGAGGTTTTGATTGTGTTCATTTCAGAAGAACGTATACATCACTTTTAGCTTCTCCTAGGTAGATTGAGCATTTCCCTTATCTGTACCTGAGTGTTTTACTAAGTTAAGTAAGGAAATCACATCTTGTTCTTCAAGTATTTTTCGTAATGTTTTCAGTGGGAGAAGGGGCAGGAGACTTCACATACTCAATAGTATCTTGTTTGATATCTTCTCTGAAGGACTGTGTGCTCACACTTTCCACCTAGCATAGCCAAGCCGTTTTGGCAGATTAGGATGTCATCCAGCTTTTCATGTTTCTGTTTCTTTGCAGCACCACAGTCCTCATTATTTACAGATTTCTAAGTCTATATGTCTCCAGAAGGTCTGACTTGGGATATGAGCTATCAGATAGCATGGGCCTATGTTTCTGTATTATTTTCAGGCTTATCACCCATTTTCTGGGCCTCAGCAGTAGTCAGTGGAACTCTTGCCAGCAGCTGGGTGGTTCACTTGGGTCGTTGGGCACACTGTTTCCTTAAAAACTGAGAATGGTCACTCAGTGAAAGATTCAGAGTAGGAAATACAAACATCTTTCTTCTACGCCAGTTTAGCTACACATAACAAACTATGGCAAGTGTTTCATTTCATTGCTACTGCCTTTGGAGAAGAAAGCCTTTAAGAATCCTGAAGTAATTTGCAAATAACCTTGTGAAAAGCTGGTGCAACTAATACCATCCAATATATTCTACGCCAGTTTCTCTGCAGTGTTAATATTTTTTTGTAGGGAACAAGGCTCCTGATTCCTAATTTACTACAGAGACAAGAGTAGTGGAAGCAGTTTCCCTTTACTGTGTATATGGCAGACGTACAGACTACAAAAGTTTTATTTGAGAACTTGCATCTTTTTTGTTTCTTTGCCCAAACTCTTCTAACCATAGAACATATCAAAATGGAATTATTTTGTTACCAAATTGGTTTTTTCGAGTTACAAACTCCATATGCTACTGAAGTCACAGCTATCATATCTCAGGGTTCTATTTACATAATTGTCTAAGTCCGAGTGCTTCTAGTAATATGCTGCTAACATTACCAGCATTGAAAGACTGAGTAAAAGACTAAAAGTGGATTGGATTTGCTATAGCACAGGTGAGATTGAAATTGTTGCAGCATTTCTGGTCTGAGAAACTTTGGATAACATGAGGCATGCAGTATTTCTTCTGTGATTGTAATGCGGCCAACCCAGTTCCACTGGAACAATTTTACATCAGTAAGAGCTTTGGAAGACAACATGGAAAGAATCCAACCTTCCAGTTTCGTACCTACACTAGAAAGACTAAGAAAAGAATCTGTCTTGAAACATCTGGAATCTATTTCTTCTGTTTGCTGGTATTGATGTTGAGTTTTCTTTTTATTCATCCTTCTCCTCTCTGTTCCTGGGAGACATACGGTTGGGGTTTTTAATTAGAAAATTGAAGTTTCTGTTAAGGATTACTCAGAATAAAGTTAAATAGTGGCGTTGTTACCTATTTTTATAGCACTCAAATCTTTTCCTTCTTTTCCCTTCTAGTCCTCCTTCTTCAAATAGCAGTTTGAGGACTGACTTCATAGGTTGGTATACGTTAATCACAGATGAGCATGCTGTTAAAGATTAGGTAATTCCAATTCAAAATTACTCTCTTACTGTTCTTAATACTGATATCCTTTTTGGGAAATTTACTGCTACTTTTGTGTAGCTATGTAATCAATAGCATTTCAGAAGGTCGTTTGCTAAGAAACAGGCACAAAACCTCAATAATTGTTAAGAAAGATATTTAAAAAAAATTTTTTTTTAAGACATCATCCTTCTTTCTTTTTTCACTTGGTTAGTGCCTATTCCTGGTAGCTCCTTCTTAGAGAACCCAGAGGAAAAGTTGCGGCAGTTAGGGGAACGGTCTCTTGAGGCAAATCTCTCTCCACGGAAAGCAATGTGGAACCAAGGCTTTTACTCCTTTTGTTCCTTAACCTCCCTGGGATGTAGCCACCTATTTCACTTTGGTTCTTGTGAAAATTCCATCTGGTACCTGTCTCTGTAGGCCCTAAAAGCCTTCATCTGTCCTGTGGTTCTTTGTACAGGGTTTGATTATGCACAGCTCTCGGCACTAGTGCATACAAGTAGTGTCTTCTCTTGCTCTGAATGCTAAACCAAACAAAGCTTGTTTTATGTCTTGTACAATGGGAGGAAGAGAACACATGACTATTAATCACATTGTTTGAATTTGGAGCTAAAAATCAAAGTCAGACTTCTTTTTCTCTTCATTACTGTAAGGCTGGATTGAATTCATTATCTTGCTGACTGGCCTGTAACTGCCTTCCCTCGCTTCCTGCTGAGCTGCTTATCCTGGCCTGAAGTGCGTTGCTTCCCCTTCCACTTCCTGCCAGCTTCGTCTCCAGAAGCGCAGGCAGGCCAGAGTCTGAAGTCCCTGCCCCGGCAAAACTGATTCTTACTTGGATATCGGTATTTGGAGCTGTAATTTTCCTGCAGATCCTTCCTTGCTGAGATCTTTAAAGCCTGCTATAGTTAGGATAAGTAAAAGCACTTACATAGATGACAGAATCAGTTGCACAGCAGAGTGGACTTTCTTCTTTGATTTGTCTTGGAAGGGCTACTGAAATATGTAATTGCTGTGAGGGGAAGTCACTATTTTGGTGTGGCAGCAGAACTATGGCTGTCTATTATTTAGAGTTCATTTTTAGGGGAAAAAAAATCACTGCAAATTGTAATATTTGCATTTTATTACAAGTTTTAGGGTTAAATTAGCCTGCCTTTATATGGCAATAATGAGGCATGGAGCTACCAATCCAAAATACCACTCCTTGTACGTTTTGAGTCTGAGAAGATAAACAGAATTCATAGGAAACCCAGAATAAATAGCAGATACTCTCCTGTTTTTAAAAGACCATTCAGATCACCAAAACAAAATTATCTTACAATTGAAAAGACAGAAAAAAAAAAAAAAAATTTAAACTAAACTGGTTCCATCAATTAAAAGGACACATTATCTCTCTGTCTGTATACACATAAATGTATATATTTTCATAGTTTAAATAAATATTTTATAACTGGAAAAACTTCTTGTGAATTCCTGGAAAATTTTAGTGTGTTTGATACGTTGCATCAGAAAAACAAGTAGTTCCATTATGGTTTTATCAAACACAATAATCAAGAATGGTTGTAATAGTATTGGTATATTTATTTATATTGATTTAGCATGTATCCTTTTTATCTTCAAATGACCAAGTTACTGGTAGTTTTAATTCTACAGATAATCAATATTACTTTACTGGAAGATGCTAGAGTACAGAAAATAATCTTTTACTAATTTGATTGACTAAGTTGTCTTGTCAGTGCTACCTGCTCCTGTTGCACTGTATTGTGGTTTCACCTAAATAGCAGTGCCTATCTCATGAATTTTGCATCTAGTTGCACCCACCACATTCATATTCATTGGAAGAAGAAAACCTAAGCAGCTTATGTCTGTCGTGTTTCCATCACGGTTAGTGACAAAGCTCTAAAATGAGCACTTCTTTTTTTGATATTGTTAAGTTTGAGGTGGCTACATCTTAATATTTAAATCTCTTGCCAAAGAACAGCACTGTTTTGCAAGACTGGGTTATTTGCTTTTACTTCCTGTTACTGCTTATGGCCTAGAGGTAATTTTTATATTGCTTGTAGCAAAAGCACAGAAATAGCTATTTGAAAACTAAATAAAAAGCCAAAAGGGAAAGCAAAAAGGCTGAGACTTCCTGTAAGTAAGGAGTATGAAAAGCTTACTAAAACTTAAGCAGCAACTGGCTATGCAGCAAAATATAATACAAGGCATTTTCAGTGTTTTATCAACATCTGTTATCTGAGGTATGAAAAAATTGGTTTAATAAACGAGTTGCAGGACAGTAGGTAAAGTAATTTAGAATTAAAATATTACATAAACCATAATCATGACACCATGGTCTTAGTCCTTGTGCTGGTATTGTTGATGTCTTTGATTCAAAAAAATCCTTTATATGGAAAACAGACAAGATTTCCTGTGTGCAGTAATAATTGCATTTATATGGTATTGCTTATAATCATAGAAGACTTTATATGTTGCATAAGCTTTACAACATCTTCAGAAGATGTGTTTTTACACAGGGAAACTCCTCCACTGGGAGGATTATAGACGAGTGGGTTGGTCAATGAATACAGGATTCAGGAAGCTGCCTCAGCAAAAAACTATTTGTGACTTTGGACAAGTCATCAGTTTACCCCACATCACAATTCTCTTTGTGTATGAACACTGTTATTAAATAGGACTGCCAGGGATAAAATACATGGAAAAGTGAATAAAGCAGATAGGGCTGCAGAGACTGGAGTGTGTTGGAGCTGAGATTAATTCTTCTGGTGGGCATGCTACTAGCCAGTGGTGGGTTGACCCTGGCTGGCTGCCAGGTGCCACCAAGCTGCTCCATCACTCCTTTTCTCAGCAGGACAGGGGGCAGAAAATAAGATGGAAAAAATATGCGCGTCAAGATAAAGGCAGTTTAATGAAGCAAAAGGGAAGGCCACACGTGGAAGCAAAGGGAAACAAAAGCTTTATACGAAAGCCTTATTCTTTACTTCCCATCAGCAGGTGATGTCCAGCCACTTCCTGGGAAGAAGGGCTTCAGTATGCATAGTTGCTCTGGAAGACAATTGTCATAAAAAACGAATGCCCCCCTTCACCTCCTTTTTCTTACCTTTTATTGCTGAGCTGAGGTCATAGGGTCTGGAATATCCCTTTGGCCAGTTTGGGTTAGCTGTCCCGGCCATGTCCCTTCCCAAGATCTTGCCCACCCTCAGCCTACTGGTGAGGGGGGAATGTTGGTGAGACAGCTGTGACGCTGTGCAAGCACTGCTCAGTGGTAGCCAAAACACTGCTGTGTTATCAACACTGTTCTAGCTACCAGTACAAAGCACAGCACCATGAAGGGGAAAATTAGCTCCATCTCAGCCAGACCCAGTACACAGCCTGAACTCAGTCAGTCAGGCACTGTGAAGAAAAAGGCTATGTAAAACTACTGGATACTTCTGTGTCTCATGCTACATGACAGTAGCCTTTTAAATAATTTTTGTTAACAAGAAAGGGCTTTTCTAATTCTGGAGGAAAATATCATTAGAAACATTGATCTTTCTGTTTTTGGGGTTTGTTTTTTTTTTAACGTAGTACTTTAGAGCCTTCAGCTAGCAGCAAGTGCTTTATTTTTTGCCTTAGGCCATCTAACTATGGCAGATTTATGAGGCATAGTTGCTTTCTGGGAGCTGGGCAATGGAGCTTGGGTTCAGTTCCCTAAAGGAGGGCTATCAGCTACGTGCCCCCTATTATATTATCAAATCAGAACTTCTGAATAATCTGTAAATAAAATGCAATAAATTTTAAATAGGAATTTCTGAACTGCATACATAGATGAAGGAAATACATCAAATTGTTCTGTCAGTTTAGAGGAAGAGCGATTGGTAGAGATTCTGGTTTGCTCCACTTCCCTTTCCTGTCAGCTGCTGATGAAGGGTGAGACAAAGATCTGGCGTGCAGGTTTTTTCCCACAGGAGCAGCGCTAGGCAGTCTTTTCAGTATTTCCATTAACACTTTGTCACTTCAGAGATGCTTTAGAACTCACAGTATGCTTCACTTGTGACCTCCTTGAGAAGAAAACCAAGTTTGGGATATAAAGTCATGCAATAATATTGACATGGAAGTGTTTCATTTTAAAGCTGTTGAATTTTGACCGAATCTCTTTTCAGGATCCAGTGCTGTGATCCTTATTCACACAGGGCAGTTCAGGATTGCTGATGTACAGGTTGCATATCAGGTCCTTTATCCTATGTCTCACCTGTGTGATGCAAATAAGGAAAAATCAGCAGCTGAATCAAAGAGTGCTAATTAGTTTGGGTTTTTTTATAAGTTGTTACACATTTAGTGTAAAGTATCAAACCAGCTCCCTCTTGCCAAGTCTTTTACACTTATGCTAGTCACCATAATTTAAGATATGGACCATGTAATTTCCACACTGCATTATTTAAACTCTTAGAAAAAGAGAACAGTTGATTATGAAAGTAGCTGAAGCATCCTTTACAAGCTGCAGAAGGTCATGTTTGAAATAGGCAGCACATACACTTTTAAGAAGGTGGAAGGGTGATTCTGCAGGTCCTTCCTGGACTACTGCTTAGCTCCTTTTGTGAGAGAACTTCAAACAATTAGGATTCATCCATGGTACATTGTTAGAATATAATATGTGTTTATAAACGAAAACAAGAAGTTGCTTTAGATGATGGAAGAATTACTTTTAAGAGGGAAAATCCTTGGAGGAGTTTTTGTTCTTGTTATTCAGTATTCATACACCGTTAACGTTTAGTTCACAGTATTTCAACACAATGCTTTTACCTAAACAAAGTTGCATTCATTAATAGTACAGAGAATGGATTTTGATTTGTAATTGATTAACTGTCTTAATGTGTTCGCATCAATTGAAAAATGCACTAGCACAAGCAAAAGCACAATATTGCTCCAAGTAATTTTCCAGCCCTTTGTGTTTCAGTGGCTGGGTGGCATTTAAGGTAACTATGCAATGTAATGGATGCTGATTTCATACTATATTGCTGTCATGGTAGTGACTAATAGTGCTGATAAAAGGCAGTTGAGCATTTGCCTAGGGCATGGAAAACTGACTCTCTAGGGTGAAGTGTACCATGATGTCAACGGTGTTTGCAATGCATGGATTCCATCATGGCTTTGTGTTTGTCCCTGGCTTTAAATAGTCCTTGCTTTTATGCAGAACTCCTCTGTTCTGATTTACAGTAAAAATCTTGTATCTATGGTGGTGTTTTGCTGTGTTAAATTATAATTGGTACTGTTGAAAAAAGCAAAATCTTGATGTTTTAAAGAAGAATCTCTTTCTACTGTTGATATTGAGGGAATACTTGGGTGGCCTATGTGAAATCAGTTGGTGGTCTAGCTCTAATTCCTCATGGATACATCAAAAACAAACAAAAAACCCTTTTGTTATAAACAACACCCTTGCTGATACATGAGCATGGAACAAGAACTGACCTGTGGAGGAATGAAATCCTCTGTGACCTTTAGATACAGCTTCGCCTGGAACACTGTCCATACTGGTAGAGAAAATTGCAGACTGCTCACTGTGTTATTTTGTTACTGGATTTCAGTTTCCTTAAATCAGCCTGTGGATATAGTTTAAGGAGGGAGCTCTATCCACTGTTTGCTCGTCTCTGAGCAAGTAGAGGAAAGCAAGTAGAGGAAATTAGCTGTAGAAAGTTGTATTTGAATACTTACTTAATTGCTTGGCAAATAATTTCACTGTGTGTTACCTTTAGGCCTGCAATATACTTAAACCTTACAAGATTTCTTGTCTTAGCCCCTACTAATTGAACTAACAGTTGGTAAATCTTACATGATTTGTGATTCTGTGTATGAGGCTGTATTTTGGCAGTTTAGAGCACTCCTCATGGTCAGTTGAAAAAAGGAAAAGGAGTGAATGTAGCACAGAACTCCCTTCACTCACTAACACAGTCTCCTGTTGGCTGTGCCTGAGGAAATCCACATACTGGTTGATGGGAGCTGAATAAATAAATTAGCTTCTTGGTGAGATACTTGAAAACTCTCATACACGGCACCGTTAGATATTAGCCAACTACATAAAAATATAAATGGAGAAGTTATATTATTTGTGATTGCTTATTACTTGTATCTGGGGATAAGCTTGTCACTTTCTTCCAATATGACTATATGTTCTTTAAGGAACAGCAATGATGTCACATGCAGCTGTGGTAATTTTTATTTTGCTTATATCTGTCTATAATGAGTTAAAACAATTATGTAAGAAAAGTACATCCTATACTAAAAAAAATATTTTAATTGTTATTGTTAACTTACAGCTTAAATTAACTTGGACGTGAGTAAGAATAGGACAGCATAGAATTTATAAACCTTGAGCTCCTAGATGCTATATGAAACTTAGTAATTTGACATGTACTCAGAAGGGGTTGGTTTAGGTTAGGGTTGCATCAATGTTCTTATAGCCACCAATTTTATGACTAGTTAAATAAACTTGATATGCATAAGAAGGTGTTAATAAAATCTACAGATGGCTATCTTAAACCAATGTTTCTTAGATTCCTTGGGGATGAGGGACTTTAGAAGTGATAACTCATTTTTCTAATTCCAAATGGTAGTATTAACTGCCTGTGGAATTTTAAAGTAGTTTCTTTTATTTGATTTACCTGTGGACCAATGGCTAGGTAAGTTTATATTTAGCTTTCTTCAGTATGATCCTGTTTATTAAGAAATGATATTGCATAAGTAAACACTATACTGAATAAATATACTTAGATGTTGGTATAGTTTTCTAGAAAAAGCAGAAATTATAGATCGTAGAATTGGTAGATTGTATAAAATAGAAGATGGAAGGGTAGCAAAGAAAGTGACTTTTCTGATAGGAAATAGTCTGCTTCTTGCATGTATGAAGTTTCAGAAACAGCAGAATAATGTGAGTAATATTGTTTTGCACCGACATTGAGGCTCTGACTATCTGTGGTCCCCATCTAAACCCCTTGCAGTTAACTAGGAATGCAGGAGCTGGTCTGATTTCAGTGTCTACAACACTTCATGTTACTGGTCCTGCTGCTTTTAGAGGCGTCTCTCTGGACAACTGTACACAAACAGCTGTGCAGAATTAGAGCAGAACACAAAGTATTCATCCAAACCTTTCTATCTGTCATCGTTGTAAGAATGTTTTGCAGTTTCTGTTGGTGGAAGATGAGGCTTCTCCGTGCTGCGATAGCTTCCCGGTGCTGTATGCCCCTCTCGTGTTTGCCTGAGAGCCTGTCTTTCTCATCCTTTCATATGCAGTAACACTAGTGGTCAGCCACTTGCTGAGCCTAATAACCCAATGGAGTTTCTTGTTGGAGGATGTTTTACTTTAAACAAACCATTCATGTTTCTGTTGCTGTTGTTTCCCAGTATTCTGCAAACCAGGAATCAGGAATGGGAGGTGCCCTAGCTGAGCAGTCATGCAGCTGAAAGGCTGCACGCTTCCTCCTTGCTCTCTCCAAAACCACTTTTATAAGCTCAGTGCAACAAGTTCTAGTGTAGTTTGACTGACACCTTCCCCTGTGCATTTTCAGCAAGGATCTGTGATGAAACTTAATAAAATTAATTATCAGCATGTTGCGATGTTTTAGGTGTTCGCCAAAGACATTTTTAGTGTTTTCTGAAGAAATTCTCAATCACAGTGGAATTTAGCAGCAGTAAAAGTGGAAACATAACAGTTTATTTCTATTGTATGCTTAACAGCAAATGCGTATGCTTTAAGTTTTTAGTCTAAGCCAGCTTTCTTATTTTTATCCCTGTTTTCATTTTAGTTTCAGAAATGTGTGACTTTTTTAGACTTACCTTAAATTTCATATATAAGATGTGTATAAAACAATACTTTCTTGTCTTCAATTATTTCCATGCGAATGTTCTTCCTTGTGTAATAACCTGTAGAAGGGAACAGAAATGCTGAGAAAAATTAGATCCAGTTGATAGAACCAAGTGTATTGATTTCAGATGATCATCCTCCAAAGACAAGATCCAGGGGAGACAGTACTCTTTCTTACATGAAGCGAAGGGACATCTGCAGGTGCATCTGGAGGAAACACTTGGATCCTGTGTGTTGTGCTCTGTTTTTACTGGGCTGTTATTATTGGTCACTGAAAGGCAAGATGCCAGAAACGGGCAGGAAATTTTTTTCTTTCTGTGAGAGTTTTTTGACAAAAAAATTATCTTGCATAGGAGCTTCTGAGTATAATGGAGAGTTTTGTCAAAAATCTTACTTCTCATCCTTTCCAGCCATTTTTCCAAAAAGGTTTTTGTCCATCAAAATAAATAAATAAATCAGTGACCTTGACTAAACCTCCTTAAGTAGCATGGGGCTTTAACTGAATTTCTTGTAAATAGTATTTCCACTCGGCTTTGCATTTTGACATACTATCTTTAGAACAGAAACTTCCTGATAGTTTTTTTTTTTTTTAATGAGGTGCTCTTCTAAATATAGGAACTCATGAAGGAGATCTGAAACACTTAGTGCTCAGGTACATACTATTCAAAAACACTATGATGACAATTTTTTAGAACTTGAAGGGTAGATTGAAAAGGAAATACTCTATGGAAAGTCCATGTTGCTTGGGCCTGTTGCCTCTCACGATTTTTAGCGTGTTTTTCCTCCATGCCCCAGCATACACTCCTGCTGGAAACAGCTTCAAAGCTATTCCATCTTTCTGTGTCTGTGTCCCATCCTTCCTAATGAAGAAGCTACTGTTCCTTCTGGGAACCTGTTGGTGTATTTCAAATGTGATGGAGCAGGAGAAGTGTCAAAGATAATTATGCTGTGACAAGCTCAGTGAAAAATAAATGGTGTGGTGGAGAAGGGAGGACCTTCATAGAGGGTTCAGAAATGCTTAGAGACAGTTGATCTCAAACGGGTAGGAAAGCAGACTTTGGTAATTCCAGGATTTATGGAAGCACTTTTCTCTGTCATGGGCATCTCCATTTATTTCACCTGCTGTTTTTCTACCTTTTTTTTTTCTTTAGAAGAGCTGCTGGGAAAACACTCATTACTTTGACCACAAGTTTGTCAAAACAAAAGTAATTTAAATGTACAGGCTATTCATAACTGTCCCCTGCTGCGTACCAGGTAGCTGTTGATTCATCGCTTTGCTTTCGGGGTGGATCTGGCAGTTAGGCAGTTTGCCCTCTTACCTGTGGCCTGAAGCTAAGCTTGTAGCTCCTGTTGAACACTCTTGTGATCAGAGGGGCTTAATAGTGTGAGAGTTTGCCACACTTCACTGCACTGAGAACACACATTTCAGTAATAGTCCAGTCTGACACTGAATGATCCACTACCTCCATCTTGAAGACTTCGCATGAACTCTGTAAATTATCTTATGAGATGAGATACAAATATCAGATCTGTACTTGTGATTCCTGGCAGAAGATGATGGAGAGTTTTTGGAAGCAGGTCTTTGTTAGGGCTTTGAGCTGTCCCTCTCATGGTGAAAAACATCTGCAGGGAACGAAAGCAGTCTGTTCTTCTATGGAACATCCATCCAGCAAGACCGCCAAATCTGTTCTTTAAACCTTCAGCCTTGACGGGGTTTTGGATCATTTCCTACTGAAGTTTAGCTGATTTCCGATTCTTTTATTGTAGCAGTATTTGTTACTTTGGTACATGCATATTGTGACAATAATAAAAAAAAATAAATAGGATGAAGTTTCTATGGTACCCTTAGAGATTAGGATTAATAGCATTATCAGAATATGAATTTAATTAGTTGGTTGAATGTATACTGAAAAGTTTCTATGCAAAATTAATTCCTTTCAATCAGATTCATTGTGCTGGTGTCACAGTTGTGCGGATTGCACAATTCAACCTCATCTGAATTTACACGACTCACTAATATTTTGATTAGATTTTACATTTTCTTATGAACAAATCCTTTATTGAAAGGATCAAATGATTTTGATATCTAGAAGCTGTTTTACTAAAGGAACAGGATGAATTTATATTAGGTCACACAGTTATGAGTTCTATTTTTTTGATTGTTACATTGTTACTGTAGATGGTACTTTGCAATAACAGTATCTGGTTTTAGGTGGATGAAAGGTCTTGGTCATGTAGGTAACTTCTCAAAGTCTGTTGTTACCATTGGAAAACCCTGTTTGGCTTTACGCTGACTCTCAGAGCTCGGTTTTGACCTTGGCTGCTCATTGCTGTGCTGTTTTTGTAGGCAGGGTTTTAGAACTGAACCTGTGTAATGTGATCTTACAGGTGTTCAGCACCTCTACGAGGGGCTGAACACAGAACTGATGTTGCAGGCTGTTCAAGTTTTGTGAATTGGGACTTCAATATTTCATCAGTCGCCTTTGTTACTTATATCTGATACATGGCTTCCCACAGGGAGGAAAAAAACAAGAGTTACAGGCTAATCAATGATTGTCTAATTGTTAAATGGAACAACGACAACTGCGGTCATCATAGACAGGAGCGAAATGGAGAAACAGTTTTGACTGTCATGTGTAGAATTCTGTAATTTCTCTCGATTCCTATGAGTAGTGTTCATGGTATGTATGTATGTCTTGGTTTTATTCTGCTGGTATTCATGGAGCATCTGAAAGAGATGTCAAGAGAGGCTGATAGCATTTTGGCAGGTGCAAAATTGTCAGGCAACTTCATTCCTATAGCTACTGGTTTTTGCAGCATTTAACACTGCGGCTTCCCAAACATTTGGAGCCTTTCTACCCAAGAGTACGGTAGTGTCAGAAGCAGAAGCAGAGCAGGCTTATGTTTAGAATTAAACATGGCAGGTATTTTTAGGTTTTTAGCACACATTTATGATGTGAATGAAGTGCCTTGAATTCGAATGCTAGAAAGTATTGGTAGGAAAGATCATCAATAACTAGGCCTGCCTAACTACTTGGGGAAAAAATGACTAATAATTAGGACTTTAAAAATCTAAGTAAGGAAATTAATTTTAAAATAAATTAATAAACTGTTAGTGTGTAGTGAAGTTTAATTTTTGAGGGTAAGATCTGAGTCCTGAAAATGAGTAGCACCTTACCTGCAGCTGACCATAGTCAAGTCTGCCCTATTTAGGAGGCAGCACATAGCTGTGCTAAGTAGTCATCATCTGCTGTTTCCTCCTTTGGACTGGCTTCAAGACCAAGGTCCCACCCTCTCCCTGTATATAGCTGCTAATTTGTTTAGTTCCCTATGATCCCTGCATGAGCTGAAGATTTACCTATGAACTCTCTATGTACTTTCAGCAGATTCTTTGTAACTGTGATACCAGGGACTAAGCCGTGATAAGGATATTGGAATTCAATCATTTCTATATGTTAGTATTCTTGTCTATAAGTATGAATAGTGACTATAATGTGATACATGGCAAGCACATCTATATTAATTACATATGGGAAATGAATTTTTGCAGTTCTGTAAATGAAAGCTGCAAGTTTGTACACATAAATGCTCTCACTTCAAACATGCATCTAAATACTAACTGAAGGTTTAGAGTCTTGAAGTCGTATCATTTGGATTCATTATGCTTGCTTACTAATTCTACCTTTGAAATTTTTGCAATGTTAAGTTTTTGCTGACAGAGTTGCTAATTGGAAGATATTTCTGCTGTGAAACAGTGAGTATGTGCATTGAATTTTTAATTTTGGTTCTCTGTCTAGAGAAAAAAGTGCTTATGTATCGTTGCTTCAAAAATAGACGTTTCTGAATGAAGATAAAATTTGGACTTTTATGCCATACCCAAATGTGAATGGCGTACCTATGAAGTCCTCTAATTAGGCAGTCACTTTTTTGGAGCCATGTTTTAAGGTTATCCTGCAGCATAACAGATCTATTTTTGATGTGAGGAATGAAAATAATACAGACTTTATGGCAAGCTGTATTTTGGTTTATATCATTTTTAGGTGCTTTTCAGCTAATTGAGGCAACTAGCTATAGTACTGGATAAAATAGGCCAAATGTCTCTAATCTTGCTCCATCTTTACTTAAGAGGAAGTTCAGGCATAACAAAAGTCAAGCCTGAATAAAAGGTGCCTATGTTCTGCTGTATTTTCCTTTTAAAGGTGAGAATGCTACACAAGTCATGTTTTAAACCAAGGAGATCGGCTGTTGATGCACTTGTTAAATGTGCTCAGGTACAATAACGTATTTCTTCTACTTTCTGCCTACGTCTGACAACTTTTCTGCAGTCTTATCACTTGATTTCAGGTTGATAGAAATGTTTTGCCTTTTCAAGATATTCAGATTTTCAGTTACACATGTGTAGAGGAAATGTATCTCTAGATTACTGAAATACATGAAGCTTATATTTGGGTTAGATTTATTTTCAGTAAAGAAGATTAAAGCAATGTATTCAAAAGCTGTTCTGCTTTAACACCCTCATAGTGGCCAAGTCCAAAACCAGTGTGCAGTTGTATTCTAAAAGTCTTTAACCGTATGTTCACATTAAAGAACAGAGTAACGTGCTAATCTTGTGTATAAATATACGTATATGTAATAGAATATTTTTAGGTTGTTTTGAGAGCCTTCAAATTATATTTCAACATTAAATTCTAATTTGAATGAAAACTTTACTTTTTGACAGAAAAACATTATTCCAGAGTGCAGAAGAGAACCAGCCTGACAATTGTTGTAACTTTGACACAGGTAGTAATCGATCCACAAAAAATTATTTGAAGGGGGGGGTGGACATGACACTGAAAAAGTACGTGTACTAATTTTTTTTCCATCTTGATTTCATCAGATTTAATTAGCAGCAAACATCCCAATAATAATTTCTTAGTTAACTATAATGGAAGACCTGCAGTTGTACCAATAATATTTTACTAAATTATTCTTGAATCCAGATGATAGTTAGAGGGTTTTTATAAGAAACTGAGTGATGATGTACTCGCCTTCCTCCTAGGTCGTTCATTCTTGTGGGTTATTTCTTTTGCTTAACACACTATTCCTAATTTCTACTCTAGAAGTTGTCTAACTCTTTTGGTTCCACTCTTTTGATTTCTTAACATATGAAAAGGAGAGCGAGTTCTTTTTTTAAAGTGAGTTTTCATTGGATATCGTTCTTCCAGAAGAGGTTAGATTTTGAGAATAGACGATGAATTCACACTGTAGTTCCACTGTTGTGTTTTTTTCTTTCCAGAGAAGAACGCTCGTCACTAGTAATGTTGGGCATATGAAGCAGTAAAAGATTAGCCATTAGAAACTGTTTGCAAAATGCGTTTATTTTGTACCCTGGTGCTGATAAATGGAATAGATTTTTGTTTGCAGAATCACCATGACATTGAAAGATGTTATGTAACTGCCATAGTTTTGGTTAGCAGGAACTCAATATTATGTAAATATCAGAATAACCCAGCTGACTGCAGCACGAGGTTACAGCACAATCAGATTGATTTTCCGTAATGAATGTTAATAATGATCAGTTAATATTAACTACTTCTTTCTGCTGCATGATAACAAGGGCTCCTGTTAAGTTGGCGATTATGTGACAGAGCTTTTAGTGTTGCGTGACATCTCATACATGCATGGAAAAAGTCCATCCTATCAGAGAATTGTCAGTTAAAGATGCTGTGGTGCGTTTCATCAGGCTCTGCTTGCTCCCTTATCTGTACCAATGTCTCAAAACATTTTGAGCAAGCATCTAGATAAGCCACAAAAGTGGAATTGCTTCAGAGGTCACGATGACTTTGCATAATGAGTCCATTAGATGCGGTAATCAATATCAAGCTCTTGGATCTTATGAATATTGATGAAGCAATTGTAGTGGGGAGGTAGATGGGGAATTGAGATGCATCTTGATACAAACAGAGAAACAGTTAATGGCCTTGGTAGAATATGGGTCCAGTAACCACCTTACAACATGTTGGAACATTCTAAGTTATCATTAATAATGGAAAAGCCATTATGGCATTTGCAGGGGAAAAAATTGTACAAGGATTGCATTCTGCCCACATAAAGACACTGTTGTCTGTGCATTGTTTGAAATATTGTAAAATCAGTGGATCACAATGTGAGGAATTATGTCACCTTTTCAATAGACAGTAATACCAAATGTTGAACAAGAAAATGAGAAGTAAGGTAATAGGTCACTTCCCACCTGCTGCAGAAGCACTCCGAACCTGAGAAAGCTGGGATAGCTGTCTGGCATCCTGCATAGTCAGTGATTTTTAACTGCTGATCCTTGAATAGTTTTTATGGGTTTTTTCTGTCCTTATGATTCCCTCTTTTTCTGTAGAGGAAAAAGAATCAGGGAGGTTTTGTGAGGAGTCATGAGTGTTAAGCTGATTTTGTGCATGTGCACACAATTGCGTGCCTCTTCAGGCCCAGGTTCAATGCAATGGCTGCATCCCTCTGAGCCCTGTAAGTAGCAGAGAAGCTTCTGAAAATCTCTGCTGATAGCTGAAATGCAACAGCTAGCTGAAATACATTACACCGGTATTACAGAGTTTACAAGCACAAGCGTTCGTGGCTGTATTATATAATCATCTAATCTCCAGCTTGATTATCAGTCTGCAGAATGGGGTAAACAAAAATTTCTTACCTTGCAAGGGTGACCTGAACATATGTCAATAAATAACTGGCAAACATATGGAGACTGAGGTCAGCTCAGGCCTTGTCCTGAGTGTGGGACAAATCAATTGGACAAAAGAGGGCAAGGGGAAAGATGCAGAAAATGTAAAGACAAAAAGTTGCTGCTTTATAAAGGGAAGAATCCCTGACAGAAGCATGAAATGTTAAGTGTGAATTCAGTAGAAAAGCTCTGGCCTGAGAAAAAAAGGGTGCACAATATTCATTTCATGCTCTTTTGCCTGTGTAAGCAACAAACATGGTGTTGAAGCCACAGCCTTTCTCATTTGGCAGTGGAAATTAATGGCTCTAAATTGAAAGTCCAGGTCAAGGGTACTGTGCAGAGGGTTTGTAAGAAACTTGGTGTTACTAAAAAAAACAGCTCACTCAAGTAAAAGTACAACATCCTGAGACTTGGTTCTTATTTCAGCATTTACTGAAGAAAATCAATATGCAGAGCAATTGGGGTTTTTTAACATAAAACCTGATGGGGGGACTTCAGGATTACATCTTAGGAAAATCACAGTTTCCAGATGCAGTGGAAGTGTATGTGATGAATACACACAGCATGCACATAAAGGGCAAAATACAGTTAGAGCAACAAAAAGTTTACATTGACAGAGGCAATTTCAAAAAATAGATTTCCAGATAGTAGTAAGTACATTTAGCTGCAATTGTTCTCCAGTGACTAAAATAAATACCTAAAAATAAATGTTGTCTATAAATAATTATTTGGCTTAATGCCAAATTTCTCTGCTGTTTATGGAAAAGCAGAGGGGAAAAAAGCAGTAGCTGTGACTAGTTTTCCAGTATATGACCTATTTTGACCCTTACTCTAGCACTGCTGAAACGAGACCAATGTGACTGAAAATTGTTGTCTGCAAGTCCATGTCAGCGGAGAACTGTGCTGGGGACATTCAGAGGAAATAAGGCATATCAGTTTTGAGATACGAGTTTGAAATTACAAGGTGATAATGTTACATAACTTTTTTTGTTAAATGTCATCACAAGAATGTGTGACCTTGACTAGATTTGGCTAAGTCTTTAGTAAATACTCTTTTGTATTTATTTTAGAGATACTACGTGGTGGTGATGGTTATTAGTGTTCTGTGGCTCTTTTCTCTTATAGAAGAGCTTTGGACAGCTCTTCTGCTTCTTTCAAATAGTGTTGAGATGCTACAGATGTCACCAAGTATGCAGGCTTACAGCAGTGATAACTTTCTCCATCTTGTAGTGTCCTCTCCATCTTGTAGTGTCCTCCTGCTAAAGTTGGTATCCAGCTGGACAGTGGCAGTGTCTCACACGGCATAGGGTTATGGTCTGGTAGTTGTCCAGCATTATTGCCTGTTGTTTGGTAACCTGTCTTCCTTAGAATATTTTTTGCTTCCACTCGGTATCAAACAGATATCCATACACCAAATTTCAAAGCTAGTTATGACAGTTTCATTAGTGACACCAAAATTTGAAGGCATGGGACATTTGCCATTTTATTTACTTTTAAAAACTAATGTACACCTTTTTCTATCTGGAATTATTCTGCCTCTTTGTAACACCTGCTAACACCATTAGGATACGTTGGTCTCTGGCACTGCCTTTATAGTTTTGATTTATATACATATTTGTATGGTTTGAGGCTAGGCCTTGTAAGTTTGTTCATGACTTGAATTTTCCTGTTTTGATTGCCAGGGATATAAATATACAGATACTGAAATATTTTTTTTCACCCTTTTGCACACTGCAGACAATGGACAACTAAATTGAGATCACTGCACTGTTACACTTAGTATCCCTTAGTTCTTACATGGATGTATATTTTCAGCTTCTCCGTAATAATCGGGTAGAAATTGCTTCTATAGCTTGCATGTAGTTTGTAGTAAAGTATGTATTTTATTTTGCTATATTTCTATGAATTCCTGCATCTAAATTTTAGGAAATGGCTTCTCCATCTTAAACAACTGCTTCCGTTTTGCTTTTCATAAAATACTTTTTCATACAAATGCAAACTGAGTTAAAAATGCCTTTATGAGCAAGTCATTCTTCCTTCTCACAATCTTACCACGGGTTTACGAGCAATTATTTTAAATTGTACAGGTTCCATTTTAATGTTGAATTATAGCCTTCATTAGTCCCAAACAGTGAACTGTCAACGTATGGCTCTAAAGGTGTTTTTTCTGCTATTAGTACTAACTTGCTCCAGAATGTTACAGCTTTCTGTGCTCTCCAACAAGAGGCATGGTCACTATTGGGCAAATAATTTCCATGTTGCATCTCCGATGGCTGTGCCTATGTGTTAGATAGAAGTGAGAGACTGGAAAGAAGTTAAATTGCTACTGTAGGCTCAACCCTGTGAATCCCAGTTGTGGTTTGAATTGTTTCAGCTGACAGTGCTCCAGAGATTCTCTACCACTCTTCCTGCAGCACCCTGCCTAGAGTTGAGGGAGTGCAGCTTTGCCATGCAAAGTCTTTGAAAAATGCCATCTTTCCTATCACATTTTGTGAATGGACTGCTTTATCTGGGTTCGTGACACTCGGAACTTTCACGAGGATTTCCATCTTCACAGTCACCAAACCAGCTCCCTTCAGCTTGTGAACTGCAATGTAATTAATTGTATCTACTTTAATGCCATTTTTGAGTGTGCCTCTGTGATTTCACTGCTTTGCTCAGACTTGTACTGGCTTTGGCTTTTTTTTTTTTTTTTTTTACCTTGTTCCATGGAAAGGCAAGGTTCCTTCTGCAAATGGGAGTACTGGTTCTCAGAAGATATACTTTAGACCCTTGTTGGCCCCTCTGTGAAATTTTCCTTTGCACTGTTGGGGTGTCTTGGTTGTGTTGTGGTGGGGTTTTGTTGTTTGTTTTTTCCCAGACTTCTTTTAAAAGTAATTTTTAGGCATTGTCTAGAGACACAGTGCACCAGGTGACATAGTAACTAGGCTTTTCATTCCACTGAAAATCAGAAACAGTTTCTGACCCATTTTGTTTAGTGCTACATGTATGAACATGGACATTAAAGCAGCTTTCAAAATCTGGGGATTTTTATCTTTTATGGGATACTTTGCAGCTACCAAGTATGTTAAGATCATAGTAATGGTCTGTTATTTCCATCTTTCAATCTGCTTTTTAAATTTTTAAGGCAAGATTTATAATCTTATTTTTTGTCAAATTCAACGTTTTTCGAACCTGAATGGAAAAAATATGGGAGCCCTCTGGTGGCTGCTCCGGCATCTGCAGATGTCCGTGTAAAAGCATAACAGATGAAGTTGGTTACCAATCGGCCACCAAAGTGAGGAGAACGCAAAGCGCATGCTTATTCTCACTTGCAGGCAGTTTAAATGCTATTAGTTGCACTTCTGGTAATAATTTCCATTACTTCTTGAGTTACTACCAGTTTTCTAAAATAAATTCAATTTATATAAAAATTCTGAAACCCTTCCACCTATATGCATCACTTGTTTGCAGTGTTATTTGCATGAATCACTGGTTTGTATGTGCATATGGCAAGGTCTTGGGGTACTCATTCATGTGAATAATGAACCCCCTCCACCTGAGGTCATTCTGGCTTCTTAGGGGGACATAACCACAACCACAGCCCAAGCCCTGGCCTTTGCTGGCAGAGAGCAGTACATAATACAGCTCTCCACAGTTTCATTTATTGTTTTGTTTTCCTATAAGGCCCCAGCCCATGCTCTGAGGACTCTTCTGTTTGAGGATTTCAGAAAAGTCAAGGCAAAGAAAGAACACTTGTATGTAATGTAAAAATAGAGGGATTCAGCTTGATTATTGTTTCAGATGCTTGGAAAGGCTAACAATTTTGAGAAATGAGAAAGCTGTTGGGGATATATACAGGACTGCTGTGCTCTCTTTCTCCCTTGGATATTCTTGGATTCAAAATGTACATACATGGTTTCACTAGCTGGAGAAAAAGAAATCAAATGCCTCTGGAACTGATTCTATGAAAGGAAAAGAGCTCTTCCAGCTTTTAAATGTAAGGGGTGGTTTGGGGAAAAAAATTAACTTAATTTTTTTTGACAAAGATTTAAAAGAAACTGAATTCTTTCTTCCGTATTCGCTTTTTTTTTTTGGTCTACTTAAGTGGCAAATAGAGGGGGGCAAAAAGAGAAAATGGCAGTATAAAAATTTAATGAAATAAATTGAAATGTCAGTGTACTTTTTTAGACTTCACAACAAAAACTTCTATACCATTTTTGAAAAAGTATCTTTTTTACCTATTCTGGCCTTGTTTAGTATGAGCACTTACATTCTTTTTCAACACACAGTTAGTTTTGTGTTTATAGTAAAAGATCTAATTTTGTTCGTGTTTAAAATAGAAATTTTTTTAGCCTTTGTATGAAGTATCTTAAATCCTCACAATTTCCCCTCATTAGATAGATTCCCTGGATAGATGGTGAACTACATCACTACAGCAGTGTTGTATGGCCTGTCTGAAGTCATGCTGGAGAAGTCTTCTGGGTCAGAAGTTTGAATCCTCTTCTGGTCCAGTCCTGGTCCCTTCTCTTAACATTGTTCAACCTGATCAAGCCCTATAAATAACTTAGGAGTTGTCTACTGGCTGAAAGGAAGGGGAGGAGAGATTGAAACCCTATGAAATAGTCTAGTGTACATATTGAAAAACAGTAGCTCTTTCACATTGACACTTTGAGGGTTGTATTACTCCACACAGCCAAAGCCTCAGGGTGCCTTGACTTCTACATTTTCTTCGGGGGGTGTGGGGGAAGCCCATTTTCTGAAATAAGAGCATCTGCTGTGGGAGTTGCTGTGGAACAGTCATTGCAGCATGCTTCTCCGTGTAGACAGGCACTTATATTGTACTTGCCATCCTTTTTGGACCACTACAAAAGCTCTCTTTCTTATAAAGTTGGCAACTAAACATTTGGAAAAATTTGGACTAATTTTGCCAATTCAAAATATTTCTGATAATTGTACTATTCATAACAGTAGCATAAAGGGATGAGACTTTTGCGCTATAGTAAGGTAGAGCACCTCATAAAATAGAGGAATCGGATTTTATACCAATAATAATAGCCTATTCTGTTCCTCATCTGAGTTTGATGCTGCTGTCCCAGCTCCAACTAAATATAACAATAGAGTATTTAGATGAAAAACGTATTGGCAATTGAATAATGTATTATTCAAATTACAAATGCAATGAGGAGACAAATCCAATCATACCACTTATGACTTATGCATAGTGGCTGGCAGTGTTATTACATTAGTCTGATAGAGCTGACTGATGAAAAATGTCATGAATTTCTGGGAATATAAAATGTGGACTTCCTATGCATGATTTAAATTGGCATAGTAATGATATATAATTCCATGCAAAAAATCCCAAATGTTTCTTCAGATAATTTAAATGATACTTGGTTGTACTGCTGGCAATTAGTTTCTTCTCTTAGCTACTCCTCACTGCTCCTTCTGAGTGTGCTGTAGTGGTGAATGTGTTGGAACAGACCAAAAAGCAAGGAACACAAGTCATACGATGATGAGAAAAAAACTCAGGGTAAAACTAGAAACATGAAGTGAAATTCAGTTCTGTTGGTTAGCAATAATAGAAGTTAGAGCAAAATTCCAGAAACTCAAGTTTGAGGTTGAGTGAAAAATAGCATTATGCAAGAAGTTTGCGGAAATACAGTCTTTATTTGTTGTTGTTGTTTAACCCCAGCTGGCAACTAAGTACCACGCAGCTGCTGGCTCACTCCCCCATGGCGAGATGGGGGAGAGAATTGGAAGAGTAAAAGGGAGAAAACCCATGGGGTTGAGATAAAGACAGCTTAATAGATGAAGCAAAAGCTGTGCGCACAAGCGAATCAAAACAAGGAATTTATTCACTACTTCCCACCAGCAGGCAGGTGTTCAGTCATCTCCAGGAAAGCAGGCCTCCATCACACATAGTGGTTACTTGGGAAGACAAGCACAGTAACTCTGAACGTCCCTCCCCCTCCTTCCTTCTTCCTCCAGCTTTATATGATATATATGATGTCATATGGTATGGAATATCCCTTTGGTAAGTTGGGTCAACTTCCTGGCTGTGTCCCCTCCCAACTTCTTGTGCAGTCCCACATGCTACCTGCTCACAGGTGGGGTGGGGTGAGAAGCAGAAAAAGCCTTGGCTCTGTCTAAGCGCTGCTCAGCAATAACTAAAGCATCCCTGTTATCAATGCTGTTTCCAGCACAAATCCAAAACATAGCCCCATACTAGCTATGATGAAGAGAATTAACACTATCCCAGCCAAAACCTGCACATTTATATAATAATCAAGTTTTCAGAGGTCAAAGATACAGAATACTTGAATGAGTAGACAGAGCACAATTCATGTTGGCATTTGTAGCATAGGTTTTTGAGGCCTTTCAAATAGTTGCAAAGAAAACATTTCAAACATTAAAAGAGCTTCAGAACTGCTGAAATTATTTCGTGAGATCACAAGAGAGCCTGAAACAATAGCCGTGAAGTGTGAATTGCTTCCTTCATTTCAGTTAAATGTAATTTAAATTTACTTGCTTGTACATGCCTGCTTTGCTAAATCATAGTTCAGGTAACAAAGATTTAGGAAAGGTGACTGATGGAACATATCTGCTTATGTGGATTTGCAAATCCACAGGACTTTCATTTCCACCTTTGAATTTCTATTTGACCTTGAATTCCTAAAACCTCATCATCCAGTTCTACTGGTAGGTTAAAGTTTTTTCATGGGAGTGTGTAAGGTTTGGATTTCCTTTAGCTTTAGGAAGTCCTTATGTATTTTAAGCATGATGAATGTTTTTACTAATCTTTCTACAGAAGATGAAGTGACTGGGGAAGGATCTTCCTCCACCTTTTCCTTAGTCCTCTGCCATGTATCTGGGCAGGGAAAGTAGAAGAATAACCTATTGGTATTTGATAGCTGGAGTAGGGCTATTGGTGTGGATTAGCACACCAGGCTTTCACCCTTAAAATGTGGTTATCTGGTATTCCAAGACCAACTCCATTGCAGTGCGTAATGGGTATATACAAAGTGATGTTAAGAAAGAGATGAAGCAACAATGCTAGAAATATTAAAAATACTGTTAAACAAGTAAGTTCATAATATCATAGAATCATTTAGGTTAGAAAAGACCCTTAAGGTCATGTGACTGGCCACCAATTGGGTTTAACTCCAGTCACCACAAGTCTTTGGGCCTGGCCTTCCAGCCAGTTTTTTTACCCAGCAAAGCATACACCTGTCCAAGCCATGAGCAGCCAGTTACTCCAGGAGAATGCTGTGGGAAATTGTGTCAAAGGCTTTACTAAAGTCCAGGTAGACAACATCCACAGCCTTTCCTTCATCCACTAGGAAGGTCACCTGGTCATAGAAGGAGATCTGGTTAGTCAAGCAGGACCTGGCTTTCATAAACCCATGCTGGCTGGCCCTGATCACCTGATTGTTTTCTATGTGCCGCATGATTGTCTCCATAACCTTCCCTAGCACCAAGATCAGGCTGACAGGCCTGTGGTTCCCCAGATCCTCCTTCTAGCCCTTCTTGTAGATGGGTGTCATATTTCCTAACTTCCAGTCAACTGAGGCCTCCCTGGTTAGCCAGGAGTGCTGATAAATGATGGAAAGTGGCCTGCTGAGCACTTCCGCCAGCTCCCTCAGTACCCTTAGGTGGATCCCACTCAGCCCCATGGACTTGTGTGTGTGTCTAAGTGGTGTAGCAGGTTGCTATCTGTTTCCTCTTGGATTATGGGGGCTTCATTCTGCTCTCTGTCCCTGTCTTCCAGCTCAGGGTTCTGGGTACTGGAAGAACAACTAGTTCTCTTAAAGACTGAGGCAAAGAAGGAATTAAGTACCTCAGCCTTTTCCTCATCCTTTGTCACTATGTTTCCACCTGCATCCATTCTTCTGTTGCTGATGTATTTATAGAAACACTTTTGATTGCCTTAAGTTCTAGTTGGGCTTTGGCCCTTCTAGTTTTCCCCGTGCATAACCTCACAACGTCGTGTAGTCTTCCTGAGTTGCCTGCCCCTTCTTCCAAAGATCATAAACTCTCCTTTATTTCCTGAGTTCCAGGCAAAACTCTCTGTTCAGCCAGGCAGGTGGTCTTCCCTGCTGGCTTACCTTTTTGGCACATGGGGATGGCCTGGTCCTGTGCCTTTAAGAACATCCAGCCTTCCTTTGCCTTTCAGGACTGCCTTCCAAGACTGCCTTCCAAGGGACTCTGTCAACCAGGCTCTGAAACAGGCCAAAGTCTGCCCTCCAGAAGGCCAAGGTAGCAGTTCTGTTGACCTTTCTCCTTCTCCAAGAGTTGAAAACTCTCTGTCACTCTATTGACTCTCTGTCACTTTGAGATCACTGTGCCCAAGACAGTCTCCAACCATGACATCACCCACAGGTCCTTCTCTGTTCACACACAACAGGTCCAGCAGGGCGCCTTCCCTAGTTGTCTCACTCACCATCTGTGTCAGGAAGGTGTCTTCCACATGCTCCAGGAACCTCCTAGACTGTTTCTTCTCAGCTGTATTGTATTTCCAGCAGACATCTGGTATGTTTTCTTTCTGTCGATGTTTTTGTTACTTTAACTGGTTGTTGCACATGCAGAGTAGTCCTGAAAAAGGATAGCAAAATCTTTAATGGACTTCTATACATCGGGAGATTATTACTAGTTATCACAGTAAAATAAGAGTGTAGCAGGGGCATATGTAATGGCCATTAGGGAACATATTTCTGTAAACATACACCTGAGAAAAGTTTGAGAGCGCTCCAGTGAAACCAAGAAGTAACCACTTTTAGAACTGGTTACAAGAAATCATAGCCAACATGGCTGATACTTAGCAGAATATTTGGTCACGGTGACAATATTGTCACATCCATAAATTGCACATGAATCCTCAGATTTTAATATATAAAATCTGTTGGAAGTTATTTCCAAGTTAATTATAGTGTGTCTGTAACCTGCTGCATTAGATTTTGCCTGGACTGCTTTGCAGACTGGATGAGCACATCTGTTATGGGAGCAGGTTCACCAGCAATTCCCTGTATTTCCTGTAAAACATAATTCAAAATCGAATGAAATAGTAAGAAGGCTCCCATTGCTTCCAAAAGGCATCAGATTAGGCTCTTGATGTACAATTTGGTTTTCAGGAGGTGATTTTCAGATGTGCTGAAATGCCAGGTGCTCTGGCTTTCTGGAGCACTTAATAACCTCAGCCATTTTTGAAAGTCCAAGCCAGAGGCCTTGGAAGAGGAGTAATGTAACATGCGTATAAATAAGACTTGCCCTCTTAATGTGTTCACCAGTACGTAATGCACCAGGAAAACAAAAAGTAGATGCCAAAAAGATCAGGGAGCTCTCTTCTTCCATGCCTGTAGGAATTATTGTGTTCCTGCTGATTAGAAGTCCCCTATGCACTGGATTTTCTCCCTTGAAGGTATTATTAAAGCTATGGTGGTTCTGAAGAGCTGGTAATTTCTGTCTTTCAATTGCAAATACACTTTGAGGAGACAGTCCAGGAAAGAGTGAATTATTTATCTTGGTAAACAATACTACTTGCATTGAATTACATATTTAGCATTTATATTCACAACTAATAGATCTTTTCAAATCTGTTTTACTACAGGCAACTTTTGGAGAAAATGTTTTCCATGCCCTGTTACTTGATTATTTAATGTTTTTAAATTAGTACTGGGAGGAATGAGAATTGATTTGACATTCACTTGAACCAATTATTGACGTTTTTATTGAAGATGAATCAGATTCTTATTGTCTGTTACAGTTCTCAAAATCAGTCTAACTGGTTTTTATATGGTTACCCTGGAGCAAAAATAAAAAATACCTTATTTTTAACTTCATGGGTTTTTAAGTCCAGATTCATTAAAATTATAGGAAACTATATCTATGCGTACCAACTTGCATGCATATGTTTTAGGTTAAATTCTCCAAAAGCTTGGTTTTTACTTCTGTTGCAACCTCACCAAATCAGCATCGATTTGTGCACTGCTGTTAAAGAACCCATAAGGGAGAAGACTTGACTTGAGAATCACTGAAGGGTATGAATTTATTTCCTTCTGCTCTCTCAGATATATAGTAATAAATATTTTCTGAGAATCAAACAACTTTGTACTGCACCAGAAAAGCTGCTTCCTTAAACAAAGGTCCTATACAAACTGGAGAAAACAGATTAAAAAATAGTACATAAAAATTAAACTGTGCTTTTTCAGACAGCGAGGTTATGCTACCCTTATTCTTGTTCTTCCTGCTGGTGAAATTTATGGAGTTGCAATTTACTTCATCAACATTCTCACTGGATTTGAATTAATTTTAACTATTGGTATTTGGATTGCTGTTAAAAGTCTTATAAGTGATTCATTGTCTGTTAATGCTGTCCTGCATAGGGCTTTAATTTCTTGCCATAAAATTTATTATCTAGCAGTACCTTTTCTATTGGCATTTAATATTTTCTATCTTGCTGATGTGTAGCTTTCAAGATGAATGCAGTATTAATATTACCTTTTCTACAGCTTCCTTCTAGACTTAATCATCTTTAGTGTAGCAGCACAGGAAACTACTAGAAAGATGATTCTTAGCAAATGACATTAATATTGATGGCACATAATTAAGTCCAAAAATGTGTAAAGGCAGTAGCAGCACTGGGTGTCTTTACTGCATTTATGAAAAGGCACGTTAAGTTTAAGTATTAATACCTTCTATATTCAATAAAACTTTAAAAACAAAATATTCATCTTTCCCATCAGCAATTTCTGGGTTTTACCAAAGAAGAGAGGTAGGGAAAGCCAGTGTCACTCATAGTACAACCCGCAGTTTATTAATAGAATTTATTTCTCCTCTTCCTGAAGCGTAAGTTCACTGCAGTGGAAATTGTGGAATTGTTCCTGAGATGAAAGCTATTAGGAACAGAAAGTCAAGTTATTAACCTTTAGAGATTTAGTTTCAGTTGCACAGTGTAAGAGTACCAATGGTAATTGAGGGGGAGGGGAAGGGGACATGACATGGGACTTTAAAGGAAAACTTGGCCTTTTTTATTTGTTTATTTTTGCTTTGTGGGTGGGTTGGTTGGTTTTTTTTTTTAGTTTAGGTACTGCTGTTTTCTCAAAGGTTCCAAAGGACTAATGTGACCTTAACTAAATAGTGACACTGTTTCTTTTTACATTTGAAAACTCTGTACAAAAAAATCAAAACTTGAGCTTACTTATCTGTAATTGTTTCAAGATCTTGAAAATTTATCAAGCTATTTGCAACTTCTTGTTCAAGAAGCAAGTGACCTATTTTTTTGAAATCTTGCAGGAGGAGTAGTGACAGTGGTGATATTTACAGATCTTGACTATATTCAGGTTGCCTGCATTTTATCCAAGAATATGCCTGCTGTTTATATCTGTTACAGTGATCCATAGATTAGAAGATATTTGAAACTATTACGAAGTTATCGTTACTGAACTTGAAACTTAAAATAGTAAGAGAAGTGAGGGAGGGGGAGAAGGGATATGTTGGTGGTTTTGTTGGTTTTTTTTTAAACTGTAATCCATTGTTTTTTCTTTCTGTCTGAAGAGACCTTTGGGCTTTGTATCTAATCAGTTGGAGAGGATTATCTGTTTTACACAGAGTAGAAATTATTTTTTTCAGTGGAAGTTTATATTATTGAAGAATTAATGAGGGAATCATATGTATATATGGTTCTCTACTGACCAACAGCTACTCTTTCTCCTATCTTATTCACTAGACTGAAGGAATAATTTCTTATAAAATTAATAAGATATTATCAAAAGTAGTATCTCTTAAGTGCTTTTTGTCTGTATGTTCTCCTCACGGGCATTTGATATTTTTTGTTTTGAAATTGTTTTCTTCACCATTAACTACTGTGATGGTTTAAAGGAGATGTAAAAGGTTCTTCAGATGTAATGAATTAGGAACTGATTATTTATGTTTTTTTTCTAGTGCAGTATTATCCGCTGCATCTGATGGCTGTATGCATGCTCTTGACCTAAAGCAAACGTTAAGTTCTTAATCCTCTTTCATTTTGAAGCATTGATTAATTGTTAATTTAAGTTCATATTTTACTTCATAGCAGTTTTTTATGTGTCTACAACCTCTTGGTTGACTGTAGCGAAACCATGCTGACCTGGCCTTGTAAATGGGATAGGAGTTCTCTGTATCACTTCTGTCCTAGCCAGCTTCACTGGTCCATGTGCCAAAGTGACAGAAGTATACCAGTGGCAATGACCTGCTCTCTTCTTGTGCAGAAAGCTGTTTTGACTCTAGGCACTCTTAATTTTCTGATGCCCTGATGATGAATATTTCTCCTTCTATGTCTGTTTTGTCAGCCAGAGGATACCTTACTGTCTTTGTTTTGTTCCAGAGGCTGAAATTTGCATTTGGGTTATTGAAGTTAGTAGCTAAACCCTGCTCCATATTTAGTACTTAAATGAAAGATGAGGTTTTTTGGAAGTTTTCATAATCCACACTTGCATCCAGATATGGGTGACTGACAATATTTCCTAATAATATTACAAGTTGCTCAGATTCAAGCACAGGAAGTCCACTGTCCTTCACGTGCACTGACTAGAGGTCCTGGGCTCATCGTGGAGTGCATTATCTCTGAAGATAGCTTTCAGCCTAAAAGAAACCCACTTCTGTTTTTCTCTGTACTTGCGTACCTACATTTAAGCTGTTATACTGAAACCTTTTTGGTATGGGTAAACTGGTAAAAGACATTCTAGTTTGAATGCATACTGTACACTTTTGCTTTATATTGTGACTGCTGTTCCTATAAGGACTGGGGAAAAAATTACACCTCTGTGGTCATCACAACAGGCTCAGAGCAGGGATTATTTCTGCATATTTGTTCTTGTAAATTATCAGATCCTTCACTGAAGGAACTGTATTTCAATTTATATGCTTACAATTACATTTTGTAGACCAGGCCTCCATTTTTACGAACGTTACTAGGGCAGTGGGATTATTCTGAATTAGTGCAAATACTTGATGAATGAGTCCTTTTGAAGTTTAGGAGCAACACACAATAACATGATGGAAACAGTGTGATAAAATCTAGTTCTTGCAAGAAAACAATAACATAGCAGATTTTTAAGAAGTAAAGTACATATTTGAAATCTAGCTTATGTTCCTAAACTGATGGATTCTTATGCTTTGAATAACCGTTTTTCAGTAGAGACTTTATTGCTATGGCAATTCAGATATCCCACAAAGAAGCATGTCTGGCATACGTTGTAATAAGGCATCCCTTTTGTGCAGCTCTACATCATCTGGTTTGAAGTGAGAATAACATGACAGAAGCATGAACGGTTTGCCCTTTTTGCCTTCTTGTTCTTTCAAACCAGAGAAAGCAGGTGCTGAAAGACAGTAATGACTTGTCTGTATAGTAATGAGGAGGATTCATCTACTTTGATATGTAACCTGACCAGCACAGGAGACTGTGCCTGGCACAGAAAAAGACTTGCGCAATACAGACCAAAACATGGCTACTGTGGCTAATTTTAGAAATTCTGGCCTCGACAACGTCCTTTATTTCAGTTATTTTTATTTATATATTTATTTATGCTTTTGTGAGGTCCTCGGGCCGTATGAGTTATGGCAGAATGCCTGGATTTTAGTCCTTGAATTTGGCTAGTTATGTATCCCCTGCAGACAAATATTCTGAGTGCTGGTCTCTTCCCAGGATATCCATTTACTGCTCTACTGCATTCTGACTATTTATTATGGCTATGTAAAAGAGCATTATGAATGACAGGTAAAAATCTTGCTGTCTAGCTTAAGCTTCAGTCAGTTTTATCTCTAGGTAACCAGCTTACATTCTTCAAATGTTGAAAACTGGGTGTCTAGGTGTCTGAAACAAGCAGTCCACTGGGCTAAGACAGAGTCAAGTTTGGAATTTTTCCATTTTTGCAACCCTCACATACAAGGGGCCTGTAGATAAGTAGGTAGTACAGGATGTTGTTGCTGTATGAGAAGTTATACATCCTTTGTACCAGAAGCAAATCAGCAGTTCTGAAGAATTATGCCTTTTGTTGAGATTTAGGGCCCTCCATCATTCTTTTCTCTGTTCCTCGGAGTCGGAGGAATGCTGTGCAGCCGCTTGCCATTCAAAGTTGAAGGATGGGTGGATGGATAGTTGATGGATGAAGGAGATAGAGAAAGAAGTAGCATGATCTATGGTCATTACTGTCTTAATGGTTTGAAGCAATATTTTATTAAATTCCATTAAAATTGTTAGGTGTGCTTTTGACTGTCGTCATAGAACAGATACAAAACCAGGCTCTGTTGAGGAAAGAAGGCTCTTTCCCTAACTTCTAGTTTGGAACTGGCTATATTGTGTGTGTGGTGTTAGAGTTACAGGTCACTGCAAGGTCAAAATTATTTGAATTAGCGCCGCAAAAGAGCTTAGCACTAGAGTTTGGTAGGTGCTGTGTTAAGACCAAGTTCCTTTGAGAGGAGGTCAGTCATGGGCTCATTTCGCTTCTCTTGTTTTACAAAATCAAAGCAGTGTGCAAAAATATTAATTCTATCTAGTGTTCAGCTATAGACAATTATAAAAGTTTAAAAACTTTATTTCTATATGTTACCTGGAACAGAAAGGGAGGACTGTAGGGGTCCTTAAGAGTTAGGAAGAAACTTTCTAACTGACCAGCTATTGTCTGACAATCTATCCCATGGTGCAGTTATTCTTTTTTTCTGAAGCATCTGCTATTTGAGCAACTCTTGGGTAAAAAACCAAGTTAAATGTGTCCATCCGTATAGCAGTTCCTATGCCTCTGTGTCAAACAGCAGTTTTTCTTAGTTAGTGGGTATAGGCTAAAGCAGTTTTTCCTCAATACCCTTCATGAGATACTAACCTCTTGTACCACTATTATTAGGTACCCACATGGCCAGCTTTGCAGATTTGGTTTCCCATTCACTGTATGAGTCTCTAAGAGACACATTAGCAGCCCATAACTTAATTTTCTCAGAATCTTATTGGGATCTAATTTCATGTACTGCTATTTGTTGTTATGGAAACAGTATAATGAGTTCAGTTGTATAGAGGTGGAAATATCACATACAGTTTCCGTTCAGGGTAAAAATGACAAAATGGCATTTCTATAAATGGTGTTCCAGAATAAACTGCTTCAGTGGGATTCATGAAGCCTTCTTTCCAGCCAATTCTTCATTATTCTGCAGTTTTTGAAGTAAGTGGCAGAAGCAGCACTTAAAAAATAAAAATCATGAAGAGTTTATAAAAATAGCAGGAAGCTTACTGTTCTCACTTTAAGTGTAAGAAATAATCAGAAAAGCCAAGACATTGTGGCAAAAAAGTGTCATCTTTAATACCTTTAATAAAGAGTATGAATCTAATGTATCTTTCTTTGCAAGATTATTTCAACTGCCAATTATTTTAACTAAGAGAACAATACTTTTACAGTGTCACATAATTATTTGTCTCATAAAAACAAAATTATATCCCAGTAAATTTGATACAATGGACACTGTCATGCTTTGTCTTGGTTTCATACCGGGAATCAATATAGAAATTTGGTAAACATGTTATAGGTGTCATTTATGTGAGTAAAAACTCTATCTATGCGGAAAAGATAGAGGCAGTAGTTGCATTATTTTTTAGTTTATTATAGTATCTAAAATATAAAATAAATCTCATGTCTGTTTGTCTGGAAAGTTGACAGATAAACTCACTGCAAGTCCTGTGTCCATGTCATCTAATACTCAAGCAGATTTACCATTGACTTTTACTCTTTTATCAGTGTAATGATGGAGAAATATTTGAATGCTTTGAGATCACTTCACACATAGTACAGCACTAAATTTACACCAGTTGTTACTCTGGCTTATACCATAAACTGGGGGGCATTTCTAATCAGGGTGGACATCATTGCATCAGAGTGATGAAAACAGAAAACCAGAAAGCCAAAAACATAATATTTGCACTGAAGAGGTTACAAAACAGAGAAATACTATCACTCCTTGAGCAGGAAAAATCTATTTCTGCATTGACATTCTTAAATAACACTTGCAAAAATGTTAGATCGGGGAATTGCTTTGCTGCTTAATTAAGAGATGTGAGATGCAGAACAGAACGTTACGTCCCCAGGGTTGGGGTTAAACAGTAGGTCTGAAGCTGTGGTTGGAGGTCAACTTTCGTAGAAGAGCTGGTAAAGTTTTTCTGTATTTCAGAATACAGAAATAGCATATTTACTCATCATTCAGGATATTTACTTTGTCATCATCTGCCATTTCAAATCTGTCCACGTGGCAAAGCTCCTTATCTTTTCACTCATCTGAAACATTCAATGTTTTATTAGCATCAGTTTAAAAATTAAGTGAAATATTTCCAGCAATAATATTAGTTAAAACCAGTCAAAACGATTTCTCTTTGTAGTTTTTTATCAACTGTTACTTAAAGCTTGTATTTCAAGAGTGTGCCAAACTATGAAAGAAACTGAAACACCTGGTTAGTAAGCTGACACAGTGCATCAGCTGTGTCATCTAGGTGTGTTCTGGATAATGTTTGCAGCTGGTTTTGTCTGTAAAGCATCAAGAAGTGCATGGGTATCTCTGGTGGGGCCATTACTGCCAATGAGGTTCAGATGAAGCCAGGGAGATGATTACGCTGATGTGTGTGCTCAATGGTAGTTTTCTTGTAGTTTGGATTATAGCCTCTGGAATTCTTAAGATTTGCAGTAAAATAAGCAAAAAGACAAGGTTAAAATATGTTCAGCTGTTGAGAGAAATATCTGAAATGCTTTATTCTTCCTAGGAGTATTCTAGAAATTTAAATGTGGGTTTATGATTAATTTAAGCAGGCTAGGTAAGTCATTTTTGGGGGGGGGGGGGAAAGGAGGGGGGGAGCTTTGTCCAGCTTTTCTTCCCCTCAGTTTAATAAACACTATTTTGTCAACAACGATGGCTTTAAACTCATCTAGTTATGATCTGCTTATTAATATACAAATAGTGAAAACAGTTTATCACATAGTCATAAACCAGGTTTTGCGAAAGATTATTCAAGCTTAATGAAATCAGACCCTGTCAGTCTGGCCAAATCCCGGAGTCTAAGGCAAAAATACCATGATGGAAAAAGGCTGCAAGTTTGGCTCAATTTTCATGTCCACCTGAAAATGTTAAAAGAATACCATCATGCGTTATAAAATACTTTTGTATCATCTGAGGTCCTGGTGCTGATAGAAAGCTGACTCTCATTTCAGAGGAGATGGAGAGAGCAGAAGGCTAGATGGACTAAGTGTCTGCCCTAGCACAGGGACAGGATCACTCTGTATGTTTTTGTCTGTAATGAAGAGAAGGGCAAAACTTGTCAAAAACTATGGGAGAACCCTGTGCAGATGGTTCTGATTATTTGCTACTGCTACTAGTAGTAAAATTTCCCTCTCTGTAATTCGCAACTGTGAGAAATTGAGTTTATCTGTTTTAATTATGCATCTTTTCTCAGTGTGTTGTCTTTTCCCAGATTTTCCCAGCTTTTTTTTCCCAGATTTTCAAATAGACTGTATGGTCAGAACATAAAAAACTAGAATTAAGCCCAAATATGTGTGGAGATACCCATCTCCAAAAGTTGCCTGCTCTTTAAGGGAGTCGGGGGGAATGGTGTTTTTAGGCATTGTTTGGAACATCCTAGCTGCTGAACACTTATCTAGAGCTACTCTTATCCAATCCAATCTACATTTCAAATTCCTCTCATACTTGTACAAACAAGAGTCTGATTGTTCCTTTTTATTAATATCAACTTTTACTTGCTAATATTCTGCTCAAAAAGAAGAAAAAGGTGGAATTAAAAATCTGTCAAATAGTGTAACTGTTTCTTTGTGGGTGATCTTATTTTGTATATTTTTCTTATGATCTTAGCTTTGAAAATGTCATTAATTCGCAGCATAATTGCAAAACATACAGGAATTAATGTGCTAGGCATGCAGTCCTTATAAGACAGTGGAGAAAACTTTCTCGCCTGAAAAATAATCAGTACCAAGAATTGTCTTGTTACTTTGTAAGCATCTTGATCGTCATTACATGAGATAAATTTTGCATTGCATATGCTAAATATATTCATTATGTGATGAGTATGCAGTTATTGGTTTAGGCTTATGTAGTTTTGTTTGTTTTTTTTCATTTGCAGAACCTTGCCTAATGCTTCCTTCATATTGTTCTAGCAGCCTTGGGATGGGGGAGGAAAGACAAAGATAGAGGGGAGAAAAAAAATGAGATGCATTTTTGGCCTGCTGGTATACTGTGTGTGTGAGCGTGCATATATATATATATATATATACACACACACACCCCCACACACCCCCTTATTGCCCATGACACATCCAAATGTTAGCCCTACATCTATATCCAATTTTATCGTCTTTGTGCACTAGGTTGGTTGAGTAAATATTAAACCCTGAAAATTCTCCTACATTTTCCCTCCGGAAGAGGCAAAACTTCTTGTTTTCCAGAAGGACCGAGTAGTTTACCAGAGCTCTTTGTTTAATATAATGGTGAAATTTTCATGTATCTGCTTTTGCCAAAAGTGGATGTCTTCTGTTTTGTTTTATGGAAGGCATTTCCTAATACCTCTAGAATACCTTTTTTAATACCTTTAAAAGCTGGTGAAAATAAAATTATTATTTATGTCAAATTAGGTATCCAAGAGAATGTTTACCTAAAGGTGTTTTTAAGAAAGCATTGACGTGTATATTTCACATAGAGGACCCAGAGTCTCTTTTTGCAACACTGGTCCCAAAAGTGCAACATCTGGAGACTGGTAGTAGGGGTTGTAAAACCTCCAGAGGAGATGGTAATGTACATACTGGTCTTGTTGGAAATAATAAGTAATCTCACATTATGATATATGGCATCTTTGACCAAAATCTAGGTATTGCTGATGTTCTTATGTACTTGACAGAGATGTCTGGTCCTCCAAGTTTGAAAGAGGGAGAAGGAAAGGATGCGTTCCCGTGCCTGTACGGGACAACCCAGGGCAGAGCAGAGGGTTGGCTTGCCTGGCCTGTGGGCCCGGGCTGTTCCCTGCAGGCACCACCTGAGGGGATCTGGGGAGCAGCAACCTCAGTGGCTCACCCTACCAGCATCCTTTGATGTGGGGCACTGCAGGCAGGGGTGAAGAAAAGCCAAGTTTTTCAGTTTCCTGTCCCTGCTGGCTCCTATCTGCCAGAGAAATCACAAGCAAAGGACTCAGCGATTTCCTTTCCCACCCAAGGAAGCAGAAGAGAGCGGAGGATCTCCCCCACCCCTCCTCTTCATTCGTAGAGAACTGTGGATCTCCCTTTTCTCACCGGCAAGGTTGTGTACCACTATGTGGTAAGAAAAAGCCTAGAGTCATCTGTAACAGGGATGAGTTGTCAGAGCGTGGGATGTGAGGAAATTTTAAAAAGGTGTCTCCTTAGGGGAAGTCCCCTTTATGTCTTTGTGTTGGTGCCTCGTATTCTGTTTAAAAAACAGCCCTCCATGAAAGATTACAGCTGGGCGAGTGAACACTTAGTTACAAATTAATAATGAAAGCTAGACTGAGGATAGTTTGACAGTATTTTAAAATTAATGGCCTGCCATAGAGCATTTCACTTTTTTTCTGCCTGGACCTCTGGCAGCCTTGGCAATATAAATGAGTTTAGTACATTGAGTTTATATGAACTAGTTTTTCAGTGCTTTTAGTAGAAGTATTAATGACACTATAATGCTGTAGATGCTACTGATAAACCAAAGACATTGGTAAACTATGAACTGGCAAGCTTGAAAGTGGAATACTGAATGATTATCATAACAAAAAATATACTTCTGGCAGTTAGGCAAATAGTACAGTTTTTTAAAAAATGGTTTTGCTCAGTCGTACAAACTAATTTGGTGAAAGAAATACACATCTATTTTCCTGGAGATAAGTGTCTGGTTTTAGGAGAAATGTACAGTGGTTTATGTGGGAGACTGTTCAAAGAAAGCAGCCCACACATGAAGAACTTGTATTTTTGTAAGCACAAGGATGTGTGGGGGTTTTTTTGTTTGTTTTTTTTTTTTAAGACATAGCTTAATTTCTGGACAAAACTCCAAACTGGTAGAAGCATCCCATAAACATGTGCCTCAGTGCAGACATTTTCACAGCTGCATTCTTTAGAAGCATTTATCCAAAGCTTTAAGTGATTGTGTCTGCAGCAACAAGGATTTGCTTGGTAGTATAATTACATACAGGATCTGGCAAGAGATCTGATGCATAATTAAAACTTTTACATTAACTTGTTTTAAAGTGATCTTGCTTTGATCACAGATTTTAATACTGGGGCAGTTTCAAGGAGTGATGAGTGGATTGTTGCCCCATCCCAGTGCTATGTATATGCATAGGAAAGATGTCCCACGCATGCTGGGTGTCAGCAGCTGCTGCCTCTGCCATCAGTGGCAAGCTCTGCGCAAGAACTTTCCTTCTCATGGGTCCTCTCTGACTTGGGTTTTAAGGAGAGTATGAATGCGAAGGGTTTGTTTTTTAGGGTGGTTTTTTTTTTTAACAATATTAGCCTCTTTGGTGGTCACTGTGCTTGTTTTGAGAGTTTAGTTTTGTAGCAAATTAAATAGCCATTGACAGCTTAGCTTTGAAATAGATGAACAGCAGTCATTGTAGGCAAGCCTAATAAGTATATGTTTATATATAAGATCCTGCAGACTGGCAAATATTCTTCTTTATGGAAAATCAAGGACAAAGAAACTAAATATCATTTCGTGGCAAGACCTGTTGCCTATTAGTAGTCTGAAGTCTACTTTAAGAGAGTTGGATTGTCTTACTGTCTGGCCATGTTTCCAGCTGAGATTAGCCTTAGGTTATCCACTAGCAAAAAGAGCCTAATACTTACTACTTTCATAGAGTGTAAATGCTACACAAGTGCAAATTATTATTGCCAGTAATTTAATCAGGTGATAGTGACAAATATAGATACTTGTACATTAAGTATAAGTTAAGAAAATCCCTTTTCCTGCTATGTCCTCCTTTTCCAGTTAGGCTGATAACCACTGAGCCATCCTTCCTTTTTATTTTTCTTCTTTCATTCTGCCCCTACATTGTAGAAAGCATCTCAAAACAATTCCTTTCATACCAAAAGGAAGAACTGGACTTCGTTTTGTTTGAATAGAAGATACTAGTTTGCTCATCTGCTTATTTTGTGGTACTGTTGTGGGAGGGTTGGGTGGCAGCAGTAGGTTGTCCATGGCACTGTGGGAGCACTGTGGTTCTTGGTGTCTCTTCTGGCAGAAGCAGCGTGGCACGGCCCCTGCCATTGCATGCTGTCACATGCAGAGCAGACACTCACCTGAACCACTTCAATTTAGGCTTGGAGGGAATCCTGGAACCCAAAGACAGTTGAAAACTGAAGGATTTAAGCATGTAAAAGCCTTGGTGAATCTTCAGTCTTCCTCAAATTGTGTGCCTGGTACATGGGTGTGCAGAGTACCATGAGGTCCTCCTGAAGGTGCTGCAGGTGTGTCCCAGGGCTGAGTCTGAATCTGCCTGAAGTGAGCACAGTTTTCTTGTCAGGTGTGAGCAGGGAAGGTTGGTTTGACAGCTCTTCTGAGAGTCCTCATGAAACCTAAGCTATTAAGCTCTCCTAAAATACAGATAAGTAAGGAATACTAATACAAATTATAAAGAGGATTTTGACAGCAGTACCTCTGTGCGTGAGCATCGTGTGGCTCTTGGTCTGTTCTACGCCCTACAGTTGAGAAACAGTGGAAGAGGAGGTTGGATTTCTGTGGGCACGAACTATGGGAAAAGGAGGAGGAGCGGTACTTGTAAAGGGTATTTGCTTCTTGGAATAAATAATTCGTCTCACCATAATATCCCAAACCTCCTCATATCTCTGAAAGATTTCTGAATGAGCTTTCAATGAACTCTTAAGAACCAAGATTGTCTAGTTATGGTAGTACAGAGCTCTGTGTGTATTAATCAGTCTCTCAGAGATGGAAGATGTAAAAGATCCAATAATACCTCACACAGTCAATATATCTTTTTGAAATGAATTCCAATTCCTATCTTTTACCAGTAAAAATGAGAAGGGAGCATATGCAGATGTTTAGCCTGTGTGTTGCTTTGCAGAACTATTCCATGGTTGCACTTGATGATCCTAAAGGTCTTTTCCAACCTTAATGATTCTGTGATTATATCAGCAGACTGCAGATGAATAATTAAAATGTATAATGCAGGCTGTTCTGTCAGTGTGTTTGCTGAGTGGGGTTGACCTCTATTCTTCGTCATGATACTAAGCGAGTTCATAAACTGTATGTAATGTATTAATAGTGATTTGAAAGCTATTTCAAAGTATTACATGAGCATTTACAAATAAGAGTGCCTCATCCAACTCATAGACAAGACAAGGAGCAGCTGCAATTGCTGTAACTGCTGCTGGAACCTAGGCAAATTAATTTTGGAAAAATTGTATATTTTCCAGTATCTCTGTTCTCAGTTAGTCTGCGAACAAACAAAAAAATCCCTGGCAGAGCACTCAGGCACAGGAAGATTTGAGACCACCCATTCTGGTTAGTCTCTGTGTTTTTACCACTTTTTCTCCATTATAAGTTTCCTTGGGCCAAAGAGACAGGTGTCACAGTGCACAACTTGTTAGCATTTTGCTTATTCGGGAGATGCCCTCAACCCTTTCAAAGTACCAATGAAAATAATAGTCGCTTCCTTAAAATAGAAGGAAAAAAAAGTATATTTCTGTTGAAGGCCCTGTGACACTATTTTCATTAACCTATTCTGCCAACTCTGCTGGTGTTAGCAGTAATTCTGATACAAGGAGAGACGCTTTTACATCATCAGGGTGATATAAACAGAGGCTGCATTAGAACAGTCATAAATTTCCATTTAATTGCAATCACAAAAATATCAAGCAGAAAAGGGCAATCTGAGATAACAGTGGGAGTGGTACTGCCAAATTCAAACCAGTGAACATAGACCAAGGAATGGTAAGGGAAAACACTGAGAAATTTGGATAGTGCTTCTTTAAGGGTTTAATTCAGAAATTAATATATTCCTTTTGGTAAGTGTGTGATTTTTATTTTTTTTTCCTTAATGCATGGCAAGCAATTTGACATCATCTTGCTACCCTGTTTCAAAAGGATTTTGTGACAGCACCTGTGCTGTCTGCCTTGATCCAAAACCTGAATTTGGGAGTGTTGAAAAAGTAAAGGTACAATTCCTGCTCTGACGGTGCAGTGGGCCTTAGCTTCTCCATGAGCTAGTTCAGATATAGAATATAAAAAATATAAGCTAACCATTTGTGACAGAGTGTGACAGTGTTCACAGCCTACTCTTCCTGTATAGGTGATCCCTTGTATTCAGAAAGAAAGTGTTAAAGAATCATCAGAATATGGCAGGGGGCAAGGAGGAGATAAAAAAAGCAACTACATCATCGAGGTGATAACTTTTGGTTCCTGATAATTCTGCGCCTGTGCTTGTGAGCAAGGGAGGTGGAGTAGCCTGGTTCCAGCCATGTTGCTCCCTCTGGAGTCTCCAGTTGTACTTGATATTTATGCCTTGGTAAAGGGTATGTCACATGGCAAAAGGGTAGAAATGGCCAAATGAAATGTCTCTTCATTTTAAAACAAATAAAATTACTGTCCTTCAGTAGCAGTCTGCAATAGCAAATGTGGTAAGTAAACAATGATAATGTTAGCTGAGATGTTCTGCGAGGTGTCTGCAAGGATATTGTAATAAACTTTTCCATTATTGGTTTCCCCAAACAATTTGCAGTCTAACAGCACTGAGGGAGTGCAGTAAACAGAGCGGGTTCAGTGCTGCATTGTAAATGTTTCCTGGAATAAATAGGAAATAAAACATTTTTTGAACAAGAGAAGGGGAGAACTTTCAAGTCAAGCAGCCTCACTTCATCCATGTCCCTTTGCTTAGTGTTCCCTATTGTCTGGCTTTCTACCTTCAGAGGCGCCCTGGCTCTAGGAGCCAAGTAGCCTAGGGATTTAAATAGCATTTAGGTCCTCAGAATCTGGGTCATGTTTGGGATGCTGTTCTGTGCACCAGAAGTGGTGCGAAAACATGATACGAAGTTGGGAGTGAACGAAGGAACAGAGAACCATGATTGCTCAGTGGATCAAAAGGGGAGAAATCCAGGCATGCGTGTTCGGAGAGGCAGAAGCCCCATTTGTAGAAGAAGCTAGTGGAGCACAGCAGTTTTATCTAAGCTTTCAGTGTTGGCACTCTCTCCTCTGTTCCTCTGTTTTTGGCTGGTGTCTTGGGAGAGACGTGTGAATGTGATGCAGCAGCGGGGTGGGAACTTTGAAAGAGGATGGAAGATGGGAAACGGAAGGAGCTGGCCCAAATGAGCAAGCTGCACTAGTTCTCTAGTACAGGATGCAGAAGTTGTTTCTCACACTTGGATAAGGAGGCTTGAGCTCCTGAATGGCAATTACCAATTCAGTCTATAGGTAAAAATCATTCTTCCAGCTACAGAATTTTTCCTCCTCTGTCCCTTTAAGCAAGCCTTTATCGTTGACATCACACAACAAATCCAGCTTTCCTTTTGTCTTGAGTTGTTTGAATCCACTGAAATAATAAAGGATTTGTGGGAACTGCTGCTTTGCATCTTTTTTTTTTTAACAAATTGGTGCCAAGATTTATATCTATGCCTAAGATTCAGAATGCCATAAGGAAATAAATTAGAACAAATTTTTTTTCTATGACTGTCATTTATTTGTCTGTTAAAATTAATTGATTGTAAGTTTACAGGATAGATTGTCTCTTAATTTCATCAACGAGTTTCAGAAATTACCTGTGACAGGAAGGCTACAGTTGCAGCTTTCAAGACTGCTGAAATAACACTTTTAGAAGTATCATCAAAAGCAGATTGAAGCAGTTCTCCCATACTGCTATTAAACAGCAGTTTAACAGCCTGGGCACTGATGCCAGGAAAGAGCTGTTGCATAAGGCTGACTATTATATGAAGTTCCTAGTTTGAGACTGCTTTCCTTTTATTTGTATAAGTAAATTTTAAATCTGTACTCTGATGTTAGTCCAAACAGATCTCACCAGATATAAATAATGTGGTCCCGCATAGCAATGGTCCTGGTTTTATTTAGGATTTAGGTTGCAGTGTTCCAGCTATGGCTGGATGCCTTGAGGGCAGCATCAGGCTTTCTTGTCTTCAGAGCTGAGTGCTGGCAGATAGGGCTTCATAAGACTTAGCTGTGACTTAAACTCAAAGCTTCCCAGAAGCATGGGCAAAAATACATTTTGCCATCCTGAGGGTGACAAGCCAGGGTTTTCCTGCTTTAGGAAGGGTGAATGAAAGCAAAAGTACATGGAGCTGGTCTGAACAAGCAACATTCCTGCTCTTCCTGCAGGGTAGGAAAAGCAAAGCTGGGAACTGCTGCTTTTTAGCAAAGGCCTCCCCAACCATTAGCTCAAACATCACAACCTTTTAGTTTTCAATAGGAACCTTGCTTTCCCAGGGCTCTGTTGGAGAAAAAGGGAACAGTGAGGCATCAGAGTTAGATGTTAAATGAGCTGATGGTAGTCCAATATGAAAGAGGCTACGCAAATGTAAGAGCATTTCATTGTGTAAAACTGATGTACTTGTAATTGCATCTTTAATTGACTGGTATTACTGTCCTTGATGTTGGGTTTATTAGGAGCAACGGTATGCCTTTTTGTAAGGGCATATTTATTGGCAGTGTCTTTTGGAGTCTTGAGAATGTACAGCCTTAAGTTTCCTGTTAGAAGGCATAAATTTAACAAAATAGCATGCAGTCTAATGTTGAATTGTTCCGGAAAATTAAAATGAGGCTGTGTTTAAACGTGCACCGTAATCTGGCATAAATTTGTGCTCTCCTTTGACGTTCTTGTGCTGCTATTCAGTGTGTCAGTGCTGTGACCGAAGCCATCACACAGCACAAGAGCTAAAGGTGACACTTCAGGAGAGTTGACAAGGGAGAGGATCACTTCTACCACTGACAGTGTGGATTTATGACCGTCTAAAATGACTTTGTAACAAGAACCTCAGTGATTTATTTTTTTTTCCTCATAATTTGAATAGGAAATAGCTCCCTCTGACCAGTATTAGTGTTGCTTGGATTGCTGCTGTTCAGGAGCCAGCTTTCTAGCCATGTGATTTCATGGAACTTGGATCTAAGATAACTTTTCTTTTTCCATAACTTCTTCAGTTGGAATATACACCTGAATATCTAAATGCTTTTTCAAGGACCTTTTTCAGATTAAAGTTTTATGTTTTACTCTGTTCATAAATTTTATGCTTTTATATTAGTTTCAGGATTTCAAAGGGATGTATAAACATTAGTAAAACATTTCACAAGTTACAAATGATGTACTATTGTTATTCTAGTACTGTGGCTAGAGAAATCTGAGACCTTGTGAATTATTCAAATGTATGTTATAAGTCTGCAAGTGAGAAACAGAGAGAGCCTACACAGATGAGTGCTATCAGCTCTGACAGACATTGAGATCAGTCCTGCTTTGAAAAGGCTCCCAGCCAGATGACCTTGTAAGGTCTGTTCCAGGCTAAATTATGAATGCACATGCATGGCTGGGGTGCAATGCCTCCTCAGTCCTGAATGCAATATAGATGTATAAGCAAATAGCAATGTGTGAGTTAAAAAAGCTAAAGAGAAGCAGAAGTGTTATATTTCTTTTCATAATCTAGTAAGGAAAGAAACTTTCCTTAAGGGTAGTTATAATTCAGCCTTCTGTTGCAAATGCAACAAAAATCAATTCTTCAAAAATAAACTTGTGTAAATTCAAACTTTTGTCCTTCTTGTAAGTGACACCAATCAAACAGAAATTAATCATGTACAGTGGGAAACTGGTGATGACTGTGTTCTACCATGGCTCTGCTGAGCAGAGCTGAAAAACTGTTTAATATAAATATCTTCCTTTTACTTTATTGCAGTCATGTATCATTTATGGTTTAGGTGTTGCATATTTCTTTCTTTTTTTTAATCTTGAAAGAAAATCACAAGAAGAAAAACATTAACATTCTGGTTAACTGCATGTCTCAGGACCTAGCTTAAGTGCCATTTGCCAATATGAATGTTTTGTCACTCAGACACTGACGATACAAATATCCTCTACAAAAGTATTTATTACAGATTCCCTTTGTAATTTATTGCTCCTGAGTATTGTGTAGTAGTTGCAGTTTGAAAGGAAAATTATATAGTGAAAATCATTTTCAGTGATTTTTTTCCTGTGGTTTTATGCTTACTTTTTTCACTAATCCTGCTGAAATCAGTAACCTGTTATGGATATTCCAATAACTAAATCTGGTAATATTTTTAAAAGCATTTGGTAATAATTTGCACAATTTTTTTCTGGTTTTAATGCATTTTACTTTAATGTACTGCAAATAATGAGGGGTACCATGATAGACACATTAAAATATACAGAGGAGAGAAAGCATAAAAATAATTTTAGATAGCAACAACATTGCTTTTTTTTCTGATTCCCGAAAGGCATTCCAAAACCTGCTTGGTCTGCGTTAGTACGCTGTCCAGTGGCATGCGGTTGGACTTGTAAGGCAAAGCTTCAGTACTGAGGATCCAGTGTCCACACTATGTGTGTTTTGTAGGTTTTACTTTGGGCTAGCTCTTGTCTGGCTCAGTTTTACTGAAAAAGAATCCATTTTATGCTGTCTGAGAGCATTCGGTGATGTGAAGCAAAGCATGGTAGATAGAGATGATCATGAGACTTGCTTCAAAAAGGCACACCTAATTTGCGGTAAAATGCTGGTGTAAACGCCCTTTTCATTCACTGTGAGAGAGGAGCCTCGTGCTGTCTTTTCTTCCTCTATACACAAACACTAAAGCAAATTGAAAAAACTTTCAATGATTATCATTTTGCTACAGACTTGACTAATAACTATGGATATGACAAGAAATCATCAACGTCATTCATTGTGGGATCTACATCTGTCGTCATTCATGCTTTTATTGTGCCACAGTCTGTCTGCGGGCATTTTCAGTTTTGTCAGTAAATGCTGAGGAGGAAAAAAGAGAAATCACTGTTGAGTGGTAAAAGCATTATGTGTAATTATTTGGAGTTATAAATAGTAGCAGCTACATTTAGCTGTATAAAAAGGTTGTAGGATCCCTTTAGTTGGCTGCTTGGTTTTAGTTGCAAAACAGAATAATTTGTTTTAATTCCTAAAATTATATATACTTCAGAAATTTTACAGCAGGTATTCTCTGGAGCTTTGCTTCAGTACATTTGTTGCCAGGTTTCTCTTGAGCTCGGTGAGCTGGTAAAGCTTTCAGGCTCATTCGGTAACCGTCCTTTTGGGTTAGCAGGTTAATTGTGTTTCAGCTTTTGTGGCAGGATTGTGCACGAGTTGAGGAGAGGGAATAGTTTCTTTGGCTGCCCAGGTGCGAGGGCCAGTTAGCTGGCTGGTTACCTATGCTTGAGCAGCCCTGCAGGGACTGCTGCTGCAGGCTGGGGCTGTGCAGGGTCTGGCCATGTCTTGTTCAGCCCCTGCTCTGCCCTGGCTGGTGACTGTGAGGAGCCCAAGCTCTTCCTGGCTTGCACGCGGCAAAATGTGTTCAGTTCTGGGAGGGTCTTGCTGTAGTATGGAATAGAGGAGAGAAAAGTAAGAGAGTGGTAGGAGGAGCCCCTATGCCCCATCCCTGGAAACATTGAAGGTCAGGTTGGACGGGGCTCTGAGCAACCGGATCTGGTTGAAGATGTCCCTGCTCATGACTGGGGGGTTGGATTAGATAACCTTTAAAGGTCCCTTCCAACCCAAATTATTCTATGCTTCTATGATCTGTTTTGAAAGTCATAAAGAAGCTCTTAGAAATTATGGATGTGTATATAAAATTTTCAGTAGATGCTGTTATGTGCGTGTTCAAATGGGTGTTCTTCCAAATTTCTAAGCAAAATGTGGCATTACAATGATAGGTTTTTTTGTTTTTTTCCCTGAAATTTTACTAACAATGAGATACAAAATAATACAATCTTATTTTAAATTGGAGTTTCAAATTGTATAGATTTTCAAGCTATAAAGTAACAATTCAATTAGCAGTAGCTAGAATGCTCTGGGAAAATACATATCTTTATCAGCCCTGAGGGTTGAGTTACACTGAACCAATGCGTTTTTCATCATAGTTTTTAGTGGCAAATCATTTACTGTGCAGTACAAACCCATCAGGTTGCATGTTTTCCTAAGACCAATACAGTTTCTGAGCAAGACGTTGATTCTTCTGCCACCATGTGGTTATCTTGTTTAGAATCAACGACCATTTTAAGAAAGACGCACTACTGTGTTTTATATAAAAACTGACTATAAACTGTCACAGTTGTTTAATTTTTGATGGTCAGACTTTGTTAACTTATGCTGTCCTCTTTGTAAAGATTAAACTTCAAAATACCTATTTAGAAGAAAACGTTTTATTCAGTAAAACTGTGTCTTTTCATCTGCGGGGATTTACTGTAAGTTACGTATTCCTGCTCTAGGCTTTTTTCCTGTTGAAAAGAAGTAATAAAGCTCTTTCTTTGGTATTTTAGAACAGGATTTGTTCCTACATTTTGAAATCAAGAGTGAAATTGGGAGTTTCCAACTCCACAGTTGAACTGTGCTGATTAAACCTTTTTTCTTTTTTCCCCATTTGCTACAATGTATTAAAAGTTAGGCTTTGCTGAAAAAGTAAGAAAATGCCCACTCCCTATTTAACAATTTTCATTTCAGTGGGAGAGGACTTGCAGAAACATGTTTGCAGATGGATTCCTTGAGACTCTTTGCAGCAAATTCCCTTTTTATCTATTCATAGGATTCAAAATTGGACCGTCAATATGACAACCAAGAAAAGTAAGAAAGGCCCGACTTGGCATGCTTTGTAAAAGGGTATCTACATGTCAGACCTATTACTTTTCTTTCTGTGCTATTTTCATACAACTCCTTCAGATTTCTTGTCAAAATAACCAGCTGCCATAAACCCCATGATTATTACGTAAGCCATGCTGCTACTGAAATACTCATTAACATGGGAAGGTACATGTCATTTCACACCATGCTTTGTCTGAAATTATACTTTTTGTTCTGAATAAGCTTTTTGCTTCTACTCCTCTGTAATAAAAGATATTTTTAGTAGAAGGGATGAAACTAAGTTTGAATGTTGAAGTATGGGGTATATGTGTGCAGGCAGATTTGAAAGGTGTAATTAAATCGCTTCGCTCTTTTTTTATTAACTCTACTGAATGTTAACTCTGAGGCTCAGTCATCTCCCTCGTACTGTTAATGTAGTTAGAATATGTTCAATAATAAAACCTGAGTCTTTTAATTGATTTTGCAGGTTTTGAAACCTTCAGTAAGTCAACCTCTCTAGACGAACAGCCTTAGCAGTTGATTCTTGGTGCTCATTCCTTTGTGCTTGAAGCACTAGGTCTTATTCATGTATTAATCAACAGAGCTCTGTCGTGAGGCATTTTTTAGGTCATGTTTTGATAGACCCACGCACCTCTCTGGAGGTTTTCTTGGATGCATTTGAATACATTTCTACTGTGCTGATGGACATTGTGTGGATGTATTGAAAAGGCTTCAAAATTGTTTTGCAAAATACAATGAAAGATGTTTCGCTGAAGAAATAATGATTTTTGCGAAGTGCTAGCACTTTCCGTGTGCACTGGAAGCAAATTCCATACTGCTGAGTATTGCTTGGGCAGATAAGAAAAGTCACCACAGCCAAAACGATTCAGCAAAGTTTGTAAATGCTAAAAAAACTTGATTTAAAGAGCCAAAAATATAATCCTTTTACATTTTCTTTAAACTAGGTCATAGAGCTGTTCAGGAGCAAATCTTTAGAGAATCTTTAAGTGAGTTCTGCTAAACAAAAAAGGTAGTGCAGTCACCTGAAACAAATAATATGCTCATTAATGCTTTGTGGATGTGAGCTTTTTCAGCAGGGTAATGTAATTTTTCTTTCTGGAGTTCCTATTTGAGAAACAAACTCCACATTCAGTTCACTCTGCAAAGGAAACCCATTAAAGCAAGTGGCAGCACAACACTGCAACTAATAACACCTTATATTATCATGTGTCGATGTCACAGATATATGTCTTAGATATAAACTGAGCTGCTTCTATTAATTTAAAATTTATTTAATATTTTTGCATGTAATTGTTGTCTGTTTAATTTTTGTCAGGTGGTCTGTCCATGTAAATTATAGTATTCTTTGAAGGCAGTTTGGCAAGTTACTTACAACTAGATGAAAAAAAAAAAAATTGAAATCTCGTTGTGCCTATTAAATAATTAAGAAAAAACTATGGTAATTGACACATAGATAATTGAAAATTAGCTTGAATGTTTTTTCTGAAAAACCACTCCTGTTAGCTTTTTATACTAAACATAGCTGAGTTTACATGAGTGGCTGAGGATAAAAATTTTGAGGTAATTAGAACAAGTAGCATCAGTTAAAAAATAATACATTATGCAACTTACGGGCGTATAAAATATGTCATGGTTGCTTCTCACTGACATAAGGTGAAGTTAGGTCCTGAAATTTCTAATTATATGTTGGATCATAGCTTAAAGCCTTCAGGGATCTTTTATCATTTATGAGGTATATATGGACTTTACACTTAGAACTGCAAGGTTTGTTCAGCTTGGAGCCTGGAAGGATGGGATGTTTGAATTGCCAAGTTCAAAGGCTTGTTTACCTTGATTATGAATCCTCTTATTTTCAAATGCCCAGGATTTTTATAGCTCCTGTAATCTTCATACTTTAGTAATTGACTTGTTTGTTTATCTTCTATGATTTTAAACATTAAGATACTGTCTTAGTTTTTAGAGAGGCTATGTTTCCCAGGAATTCCCCTGTCTCAGAAGTTCCTTACTTAAAATTTCTAAATGTTAGTTCAAACTTGTAGTAATGCAGCAACAGTTGGAAGCAGAATACTAGTTCGTGGACTGTCACTAAACTGAAGTAGTCCTGAAAAACCTCAAGCACCAAGAGGAATAGATTTTCTGCAACAAGGAAAACAAAAATACTTCTGTGTGTTTCTGCCTCTTAGGATGTTTGGTCATGGTTTTATACAAGAGACCCAAAAGTTATGCCTGTGTTTAACAGAATAGGTAAAAGTTAGTAATGAAAGGAGTAATGCACTTGCAAAATAGAATTTACATTAGTAAAGTTTATGAGAGAGAACTTCTATGCGGGTAAATTTGCTTTCTTATGCAATCCTCAAAATTCCACAAATCAGATGTGATTATAAATTTGACGTGGAGAGGAGGGCACAGCAGAACTGTATGCAGAGCAGTAGAACTGAGTAGAACCCTTCGACATCAGATTTGACTGTGTACCTACCTACGTGTGCCCATAAAAACATGTCACATAATATGTACATTAAATAAAAATGTTCAGCCTGTCTTTCTAAAATTTTGCTTCAGTGCATCAAACATCCACATCGCTGTGCTGAAGTCGCCATTTAGGGACATAAGTTCAGCCAGGTCTGGAGAAGTCCCCATACAGTGTGCTGCTTCGCAGCTTGGTTTCTGCAGAACTTGAGTCCAGCTTGAGCTGTAGGGCTCTCCACAGCTCCTTGTATGTATTACATGGGCAGAAATGCGGAGCCTTCATTAGAGAGCTGATCTTACTGCTGCAAATGAGTGTTAAACTGTGCAGGCACTGTGCTTAAAAATATTCCTGTGTACTGATCTTCCTTGAAGACTAGTGAATGAATCATGATCTGTTAGAAATATGTGATAACCGAAAATAAAACAAAATCCTGAACTCCTGTCTTTCATGAAAAATATCTCCTTTCACAGTAAAACATACACACTAAATTTAAAAAATTGATTCATCTATCTGCCTGCCTGCCTACTACATTGTAATTTATATATAAAAATCTTGCCAGCTTTTATATGTACTATTTTCTTAGCCCTAGGTAAGGAGGAGGGGAAAAAAAAAAGGGAAGAGGGCAGTGACGGCCAAGTCAGTGTTAGTGAAATCGTAACTTTTATAGATAGGTTTTTAGAAATAGGTTTTTACTTTTTATTTAGATGCCATAGTAATGTACTACTTAAAAGACATTGTATAATATTTTATTGAATATGACTTAATTTTTAGGATGCTGATGTGATAAGAAAACAGATATTTAGAAGATCATAGCAGTCACCGTCAAGTTAAGTTATATCAAAAGATTTTGGGTATCAGTCCTAGCTTTAAGCAGTAGTGAGTTTTCTTGTTACCTGCATTAACTCATTTTGTGTGTTAAGCACTTTAATTATTGTGTAGTATCCCCTGTTGTTTTTATTGGTCTTGCTCTAGCTTCTGCTTTTTTATTTGAATTTTTCTAAAGGACTTTTCCATGATATAAAAAGAAGATACTACCTAAGAAACTTTTATCTTGCGCATAGACGTTTATACTACAGATCACATGACAGTAAATGAATTCCTATAGTTTAAATTGGGGAGGAAATGTTGTAGTCAGATCATTGGATCGAGTATTCTAAACTCAGATTTTGGGGGGGTATAGTCCTGGTTTTGTCACTGATAGTCTGTGTAGCTAAAATTAAGTAAGTCAGCAGAGGCTACTTGGAGGATAATTGCTGGAGAATGGATGTGAACCTTGGATATACTTGGGTTTTGACTGGTCAAGGCCCAGAGCAACTTGCTTTACCTGGATCTGCTTTTTGACCCAGATCACAGGGTTTTGACCAGAGACCTCCAGAGATGCCTTCCAGCCTGAATTACCCTGTGGTTCATGAAAACGGTGTGTGAGAGCGAGACAGTAATTTTCACTTGACATTTAATTATGGTTTGGATTGATGATGATCTTCAAATAAAATAACACTTTATAGGAAAAATGATGTTGTTATGCCTTCTAAATACATAAGACAGTTTTTTTAGAAATTTTATATCATTTTGCGACCAAGCACAAAGGACAGCTGACTGTCATGAGCGTTCAGTCAGAATCACAAAAGACAGGCAAAGAGGATACAGGATTAAGTTAGGTAACCAGAGAGATGGTGATTACGAAGTTGTTAACTTGTCTAATTCTGTAGCATATCTACTACATGTATAATTTTCTTAGGAACAAACCAAAGTGATGTATGTGGATCCCATTGCGTTTTTATTTAGCTAAGCAAATTGTGATACTAGTTTCCCTCTGAAAAACACAGCTATGCTGTGTATATATATAGTGAAAATAAAAGCACTTGGTAGGTATTGTTAGATCTGTTTTAGGTGTCACAGATGTTTCTGAGATTTCCATTGGCTTTTATCTGCAGCTGATTTTTGATAACCAGTTTCTGCCCACCTGGGAGGTGGTGGAATCTTTAAAAGTAGTTGTAACGTGCTACAGAGTGAAAATATAGTTCAAGAACAGAGATATAAACTTAAAGCTACTGAGGATGGGCTAGTACCCTTTGTATTTCTCATGTTATGGGGAAAAACATCACAGGAAAAAAAAAATGTCCTTATTTAGTGATCAAGCAGGAGGATTCAGGGAAGCGATTATCTGATACTAGGCATAAGCACCATGTCAGTGTCAAGGTGCTTAGAAATGATAGGAAGAAAATTCTGGATGAAGACTGTGAAGGCACCATGCATGGGTCATCTGCTGCAGGTTTTCTGGCTGGCCTCGGGGATGTCATTCGATGTCTCAGTGCCTCTTGGGTAAAGCCCTTTGAAATGCAGCAGTAAAAAAGCACTGTTTCAGAGATACTGTGACTACTACCAGCAGTCACACACAGTCACTGCTGTTGTTGTAGTAACCGAGTTGGGCTGGTTATGAAGGCAAGTAGGATGTCAGGGCAAGGCTATATACTCTAAATGTGTTTTTTCATGTATTTGTGATATATGAATAATAGTATATGCATGGGATAACTTCTGGATGAGTCAACTCCCTTATATATATGGATTTATTAGGAGAAATCACTGGCCTATGCTTCCTTAGTAATTGTTTGATTTGATGTTATCTGCCTTACTTGTACATTATTCTGAAATGAAAAATACCATTTTTCTAGTATAAAGCATTTTATTTTATTTATGTAGCTTTTTATAATTTTACCTATCAAAGATTCATTGCATTGCTGGACTATATTCCCAAAGTTTGAGCTGGCATAGTAACTGTGATCAGTGCATAGATGATGAATACACAAATCCTTGAAAGATACTATAGAGTAGAGAAAACCAGCCATGTCAGTTCCAGCTGTCATTCGTCTGAGACCCAGGAGTGGAGGGAAGGGGAGAATCAATACTTTCCTTCTTCTATATGTGTAGAGACAGATTTTTTTTCTGTGCTTGTGATTTTTACAGTAATAAACTGCCAGGAGTTTGGAATTATATCAGAGTCGGTCCCTGACCAAGACCGTTATATTTTAGCATGTACCCAGTTAATACCGGGGGGGGGGGGGGGAGAACAGTTGTTTTAGAGGTAGCACTCCTTAAAGAGATGAGTGGTAGGCTGAAACTCAGTAGTATTTCAGTAGCTATTAGTGGGAATTCACGCTCAGGTTGTATGTATGACCAGACAGGTGATGTTCTGAAACGTCAGCATGAAGTTACACATTGTGGGAATGAAAAGAAGATAAAAATGTCATATAAATAAAAGTAGAGATGTTCCCTGGTCTGAAGCCAAGTGCTTCATGCATCTCAGGATTGCTCCATTAGTTTAAAAACTTGTAAATGCCCAGGTCAGTTTATTTTGATGGTTCCATGTTCTGGAAAGTATGATTCAAAAAGTGCTTCTGGTGCCATGGTGGAGCTGCACACCTCTTTCATTGCTGATGGTGGGCGGCAGTGATTTGCTGCTCTGTGTGTATTCAACAGGACAAATGTCAAATGGAGATCTTAGTACTTTTAATTTGTGATGCAGCTTTCTAAATCACCTACAATCTATTTTCATCGAACCCGCAGTTCTGGCACAATAATCATAATGGTTAAAATGGCCTCTCTTAAACTAAGATTTATTTTTGCCCTTAGTTTCCAGGAATGCTTTCTGTCTTGTTTTCCTTGCTTCTGGTAAAGATAAATACAATGCAGAGAGGGGCTCATATTCATGATTTTGTGTCTGTCTTTCTATCTAAGGGACAAGTGTAATTTGTATTGCTTGCTGGAATAGATGCTGGAATAATTATTTTAAATAAGTTTAGATGCTGCTATTAATAGTTAATTAATAATACTAGTCTGCTAATGCTCAGATGAATGCTTTCTTCCCCCTGATGTTCTGTGTGGGCTGACTGAAAATTGCTTAGCTACATCTAATTTTCTTGGCCCATTTCTGTGACTTCTTTCCCATCATGAAACAAGGGATATTGTGCGTACTAAGACGATATTCTTGCATGTAGGGGAATAAGCAAACTCATTCTGCAACGTGGTCATGGTGGTCCAACTTCCTAAATATGGGCAGCTATTCTGAATACCTCTGCTTTTGGATATAGGATTTAAAACACATTTCATGTAACTGAGTTCAGACAGTTTCACTGTATCTTACAAAATCTGTACTTTCTAACATAAGTTTACTGTGGTGGTCTCAAAAATGGAGGATCACAAAATCACTACTCGCAAATGACTGGTTTGGATTCACTGTGTCATATTAGATTTTCAAATTCAGTGTTTTCCAAAGTACACTGAAAAGAAAGGTTTGGTTTTGTGTGTTGGATGGGGTGTTACTGGGGGCTTTGTAACAACTCCAGGACAAGTAGTGAAGAGTCACTTGAAGATATTTTTTGAGTACTTGAATCTTAAAATGCTGTGTTTCTGTTTCCTTGCCTTTCTTTTATACGTGTTAAAAACAATCTTTAAATGTTTTTTTCCTTTGTTATTAAAATCTTTTGTTTACTCTTTTTTGGGTGTGAAAGAAAGAAAAAGGCAGACTATAAACACTGCTTTATTTAGTCTGAATTATCTTTAAAAATTGGGTTTTTTTTAATCTTTATTTCTGTTTCTCAAAAGGCATTACATATTTTTATTTGGCTACTGGCATACTAATGGCAAAGGTAACATTAAAGGAAAGTTCAGAGTAATCTTTTCAACATGTAAGAATACATTTGATTTTTGATAAATACTTACTAAAAGAAGAAGGAATTTCTGACAGTAAAGTTTCTTTCTAGTCTGAGGGATGATCTCTGTCTTAGGGCATTTTTTGTTTCCTTATTAATGAGGAAGCTTCATTTTTTTCTGAATTGAAATAATTGTAAAAACCTAATTCATGAGGGCTGTGATGTGTCATATGGGTAGTCGTCAGAGGCTCCGGCTATATTGTCAAATTACTTTGAAAAAAAAAAAAAAAAGAAAAAAGTGGGAGCTTCTCTGTAAAGTCCATTTTCTAAAGACAGGCAGTGTTAAAAGGATTTTTTCGAGGAACTTCTGACACCTTCTTAGGTAATTCACGCTTAGAGAAAATAAGTGGGAAATCAAAATCTCTTTGAAACCTACTTGGAAATGTTGCCATATGTCTTAGTTTTCTTGAGATTATACAAGTTTAAGAAAAAAAGGAGGGAGGAAATAAATAAAGAAAGAAATCCAGCCTCCAGCTTTCAACTGCCACATCTTTCAACCAGACAGTTCTGGGGTCTGTTAAATCAAATCTCCATACACCACACTTCCCAACTTGTGAATTGATAGGTGATACAGCTTCCTGTAGTGGTATTTTAAGTTTACCATGGGAACAGCTAAATCAGTGACAGCAGCAATAAGGAGCACTGAATATATATATTTTTTTTTAACTTTCAACCAGCTGACTTTCACATCCTTATTCAGCAACCTGATAAGGCTAAGTTAAAATGAATTATGTAGTGTTTGAATATGAGCAGAGGTGCTTGGGAAACCAAAGGGGACAGAAGGGTTTTGAGATCATGGGCTGTGACTTGAATTATTTAAGGAAAGCTTTTTCTAAAGTGTCTGCTATCTCTCTGTTAATAAACAAAACAATAAATGGAATGGCGTTTTAGAGGTTAATATTTTACAATTGCTAGAACATTTTGTATCCTTACAGTTTGGACATAGGCAATCAAGGTTTTTTTAATCTCTACTGTAAGTAAATGGAGCCAAATTCTGCTTGTTTTTATATATGTCTCTCTATTCTCTGGTGTAAGTGTAGGGCTGTAATGAAGGATAGATCTTATCCTTCATGTAGCTATGCATATAGAGCATTAAGATGTATGAACAGTGGTCCTTTGTGCTGCAGTCAGTCTCCTTGTCATTCCCTTGGCTTTCCACAGATTTCTGCTTGGATCACATCATCCCTGTTCTGTGCACAGGTTTCCAGATCAGTTTTGTGCTGTTAGTGGCAGGAGAACTTACCCGATGCCTTAGTATGTCCAAAGGTAGTACTGCTGATGTGAAGGCAGGGTTCAAAGGAGGGGCCACAAAAACGGTCAGAGGGCCGGAGCACCCCTTCTGTGAAGACAGGCTGAGAGAGTTGGGGTTATTCAGCCTGGACAAGAGAAGGCTCTGGGGAGACCTTACTGCAGCCTTCCAGTACCTGAAGGGGGCCTACAAGAAAGCTGAAGAGGGACTCTTTACAAGGGCATGTAGTGGTAGGACAAGGGGTAACATCTTTAAGCCAAAAGAGGATAAATTTAGATTAGGTGTAAGGAAGAAATTCTTCACTATGAGGGTGGTGAGACAGTGGAACAAGCTGCCCAGAGAAGCGTGGATGCCCCATCTCTGGAAGTGTTCAAAGTCAGGTTGGATGGGGCTTTGAGCGACCTGTTCTAGCAGAAGGTGTCCCTGCTTATTGCAGGGGGCTTGAACTAGATGCCCTTTTAAAGGTCCTTCCCAACCCAAACCATTCTATGATTCCAAGAATTGTTTTGTTTCTGTTTTCATTGTCTGATTTAGTTTCTGGACTAGGGAGAAAGTTGTTTGGATCTTGAGTAGCATTTGATATCTTTGTGCTGAAGAAGAGAAGAAAAAAATCAGTATTTTTTTTTGAGTTCCATTTTCTTTCAGCTACAGTGTACAGATGCATACCCCAGAATTTAATAAATATTATTCTTGGAAGACTTACAGTTTTAAGAAATGTTAGACGTAGGTTTTCTCCCCCACACATTGTTTCATTCTTGTATAGAGTCTTCACGTGTATTTTGAAAGTCAACCTTCAGTGAGTGCTGTGGAGATTTGTTAATATTGAACGGCTTTTGGTCTTGGGAAGTAACAAAAGTTGATTTGCTGAAGGAGAAAAAATCAGTTAGAGTAATGTAGTAAGATATGGTATGTAACTTGTCTTAGCTTGCTAAGATGGCTTTCTGGTGTGTGTTCTGCATAAACATAGTTTCAATTAGCTTTAGGTGTCATGTATCTGAAGAAAACACTAGTGGGTCTAAAGCAGTATCTATTTTTTGAAGTTAGTTGTTGCAGTGAACTTCGTTGGCTCAGTATCTTTGGGAAGACCTTAGCAAGTCTAACATACTTTCCTTAGGCATGAGAATATCCATTCTCTTAGAGCAGTACAAGGCAGGTATCTAGATCCCTGTGGAAAAAATACAGATCTCGAGTTCTTTTCTGTACCTAACTCTTTTTACATATATATCTGCTAATTCTTGTGTTTGCTTTTGTAATAGGGAGAGTTAACTTTTCTTTACAGCAAAGGAGTAGAAAGGAAATTAATTTACTAATTTAGAATAATCCTAAACTCAAATTGGCCTTGGAGTCTGGGCCATTGACTGATGTGAGCTGCATTGCTTACAGTTTCTCCCCACAGAGAGCAAAAAGAGTATTCTCTGATGTGTTATCTTTCATCAGCCCTAGGTTCATGCATGTTCCTCCTTCCCTCCCTCCTTCCCTTTTCTTTCATGTCCTATTTTTCTCTGAGTTTCTTTCTCCAAAGTGAGAGGATTAAAAGTCTGTCTGATTCCATTTTGGTCATCTCCCAACCCCCTCTCAATTCCCATAGTAAGGCACCTCATCATCCGACATCCCACCCTTCCCACTTGCCAGCTGCTTCCATCAGTAAGTTCTTAAGCATTCTTGAATATTACATCAATGTTACAGAATTATGAAAAACAAATTACATCTCAGTCAACACATCTGTTGCCTCTTAAAAGGCTATTTGCCAATTCTTTTCCTCTGTGAATATACTTTCTTTATTAGAGACTTAATCAGCCATAGGTCAGGAAAAATGGCTCCAGTCCCATTAGATTATTTCAAGCAGCTGATGCTTAAAAACTGAAATTATGACTCTGGAAATTAGGTGCCTAGTTAAGCATCTTATCATAAGCCAGAAGTACTTCCCATTTTACGTGAAATCTTGAGCCACATGTTCACCAAATCACTGAAAATGTGTACATTGATACTGTCTTACGATAGGTTGGAGAATTGGAATTAAATAAAGATGTGAGCACTGGAGGAAGTCTGGAATATCAAGACAAGAGCAAAATCTAGGAACAAGTAAGTTTTTGTAACCCGTTTCAAACACACAGTCTTGTCTTCTACCCCTGTGTGTGTCTCATACAGTAAGATGAACAGTTTGACCAACCCCATACTGATTTGAGAACAGAGACAAATAACATTTTCTGTAATGAAGTTGGGGAAGGTGTCCTCCGCTAGGACTTTTTTCTGTTTTTTCAGTCTTTAGATGTATTCATGTCACATTTTTCAAGCTTTTCTGTATGACCTGAGGGCTAAGTATGTGTTGCTTTGTTTAACAAGAGCCAGGATTCTCATGTTAATTATGTATTTCAGCTAGCGTACTATGCAAAACATCAAATACTGCAAAACCTTACTGGGAGTCGTAGAAAGTAGGAGAGAGATCCCTTTACTATTCTGTTGCTTGAAGACCTGCAAAAGGTAAAATCAGCAGTGCATTTATAAGTAGCAATGTGTTACTACAAATTAGAGCACATGATGGAGCTGGTAGCAGATGGGGCTGGTAGGTCACAAATTCCCTCTACAAAAGTAGGATGAGTTAACACTGTGGTTTCCCTTTCTTACTCTCTTTTTTTATCACTGTGTAGAGTTTGAACAGTAAAAAAAAAATGTATATTGAAATCCAAAAGCAAATAAGAGGCCTTAAAACTTCTCTTACTTAATCTCATCACTGAGAAATACTTGTTCTGCCAATGGTAGGTCATGAGGGTGGTCATCCCCCTGTCCTGTCCCGTGTCAGTCCTTCCCAGTAAAAACCTATATAACACATTCAGGGTCTACTGACAATATGCAAACTCACCACTTGCAATTACCTCATGATGCTGTGCCCATAAGCCTGGTAGGGAGAAAGAACACACTGTTTAGCATGTTTCCATTTTTATCATGCCATAAATATATAGAATTAACATCTAGCAGGGCAGGTAAGTAGTGCTTTAAATATTGTAAGATTTCCATTGCAATCCATGGCACAGCGATTATGCTCTTTCATGTAGCCATATCCAGAAATGCTTTCCTAACTTGTGGTTTTAAACTAGTATGCTGATAATAAATCATATGGGTACTTCAGGGTTTACATAATATATCTATTGCTGTTCTCTGATTGGAAATTAGTAATAATATATTTAGTGTTGAAAGACATAGATGGGAGAGTTGCTTTAATAGCGCCGCTTGTGAGTCAGAGACGTTCTTAATTAAGCTGTTGTATGTGTTTGGTGGGATATCAGAATAAGAAAAATTCCTCCCACCTTTGCAAGACAGACAATGGAAAGAGGGAATGAGTTCTTTTGCTGCTGATTTTTGTCTCTTACAAATGATTGCAAGCACTGGCCGCTTAGGAAATGGGCAAGGTGGGGATGTTGGTAGAGGGTGACAGGATTGTCATAATACGGCCCTTAGTAAGAGATACAAACCAGAAAGAGCAGTGACATATTGGAACACTGGTGAAGCCTGTTATGGGCTACATATTGGACCAAAAAGGAAAAAGTAATGGCAGATGTTACTTACTGGTGGCAGTTAACTGTCTCGGAGAACAGTCCTTTCTAAGGCGATGCATAACACTAATATCTTTCACTTGTTTTACTCTGTTCAACAGTAGAGTTGTGAGAAATGAGAAGTCCAAAGGTTGATTACCTATAGACTCCTACACCTTCTATCCAAGAAAGGAAAAAGTTATCTGTGCAGTTCAAATGAGGTCCTGCTCTTTTACCTGCTGCAGAGCAAAGGAATATCACGTGTTTTAGCATGCAGAACAAATGTATAAAAGATGTAAGTGGTGAAACAAAAGAAGAAACGTGATTAAAGCTGCTTGCAATTATATTAGAAAGCTTCGTCTTTCTGTCAAACTGCCCGGCTGCCATCCGTGAGGTGGCTCTCAGGGTTTCCTTGGTGCAGACCCAGGGCCTCAGGTGGCCATGGTGGGGCTGTCTCTGAGCACGTTTCAATGACACCCTGATCCCAGCCATTCCTGCAAACTGGTAAAAGTTTTACCAGATTTGGCTTCTTGGCTAGATGAAGAGCTGGCATACAGGAGTTCAGATACCAGTGGCAACCAGGTGCTTGTTTCTAACGAGTATCAAGATACTATAGTGCATTCTCTAACTCAAAAAATTACCAAGAATATGTCATAATAACAAGAAATAATTTAACAGTGGCTAGATACTATGGACAACCCTAAGTATGAGCTTACTTCAGAAAATGGAGGCTTTTAAGTTATTTTGAAACAAGAATAGTTTGCTTTCTTGTTTCACTATTGAAAGATTTCTTTCCCACCAATTAATAATTTGAGTATTGTAAATTATTTCCCTAAGCAGACAAAACTACTGTAATTACAGTGAGAAGACAGGTATTTTTTGAAATATGTGAAATTAAACATCCTGAACTATTTGGCAAACAGTGGCTATGAAGATTGCCTCACTCGTTATTTCTAACAACATGTCACAGAATCACTAGGTTGGAAAGGACCTTTAAGATCATCAAGTCCAACCATTAATCCAGAACCACCATGTCCCCTAAACCATGTCCTGAAGCGCCACATCCACACGTTTTTTGAACACTTCAGGGATGGCGACTCCACCACCTCCCTGGGCAGCCTGTTCCAAAATATGTCCTACCGCTTGAGGTCAAATCCTCTTCTGTTTATCAGAACCATTAAGTCTCATCAGTGAGCTCACATGAAGGTATAGAGACTTTTGTGTCTTTCTACTTTAATACTGTTTGGGGGAAGTAACTTCCAAATTTTTACAGCCTCTATTTTAATTTATTGGAAAATATCATTGTCACTATCTGAAAGTACAAGACAAAAGTCTGTAAATAAAATATTAATATATCCCTGTCATTCTGCCTGTACTTGAAACTCCCTCTGGCCTTCCTGAGCATTTTTTGAGTAAAGTATTGAGGATTCAGTGCTTTTTAATTTATACCCAAATCAGTAAGACTAATGGGAAGGTTTCTTCCTGCTTGGCATAAAGGAGCTGCTGTGCAGTCTTCTCTGGCTTTCTCAGTTATTACATAGGCGCTGTGTGAGGCTCTCTTGAATCACAAGCAGTTCTGCAGTGGACTCCCTCTGCCCCATCAAGGATACAAACAAGTAGCTGGTACTTTACTGAGAAACCAATGAAGAAAAAAATTAAAAAGCAAAAAGAATCACATCTCCAATGTAAATGTACTGAAGTTTGTGTACTTCTCACGTCTGCAATGGTGACATCTCAGAATGGTGTCTTTCCCAACCGTAGGTAAGAATATTTCACTGCCACTATTGAAGCACTCTGAAGCCTGAAAATGTGTAAAGTATATCACAGCCTTGAGCTTTGGCAGGGGTGTAACCATTACAAAACGATGTTTTGAAAGCTGACCTGTGCAGGTTATACACATAGGTCCTTAATGTGGTTACATGGAGTTATAAGATTTAATATGCATATTTTAGTGCAAGTGAGCTTTTTTACATGCATTTCTAAGCTTGGATGGAAACAAGTTGTCGCTATTGGAGGGGGTATCTGGAAACGGAATCACCAAGGCAACTCTGAGATTTAGTAGCTTAAAGGCAGGAAGTGGGCTTTATTCCCCTTTTTACCTTCAGATATCATGGCTGTTCTGCAGCTAGCATGTGACTGGGGTATCCACGGGGACCTGTTTAGTTCAAAGCAGCTTCTGCCTTGCTGTGACCTGAGAAGTATGCAAAATTTCTACAATCGCCTTTTCTGTGATATCTTGCTGTGTCTCTGGCCTTCCCCAGCCCCTGGTCTTTTGCACGGTGTACAAGAGGATAATAGTTGCCTTGCTACGGATACTTCAGTAGTTTCTGTGCTGGCAAAAACTTAATTTTTCAGGTTGCCATTCACTCATCTAGCATAACTTACTGCAAAAGGATTCAGGTTGGCTTTTAGCAAAACAGCCTGCTTGCCAGAGTCGTGAAAAAAGATACATGAGTATGTTAGGGAATTTCCATTGCTGGAGGTTTTCAAGAACCATTGGAAAAATGGAAGCTGAGGATGCCTGAAGTACATGAGACCCTTCCCCACTGCAGGAGGCTGGGCTCAGGCATTTCCTAGCTGCCTACCACTTATGCTTCTGTTGTTCTATGGCAAAGGAACAAAGCTGGGGTTGAAACAAGTATTTAAGAAACAACTCTTCTGAGAGACCAGAAACAGCAGTCGTACAAGGTTCTGTTTCATTGAGCTGTATGTAGGTTTTGCAACTATTAGAAAAAGACTGCTGAACTTCTCTGATCTATCACAAACACATGCTTAAAATACTGTCATTTGGGATCTGTCTGGTTTAATACTCACCTCTGGGGAAAGGGCTTTGTCCTGAAATTTTCACAGTGCTTGTTTTCCTTCTTAGCATCACAACACCATTTCCTTTCCAGGAACTGACAAAGGCCAATGGCTCAGGTGTTGACCCGGCAGAGAGGTCAGTTGACCTTGCAGATACTTCCATAGTCTGGGGCTCTGTTAAAATAAACACCACTGAACGGAAGTTCATCTTCCACGGCAGCCTTGACCATAGTGTTTTGTCAATATTCCTTTTTTCCTTGGAGACAGCCAAAGGACAGTCAATATAAGTGTGTGTCACCAGAGTGTTAACGACCTGCGCAAGTGCCTGGGCATGCTCTGAGGAGCACGCTGCAATCCCATTGCAGGATGTGTTTGCAGACTTGCAGCAATAAGGGTAGGGAAATCTCGTCCCAAAGATGGCTTTTGGTCTGATCATTTTTATAATAATCTTACATAATATAATACATTATATTATTATTGTATGTAATTTCTTCATCCAAAAGATCATGTACATTTTTAGCTTTAGGAAGTAATTGATTTAATAGATGTTGCACCTTGTTAGCCTGTCAGGACTTAACACTATCAATACTAACAGCAGGGTATTAATACTACTCATTACTAACATTGCAATAACTCAACATGAACTGAATGTCACTGCCACAAACTAAATTAATTTTCTTTCTGTAAGTTTATCATGTCAAATTGTGGCACAAAAACTGTTCTACATTTTAGAAATTACTATTTTACATTACTAGTTATGACATGAGTAGACCCATTGTGTTCTATGCAGTAAGATGTTTCTCCTGACTAATAGCTTCAGTATTTACTATGTGTAGAATTCATTTCCACCTCTCTAATTTTGATTGCAGATGTATTGACATAAGGGCATTGTGTTTAGAGTGAAGCTGTTCCTCCTCCTAAAAGATAACACTGGAAGACTGAAATAACCTTAGTTAGCACTGATTAATTTTTTAATTTTTTTCTTTTTTTTTTTTTAATCCTGTTGTCTGTGACATCTCCTTTCCAACTGAAAAAACCTCTAAATTCTGCCTTGTAAAAGCAGTCTTGGAAGTTGAAATTTTATTGTAAAAACCTTGAGATGTGAAATTGACTTCTCAGACAGCCTATAATATAGCAATAACTTCCCTGGTCTAGCAATATAACTTCTTTTGCCAAATAATATGTAATGTAAAATTTGTAGTTACAAGTTCTTTATTTCAGGAATACCATATTTCTTAAAATCATTAATGTTAAATACCACCAGTAAAGAAATTGAGAGAAAGTAGGAGGAATCTGTCTCTGATTTTCTTACTTCGTGGATCTGACAGCTGGTTATCTGTAGGAATATGCTACCTTCACCCTCTAAGATGAGGTCAGTATCCCTGTCATCTGTATTGGCCCCCAGGGGTCTAAAAAAAAATGGATGTAGCACCCTGTATTTATATCCATCCTCTACCAGTTGTCCAATCAACAGCTCCTATAAAACGACAATCTGTTCACTAAATATCAGATTTGTTAAACCATGCTGTATGATCGTCTGAAGATCACTACGAGTAATTCCATGTTGTTAATACCTTAAGCTCGTGTAAGTTGTCACTATTTCTGTGGGCACTGTGCAGATGGAGAGCAGAAACTTGTGAGGGCTCATCTTGAAGGCTTTCTTAAGGAAAGTCTCAAAGTCATTTGAAGGAGACTTGTGTTTGAGCTCATATGGGAGCTAATCCTCCCTCACCCCTGGCCGCAGCTGGGGCAGCAGTGGTATTTCACCTTGTTGCTTCAGGTACCAGGCTCCATGCTCCTGGTTTTGAATGGTTGGTTCAAATTATTGCCAGCCAGCAAGGTTGGGACATTTCTGAAAATGAAATCAGACCTCTCACGTGCTGAAATTACAGTCAGACCTTCAGGATTTATGAGACTCTAGTACTTCTGGACTTTGTTTTCTTTATTAAGTGAATTGAATGTGAAAGTATTTCCATTTGAAAGGGTGTGGGGAGTTACTGTTGTCCATTCAGCTTTGAGTGAGCTAATGAATGGATTCATGGTAATAAATAATGTGGAGAAGGTTTGAACCATGTGTAAATAATAATTTCTTTTAAAAAAGGAAAGTAAAATAAGCCCTGAAACAAAAATGTTGTGCCAGTCTCAAACTCACTCACTTTTATCTGTTTGCATGTTAAGGGAAGTCTTTAAATACATATAGGCAGAATTTCTCTTTTAGACAAGAATTTAAGCATTTAAAGGTAAGCATGTGTTTGAAGGCAAATAAATTTGAGTCTGAGCCCATGCTACAAAGCCACCCACCAGATTTGGTCTTGATATACTTTAAGATGCAATTTTTTTCTTCAGTGCATTCAGTAAATAGCTCATGTTAACAGACATGGCTTGTCAAGACACCTGTCTTTTCTAAAACTAACCCATTCTATGAGCATTTTTTCATTTCTTTAGTAACACTCATCATATTTATTTTCTTTAACAATATAGCGTTATAAGGATCTGATTCTTCTATTAAACAATTTTCCTTAAAAAAGCAGGTTCGATATATAATAAGCAAGACTTTTGTGTTTATTCCTTGTTAAAGGGACTGGAAATACACTTTGAGAAAAAGATTTAGAATAATTGCATGCTCTTTCTATGGCTGTGATAAACTATCCAGTTAACTTCTGTGTTGATCAGTAACAGCTTTATGAAATTATGTTGTAGCAGTTACCTTGCTATTTTTTATCTCAGAGTTACAAAATTAGTTTGTTGCAAGACTTTTAAAAGCAAGGAGAAACAGAAATGTAAATATATGGGGATTGTTTAGCTCTTATCTTTTTTTTTCTTTAAAGAAGATTAAAGCCTTAAAGGCAAAATTCTGTAACAGTTTCTGCCTGGAGAAATCGTGATGACAGTATATATGCTTGTACTGTAGAGGCCCAAAATAGAGTTCGGGACTAATCCTCTGAGACTAATTTTGATGCATAATGATCTGGTTACACTCCATCCTGAAACCTGAGGAGTCCTGGACATTGTTCCTGCCCCTTCTTACTTTCCAGCATAACCTCAGGCAAATCACCTCTCCTGCCTCAATATCCTTCCTCCATTTAGATCTTGCACACTGCTAAAGCAAAAGCTCTATTTCAGTACATACATACTGGCTAAAGTGGTCAGGTTTAAATGTTACACAAAAGCTCTTAATTTTAATCTTCAACACTAAAGCATCAGCACAATCACTGTTCCTTTGTGTTCTTTGTTCAGTTAGGCTCCGTTGTAGTTGCTAGGGGTGGTGTTAAACCAGCTGTTTTTTCTGGATGCTGGTTGTAGTTATGGATGACAGCAACGTGAAGACACCCAAGAGGTGCCCAGGGTGAAAATCACTGTGCCAGAAGTGCCGTGGAGGTGTCAGTGCTGCATGGCAGCTACACTGGTTGCTGCATTACCGTTCTACATGGCCTACAGTTTGGCTTTGATGGGGCAGTAGCCACTTAACTAAAATAACTGATTTTATTTTTTTTCTTCTCTAAACACTGTCTCTGTTTGATACTAGTCGCCTGCAGATGAAGGCAAGTGCCCAGCACGTTCCCTTTTAGAAGTCAACATTCTGAGCAATAGCAAATGCTGAAAAACCTCTCTGTGTGTAATCTCTCTCCTTCTTTTTCTGCAATATTTTTTCCATTTTTGTAATGTCAGAATTCTGTAAGTACTTGCAACATAGAGGATAAGGAATGGAAATAGCATATTTTGCTACGCAGGATAATTCTGTCTGTTGCGGTTAGTGCTCCACGCTGAACCCTTCTCATCTATGCTGAAACCGTTTTAGTACAAAATGAGACCTGACATATTCCAGCCTTTGTTACTAGTGTACACGGTCTTTTTCTTCCAATCTTGCCCTTCTGAGGGTTAGAGATTATTCTGTGTTACTTTCTTATCTTTCAAGTTATGACATATAATACATACTTAACAGATACTACATGATTCACAGTGTTAAATGTAGTTCCAGACAGCTCGTTTAAGCATCTTTTTGTAAGTATTTGTGAATTTAGTGTAATTTTACATTCCAAATACTTCTGACTTCTATAATGCTTCTTGAAGAGCTTGGAGTTAAGCCTGTCTTTTCAAAGGCCTTTTCAGTCTTTGAAATTGTAGGCAATACGTTTGTTTATACCTATGAGTCTATAAAAGCAATATATGTTTTCCAAATAACTCAGTTACTCTTGACTGCTATGAAAAGAAGTGGTGGCATTACTGGGTATAGTTCTGAGACAGAATTAGTTCTAACTTTGCCAATCCTCAAGTACCATCATATGAAGCCTAAATTCAGTGTGCTGCTTTGATATTGTTCTCCATGAACACTTGGAAATGATCATGAGCCTTTTTTACTCCTTCTTTTGAAATGAAAGTTAAATAAATGCATTAAAACAAGATAAACTGAATAATATAAAGGACTGAAGGACTCAAAATCAAAACAGGGAACAGAATGTACTTTACATAAAGAAACAGCTTTTACTGACGAAACGATAACCCTCTGTGACTATTTAGTAGAAATACTGTGAGAAGTTGTTTGTATTGGAACCTGCTTATAGACTGACTACAGCAAATCCACTTAATTTTAATTTGAACTCCTCTGCTAAGAATGGAAATGCCACGACTGGGCAGTGTGCAGTATCCTAATGGTATTTTCTAGAATCTTTTGTATACCACTGCAAGTCTTTTTCTTTTTAAAAGGACGGTTTTGTTTGGGATGCTAATATTTTCTAAAGTATGTCTTGAAAACACTAGTTGACTGTGTCACACAAATGTTGGGGGTTTTCCCAAGTATTCCCTGTTTTCTGATAGCATTTAGTGATCTTTGCTTTCCTGCTTGCGAATGAGAGAAGCTTGGGGAGAGGGGTGTAGCTCCCTTTCTAAGAAGATGCCTTCAGACAGTTAAATGAATGTCTCTGGTGTGGCTCTTCAGTATGAGATAAGTGGATTTTCATTTAAATGTAAGACTACTGTTAGTGCTACTAGAAAGGAATGGTTCACAGCCCTGGATGTGAGCCAGCACAGGTGTGGTCATCCGCTTCTGAGTCACCTGGGAAAGTTACTGCTGCTTGGGTGCCTGTGGGCCACGGCAGCGGTGTGAATTGTGCGAGACATGGCAGTGTTTTGCTGGAGGACTGCAGAAAAGCATTGGTGCTCTGTTCTCGTTGAGTTATAGTGAACAAGCTAGCTGAACTTAATGTAAACTGAGCGTAAAGCTCATGGGTGAATTAATTTCTCTTGTGATTTGGTCTGCTTTGATGAAAGGCTGGTGTCCAGTCATCCAGTGTCCAGTCGCGCACTGTTAATGCCCGATGCTACTCCAACCCCCCGCAACAAATACTGCTGCTGGCTGACGAGGTGGGGACTTTACGCAGGTGATGATGAGAGGTGAGGTGGAGGCAGAGTCAGCGCTCTTGGGCATGCAGCTCATCTGTGCAGTTCGACACTAAAGCAGGATGCGCTGCACGGATTTGGCCAGGTGCTAGTCTTTAGTGATAAACGTGGAACAGCAGACTGACAGGAGAGACAGTTTTGGGGGAACTGCCTAACGGACCTCCAACTTTATGCGAGACAGACCAAGAAAACTAGATTTCTCTGAGCTGTTTGAGCATCCTTCTCGCACACAGAGATGCTGTTTGTGTGGAAATTATATCGATAATTGAGGCCTGCCATTAAATCTGGTAATTTCATGATTGGTGTATTTCTTGTATCTATTTTCAAGTCAGTGCATTTCTGAAGATGACACTGTTTTGTTATTTTGTGTAAGTATTAGAAGTGAAAAATGGAATTTCATAGAAGTATTAAGTATAGAACTGAAAGTAATGCAGTAAAATTAGTTTTAAGACTTCGTTGGGTAAAAAAAAAAATAGCGTCATGATACTGTGTTTCTCTAGCCAAAACAAGAAGAGGATTTTAATCTGCTCTGTAAAATTTATAGGTGCTTTATCTGTGAAGAATTACACATAAGATGAAAAAAGGAGAAAAGCAGTATCGTAGACTGATTATCATACCAAGTGTGAACTGTGCACTGTCAGAACATCTTGTTCGTTTCATACAAGCAGATAACTTTTTGGGAACCCTTTCCAGGAGAGTAAGATTTTAACTTTGTCACTTCTAGGCTGCATACGTTAGCAAATGCTACAATCTGGATGATAAACAGAAGAACAGTTCTGTGTTAATATGGAATTAATTCCTATAATAATAATTTTTAAAAGACTTCCAGCAGCTTTGTAAAGTCATTTTTTAAAGTCGGTAAATCATTCAGCAGCTGGAAATAGGAGGCTTTGGTAGGATTGGGAGGATTTCCAACTACTTGTTAAGTATTCTGTGTGGAAGACAGTCTTTTGAGGGGCTGTGGTATTTATTAGACATCAGTGTTTTGCTGAATACATAAAAATAAACATAATTGATAACTGTTTGATACTTATCTCTTTTTTGAAGGGGGACCTAGAGCCATTGCTTTTTGATTGTTCTTTGGCATAAATAAAAGGAGTAGCTGTGTGTGTAAGTCAATTTTAAACTACTGAGAGCTCACTTAGAATGGAAAAGTAATGCCATTCTGGCCATCCCACAGATGTGTTGTCTTAGGGTGAAAACCCAGTCGGACTATGAAGTTTTTGTAAGATGTTAATGGATAAGGAGCTTAGGCTTTTTAGTGCCTAAATGAACTGGCTAGTGTCATGGGCTTTAGCCCTTGCTGTGCAGTGAAAGAAATCAATCTTAATTTGTGGGTCTGTACTCGGTATTTTCCCAAGATATCCATCCGTTGGCTTAACTTTAAATAATTTTCTAGGAATTACTAAATCAATACCTTTTAATTTTACAACCCTCAAAAATAGGATTTATTTTATTGTTTGTAAAAGAATTTGAGACTATTACAGATTTGAGTTGTTCTCAGACTTCTAATTTTCTTTGTTTTATTGTTAAATACTGTACTGTTGCTTGGAGAACTCATTTGTGTACAGAAAAGCTTGCAATAGACCAAAGTTGGCATCTTTAGGCCATCATAATGATTCAGAGTAGCTGAAATTCAGAGAATGGCAAGTGTTAAATACATTTCAAAGTGTAGATGCACTGAAGTAGTGAGTGCATAGGTTCAGCTGGCAATGGATTACTGAACGTGGTCCCCTCCGAATCTGATACTCTATTTTGCAGAGACGCAAGGGACTCAAGGAATGCTTGTAAAATCTGTCTTTCATTAACAGCTGTGTACTGTTCTTCATTGCTAATTCATCCTTAACTTTTGCTTAATGCATACAGAATACTATGGAGGTGTTAGTGATACTTCTCAAAATAAAGCCTTGGGAAAAAAGACCTGATACACTCTGTAGGACTTTTTTGCCAAAGGTTTTCATACTGAGATATATCAACTTCATTTTTTGCTTCCTCTACCATTAAATCTCATATACAATTGAAGAGGAATTGATTAAGAGGAACAGCTTACTTCCGTTGAACGTTTTGCTGAAAGTGTGTTAGTATCAAAGTGGATTATTAGAGCCTGAAGCTCAGATCTCTATCAGGAATTCTACAAAGTAATCAGTTCTGGATGGAATTTTTGTTCTGCTTGATAGTATGTATTTGTACTCAGCTTTCTTGCACTTGTGTCAGCACTTTCTGAGTGTATGGGGACCAGGGGATGTTGGGATTTTTTGGTGGGTTTGGTGGTGCCCTGAAGATCAAATGAGATGAGTCTGAGCTGTTTGGAGAATCTAACTGTGTAGTTACTATTAAAGAGGAAAGAGGTTGTCAGTATGCTTGATTGTGATAAAGCACAGAAGACTTATTCCCAGCTTAGTGTGAATTCACAGATAAAGGTTTTAGAACAAATAGAAGTACCTGTACTAAGCAATGAAACCCCTTGCCCTTTAGTAATTGATGCTAAAAAAGAAAAAATTACCCACAACTTAGGGAAGTTATGTTGCACTGCTAGGTAGAGAGGATTATTTTTATTTTTGGAGAATATTTGAATTTTCCCATGTTTGTGTCTCATACAGCCAGCGCTTATTGTTTTTTCCTCTGTTTCAGCACCCAAAGACAATGAAGAACGTGTGTTCCGGGAACGTATGCGCCCCAGAAAGCGGCAAGGTGCTGTGCGACGCAGAGTACATCAGGTTAATGGACACAAGTTTATGGCCACCTATCTTAGACAACCAACATATTGTTCACACTGCAGAGATTTTATATGGTATGACTTTGCTTTCTTTGCAACTTTGAGTTAAAGAGTTAACATACCCTCCTGTGTTGCTGAAGTATAAATGGTGTAGAGTAGTAGTTCTTTTCCTCTTCATTTTAATATTAAGCTGTCATCAGTTTTGCAGATGATGATAGAGGAGTGTTAAACTTCCATCACAAATGTTAGAATTTGTTGTATTTGTGTTTTTTTCTCCTCTGAGCCACAAAGTTCAATCTTATCCTGTATACCACACCTTATAAATTCTAGGTAGAAATCCAGTCTTGTGTTCTGTAGGTGCCTAAGTGTAGATTTAGGCCTAATATTAGACCTTTACATTTTGCCAAGATGACTGATTTCTTCTTTATGGACGTAAGTATCACCATCTTCCTCCTAGGAAATGCCAAGCTCCTATACATCCTACTGAAGTTAATGGAATATGGGAATATTAGAATTCTGATGATCCAGGGTTTTGGGTGCTTACTGTACAGAGTCTTCCTTATTACGGTGCATGTCAAGAACTCCCTTTTAGAAATTATTCACATTAGTTTTGAGTACTTGCAATTTTCACATAGGGAAAAGTGGTGGAGATAGTCAGTTTTCAGTTATTCTTCAGCAACTCTACGTGTTCCAAAGTCACCTAGAGATACTGATTTGCACCTTAATACACATAAGATTTGATATGATCCATAATTAATATTTAGGAGTGTGTAATGAATCAGTCTGTCTTCATGTGAAACCAATAGAAATTATACATGAACTCACCTACATTCCTCTAAGAAATGTCTGCAGGTTAGGCTTTAGATTAGCTAAGATGATTTCAAGCAATAGAGGCAAATGCAATCTTCTGTCTATTTAGAGGCCTGCTTGATGACTATTTTACCAGCTTGTGCCTTCCCTCTCGGTGTACCCTTTGGCTTTGCCTATTTTATTATAGCAGATTTGTCGTTATTTCTGAATCCCTTCATGGCCTATCATCCTACCTCTTAGCAGCTGAACTCATCTCAGTCTAGGCATGTAATTATCAGATGATTGGTTATAAGACGCTATTCTTCTAAATTTGTGCATGTCCAGTAAAGAGAGGAAAAAATGTTCTACATTTTTTTAAATGCACAGTCTTTATTTTCTAAAACACTGTTTTATTTTCAGGGGTGTAATAGGAAAACAAGGATACCAGTGTCAAGGTAAGAGAAAATCTACAGGGGGACAATTTGAATATATGTATTATGTTATAATACGTAAATAGTAAGATATTTACATCAAGCATTTTACATGGTCTTGTGCTAAATTCTTAACACTGTACATCAGAATAAGTTCGTCTCACCAAAGATACAGTCTTTACAGTAAGTCACTGTAAGATTTTTTTTAAACTGCTCATCTTAGCCAGCATGTGTGAGGTAGGGGCACAGTTAACATCAGTGAACAGCAGATCCTAGGTATCTTTTGATGCACATCCAGCTGGGGGGAATATCTGCGGATGTTGGCTTCTTCATTTTTCACTACGTGCATTTTAAGATCGTGAATTCTTTATTCTGCTTAAGATTCTTTATTTAAAAATGTCAGGTAATTGCAAAGACTGTAATTAAATAGATGAGGTAATTATAGAGGTCATCATTAGAGAAGTTTATAGCAGAGACTGCAGAAGTGCTTCATTTTCAACTCTATATTTTCAACTCAATTTCTTGTACTCTTAATTTTTTATGCAGTCACCTCTTGGAATTATGTTTTTCTACTTTTCATCTGACAAGTAGAAATAGTCAAGTTAATGATTTTTCAGTTATAAAAGACTTAATGAAATCTCATTAGAAATAAATAAATGCAAATAACAGTTTTACATGCTGTCATAAGAATTACTGTATTAATTACTGTTCCTTGAGTTCTGATTTCTTTTTTCTCACAACAATGACCAAAACTAGAAGAAAATGAAATTCATTATTTCACTCTGAAGGTGGTTTTTTTTCTTCACTTAATGACCTTGAATCCCACAGTATGATAGACCTTACAATTTTTAATCTTATCTGTCATATCTGCAAATGTTATTCGTTGATGATTTAATCAGTATGAATATTGACAAAGCATTTTTACCTCCTGAAATATTTTACTGTTATCAACTTAGGCAAGTGTGTTACAGAAAACATGTTCAACTTTGTTTTTTCTGTTCTTTGACTTTTACAATGGGTTATCTTTATGTCTGTCTTCCGCTGGAACCTCTTCAGACAGGAATTGTTTTTGCCGTTGTGTCTCATAATGTGGAGATCATGGACTTCAGAAGATAAAGAAACCAAATATGTAAAAATTGATTAAAACTGTGTGTAGTATTTCAGAAGGTAATTTGTAGTTTTGTATGCTGAGATTTTGGCAAATATGCTTTAGTTTTCTTAAAACTCATTGGTCTTTTGAAGCCCATTATCTTTTACCTTTGTAAGCTTCATAGGACTCACCAAGTCACCAGTCACAGCCTTTCAAGTCCAAGCGTTTCTAGTCTTTTGCTTTAAGAATGAGTTTTCATGAGGATTGATTTTTTTTTTTTTGATCTGTTTTTTGTTTATAGTCTGCACTTGTGTAGTCCACAAGAGATGCCATGAACTTATAATAACGAAGTGTGCTGGCTTAAAAAAACAGGAAACTCATGATGAGGTAAATGTTTATAAAATAAATTTTCTAGATTAAACTGTGTCTTTCATCTGTTCAAAGTAGTGTCATCTCCTCTGTTTAATCAATAAATATTATAGACTTTTTGTGCCCTTCTGGTTGTATTGTGACATAGCACTTACTTTGGAATGGCAGATTACCATAACAGTTTCATCTACATGGGGACTATTATACAGCAATTTATTTCTAATTAGTAAACTCTTTATAACATCTGAATGCTTCAAGTCTCAGTGAACTCCGAACACTTCTTTTCATTTTTAATATTCTCCATTTCTGAGTTAATGTGAGTTTTGACATTTTAATTCAAAAGAAACAGGATGGGGCCCTTTATCCCTTAACTGCATTTTGTGTGTCTGAGTCATTAGCAGCAGATGGGATAGGCAGTATGCTTGGGTATATTGCATCAACATAAAAAACTGCCCAGAATTTGCTTGCAAAGTCTCACCTCACCAAAACTGTATCCGAACTGTCAAAAAGTAGAACAAAAGCCATCCATGTGTTGGCCCACGGATGTTGTAGAAGATGGTAGTCATAACACAAGGTACTGCACAGGTCCTGTGTTTTCCAGCATAATTACTCCGTACCTCTAGCAAGCTTTTGTATATTAATAGCATTAATACAATATGTTCTTCATGTTATTATGCATTTAAATAAATGATAACCTAATCACCTGAAAATGAAATCAGCTGCCTTCAGAACTGTACTGTCAGGGAGGTAAATATATCTGCCAAGGGCATGTTCAGCTTTGGATCAAAAGAGAAAACAAAGCAATCCTGTCACTTGGGTTAAAGGTTTTTCTCCGCTAAAGTGGCCCTCTTACGCTTAATTAGGAAATTAATGTTAATTTCAGTGGACAGTCATTTACCAAGGAGCAATGTGACTGCTGTCTTGTTCAGCCCCCTTAGACTCCTCAGGTTTTTGGTACCCTTTTTATGGCTGGGTTGATAGTTGATAAGTGAGGAGGGGTGTGGGTATATGTTTTTTTGTAAACAGTTGCAGCCCTCAGCTGTAACCAGTGAATGCTTTATGGTACACAGAAGTTTGTTTGTGTTTTAGCAGAAAAACAAATGAATGCTTACTGTTCTGTTCTGTGCAACAGCAAGGGCCTACTATCTTTGCTATAGGATTAGGTGAGGAGATTAGGCCATCCCAGTTCCTTGGGCATGCAGAAAAAGTACAGTTCATAGTTTTATTTGTTAAAAAACTACATTTATATGCTTGAAAAAGACTAGTTTTAAATTACAAATCAGAGTTGTGTGTAACAAGGGTTTTAAGCCACTCTTTCAACTTTGATATGAATTTGGCTGAGATACTAAGTGATCTCATTCTTCCTGTGCAATTCACCACCATTTTTCATATTGGAAGCATTCTTTAATACCTGTTTCACAACCAGTATTTTACATCCAAAACCTAATCACTTGCATAGGATCGTGACAAAGGACTGTGTGTGGCTATTGTTGTTTTTGCATAGTACTCACATGAAGATACAAAATCTTGTGTAGATTTATATTCCCAGGCTCCAGACTGGTGGAGACTTGTATGCTTTGCTGTTACAATGCTCTCATTGTTTAGAAGGGGTACTAGATCACTGGAGAGAAGCCAGTGGTAATAGGAAAGGGAAAGGAAAGGAAGGAAAAACATTGAAATAAATCACCTGCGATGCAGTGACCACTCTAAAAATCGAACAATGACATCATTTAATGAATAAGTAATTGTAACTTGGGAACCCTGAACACAACAAATTATCATTGTCATTTTCATAATCTAGAGAAGAGTGGGATATGAAAAGGTAAAGAGGTTGTGACATATTTCTCTTTCTTAGTCCTGTATTAGTTTGGCCTCCTGCTCCTAAAACAATTGGGAGTGACTTCCTTGCCTTCCACATTAAGAGATCTTTCCTGATAGCTATGTATTTGTTGTTCCCAGAAGTACTAGGAAGTAGACTTTAATCTTTATCTCTTGGACAACAGCAGCCCTTCCCCTCTTTTCCTTAAAGTAGCGAGAAGAACTCTGGAGCTGGAGCATATCTAATGCAAAGATCACCATCTGAGCACAGAGCTATTTCTTGTTTGAATTCTGTGTGGTTTCAAAACATAACAGGGCCTCGGCATAAACTGACTATAAAGAAATTAGTTAGAATGAAACATGCTGTTCTCTCCTTTTTCAGCAAGTGGGATCCCAGCGTTTCAGTGTCAACATGCCTCACAAGTTCAGCATTCACAATTACAAAGTGCCCACCTTCTGTGACCACTGTGGTTCTTTGCTCTGGGGTCTTTTGAGACAAGGTTTACAATGCAAAGGTAAGGATGACCACTTCAGAGCTTTTCTTCTTCTTTGTGAGTGCAGTAGACTTGGAAAGACTTCAAGGTATTTTGTTTTTTTCCAGCATGTACAGGAATTAATAGAAAGTAAATAGCGGAATGCTGTAGGGATTGCCGTCATGGCTGGAAAATGGTCTTCTACCCTGTCTGCAACACCAGTCAGTAACAGATGCAGAGGACAGAGGTGCAGAAACGTGTTTTGCACTTGCTGCTGCGTAGGTTTATTGACACATAGGAAATTAGAAGTTGACAGAAAATGAGGAGCATGAGAATTTACATCCCTTCAGCAGTTTGTGGTGATGGTTCTTCAACTTCTAAAACATCGTTATTCCAGCTACTTTTCTCTTTAATACCATCTTCAAAAATTACTGTTACATATTGGCTAAGCTAGGCAAAACCCATCCTGTACGCCCATATCCAGAAGATGAGGTATTCAGATACTAGCTAAATCATCTTTTGTGATAGTCTACCTAGCCCCTTTCTTCCAGAATGCAAAGGATTCATTGAGTTCTGCAGCTGAAGGACTGTGTACTCTTTACAGTAACTGTATATGAAGTTACTGCTGGAAGGTGCATTCATGTCATTTTATCCGACTGACAGAGGTGGTTGCTTCCATACCTCCTTGTTTCAAGAAGGTCTAGATATTCTAAAAGGGGGAGAAAACAGTACAAACACTCGCAAAAGAAAGTAATCTTTTAGAAATGGTGAATGAAATAGATCAATTAGTGGGTTGATGGGAATGATGTAATGAAGATTGTCACATTCTTAGAAGGTAGTACCAAGTGGAATTATAAGCATTTTCATTTTGTTACACCTTTACGAATGGTTAGGTCCATCTTCATAAATACAGGAATCGTGTTAGGTGCAGTTCTCAACAGCAGAAAAATGGAGTCACATACATATGTATAAATGTGTAATCTATTAAATATATCCTTTGCAGTACTTAAGATGAGACATAACTATAGGTGAAGGTCAGACCTAATGTTTCATGTCACAAATTGCTGAGCAGCAAGGGATAGAAGCCATTTCTTTCATGGCAAAGTGATGCACAATGAGAGTGTTCTGAAGTTCAAGCCTTCCCTTGTGGTTCTAGCTAGTGAGCAGTGATAAAAGATTGGCTCTAAATGCTGTTACTTTACTACTATTAAAGATTTTGTTCAAATGCTATCTTAATTATCATGGAGATATGTTCAGAGATTTTTCCATTAAACCGGATTATTTTTTTCTCTCTGATTTTTATGGTATGGTATCATATGGTATCTATGCACTCTAATCTGTGAATGTATTAGTTCGCTTTCATATTCTTTCTCAAGTACCATAGTGGTTCATTTCTTCTTAACTGTAGAAAATAATGTTATTTCTCATATGTATGAATTTACTGTGTAGCAGATGCATAGAAAGAATAGTTCAGAGAGCCTGTGTTGCTTTTTCCATGTTCATAAAATCAGTGCCTATAAAAATGCAGCATTGTCTGCATGAATCTAGAACTCACTGGAGCTGGAAGTGTAATTTTCTCCGTGCTTTCTATTCTCTCTTATTAAGTGCCAAACAATGCTCCCATCTTCAGAGATGTACTTGCTTGTCCAGTGTGGTTATTAATAGCATGAATAGTGTATTCCAGAGATTTATTATTCTTCTGTTTTTTTCACTGCTTATTCCTGTGCTGCCTTTTACAAAATATGTTCATGTACAAAATTTTCCTGCTTGCTTTACTTCAGGCAGTTCAGTTCCTCAGTGTCCACTATTGTGGATCCTAGGTCAAACATTTTACTTGGCACTGGGCTTTCATCACCAAATACACATGCGCTGAAAATACCATGAGTAGCAATTTCTTTTTGTGAGTTGAAACATATTGGAAAAGGAAAGGCACACACTTCCTGGAGTGTATGGTTACTGCTGCAGGTACAGCGTCTGCGTATAGTCTGAGGCAAACATGGTTTGTTTCTTTAGGGTTTGTATGGTGAAAGCATTGTTGATGAACAATGTAGTGAAATGCAATTTTACAAATATGTACTTTTTGGGGTTTTTTTCTGTAAAAAGTAGTGAAGTTGGGAATTTGAGCAATTGAATGTTAATCTAGTATTTAACTATATTTGCAATTTTGCTTTCTTTATTCCTTGCTCCCACAAGAGGGCAGTGAAGTCTAAGGCAAAATGTTATCTGCTCCTAACAAATTCACGCTATGCTATTTTTAATGGAGCTATGTTCTTCCCATTACTCCATAGCCTGGAAGCAATGTCATCTTTTTTTCCTCTTACTAGTATGCTAGTTTCAGGAGATGGCATTTAAGGGGAAGAGCTTAGTAAAGGGGTTGCCATCTAAAGAAAGAGACTGTCTTAAGAGTGCCAAAGACTTCTATTATTAAAACTTAAAATACTGTTGGTTTTATGCCTACCTGTGTTAGGAGTTAATCTACTTGAGTAAAATAGAGTAAGAAGAAATAATACATGAGGAACTGATGTTGCGCTGTCAGTATGACAGCAGAATTGGACTGCTAAAATCCAAGCTCTGAAGGACTTTTCTAATTTAAATTCTATTTAAGACTTAGCAGGATCTTTATCATATGTTCATATGTGTCTGTTCCGGTTACTGTGTGAAAGCACTGTTCTGCATTTAATATCACAAGAATGATAACCAGGTTAGTAATTTTATATTGGCATTCAAGTGTCACTGCAAATCCAGCTAAGTATTTTTCTACTGAAATTATATTTATTTTAAAAAGTTATTGGTATGTCCAATAAAGTCTGATTTAAGTAAGAGAAATGTATGCCAAGGCAGTATTTAACTTACTCTGTTACTTTACATTTCATTGCAGTTTGCAAGATGAATGTACATCGACGCTGTGAAACAAATGTGGCACCAAACTGTGGAGTGGATGCTAGAGGCATAGCTAAAGTTCTTGCAGATCTTGGAGTCACTCCAGATAAGATCACTAATAGTGGGCAGAGGAGGAAAAAGGTAATTTTACTGTGTGGTGTCACGTAAGAAACAAGATAGGTATGGCTGTGTTGTAACTTTACTAGTTGGGATTTGATCCCACTCACTTGACTTGCACAGGAATTTTTTTTTTTGAGGCAGTACAGAACTAAGACTTTGGCTTTTGATTTGTAAGTGCAAATCATCTATTCTAAATTTTGATATTAACTTATTTTGACCTGCTACAATTTTGCAGATCTGGAGTCTGTGTAGTCTGGAAGGATGTCCCCTTTTTAATTTTGAGGAAGGAGATTTGACAGAAAGTCAGTCTCTGACACAACAGTTCATAAAAACATAAAAGTCTCTCTGGCTCAGAATTGGCATTGGCTAATTGATTGAGACACAGCACTGCTCTGTAACATTGTAGATGCTGATAAATAAGCCAATGTGCTGACCCTCATGAAGAGGAGCTGTTTGCCAGATGACAGTTCCAGAGTTATGATCACTATTATAGGAAGATCTAGGCTGTTCTAGAAATAAAAAGTATAGGTCACCCCAAGTACATCCAAAGCTGATGGAGTTATTCTGGATTTGTAATATATGTCCTGGATCAGAATTTGGCCACACTTTTTATCTCTATTTGCATGATTGTGACGACAGACCCATTGCTCTCACTTACAGAAATAGGGAAATTTTACCTTATTTTCTTAAAACATTGACAGTTGGTTCTGTTCATTTTCCTGATTATTGCTCACTAGGATCCCAAGTACACTGTTTTAAAATGTTACAGAAACAGAAAGCTTCCGACTGTGTTCTGTGACTCCTGGGAGAAGATGATGTCATACTGTTACTGCATGAGTTAGTTTGCTGTGCCTTCTGATGCTTTTTGTAGTTAAATATATTTACTGGATAGATTTCTACCCAGGTTCAAGGTGGCTATTCAAAACTTTCCCACTCACTGGGTATGCTTATTATGTTTATTTCATCTTAAGAACCTATTTTTCTTTAAATTGCCTGTTGTTTCTCTGGTTGTATTATGGTCTCCATTTGATGTGATGCCATCTACTGTATGGTTGAAGTCTTGTCGGTGAGAATCTATAGGGGTAGAACACCTTCACTTTCCTTCATACTTCTGCTGGCAAATTAATGTTGTTAAATTAAATTTCCTTTTGGTGCAGAAGGATCACATAGCTGAGTACCCCTTTTGGAATTGTTCTTAGCTAATTGCAGGTGCAGAGACTCAACAACCAGTTCCTGGAAGCGCATCATCAGAAGAAGATAGGTCAAAGTCAGCACCAACTTCTCCATGTGATCAAGGTCAAACTTCTCTTTTTGTTTCCAAATGGATATATATTGTCACATATTTTCCTTTTTTATGAGGAGTAAAAAAGCTATCGTCCCCAGTCTTTGTAGAACCAAATCAATGAAGTAGTTACCACCAGAAAATAAAGCACTTCAGAAAGTTACGCCCTGCAAAAACTGTTTTAAAATGCCTACCTCTCATTTCATTTAAATCTGTGAAATTAAGTGGCTTTTAAAAGGGAAATTATAAAAAAGGTATCTTAACAGTATTTTAAGTTTACTGGATGAGTCCTTGCCTAACCAAATACCTGTATGTAAGGAAATTATACATTCTATTGTAAGAGTGAGAACTTTTTAAATATTACCACGGAACTTGAGAGAGCCTTTATCTGAAAAGCTTCTATCTGTTAATAAGTTTTTGAGGTAAGATTGCTTCCTTGCAATTCCATGTTGAACATCTGTGGTAATAAAACCTTCCGTCCAGTAAGGCTATGCTAGAGTGTGTGGTCTCTAGAGGCTTCATAAAACCATGTTTCCTTTCAGTGATTTTTTTCATGCATAGATTTGGAGACACGTATTTTAGTCTTCACTGATGTTACCACTGATTTAATTTAGCTGAACAGCCTGATTGACAGAATGTGTATGTCAGCAGCAGTTTTTGAATCTGATCTGATTGATGCTTTTGAACATTGGAAGTCTGTGAGGTATCTTATGTACCATCATGTGTGTAAACTGATGAATGAAAAAATCTTTACACCACAACATAGGAAGATGGATACTTTTGTGTCAAATTCTTTGAAAACTATTTACAGGTGAAAAATTTCTCACCCTTATTTTTAGGGAAGAGACTTCTAAAATTCTGTGGTAATGAGTACTGCAAGACTCTTGAGTCCAGAACTGATTTAAATTTGTCAATCTTTTTATTTCATAGATTGTTTGGTTAAATAATGCTTTTTTAAATATCTGATGTTTTGCTTAAAATAAGAACAAAGAATTTGTCTAAACTGTCATAAATTTCACATTTGTAGCTGTCCAGTAAAACTGGTGCTTCTAGGGCCATCAAGCAGAAGTACTATGCAAGAGCTTGAGGCAGACCCCAAGTCTGTTAGTCACCAGGACTCACTGTGTTTAGCATTGAGAAACTTTCAGAACCATTTAGCAGATTCACACAATTGCCGCTTGAAGCAGCACTAGGAAGTGGTCACTTTATTGGCAGGCGTCTGATAACAGCTGGAGCTGAGTAAGATGCTCCATTCATGTTGACTTCAAGGACTGGGACGCCCAACTATCCTTTGAATTTTCGAAGATACAACTCTAAAATACTTAAGCAGGAAGATGAGTAAGTGCCGCAGGAAGATATGGGTATTCAAAACAAAGTACTTCTCTCTGGTAGAGGAACACCCAAAATCACTAAAACAACTATTTGGCCACTATTCTTATCTGTCAAGTTTTGGATATGTCATTCTCTTAGGTTCATTTTAAAAGGCCACTCTTCCTGTTAGAGCAGGATTTGGGCTGATTACTGTAAGGTGGAGAAGCAGTTAGCTAAATATGTGTTCTTAACCACAGAATGCTCTACACAGCATTCAGGGATGATGAATGTCCCTCCCCAAAACTGATACAGACTAACGCGGGCTGTTTTTCTGATGTTTAGTGAAAACAAACACTTCTTCTCACGTTTCCACAGAAATCAAAGAGCTGGAAAACAACATTAGGAAAGCGTTATCATTTGACAATCGGGGAGAGGAACACAGGGCAACAGCTACAACGTCAACAGACAACCAGCTTAACAAACCTGGGGAGAACGGTGAAAATGGGGAGGTCAAACAGGCCCAGACCAAGCGAATAGGCCTTGAAGAGTTCAACTTCATCAAAGTATTAGGGAAAGGCAGCTTTGGCAAGGTGGGTAACATTTCCCCCTCCCCCACCCCCTGGCGTGCTGGCTTTTTTTGACTGTACTGCTTTGAAAGTATTCATAGTGACATTCAGAAAGTGCTTCCACCCCAAGGGTTTTTCTTTCATTCTTTACCCATTGGGTAAAAGCAGCTTTTACCCCACAGATCAGGAATATCAGCTTCCTGAGCAGCTGGCATTTTCTGTCCTTCAGTTCACTCCATTAACTAGGGTTAAGCCTTTTGAAACACAATGTCAACATTTCACTGTTTCAGGATACTGGTAATGAAGACATACATACGGCTACATACATAGTGTTCAAGAAGATACTTAGTTGTAGTCGAGGAGGAAAAATCAGCTCAGGAATAATGCTGTGGAGTTCTTGTGTTCATCCCCTTTCTTGATAATACCCATTTCAGGTTTACTTATTTCACAGAACAGTTTGTGTGTTTGTTTTCCCTCAGTGGGTGTGTGCGGTGCTGGAGAAAGCAGTACTCAAGCATGTCCGCTCAGATACGATGAGTGCAAGAGGCTGAGAGCTGCCGAAAATACCATGCATGCAGCAAAGATGTAATTCACCAGATACCTTCCCACAGTAGGGAATTGATGAAGGTGGAAGGGACATTGCTGTATTTATAGAGCTTAAAGATTTTCTTTTCATAGTGCTGTGCACTGTGGAATCAAAGAGAGGACTGAAACGTGAACTTGTTTCACAAGTACACTCTTCCTTCCTTGATACACGGGAACTGCAGATGCAGGGGAACAGGCCTGAAGCAGTTCTTTTGTCTCCCTGTTTTCTAACCCTTTCTCTGAAGATTACCCTGGCTCCAAGCCAGAACTGACCTTAAACAGAATATAGGACTTGAACGTAAAACAATAGTAGTAGTTAAAATCAACAACTTGAAAGCAGCCAGAATGGTATGTGGGATTGTATGCGAGGTTCATCACACACAAATCCCACTGCAAGCCGTGGGAGATAAAAGTGGGAAATAAATTTCTGTTCTACATCAAATTCCTTCATTTTTAGTTTTTAAAATCTCGTTAATAGGCACTCATTAAGGTATTTGAATGAGTGGATAAAAACTTCGTATCTTCTAAAAAACCCTTTTTTATCTTTTATAGTTCTTAAATAACAAATTCTGTTTCAAATTTAAAGAAAACCAGAAGTATCTTTTTCTAAAATTACATTACTTTTAGTTTTATAAACATGCAACTTAATTCAGGGAAGTATGTAACTGTCTTTATATTTTCAGTGCAGTCAGACTCATATACAACCCTGAATTTAAGGTATCTGTTGTTCATATGAATTTCTGTTTGTTTTAGGTAATGTTAGCTGAGCTAAAAGGAAAAGATGAAGTATACGCAGTGAAAGTCTTGAAGAAAGATGTCATACTTCAAGATGACGATGTAGACTGTACAATGACAGAAAAGAGAATTCTGGCATTAGCACGGAAACATCCATACCTAACACAACTTTACTGCTGCTTCCAGACAAAGGTAAGCTACATGAACCTTTTACCAGTTTGTGCCCAAGGAACAATATTCGCTATTTCCAGAATAAAAGACAGCAACAAAAAAGTACAGCAATATTTCAAAAATATTTCTGAGAAGTTTTTAGCATTTCAGCAGTACTGAACAGGAGTACTGGCTGCTGTTAAATAGCATAAATACCTTGTAAGTACCAGGAGATGGCAGTAAATGAGTTAAAAAATAAAAAACCCCCACACATGCATAAACCACAAAAAAATACTGAGGTGCCATTTTCTGGCAGGGTTTCTCCTATGCATTAATAGGGTCTATCATTTGTTGAATCAAGTACAAATGTTTTTAACATCCAGTATTCAGAGTAAAAATTCTAAAATTATCTTGTCAGAAGAGAGATTATGGCAGAACACTCATCTTTTCAGTTGTTTTGTGCTATGTAGTATATAAAATGTTCAAAAAATAAAGGAAATAGGTATACTGCTTATCAAATAAGTTCCTAGAGTGCTAATGCTGCTTATGTGCTTGAGGAGCAGCACGAAGGAAAGGCAGAGAACGCTGACAATGACAGCCTGTTCACATGGTATGGTCCTTGTTGGTAATTTCTCATACAGAATTCCTCTTCATAGCACATGTTTTGGATTTGCTGCTTAAACGTAAGTGAACATTTGGATGGTGTATCTGATTCTCTAGGATTTCTGAATGCAATCAAAGTGCTTGAAACCAGTTGTGTTCATAGAATGTTTCTGGTTTTCGTTTTTTAGTCCCTTATTTCTCTCGTCATTCAGTTGCACTGACAGTTTTCTACCTAATTGTCCAGAAAGCTTTATAGAAAAAAAAGAAAAAACCCAAAGCACAAGGTGAATCTCTCTTGCAGGTAGAATACCAATCATATATAATTGAATTACAGAAGCATCCATTAAGTGCCTGATAAAATGTTTACTATTTCAAAGCACTGAGGTTCGAGATTTTGCCTGTTGAACTAAATATGCCATTCATTTCAGTTGGGTGAGTTTTTGATTTGTAGGGAAGAAGTTCAGATGTTAGTGTATATATGTATGTTTTAAATAAAACCCTTGAAAATCAATCAAATTCCTTGAAACTTCTGGGGTTTTTTCTTTTCAGTAAGACATTACATTTGAGTAGTTTGGTCAATTTAATGGAAGAGTTAGGCAGATTAAATGAATAATTAAATTAGCATATTGAACGAAATTAAGAGTTACTAATGATGTGTATGAGTCTGCATGTGTACATACCTACCTATTCACATATTCTAACCAAAACCATGTACGACACAAGTGAGCAATTGCAATAATTATGTGTGTAGAATTACAGAAAAGCTGTGAGTAAAAGATCTTCCAGCAAAGTTGTCAGGAAAGATAAATAGAGCAGTGGGAAAGCCATAGGAAAATGGCTAGTAGGATCAAGATTATAGTGTGTTCAAATGTGCAAAAAACAAATGTTTAACATGTTTATACAGTTCTTAAAATAGTGAACGTGCATTAATGTTTTAGATGCTTTGAAGTTGATACAAAAAAATAGCCCAGGAAGGTGTGTATACATATAGAGGATGTTTCATGTGTTCAGACTTTCATTTCATTTGAATATATGTGTGAACATACTCTTTAAATGTTTTAACATGTTATTTTAAAATCTATTACTAGAATTGAGCATATTATTGTAGATAAAGAAAGTGATAAGAAGGTTGTACTGAGGTGAGGGTTAAACTCTGTGAACAGAGAAGGACCTTCAGGATTAAGGCAGACCGTACTCCCTGAAGTGTAAATAAATGTACCACCAGCCTGATGTGAATCATGTGGCAGAACATTGGTAAAGACTGGTTTTACAGTAAGTGACTTAAGGTAGAAAGTTCTCCTGCTACTTCTCTGGTTTCCTGGAGATTTTCTTCCTTTTGTATTTCTCATCTGTTCTCCCCTTTTTTGTATAGTGCTTTCTGCCTTCCTCTCTGCTCTCCAAAGCCATTCATGAAAGTAAGATATTCAGAAATTCTTCTCACCATGTTTTCTCTTACCAGATCTCTTGACCAGAGACAAGCTATAGTTTGTGGCTTTGCTTGAACTCAGAGGAACTGATAGTTACATGATTTATAGTTACAAGTCATTCGCTAGTGACTCTTTTTAAACAACCAAAACTACACCTAGTGATACCCAAACAAATTAAAAGTCCACAGCTGAAAAATTGAAGTTGTTTTTTTTAGCATGGCCTATGAACAATTTGCAAAGAACTCTTTATAAAGAAACAAAAAACCAAAACATACACAGAAGCAAAAGCAATACCTCTGCTAAAGCTATAAATTATTTATGAATGACAACAAATGAAAATGTACCAAGTAAATTAGTGACTGAATGATTTGTTCAGGTTCAGTGGAAAAACAGGTAGAAAAACTTGCTCAAACAAACATGGTCTGTGGTTAAAATAGCTTTACTGAGACAAAGGCTATTGTACAATAGAGTTTAAAATGTGTTTAACAGTAGTGTCTAGTTACTTACGCTGCAATTGTATGCTGTGCCATGGCTGCTGTGCTTTGCAGAACAGGTCCCTGAAGTGATCATACTGGAATTAAATTTTACATTTCAAGTAGAGCATATTTGTCGTATACACCCTGACTTAATGGGAAGATTGACTCAGTATTCATTGTCAAAGTACTCAGAGGTTGGCTTTATGTAATGAGATTACTTGCTTTGTTCTTCTTCCACAAAAATGCGAATGTATGAGTTTGACTTCATATATTGCAGTGTTTTCCTTCAGTAATAAGGTGAAGACACTGCAGAAAAGTTGCCTAATGTGCTTTTCACAGTAAATATGCCTCAGTATTATTTGTTTTTTACATGCAGCAGACTTTTCGTTAGTATCATTTACTAAATGGTGCTGTTGTTATCACAAGTAAGGAATCGTATTTAAAATTACCTTGGAATTCAGAAATCGTGCCAAATAATGGCTAATACCAGCATACCTTATACACTAATGTGTTTTTAGCCCTACATACCTGAATTTACTTTTAGCAGTCCCATCTAGCCTCATACCTGAATTTACTTTCAGCAGTCCCATCTAGTCGCCTTATTTTAAAGGAATATTCTTGGGACTGGTTATTTCTCATGTTCCTTCTTAATCCAAAAGCTAACTTTGATCAAAGCAGTTTGATTTAAGCCCATCTGAAAATGGACCCCACCACCACCAAATCTACATTCTATTATTAAAATTATATATATTCAAATATTGTACTTCAGGGGTTGTTTTGCGGTCTGATACATGATGTTTTGTCTGCAGTAGTTTGAGGTATGAACTCGGCAACCCATTAGAATGTAAAATCTATGGGCAGGACCTCAGCTGATGTGTGTTTTTACATGGAAGGAGCTCAGATATTTTAGTGTAGCATATCTTATAAAACCACATCACAGTTGGATAATATTTTTCAACACTCCTATACTATGGCAATAGTTTACTTCCTGTTTTGCCAGAATATGGTCAATGCATCTATCAATGTATTCAGAGGTTTGATTTCTGTTCTGCTTGTGGTCTGTCTGCTGGGATATAAATGAAGAATACTGCATTCTGTATTTGGCACTCCCATAGCGAAACTTGCCCAAGGCCTAGTATAGAGGGTACAGCATTTTTGAAATAACTGACCTTTGCATCATCTTTGATTTATTCAGGGCTTCATTGTGTCATTTATGGAGAAAATGTCAGGTGTTTTCAGGACTACTATTGTTTACATTCTTTTTTCACTCTTCCTCCTATTTTTTCTCTCTCTTCGATGTTCTGGTTCCTTGTGTTTTCAGTAAGGAGTATCTCACCTGACAATAATGCTGATGCTGCCCAATTCCCTTCATACCATGCTTCAGTGATCAAGTACGGAACAGTATTCACATTAGGTTTTATTGAGAATGCTTTCAGGTGGCTGGCAAAGGGGGTTTAAGTATTTCTACAGCTATTTTCTCTGAAGACGTTCTTGTATTTGTGGTGCTTTGTTCACAGTTGGAAGTTTCAGAACTGTGAAAATTTAAGTCTTTTTTAATGGAAATTTGAGATTATACAAAATAAAGGTATAACTAGCTTCACTTTATTCCTCCTACACCACTGTCAACCTTTCTCATAGTACTTAATATTTTCTAGACCTCTACCCTAACAAATACTTTAGAAATAAAATGTTTTTTAAATTATTTAAGACAGTGAAAGCTTTATTATGATAATTCATTATAAATATAGAAGACTAGAGAGCTACTGCTTTTAACTTCTCCCATTTGCTATTTTATCCAACTTCATGAAATTAGACAAATTTGGAACTAGTTCTCTCCTGCTCTTTTCAGAGTGCTATCTTCAACAAAATTGCTTTGTACACAGGCATAGTGGAGAGTACTATTCATACAGAGCAATGTTCCTGTTGAATGATAGAATTGCATAACTTGTCGTGGTTTAGCCCCAGCCGGCAACTAAGCACCACGCAGCCGCTCGCTCACTCTCCCTCCCACAGCGGGACGGGGGAGAGAATTAGGAAAAACCTCGTGGGTTGAGATAAACACGGTTTAATAGGACAGAAAGAAAGAAGGGAACAATAATGATAATACCAACAAAGGAATGTATAAGAACAAGTGATGCCCAATACAGAAATTGCTCACCACCCCGTGATCGACAGCCCGTCCCCGAGCAGCGATTTCCGCCCCCCCGGCCAACTCCAGTTTATGTACTGGGCATGACGTCATATGGTAGGGAATATCTCTTTGGCCAGTCTGGGTCAGCTGTCCCGGCTGTGTCCCCTCCCAGCTCCCCGTGCACCCCCAGCCTGCTCGCTGGCAGGCCAGCACAAGAAGCTGGACTGTCCTTGACGGCTCAGCAACAACCCAAAACATCAGCACATTATCAACAGTTCCTCATCCCAAATCCAAAACACAGTCTCACACTAGCTTCTGTGAGGAAAACCAGCTCTATCCTGGCTGAAACCAGGACAGTATCCACCCCTTATTCCATACCATTTACGTCATGCTCAGGTCCTATACTTTTCAATACATTCCAATTATTCATTATTACTCTTCCTGTCCTTTAATATATACACACAGATATCACTCTCTTAGTCCATGGGCCATCACTTAAAATGTCTATGGAGTTGAGTCAGTCCATGACTCTGGGCTTCATCCATCATAGCAGTCTCTCAGGGCAGGGGAGATGGTATGTGGTGTTGGATTGTCATCTGGCACGGTCCATGTCCATGATCTGCAGGTCGAAGATGTCGATCTCGAGGGATTTGTTGGGCGCAAGCTGCTGAAGCCAGTTCTGGTTTCATCACTGCTGCACGTTGCTTGGTTTCAGTGAAGCTCATTCTTCATCAGTCTGGGTGATTCTTACTATAATACCATTGATATGGTAGATAGCAGCCATAGTAGTAATGTCATTCTGAACAATTAACATAATACAATTCAAATCATTGACTGTTTTCACCCAAAATCAAGTCTCCTTGAGGTACACATCGGACTTCCCCATCCTTCCGCATTACCCACCAAGTGCACCCAGGTCCCTGGGCAAAGGCAATCCCACGAATGGGTTTGCCTTTTCCTAATGCAGGAGTAACCCAGACTGTCTTCCCCAGCATGTTTCTCACATGCACCACAGGGACTTTATCCCCTTCTACAGTACGTAGAAGTTTTGATTGGGCAGGGCCGGCTCTATTAGTAGATCCCCTAGTGTTGACTAACCAGGTGGCTTTGGCTAAATGTTTATCCCAATTTTTGAATGTCCCATCACCCATTGCTCTCAGTGTAGTCTTTAACAGTCCGTTGTATCGTTCAATTTTTCCGGAAGCTGGTGCATGATAGGGGATATGATACACCCACTCAATGCCGTGCTCTTTGGCCCAGGTGTCTATGAGGTTGTTTCGGAAATGAGTCCCATTGTCTGACTCAATTCTTTCGGGGGTGCCATGTCGCCATAAGACTTGCTTTTCAAGGCCCAGGATAGTGTTCCGGGCGGTGGCATGGGGCACAGGGTATGTTTCCAGCCATCCGGTGGTTGCTTCCACCATGGTAAGCACATAGCGCTTGCCTTGGCGAGTTTGTGGAAGTGTGATATAGTCAATCTGCCAGGCCTCCCCATATTTATATTTCAACCATCGTCCTTCATACCAGAGAGGCTTTAACCGCTTGGCTTGTTTGATCGCAGCACACGTTTCACATTCATGGATAACCTGTGCAATAGCATCCATGGTCAGGTCCACCCCTCGATCCCGAGCCCATCTATATGTTGCATCTCTTCCCTGATGGCCTGAGGTGTCATGGGCCCACCGAGCTATAAATAATTCACCCTTATGTTGCCAGTCCAGATCCACCTGAGCCACTTCAATCTTAGCAGCCTGATCCACCTGATGGTTGTTTTGATGTTCTTCGGTGGCCCGACTCTTGGGTACGTGAGCATCTACGTGACGTACTTTTATGACGAGATTCTCTAGTCGGGCAGCAATATCTTGCCACAATTCAGCAGCCCAGATGGGCTTGCCTCTGCGTTGCCAGTTGCTCTGCTTCCATTGCTGCAGCCACCCCCATAGAGCATTTGCTACCATCCATGAGTCAGTATAAAGATAGAGTACTGGCCATTTTTCTCGTTCAGCAATATCTAAAGCCAGCTGGATGGCTTTCACCTCCGCAAACTGACTTGATTCACCTTGTCCTTCAGCCACTTCTGCAACTCGTCGTATAGGGCTCCATACAGCAGCTTTCCACCTTCGATGTTTGCCTACAATACGACAGGACCCATCAGTAAACAAGGCATATTGCCTTTCGTTCTCTGGCAGTTCATTATATGGTGGAGCCTCTTCAGCACGCGCCACCTCCTCTTCCGGTGATATTCCAAAATCTTTGCCTTCTGGCCAGTCCATGATCACTTCCAAGATTCCCGGGCGATTAAGATTTCCTATTCGAGCCCGCTGTGTAATAAGTGCGACCCACTTACTCCACGTAGCATCAGTCGCATGATGCGTAGAGGGGACCCTCCCTTTGAACATCCAGCCCAGCACCGGCAGTCGGGGTGCCAGGAGGAGCTGTGCTTCAGTACCAACCACTTCTGAGGCAGCTCGAACTCCTTCATATGCCGCCAATATCTCCTTTTCAGTTGGAGTATAGCGGGACTCAGATCCCCTATATCCTCGACTCCAAAACCCTAGAGGTCGACCTCGAGTCTCTCCTGGTGCCTTCTGCCAGAGACTCCAGGTAGGGCCATTCTCCCCGGCTGCCGTGTAGAGCACATTTTTAACATCTTGTCCTGCCCGTACTGGCCCGAGGGCTACGGCATGAACTATCTCCTGTTTGATTTGTTCGAAGGCTTGTCGTTGCTCAGGGCCCCATTTAAAATCGTTCTTCTTCTGGGTCACTTGATAAAGAGGGCTTACAATCAGACTGTAATTTGGAATATGCATTCTCCAGAAACCCACAACACCCAGAAATGCTTGTGTTTCTTTTTTGCTAGTTGGTGGAGACATAGCTGTTATTTTGTTGATCACATCCGTTGGGATCTGTCGACGTCCATCTTGCCATTTTATTCCTAAAAACTGGATCTCTTGTGCAGGTCCCTTGACTTTACTTTGCTTTATAGCAAAACCAGCTTTCAGAAGGACTTGAATTATTTTCTTCCCTTTCTCAAAAACTTCTTCTGCTGTGTTGCCCCATACGATGATGTCATCAATGTATTGCAGATGCTCTGGAGCTTCACCCTGTTCCAGTGCAGTTTGTATCAGCCCATGGCAAATGGTAGGGCTGTGTTTCCACCCCTGGGGAAGTCGATTCCAGGTGTATTGGACACCTCTCCAAGTGAAAGCAAACTGTGGCCTGCACTCTGCTGCCAAAGGGATCGAGAAAAATGCGTTAGCAATATCAATGGTGGCGTACCACTTGGCTGCCTTTGACTCCAGTTCATATTGAAGTTCTAGCATGTCCGGCACAGCAGCGCTCAGTGGTGGCGTGACTTCATTCAGGCCACGATAGTCTACTGTCAGTCTCCACTCTCCATTAGACTTTCGCACTGGCCATATGGGGCTGTTGAAGGGTGAGTGAGTCTTGCTGATCACTCCTTGGCTCTCCAGCCGACGAATCAGCTCATGGATGGGGATCAGGGAGTCTCTGTTGGTGCGATATTGCCGCCGGTGCACTGTTGTGGTAGCGATCGGCACCTGTTGTTCTTTGACCCTGAGCAACCCCACCACAGAAGGGTCCTCTGAGAGACCAGGCAAGGTGGACAGCTGTTTAATTTCTTCCGTCTCCAAGGCAGCTATACCAAAAGCCCACCGGTACCCTTTTGGGTCCTTGAAATACCCTCTGCTGAGGTAGTCTATGCCCAGGATGCACGGAGCCTCCGGGCCAGTCACAATGGGGTGCTTCTGCCACTCATTCCCAGTTAGGCTCACTTCAGCCTCCAGTACAGTCAGCTGTTGGGATCCCCCTGTCACTCCAGAAATACAGATGGGTTCTGCCCCTATATGGCTTGATGGCATCAGGGTACATTGTGCACCGGTGTCCACTAAAGCCTTATATTCCTGTGGGTCTGACGTGCCAGGCCATCTAATCCACACAGTCCAATAAACTCGGTTGTCCCTCTCCTCCGCCTGGCTGGAGGCAGGGCCCCTCTAATCCTGCTCATAGTACTCGTTACCCACTTCTTGTAAATAGGAATCAGAAGTCCCTTCAAGAGGATCAGAGGTGAGATCAGCTCTTCTATTCTTTCTGGGAAGCTGCCCACTGGAAAGTGGAGCGACGATTTTCCTCGAGGAACCTGAACCCCCTTTTGTAATTGTTTTTCCTTGCAGCTCGCGTACTCGTGCCTCTAGGGTCGAGGTAGGTTTTCCATCCCACCTCCTCATGTCCTCTCCGTAGTCACGCAATTGAAACCACAGGGTGGCTCGTGGTGTGTATCCTCTATATCTTCTCTCTTGAACAGAAGAGCGCTTACTCCTAATGGCTGAGACACTGGTCCGTATGGGTGGAGGGTAGGGCATATCCTCTTTGAATTGCCGGAACTCTCGGGACAGTTTCTCTATAGCAGAGACGCAGGCCCGTAGGGAGGAAGAGAGACTTTCTTCGTATTGCCGGAGTTGGCCAGCCAATTCATCCACCGTTGGTCTCTCTCCGTCCTTCCAGGCCATTACTGCTAATGAGTTGGCATATGATGATGGTGCACTCCGTACAAACTTCCGCCACATAGGTTGCGTGCAATTGACTTCATCTGGATCTTTGGATGATTGTCCATTGTCCAAGTCACCATAAATCACTTCCAGCACCGCTAGCTCCCTCAGGTACTGGATACCTTTCTCCATGGTGGTCCACTTGCCTGGGTGACATAGAACATCTTCCTTGAAGGGATACCTTTCCTTCACACCCGACAGGAGTCGTCTCCAGAGGCTGAGGACTTGTGCACCTTTTCCAATTGCTTTGTCAATGCCCCCTTCCCTAGAAAGGGATCCCAGCTGCTTGGCTTCCCTACCCTCTAATTCCAGGCTACTGGCCCCATTATCCCAGCATCGGAGCAGCCAGGTGACAATGTGCTCACCCGGACGACGGCTGAAATCCTTTCGCATATCTCGCAATTCACTCAGGGATAGAGATCGGGTAGTTACCGTCTCTTTTATAAGTTCTTCCTCTTCCTCCTCTTCAAGTGATGACTCGCTCTCTTCCCTCTTCCGTGCTTGTGATGGCCCTGCTTCAGAGCACTCTGCCTCCTCACTCTCTTCCTCTGGCTCCTTCTTAGCAGGATCTTCCTCCTCCCTTACTAAACGAGCTGACTTCCGCTTCCAAGATTTCTTCTTTTGTACAGGGGCAACTGATACCGGGATGGGCTGGTCCTCTGGTTCAGCTGCAACAGTCTGAGTAGCTACAGTGCCCGCCGTGGGGGTTGGAGTAGTGGCAGTGCCCGCCGTGGGGGTTGGAGTAGTGACAGTGCCTGCTACAGACGTTGGAGTAGTCACAGTGCCTGCCACATTGCCATCAGACCCAGAGAGCCCCTCTCCCCTTTGCATAGTGTTAAATAGGGTTCGGTAGGCATGGGCCAGGCCCCAGCACATGGCAATGATTTGTGTCTCCTTGGAGCTGCCAGGCTGACAGCATACTTCTTCCAGATATTCTGCTAGTTTATCAGGATTCTGCACTTGTTCGGGAGTGAAGCTCCAAAACACCGGAGGTGCCCACCGCCCCAGGCATTTGCCCATGCTGTTCCACACACCCTGCCATTCATAACTATCCAGCCTTGGGGCAGATCTCCGGGTGATATTCTTAAATTGCTTGCCAACCTTAGACAAAACTGAAACCATGTTCCCCAGAAGTAGCAATAGAGGTATTTTAACCAGCCAAGGGTGTTCAAAATACTGAAAAATTATTGTGATGAAGGAGGAAATGTTATGATAGAGGGTATCAAAGGTACCATTCTGCATTTCCTCCATAAAAAACCTTTCAGAGGCAGAAGTATAATTGCTAATCGTCTCCACAAGACTGTAGCCAAAATACAGTAACGGCTTTAGTACAGAGCTCAGATGATACCACATTAAGCTCAAGGTCAGTGCTCTAAAAACAAAATTCACAGGCGAGACATTACTAATCATTGCAGAGTACAGCAGCCCACAGAAACCAACACCGATCCTTAACATGTACAGCAAAGACGAGAGCATGATGCAAATCAAACTGATATTGTGACCTGCAACCGTTATTATCTCAAGCCTCGGGCCCCACGTTGGGCGCCAAAAAGGACTGTCGTGGTTTAGCCCCAGCCGGCAACTAAGCACCACGCAGCCGCTCGCTCACTCTCCCTCCCACAGCGGGACGGGGGAGAGAATTAGGAAAAACCTCGTGGGTTGAGATAAACACGGTTTAATAGGACAGAAAGAAAGAAGGGAACAATAATGATAATACCAACAAAGGAATGTATAAGAACAAGTGATGCCCAATACAGAAATTGCTCACCACCCCGTGATCGACAGCCCGTCCCCGAGCAGCGATTTCCGCCCCCCCGGCCAACTCCAGTTTATGTACTGGGCATGACGTCATATGGTAGGGAATATCTCTTTGGCCAGTCTGGGTCAGCTGTCCCGGCTGTGTCCCCTCCCAGCTCCCCGTGCACCCCCAGCCTGCTCGCTGGCAGGCCAGCACAAGAAGCTGGACTGTCCTTGACGGCTCAGCAACAACCCAAAACATCAGCACATTATCAACAGTTCCTCATCCCAAATCCAAAACACAGTCTCACACTAGCTTCTGTGAGGAAAACCAGCTCTATCCTGGCTGAAACCAGGACAGGAACCTTAGTCAGCATTATAGCTATTTCTATTAGAGAAAACAAGTAATTAAATAAAGGATAGAGAAAGCCAGGAAGTCAGTTACTACAGGTAAATAGTTAGACTTATCCCACCCATAAAAACATTTTATTTTTTTTCTTTAGAGTTGTCTGCATGTCATAGCATAGCTTCTGAGCTGACCTGCAAGACCATTCACTTCTTTCCTGTGTTCTGGTGTTGTAAGGTAGAGATAAGCCACGTGAGAGTGGACATGTAGGAATAGGCTGTAGTGACCTTATGATTATGTTGAACCCTTAACTGTTACATTCTACCTAGTGGCTTACTACTGGTTTATCCTAGATTGTGAGTACTGTGCTTCGTGTACTATTCCTTTCTGCGCATTTGCACTGTATCTCACATGCTCTGGGTAATGCTGGAAGGCTGGCATTTATAAAGCTAAGATTTAGGAGTTTTTGTTTCAGTTTCAGCTGTCCTGATGTTCCTTTGTGGTTTTTGGCAAATCTCTGAATCGCCATCTGCATCAGTCCCCGCTGTAAAAAAACAAGTAATCAGTCCTTCTTCTACTCATGGCTTTTATTTAAATGTTTCCAGGGAGGGTTTGGAAGTCCAGTCGTACAACGTTATTACAATGTACAAGGATCAGTATGGAAAAGTGGAACATTGCAAAAGGTTTAAAATGGAGTTACATTTTTTAAGTGACTTGTTTTATTTGTGTAAGAAAATGTAAAACAGAAGAGGAAAGAGTATCATATGCTTGTGATGTTTTCTAAGGCACTTTAAGAAGAATCACTGTAGTATGTGACCAGAACTGTCTTCGGTAATGTAACAGCAAGTCTTATTTCTCTTACGTGTATTTGTACAAAAAAGTAAATGTCTTCTGTAATAATAGCTCAGAGGAGTGTCATTTATGATATAGAGTGCAAATTAACCTAACTGACTAGCCACTGTTACATTCATCTGGGACTAATGAGAGCTTATAATCCATTTTATCTGGTATTCTTGTACTTTTGTTGCTAAGCAGCTAAAGCCATTATGCAGATATTGCTATATGGGTGTAATCTGTTTAGCACAAGTTTGCATTGCCTTTTGTTACTGATTAGTGTCAAATTAGAACTTTTTAGGGCCCGATTGTGTTCATTATTATCTCTGCTTCAGTGGATTTGTACATGTATGAGACAGAAGACTAAATTAGCCCCTGTATTTTTAGCTAATTCAGTGCTAAAATATTTGAATAGAATTTAAATATAAAATTATTGACAAAAGTTTCCTAATGGTAAGTGTTAACTGTAGTAAAAAGGTAGAATAAAACAGTAGGTAAGCACAGAACAATGTTATTTATACTGTTTATAATCTGGTATCTTTTTATATATGTTTATACATATTTATATGCAAACTCAGTTTTAATATTTTATTTACCTATATTATTATATATGCATGTACACAGAATATGTGCAGTAGTAGCTATTTTTTAATTCCCAGCTGGTTTCTACAGGCAGTTCATATCGTAAGAAATTAAAATGAACTGATACTGACTCATTCTTTGGAATATTTCCTGAAGCACTAGAAGTTAAGAGTGGTATCTGGTGATGCCTCATGTATCATACAGTCAAGAACTCATGTAAATACATGACATTTTGGCAGAATGAGGTTTTTCAGAGGTGCTGTGTATGTTGTTTACATTTCCTGTTGACTGCTACACGGTATGAATGCATTGACCGCGATCATTGTATTGCCTGAAAGTAGACAATGTGGTCAAGAATAGCTGGAACGGTGAAGCTGATGATTAAATACTGTAATCATTGTCTCTCTCACACACACAAGCCCCTGTTGCCAGCATGATGACCCGGTTTGGGGAAACTTGCTATTATGCTGCTCAGTTATTGCTAGCTGCTCTTGAAGGATTATTAAAGCCTGGTTAGCTCACTGAAGAGTCATTGTTCACATTAGTCTTTTTAGTGTTAAACTTCAAGTCAGGCTATCAGTGCAGCCAGGCTCATCATCTGTAGGAGAAATTACTCCTCCAGCATCAATCAGAAGAGTCTAAATGCTTCTCTTTCAGACAGGAAAGACTTTTATTTTGAGATGTAGCACCCAAACTGAACAGGACTCTTTCACACCCTCTCAAAGCTAGGGCTTGTTCCTAGTTTGCATGTATAAAAGTGAGTGCTGCAGCTGCAGCTCCATGGATTGCTTTGCTGTAACCAACCGAGGCCTCGACAACCCCGGGAATAGTCCCGAGTCAGCATCTGTGGCCAGAATTCACTGCAACTGCTGTCATGAAATAGGTGAGGGCAAGCTGGAGTTTGTACTGATTTTATTTACCTTGGTTCTCATGCCTGCATATTAAGGTTTTAGAGTTAACTATGCCAGTAGTTTACTGTGTTAGAAACATCTTAGTGTAGCCAAGTGTAAAATTCAACTTCAAGATTTTAATCCTGATGCGATCTTGTGCAGACAGGAGGTTTTTAGGATAACAGGTGAAGCTAAGGGCCTTTTAGGTACTGTTTTCATATCTCTTGGACAGAGTAGCTGGAACTCCATACTGTATACTTTTCCTCTTGGGAAAAATGTGTTTCTCCAGTTGAGGCATGTTTGAGGGGAGGAATTTTCAGAGAATCTACCAGATGCTTTGCCAGTAACTTTCCTGGCAAGTCTGCCTGTCTTGAACACCGTGCTTTAGCAAGACATCAGAGGAGCCAGGTATATTGTCATCCAAACAGAGCAAAGGGGGTAGCAGACTTTGAACAGAATTGGACTAGATCCATCATTTACTGGGTCCACAGAATCTCTGTATAAGCTTTGCACAATGGCTGTGTTAACATCATGCTGGTTGATTCCTCATCTGGCATTTTTAATCTTACAGCCTTTCTGGGAGTGGAGTACTGTTCCTCATCCAGCAGGCTAATTGAACAATACTGCTTTAAATTAAATCCTGCAGGTTAAGGCTGGAATGTGGCTTTTAGTTTAGTTTTATCTTGGGAGAAAGGAGTGGGAAGGATAAACGTAATCCACCTTGTGGCAGCAGCCCTTGGGAGAAATGTGCCTGATAGGTTTGTAGCAGGATCTGTCACCCTGCAGCCATGTGCTATGACCGTCCTTTCTGTCCTTCCTCTGCACCTAGGTCTCGAGACCATCCTCACATATGGTGTAGGATTCCCCATCTGGACAATAGAGACCTCAGTACATGACCTACATGAACCCCCTGGCCCTTTGTCCTAGCACCCTTTGTGTTTTTCTCGTATTTTATAGCCATGAAGCGCTCTTCACAATTTGCCTTTAATGGGTTCAATATAAAAATGAATTTATGAAAGTAAAACTTATCTTTAAAATAAGTGGAAATGTAATGCTCACATGGGTCACTGTCAGGATGCCTTATTTATGCTAGTTAACTGTTTTAAAAGCTATTTAAAGAAAACTTGTTTCACCCAAGTGATTGTGGGAAAACATTTAATACTGTGTTTGTTAGGTGTTGCTCTTACAAGTAAACACTAAGGCACCCCAAAGGAAGAGTCAGGAAAAAAGAAACTGCATATAAAATTTGATTCTTCTGCAGCTTCTTTTGTAAATGCAGGAAATGTTTCTCTTTGGAATTCATTTGGGCACTTTAATATGGCGCTTTTTTTTTTTTCCCTGTGTAACAACAGTAGGCTTAGTAAATTATAGTTGTACACGAGAGGATTTCACCATGGGAAAGAAATGGAATTTGCAAAACATTTGGGTTTGTGTCTTTAGTAAAATTATCATTGCTTTTTTTAGCATGTACACAGAATAATTTTAGATTTGGCATAACATGTCTTCTGCACCATACACCATGTGTGAGGGGGGCCAACCTTGAGTAGGGTATAACTTAAATTACACTTTATCTCTTCTCAAAACCACACCATCAGATTATTTTTACACTGTTAATGGGTGTGTGAGAAGATTTAAGGGAATCCAGTTTATGCTATTTTATCTCACTTGTGGATGAGTTATTTTAGCAGAAACACACATACTTTTTTGATGGCAGCAGGACTTACTCTTGCCTAATTACTGTAGGCTAAGAGTAGTGATGCCTAGCCGATAGTCTCATGCTTCTGTGTGGGGAAGCATGTAGAGAGCTTTGTGTTCTCACGTAAGGTGAGCCCAAGGTCATTCTGTAAGCTGAGAATTATTCAGTGCATTGTGTATCTCCTTAAAAATGATGACAAGGAAGGTGATCCATAATGTCAACTTAGCAGTTAAGAGAAGTGACTCAGTGGAGGAGAGCGAGTGGTGTGTCACTTGTGGGCCTGTGAGTCCACAGTGCCTCTACACCAGCAATGAAACACAGTATAAAGAGTATGTACAACTTCCACTAATAGTAAGAAACAGTCAATGTAGATCTATAAAACATGTACAGGTAAACTATATCTCATCATTAATGCTTTCTGTTCTTGTCCAGTAAACTGATCAGTCATTAAAAAGTAATTGTTCAGAACTAAGGATACCTGAGTAATAAAAGACTCCTTCCAAGTCCTGGCTGCGCCTATTAATACAGTAGTTCAGAGGAATATAAAGAGTGTTTGGCAATTTGGAGATCATGGTAGTGAACGTTAGGTTGCGGACTCTACTATTTCATCTTGCAGCAAATGGCTGTGAAACTACTGTGAAACACTTTCTTTTTCGGTTCTGCACTTCCCATGTCTAAAAATGCGCAGAATCACCTTTAAATGAGACTGAAAAGAGGGAAAGGGCACTGAGTTTTAGTTAATGTTCCTTTTCATAGTAAGTGAATTCTGATTATTATTGAAGCATGAATTATTTATATTGTGATCTCAGAATATAGTCCACTAACACGTCTATTATATTACAAAACTACATAAAACAAAGTTTTAAGTTATTTCCCAAAGGGCAATCCTCTGCTTAATTTGCTCACAATCTTTCTCTTCCTACACAGTGTATCATAAATACTTTACTTTTCTTGCATTGGGTCTACTAATCCATCTTTTCCTGCCTTACACAGTGTATTTAATAACTGTAAGTCTCTTTCCCATGCACAGTGACTCTCTGCGTGTAAGGTTAGCTTTGTTGCAATCAGACCACTAGGTCCTCTAAGGATTAATGAGGTTTTTTTGGAATGGTATGACTCTTAATAATAATCATCCGATGACACTACTTCAAATAATTTAAATAATAGCAGTAGCTATGCTGGGGAAAAAAAATCTTTCTTCTTTTAAAGTTAGTACGTTATAAGGGAACCAAGTGTTCATGGAAGGCACTCTGAAGGTTAACTTACAAACTTAACTACTTTAATTGTGTATGGAATAATAGCAGCTAGTAGAAAGTCTACATATTTCCACAGACTCATTTTTAAGTTGTGACCTAGAGAAGTCACCCCATTTCATCCTTAACTCATCCAAGAAAGACCCAGTTAGAATCCTTCCTTTCAGAGCATTTATACCTTGCCAAGTACACAAGAAGGAAAATCGTCCTTTTAGGTACTTAACTTTCCATTCAGCCAATAGCAGGATGGAAGGGATCCATTTCATAAGCTTCTATAAATAAGTTTTTCCAAGAAGCTTCACTGAATCACACAAGATAAGTAAATTAAAATACTCCTAATTGATAAGTGGTTTCTTGAAAGCTCTGTGGTGCTACTTATTTTCTGCAGAAACCCAATATTAAAATAATCATGCAAAGTTCCGCCCTTTAAAACTGCTTTCTGAATTGTAGAAAAAAACTATGCCCTGAAGATAAGACACACTATTTTCTTCTGTGTCACTTTACTCATTTTAGAGGGTCTGGATGGCTTAAATGATGGCAGAATTTTGGTCAGTGTTGTCTGTTGTCTGACTGATTTATACTTATGAATTGCCAGGGTTTTCAGCTGTGTGAGGTATATGCTTTGCCAAAAATTAATCATGTTCTGGAAACAGGAAAGTATGGAAAATAAAGTAGATACAATTAATGCTTCTAAAGGTCACTGTTGCATTTATAGAACTACAGAAATCCAGACAGTGGGGAAAGGTGTATGAATAATGACTTTCAATAGATATTGAAAAAGCCTAGCTCAGGTAGCTCATGTTTATCATACAGAACAAAAAAATCAGTGTGTGGTGCTTACAAAGATCAGGGGATATTTATAAAGAGCTTCATTTTCAGGAAGGGTTATGAAAACACGTTGAGCAGATAATGTTATATGCAGACTAAGGATTTTGCAGTATTTATCAGTTTGCATTAATTCTGTGTGCTCATGTAATTTTTCCCTTGAAACGTGAATTTTTAACCTCTTGGTAGATATCTTTCATCCTCTTCCAGAAAGTTAACTTGTACAGAGGGCCAAAGAAAAGGTAATACCAGGCTCTGATCTCATGAGGGACTGCATAAGACATACTAATGTAAGAACAGCCAACGGCTTGTTTGGCCCAGTATTCTGTCTCTAGCAGTGCCAAAGCAGCTGCCCAGGAAGAATGTAGGTACAGGGTAAAGCACATCATGGCATTTTTCCAGACTACTATCCCAATATCAGGAGATCGATGACTTGGGCATTTCCTGAGCCAAAGATGATGGTTTGGCATGTAATGAGGATGGCATCTTTGCACATAATACTGTTTATGGGAGGTGTTAAAAGTGAGAAAGTATTTAGAAATGTAAATGTTGGAGAGCATTGTGTTTTGTTCTCCAGCCTGGAGTGGAGAAATCCTCTTAATATCACATCTGCAAACAGACAACCATAGAGTGCGCTATAAATATTCATACACTTTAACAATATTTCTGAAAGTAGTGTCTATGCCATTAAAAAAATCTCCAAACTGATGTAGCTGCACTATTTCTCCATTTTCTACAGTAGTGAAGTAATATATCTGATACCTGGAAATAGCAACTAAACATACCAAGGTTTCTCAGGAAAAAAAAAACAGGAGTCCCTACGGGTATTTTGATATTCATTTCCATAATGTGTTGTTATGCATACATTAGATATAAAAAATATTATGTGCTGTAATACAGGTAAATAGTAGATAATAAATTTGATAGAACAGTTCTCAAATTATATTTTCCATCACTGAGAGCTAAGGTCCTGAAAGAGATAAGCATTACAGGATCTTGTGCTTTCCCATCAGGAACGTAAGCAGTGAACCACAGCCGGCAATGTCATGCCAGAGCCAGAATGGCATCATGCATAATGCATCAGACTTAATTAAGAAGCATGCCGAAGAGTGATGCTATCCTCTTTCAGATTTTCGGTCTGCAGTGTTCTTTTGTTGAATTTCTGAAGTAGAAATGAAATAAAGGTTATTTAAAACTTATTTCAGCCACTTTTTAACAGACTTATCTGAGCATTTCTTAAAGAAAAGGTTGTGTATAGACAACTCTTTCAGAAATGAGAATATCTGTGTTGTATATATTGATGAGTATAACTCATGGATTCATTTGTGGACCCATAGAGTAGGAGAACAAGTTCTCAAAGAGAAGTTAATTAGCTTCTTTGGACATCCAAGAAATCTCACTTGTATTTTTAGACAATCAAACAGTAAAAATGAAATAAGGTCTCAGCAGGAAAAGGAGCTGTCTTCTGGGTTTAAAATTCAGTATAGCCCTGTGGTGTATTTAACTCCTGGAAATTCCTCTTTGGTTGCATTCAGAGGTGAGCAACTTGGTGGTTGTGTTGCTGAGGTCTCATTCATACAGGCTTGTGCCACATGTTCACGTTGTGCATTGCATATATAAACATCACCTTTGTGCTTGCAGTATTCAAGAACAAGCCCTTTAACGGCAACTGCTGTATCGCAGCAGCATAGGAAAGGAAGCTTGCAGAGCTTTTCTAGCATAACAAGAAATGGGAAGATCATATCTAATGAGATTTCTGGATCAGAAAGGAGGGAGTTTAGATAGGAATCTGAATTTAGAGAGGCTTAAACTCACCAAACTTCTGAACTTTTGGAAATTTGCCATGAATCTGTGGGAAAAGTTAAGAAAGAATTGTTGCTGGGTGATATGCCCGAGGAGATTAACCGCTTTCCACAGTGCAGTTCAATGTTGTATTATATCAAACACTCGAAGTGGTTCAAATATCCCTTAGGCTAACATGTAATCTCAGCCACATGTGTAACCCAATATCTGAGTATTGTTTCACTCTGCATTTTAACTGGATTTAGACTGATGATTTGGGTCTAAGAAGCCACAGGCAGCTCCCTAGAACCTAAAATACCACCAAGTTCAGGATTTGATACACAATACAGACTTCATTAAAATTCGTTAACCATTATCTGATTGAACAGTTAACATCATTCTGCAAATAACATTGACAGAAAGGAGGTTTATTTAGTCGCTTTGACCATAGAAAAGTAATGTTTTATCCATTAGTAGTATGTTGTTCTTAAAGTTGTTTACATTCTTTGAGGAAATGCGGAAGCTACTGCTTGAAGAGGTTAGAGGACATACGAGTTTATGGGTTCTTTTTGAAAATATTCTTGAAGCAAATGCTAAATTACATTATTCAAGTAAGAGACAGCAGAGAGAACATTGTGTCTTGGCAAACTAGGTTTACTGTGTTATATATGAAAAAAAGAAATCTAAACTATGAAAAAAAAGTTCCCAGATGTTATCATGATACAGTGAAGAATTATATCATTTCTTTGGTCCTACCCACAAGTTTTACTTGCAAGTTACTGCCTTTGTCAAATTAGATGGTCTCAGAAAGATAAACAGACTACAAATAAAATTATTTGAGGGTTTAAATAGAATGCTTAGAAGGTTAAAAACATGATAATCTGTTAATGAAAAATTCTGAGGTTTTTAATTATTTTTCCTCTTCCTTCTTCTTCCCTGTAAGGGCAGATGTCTGTTAATTTAACAAGTAGCAATTTGTGATCTTTCCTTAAAACTCTTCTTTGAATTATGTAAATTGTTGTCCCATAGAAACCTTAGTTTATAAACTTCAAAGGAGTCTCATGAAGCCTCGAGGTGCAAGTAGGAAAAATTTTCAAAAAGACCTCTCTCCTATGGAACTGAAGACATGGGAAATTGTGTCAGTACAACTGGAGACTGCTTTGAAATGCTGGGTTAGCATGACCACAAAATACTGAATGGGAAGCTTCAAATTGCTGCTGGTATTCTTACTGAATCACAAAGGCTAAGTTCGTGCAAATTGTTACCACTGCTCTTTTGTTCCTAATTCCAGAGAACATTTTTTAATGTTTAATATACTTTTTCTTAGAATGAAATATTGCACTGGGCCAAGGTTACGGCATGTTTTATTCCCTGAACATGTTTTAGTCCAGGAATAGTTGTAGAAATGCAATGTGAAACCACTGGGGCAAATATAAACTACAAGTTCAACACTTTGTAATCTTACAAAGCCAGAAATATATCCCATTGATATTCTTTCTCCTAAAATAGGACATTTCTTTGTAATTCTTGTTAGTTATCAGATACCAGTTGCATCGTCCTGCTTTACCGGCTTGCTGTATTGGTCTGTCAGTTCAATTCTTGTGGCCTGAGTGTACTTTTTGATCCTGAGCTAAGATAGATAAAAACTTTGCCCTCTCCTTGCCTTGTTTCATGTAACACCACAACTGCTACAAAGGAAAAGTAAAATAAATACATTGGAAATTACTGCTTTTTAAATTTATTAATTTATTTTAAAGATAATTACGTGAACCTTTGACATCAGTTTTGAAACTGTTCACCAATTGTTGTTTTCAAGATATTGATGACTGTGAAGAAGTTGTTGTTCATATATTATGTTCTTTGCACTGAAAAGCTTTGCTGCTTTGGGGACAGAACACTCCACAGGTTGAAGCTTAAAGCTTCAAATAATTGAAATTAGAAAAGTAAATACAATCATGCTTCTCTCTGATACACAGAATGAAATCAGTTCCTTTATAATGAAAAGAAAGATAGCTTGTTTGGGTTTTTTTATGAGTACTCAAACTTGAACCAGAAAGGAGAGAGAGGTGGTGTCAGCAATCACAGATACAACTACTCATTCTTTTAGAAATTCAGCAAATACATATTATGGATGGTCTTTTAAAATTTTTTAGTTACAATCCTGTTTGCATTGTCCAAAGAGAATGCATTATTCATGCGTTATTTAAGGAAAGGCATTTTGCCTTAACTTTGCATATGTAGTAAAAAAAAAAAAAATCCTGGAAGGATTTTTCTGTAACTTCTCAAACTATTGTGAAGCTTCTATCACTCCACTGTCCATAAATACCATTGACATTTTCATAGCTGATGCTTGTAATCTCACCAAGCCACTGGCTGTTTCTGCTTATTTTTTTAATACAAAAACCTGTTCAAGCTACTTTAAAACTTGCTGTGTATGAACACATGGGGTGGGATTTTTCACAGGTAAGCAACACAACTGAATGTATAGGCATTCTTCATTTTTACTTACTGCTTATCATAACCTATACTTATTTTTCCATGTTTTTAATCTTTGTATGTTCTTTGTCAGTCAGCCTTGATATTGAAAAAAGGGTACTGAAAGCTCTGCCTTTAAAGCCATGCCTTAAAAAATAAAATTCGTGTTCTTACACTATCACTGTTTGCATGGAACAATTAAGTGAAGCTACAAAAGTAGTAACTGGAATTGTAATTTGATCCAGAACTCTTAAAAGTTATTTTGCTTTTGATGAGACTATGAAAGCAAGATACTGTGTGATGGCACTGTATACATTTTAGGAATGTTTTATAACATTTTACTGCTGCAGTCTGTCATCTGATGAGAATGTTTATGAAAAGAATACAGAAAATCTACTCAGTCTGTATCTGGCAGCTAGGTATAAGTCACTGAAAACTTTTTTTCAGGATATCGCCCAATTTGTTTGGGGGAATTGGGTTTTGTTTGTTTTAATAGTGACTACATTTACTTCAATGAAGCTGAAAAAGTGAAATCAACTATTGAGGGGTGAAAAATGGAAAATTAGGATCTGTTTGTATAAAAACAAAACACTAGCGTTTCATTCCAGGCCATCTGAACGTTGACTAATTAATAGTGCAGTTTCATGATATATGCACGCTGATCTGAGACCGTGCTGCTGCTGCTGGATAAGGACATTTTCCCCTCTGCTCCCTCTTGCCAGTGGTACCCAGTTTTTCGATTGCATCTGTTCCAGTGAGCCTTTGCGTGGATGAGTTGGATCAGATTTCTGGTAAAGCTGAAAACTAGAGTTGCAGAAAACAACCTGCGTGTCAGTGAGCAGCTCCAACCTGCTGGACACTCACTCACTGGTGCCTGGGAGGCAGCAAGTGGGAAAGAGGCTGTTGCTGTCCTGAGTAGCAGTTCACTGCTGGGACAGTAAGCCAGTTGTGAAATCCCATGGAGCCCTGCCTATCCAGACAGCAATGGATTTTCTTCTTAAAAGAGCAGTAAGAAAATGTGAACTGTGTTTTTTTCACATTGGTGTTTTGTGGCTGTAATCACCTTAGATGTGATCCTAACCTCTTTATTCTCATGATTGCTATTAAGTTGCTCATGAGAATGGAAAATAAGATTTGTGGGTCAGTTTTGATCCTTTTGAAGGTAATGGTTATACTCCCACTGACTTCAGAAGGGTCAGAAACATTAGCCGCCTTTTTTTTTCTTTTTTTTTTTTTTTTCCCCTGTGACCAGAAGTATGTATTGCAGATGAGATGTGTCATTTTGTCATCTGTTAGAAATTCAGCTTTTGGCACTGCAAGTGTGTGAGCAGCCTGTGCAGTTGCTATTTTGTTTCTGGGTTTGGGGGGGTGGTGTTTGGTTATAGTCAATGAAGCCTCAGTAGTAGTTGTTACACATAAATTAATTATATTCTTAAGGTGACATGCTGTAATTTTCCATGTCCATCTTTAGAAGTAAATATTTTACTCTGTACAGTAGAGATTATGTGGATTAGATGGTATGTTACCTATGCAGTAGAGCACTTACAATGGTTGATCCCAAATGGAATGTAAAATATCTGAATATGGATTTTTTTTTTTTTTTTTAAAGGCCAGGAAACAAAATTGGCTGGTAGATTGCTGTGCGTCAAATGCAGCACTAAATTTGGAAAACAGCTAGAGATTGCAGAGCGTTTGGGTAGTAACGTGCACTTGTGTTGGCGCTCTCCAGACACATCGATCTTTCAGGAACTTGCACGTCTTTGTGTAGTCTCCTTTCTTCAGGCAATTTTGTCTGAACTTTCTCAAATATCCCCTGTGACTGCCTGTCACTATCTTCTCGCAGGACTGTGAGCTCTCTAGGCAGGATCAGCCCCGCTCCCTGACTGCTGCTCTGCTTAGCATCACTGCCAAGCACATGGCTGCTGGTTTGAAGTCTGCAATCTTGACAACCTGTGTTTGAACAAGGCCTGGCTCAGTTAGATACAAGTCTTAACCTGTGGGCACTTTTTGCCTTACCCACTGTAACGGGAGTTTATGGGATGAAATGGATAAAATAGGAAACTTGAATGGACGAAATGACATCAAAGGCATGCCCAAGTGAGTCTGCCATTGCTATTTGATTGTGTATCATGAGGTGTTTTCTCTTATGTCTTGAAACCCAATTGACTGAGTATTTGTACACACTTTTGACTACGTTTTGAAACAGTTTCTGCTTCCTGTTCTAAGTCAGAAAAGAGGATGCAGGACAGTATATTTCAGGAGATATAAACAGGTTAGTCTGTCACTGTTTTTCTGGACAAACCATATGTATAAAACATTTGCAGGAATATATTTATTCATGCACTCAAAGCATATATGCTTTTGCTAGAATAGATTTCTATCCTGGTTGTTCAGTGTTCATTCAGCTTCCCCTATGCACAGGTTAGTTATTTTTGGAACCATTTCTTTAATATGTCTGCTATAATTTTAAAACTTTTGGAGCTGTTTAAAGAAGTTTGCCTTTTAAATTTTTTCTTACTCTCCAAAAAATCTTGGCTTTCTTCTCAAGTCGGTTTGAATTTTCGTATATATCCTTGTGATTAAAACTGCATTCACATTCAAATGAAACCTAGATCTGCTGCAGTGATTTTAAACATAGGTTCTACTTAAATTCATTAATATGTACTAATAGAAGATTTTTTTTTTTTTACATTTCTGTATGACTCAATACTAGAGAAATAGTTCAAATCCCACATAAGAATGCTTCAGACTGAAAAAAAATAAATTGAAATTCATTGGCACTGGGAAGAAGAATGCTCAGTGTTGAAGGCTTATGACTGATGATGCATGGAAATGGTATCTGCTGGTCATCATCTAGCAAGAAGAGGGTCACAACAGATACCCCTGTGGTTTTTTTTCTGTGTTACAACACAGTCACATTTTTAATGCAGAGAGAAATAATCTGTGTGAAGAGAAATACGTGGGAGTATATTATATTGGTAAGCTGCTCATATCTGTCTTTCAACAGAAAGGCTGTTTTTGCTGTAAACCAACACTGTACATGCTGGAGGCTAGGTGACTATTTTTCTTCCCATATTCTAACCACAGAATCTTTTAGCTTTCTATTTCCAACACTTCAGTATGCTAAAGTAAATATTAAGCTCTGTCTTCAGACAACTTTCAGATCTATGAAACTTGAGTTACCTGGATTCAGAGATGGATTAGGTCCTGTATACGTCCAAATTATCTCTGTCGGGAGTTCTTAAAAAGTTTTTTCCCTAAGAATTCCTGTAAATTTCTTAGAACTATGACTAGGTATGTCCTTTCATGTAATTACTTTCAATCTAGATACAGCACAGACGTTTTGCTACTAGCAATTTTTTGGGTTGGGTTTTTTTGTGGGGGTTTTTTTACGTATGCACCAGCACTCTTGCTGACCTCCATTAAAGGTGTTTAAGTGCAAATTTTGTGTCCTAGATGTTGAACTGCATGTGGTTTAAAGGAAAAAAATGTAGGTTTGCACTTTTAATGACCCAAACTTTCATTCATCATAGAATTCTGTGCTTAATCTGTTCTAGGATCTCTGCCATAATCTTATCGCTTTAATTATAGTCCCCAAAAATGCAAAAAATGTTATATAACTCTTTCTGAACTTGTTTGGGCTTCTTATAGACATGCTTATGTGGCAGGAAAAACATTATGCAGTCCAACAGTGGCATAGGGGAAAAGTCATGCAAGCAACAATTAAGATCTGGTTTTCTAAAAAGAAGCTTCTAGAGATACAGTGTTGACAAGAAATGAATTTTGAAACATTAAACATTATATCCCAAAGAATAGTTTCATTATAGTTCTCTGAAAAATATAGACTTCATGATCCGAAGACTGAAATTGAGTAAATTTGAATTTGTCAAATTGAAGTTACTGCAAACTTTCCGGTTTTCCCTATTAAGTCGGGTTCTAATTGATTTAAAATGTGTGCCATAAAATTACTTGCATCATTTTCTATCTGTTATTTAGAATACTATCATTTCATTGTTTTCATATAGAAGTAAAAACCATTTGGGATTTACACATGTTGTAAAAATCTATTCCTGTAGGGGATGCCCAGCTAAAATCAGAATGACTTTCTGCCTTTTCACGTTGCGACGGGTGTCTGCATACCCTTTCATGGGGTCCCCGAAAAGAAGGACTTTTAAAATAGAGTAAAGATTAAACCTTTCCTACATATTCTTGCCAGTGACAAGGAAACCAGTTACAAGTTTGTCATTAATGTCATCATAATTATGCTAAAGGAAAGAAAAAATAGGAGGAACTTGTTTTCATTTCAGTTAACAAATCTTTTTTGTGCATGTGTTTGTGTAGGTAAAAAGTTTTTAAGGGCATTTTTGTAAGAGCTACTGACCTTTTGACTTGTTCATTAACTCTAAGTCCCCTTCTTCATTTGTGCATGCTTTTTCTGTGTCTTCAGTCTCAATTTTATTTTAAATCTGTCATTTTAATACTACTTTTTTTTTTTTTAATGTCAAATAACAGGTCATAAAATCATAGTAAAATTTAGGCTCAGAAAGCAGCGTCAGCTTGGTCTGTCTGCCCAGAGCCACAAGGTCTCTCACCTACATACTGCAAGCAAATCTTAATGTTCAGGCCATTTGCAGAGAACTCAAACTCATTTGGTGGGAGCATAGCAAAAGCAGGTTTTGCAGGGTTGGCCTTGTGAATAGTCTACTGTGTGTTGAAGTGTTATGAGAAATTCCATCATGTATCAGAAACATGTTGGCTGTTGAATAATTTGATGGAAATGGTACGTAGCTGTGGATACAGATGAGTGGTGCAAAATTAAAGTGTTGTAGAAGCATTTTTACTGGTGTTCAGGCCATCAGAATTATTAGAAGGTATGGCATCTATGTTGGACCAGAGTGATCATTCTTGGTGCATAACAGATATGTTTTGCAACCTGACAAATTGTCTGGACTCAAAGAATCTGAACGTCAGAGCTGCCATTAAGCCACCACCAGTATCTGACTTTGTCACATTAATTGATCACGCTTGTAAAATCTATTACATGAACTCCACATCTATAATGTATAGGGCACAAAAGTTCTTGATATTTAGGAACAGCCTGCTGGAATGCATGTAGTGGTGGGGTTTTTTAGTAGGTATCCAGACTTCCAGTTCTTGTGTGTTTTGTCTTTTAAGTTTCTGGATTACAGTCAAGAATAATCTGGGCGTTTTGAGGAGTACATCACATTTTCATTTTGATAATGGGGAATTGCTTGTGTAACTTCTTGGCTTTGGTGGTTGCCATGTCAGAGTTTTACTTGAAGATCACAATAACACAGGAAGTCATTGGTTTATTTCCCCTTTGTTAGAGCTTTAAGTGTCACCCACATATAATTGGTGATAGTGAACGTCTGCAGTACCAGTCACATCCCTGTATCACTAACAGAGTCTGCCAAAGGAGTCTGGGGACTTCCACAGTTGTTCTCCCTGGAGCAGGGGACTTCTCCTGGCCAGAAGTTCTCCGACTGCACTTCAGTTTGTAATCCTTTTTCTATTAGTGGTTGCTGTCCATCCTAGAAGAGGTTCCATCCTCTAAAATGGATGTTTAAGAACTTTGCTTGGACAAGGACTGTCAGGAGTTTGGCTGCTGCTTTCAGACTGCAAAGATCATCTTCATTTATTTTTAGAATATATGTACACTTTATCTTCTTATGTCAGGACTATTTCCTACTGCATAATCTCTGACGGTATTTTTCATTTGTTTTTGCTTGGAATATGAAAGAGTAACATGTAGTAGCAATATCTGGGGAGATAACTCAGGAGTTTGAATTTCTAGCCAACACCTGCATCTGAATTACTGCCTCTGAGTGGAGAGAGTGACTTCTGAGCCCTCCAAAGCTGCCAGAGCATTCATTTTGGTCCCCTTCACCCCTGCTTTTTTTCATTCTATTTTTGATAGGCCTAAAATAAACATTGCTGAGGTATCCAAGAATCTTTGGAGGGGGGGCAGTTTCTGTGAGTGTATCTCCTTACATGGTGCTTATCACAATAGTACTTGTGCTAAACATTCCTCTTCTATGAGGCAGCATTATGATATTTTGTTTGAATGAAATATGAAATATGAAATTGTTTCTACAATTTTTGCAACATTTTGAAATTACTCAAACCCTTGGTTTTTCTGCAGCAACAAGTTTAGAGGAGAAGAGAGTATTCCAGCAATGAATAGCTCCAAGAAAGTATGCTGGCATACAAAGAATCTTATATAAGTTGTCAGATTTTTTTTTTTCTTCCTCCCTTTTCTGCCCAACCCGTTCTCTGTGCTAGTCAAGGCCTTTGTTATAGCAATAGCCCAGCTGGATGCTACTTCCTCTGCTTAAGTGAAGTTCAAGAAACCAGCTGCTGCTGAAAAGAAAACTGCTTATTGTTAAGTTCCCTTTCTTCCCCCTGCCGAGGTTAAACATGTCCCTTCTCCGTCAGCACCTCCAATGTAATGTGTCCCTAGATATTGTGGGGCACGCCTTCAAGGATATAAACCTAGTCTTTACCAAGTTGCCTGCTGATGAGGCAAAAAGATAGACAACAGTTTCTAAGGTTGACTTAATGTTAGCCAGCCATGCCAAGATCGGTTTCCCTTCCTTCAGAGGATTTTTCCTATCCACAAATGCAGTATAAGGTGAAATTCTGGTTCTGTGGAAGTCATTGAGGATCTCTAGGAAGATGTTTGTTTTGGTATTCTTACTCTTGCCTGACTCTCTTCACCACTTTTGAAAGGAGAAGTATTTTTCCCAACTCCTTATAAATCTCTTAAGGTGCTGTATAAAATCTTGTAACTGGGAAATATTAATACAAGAATTTGCATGATAGCTCCCCAGAACTTCTCAGTCCAGTGATTTACCCATACCTACATCCAGTAGGAAGTGATTGGCAAACAATACATTAATATATTCCTCCTATATACAAACAGCTACTTTTAAAGAAGTTTAGGAAAACTCACTGTTGTACTGAGATTTCCTGTGCAATTCAGCCTTCTGAGCATTCAGTATGATGCAGTCTTTAATTCCATGATTATGTACATTTTTATCCCAGACCATTGTTGTAGTAAAAAAGGAGGTGTCTTTTTTTCTGTATCTGTGATAATCAGTGCAATGCCTTGTTTACTACCAGGTGTATACCTTATGCTAATTTATTCTCCAGCCTGTGTATTTATGGTTCTTCTACCATGCTGCCTGAATGCTTCACAAAACAATAAACAGGGTAGCCCGTGGGAGCAGCTCAAACTGCTATGACCATTTTACAACTGGAGACCGTAGGTACAGAGGGATCGCCTCCATAATCTTCAACAGTTTTTTGTAAAGCATGACCTGTGCCTAGATTCATTCTGCCTAGCTGTAGTACCAAAATTGGAGATAAACTGTGTCTTCACATAGGGAGCCAAGGTTGACAAGGCTCCAAAATTAGGCATCTTTATTAACTATCTTAAAGGTGGGTGGAATAACGTTGTGCCCAGAGCATATTAGTATCTTTTCAGTGCTAGTGTTTTATACTGTATGAACAACACTTTTTGTTTTACTTAAGATATCACTGTTAACAGCCTAAGCTTCAGCAGAGAGGGTGCAGAAGAGGAGAAATAGGTACCAACCAACTCTTAAACACTTTTAAGTAAGAGGCCTGACTAGCAGGGTTGATCATGTAACCACGGCAAAGACAGACTCCCTCTGTTTAGAGTGACAATTAATTCTGAAACCATCCTTTCTCCAAAAATCAGTTTCATTTGCAACATTTCTTTAAACTTTCTTGTAGTAATAAAATGGGGTTTCCAATGAAAACTTAGTCATCATTTAAGTAAGCAACATCAAACTGCAAGCTAAAGAGGTAAAGGGGGAATAAATGAGGGTATACAAGCATTCTTAATTCTGGCATTTCTTGGGTTTTGAATCTTTGGTAATGCTCTTTTACATTTTCTTGTGTGTGGTTTTTTATGTTTATTAACAAAACACATAGGCATTTCTGTGTGCATACATATATTCACAGTGTTGGGAAATTAAGCTTAGTCCTTTAGCCCCGAATTCAGCTTTTACTGCTATGAGCAATTTCACTTACTTCAGGGATGTACATAATTTGGCCCTAGTTTAGATGTTCCTTGTCTTTAAGTAGTTTTAGATACACTGTTTAGTTTCTTCAGGGAGATATATTCTTTGGCTTACCTTGACTGCATTTTGTAAACATGTTCTAAGTCTCCAGTAAAGTGAAGTCTATAGCAATGTCTGAAGCCTATCATAAATTCCTTTATCACAGTGATTTTGGTAACATACATGCTGTTGTGTGATTAATTAAAAGACTACTCTTTGACACAAGTGTTTAAGTGTTATTGTCACCTCCTAGTTTGTACATCATCACATCTATTCAGAGTCAAGGGAACTGAAAGGTAAAATTAAAAGCTTTTCCTAGATCTTTCAATAGGTCATTTCCTATGTAGGAATGGATATAGTAGATGTAATGGTGATGTGGTGTTCCACTATATCCAGCATTCTTTGTTTTCAAGAATGCATAATTAATAACATGTAACATGTGAAGCTTGTGTTGAGCAGGGATTGCTGTAAATCTGCAGCACATGTCTTTCACAGTATTATTTGCAGCCCTTGCATCTATCTTGGCTTTGTATCTTCTGCTGAGGACATAGTTTCTGAATTCACATCTCTCCTAGAGAACCACAATAGGAACTCCTTTGTCTCTCCAGTGGAATCCTGAGAGTGCCGTCTGAAGTGTTAGTGTAAGTTTATCTGTAGAAAACCAAAAAAATAATTGCTGCCTTTTTCTAAACTTCTGTCTGGTCTTCCCACCTGGCCAGTGGGAGAAAGTGTGCTGGGCTACCATTTAATATGCGTCTATGTTGCACACAGTGCACTTATAATGCGCCTTTACTGAAGTGAGAGGGGACTGAAGCTATGTTTAGTGAGTCTTTGTGACAGTACCCAAAGTCTACAAAAAAAAAAAAGCGCTCTGTCCAACAAGTTAATTTTGAAAACACTGTGTTCAGTTGTACCTGCTCTGTGAACTGTAGTTGAAGATTATCAAAACTTGGTTACCTAAAACCAAGTTTCTAAAAGATACCTAAACAAAGAGACAAGTTGTTGAAAAGTTGTTTATGAAAATTTCAGTGCCTGAATCCAGTGAGACAGAAATTTGTGTATTATTTTAAAATAACTTAGTCATTTTCTACAGAAAGTTTCAACAGATTAATATTGCATCATAACATAGTTTAGTTCAAGTCAGTTGTCCAAACAAAGCAATGTTAGATGTTGCAAATCCACCAATACTTACAACCTTCCTGCCATGCTCAGTGATAAAATACATGGATGGTAAAAGTACTGATGTTAATTTTTTGCCATTCCCCAAAATATTCCATTAATGGGAAAAAAGGAATAAATCTAGGAAGTCCAGAACTGTGAAACTCAGTGATAAAGGGATAGTTAATATATCACAGCAAGCTTTTTTTATCTCAGAGATAAATAGTTCACAAAAATTATCTACTAAACTTTCCAAACAAAAACCAGCACAGCAAGTGATTTAGTCCCCCATAGACTGTGTAATGAACACCTTCCAGGATTAAAACAGGATGGCTTTACAAGCAAAATTTAAAGAAAAACACATCCCCATTCTCCATGTTACACCCAAAATCACACTTGAAATATAGTCAGTTCAGTTAAGTGATGGATACCTGTTCATAAACAAAAGCTACTAATTTAACATTTTCCAATTGCCAGAATGTTCTTCCTAGCATGAGCTAGAAATATTGAAATATAGTCCAAATACTTCTTACCAATGTGCTGACTGCAGAAAAACTATGCCCGGTGGAAATCATAGTGAGCTCCTCTGCCTCTCATCTGTGAGATAGTCTGCAGGTAGGAATGAATGATATCATTTGTTAAGAAAAAAAAACTTACCTGATTTTCCCTATGAAAGAAGTGCTGATTTACCTCACCCAGACGGTGCAGAGCAGTGGAGGCCTTAATGAGAACTGCTCAGGAGTGTGTGGCACTAAGGGCTTGGATCCCCAGGTATGTGATTCAGGGATTCTACTGAAAAAAAACAAGAAACAAGGAGGATAGCATTTCATTTAGATTTGTGTGCTTAAGCTGATGGTAATGGGACATGTGGTCTTATCAAGTATCTGTAGTAACTGTTTAAACTTATATATTAGCTTTCCTCTGCCAAACAGAAGCAAGTTCATCAGAGTGATCAATAGAGCGGTGTCTGACTCTATAATTAGTGAAATTTATTGGTTTTGGAAAATATTGTTCAGTAAATTTAGTCCTCAGCTAGTTCTCTCCTTCATACACCCCCTCTTTCACTCCAGGGTATTGCAAGGGCTCTGCCTCAAAACGTAAATCTACCTACAGAGTAAACTCTTTACTGCCTCTAACTCTCCACAGATAAATAACATCACAAGGCTAGTGATACTGTTATCGTTCCTTCAACAACTGAAATCTGCTTTTATACCGGGGAAAAGAATTAGTATGGCTATGAGTAAGAGAGTCATCTAGTGTTCTGCTAGCTGAGCAAATATTTATTAGGTATACAAAAAAATGCAACTGCTTTAGAGTTTATCTTATAAATATCAGTAAAGTGTCATAAAACTCGATTAAATTATGTGCTACAAGAAAAAAATGAAAACAATTCTGTCCTCAGAATGCTTATTTCCAGATTACTCTTTCCGATCTTACTAGGTTTTATAAATTTTTCAAATTAATTTTCTAATGTCTTTGGAGCAAAGTTTTTCTTTCTCTTCTGGATTCAGTGAGAATGAAAAGCTTTTAGAGCTTTGTAAAGTTTTAAAGTGGTTACAATTGATTGATTTAGTATAGACTAGAAATTTTCTTGTTCTGCATCCCAAGCAGGAATCATGTCGGAGTATTTCCTCTGTCTAGCTGAGGTAATAAAAGTAAGTGCTTTATCCTGTCTAACAGTTTTATTTCCAGTCCTCGTCAGACTAATAAGATTGCAACCATTAGTAAAAAAAGAAAAAATAATTTTCATGAACGTCTCAAGGTGTTTCAATTTCTGTGTAATATAAAGGAGAGTCAGTCTTTATTTTGTCCTACTAAACTTAGTATCTGTACATAAAAAAAAAATACTGTCTAGTACCAGTACTATAGCAGTTTACTTGGTCAGTGTCCAGTACCGTTAAACACAGTACATCAGCTTTATGGCTGGTCTAAGTAACCACAGATCCATTGATTCAAGTGAGTTTTGACTTGCTCGTACCAGTGAATAGGTTATTTTTTTTGTATGAGGTCATATTACCAACAGCTTGCCAAGAACTTAATACCATGCTGGAGTTAGATTTGTAGAAGCTTACTACATCTTGTGACCTCAATTTACTTAAACTTACATGTTTTCTACTCTGGTAAGACATAAATAAACCAGCACTGGAACACTACACAAGCTGCAGAGAGCACAGTGCAACTCAGGACACTTCCATGGCCACCCCTTTCTGAAGGATAAGCACCTTGTCCCTCCATAAGCCAAGATCACTCTGGCAAAGGTCCAGCAACTCGTTGTGTTGTGATGGAAAGAAACACTTGGAAGCAACCAGTTCACTGTCCAGGATGTTAAATATTTTTTCAATAGAACAAGACTGCATTTAAGTAAGGTGAAAGGGCTAACTTTCAAGCCTCACCAGGGAAAAAAGTGGTAATGCTTGGTGTGCTGGCTAACACAGAATTGAGCGACTGAAGGGCAGAATACTTAAACCAGGTCCAACCTGTCTCACTGTATTCTAACTATCATATCCTCTAGTTTCTGTTTCATCTTAATAATTAAAATCAAGTGGATTTTTTTTTTTTATCGTTTAATAACAGTAAGCCTGAATAGCATCTTCGTGGGTTTGTTTTTATTTCCATGGTATAGTAGAATCTCATGTAACAGACCCAGGGAGGTCCAAGCACCCTGTTTTGCTCGCTGTGAAGGGACTGCCTTGAGGCCATAGAAGGAGTAGGATGAAGTATAACATGCTCCTGCAATCACTAGGTGGTGAATACACCCATAGTGATTGTTGCCAGACTGCCTTTAGGACTCACAGGGAAACCTTTGATATTACACTTAGACTCATTTTCTGGCTGTGTGGATTTAACTAAAGTTCGGTGGCTGGAGGAGAAGGGCATCTGCTTTCAGTCGTCTGTGGAGCATTATATTATTGATGTTGGGTCAAAAATAATTACTTTGCATTTTTTATGGTTTATTGATGTGGGTTTTGTGGAATTTAAAATGTTTAGCAAAAAGCGATTGTTTTGTCACTACTGTCTTGGTAGGAGTAAGACTGCTGTCTCACTTATAAGTAAGGCTAATAAGTGCAAAAGAAGCTGATGATTATGCTGCCTCGGTAACTTGCACTAAAGTGGAAATTCGCCCCAGTGCTGCACTTACGTCAAAAATGAAAAGGACTTGTAAGGTGAAAAGACTCAAAAGGTTCCACGGTAGTAGTAAATTGCTTGTGGTGTTAAAATGCTAGCTAGGCAGTACATAAAAATGGTGCTTTTAGTGATACTTAAGTAAAGGAACTCTATCCAGCCTTGGGCGGAGGGACCTTTCTCACTCTTATGGCAGCTTTGCTGCAAGACATGTCTTATAATTGAACTTGCCAGACTGAAGATCTTCCCTTCTACTATGCTCTTGAATTACTTTTAAAATCTCATATTCTGTACAATTTCAACAGTAATGCAACATGTAAACGACTGCAAAAAATGCACATCCCCTGAGTGCAGGCTGTGCACGTGCTCGCAGGCTGATTTCACGCTCCTGAGAAGAACTTGATCTGAATGATTTGACCAGAAAGCACTTTGAAGCTAGCAAAGCAATATAATCCTAGAACATAACCTACTAAATACTGGTAAAGATCTAATTCTAGCAAAGTAATTAATTTAGCAGCAGGGTAATAAATGTAGAGAGAGAAAAAGGAGACAGAAAGCTAGGAGTTTTCTTTCTTGCTCTTACCTCATGTTTTTGTTTTACTTCCTGAACTACAGCAGCTGAAATAATTTTATTGTTTTATTCCTGCTCTCTGCAGACATAGAAATATGTTTTGGTTGGCTTCCAAGTGAGAATGAAAAAAAAAAAAAAGCCCACCTGGTGGGGGAATGGAAACTTCTTTTCTAAAAGGCATTTGAGGTTCTGTGAGTCAGTGTCAAGTTTATATTTTTCTCAATGTACAATAAATGAAACTAAAGATGATCCCATATCACAAAAGCAAAATGCATAGATGTCATGGTTTAGCTATTAGGAGGAAAATTTACTCTATCCCAGATGAAACCAGGACAGTATATTGTGAAAACTACTTCAGAAACAAAGGTAGGTATACATTTTTAAGAAATTACTTTAGAAAATTCCTCTTATCATTTTCAGTTTCAAGTATTCTCTTAGGAGGATAATCTTGTACAACCATAATGTTCCAATGCGTCACAAGAATTTGTGTAAAACTCCAGTTGACATAAATACCTATAATTTGAAAGACTAAGGGTTTTTTTCTTGGAAGTTTTTTGTGTAGTTTTGTGGGAGTTTTTTAATCTGCAGCTTGAAAGCAATCTATTTCTGTAGGTGTACATCCCTGGCTTTGTTTCTAGTATTCCAGTGTGATCAGAAAGTATGTACAGGTAAAAGACCCAGTAACAAAAAAAATTAGGTCCCATTCTTCAGTCAAATCTATTCAAATTGACCTTTCAATCGATGCAGAGTCTGTAGATCCATCTGACTGGAGGCTTGGAACGATAATGAGCTTTATTCACAGCATGATATTTTAAAGGAGATTATTTTTTTTTTTAATACCCCACTGCATTCTTGAAAGCACAGGCTTTTAACGAAAGCTTGTTGTTGATCAATGGAATTTTTTTTACTATGTTTTTACATTTGATCTGCATTGTTGCACGTTAGCAAATGTCACAATTCATTGATAGATGCAGAGGAAGAGGCTTTGAAATTCTTTTTCAGAGTTGGAAGACTTGATATGCACAAGTTATGTGACCCCTGTTCACTCTTGTTTTTTCCAAACATTTTTGATGAAGTATTTTCATACATTAATGTTAGTTCATGAATCCTAAATGAAAAATTTTCAGAACCAAGTATGAAACTGAAAGCTTGAAACATGGTAATCTGCAGTCTCTTTTCCAAATTAAAGTGAAAATAAACATGACCTTTATGTTTTATGCTATCGTTCTTCTTTCAAGCTGCTGCAATCATAACTTCAGTCTTTCTCCTGATGATGCCTATATCACCTCCTTTATTGTTCTTTTAAAATAATTAGTATAATCAGTTATTCTTCAGATATATTGCCACCTTCACTAGGAAGGTGACAATATATCTTTTTTAGAAATGCCTTTTGTGTGTGTATATATACGTCATGTAAGGTTTTCTTGTAACCTATGAAAATAAAAACTGTCTTACCAGCTAAGATCAGTGGTCTGTCTCATCCAATTTGTTGCTGCTGACACCACGCAATAAAAGAGGCTATTTAGAGAGGGCATGTAGGTGCCACTTTCTGCAGCCTATTCCCTTCATACTCAAGCAGCATCCAGAATTGTAGAAGGATGTTAAAAGGGACTTCTCTGCCTTATCCCTTTCACTGTCTGCTAATGGATCTATTGTCCATGAATGTTTCTAATCCCTATTTTGAAGCAGCTGATACAGTCTGCCTCCACAGCTACAGCAGCAAATTCCTGAAGTTCACTAACCACTGCGTGAAGAAACACATTTTTTACCTGTTTTACTACTTTCACCAGTGTGCCAGTTCTGGTATTGCAGGATTTGGTGTACAGCACTTCCACATTCACTTTACCCACCGTCTTTGTGGTTATGTTTATCTCACTTGCATTCCTCCTCAGCCCCAAGATTTTAGTCAGTTCTTGTAAGGCAGTTGTTTCATCCCTGTGATCATTTCACTTACCCTGCTCTGTACTGTCTTTCCTTCCACTGCATCCTTCTGGTTTGTATAGGCCAGAACTGCACATGATATTCAAGATAAGGGAACACAAAGATTTTATGTAGCAGGAGACTAGTACTCTCAGGTTTTTTTCTCAGTGACTTTCCCAATCCAACATTTTGTTGCTTTTTTTGAGTGCTGCTGCACCTTGAGTCAATGATTCAGAGAACTGTCAACAAAAGCACTAAGATGTTTCTCCAAAGTTTTAACTCTCTTCCAAGTTCAGCATCATGTAGGTGTGGTTGCAGATATTTTTCCCCTAAAAAGAAAGTATTTTTGCTTTACAGTAGTCGGTTATGAAGCTCGTCACCACCTTTTGCCTAATCAGTTTGAGTGATCCGTTTTGGAGTTCCTTATCCATTAGCACAGCATCTAACTATTTGAAAGACCTTAGTACTGTCTGCAGATTTGTGCATTTCATTCTTCACTCCCTGCTCCAAGCCATTGATAAAGATGTTGAATAAAACTGGGCTCAGAATTGATCCTCATCAATAAAGTGGCAATTTTTTGGCCAGTGATAAAATACTGATTTGTTAAGGATCTCTCAGATGAAATAGCTGTAGTCCTGTATCATGTTCTTCTTATACCAATTCCCATAATCCTAAAGAAGCACCCTCAAGAAAAGTCCTCTCCTCCTCCTTGCATTATTTTTGCCTTATTTTCTCTAGATGTGATGCCACACTGATTTGTGCACTCTTCTTTCCTCACCTCAGAAGAACCTGCATTTCCTCAGCTACTTCTTGGAGACAGTAATAACATTTCTTTTGCTACCCATAGTCACCTTGTACAAATGAGAAGTGCCACATGAGGCATATTCTTAAAAACAGTCTTTTCCTCCAAGAGAGTTTACTACCCTATCTGTTGTGCTTGTCAGTGTACATTGGACTACCTCACAAGTATTCCTGAGTTTTGGTTTAGATAAGGAATGGTGCTGTCAGTATTATTTTATTATTTTACAGATGTAGAAATGGAGCATAAAAGAAGTCCAAAAGTAACTTAAGTTATTTTTTCTGTTTCCACTGTGGAGTCGCACACATACATTCAGGGAGTCAGGGGACAGTTGTCCTCACAGGCGGTCCAGGTGAGGTACATCTTTACATTGGTGTTGGTGTATGGCACATCATAATGGGCAGTGGCAGTACAGGATTTAGGCTGAACCATTTACACTGCGTCACTGTCCTGGATGGTAATGCCCCATTTTCTATCATTTGTCTTGAGGCCCTTATTCTGAGTAAGAGGGAAGTTGCAGTCCCATGTGCAGTGGACTTTCCACTCTAGGAGTTCTGCACACGTCAGAGTTGGTGTGAACTTGAGTTTATATTATCCCCTCATTTCTTTAAGATGAATAAATAAAAAGTAGTTTTGAGGGGATTTTTATTCAAAGATTTGCTGAAATTGTTGAGCAAGGTATGTTTGCAAACTTCATGAATGATGGCCGCATCTTAGTTTGAGGTTAATTCATTCCATCTGTTTGGTAGCACTATCTGCTTGTAATGGCACCAGATGGCTGAAAATTTTGTGATGATAAAAATAGCAAGAATCTAGTATAAAATTGAATGTTTCCACCTTGTAATTTCTCTCTCCTGTGCTTTGAAGCATGTTACATTTTCTGTTTAACCTGGAATTAAACTTTTCTAACCTGGATCAATGCTGTCATCTCTTTAAGTATTTTTCAGAAACATCTTTTCTTCTAGATTTACAAAAACAAGGGTACCACTTTAGCTATTTCAGTAACTGTCAAAATAGGGACTTTACTGTATTCATGGACATATGCATTCCTTTTTTCAGTTTATCTTATAGTGCAACACATTCTGCAAATTCCTTATGCACACATCTTTCTTTTTTATGGGCATTCTGCAGAGAAGTAAACTGCCAGGCTATTCTGTAATCATCTTTGATGTTGCAATAAATGCTGTGTTCTTTAAAGTTTTTTAACCTTTAACCAGCAAAAGAACAAATCAAAGAAGCAGATTTCCAGATAATTTAAAAAGACCATAGACACAGTAGATAAGTTGAAGTCTGTGTTTGCTGTGTATCAAAACACTTTCTCTCCATGGGAAGATAGAAATTCATCAAGCAGCTAGCAAACTGAACTCAATTTAGAGACCTCATCAATGAAATAAATGTATATTCAAAATGTGTAATTATTTCCACATGCAAGCATGTTCTTACAGGACTAATGTATGCACTGAAGATGCCCAGTGAATATATGCAACCTGAAGCCTCCATATGTATGCTGCTTCAAGCCGCAGGTGCAAATCTGATCTCACAAAAGCTTCACCCAAGTTAGAGAGGTCGGTGACTCTTGGTAATGTCCTCATGGTGTCACTTGATGTGTGTGTCCCTGCTCACTGCTTCAGGGGAAACTGGCTGATCCAGTTTTAAAACCTACTAACATTTTACTAGAGTCTTAGAGTGAGTTCAGCCTTACTCAGTCCAGAGCAAAGTCCTCATCTGTAACTCTAAGGCGCTTGCCATGTCCATAGTAAGCCAAGGCATCTCTCCCTCCACTTTCTTTCCCGTAAGCAGCTTGGCTAGTGATTACGTCATGCAGGGGACAACCTGCGCTTCAGACCGAAAGTCTTCCTGTACCTGAAACTCCTGGGGATCACATTGTACCAAACACTAATGGCTTGCCTTTGAGGGTATAAATTTAATTGCCATTGTTTCAAATCTGTTCATACCTTTGTAAATAGATAGGCGTTGTCTGTCAGCGAGAGTAAGGGCCAGCCTGAACAGCAGGCACTGAGAACGACCCAGCGCCGGCAACCCTCGCCCATCAGCACGGACCCATGGGGTCTGAATGCGATGATCAGAGCCCGGTGCTGGTAAGGGTGTCCATCGACACCTTAGCCTTCAACATGGTGAGGGGATGAACCAGGTCCAGCGTTCATCTGGGAGCCAGGGCCAGGGGTGCACACCTACAGCCCTGGGCTGGACCGAAATGGGGCCCCCACGGGCAGTGATGAGGGGCTGTCCCTCACCAGGGGAGGCTGGGCAGGGACATTGGGGCCTGTAAGTGCCCTCAGGGTCCTGACTCTATCTATTTATGATGAGCACTTTTTAAATGCAAAGAGGACTAAATGCTAAATTTGGGGCTACAGAGGATGACAGTGCTCAGTTCAGCAGAAAGTCCTCATCTCCCTGTATCAGTTCATGTGGTAGCTCTGTATATATGCTGGCCTCTTACCATTTGCTGAATAGGAGAACCAGGGCATATATTATTTTGAAGTAGACATAATTACGTGAATTTGTATTAATTGTGCTAAATATTAACTTTTTTAGTTTTTATTTATAATTATAATTTTATTCTGCCTTTTTGTTGTGGATTTGTTCAGGGTTCTTGGCTGCAAGAGAGCAAATCAATGCATGAAACACTGAGTTTGTGGGTGGAATATTGGTGTGTACAAGAGACACAAGAGCGAGCATATGAAGGTTAAGTTTCCCTTTCTGGCAGCTGCTCTATAGCAGAGCAGGTTATCTGGTTTCTGCGTAGCAACAGAGGCTGCACGGGGATTTGCTCAGAACATTTACCCAGGGTGGAAGCTTTGCCTGTAAGCTGTTCTTCATCCTGACCTCCACCTCCCGTGACAAGGGAATTTTGATGTTGTCATGTTTCCAACAGAGAGGTTTCGGGAAAAGCACTGAAAATCTTAAGAAACCATCATATATTACCACTATATAATGAAACTGTTAATGTTAACTGTTACCTAGGGCAGCCTAAGAGTAAGAAAGGTAGTGTAAGAGGAATTGAAGAGAGGGCACAATTTTGTTTGGCCTTGCACCAGGCATGAAGTTAGCAACCAGTCTTTTAGTCTATCTCTTCCCAAATAGCCTGATTCAGTGATAATTCTGTGTTGTCCTCTCTGAATGAAGGATATGCTGCTCAAAGTGTAGATGAGCATCTCTTCTTTTATTGCTGCGGTCAATGCAATGAAGCTTGCTCAATGGGAAATAGGCTGGGCACACGTAAAAAGTAAGACATAACGTGCCATCCTTGGAGCTTAGCCAAGCGAGGTGGTTCCTGAGGCTTCAGCAGCGACTCCAGCACTCAGCAAATGCTGCACCTTGCTTGGGTTAGGCAGCAGATGGCCTGCAAGCATTTTTTTCTAGTGTTGCTTTGACTAATTGTGTTTTGTTTCTCCCTGTACATCCTAACTCTACCCCTTCTTGGCATATACCAAGTCCCTGTACAGAGAAGCCTTCAGTCTGTATTACTAAGTACAGTATCAGTGGAAAGCTGGTCTGTCATTGGGTCTTGTTACAGTATTTTATTACAACTAATAATAGTATACACTTGAGTTCAACGTATTTTTTTGTCTATGTCCAGTCTGAAGGACTGAGCTTGAATTTGAGGAAATGAGCACCAGCATGTTAATGTGACTGTCATGTTTCAAGTACTATGAATTAATACCTGTAAGAAAAGAGGGGTCCTGAAGAAAAAGCTGGAATTAGATATTTCTTAATGGAAACACTTTTTAACTTTAGAGCAGCAACACATCTATTTTTGCTGCCATAATTATTTTGTTCTGGCTCAGTCAAGGTCCCAAAAAGAAAGTCTCTTTGGTAAAGACTGCATAATAATACTATGCTGTTTTTCTTTCATGTGAGTGGTGACACGGTTGCTCACATTAATGTCTCATTTTAAGGAACTTGAAATCCTCAGCAAGGTTTTGTTAGTACAAATGCAACTATTTTTTTACTATTCAGAACATCATGTTCAAGTAAGCTGTAGACTTCAAGTTATTTCTGGCATCCAGGGCATAGTTTGTGAACTGATATGACAGTATCTCATATAAATTTTCCATCTGGATGATCACAGTGCAGTAGAAGTTTCTTGCTGTGTTGTCAGGCTAGAACCAACTGTTGTCACTGGCTGACCTTTGTTTTTAAGTACGTGGGAACATTACTGAAACGCTTCACATAATAGAGAAGAGCTGTTTCTCTGGTAGTGAATATCTTTAAGTTGCCAAAGACTTCATTCATCTCCTTCTTTTGAATGGAGCACAGGATTCCCTGTTTTCCACCACTGCAAACTTTCTAAAAGTATAAATGAGCCAATTTCTTACCACTTAATCTCACAAAATGTCTTATAGGAGTCAGTGGCCTGGTCTAATGACCAAAAGTTAGAAATTTATTCCTAAAACAAGGCTAGAGAATGTTTTATTGTGCTCTGACTTGTGTGAAATAGCTGAATACAAAATACTGTGTGCTGCTAGGTGTGTCAGTGAATAATCTTACTTTTTTTTCCCTTAGAGCAGAATGATTGAGTTGGTTATAAGAGTAAGAAAGTATGAAGAACATACAAAGGAGCGCTCTGATGGGAACATGAATGACTTACTGATGAATGTGAGGGAGATGCTAGCCAGCTAGAGACTGGAAAATTATCAGCTCCAAAGGATAAGAAGCTTGTACTTAGAAATTGGTAAAAGCCCTCTATTTAATACTAATACTTTGTTTCCAGGGTTTCATTTGGTGATTCATCTTCAGAAAAAAAATCAGCTGTGGAGGAAGCACCAGTCTTTTCTCCTACACCCCTTTTTTGCTTAGGCAAAAATAACAATTTAAAAGCAGTAAAGAATATTTGGTAGCAAATGTTTCTGTAACACATAGAGCATCATAAACGGAATATTTAGGCAGTACGTATAGAAGCTGGCCCTGCTGCAGCACAGTTTTCCAAAGGTCTTTCCCATGGTGCAGGGAAAGAGGTTTGAAAGGTTTTGGAGAATTCTGGTTTACTGCTTTCTTAGTAGATGCACTAATGTTCATGTCAAGCTCCTACTAGCCAGGTTAACTTATAATACAGCATATCGAATGTTTGAGTAACTTTTTGTACCCTTTTGCATTGCCTTCTTTCCTTCTACAGTGTCTACTAGTCTGTTTGGGGTAAGTACAATTTTGAGCTGGAAGAAGGGGCAGGTTTCTCCAGTGCTGAATTCTGTAATGCAAGATAACTCTCCTTTCACAGGCTGGTGAATGGCAAAAATTTGTTATTGCATGGGGAGATGGGAAAGGTCTACACATCTGTGCTTCCTTTTCTTACAAAGATTTTAGCTTTTTGATGGTTTTTCTAAGTGAAATTCAAATATGAAATATGCCAAAGTATTCCTGCTGTAGTGTCCATTTTAGTTCAGTATGCCTGATCCTGATATGTGTGACTGGAAATCACATCTCAACAGACTTCTTTGCCTGGGCAGCTTTTGTACAATAACTCATTGGAAAAGACATTGTAGTTTCCTTCTGAATCACAGCTGATGGTTTCACAGGTCACAGGAGACAACTTTTGCCTTTCAGTCAGTTGATTGCATCCCTAGAAACAAAAAGCACTGTTGCATTATCATGAGTGTGATATAAAGACTTGCCCACTCTGCTAATTACTTCTGGTAGTTTCTTTCAGCAATAATGGATAATTTCTCAGAAAATGGTTGCCAGATGAGTATTTTGTCCCATCATTTTCATTATCTTCCCTAACTGGGTTCCTTTTCCTTCTGATACCACTGCTGCTGGACCAACTGGCTGCATTCCCCTGAGTGTTCTCTATTTAGTTGTGCAGCATCTGATGTTTTTCCTTGCATGCTCAAAAACGTAAACTAGATGCCCAGACAGCATAAGAAAACAGGAACTTTAAAGACGAGGATTCCAGAACCAGCCTAGAGGCTGAGGAGACACCTAGGACATGTGCCATCTTCGTCTAAGCTCCTTGGTAGAATATAAATAGGTTAAAAGTTGTTCTTAGGAGTTCTGAAGTGCCTTCAAAAACTATATAGTTAGCTCTAATTGGAAGGCAGTGTTTATATATTTCCTGTAAGAATGAGAAAAAAGGAATATTAATAGCTGCCTGCACATTGTAACATTTTCTGCATAATGACATTTTGCAGGCTTGATATAATTTTCTGCCATGTGCATCAGGCCATTAAATGAGAGGTCTTTAAAATTATCTCACCAGAACAGTTCTTTTTTCCAAACAACACCAAAAGAAGATGACATCAAAGAATTTCATAGAAGGCACTTTTTACAGCTTATCTGTCATCAAATGAAGGTATTAGGGAAATGGCCTGAGAAGCTTTTCCTACTTGATACCCCTTTTGAAGTGACTACAACTACAAAACGCTCCATTTCTGCAGAGGATTCCAGTTGTGTTTCTCCCTTGTATGAGAGGAAGAGCACAAAGAGTGTATTACACCAGCTGGCACAGTCCTGGGGTCCCTGCTCTCGGGGCTTGCTTGGGCTTTCAGGGAGCAGGCAGGGATCAGGGTTGCCACCCCGTGGAGCAGCAGTCCTTCGCTGAGCTCATCGTGGAGCTCATGGCTACCAACGCTGCATCTCGGGGCAGAGACCAAAAGATTTGCATCAACTCCCAGCAGAAATCCTGTGACAGCAGAACACATATCACTCCATGATAATTCGGAGCTAAAGATTTTCCCAAAGTTAGAAGTCTTTTTGTTTCAGTTTATTTCTAAGGTTAGATGGTAGGGGATGAAGCTGATGAAATGGCAATGCATATAATTTGTTCTGCATCTTCATTGCATGCCCTCGGCTAACAAATTCCATGTATTACAGCATTAAAAATTTAATCCTGACCTAAATCCCATCTGAGCTAAAGAGAGCCTCACCGCTAAGCCCTGTAGATACTGTGTCAGAATATTAGATACTATATCACAGGTGTCACAGAAAACATTCACATACGCAGAAGGCATAATATCCTTTAATGACTGAGAAGAACAAAAAACAATATTGTAATTCTTTTTTAAAATGGGAAGAAACTTTAAAAAAAAAAAGAAAAAGAAAATGTTTGCACTCACATGATAGTATTTTAGGGTGTTAATATGAAATTTTTCCCTATTCAAGAAACTCAAGTAGAGCTAGAATTTTGTCACCTTCTCAGTGCGTAAAATGACAGCTCTATGGAGAGCAGGCTGATAACTCTCCACCTGCTGTTTCCGTGCTACATTGAATTAGCCTAAACTTTATCTTTTTTAAAAACAGGGTTAATGAAATTTTGAACCATATTTTCTTTTTATTTGCCCTAGTATGAGTCTGATATACCAACTAATCCAATGCATAGTAAATTGAATCCAGTTAGTAATCTGACAGAATTCATTATCTGAAAAACGGGTAGGAAGACTGTATTCAAACATCAGGTATTTGTAAATTACACAGGAAAAAGCTCTGTGTAAGGGACATAACCTTCCTCTGTTATTCTGATGTATATGATTGTCACTTGTAGATTCTAGAGTTTTAGATTTTATTTATATCCATACTTTATCTTATTCCAGAATTTATGGTACAGGTGAAGACCTGTACATTTCAAAAGTGATGTTGAAGTCAGTGGATTTTGCTGGCCACAGTAATGTGGGATTAGATTGTTTGAATAATTGAAACAATAAACTAAACTTTTCTAGAAGTATTAGAGCTAAGGGGAATCTGTCTTTGGAAAAATCATTAAACAAGACTTCCTTCTTCAATGCCAGTCCAGGTAAAACCTAATCATCTCTTGACATTTTTTAAAAAGGGTAGGTGATGTCCATGAGGTCCTGGCTAATGTTTCCTGCTTTGAATCCTAAGTTGTCATTTCCATAGTTCTGTGACCTAATGCTGACACTTCGTTAGCCCCCCCACCCCCAGCCAGCCAGTTTATCTCAATTTACGTACACTAGCCATATTTTCCGTGTACTATGGGATGCGTTAGGGGCATGAAAAAACATACTAAAAACCTCATTCTGTTGCAGTATCAATTGATATTCCACAGGGAGGCAACATAAATCTCCCATGACAGAAGCAACATACCAGGTCTGCTTTATGAAGATTAGTGATCTCAGACAAACTTCTTGCTTAAAAACCCTTTTCTAGTTACTCACATTATAGATGAGTGTCATGGTTTAACCCCAGCCGGTGGCTAAGGACCACACAACTGCTCACTCACCACTATACAGCCAACACTGAAACCAGGACAATGAGTAAATGCTAAAATGCAGGTCTTTACATTAATACAGTGTAAAGGTTTTGAGAAACTCTGTACTGATTCTGGAAAAGCACTGTCTGGAAACTAATTGTATTCGATTTGTAGCTTTTTCTGGCCCTTCACATGGTATGATATGATATATGATATGATATGGAAGAGAGGGCTTTTCTGAGAATTATTCCAGTGTCTCAAAGGAGGACCAGCTATTCTTGAAACCATTTTCAAGACTTCTTTTAAAAATGTTTTTTATCTGATAGGCTCTCAACTGACATAATGTCTAGGGTCTCTACAAACAGAATAGAAATATCTTGTGATAGTTTTTTTAAAATAATACAGTAAATACATAAAACAATAATCAGTTCTTAGCATAAGAAATAAAGGTGCAAAGCTCTGAAGTGTTTCTCTGAAGGTAGTATATAACTTGAAACACAGCTAGGAATTGGTATTTGGAGTAAGGTAAGCACAAGAAGTAATGCAAATGATTTGCAGCAACGAAGAGTTCCCAGTGGTATTTTATGTAAGTATTGAAATAGACTGCTAGTGGAGGTCAAGGAATGCTTATCAGTGGTGATTTTTAAGAGCTGATCAGATTAATTTCAGGAACTGATGCAATTTGCTGGCCTGCGAGGCAGAATATTGTCACGGAATACTATTCACTACTGGCTTCTGCGGCTGACGAGGGGACTGAGAAGGGAACACAGCATTTCTGGCAGAGCAGGAGACCCCGCTGCAGTGGAGTGCAGACAAACCCACTTGCCCTCCAGCAGCCCAGACTAGCAGAGACTTCTGCTTCCTAGGTCTTTCTGTGGGCCAAATGGAATCCACTCAGCAGGGCAATTCAGGCTCGCAGCTAGATGGCTGGCTCAGGGTGCCTGGAGACTGCCTTGCAGCATTGAAAAGGTTAGTTCCCCTTGGCTTAGGTACAGCTGATCCTGCCTGTCAGCTGTGGGATAAGCTAGATGACCTTGCAAGACTGCTTCATCCAGTTCTGTGTGGTTCTCTGACTCTCTTCAGTCTGTCTCTTAACTTTGAGGTTATTCTTTCTTTCAAGGGCAAAAAAATGGATTTGAAATTGAATATTGGGCAGAACTGAGCAGTAAGTCCCTAGCTCTAATAGTATTCACCAACTTGAGAGAAATTTGAAGTGTCTGGCTGACAAAAAAAAAAATCCTTTAATGCAAAATCTGAATGTGTGCTTTTTTTTTTTAAGTGGAAGATGCACATAGCCTGTGTGAAATTTACGATAGCAGTCCCTGTGTACAGGGCATTTATTCCAAGAAATGTGGGATTCATAGAAATTGTTCCCTTCTTATTTGGAACTCCATGAAAGCACTAGTACAAAACAGGAAAAACAACACAATTAGGCCTGAGTATAAACACTGAAATCAGAGACAGATAACGTGTCACAGTGTCCTGTTGAAAATTGTTACTGTAAACTTCAAAAAGGAATCAAATGCACAGGAGAGAGATTTTTGTTGTTTTCTTTAGTGTTGTACCTGTTTTTTCTCTTGTTTTCATACTTGTCCCTTTTAATGCTGGGGTTGTGGAAGATGAATCTGCCATCCTGGTTAGTCTTCTGCTCAGGGTGTTGAAGGTTTGGGTATAGTTTTGTGTACAGTGTTCCCGTGCAATTTCCATCAGAAGCAGGAAATGTTTATTCAAGTTCTGAGGGGTGGGACAGTTGCTGTAGTTTTAGGTAATTTTAAACAAACTGTTTGAGCATCCTGTTTAAATAGAGTGAAGTAATCACAGTTTTGTACTAGTTGGAAAAGAATTCCGTACATGCATGATATGAATAAAATATCATCTTACAGAACATACCAAGGTGATATATATTTGTCTGACTTCTTGTGCAATAAGAGTTACATCTTTGACTTTTGTTTTGCAACAAGTTTAGTGGCTAAACATATTCCACTCTGTAATGGTACTCTGCTAGAATATTAACTATTTTGCTTGTAAGTTTACCTGTACTTAATACACATATTAGTTTCCTTAATATTTTCAGTAGCCTCTGGAGAAATTTAATTCAAATCCAGCTTTCTGAAATTGGCAGGGCAGAAGTGTTTTCACACAAAGAACTTAGTTTAGGGAATTAGTGAGAATCAGGAAGAATTTATTCACAGCCAATTGTATGAAAACATAAATGAAGGAAAAAGTGGTAGTTGGAGTAGGCTGGTAAGATTTATCAGTTGTGAGTGTTACTTGAGGAATCCTTGTTTGATGCCTTTCCTGAACTCTCTTGGTTTTAAGTGTTGTAAGGGTAGAACTGGGAGACAAAAACCAGTAGTGAAAAGATTTGTTCTCAGGCTTGTAGCATGGATGCATATCTCAGATTTGAAACTGGGAGACAACTTGCATGGTTTATTTTTGTTTTGTAATACTTCAGTAATGACACTGTGCTGAACAGCATATTGGGGCCCCCAGCTGGTAGGACTCATTAGAAAGGGAAAAAAGTTCGTATTCTTCAGATTGCAGTGATGATTCTACTTCGTTTTATGTCTATCAATGGATTGTCTTTAAGCTGCAATCTAATGTTAATGAGATTTTTAATTGGAAAACAAACAAAGGACATACAGGTTAATGACTGATAACCATTTACAAAAAATCTTTCAAGGGCTACACAATAATTAGTGTAAACAATACATGAAAGTATTTCCATGTCTAGCTTTCCTACAGGGTTTACACAGAAGCTTGTTCTTCAACAATAGTGTTATTGCACATCTAAACAACTAATAGACTGTATAGTGTCATCTGTTACATCAAAACTGATTGGCAAGATTATCTGGTCTTACTAGTAGGAAGGTCTTGGTCATTAATCACACCTCCACAAAAAGGAGCTGGATTGAGACTGTTATGTCCTGAGGCTTTATTACTGTTGATGTTATTGGAAATCACTCCCCACCACCACCTTTTCCCAATTAAAAACATGTACGTTATTCCACAAAGAAACAAAAGGTAGAATCCAGTGGAATTCATAACATCTAAAAACAAATTAATATAGACTGGTGGGGAGTGCACATAATATATAGGCTTAACAAAAAGTATGTAAATAAAACTAAAATTCAGAGAATTGTTTTGAAGAGGGGAAGGTTATGGTAATAATCAGTGTAAAGAGTAAAGGATTAGTTAGATTTACTGTAGAGCGAAAGGATGGCTATTTTTAATCTCAAGGAGGATGAAAAATTAAATTGGGGCACAATTAAAGGAGTAGAATGATAGAGAAGATGAAATAAGATTTCTAGTTTAAGTGACAATTGTACTTCTCCAGATAGTGATAGGGACAGAGACTAGAAGAGAGGTTGTTTTTGGAGTCCAGTTTTGTCGTCACAAAGCATGCAAGAGACTATCTCAATTAAGAAAGTCAAGAAGTGAGTCTGGAATAGTAGAGATGTTAAGACAGGCAGTTATGCATTTGCATTCCAGTATAGTATTTAAATTTATGGTCAGAAAATATTATGGAAGTACAGAGTGAAGTTGAACTTTTTTTGTCTTCTAGCCTGTTTATTTCATGTCCACATTGCTTTTAAAACCTCTGCTCTGTTTTTCTTTCCATTTATTATTTGAAGTATTCTCATTCAACCATACCTTTTGAGACATTCAAGGAAAAGCAGGTATGATTAAGGGCTAAAATAAACTCTGTAAAAGAATCTAATTACTTCAGAAAACATATTGGCTTACTTCACAGTACTTTTTTGCTTTATAGATGCCAAGAGAGGATTCATCTATAATGTCTTTGTGATTTTGCCTTTTATTTCAGTTTATGTAATTAAAGAGTTCCCAGGACTGCTTTACATTTATTTTGTTGCATCAAAACCTACTTCTCAAATGTTATGAAAACAGAGTCAAAAAATAATGCAGTCCAAACTAGACCCATTCAGTTTTCTTTTGGAACACAATCAACGATAAAGTCATACCTTCTATCTCATTTTTAACTGAGTAAACACTGTGTAGTCTCTTAACATACAATTCTTTAGAGCATTCACTTTATATTCTCCCATTTCAATATTTGAATATATCCTGGTGATACATGTAGAGAGACGCACATACTCAGGCATAATACAGTTATTTCACAATTACTGTTTGATGAAATCCTCTCTGCATTGAGGTCACGGAGGTCTCATTGGGTCACTCTGTGTGTGTACTTACCTTATGACAGAAAGGAAATAGTCAGAGGGTTAGTAACCTATATTTTGATCATTAACTTTTGATGAAAGATAGGGAAAAAAGTTTAAGTAGCAGAAATCAAAACTGTGTATCTCTTGTTGTTGAGGTTATGGGAAGCGGGAGGAAAATGGACTTCACCAATCTCAGCTCATATCCATAAAATAGTCTCTTCTCTTCCATCCTCTTTTCATGTAAATTTGAGTCCCAGCTGATCATGTCATTGTCTGGACCAAAAATAGACAAGAGTGTGGGTTTAAGAAAGCAGCATTCATAGGGACTGCATATATTTTGTCAAAAAAGATGGTACCTTCTAATGTTGAAACTCTGGCCTGCTGTGCATGTGCATGTTGTGCATCTTATTGTTTACCCCATGTTAGGGGGTAAGAATTAATATTGTTCTTCTCTCAGAAACAAACCCTTTCCCAGACCCACTGTAAACAGAGAACAGAACTTTCAAACCAATTTTTTTTCTGTGAATTCTCATGAGGAAGCTGAAGTATGCACCGAGTAAAGCTGTAAAATAACTTGAAATATCAGCGTATAGCAAAAAACTGCAACAGCAGAGCAATTTCAATTACTGAGCTGTTAATTCTGGTTTCAGTAGATATACTTTTGAAGAGGTGGTCAACTAAGCTGCAGAATCTGCCAGAAATATCCCTTCAAATTGAGAATGGGATGTGCATGCACATCCAGACTGTTGACTTTGGAAAGGTTAAAATAACAATGTAAGAAGGTTCCATTTCAGCAAGTGTTAGAAGTTACTTTAGTTACTTTAGCCAAATGTTAGTCAGACACTCCCCAGCCTGCAGTCCAAATGGGTTTTGTACTTGAAACACTGAACTATATCCATGTGAGATAATCGAAGGCAGCACATTGCAAAGGGACAGGCATACCGAAACTGCTCCTCAGAGAGAGGCTGTAGTGCAGTGGTAAGGAGCCTAACAAAGGACAATGCCTGCATCATCTTCTTATGGATGTTGTATCCTCTTATGCTACATTACAGTACCAATATAGCTGTGGTTTTGACTGACTATCACAAAACTGACTGCATTTGGTGTTATCCTTAAGCTCTAGCTTCTGAAATGGTAAGACCAGCTGAGAGCTATCAGATTTTCTGCTAAAAGCAAAGGCTGTAATTCTCATCGGTTCCAGAGAGAAGTCAGAGACACAGCACAAGGACCCATATTTTTGCCTGAAACAAGCAAAGAAGATGGTATTTAAAGCCTACAGTAATGTCAAGAGATCTGCACTATGTTTTTGAATGTTTCTGAGAATTGAGAGAGCACTCAGTCCTTTGTACTGAGAATTGCAAAAAGAACAAAGGCATGGCTCTGAAGCCGTGCTCTTTTGAGTCTATGATACAGTCAGAAGCTTTGATGCTATTCTTTAGTAGGTTTATGTTGGAAAATGTACCAAAGTTGTTAGCAGTGTTTTACCAAGAATGCCAGTTCACCTGGATCCTGAATTTGATCCAGTCTGGCAGTTTCTGTGTTCCCAAGACGCAGGGGGTAAGGCACAAGGTTTTTATTCTGCATCCTCCTTCTGTAATCAGCAAAAAGTCAGCCAAACATTTCTAGCCTCCTCCAGGAAACATCCCTGATAAGTATAACATGTAGGCACTTAATGAGCAGGATTAATATACACCCTTAAGTTTAAGGATATTTCTAAGTGCTATGCCTTGAATATGAGCCATCGAGAGGATGGTTAAAGACAAATGGCAAATATTTATTAATTTCTGGACTCACATATGTAAACTATGTAATCTGCAGGCTTGGATTCGCTTGCGGGAGGTTAATTAACTTCCATCTTCTGTTGTTTTTGCTTGTCCAAAGCAATGTCACATCTTGTCTCCTTTTCTTCAACCCAGCACAGCAGACACCATGAGCTAGAGCCAAACTGCAATGTGACGTGAAATTTGGAGAGGGGCTTCCTTTGGTGAAGTCCCATGCTTACCCACCTGTATATCGTGTGACTGGAGAATGAAATGTTTGTGTCACGTGAGCTAATGCAGAACAGGGAGCATATGCTCAGATCCCTTCTCTGCAATACATGAGAATTACCTCCACCTCTGTCTAAACTCATGTGCATATAGATGTAGATATTTTACAGTAAGGAAATAAAGAATGTGAAGTAGGCTTACAAACAAGGGTGAATGGGCAAAGAGTTGATGACTTAGGGCTCTTAGTACAGCTTAGGGAAAACTGTGAAAATTTACAAGAAAATAGGATCTAAATTATATCAAGTGGATCTGTGTCATTTCTTTGCTTATGCCTTCATCTGCATTGGCAGTTTAGATCATAAATGGTTCAAGACGCCAAGCACACATTTAGTTACTGGTGTTCTCAGTTCTGACTATTTCATTGAGTGCTTAACTTTGGGGTTTTTTTTGGAAATACACCCAAATGGGGTGATTGCCTGAGAATCTCAGTTGCTGTTCTCAAATAAAGTTCAGTTCTATTTCTCCATGATGGAAATAGGTTTTAAAACTTGAACTTTGAAGTGATAAGCATCAGAAGAAAGTAAAAAGAACCTGATATGTATTTTAATAAGGTAATTATATTTCATTGTCTTATGAGAGTTTGAGGCAATTCAGAAAGTCATGTGTAAGTGTTTGAGATTGGCAGCACTGGTTTCTATAGCTTAACGATTCTAACTCGTTTTTACATAATTTGGGAAAGATGCTTTGCAGACAAAGTAGCTGGTAAGAGATAAGAGAAGAAATAAGGAGCCTGAAATTTGCCCAGCAGCCTGTCAGTAGTTGGCAGAATTGACTTTATCTCTTCATTGTTATGGTTAAATTTCCAAAGAAACAGCATCATTTAAGTATCTCCGTTATTATATAAAATATATTATAATTCCATATGTATTTGTTGATGTGTGGAAATTTCTGTGTGCGTTGCTTATTGCTACATTTTGATTCTATTCCCGTTTTCTCATTGCTCACTTTGAGAGTCTTGCCTCGTTTTCTTTAGGTTTGGGGAATTTTGGTTGTCAGCTTTTCCTTTTTCAGAATTGTACCGTTTGTTTCTTTCATTTCTTGACGCAAATGGTGTAGTCGCCTAAAGTGTAGCTTCAAGCAGTCCATTGTGTGACTAAAAGAAATTAGCTAAATAGCACTGTTTAATTAATTTCAGGACCGCCTCTTTTTCGTCATGGAATATGTAAATGGAGGAGACCTAATGTTTCAAATCCAGCGCTCACGCAAATTTGACGAACCTCGATCACGCTTTTATGCAGCAGAGGTCACATCAGCACTCATGTTTCTTCACCAACATGGCGTCATCTACAGGTACTTTTTTTGATAAAAAATAAAGTATTCTTGAGGCTTGGGGCTGGTTTTGGCTGAAATCCTCTGTCTCTTAGCAACCAAATTTAGATTAGTTGTTTGTTCCAATTTGCTTACATAGAACTTTTTTTGGCTGTTTATCATTGAGAATGTTAACATTTGAATAGCTGCTGCAGCAGTCGCCAGCTGTGTGTGCCAGTTTTGTATTATAGTCCAAATAAAGCGGTTTTGAAAAAGCTTGGCACAGTGTGACCCAGAGGTGACCCTTCTGCAGATCGGCGCAATCTCTTCACTTTCCTCTCTGTGCCATAGATTTCCTCTCAGTTTCTAACTCCCTACCACTTCCTGAGTTTGTTTGTCCTAGTTGTCTCCACTCCGATACAATCGGGATGGTCGTTTGCAATGCTTTACTTATGCCCCTTCCTCTTGACTGTTTGGGTGAAGGCTTAGTCACCGGCAGGAAGCGGCTCTTTGCAGACAGTTTTGATTTGCTTGCGAGTGACCCGCATCCAGCTGAACCTCTGCCCCCCCCCAGTCTCTAACCGTCAACACCCATGCACACACACACACAAATGCATATTGTTGCGCTGTGGTGAAGAATGCAATTAGGGACAGGCTTTTATTATTAAAAGTAAGGAATCACTTAGAGAATTTTCACTCTGATGTCAGTGTGTTTACTAAGTCCTTTATCTTGCCGTTTCACCCTTCCTCTCTCTTTTTATTTGTTTTTAGCAGTCTGTCATTGCTTGCGATAAATTCAGGCTTTCACAAACAGAGTATTTTACAGGTTTTGTGATACAGGTCTGTCCTGTCTACTAAAACGTCTGAGTTCTGCAGATCTAACTGAGTTCTGATATTCTCTTGATATTCTCACCCTCTTTCAGGTTACCAGTTTTGATTTGGGGTAGTCATCTCAGAGACAGGCAGTCTCAGATTTCTTGAGCAGAAACATCAAGATGAGGATGTGGAATTCGTCACATCCCTGGATTCATATTAAGGCTGCTCTCAAAAGTACTAGAAATTGAAAGAAGTGAGTTTTAAATGTTTAGTAACCAGGACTGAGTGGTAACTTCCATTGGAGTCCACTGGCTTTCCCACCAACTGCGATTCAAAGGGAAGCAGTCTCCTTTCCAGAGCCATCACTAACAACAGGACATTGCATCTTCTGAGGAAAATAAATCTCTGTGAAAGTTATCTTTCAGTCAAAAATCCAGTTTTCTTTAGAAAACTTTTTTTGCTAGCTGCAGCTCTTCATCTCCATCTTTTACTGACACTGCTATGATGTTTGCATACTGGATTGGTCTTTCGGCCCTACAACTTTGCATAGATTTGTTTTCAAGTGCTGAAGATCCAAGACATTCCTTACCTGTTCTGCCCATACCACGTTTCCTGTTCGCTGGCTGCATTTATATCCAAAGCTAGTATTTGTACATTTAGATAGTAGAACATGGCAACTTCAGAATTTTTAAGTATCTGTCATAAGGGAAACAGACAAGATTGGTACTTTAGACAGTGAAGGATTTTGAGGATTTGTTCCCATAAAAGTCTTGAGCTAACTTCCTCTTTCTGAAAACTGGAGTTTCGACACTTTGTAATTAGCAGTCAGTTTAGTGATTTCTTTGAACCAGCAAGAAAGAATTGGTAAAACTACCTTTCCCCTTCTTTATATGAGTGTGCATTCATTCTCCCTTTTCCCTCCCTGCTCCCGTCCTTCGACACACATCCTCCTCTCTCTCTTCTCTTTCTTTTCTCCCTCTTTTCCCTTGTCTTACATGTAGCTTATATGTGTTGGCTCCTAGCTGCATTGAATTACTTCATGTGCCTGCGTTCTTTCTATGACTTTTTATTGTCAAAATGCTTTGATCCCAAGAGAAATGTCATTCTGATGAGACAATGCTGTGTAATTTAAGCTTTGCAAGATACTCTCAACTTCTGATTCAGAGGCTGTGCTGACGTGTCTTTGGCAAGCTACAGTAAAACACTGAAATTGTAAATGGTGTGTTATATTGGGTGTATTATCAGAAGAGGCAAAAGAAGAGAAATAACATGAAAGCAGACACTAAAAAAAAGCAACAGGAATAACACTATGAACAGATTTAGTTGTATTCTGCTTTGACACAGGCCTTTAGATCTGGACATAGTTATGTCCGTAAGAGTAACTCATTTTTCTAACCAAGGGATACTAGGAGCTTCCGTAATTCATAAAATGTATATCCCAGTTACTCTATAAAATACAAGTAGGAGAAGTTAGAGATTATCTTAAAAGAATTAATCGTAAGAAAATGTCACAGTTCATTCATAGTTTGCCAAGCCCTGGGAGAATGCATTTGTTGATGTCAAGCGTATGTTAGAATAGTTGTCTTACACAGAACAGTTTCAGCCTGATTATTCCATACCTCACTACATCATTTATTACAATGTTAAAAATGCATTGGGATCAAGTCACCCCTTTACATCTCCAAAGCTCTTATTAGCTGGCAAACAAGGAAAGGGGTGGGGGGGGGTGGAGGGGAAGAGAAAAGAAAACCTATGCTTCTGAATAACTACCAGTCATAACTACCTAACATGCCTTCAGATATTTTAATAAAGAATACTTGTGTTCTGTGTAATTATATCTCTAGAAGAAACATTGCGGTGTGAAATTAATGGTTATTCTCCAAAGTGGGAAATGCTGCTTCTGTGGGCAATACTTCAAGGAAAGTGGGGAATATATAAATAAACTAAGATGTTTGATGGAAATGTGGGTTTCAAAATAGCTGCTATACCTTCTGATCTTTTTTCAGCCATGTATGTGGAAGTATTTGTTTGGAGCTAAACATAGTTATATTTTTGGAAGTAAATAACTAGCTTTAGCTCATGCTTTGGCTTGTTGGTTAGACTTTTAGAAAGTGCTATGATGATACTAAATGATCATCTTTTATAATAACTAGTTTATCCTCATTTCCCCTGAAGTTCAAAGAGAAAGCTAGCTCCATGTTTGGCAATAGAAATTATTCTGTAAGTTCACATCTTTGCAACTGGCCCAACAATTGTTCCCAGACTTGTCCAATTATCTGTGTACTCACTGGAATTACGTACCTTCCTTTTGTTTATTGAGTTTATGTTGGAAATAAAGATGAACCTCACAATTTTTATATATAAAGATGCTGTGGTTACTCAATGCATCTTGTATGATAGATAAAATTTAGGGTAATTTGCAGTGTGGCATTTTAAGGGTATAATGTTACTGTTGTTGCATCAAAAACACTTCAACTTAATAAAAATGTCTGCATTATCCCTGCCACCTTCCCTCTCATCTGGCATTCAGCTATTGAGGCACATATCAAGCTGGGGCCTGATAATACAAGTAGAGTCAATCAGACACTAGAGAAGCTTCAATCGCAGTTCCTGGCAGTCGTTGTTGTTTGTGTTATGCAATTGCACCACTTTGGAAAAAAAAGTATTCAAGCTTCAGGAATTAAGGGCTAAACTATGAATCTCATTTTGCCTGTGAACTCAACTGGACCTTCAACTTGGTGATAAAAGGTTGTGGACTATTTCACTGTCACCTGTCCCTGGAGTCTGGTATATTTAAAGTTTATCATCATCAGCTTAATATATATTCTCCTATAGGGAAGATGCAATAAACTAGGTGTTAAGAAACTGCCGGTTCCATGCTTCCCTTTTGTACTGACTTTCAACATTCCTGTGCAGTTTCCGCAGATAAATGTAAATATTACATGTTCTTGTTTCACCTGCAGTTGCTGGGCTGAGGACAGGAGTACCCGCGTGGGTGTCCCTGGCTCTCACTGTAGGAGTCAAATGAGGTGGCTCACTCTGGCCCAAAATACATATAAATACGTACATAGTTCTCTACTGTCTCCCCAGGCAGGGACATCAGCACTAGAATGGGGTGCTACTTCATTAACACAAATGCTGGTGTCCCCAGCTCATATCTGATTTAGGGAATATCTGTGTGAGCTACAAACCTTGTTTCAGTGAAGTCCTGAAGGGTCGGTAGCTGCATGTCGCGTGATCTCTGGTGTGCTCTGAGACCATTCAAGTGATTAAACGGGGTACTCCCTTTGAAATACAAAAGAAGGAAACTGAATGTACACAATTTCAGTGCACCTGAGAGGATGAAAAATATCTTAACTGGGAAATTAGTGTCACCTGCGTTGGGTTAACCCATTCTTTTGGCTTCAAATATAAGGTCTGTGACATGTTGCCTTCAAATCGTACAGCACCTGGTCACAGAGGAGTCCTCATTCCTAACTGTAGGTCATCATGTTTCTCAGCAATATGAAGTAGTAATCCAGCTTGTAACTTGCTGCAGCTTTCTGAGGCTCTGTGCACTCTGTAATTAGCGTGTTGGTCGCGATGAAGGATATATTAACACTGAATTGAGGAGAATGTGAATATAAATATGCTGATGCCAATCCTTGAATACCTCCAGGCTTTTTCCGCACACAAATACCCTAAGAACTTGTTTGAACACTAACTGAATTTTTCCTTGGATGATCAGTTTTCCTGGCATTCCCGTTTATCAGGGCAACACACACCAATGTTTCAGAAAGAACTACCTAAAATTAAAAGCACTCTCATTAGTGTGTTTTTATGTGAAATAAGGATATTTAGAAAGTCTGACTTCACTGGTGGTTGTATGATTCAGTGCAACCTTGGCAGAGTAACAAGGAGTTATATTTACACTGATGAAAATGGTCAGTGGTTAACATGTTAAAAGTCATCATTCTCCCAAGTTACCTTACTGTGTTATTTCTGAGTGGCAGCAGCCAAATAAAATTCCCCTCCACTCCTTTTTTTTTTTATTTTTTGGCTTTTTATAATACAAAACTAGGCATGGAGCATTTTGGTTTAAATTTGTTTTTGAGTATGTAAGGATCATCTTATTGCAACTCTGAACAGTTAAAGGTTAAATTGGTGCTTGAGTTATGGTCCATGAAGGAGGGCAAGAAAGACCTTATACTGTCACATAGCATGTTCAGACCTAAGCATGGGAATATCCTCAACTCAAGCCCTTCCCCACGTAAGCTGCCTGTTGCAGGAGCCTGCTACAGAGAAGTTACGGTTTGCTTCTGGCACGAGTGAGCAACGAACTATTTCCAACACCTTTAGTAGAAGCAGGAAGCCAGGAGTGAATCGTGCTGCTGTGTGTGTGAGTCCCCGTGTCCCCAGGGACTGCTGCTCAAGCTGCACCACCTGACCAGCGCTCCTGGCTGGGTTTGCACCCCAGGCTACATCCATGCTCTGCTCTGCCTGGTCTAGTTTCTGAAACTGAGCGTGCGCTCTGATAGGATTTTAATCGGTGGCCTCCTGCCCTCTTTGCACTTTTTCTTGCTGGATCTAGGCAGGCCAGCAGTCGTGAAATGCATAAATAAGCAGGATGTCTTCCCCGCAGGAAAAGGCAGTGGGCCGGGGTGGAGAGGAGCGGGACTGAGGGAGATGAGAAGCAGGAAGAAGGGTTGGTTCCCAGGCTTCTGGCATTCGGACCGAGAGAGTCCACCCTGCCATCTGCCCAGCTTATGTATTGTGCTAAAGGCTGCTGTCGTATAGGAGAGCCTTTGACAAGGTTTCCAGCTGTGGAAGGATGAGTAAAGGCTGTGGGAATAGGATATGAACCACGCGGTCTTGCCAACAGTAGAATGCTTTCTAAATTTCTCCTGGGTTTGGAACACAAGAAAGTCCTTAGTTGGCTCTTGCGTGGGAGTTGGGTATGCAGAGGAGCAGTGCTGGGCAGTTAATATTTAGAAGGATACACCAGCACCATTGACCTCGTCTAGGGAATGACAAGGTACTTCCAGGGGGAGTTCCCAGTAGCAAGGTCGGCATTGTTTTTTTGCTTCATGTTTATTCGGCGCAAGATTTTCTTGTTTAATGACCGTTTGTATAGTGCTGTATTATGTAAATAAAGCTATGACCTTTACCTTCTGATAACAGTATAGGAGTGAGTTAATGTTAAATGAGAGAGGGCAGGGAGTGGGAATCTGCCAGGGTTAATGCCAAGTTTACATTCCTATGAGGGCAGCCATGTTCCGGTACGCTCAGTAGAAAGGGCAACAGCACTTCTCAACAGATAATAGCAGCGAAATGTTACAGAGCATATTTGTATTTATTTCTGGGTGAATGTCAGTGATTTTAGATTATTGATGTTTGTGCTTTTATTTTAGAACAGAAAGAAACGTGTTATCTTTCTGCGTTTGATAAGAGGATTTTAACTGAGAGAAACATACACAAAATAAAAATCCACTAGAGCTGCAGCGCATGTAAAACTGAAATGTACTGACACAAGACAATCCCTGTAGTTTTCCTAAAATGCTGACACAGCTTTGTTTCTACAGAAACATGTACACTAGTTCCAAACAAAATCATATTCTTCAAACAATTTTCTAACAGAAGAGAGAGAATGCTTTTTGTTTCGTACTGCATTAAAACTCTGAAGGTGCTTCCTAAATGTAGTTCTGCTGCTAACAGACAAAAGTTAGGACTGAATTTTGCAGTGCCCTTCAGTCATGTTTGTCTTCAAACAATGGAAAATATTTCTATAACCCAGTTACAGTGGTGTTGAAACTATGTCATGTTAAGGGTGAGGCTTTGCCTTTTTGTATGCTATTGAATGCATCTGCCAAAGTTGCATAGTAATACAGAGAAGTGCACAGCAAGCGTGGTTCTAAGGTGACAGGCATTTCACAAAGATTTTGTTGTGCTCTTGAGATGCAACAGAGAAGTTGGAAAGTAATGCAGAATGTTAGGTGAAAACATGTAAGGAACTCTATTTAGTTTTTTAAATAATTATATTAAAAATACTTAAAGTAATTTTATTTATTATTTACTTTTAAAGTTATAAAGGTTGTTACCTTAAAAGGAAATTTGGAGGATACACTTCGATAAAGACGTTTGTGTACAACTTCTTCCATCTTTTGGTCAACACTATGCTACTTTTGGCTCAAGGTTTGCATTTATTCTCTTTGCCCCTTCTTCCCTCCCCCCCTGCCCCCCCCTGCTTTTTATCCACCTCCTTGTTATAAAAGAGCTTATCACTTAGATGCTGCTCCAGCAAACATTTCTGCATGCAGATCACTGTACTCATACACTGATTTTGATTCAGTGAGACTATTCACATGCATGATGTGTGCAGCTTTCATCATTCCTGGATGATTTGGGACCTTGGTTTGACTTTTTGGATTGAAAATGCGTTTATTTTAAAATAGAAAATTATCACATTTGAGAATGCACTGTTATTAAAAACCTTATGTTATTTTGCTTACTGTTGCAAAAGGCTATGGAAAATGAGAATTTAACCAATCTGGAAGCTAATGTAACTTGAGTTATCGCTGAAACTTTTGAAAACTTTAAAAATGCCTGTTTAGCTGACAACTTGTACTCAAATGCGAGAAAACAGATATAATATTGTTCACCAGGAGGTTAACTAAAATGGCCTAATGAACTAAAACAGAAAATACAGAGGAAAAGTGTCCACAACAAGAAGCCAGTAAGAACCCCAGCATTTTGGGGAGCGCATCAAAGTCTCTACTGCTACCAGAATAAACAGTGGTGGGATTACATCAGAAGGACCTTGGACAGCCTAGGTGCAGTCTAACCAGGGGAATCGGAAAGTGGAACAAAATGGATCAGGTGTCCATGACTCTGCTGAAAACGAGTGGAAAGGTGAGGGGTAACAAGGCCAGAGTGGTAACGAGTCACTTAGCTTACTTTCTTGTGTCAGAAGTAATACCTGCCCCTCTCCTCAGCTGCCAGTGTTTGACCCCCAAGACCACTTATGTTGGGTGTATAATGTTTTGGATTCAAAAAAATTCCTACAGTAACATCCAGCTTATGAGGAGAAACCCAGGCAGCACTTATTCTCACAATGTACACACCAAGATGGGTCTTCACTGCTTGCCCCTGGCTTCTAGAATTTTTTTCCAATAGTCAAGTCTTGCAAAACAGCAGAGGGAGAAAAAGATGAAGGGCAGAGGTCAGAAATAATGCCAATACTTACATAGGTACACTTTTTCCTCCGGGCTTTCATTTCCTTCTGCTGATATATGGAAGTCCCAGAAAATACCGTTCTTCAAAGCATGTCAAATGCAAATAGTACATGCAGTTATGTACGTTTTTTTAATGTAGATTTGATAGTGGCAGTTGTAAAAGTATTCTTCACAAAGTATTCCAGTCTTAAGGTGTGTGATTGCCCCTTCAAGGGGAGGGAAGGGTGGAGTGGCTTCAACAGTAGATAGCAATATAGCAGCTGGTATGGGTGCACCTAGGTGTGAAACTGAATAATACAGAAGCAGTGCCCTAAAAAAAACACCACCAAAGAAAGCTTGGCTGCTAATAACCTGAACTGAGAAACTTCATGTGTTCAAAATGTGGAATATTGAGGATAAAATTAAGTAGTAACAAATAAACATTACAGCACTTCACCAGGTATTTACTTAATTTATTATAGGGCTTCCAAGGGAGATCCTATGGTCTATTAACACCCATTTAAAAAAATGCCTAAATATATTCTAACACACACAAATAATGAGTCAGATGGAATTGCTATGGTCAATTAAGTGGGTAATGGATATTTAAAAGCTTCCAAACATCAATAAATCTGAAACAGCTCTTTTGTACTTGTAGAACAGAAATAATATGCACTTAAGAAACTGCCTGAGTACATATTTACCTAAACTTCACCGTCAATAATGGGACACCAAGCGTTTATGGTACTGTATACTGAGGGCATAAACAGGCATACCAAATGTGTGCCAGTTCATTTGTTGATAATCTGTAATAGGTCCAAAGGGGCCATAACTATTATAAAGAGGCCTTGATTCTCATTTATATGAAAGTCTCTAAATACCTGATAGCGTAAAGGGATCCTCAGATTGTGAATGGGGGAAGGAGACAGCAGCTCCGCAGCGCATGCCTTGGCACGAGGCTGAAGGCAATCCTTTGCAAGCTGCTTGAAGCTGCCTCTGCCAAAACTCTCTGAGCTCATTTCCACAGACAGTGAGGGAGAAACACCCAGGGTGGAGGTGAGAGAAACCCTTTGGACAGCACTGGGTTTTAGGCAGGTTCCCTTTCACTTTTTGAAAATTCACAAAAGAAAAAGGTAGGAATCTTTTGTCAGCCTCCACAAGATCATAGCAAGTGGTACACTTGTACACACAGTAGGACAAATGTTCTGTTTTTCTTTGGCTGATCCGAGAGGGCATTTGGACTTGATGCTCTTTGAGGTCTTTTCCAACCTTAATGATTCTATGATGCTATGATTCTATGAAAGGGATTTGGCTATGATTTTTTTAAAGCATCTGCAGATTGGGTACAAAGTTGTTCTATCCATGAGCAGAAGGGTCGGAAGAAATATTGAAACAGCATCCTGGAAATTCCCTATGTAGTAATAACAACGGAACATTAGCTGATATTAATGAGCTGTAGCTTATAAAGCCAGAGATAATTCAGTGACAAATCTGGTATAAGTCATTACTTCTACAGCCTTTTCTCCCGTGTCTCAGCTATGGGTGCTCTTCGTTAGACCAAAATAATAGTCTGTATAAACCCAATCCAAGAGATTCAGGCTAAAATCCAAAATCATGCCATAGAAAATGGGGTTTATTTTTTTACATGCCTTTATGTAATAGGATACATTTAAAAACCAGTCAAACACAGTTATGTTTGCGTAATTACAGTAGTGATAGCATGGAGGTATGAAAGAAAGCAGAAGGGATGATGGGGCAGAGCAGACAAGTAAAGAGTTGAACTGTATCATTGCTAATGGAGCACTTCATGTCATCATTTGAAGTCTGGGTTGAGAATCATACTATAGTGCCCCTTACTATTTCATCTGCTATACTATCAAGTCTTCATACAATGCTATAAATTGGCTACAGAGACTCTAAACTAATATCCACATTTGCTTCAGGGTTGGGCAATGTTGAGTTTAATACATAGTATACATGTCTTTGGGATATAGCACAACTTCTGCAACTTCTCTCCTGTTTTGTTTTAAAAGTGTTTTTATAATCTTTCTCAGAGATTCATTTGTTCATGTATTTTTATTTGTAATTCAGAATGTGATAATATATAATCACATTTATAACATATTTTTATTCCAACATGACATGGGTGTATAGAGGCTGCTATCTGGGGTATAAGAGAATGGTTCTTTAAAAATCATAATTTTCATTTACTGTAAAAGCTCTTTCTGACACCAGAAGAGCAAAGCAATTTTACAGTGGAATTAAATTGTACTCAGTATGCTCAGTTTAAGGCTGTCAGAAGACTGCAAAGAGACTTCATTGAACATCATAATTTAATGAAACTTCATGTAAAATAGTTATTCTGTAAGCTGTATAATTAGGTTTCTTGCTAGTCTTTGCCCACGTTAACTATCTGGGAGTTTTATAGGATAATTTCTGATCTTGTCCGAGCGTAGAGTCTGGTTAGCAGGTCTCTGAAGAGAGACTTAGTGGCTGGGCACATAGAAGTTACAGGCTCAGGCTCAAAAAATATATATATTTTTTAATGTTGACATAATTGTTAAAGAACAACCCACTTTGGTCAACAATTTACATTGTAATCCTACTCAAGTCAGTATTTATATACAATGACTACCCAGTAAGTACCAAATGCTAAAGATGAAAATCATATGTCAGTATTTATATACAATGACTACCCAGTAAGTACCAAATGCTAAAGATGAAAATCATATTTAGGCTCTCAAATCTTGTATTCAGAATTGCCTCTCTCTTTTGATTTGGGCTGGACTATTAGGCTCTTCTCTGTAGCCTCTCTGTCTTTACAGCTGAAGGTAAATTGGTATAGCATTCTTTGCCAACCTTGATGTTGGCAAAAGTGAATACACTGTAAATTTAGTAAGTCATGCCATGTTTTATTTCATGTGAGTAACCCATGAGTCATCTTTCCATAGCATTCATAATAATTAAAGATAGTGGGGTGCTTTGTGTAAGTAGATTTTAAGTGATGATATTATACATTGGCACTACAGCCGAAGTAGCATTCCCGAGCATGAGTTTTCTGGAGGAGATGGGGGAAGGCTGCAGGAGCTACATTTGAAACAGCACTGGAGCTGAAACTTCCTGCACTAGAAAAGATTCCTTAGGAATGTTTGTGCAGCTTTCTGGCAGCGGTTAGGCTTGAAAGTAAGTTGATTTTGCTACACAATCATAATTCTAAAAGAGTATCTTGTAAGATATAGCTCTCTGTATTAATGTATATAACCCTTTTTATCTACATATCAAAGCAAGGTTTGGAGTTGGAACCAGCAGTGCAAAGCACAAGCTTCTATGACCTCTGTCTGGGAGCAGCATTAGGAATTTGTTTTATATATAGATCAACATAGAAGAGCAAGCAACTCCCATTTTTCAGGCATCTTCTCCATAGTGTACAGACAAATAATAAAGAGTCTTCTTAATTTTGCCAGAATCCCTCCACTGCAGTAGTCTTCTGTCAAACATAATAGAAAATTGTTAACTATACAGAATTTTGAAACAGACAAATCTATCTGTATAACAGAATTCTTTTAAAATATTAAAAAACAAAATATATTTAACTCACTTTTTACAAGAATTTCTGCAGAAATCTGTTAAAATTCTGTTGACATGTTGTTTTGAGCCTTGATAAATACAGCAGGGTTAGAAAAGGTTTTAAATTAAGAGCCTACCCACCCTTCCCAAGTTCAGACCACGTGATTGTGTAAAAAGATGTTTAGGCATGTGAACTATGCTACTGAAATTAGAATAGAAGCAGAAATTATTAAAATCTTTCTTGTAGTGATTCCATATAAGTAAACATTTTGTTGGAAGCAACATTCTTGCTGAGTTACATCATTTCATTTATGCTATATAATTTATTTAGTCCATTCTGCGTAATATTACATGCACCACTCTGTGGAAAGGCTTTCCATAAAAAGACCCAAGAGGTCGAACTGAGACCAAAGTGAGGTTGGAAGAAAACAGTGTCTGTACAAAAGTTCACTGCAGAGGGTGGTGGGTTTTTTTTCTAAGAAAGCATTTTTCTCCATGGAAACATGATACAGAGCTTTAACAGGAGCCTGCTTACTGTGAGGAGCTGCGTTTGTTCCCTGCTAAGGGCACCCTTAGGACCACAGGGAAGAGAATTTTGATAAATTTGCTGCTTTTATGAAAAGAAACCCTGCAACCCTTCTCCCTTATATGTTTTGGACATCTTAAAGCTGCAAAGGGCCTTGGCTAGTACAGAAAAGGCACTGTAATGTCCGCTCATGCTGGCGCGTTAATGGCTTGCTCAGGATATGCTCCCAATCACCTGTGTTTGACCATTTTATTGTATGCCACATGTTGCGGCTGCCAGACTAAAAACTTTTTTTCTTTTTTTAAAAACATTTCTTTAAAAGTCTACAGAGTGTATAGAGTTTACTCAAAGGAATGAAAGAAAAAGATGACCAATTCAAGTTATGAAGTAGGTTCCCAGCACTTGCCAGATTTTCATTTTTTCCATGAATCTAGTAAAAGATTTGTGCTACCTTTTACAAGCACATTGTAATATTTTAAGTGCTCTTCATCTTCACTGTGTGTTTTCATCTTTGAGCATGTTGAAGGTCTGGTCCCTTGGCTGAGGAATGGGGATTTATGTGAGCGTCCTTAGCTTTCTTTGGGTAAAGCTGAATGAAAAAGAGAACCTTTAGTAAAGTTTTGAAGCTAGAAGGTGTGGGGGCAAGGGAAAACAGGACTTGAGGTGGGCTTTGGAGGCCACCTGCTAGCACTGAGTAGCCTCTACTGTGTGCATCTGTGTTCAGTAGGTAGATAATAAGGTTGCATGATGAGTCAGCTTTCAGTCTTACCACAGTGTTCAGGCAGGCTGGTCTTCTTCGTTATGTAACAGAACTGGACCAAAGCACAGGGTTTTCTTAGTAGCTACTGGGAGAACATGGCATGCTTTTCCCTACTCCCCTGAGCCAACAGTACGCTTGGAACTGGTCATTTCCGAGGGAGGTGTTGACATTTGTGTTACATTAACAAGTAAAAGAATGTCATTTGGCATTCGTGGAAGAAAAAAAGGCTTTTTCTCTAGAAAAAGAATAGGGTCGGAGCACAGGACAGGAATACTATATGCCTTAACATAGTCTGTATTTAGTGTGATAGCAGGATGACAATGTGCAGGATTGGATCAAGTTAACCTATGGTATTGTAGACTTTTGTTTAATAGTCATTTCAAAACTACTTTGATCTTAATAGGCAGCATGATGGAAGTGATAGGCTTCCAAGTGAGGCAAGTTTTTGGCCCAGTATTGTGATTATGAATGAAAACCCATCTCCCCTGTTGGACCTACATCATAGTAAAATAATATTGGTGCTGTTTTGCAGCATGAGGTTGATTGACCTTTAGGCTAGGGGAAGTGTAAGCCTAACAAGTTAAATGCCATTGAAAACAACTATCTAAATCATTAATTCGAACTGACCTGGTTTATGCAACTATGATTTAGGGAAGAAATTTGGAGATTTGGGATGAGATCCAGGACTAAACATCTAAAAGACAGAGACTGAACTTTAGTTGATTAAAGATATTCTGATCCTGTTTTTCTCTGGTGTCTTGACCTTACTAAAGTTCACTTAGTATGTAATGGAAAAAACAACCGGTTTGTGATAGCAAAATACAGGAAATGCCTTCAATCATGGCTGATTACAGTAGCAGCTTTTCTGTTGTTTTTATTTTTTTAGAATGCTCTTTCTATGTGCCTGAAATAATGTAGAATGATAATGCTTTGTAGCCCTTTATTTGCTGTGTCCAAGTAGAGCAGTTAAACATACGCCTTTTTGATGGATATGCATGTTGGGAGTTTTTGAAGTCAGGAGAATATCATGCAACATAAGTGAGAAAAATTAAGAATTATTACAGGGCATAACTTCAAAGCCTAGCAAATTGTGTATCTGTGTGGCAATTCCACCATGAGTAACAAGACAAATGAATACAGGTCTTTTTTAAAAAATCTGGTTTTGTTTGGCTTTCTCCTACAAAAATGGAAGTTTACAACTAATTTGAATGAAATCTCTAGCTGGAAGCTGGGAAGCTGGGAATATATTCAGCTTATACTGAATATACACAAAGGCTCAGATTCATCTCACCTAGCTTTAGGAATGCAACTGAAGCTTCCAAGTCAGGATCCTGCTTGGCCTGGAGTGCATTTACAGTTGGAGGAGAAGGGTAGGCTTCTTTAGGGAACTGTGCAGTCCACATGTTCCATGAATCATCTGCTCAGAGATGTCTGTGGAGATGGCCATGGAGGGAGCCTCGGGCAAACCGTGGAACCTCAATTAAATCCTGATGCCCAGTGGGATAAATCTGGGTCAGAATCCTGGAAAACACAGGGAAGAAAATTACCATAAAGCCAGAGCAAAATGTTTAAGAGCTCTAGTTACTTTGATGTTTAAGGTAAATGTTAGACATGGATAGAATTGTGGTTGATTACATTATATTATTCTATTCTGCCTTTTCTATCATCTGTATAAGGCAGTGATATATCCTTGTTCTGGGTTATTGAGAGTTACAAGGCTTCATTGCTGAGATAGCTGAAAGAGAACTGCTACAGAAATGCAAGATGCTACCTGGATAGATGTGCATTCCTTTGCTGTATGTTTTTCTATTCTGCATAAGAAAGCTTTACTCAAAAATACGAAAGAGAAGAAAGAATTTCAGGTTTTTTGGTTAGGCACAGAAAGCATATGCCTGAAACGCAAATGCTCTTTTCTTTGTGTTTGCATAATTTGTATTCCATTGTCGTTCAAATTATAGTGACTTTGTCATCCTACTTACTAAGGTCACTGAGAAAAAAAAAACAAAACACATTGCTTTTGTTTTCCAAAGAAAAACTTTTGAACAGATACAAACTTCATTAGTGTGTCTGTTGATAAATTTACTTTCTAAGGTTCAGGTAACATTTTTTCAGAATTAAGTTTTTGAAACTTGATCTGACAAGCTTTTCTAGCTTCACGCCATCCTTCCACTGTCTTTCATCAAGTGGTTTTATCAAATAACGATTTAGTATTGTTTTGTTTAAAAGGATTATAGACATACATAGTAGGCACTTTTAGATTGCGCTCCACCTAACTTATTGTTATAACACACAATCTTATTTATGTCATTTGAGATATAAAAATAAAAAATCATTGAACCTCACAGAGTAGAATACCGCAGGTTGAGTCAGTCCTTGGCTAAGCCTGCGGACTTCTGTTGTCTTCAGTGGGATCACCGAGGTGTCAAAGAGGACGGGGTTTATCACATTACATATTTAGCAATGACTTAACACGTGGGCTTTGTAGCAGAGGCTGAAACAATAAATACCATTAGTGGTAGTACAGATTCCACCCTGTCATTCCCAGCTTGAATACACAGACCCAGTTAGGAAATTTTTCAGCTAAAGTCTTCAATGGAAGAAGTTAGAAAATGGTGTTTTAACCAAAGTGGAGACAGTGAGAAAAAAAGAAAGAAAGAAAGAAGAAAATCCCTGAGACAACAGCTAGTAGCCTTAATGTCAGGGTACTCACGGGGGTGGTGGGGGACCAGGATGACCAGGCAGCTCAGCCTCGGTTCAGAACCAGTCACTAACCTGAGCACCAGGCCATGGGCTGTTCACACACTACTTTCACGAAAACCTTTGAACAGGCTGTGTTTTCAGCCAGTGTGAAACACAAATGGTTTGTAAAAATCTCAAGAAGCCTTACAAAATGATAAAATCATTTGCTGTCTACTTTAGCTGCAAGTTTCTGAGGCACATTGTTTGCCCTATACAATAGGCCTAACACGAAGCCAGCTCCATTCGTGACAGTTCTTAGTTGGGACAAAAATTGCAGGCCTGTGGGCCATGGCAAGGCAGAGTTGCCACTGGGATCCAACACAAAACTTGTCGAAATCAGGGCTTTGGCAGTAGGCTAAGTCAAGAGGCACAGTTGTAGCGCTACATCCCATTCCTGCCTCAGGCTCATGGAAGAATTGTTACGTTCCCAGGTAGGGGTCATGGAAGGATGAAGTTTATGAAGCAGCGTGATGTGAATGTGAAAGGCAACTCTCTCTCGAAAAAGAAATAGAGACCGCTCCCCTCTGTGCTTAGCCCATTTTGCGGAATGTTTTATGTAATGTATATTTAAACTTCTACGTATTTCACTTATGTTCACAAAGAAAAATGTGGAAATAATAAGAAAGGAAAAGCCACACAAAGGAAAGGTAAGTACAATATATTTATTTGTCTGCACATTATTTTAAGGAAATTTAGCATACTAAGATAAGCAGATCAGACACTGTAATGTCCGAAGCTGCTGCTGACAATTGTAATAAAGTTATAATCAAAGCCATTAAAAAGCTATATATACCAATTATTTTATAGAAAATATTTTAATGCTACCAGAAAAGTCATTGGTTTCCTTAAGCTGCTGGAACAGTATATTAAACTGTTGTTCAATTCATCATTAAGACATCAGAAAGTAGTTAGGGATGCGTGATGAATACACGGCCTTCCTTTCCACCTCAGGACCTTGCTGACCTGAAAGTTTTCTCAATGGTAGACATTGCTGGAGCAGGTGATGTTATACGTCACGCAAGCCATACTTTTGCCTCGTAACGACTAGGGTTTACAGAGCCACAGATAGCAATTGTGTGTTTGTGTCCCTCTGATGTCCTTGGAGGGTAGATAGCAAACTGCCTTTTACTACATCGCTCCTCCTGTCTCTGCCTCCCCCTTAGGCCACAAGATATTTGTGCAAATGGCAGGGTGATGGATGTTGTGTTATATAAGCGAAGTAAACATGTGTTTTTAAAAGTAAACATACTTGACAGAAAGTGTCACAATGGTCACATTAAAAGTCAGCATTCCCCATTAATGCTTACTCTGCTTTCTGAGCTGTCACAGTTTATTCAATGAAAAGTAGCTATAGTATCTCTGACTTTATTGGAAAGCAGGTCTGTGCTCTTCATTCATCTGCTGCTAGCCACATTATACATACTGGTACGCATCAGTATAAGGTAGATTGACTTTATTCCGAACTTGACATTGCTGAAAAGTGAGTTTTCAAGTCTGCACAGGAGGTTTTTCTGTATCTGGCTGAGTACGGATCTGCTACAGTTTTTGTGTGATAGAGAATGTCCTTATTCTTTGATAATATCAAGTAACGTAACAGTAAGAAAGAAAATGTCTATCATAAATCCGGTAATTACTTAGGGGGTCAACGTAAGGCAAAGCAGAGAAATTCTAAGACTTTCAGATAAACACAAGCAAAACTTCCTGAGATTTCCTACAACAAATGCAGCAGAACCATCTTTTTCTTACCGTTAGTCTCACTCAGGTTTCTCCCTACTCCCTCCCTGCTAACAAAAACTGCCCTACTGTCATGAATCCACTCATAAGCATAAACAGTCCAGTGCGTGTCCTGTTTCTTACTCCATGGATAAGGGAGGTCACATCAACTGGTAGAACCTGACATCCAATGACGCTGCTATTATTGCATAGTGCTCAGTAACATCAGAAAGTATGGGCTCCTCCTTTCCCATACAGTTTTTCAAATGGGAAAAAATTATATTATTAGTTTGCATTTTCTTAGGAGTTAAGGTTTTGCTTTTCCCATGTATCTCTGCTATCTGCTATGGGGGGGAAAAAAAGCCTTGCTGATGTGTTGTGACTAGAATAAAGGAACAAAAGAATTCACCAGAGAAGTACAGTCCTAACATATCTGTCCCATAGTTTAGGTGTGGAAGCTAAGATTAAGTTGGTGAGAGCTAATCACTAAAGAAGCTAACATCAGAGCATTAAAATTATTGACATTTGTTTTTGTTTTCTGACCGGTTCCATATATAGTTCCATCTTGCTTAGATTAGGATCTAATATATTAGTTGTCAATATTTTGAGGGCACCAATGTGTTTGAAGAACTGAGACAAAGATTTTGGTGAATTTATCAGTCTTCTAGAAAATCCCATGTCAGACAATATAGAACAAATGATCTGAGTTCTGTGATATTTACTGCTTGCGATTGAAATTTATGTTGAAAATGCAAGATTAACTAAAATTATAGCAAAGAGAAAATTTATGCTCAGTGCAGGAGAGACCTGTTACTGCAGGTGAGCATCTTTGTCTCCAAAACAATTTGGATACCACTGAGTAAGTTTAAAGAATAATTCTAGGAATGTAGAAGTCTTACCTTAATTAAATAGAAAAAAAAAATTCATCTCACTCACTGAAATTGTTACTTGATATAATGAACTTACTGCCTTCAGTTATGAATTTCAATAACTGTAGTAACTAGAGAATGGTTCTGATGGTTCTCCATGTCATTGGGGAAGCTTCCCTTTTGCCTTCCATGATTTTTTTACCTTCCTGTCTATTTAAAGCCTGCAGAGAGGATGTGATTTTCCCATGCATAGAGCAATGGCAGTGATCTCAAATATGCTATTGAAAGGGTTTACTGCAGTTGAAAGTCAGAAAAAAAATTAAAAATCTGCTGCTTTGATGGTTGTTCAGTAGCTACATACTTTCTTTAGACTTGTGTTGCTTTCGGATCATTCCTCTCTGATGTTCTATAGATTTTTTTTTTTTTTTTTTTTTTTGATAAGGTACAATTCTTCACGAAACTCAATCTATAGAGAAATATTCTTGTTTATTATTTTACATAATTATTATTTGCAGGTAGTCATTACTATCCTTCATTCTGATCTATACTCTGAAATGTATATACTTTCTAGTTTTGTTGCTCATTCAGCAGTTAGAGGCAGATGCTGTGGAGATATTTCATTGTGAAGTGATTGCTTAAACCAGTATGTGATCATGTTTCTTAGCTACTTGATCTTGTTCTTCAAATATGGATTTATTTAGTCACTAATGTTTACCATGTTCAAAGGCTACTGTTAGTAATGTTTGGCAGACTTTCTGATTTTACTGGTCAAAACCCATCTTGACTGTTTAATTGCCTTTCTTTCAACAAGAAAATTATCTGTTATCTAAATGACACATGTGTGACACATAGGGCCACACACGCAAGGCGGTTATCTCGCTGGCTGCTGTTGAGAGTCGGACTTTAAGAACCCAGTCCTGTGAAGTCCTCGTCCACGGAGCATTTTTGGGAAGCCAGGGCAGTCAGTGTCTTGTGGCACTGGTGTGGGGAGGAAGGAAGGAGCGTTCTGGAAGTTTTCTCGCAGGTTACCTGCAGCCAGCCCGCTCTTCTGTTCCAACTTGCACAAACCTTACAGTTATAATCCCGATTCTCTCTTGAGATCCTGCCAATCATTCCAGCTTCTGAGGTGATTGTGATGCTGGCAGGTATCCAGAAATAGAATCCAAGGCTTAAATTTCTGTTTAATGCTTTCTGGGAAAGGAAAAAAAAAAATTTAAAAAAAAACCAACAAACACTTTATGCAATTGACTGCTCAAGTCAACTGAACTGACTGTACAAAGTATCTTGGCAAACAAACAAAGGAGAGAAATAGCTTAATGTAGCATTACTGCATTCAAGCAATTTGGGCATTTTCCTGGCTTAACTGGTTAGGTTGTTTGCAGTTGCATGTAATTACTCAGGTTTGTAGAAACTCATTTTGTCAGACACAGATGACTGACTTAGTTCCTACAAAGAGAATGCAAAATAAGAAAAAGAAGAATTTAATAGACCTTTGTCACTGAGCTATCCGACACTGTATTATTAGGTATACTCTGATTTAGAATTAGACAACTGGCACTAATACCAGGAACCAAATAAAAGACAGAATGGATCATTCTGTACAGACAATTAATTTACATTCCAGAGATTGATAGCTGTTTACTTTACTTTTTGAGATGTAGGAGAGCTGGCTGTTTCTTAGAACAGTTTCAGGGAGATATAGGTCTTAAACTAAAAGATTTTTTTCAGTGGGACTGCTGCTGTGGAAAGACAAGCTTCCTTGACAGCACTTTTTTTGTTACTTTTTCTTTTCTTTCCTCATTTCTGTTTTGTCTTAGTTTCTGTCCTGTGAGGTGTCAGATAGCATGTTACCTATTCTCTTACATTTATTTAGTTAACTAAGATTTCTTTTTCCAAAGTTGCATCATTAGCGGGTTTTGGTGGGGTTTTTTGGTTTGGTGGGTTTTTTTAATCTGGCAACTGTAAATTGACAGAATGGTTTTGAATGGTTTTCAGTGCAAGCACTTCTGTGGGCTATGATGATCCTGTGGGCTAGCTATGAATTTGGCACTTCAGCAGACTCCCAGCTTACCTTTTAACCTCCCATTTCTACTTTAATGGGAGTCATGCTGCTGTTGTTTTAGCCTCTTCCAAATTTCTTTTGAAACTTGGTGCATTTCGTATTTGTGATAATAAAAATCTACTGGTATTAAATCTCATTATTGCGTGAGTAATTAAACTGATGTCCTCAGTGCCTCCAGTGGAGTTTTGAAGAGGTTTATAGGCTTTGTTTTAGCTTGATGAAGGGGTCCCAGATGTTTTTTTTTTTCTGTCAAGCAGGATTATAGCTTGGTAAATGGTAGGAAAGTTAAACTGACTTGTGCTTTTACAGGCAGGCTTAAAATTTTACTGTTGGTCTTTGCAGGTAGTCAGAATTTAGTATTTAGACTCTTACCGTGTTTCTCTTTGCTCAGTTTGTTCATTCTCTTTTTCCACTGCCAAGTTAAATTTTTATTGCTAATTTCTGTGTCTTATACAAATGTTTAAGGAAGTAAAGACAATGGTAAGTATCCTGTCTTTCTTCATTATGTGGTGGCTTGCTGTTAGTGTTGTATTACTATTGAGATCTCTCTTAGCTTAGGAGTTTCTTGCATTCAACTCCATGGCTAGCATATGGGTAGCATTAAATGGAACTTAACCATTTTAGGTCCTAACAGCTCCAGTGTGTCACCTGTCTGCACTGGGAAGTCCTGCTTCTGGGATCAGAGTTAAGATAACATTTAAGAGTCTTCCAGTCATCACTTACCTCTCCAAATTAAGGTGGATCCAGTTCTCTGAGCAGCCTCTTGAATTTCAGTAGTTGCTATCATAATTATTTGTATTGTGACCGTCTTCCTAACAATCTGTTGTAATAATGGTGGCTAGAAGTGGTTCCAAGATTGCATCAAATATAATTATAGTTTTATTTCTTTACTGGAACATTTTGACTTTTTGAAATACAGCTTGTATTCTTCCTTAGCTTAGGAACATCCAAGATAACATTGCATTTGGAAGGTTACAAGCTTATTTCCTTCTCCCATCTGCAAGAGCCTTATCCTTTTGCTGTACTTGGTCACATTCTAGTCAATGATGTTATAGTCTTGTCTTAATGCAGGTCTTTTGATTGTAATATAATTCACTGGAAGAGCAGTTTTGGGAAGGTACATGATTTTCGGAGCAGGGAGCTTTATTTTGTCTATTTGACTTCTTTGGGGGACACAGAGCTGTTGATACCTGTTTGCCCTTGCATGATGTTGGATAGTTCTTGCAAATCACTTTCCAGGGATAGGAAGAGGTGGTTATTTGAGTGGTTAAATGGTTAGATGGGGATTATGTTGTCGCCAGCTGGAGCTTGGGTTGTTTAGGAACTCATAAAAAGGACGACCTCAAGGAATGATGAAATATGTAGTCTGCTCCAAGGGGCCTTATGTGGATGACCAGCCAAGGACCTACAAGAGCAGCGTAACTGATATGGAGATAGCAAGGTCTGATGTGGGGCGTATTGGTTGCAACAAACATTTCTACAGCCAGTATATACTTCAGCTACATAAACTATATCTGATAAAGTTAGTTTACGTGGGAGACAGTGGATTTACTGTTAGTGAGGTAAATCTGACTTTGTTTTGCCATGTCAGACTTCTTGCACATGCACAAACCACTTTGTGACATGTACACAACACAACCAATCTCTACATGCACAGTAAGTCATCCAGTGATTCCAAGAAGTGTCTGATTTACTGCACAGATGTGTAGTGACTATGCAGGCCTTGAATAGTAAGTCCACTGTGTCACAGAAATACCTGATTTTTGTGTTGTCCTGTGTACATGATTGAGAAATATATGTTAGATACAGGTGGGCCACCAGATTTGAAAATTTTGAATAAATGTCAAAAGAAAGAAAAGAAAAAAAAAAGAATAAAAACCACCTACTGAAATTGGGATGATATGGAGAACAGAACATTTCTGGGGAAATCCCAGCATACTGTAGCCTTGGACATGTCCACAAAAACTCTTAACATAATGAAGCCTTGGAAGTGTTCTTTAATCTGTGGGAATGCTTCCACTGTGTTACGGTGCTGTGGTTCTAAAGTCTGGGGGCTGGTCGGAAGACATCTCTCTGAAAGAAATCCTCAGAGTAAGGTGAAGATTTGTCACCCCTCACTTAGGTGGAATTTGTTGGCATAAATGATTTATGCAAAAAAACCTGTATCTTTTCATAGGCTTTTGAGGTGAAATCTGTTTCAGAGGCTGGCAAGGGATTTTATTTCTCTATCTGATATAGAACTTGCCTACACACTTTTTTCTCATCAGATACACCTGTGAAAATTTTGCTAATTCTTCTAGGAAAAAAGTTCTGGTCAGAAAGTAGCCACAAAGTCAGCTAAGGACATGTGTTCCACTTTTGATTGTCACTTCTGTGTGCATTCTTACATACAATGCCTTCATTTATTTTGAATACACAGCAGAGGTACCTAAGGCCTAGACAGAAGCATAAAATGAATATGGTCCATGCAATATAAGTGAGGGGTTTGGCCTTTGTTTTATGTTTGTGTTATTATTTGTACAAGATAAAATGTTTTAAATTGAGGGTTTTTTGCTGCAAGTGAGGATTCTTTTACACACTGACTTTCCAGACTCTTTTGTAGTTTTGCCTAAGGCAAGTGGCAAGTAAGTTAAATGGTACCTGGGATCCATTGTGTTGTAACATGCGATAACCATCAATGATATATTTAGAAAATGTGCAGAGGGCAACACAGGAAAGGTGGATATGCCTTTCTCAACCTGTTTTTGACCTCACCCAATTTAATAACCAAAGAACTGTGTGTTTTTGACACAAAGACATTTGTACAAGTGATCAGAGACAGCTGCTAAGATGTGTTGTTTAACAATGAATGCAAAATATTCCTGTGAGATTATTTTTGAGCAGGTTTAAACTGCAGAAAATAATGCTCCCATAGATAAGAGCACTGCTTTTCATTCCTTTCATTGCAGTCTGAACGTTGAATTGCTAGTATACATTAAGAATCCAATTCAAAATATTCCAAGTTTGAAAATTCCTCTTAATTCAACCCTTGTGATAGAATATGGGTAGATTGGTACTCCTTACTTTGTGCGAATGCAAAAATGGAGAACAGCTCCATTAAACATTGACCTGTTTCACATAGACAGAATGTTAGTCTGAGATCTTTTCCAAATGTTTCTGATGCCGTCTTGAATACAGCTGTGCTCTCATGCAGCTAAAGAGAGAATAAAGGTCAGGCTTCTTGTCTGACTCCTTACAAGGAGTAAAGTCTTGCAAAATGCTTGTCATTGCCTGCTTCTCTATTGCCTTTAACTAGGTCTACTTAGTGACTGCTACCAACTTCTTATGCACACATGTGAAGGATGGTTTCTCGGTGGTGTTTGTGAAACCATCTATTTGTCATATTCTGTAGTTCATGATGAAATTCAAGAGCACATGATCAAAATTCGAGATTTGGTTTAATATTGCACCTTTTTATTTCAGGGACCTGAAACTGGACAATATTCTTCTGGACGCAGAAGGCCACTGTAAACTGGCTGATTTTGGGATGTGCAAAGAAGGGATTCTGAATGGAGTGACCACCACAACCTTTTGTGGCACACCTGACTATATAGCTCCAGAGGTATTTTTTTGCACTTCACTAAGAATATAGATATTGTAATTCATCAGACTGTTACATGTGTAATTTTAGACACTATTTACATGTAGATGAAAACAGTAGAATATGCAGACAAGACTGTGCTGCAGTGTCTCCTGTGTAATCTTGCAGAAATTGGTTACGCTACTGCTCATAAGCAGTATTCCATGCTGACAGGAGTGACAAAGCATGGTTTCTTCTATTATTTATTACCTGAACTTAACAGTATTCTTCTCCATACATTCATTTCTGACTCAGCATCATTGTGAAGGCACTTAATAGCCTTTAAGGTGCTAGGTGCAACTGAGTACTGTCAGCACTGTCTTCAGTAGTTAGAAAAATGTTTTTAACTTTTCATGAGACTTAGAAGGGGATGTTCATACGGAAGAATGTTTGGTGTGATTTTGCCCAGAGTCTTTGTGGGAATATGATTTTTTCCTTTCTTTAAAGTATCTGTGAGTGAAAGATACTATGTTCGTGGTATTTCTCATTATACGGATGAACAGAAAGTTTAGACTTGCATAGAAATTTAGGAACTTTTCATATGGATGCTGCATAACAGTTGGCAATATCCAAAGTTATTTCAAGGCATTCATTGGATAAAAGATATGGCTAAGGATCATGCTGGTTTTACATATCCTAAATTTTAATATCATGAGATGCATTTCCAAGTAGTACAGTTAATCTGCTAGGCAGACTATGCTCAGTTTAGTTAGTAACTTGTGCATCTTTCCGTGGAAGATTCCATGTGCAGATTTAATGTGAAAGTTTCATTGTTTTGTCTTTCATCAACCATAAATTTGCAACAGGGAAAAATGTTAGTTTATTATTTATTAGAGACAATAAATTAGAAATCTGAATTGTTAGTGTTCATGGCTGTCAAGCTTTGGTAGCACAACTGGTAAGGTGTGAATCATCTTGAAACTATCGTAATATAAATGTGTTTTATGGAGTTTGAAAAGTATTCTGGCATTAAAAGAAAATTAATGCTAGTGTAATGGTTTTGGTTTTGTAGGAATTCTTTTCTAATTCAATATACTAATTGAGTCCTTTTGCAAATTCTTTGGAAATTATTACTGAAAACAAAGCAATGATAAGATCCCAGGAATTTTTACATGAAATCTTTGTCTCCCTGAAGTCTCAGGCTTCCGTTTTGTCATCTTAATTACAGAAGTTTATCTCCTGCTTCTGTTTCTCTTGCATCATGGTGATATGTTTCAATTTCCTTTTCATTAGCAGTATCTGAGTTCCAAAGAGTGCCCATTAACACTTGAAAAGTACACTTTTGAAGAGTATCATTTTCTGTAATTAATTTCTAGAAGATGTAATATCCATTCAAGTAAGAATCCAGTTGGGGTCCAGATCTCCTTATTCAAATGTTAACTTCATTTCAGGAGTGACAAAGACTGAGTTTGGTTTTGTATTGGTTGTGATTCCCAAATACAGCACTAAGCTCACGCGGTTCTCTAGAAGGCTTCTGACTAACACTAGTGTTGTTTAAGGAGGTGGTGGAGCTGTTGCCATTCCAAATCATTTTAAGGCAGTCAGCTTCACCTTAAGCAGTCACCCACTCTACTTTCCCCAGTCCCCTGTCATGCTGAAACGTTGCAGCTGAACTACAAGCTGCTTTTCAATGTAAAGGAGCCAAGAATTAAACTTGTACAACACAAGTTCTGTAAAACCAAGTAGTACAATAAAACTCCAGCATGCTAACCTACTACTCCCCACTAAAGATATTTGCTACAAGGCTGAACTTGTGCCACGAGGAAAGCTGTAGCCAGTTTTTTCTGAAAGCAAGGGCAATTAAAGTGAGTCCTACAGCCATGTATTGTACAGCGTTTTAATGTTGTAAAAAGAACAAAAATGCATTTGGCTTCCTTCAGCCCTACCTAAAGGACTAGAATAAATCTCTCAGATGATGTCTGTGCAGCATTACAAGCCGGTTCAGTTTGTTTTGTTCAAGATAGAGACAAGGAAATGTTTCACATTTTCCACCAATCTGTTTTGTGTATGTGATCTTTTTTTCCCCTATAGCGTGACCTGCTTTAAATAGTTTGGAAGGATATACAGCTCTTTTGCTCACCAGCATACTCTTTCACTCAGGGGACTGATAAAGTCAGTCAGTACTTCTGAGAACAACTACGCATTGACACTTAGCTGTGTTAGTGCAAATCGCATGGGTAAGAAACCATGCCTGCTGTTACCGAACTCGGTGTGGGATTTAGTCCTACTTAGGCACTGCGGGGAAGAAGGGATGTATCATACTGAAACAGCAAATGTGCAGCTGAGAGTGTTGTCTAACTTGTCTGTTCAATCCAATTTCTTTTTCTATACTAGATCCTCCAGGAGTTAGAATATGGCCCATCAGTAGACTGGTGGGCTCTGGGTGTTCTCATGTACGAAATGATGGCTGGGCAACCCCCCTTTGAAGCTGACAATGAAGATGATCTCTTTGAATCCATCCTTCACGATGATGTCTTGTATCCAGTCTGGCTCAGTAAAGAAGCTGTCAGCATTTTAAAAGCAGTGAGTTTTCCATTACTTGCTTTCCTCCTCCTCTTCATTTGTAGGGGGGAGGGATTGGTTTTTTGGTGCTTTTTTTTTTTTCCTTGATTAAAATTGAATTTGCCAAAAGTTGTTGAGAGCAGTCACCACTGGGAGTTCAAGCACAGTTCAGAGTGCCACTGTTAGGATAATGGGGCCTGGGATAAATTACACCGCTTGTGGGAAAGGAACAGAATGTTTGTATTCCACGCAGTTGTACACTGTATAAATCTGTGTACTGCAGATTCATGTTTCAGGGAAAACCCAACCAACTAGAACTGTGCTATCACTTTGACACTTTATATGCCGCATGATCACTAGAGTGGGGGAAGCACTATGTAATTAAAGAAACAATGTTTTTATTTAACCCACTTCAGAAAATTTCCTGTCCCTCTGCCTTTCTTCCCTTATCATCAAGATGGGTTGAAAGTCCTTTATTTACAGCTGCATGTTTTATTTTATAGTTCACGTTAACACTTTGGTAAGCAGTCTTACTCTAGTGTAATTGTTTCTGCCCTGGTTGGTGTTTTTCAATATGAGTAGTGACTTGACAGAAATGTGTGTCACCAAATGCCACAATTTTTTTAATCAGTCAAAATGTGCCACAAGGCAACTTCAGTTTTTAGACTACTTTTCTAAAGTCAGGTTTACTTCATTAATGTGACACTGACATAAATTCTTACTTCTGTGCTAGTATCATCCTAAAATAAAAAGCAAAACAAAGCAGAAGCAGTATGCCAATCCCTATAGTTTGAAAACCTGAGGAGGATTTCTGGCTTAAAAGAAAAACTTGGGTTTTATTCCAGCTTTCCACCTGCTTTGAAAGTGGAAAATTTCTACCTTTCAACTTCTGTTTTTCTTTCAGCATCTGCAATAAAGGAGACTTTCAATTAAGAGGGTAGCTGGTAGTGTGAAGTCCTGCAAAGATCTTCATACAGGGTTATATTTTGAAATTATATATAAAACTTAAACAAATTCTCATCTTAACACCAGTAGGCAGGGAACACATTCTGAAGAAATGCTCATCTTGATTTTTTTAATAAAAATATTTTCAAGCTCATTCTTGCCGAGAGAGAAAGAGATGCTTCAGCAGATGATTCAAAGCAGAAGTCAGAGTTAACTTCTTTGCTGGAGTATCTCTTTTGCTCCATTCACTGTAGTGAGAACATGGAGGGTTTATTAAAGCTGACCTTTTTACATATTCTCCCTTCCCCCCCAAATACCTCTCTGATGACTTTTTATTTGCTGACATGATACTTTGATGTGTCAGTTTTTGTTCCCAGACCCTTCAGTTATTTTCAGTTCAGCAATTAAAATGTATGGACTTGAGCTGCAGAATTCAGGCTGATATCCAGGATTCAGGGGTTATTCTGGTGTATTGTAGAGAAAGGGTAGTTTTCAGTGTTCATATCTGCATCTGAATTTCACTGGAGCCTGGGAGATTTTCTGTAGTGTTTTGGTTTCACAGTCTGTAAGATACATTCCAGAGGAAAGCGAGAAACAGATTTGACACTCAGAGCCTTACTGTGTTACCTCATTTGTGGGGCAAGTAGTGAGATGTCTGTTAATGTTATACGTCATGTATACAAATGCAGACACAGAATTGGTCTGCAGGTGTAAATTGTACATATTTGTGAACCTAAGTGCAAGGGTTGTAAACCTTCTAATTTCTTTTAAAGCTGACTTTGCTAGAAATTTTCATGAAGCTGTTTTCCTGAGTGTGTCTTTTGATAGTAGGATAGTAGGCATTGTGCTTTGTATTTTGCTGTAGTTGTAGCTTTTTTTTTTTTTTACATCTTTCTGTCTAAAGTTAATCCCTAAAAAAAGGGTTGCATCCATTAAATAGATTTTCACTATAACAATAGACGTTCCTCTTTAGGCAAGATGTCTTCATTGGCATAAATTGATAGAATTTAATGGAGCTGTGCCAGTTTACACCATAAAAAGAAAACATTTCGTTACATTTAGCAACCTGCTGCCTATGCACCTATGGTGTGAAACATGTTTGAAACTTGTGTTGTTCATCTGATCTTTGTCCACGTTCTGTTAAATGGACAGGAAAAACAAAGGAAAGAAAGAGGCGTCTCTGTATTTTACTGCTGAATGGTAGCAAGGGATTAACCTCAGAACACTTTGTTTCCTCGCATTGTGCTTTGAGATATGAGTTTTATTCTTTAGAACCTGTGTATTTTTACACTCCTCCAAACAGTGTGTAAGGATAGCTTAATAAGAAGGCGTTCTCTTGTATTAAGTAGCAATGTTTTCTTATTTTCTGAAGAAACAGTTTCACTCTTATTTCCAACAAAACACTAAGGAGGATAATTCTGCAGCTCAGTATTGCAAGGCAGCATGTTACTTATCCCATGAAATCCCACAGATCTTGTTAGTCCCGTTTCTGTGAATTGACAGGAATTGCTATTTAAAATTCTTTCCTGTCTGGTAAGGAAAACAATTCTTCATTGAAATTAGCTCTGTACTTCTTTGCAAGCAATGGAGAGAGGTTGTGTCTACAGTGTGTGTTCCCTGTGTACCCAGATGACAGAGATCTTTGGGTACAAAAGCAGAACTCTTCATCAAGAAGCATCAAGAAGCAAAATCTTGGGAGCCTGATGATCCTTGGTTTGGACCCCAAATTACATGGCTCTTTCAGCAACCTTTTGTCCAGTTGTCGTTTAAGTCAGTATCTTACTGAGATCTGATAGATCTGATCTATCAGATCTCTGATCTTAAAGGCTTCTCTTTTCATAAAAGGAGGTTCCTACCTGACTATGGGAAAATAAAAAGGCAACACTTACATGATGCCCTGACAGTTGCATCATTGTTGATGCTGTTGATAAACAGGAAATAAATGTCAGCTTGTGCTTCAGAAATAGAAGGTGAAAAAAATCAATATTTGTTGCAAGGGATTAAATTTATAGAATTAAATGTCCACTTCAGAAGTTTGAGATTATTTCACCATATTTGCATGTGATAATTTTGTTTGTTTGTTTTAAGTATTCGTTCTTAAAATTTGTTCTCTTTCATCATCCATTTCCAAATTTTGTGGTGTTTGTGAAGTACTGTACTGAACTGTACTATCTAGTCACGTTTTCATGTCCTGGGCTTGCTAAAAATGACATGTTCTGATGTTCTCCCTGCCTCTGGCTTAAAACAAAGAGAGAGCATGGCAGATACTCATACCAGATTTTACTACTTTGATACCTGGATTATATGGTACAGAAAGCATATCCTGTAGTTTCCGTGTTCTGTTTCTGCAAAATGTGTGGCTGCTGATTCCTGGCCTGCTTGCTCCAGTCCTGGAGGTGAAATAAAGCAGAGGAATGCAGGAATGCGTTTTGTGGTTTTCCAAGAGACCTCAACAAAGCACAGTAATCCTTTCAAAACCTTTGTTTCTCCTACCCATAGAAAATATGGGCTGTAGTTTAGATACGACTTGTCCACTTGCAAAGAACTTGCGGTGCAGTTGAACACAAGACCAAAGAGAAGGGTCGTCTTTGGAGTGGCTCGTGTATGTCAGAAACCACGGAGAGAATTGCCTCGCTAATCTATGTTGTATCTTTAAAATGATAGCAATGGTATTCTCCTGTGGCTGGTTGATCTAAAACCATCTTAAGGGCTTCAGTAGCTATTTATCTAATAACTGGAGTACTAAAGCAAGGGTATGCATTATAGTGATTTATTTTTTGGTAAGTGGCTTTTTTCTTACGGATGTATGGTATAACGTGGTACCTACGTTAAAAAGGCACTGAAAAATTATCATATTTTGATTAATTTGTACACTTTTTTAATTTTAAAAATGTTATAATAATGGCTGAATATGAAGTAGCAAAGCTTGCGATTATAATATGAGTGTGTGTGTATAAGAGCATTTGTTGCTACCTGAATTGCAAGGATTCTGTGTCCACATGCATTAGGAAATAAGTAGGGTAATTGCTAATAAAAGAAGGAAGAAGTAGCAGAGCAAAATCAGGAAAAATATTATCAGCTGCCATCATTTGATATCAAAGTCTTACACTGGTTGTACAGCTCTTTGCTGAAAGGAGTAGTAAAAGTTTAAAAGTGAGAAGTTTAGAAATGATCACACCGGACGTGACCAGTTAGTTCCAGTTGCTGCCACTAACAGTGTACTAAAGGTGAAAGGGAAGATGCAAGTTATGTCATGGAATTTCTCAAGGGAAGCTTTCTGCTGGTACTGATCCTCCATGTATTTCCTGAAATGTATGGACAGAACACTTCTAATTCACATACCTGCAGGTGCTGTTCTTACTCATGTTAGAATAAAATCCTAGAAATGAGTAAGGAGGTTATGGCTTTTCATGTGTCTGCTTGAATGGAGTGTATGATTATGCAACCTATGTACCCAAGGAAAATAAACAACAGTAAGCACAATATGTACCCCCTATCCTCCAATTTAATAGTTAAGACAGAGCAAATAAGATAAAATAAGAGCTATCCTGACCATCTATTTGGAAGTGTCTCTGGAGGGTTTAATATTTTCTTTCTTTCCTTTAGTATTTCTGGGCAAAGCTGAAACTAGAAATGCTTTAAGAGAATCTGTTCCAGTAGTACTCCCAGCCAGATGAAATTGGGAGGTCTCAGCAATCAGTTGAAAGAGCTTCCTGCAGGAAACTTAAACTTCAGAGTCTCTGACTCTTCTAATTAGAAGAACCTCTGAAATTTGAAGGGGCATCCTTGTCTCTCTTACAAAAAAAAATGAACCCACCACCTTCTGAAAGGGGACTGTCTCTAAAAACTAGGCATTAGAAGTTATAATGCGTAATTGAACTGCAAATGTTTTCCAGCCATTGAGATTTATATTTTAACTTTTTTCTTCTCTCCCTCCCCCACCTTGTAGTTCATGACAAAAAACCCAAATAAGCGACTTGGCTGTGTGGCATCACAAAACGGGGAAGACGCGATTAAGCAGCATCCGTTTTTCAAGGAAATCGACTGGGTTCTTCTAGAACAAAGGAAAATCAAGCCACCCTTCAAACCTCGGATTGTAAGTAGCAGTTTGCATAACATTCAGAGAAAACTTGGTTTGACAATTCTAATTGTTGGCTTTTCTGAGACATGAGATTACTTGATGCAACGTTTGGGGGTTGAAATAATAACATTAAAACAGCACTGAAAAGATTGCCTTGTCATTGTTTCTGTGAAGGTAAGTGTCAGGAATAGATTTAATGCACATGAAGATGTTCATGTTCAGTCGTGTAAACTATGAGAGGGTTTCAGGCCCTGTTTTAATTTTCCTCTGTTCCTAAAGATACCCTGATCGGAATTATTTCAGTTTGGTATATATTCTCTGGACTTTTTGTTTGAACTCTGCTACATTGCTGATGGCCCCTGGATTTTTGTGGTGAAAGACAGGGGAAAGGATTTCTGATTCATGATATTCTACCTGAAGATACCTGAAAAAACATCTTCCTGGGGGAGAGAAATATACACCATGCTTAGATAAATTGATGTACTTATATTTTCCTAGGTGATGATCAAGTATTTCTATTTTAAAGTAACAAAAATATGTAGCAGCCCTACATGCAGACACTACAAAAGCCAAGCAAAAATACTTCACTTATTCTTGTCTTCCTGCGGATGAAAATATTCATAGTTGACTGTCAGTTTTCCAGTTGAGAATGTGTGCAGTAAACTTTGTGCTTGAAGAGTAGAAGAGAATAACTTTATGATAAATCCTCTGAGATTGATTTGCATCTTTTGACTTCGCACAGTCCTAGTTGCAGTGTTTCATTTGCCTGTAAACATGATCAAGGTACTTGTTTGTTTCTTTCTTTAGGCAGTTTACAAAGGTATTTTAAAAAGAAAAACCCAATCAAAACAACTTTGGCCTCAACACTGAACCCTAACTGAAATTTAGAGCTGAAAAAGTCCCCTCTGTCATTTCAGAATTACTGTCACGTTTAACGCATTTACTTTCAGTCCAGTGAGATGCATTTCCCCCAGTTCCGTGTGTAGGCGGTGAAAGCAGGGCTGTCCATCCAGAACGAGAGCCTGAGATAGCTCCTCTGAGTCCACCCTTTGAGAAGTCTCTCTCTCTGTAGCTATGCAGAAAGAGCCCAAAGGATTGACAACTGTAAGTGAAAGTTAGCCCGTGTGAATGTCTTTCGAGGACTGACAGTAAAATATAGTGTTATCGTATGGGGAAGGTTTTCTTAACGTATTGCTTGGAGAATGGAAACATAATGCGGTAGCTACAGGCAGAGGGATGCCTGAGCCAGCCCCTCTCCTGGAAAGGGTCCAGTCATCTGGGCATGCCGGCACACCAACCCTGCTGCCCAGCTCAGCTCTGCAGGTGTGGCCAGGTTGCACCCAGTGCCTGAGCTGACTTACAAATCTCTACACTGATGCAGGAAGCGTAAACCCCAAATTAACCCTGTTAGTATCTATCTGAAGCCTATTTAATACTGTAACTAACTGCTTTCCAGTCAGGCTCAAGAGCCCTCAGATAGCTGCAGATAGCCTTAGCTGGTGCTTAGCCAAGTTGTGTGTGTATAGCTCTTTTCCTATATTCTAAAGAATTTGGTCTTTCATCTCATAGTAATTTTTGTTGCTTTGCTCAGTATTCATCACAGTTTTGGTAATACAGTTATCAAATCAGGATGCACAGTTCCAAATTAATTTTCACTTTATGCCTGCATCTAGTAAGTCCCAGAGTCCTCACATTGTGTCTACTTACTGGCTGTTTTCCTTTCATGATTGAGATACATAGTCACTTTGACAATAGGTATTTTTACAGGCCTTTATTTTTGTAAGCATTCCTGTTGCGGTGGTCCTTCTTAAAAGTCAGGAGGGATTTAGTATGTCAGACATTTTTATTCATTGCTGATGGAAATGCCTTCTACCTTCTCAGTGCAGCTTCTTTCTCTTTCTGGTAATTATTTCAATTCTGTTATATTGTAAAGCCATTCCTATTTTATTCATTCCTGTTGTTTTGTTCTTTTTCTCCTTTTCTACTTCCTTTAATGGTACTTTAGTTGTGCATTTCAATTTTAGTAGTGATTTCAGATTATTTTGGAGTAGTCTGTTGTAAAGTTTTCATGATAGCTTGCTGCTCTTTAATAATTGTTAGGGTGACTTTATATATCTTTACTTATGCAGCTTCTCATTTTTCTTCAAGCTGCTCCTATAATGTCGGATTTTCATACTACTTCTTTCCATATTGTATATGCCAACTTTCTTTATTCTACCAAATTCTATTCCTGCAGTCTAGTAGTTCCGTATGCTTGGTTTTTTCTGAACTCTTTTTTTTTTTTTATGGTGGTGAATTCAGATAATATGTAGTCTATGTATCCCTATTATTTTCATGTTTTCAGTCTGCTGTCTAAGACACCTTCCCCAGTGAGCTGGTCCTATCAACTTTTACTGATAACTTTTCTATACTTGGAAAGGGTATACCTTATATATTTACACTATGTTTATGATCCATCAGCTGTTTTGTACCAGCTGTATAAATTCTACAATTCTATCGATTTTGTTGTATAGAAATCTTTGAGCAAGATCATACTGAAATTTTTACTTGTCCTCTGAAAATTGAATGTTTTATTAGTTGGAAAGTAAAGTGTAATATCTATCTAGGCTGGAGAGAAAGGTCACACAAATAAAATATAATTATTAATTATGCAACTTCAGAAATTGTAAAGGAATCTAGGGCAGTAAAATTCAAATCCTGAAAAGATGATTTTGGATACTTCCCAAGCTAGAAGAGGTTGAACTCACTTTGAAAAATACAGGAAAAAGGGAGGAAGGTCAACACTAACGAAATAAAATCTACTTTAAAAACTGTATAGCAAGTTCCTCTCTAAATTCAGTTCTGGGTGTAGCATTGAGATTCATTGGTTCAGATTAACAAGCATAACTGTTCCATAGCTATGGAATAACTATGGAAAAAATACAACTAATGCCTGTGTTTGGAATGTTTTCTGGTTTTTAACATCTTTCAGTATTGATGAAGTGCTGTTGATTATTTAAAACTGATTTGTAATGTTAAAAGGGGATTTAAAAAATATATTTTTAATCTTATGTTCAGGACAACCTAGATCTATGAAAAAATGTACGAGAAGAGAGGCCAGATTATTAGTCAGAAAATAGACATTCTTGCATGTGATACATGAGTGTACGTATGTGTAGGGAAAGAAGCATACAATACATATATAGTCATTTGTGCATTCAAATGAGATTTGCATCCACATACAAAATTTGGCTCATGCAAGAATGCATATATTTACACAGGTATTCATCTATTTTCTGACCAATCATTAAGATGACTAAGGGGGGAAATTTTATAATTACTATTTCGTACACACTTTAACAAAAATAAAGCATAGGATCTATTCAAATAAGCTCTGGGCAATATAAAATGCTGATGCTAAACAGGTAAAGTCATTAGGGAAAATGGTCAAACACTGAGGTCCCATCAGACAATGGAATAATCTGCCAAGGAAGGTCACAGAGGTGCTGGAAATAAACTTGGCTTCAGTTCTGCCTCACTACTCTGCTGTTCCCAAAACCATGTGAGTTCCTTGGTTAGCACAGCCGTCTTCCTTTTCTGTTACCTTTTATCTGCCATAATAGATTTTCTGAGGAGCTATACTACATGGTACTATAAGGCCTGTGCTTCTCCATAGTTCAGGTATGTGTCTCTAGCTCTGCCAGCCTTAAGTCTGAATTTTTCAACTGGACTTAGAAGAAACACTGTATGGCTATTTATTAGCCAGATATTTGAGGCATTTTTTTAAAATCTCATTCATGCTGTGGGTGTACGCAAACATTCCTTATTATACCAGAAATACACCATTAATGTCATAGAATCCTAGAATGGTTTCAGTTGCTCAGAGCCCTGTCCAACCTGACCTTGAGTGTTTCCAGGGATGGGGCATCTACCAACTCTCTGGGCAAGCTGTGCCAGTGTTTCACGACCCTCATTGTGATAAACTTCCTCCTTGTAACTAGTCTAAATCTTCCCTCTTCTAGTTCAAAACTGTTACCCCTTGTTCTATCACAACAGGCACTGCTAAAAGGTCTGTCCCATCTTTCTTATAAGCCTCCTTAAGTACAAAAAGGCTGCAATAAGTTCTCCCCAGAGCCTTCTCTTCTCCAGGCTGAACCACCCCAACTCACAGAATCACAGAATCACTAAGTTGGAAAGGACCTTCAAGATCATCAAGTCCAACCATTAATCCAGCGCCACCATGTTCCCTAAACCATGTCCTGAAGTGCCACATCCACACATTTTTTGAACACTTCCACACTCTCAGCACTTCCACTCTCTCAGCCTTTCTTCGTAGGAGAGGTGCTCCAGCCCTCTGATTATTTTTGTGGCCCTCCTCTGGACCCGCTCCAGCAGGTCCATGTCTTTCCTGTGCTGAGGGCTCCAGAGATGGACGCAGGACTCCAGGTGGGGTCTCACCAGAGCAGAGTAGAGTGGCAGAATGTCCTCCCTCGACCTGCTGGCCACGCTGCTTTGGATGCAGCCCAGGATATGGTTGGCCTTCTGGGCTGTGAGTGCACATTGCCGGTTCATGTCCAGCTTTTCATCCACCAGTACCCCCAAGTCCTTCTTGGCAGGGCTGCTCTTGATCCCTTCATCCCCCAGCCTGTATTGATGCCGAGGGTTGCCCCGACCCAGGTGTAGGATCCTGCACTTGGCCTTCTTGAACGTCATGAGGTTCACATGGGCCCATTCCTTGAGCTTGTCCAGGTCCCTCTGGATGGCATCCCGTCCCTCAGATGTGTCAACCTCACCACTCAGCTTGGTGTCATTCACAAATTTGCTGAGGGTGCACTCAATCCCACTGTCCGTGTCGACAACAAAGATGTTAAACAGCGCGGGTCCCAGTACTGACCCCTGAGGAATGCCACGTGTCACTGGTCTCCACTTAGACATCAAGCCATTGACCACAAGTCTTCTAGTGCAACATCCGAATAATTACTTATCCACCAAGCAGTCCATCCATCAAATCCATGTCTCTTCAGTTTAGAGATGAGGATGTCATGTGGGACAGTGTTAAATGCTTTGCACCAGTCCAGGCAGATGACATCAGTCATCTTCCCTTATCCATCAACACTGTAACCCTGTCTTAGAAGGCCACCAAATTTCTTCAGGCATGATTTGCCCTTAGTGAAATCAAGTTGCCTGTCACCAATCATCTCCTTATTTTCCCTGTGCCTTAGCACAATTTCCAGGAGGATCTGCCCTATGATCTTAGGGGGCAGAGGTGAGACTGACTGGCGTATGGTTCCCCAGGTCTTCCTTTTTCCCCTTTTTAAAAATGGCAATGTCCTTCTAGTTTGTACATTATTTGATTATTCTAGTGAAGTTTCGGAAGCTAAAATTTCTTTTCTAACTGTTTTCAGCTTTGGAATGAAAATTGCTGAAGTCCAAAAGGTCCTTTTAAAACTACCTATGTTTTCTGGAGGCTTGCAGGAGTGCCCTGGGCAAAGCACTCATACAAATGGCTGAGGTTTAGATTGCTGAGCAGCGTCAGGAGTGGCACACCATGTTGTGTTAGGTAGAGACAATGGAAGCAAATCTGGTGAAGATCCTGATGAAGATCGCTTCCGCTGTTCTTGAAACCTAATTTTTAGTTTCCCAGACTGTCTTGAAAGTATCTGAATAATATTATTCTTCCCTGATGCTTTTAATGCAGTCATGAATATGTAATTGCATATGCAAGAAATAAGTACAGTTTCAGTGCAGGCAGATACCTTGCAGACAGATATCTTTTCTCCAGAGCAACTGTTGTGAGACAGAAATCCCTTTGAGACACTTTATTCCTATGTTGAGGTATTTTGGCTCACGTATTCTTCCTGGAATTTTATTCCATTTGGAGAATAAAATTTTCCTAATCAGTAGCCATAACACAGGCTATGTTTTACAACATAATTTATTACCCAAGAACCACAAAGGCCTTGATACGGTATTCAATGATTCTCTCGTCTCCATCTTTCTTTGTTTCCATGGTTATGCTTCTGGCTTGGTTGAATTGGTTATTTCCATTTTTAAAGTATATTTGCCATATTGCAAATGAAAACAAGGGTGCAGTAGATTAATTTCTTACCAAAGTCATTGATATGGTGGTAAGTGTGGTAGATCTTGCCTAGTGACATGATGAGATGATTCTATCCCATACTAAATAATAAAATATGCATTAGACACAGTGGTTGAAACAGATTGCTGCTTCACCTTTAATGTGTATTGATGAAATTTATGTTGTCCCAAGTTGTTATTTACTGGCAAAGCTTGTATTTGAAACAGTGAAGCAAAGGTGTATTTTGCTTTTTCCTCAATCTTCTCCATATCTTACTAGATTCCTTGCAAGGAGTTCTTTGTGCCATTTCTGACAACACAGCTGGCCAGCTGCAGGCCTTCCAGACTGAACTTCTGGCCCACTGACATGCCACTGCCATCAGCCAGCGAAGCTCAGAGAGGTGTGCACAAGTGGCATAAAGATACATGATACCCCAGTCCCATGGGCCAGGAGTGCAGGAACATCACTGCCCAAAATTTACTGATTTGTCTGAAACCAGTGGGTAGGCTTATATGAGTATGAGTTTCTTCTTGGTTTTTGTAGAATTAGACCAGCACAGTAACATCATTCCCATGTTTCTTACGCTGTTGGTCACAACGGCTCAGTGTGCTGCGAGTTGCTGTGGAACTGGAGGAAGCTGTTACGCACTGTGCAGCAAGGACAGTCTCACCGCGGGCACACTCCTGTCCTTGCAGGCTGAAGTTTTCTCTGTCAACCCTAGAAACACCTGCATGTTAACAGACAGACTTGTCATTTTCGTCCACCCTGTTGTAAATGTCAGGATTGGGAAAATTTGAGACTTTGACCAAGACGTCCTCAGCATGAAAAAGCTGAAGAACTCTGAGCCAGAGGGTAATACAAAGCCTGGTAAAACAGATGTTTGCCATATGTATTTCTTTCTAGCAATTAAGCCAAAATTTTATCGCTAATGGCTTTATCAGTGCCTGTGGCAATCCATTTATAGTGTGGCTGTATGAAGATGAAGTTAACAAAATAATTGCATTACAAGGATTTACTATGAACATGCAGCTTTAACAGAATACATTATTTTAATTTTCTCTATGCATTCATAACTTCTTGGTTTTCCATTCTAAAAGCTCACTTTCTTCAAGATCATTAGAAACAAAACGAACAAAATAGTCTATTGCAGAATTGTATTTTGCAGTATGGAACAACTGCAGCTGCTGACAAAAGGACCCATTTAGTTCATCTAATGTGACTGTCTTCATTTTGCAGCCTCTTCCATTCCTACCGTTATATCACTGAGAATGTTTTCTGAATATTTGCAGGTTCCTTCTGTAGTTCTGACTTCTCAGGTGTAGAGGGTTGGTCTAGCAGCTAAAAAAAACAGCAGAGACCTGAGAATTGCAAGATATAGAAGTTCTTCTCCCAGATTTTCTGGAAACCCATGGTGTGGTCCATCACCTAACCTTTTCATGCCTCAGTTTCCACTATGTGGTAATCTCAGGATGCTTAACACACAGTTCTGTGACAACAAAGAAATATGACTGAGAAGTGTTAAAAACCAAATGCTCATGATCAGCCTGGCTTTTAAATTGACTGAATGCGTAGCGCTTCCCTTGGAAGAGTGTTCTATGCTATACCAGACCTCAGTGTTAGCAGATTTCATCTTGATCCTCAGTCTCAAATTTCCTGCCATAATTTGCACCTCTCTCTCACCTCCGGTAACTCTAAGATAATGATAAACCGTTACTGAAGTCCCTCCCCCCTTAGTTATCACTATCTGAGCCACACTGTCTGTATGCAGTTTCCTTGTGAACCTAAAATCCCATGTTAAGTCTTGACTTAAGGATGCCAGCAATGTGTCCTCTTTCAGTTTTGTGCTGCAGCAAAGGTTTGAAACAAAATCATTCCCAAATACGAAATTCTAGTCCTAGCCAATGATTGTGGGTTACAACTGGAGTCAGTGAGCACGGGGAATTCTATTTTCTCCCTCCCTAAATGAGTGAAAAACTGGCAAAATTTTGGCAGCCCTTTGTCGATGACTTATGACAAGCCAGATGCCCACAGTGTTTGGAAACTGGGTAATAAATAGCAAATACAAATCAGCACCTACGGAGTGTGCAGCTGGCCTGTTTGCACAGGCAAACAGGCAGAGGCCGCACCTGCCTAATGGGTAGGTGACTCGCTGAACGCCTCCCGAAAATGTGTTCAATTAGAGAGGTGTGTGTTTAAATTGCTGCAGCAACCGTCTGCTTACTGTGAAATATGGCTGGAATCCTTAAAGAGGGACCGCGTTTCTGGAGAAAACTTTCACATACATTAGCCGGAAACAAAAGTTTTATAATCTCAGATTTGTTTTCATACATGACTGCTAACAGGCAAAAATTTTTTTTTTACTTTTTAATGAGGGATTTTTAACCTGGTGTTGGGAAGTCATGATACTGTTTTGGTGGGGTTTTTTGGCACGCATCTATTTTTTTGTGACAGTGGATTGTATCGTCATACGTGCAGAATTATGACTTTTCTTTTACGCTGTGGGGAAGAAGCCCTGTAAAATGCAGTATCATTCAGTAACACCAAAAGGAACTTAGGAAATTACAGGCCAAGTAAATTTCTTTTTGTATAAATGTTCTCTCTTTTCAAGTTTGCTTCAGTGTGAATGTCCCTCTTTAAGGTAAGGCCTTCAATATGGGGAAAATGTCAAGGTAGGTCCATTTTTAGGCCTAATAACCTTGAGGTGTCCCTTCAGTTTCATAATATATTTCCATTCAGTCATCAGTGCATGGCAATGAGCATTTAGCAGATGGGCACGCAAGGGGCTATTACTGCATGCTTTTGCATGAAGTGTTACTGCTTAGATGAAACACTGGGGAGTGATCTTGAGACCTCAAACCCTCATGTACCATTGTTAAACATTGCACATTATGTATTCCCCACTTGCTGCAGATGTTTCAGGCATAGGAAGACAGTGGGCTTTCTCCTGAGAATGACACCTATGGTGATTAATACTGGTGTACAAAAAGAGGTTTAGAAATGGGGAAATAGCTGTATTTGTCAGAACAGTTAACATATATTCTTTATAAAAACTAAAGAAAAATGGATGTGGACTTTTGGGACGTAGCCTTTTTATTACAAAGAGCCATAGTGGTTGAAGTCCAATACTTCTTTCTTTTGCATGCTGCCCCTTGCCACAGGGTGTCATGAATTAGAGTATTTCATGTCAGCTGGTTCCTAAAAGTTACACTTTTCTGCTACTGGTTCAAGTGTTAGCTCATTGCTGACTGAGAAGCACTGGCTATTGGTGGCAAGGAAGTTTGAGATCTCAGTTGAGCCTGCAGTAGACAGTTGTGAACAACAGTACCGTAACTGCCTGCAACGTAGCTCATACCAGTCGGTCTAGCATGTGGCTGAGCAGGGCAGAGAAGGCTGTAATACTTCTGCCTCTTCCCTCAACAAACTAAAGGACCTTGGTTTCCAAAGCACTTCAACTAGCTTGGCACTTTGTACAACCACTAAATTTGCTCAGGGTGTTAAGTATATATATTTTGAGGGGCTTATGTGCAGCTTGTATCACAACTTAGAGAAATCAAGAATAAGTGAGCTGGTATTTTTAAGGGATTTCAGTGTTAGATGTTTGAATGAACAAGGCTCTCTTTTCCCAGAATTTGCTCATTCAGTTAGTCTTATTCTTTTGTTTTTATTCTCTTCAGTGACAGTGCCTGCAGCAGCTGGTTTTAGCTGTGATTACCACAACACTAGAATTACAGAAGTTTGAAAGCTACTTCCCAGCACTGCAGCTTCCCAAATATTTATAAGTTAAACAATTTTTATTATGCTGCTTTTGATTCTGTACTGGGGATCCAGCAGTATTTGTTTGGTTTTGTTGAGTCCTGGTCTTATAGCACTAAAATCTTTTCATACTAGGTAATTAAGTTCATTTAACAATCTGTTAAACGTACATTGTGTGGTGCCCATTGAGGTGGAGTGATAAGCAGCCAGAGTGTTCCTGCTTTACTTTTGGGCTTCCTCAGAATAAGACAAATTCTCGTTCACTTTTTGGCTGCTTTAATCTCCAGTGCTATTTTCAGAAAGTAATATAAACCATTAAGTGAAATCATATTATCATAGTTACTTACAGTACATTCTTAAGCATTCAAACAGAAACGTTTTAGTTTCATATTAATGTAGATAATAAATAATACTCCTGGAATGGGCCTGTTTCTGATGTCATTAAAAGCCAGTGGCAAAACACCAGGTGATTCAGAAGGAGTAGCATCTGGCTCTTTACCAGACTGTGGAGAGGAATTTATCAGAAAAAAGCAAAGACTCATCAAAGGCAGCAGTCCGTGACTACTCCCATTCACAGCTGGAGTCCGGTGAACATAGAGTATAAGAGCTTTGGCTTTGAATTTATTTCTCATGCAGAACCTTTTGTGTTAGCAGTATACCATGCTAATGCAAACATAAAGTTAACAACAGTGTCTTACTAAGACGTTCACCCAAAATGGGCAGCAAAAATTTGTCAAAATATATGTTCACGGCTCAGCATACTAGTGCAAAACTTAATTCTTTTGACATATGCACTACTGTGCAGATGGTGGACTGAAGCAGCTGATGTGTAGGCACTTACCTTCAGAAGCAGGACAGGGAAGGCGTCTTTAAATGGTAAGGAATCCTAGCACTTCATTAACTGTTGCTTTCCTGTTGTTATGCTGCTGTACTTGTTACAAGGGATTTTTTTGCCGTGGAGACACGGACCTTGTACTGGTCCTCTCAACAGCATGCTTCAGGAGTCATACGCTTAAATTACACTAGATGAGAGGAACACTTAGTCTAGATTTTTATGAAAACCCTTAAGCGCAGATCTTGTTCCTTGATTTGCATGCCATATTCATGTTTGCAAAGGACCTACAGAACAATGATTCCCTTTGCTTGATTATGGAGTATGGAAAAAAAGGAATTGAAGATCATGACTGCCTATGACTCTCTGAAAGATTGTGTTTATTTTAAAAGAACAAGAAGAAAAAGAAATTGAATTTGTGCCCTCAGGTCCACAATAACAGCTTGAGTTCCCAGCAAGACGAGGTTCCCACAGTGCAAAAAGCCGTATGGATGAGAGACAATCGAGAGGTCATAGATAATGATAGACTGAGAGATCACAATCCATGTATAGGAAAACAAAAATAGGAAGAAAATGAGATGCATAGTGAGGAGAAAATTACTCAAGCTCAAAGCAGATCAGTAGCAGAACAAAGAATGAAACCAGTGTCACTACAAACTCTGCTATATCTTACTGAGCTCCTTTAATAAAACTGTGTTCCAAAAAAAGCAGTTCCAGTGTCTGGAGGAAAGGTGGAAACGAGATATATTGAGATGCAGAAGTAGTAGGCATTCATGCATAGTTGTGCAATGCACGTTTTTTTCAGTCTACAATTTGTATGAGTATGTGCATTAGTTTAAAAAAAAAAAGATAGCAGCATCGGCTGCTCTCTGAAAAGTCACATATATCTTTATTTTAATATGTCTCTATAAAGACTTAAAAATAATCATTAGATTTAAAAATATGATTTCTAACAATTTAGTAGTCTTAAAATTAAACCATTACTGTGTAGCTTTCTTGATTTGTATAAGGCTAGACCTGTTATACCATTTCTCTGTATGAAAGCCTGTCATATGTATCATCCGTGTCAAACTGAAAGCTTTATTCTTAATGAGCTAGAGATCATGATCAAAGAGCACGGGTTTCACAAAATGTTTTGAAGAAGGCAGTCTTGCCAAAAACTCTGTAGCATTCCTGCTCTACAGCCTACAGTGCAAACCATTCTAGTGTGCAGCTGAGTCTTGGAATGATGCTCCCACTGTACGTGCTTGCTATTACCTTTCACACTGTGGTGTTTCTTTGCGTCCAGTGTCACAGTGCACCTGTCCATGCCTCCTTGATAGAGGAGGGGCTCAGAATCACAAGATACTGCTATATATTTATAATTTCATAACATATTCAGAAAGGTTTTCATAACATGTAACTTTTCTGTAATTAAGTGGGGTAGGTGACTGGAGGCAGAATAAAACATCAGCAAGTCAGCCGGTCAGTATTTATTTAAGATACGTAGCAGAGATTTGAGTCCCAAAATACTTCATTACATCATTCACCTATTCACTAGCATCAGATTCTCCTTTAATTTATTCCTTGTCTTTGTGATTGCTTAAAGAATGGAAACCAAAGTAAATCTACTGATCTACAGAATAAATCTGGTCAAATATCTCAGTGCACTGCTAGACTATGTGTATTTGGGTAATTTTTCAGTGATTTATGAGATGTCTCCTGGAAGCCACTGGAATTCTAGGGACTTGTGTCCTAGACTTACCAACTCTCCAGCGTTATTTTTCTCTCTGCTTTGCAAGTCAGCTCCATTTTCAGGGTATAGCCAGTCTTTTGTGCTAAAGTGCTAGTGATCAGGAAGACAAAAAGGCTGCTACACGTGTATTTGAGGACTCACCAGCAGGTGGTTTAGCATGTCACAGATGCACCAGCCCTGACTACTGTAACTCTGCTGTAACAACAATGGTTAAAATGCAATTTCAAAACACAACCGAAAATGGACTGATCTTGGATGTGTGCCAGGATGTAAGAGGGGAGGTGATATTGGTGATCATGACCTTAGAGCAGTTGAGGATATAAGTGGAGGCTTGCCAATATAATGTGAATTAGAGGGGCACACATACAAAATCTGTGCTGCAGAGTGGATCATAAAATTTGCAATAGGAATTGCATTGTGCAGATGAAGGGTATTTTTGTATGATTGTTCCATTACTTTCTCTTCTCATATAACCTCCCCACCCCAAGTAGAAATATAAAATTGTTTCCCATGTAGTTAAACCCTCAAAGAAACCTACTATAAGGGAAAAATATAGTGGAGAAATTCAGAAGTTGGCACTCTTCCCCTGCAATTTTTTTCACTCTAAAAATGGTTGTATTCTACCAATAGACAGCTTAGGTGCAGTGGCTATGTCATGATTAAGTCCCAAAATGGAAGCAAGCCCTGATAAGGTGGACAGGACTGATCTTGAGGGTAAAGGACTAACCACGGGTGGGAAGCTGTAGTGCTGACCTCCCCTGCAGCTCCTCTGAAATCTATCTCCATCCTTGTTTTACTCAGAGATAACTGTTGTGCTTTAGCAATCAGGCTGTGAAGAAAACAGGTTTGGTATGTGTAGCTCTAGTGCTGTGTACTCGTTCATGCTAAAACTGTACCCCGGTATGGAACAGTTACACAGCAACTTGTCCTGGGTGAGGTTCGTTGCCCAGACTGCGAACATGGGGTGGTTGTCAGTGAACCTGCAGAGCTTTGATTTTGTTTGGCTTGGTGTTTGTTTTGTTGCCGTGGTTTTGGGGTGTAGGATAGGAGAAGGGCTGTGCAAAAGTTAAATACTAAGGCTAGCATCCTGGCCATGTAGTCATTAGATGTTTGTACCCCCTAATCGTTTAGGTTATTCCTCCTTCCTAGTTGACCCATTTTACATTCCTAGGAAAGATACATACTGTTTCAGTGTAAAGGTGGTTTCAGTTCACTGGATCACAAATGATCTGGTTTAAAATTCATAGTTCTGTGAATTAGCTTGGTGTTTATTAAATATATGTGTACTTCCATACAGATTAAATTGTGGACTACATAGGTTGGCATGCTTTTCAAATACTGTTTCATTGTCTATTAACATCTTTATTGAGTGGGGGGTTTTCCCACTTCTTTCTCTTAATTTGGTGTCCTTTACATCTAATGAAAGCATAATCTAGGAGCACAAAAGCCCTCTCTGCTTGGAAGTAATGGATGTTGGTATACTTGTAAAAACTGCTTGGTTTCAAAACCTTTTTTATCATCATAACCTTCCATTGACTATACTGCAGCTCATGGCTGATCTGTTGTAACTCTTCCATCTGTGAACAGAGCAATTAACATGCTAAAAAAATTTAATAACTTGTAGAGTTATTCTGATAACATATTTCATATCTTCTTAAATAAGACATTCTAGGAAATACTAGAATGATACAGATACAGATTCTCAGGGTGTGCAAATACTGTGAATAGGCATCACCAGAATAAGCAGAAAGACAGGCCTGAAGTGTTCTGCTTCTCAGACCATTTCTTTCACATTATTCATGCTGATTTGCTGTATATATAGAATGAGTTACATGTGAAAGTGAGTGCTCAGTACAGTGGGTCTCAACTTTTTAGAAACTACTACACCTTTATGAAAAGAGATCCGATCATTGATGCAAAGTGATCTCTGCCTGTGCTGCGGTTTTTGTTATCATAATAAAGAGAGGTGAATGAGAGGACAGTGATATGTGAGGTTAGCCACATAACCTTGTACTTCAAACTAGCTTGTTTGAAGTCTTGAGTATTAGTTTGTCTCGAACAAAATAATCTGAATATCTAATCAGTGATGAGGTAGACACAAAATATTTAAACTCTGATCATCCTGATCTAAGAATTTTTTCCTTGATGATACCATGTCAAACGTGGGAATCATTTCTTTCTTATTGAAGTAAAATTGTGGACAAAATTAAATGATACTGAGTAATACATATGAGAAGGTGTGACTCTTGCTGCACTGCTGTCCCATGCTTCTGTAGCTGCACACCGAAACTGCAGCAGCTTCCTGCCCGGATTTAATGTGCCTGCCGCGTGTTTGCCATGCGGCTGATGTAGCCGCTCACTGCACTGGAAGGGTTCTGTGGTATGACAAACTCTGGGGTTTCACTGTGGGCTTCAAAATATATGAAGAGGCATCAAGCACTGCTACTGACAGAAAATTGTAGTGGAGTAAAGTTAAAGATCTTTCATTCAGTGATAGAGACAGGCCAGTCTGCATCTGCATTTCCATGCTGACGGTATCTCAGACTGTGAAAATGATGGATGAGCTTTGTATATATTTTGAGTCAAAAGGTCCGCTTAATGAAAAATATCATAGCACAGTAATTTTTTCTTCCAACGTATTGGTTCATTGTTATAATGATAATTTCTGGCTTCACTTGTATTGGCTGTCTGTTCTGGATTAGCTCCTCATTCTACTAAACTAAAGAAAAATCTATTAATAGATTTAAAGAGGACTCCTACAGTTATAATTAAACAGCATATTGTGAATTTGTAGGAAAATAACACTAAAATAGAAAACCTAGACTTCTGTGGCAGTTTTGTTTTCTAGCCGCCACCTCCATCTTTCTTTCACCTTCCCTGAATAGGCTTTGAACCTGCTGAATAATTCCAGCCCAATTCAGTGAAGCCATTAAGCTTGCAAAGGACTTGAAAGGGTTGTGGTGATTTTTGTGCAAATTATATGAAAATAAATAATAGAATAGAGACAGATGCCTTTTAATGCCTCCAAGCTGGAGAATTAATTTAATCCTTGTTAGGCGGAAGAGAGTCCACCAAGCCTCTTGGCCTCATGACACAGCTGATGAGGTGCCCAAGCTTTGCTGAGTTCCCTGATTTGGAACACCCTCTGTCAGGTGCCTTCTTGCAAGGCTTTCTGTGGTTTTTCAATATCAAACTCGTGTCATTCACATTTGCTTCATATGATTAATGAAAGGAATGGCAAGTTCTAACTTTCGTAATGTATTTTCAGTGATAGGAACATCAACTTAGATTTCTTTTTTCACTGTTGCAATTCATATATTGTCATTTAGTAACCCTTAACAGACAAGGATGGTAACCCTTGACACTGGAAAGCTTATTAAGTATGCTTTGCAGGTTTTTTAAGCTTGAGTCTGTGACTGTAGGTAGAAAATTGATTTTTCATTTAAATGATAGTGAAAATAAAAGCAGTTCAGAAAACCACTGTTTGATGTGTGCTTACTAGTAGCATATGAAGTTCCTTTTAATCCTTTAGTAATTATGAGAGAGATTTAAGAAAAAAAGCGTTTTGACTCATAAGACAATATCTCTTTGTCCAAAGTTGTACAGACCAACTAGGAGAGTTGATTAAATGGTGTTTTAGGAGGAGGCAGTCTTTTTAAATTTCCACTATCTCTAGTTCTTCAAACAGAACCAGTAATCTTTGAATAGAAGAAAACATGACTTTGACTTAAAAATTGTCATCCGTGATGGTTAGTAGGTCATGTTAATATTTATTAATTCAAGGGGTTCTATTTCTCCAGCATAAGTGTTACATCTAATCAGATCGTACCACCAGCATGAAGCAGGTCCACCACGTCTCCCAGGATAAGCAGGTTACGCTAGATCAGTGCTCACACAGGAGACCTATGAAGCATCCACGCTGCTGGGGGGAAAAAAAAAAAGATCAGCTAGCTGGCGCATTTCCTGCACAAGAGGTAGTGAGTCACTCTTCCTTCTTGCTGTCAGAGATACCATGCTGGTGGAGAAGCCATCTTTCAGATGAGACTTAGAATTGGAGTCATGTCATTTTTAGTCATTACAAGTGCTGTGGCAGTGCCGCTGCTCTTTGTCAGACGGAGACGGACTGTCCACATGCTGCCTGCAGCAGAGCAGTTTCAGTGCAGTGTGGAATTTGGCACCTATTGTTGGAAGCTCTTGGGTAGCTGCTGTACCCCTGCTCTGGTGTAGCATTGACACATGCCGAACACAAGGTGTTTGGGTAGTCTAGAGCGAAAAAAAGTAGCATTTGAAACCTAATTGAATTTCTCTGTGATTGGGTGGACAGCTGTGGTTTTGGGGGTTCTTTTTTCCCTGATAACCCTAGTTTCTTCAGTCATCTGAAATTGAAAAATCTTACCTGGAAAAAGTTTGAAAAGTTAAATATAAAGTGTCCCAAAGTCTCAGGAGCTACAGGCTAAACAAACATAATCCCACCTATTTAATTACTGCATTTTTAATGATGCAGTTGCCAGCCAATCTAAATATTTTTCCTTTTTTCTTCATGATACTTTTTTTAATGTTCAAAGTTGGATAATAGCTGCACTCTGTTTCTTTCATATACTCTCCTTACCATGCAGATCTTTCTTTTCTCAGCTCCTCTGCTAGGAGACAGCCACAGCCCCTCATACCTTCATCCTGAGCCCTCGTGCTGCAACTATTGGTTCATGTTGGCCTATAGAGTATTCACAGTGCAAGTACATTAAAATAGCAATAGTAGCAGAAATGTGGCCAGACCTGTTTCGTCTTAGCAGATGGGGCCTTGCAAAATAGTCTTAGCTTCAGGAAGAAAGTGCCTAAGTTGCTAAGGAGGGTTTCTCAAATAAATCTTTCTGTTGAAAAGAAGCACTTGTTATGAACTCTACCTTTTGTCTTGTATGGCTTAATCCACTAACTTTTGTTCCCTGGGATTTATTTAATCTCACTTCATCAGTTGGTTGGTTAGTGGCTTGCTAGTATATCTTTGCAATCTTAAATTGCTCCAGACTTGTCCTGTTAATAAATTGGGTGACTTACATCTATGATGCCAAAAAGACATGGAATTGTTTATAAATCTGAGAGAGTAAAAACTTCTATTGCCTTCATTTGGTTTTGAAGGCATATTTTAAGACATGCTAGGCTCTTAAATCTAAGCAAATAACTTTTGTGTGTTTGTGGCTTGAAGTTCTACTGGAAGTACAATTATTTTTAATCAATAGGATTTAGGTACACCGGTGTTGAGTCAGCTTTTCAGATGTACTCATCTGCACTCTTTTTCACCTTATACCTTCACAAATTTTAGCGGTGGTTTTCTGGACTTAGTGATGGTTTTCTGGAAAAAAGTAGGTATTGGGAATTACTTGCCCCTGATAGGGTTTGAGGAATTTGTCATCTTATTATTTTAGCTTCAGCAAGGAAATAACACTTTTCAGAAATACATTCAGTATGAAAACCTGAAAATAATATATATTGTATTTGTTCTCAGCTAGTCCAGAGCTTATTTGCCCTGGATAGCTAATGGTTAATGTGTGAGTGTAGTCACATTTCTCTTGCATGTAACTACAGTTCTGAGTTTGAATTCTACTTTCTACAAATATTCACTTACCTCCTTCTGCTACAGTGACTTCCTGTAGCAAATTCATTGTATGTGTGTGAAAATACTATGGTAGGACATGAGGAACAAGAAGAATGTAGATATAGTTGCAGTGTAATGCATTTAAAAATTCATACGGAATTTCATTCTTATTTTGCAGCATTTGCCCAAATGGCTGGGAAAAAAACATAAACCCAAAGCCAGGACCCTCACTCTTTATGTAGTATATCTATATTGCAAACAATGTAGGTGAAGGTTGCTATGACCATTTTGCAGTTACAAAAAAGAAAAATATTTGGTTTAGTGCCTCAGTAGAGCTGATGAAGGAAATACATTTATATCTATATTTTATAGGAGAACTTACCTACATCGAAAGAAGGCATATATGCCATTTGGAATACATTAATGTACTTTATGATGAATCACTTTATAGTCATCATTTTACTTTGCAAGTCAAATAGCTATTCTGTTTCTGGTATCATCTGGATCTCAGACATGTGCAGGATGGACACAAAGGTAGTTTTCAACGTGTCAGTGTGCCTCCATTAAGTGTCACTCAGGTAACTATTAGATTTCATGAAACAAAGAGAAAAAAGACAAAGTGTAAAGGAAAATGCTTGTTCCGATTCCCTGAACATGCCTGAAATGTGCTGCTAACATGGAAAACATCCAACAGTGCAGATCTCAAGGGAATGACCGTGGGGAATATTTTCCCCTGTAGCCTTAAGTTTCTTTAAAATGTAAATGGTCTCAGATAGTCACTGTCATGAGTGCCCTGAGGGCAATGAGTTGGCCTCCCCAAGGCTGTTTCTAGTTAATATGTCTTATCCCAACCACAACATGTACAGTTGCATTTTGTCGGCCCAACTTTGATGAAAGACCAAAGTGCTTTAGACTTCAGTGGGGAAATCCTGGTGCCATTGAAATAAGAAGAGTTCTGAGGTGGATTTCTCTGGAGCCAGCATTTCACACTTTGCTGCGGTGCTCTGAATGACATTTGGCTGCATTAGGAAATCTGAGTTGCTAATGTGGAACTTAAGATTTTGGACTGAGAACTGTTGCAAGGTCTACATCTTAACTTTAAAGCCAAGTGTAGTGAGATAGAAAGAAAGTTAACTTAGAGTTGAAACGGTAGGCTATATATAGCTATATATAGCTATATATATATGTTGTGGGGAAAACAATTAAATCGGTTCACTCTGTGCCTCTGAAATGAAATACCGTTATGTTCAAATCTAAGAGGAAACGGCTGTACCACCTACTATGCCAAAGCCTTTTTTAAACTAGTCCTACTCTCAGCTTCCTGCTTTAGCATCATACTGCTATTCCTTCACCTGTCAGAGACCTGTGAGTCTCTGGGAACTCATTTATAGTACTGCTTCTGTGGCATCTCCCAAACTCATTTATAGTACTTGCTCCTGTAGCTTCTCTCATACGTCTGTTATTCTTTGTGTGAAGTAGCTCCTCTTTTATTTCAATCATTCCAGAAAATTCAGCCTTTTGGGGGGGATGTAGAAAAAGGAGAGCACCTTTTATTTTACTGTGCTGTTTTACCATTCACTTTATTTGTATTTTTCTTCTCAGAAAACCAAAAGGGATGTAAATAACTTTGATCAAGACTTTACAAGAGAAGAACCAGTATTAACGCTAGTGGATGAGACAATTGTAAAACAAATCAATCAAGAAGAATTTAAAGGGTTCTCTTATTTTGGAGAAGAGCTACTGCCATAGACAATGGTAGGCTGACAGATGAATGATGTTGCAAGAAGTGATTCTGAAGAGATCGTCAAATTACTGAGACTCAGTAGATCAAGAACTACTTCTTTTACCCTGAGCCCATATCCCCAATTAAAGTATATATTTATTGTTTTTTTTCCTTTAATCTTCTGACCTGAAAGCACTCTTAATTTCTGTCTCACAAAGCAATGCAAAATAATTTTGTATCAGAAATTGTAGATGTAACACACTGCCATATATTTGCAACTTTTCTTTTATTCCTAAGATCTCCCCAGAGGACAAAATTCCATCTTTTCCATGGAAAATGAAGCCATGCTATTAAAAGCGATTTAGCAGATCACATTCTCTAATCGTCACACGTATTTAAGCTAAGAAGGTGAGAACTATTTCTTCTACACTGGTGGTTATGGTGAGATCTGCACTCAGATTTGGAACAAATAAGTAATATGTTGCTCTTCTGGTAAGCGAAGAAGTCTGCCTTTGTGGAAGTGTAATCATCAGATATGAATTTATTGTGGTGAGCTACAAACTTAAAACCGTCGAGAAAAAGCACCACATCAATTAAGGCTTTTGAAGTTCCTCGTACAATTTATGGAAAACTCTTGGGAATAAGAAGAGTCACAAAGATAACTGAAATTTTATTTAAAGCAGGAAATAGATACTATATGGATAGTTATTAAAGGGCTAAAGAATAAAAAGCCTATAGTACTTTAACACAGCTATATATAGGCATTTTACAGTTTTTCAGGCAATTGGATGTACTATCCATGTTACCAAATTTAATATCCATTTAAATGAACCATTAATGTGATGGCAAGTTTGCAAATGTTTACAGTTAATTTTACATAAAAAATTAATTATAAACATTATAAATTTGCCTTTTCCATTGTAGCTAAGTTGATAAATAATTTCGTATTTATATTTATTTTATCAGCAGTGTGTTACTTTTGCACACTTTTACAAAACCATAGTACTACTGTGTTTGTTGGTTTTTATGTTTAAAATCTAAAGAGAAATCTGCTTTTAGAAGACACAGAATAAGGCTACACATGCATTATGTGGAAGTGTGTTAAAAAACTGAAGATCAAACATTCACAAACTGACGTTATTGAAAGTTGTAAATTGAATTTTTTGTGTATGAATTGAAATGGTAACTCATATGGACAATATTACTAATGTGAAGTTACCTCCTGTAGATACGCTAACAGTGTTATGTACTTATATTTCCAGGAGTACCCTGTGGTTTGTTTGGTTTGTTGGGGGGTTTTTTTTTTTTTGTGTACATGTATCGCTGAGGTCATTTTATTATGTATTTTACTGGACTGAGTGAGCGGTCATTGGAATCCATTTTAATTGTTGCACATGGATTTCCAGCTGCACAAAAATATATATACTTGTGATTGGCAAAGTGGCACTAAAGACGCTTTTTTGCCTTTTGTACAGGTGAGATTTTGTATATAGTGTTTGCTGCAAGGCCTGTGGAATTCATTGAATATAGAGGTATCAACTGCTGCATGTTCAGGCATACTATTAAAATGTTAGTCTATGAAAGAATAATTATAATAATGTCCATGTGCAATACTCTTGTATGTGTATTGGTTCAAGTTACTGTCAGAGAGATGAGGTTTTTGTTATAAAAGATGTAGACATATATTAAGCTATACTAAATCTCTTGTATAGTTCTCGTCAACTCTATTATGACACGACAGAGCTCGGAAAGAGAAAGGAATGTTACAAATCGTGGTGGACAAAGTGTGAATCATTGGCTTTAAGAGATAATCTTGGTCTCAAGCAGATGAGTTTGTGTCAGTTTTGCGTCTGGCTGCTCATAGCCTGTTACTGATGACAACATTCAGTTCCATTTTGTTTTGTTTTTAAAACTCAGGTGTAATTATTATATATATTCTTATGATGATTTCAAAATATTAAATATTATGATATATCAATTAATGTGTTGTCTGGCCTACAGGTGTAATAATGGGTCAAGCCTTTAGTTTAATTTAATTTATCTTCAGTAATCTTTTGTACTGGGAAAAGACTAGCTTCTGGAGCTGAGTACCAGCACAGAAACATCTTAATGATTGCATCATCTCAATGTTTAAATTTCTTTCTCTTTTAGAAATATATTGTAGACTGCCCATCAATTTGTGTCTCGCCACTGGCTCTGTTTATTTCTCATCACGGTTAGCTTTTGACATCCAGGCAAGAACTGATCACAGTGCTAAAGCATTCTTTTCCATAGGTGAGTAGACTGGCTAGGAAGACAAGTTATCAGATAGTGCACTACTGTTTGTACAACAAGAGGCCTTTACACAAAACTCTTGAGCATTTATTTTGAAGGAATAAAAGTGTCCCATAAGGCTTTTGTAAGCAAGCTATGTAGTCTGTATTTCCATTTCTAATGTGAAGGTAATTAGCAAACATTTGTATTTCAAGAGGCCTCAGCACCTGCAATGTTTGGTAGGATGCTAAGAGAAAAGTCAAGGAGATAAAAACTTTTGCATGGGCAGATATTTCTTCAATATAAATAGTCAGATCCTCTGCATTGGGTTTACATCAGAAGGTTTGTCTGTTACCTTGAACATTTTTTAAAGATAATTCTTAAAGATGGACATTCTGTTACATTTCTGCCTGTTCTGTAAAATCTTTCCTGTTACTCCTTTGTAAAATGAGTGCACAATGCCAAAAAGATTATTAATAATAATTATTATTATAAAGAATCCATTGTTTCTTGTTTTTCATCCCAAATAGACTTTATTAAAAAATGGAAACACGTTTTTCTCTATAGGGTAAAAAATAATTCTCTCCAAAAAAGGCTTACAAATTACCTCTTTTTAAATTATGTGCAGAATAGTTCTGGCTAAATATAAAATGTATTTGGGGGGTAGTTCGTTTTTTTATTGTGAGGATTTATTTGTACAGAATTTTTTTCTTATGGATGTAATTTGAATCTCTTGCCATTCATTAGTGTTATTTCATCGTAAACATTATTATTGTGCCAAATGTACTGTACTCAAAAGGATGTGAATGTGTATTGTTTCAGAACCTAATAAATACAATGATGTTAAATCTTATTTTTTTCCCCAAAGTTTTCCTGAGTATTTCCTAATGAGGAAGAAACAAAGCTGAAGGATGAATATTTTTCCTATTACATGTGGTACAAAATACCATGAGCTTGTCTTTTAGGAGTGGACATTTTGGAAAGGAAGGATTTGCTAGCAAGAGCCTCATCTGTGCAGCACTAAACACTCCGAGAGAAACACAGGTAACAGTGAGTGAACACTATTTATCTTGGGCAATATAACATTTACCTCAAAAACACCAAGCAAGTGAGTTTACAGGCTTTTTTTACTTACCAGCTACATAATGGTCACTGAGTTCTGACTGATCCCAGCATTCTGCTTAGCTGCATTGTTAAAACTCACTTCAGCAGGGCACTTTGTGTACAAACACGTGAGGCTGCTTTAGTCTTTCATTGGATTGATTAGAGGGATTAATAGTATGCACAAGTTTAATTAGGGCTACAATGCTTATTAAATGATTTAACTTAATCTGTCAATGTGACATTATCTGAAATATTTCAATATTTTGTCATGTTTCAATTTGAACCTTAAATACTTTCCATTTTCATGGTCTAAAATTCTTAACTTCTGTTTCAGTAGATCAGCTATCAGCATACTCTGGCAGTAACTCCAGTTAACAATCTCAGTTAGTATACCTACCTAGTAGATATACTAACTAGCTTAAAAAAAAAAAAAAAAAAAAAACACCCTAATTTGAAGAGTGTTTTCTCTTCAAATTGCAGCTTTTGCATAGACCTCCATTTTTTTTCCTTCATGCTGAATCTTCTCAGAGCCACTGAACGTGTTTGGTGCCTGTGAGCATATCCCAAATCCTGTGTGTTGACAGCATTAGCATAAGCTTTGTCACACAGATTTTGCCAGTTAAACTACTATGTAACATCTTGATTTTCTGGGTATGTTTTGCAACCTTAAAAGTATATAAAGAACTTAACCATCATCTTACAAACAGTAAGCATCACTGGTCTCCAAGTACATCAATCCATATTATGTTTTCTCATAATGATGTAACTGATGTCTATTGAGTTTATCCTTGCTGATGGACTGCAAAATTTGGAAAGACAGCAGTCTTTTGAAGAGGAATGAGTTGCAGTCTGATTGACTGTCCATGTTGTAAATGATGTACTGAAAGTTCAGGGAGAGAGTCTCAGCACGTATCTGCTTTCTGTGGCCTTCCACGCAAGGGGATGTTCAATAACAGTCAAAAAAGTTCTTAGCCTCCTAGTAGTCTGGTCAAGTACATGAATAAATCAATATGATAAGCACCGGAACAGATCGATCAAAATCAGTAGAATTACCCAGTGGTGAATTGAAACCTTGAATAGGTTCATATATCCTAACTCACAGAAGCTACAGAAATTCATTTTGAGTCTTCATCTATATATACACTGTTTGAGCAAAACGGTTTATTATTTAAAAAACGTGGGGTGAACATGGCTCGTCCCAGGCATGAGGAGAAAATGAGAATGAGTTAGATCAGGGTGGACCTCTTTTAGGAACAAGAAACTTTTCATCCTAGTAACATGACTAAGGTATTCATATAATCAAAAGAAGCTGTGAGCAGCTGTACTGCGTCAAACCAAACATTGCTCAGGTCAGGTATCTGGCTCTTGGCTTTACTGCTCTTAAGCAGTAATGTGCATTTATTTGAAATCAAGAAGCCAGCTTTGATTGCAGCTATAGCAGTATAAAAATATAACAAATAGAAAATACCTGTGGAAAAATCTGAGAACAAGAAAGCATGAGATGGTATTCTGCCTGCAGTAGTTTGACTCCACAATGTTATGAAGTAGATGGTTGTGTCTTTATTACATTTAATATCTCTGAATTAACTTTCTTTTGATTAATCAGTTTTTGAACAAGGTCAACTTCTGGCATGCAAAACATTCTCTGGAAAAGAGCTACATATCTCAGCTTAATCATTATGTTAAAAATTACCTCCTTTTGTTCAGTCTGACCCAGCCATAATTCCATTTTATGTTGCCTGGGTCTTTCTTTGAAAGAGGATAAAATAATAACTTGCTATTCATCTTTTTCAGAATTTCATAGGTCACTGATAAATCCTTCATCAGCCAGTTCTGAGGGGAGACCTCATCATTCTCTACAACTACCTGAAAGGGGGTTGTGGCGAGGTGGGGGTTGGTCTCTTCTCCCAAGTAACTAGTGATAGGACGAGAGGAAATGGCCTCATGTTGTGCCAGGGGAGGTTTAGATTGGATATTAGGAAAAAATTCTTCAGCGAGAGAGTGGTCAAGCATTGGAATAGGCTGCCCAGGGAGTGGTGGAGTCACCATCAGTGGAAGTGTTCAAAATGGCACTTCAGGACATGGATTAGTGGGCATGGTGGTGTTGGGTTGACGGTTGGACTTGATGATCTTAAAGGTCTTTTCCAACCTTAATGATTCTGTGATTCTTTTTCTGACTGAAAAGTCTTCCCCTGTCTGTAAAAAGGCTTCATAAAGACACATTCCATATTTTTGGTCATCTATGTCAACTTTCTCTGAATCTGTTCTAGTTCTACTGTATCGCTTTTGAAGACAGGGAGTAGAATTACATGTAATATTCAGTATGTGGATGCAACGTGGATCATTACAATGACTAGTGTGTTCTGTTTTGTTTTCTGTTACACTTTCACATCTTTTTTTCTTAATCCAAGTTTGCTCTCAATTATTTTACAGGCCTTCCCAGATTAGTGTCAGTTGTAAATCTAATATGCATGCTCTCTATTAGATTCTCCAGTCATAATGAAGATAGTTTCTGTCTAGAACATAATGGAAGTAGGTTAAATAGGAATTTAACCAGTGCGAAATGCTGCCTCAGTGCAGGCTTCCATTTTAGTAGTAAACCTTTGACGGTTACCTTCTTGGTGTGGTTTTCCTACTGCTTTTGTACCTTCTTATATATAGCTATGTTTAGACTGTCTTTCCCTAGCGTGCCTAATAGAACATTGTGTGCAACAAATATTTTTCCAAAGTCAAGATATAGGACATGCTCTATTTCCCTCCTATCAATACAGGCTCTTATTGTATTCTTGAATATCCCTTCTTTTTACATATTAGCTACAGTAAAGGGGAGAAAGATAAAGCTTTTTTTAGCACATTGGGAAAATTTATATATGTACCAAAATAGTTTCCACTCCATCTTTCCTTTTATTTCATCATTGCTGTGGAAGCAGGAGATAAGAGCAGCAGCCTGAGGTGGAACACAAGCTACCACTATAAATATTGTGAAATGATTGTGCAAGACTGTCAAAGATTTGGAAAAGCATTAAAGAACTTTCAGGTTTGTACACAGATGTTTAATCCTTGGAAAAAAATCAGTTAGGAAGAAAGTCAGTGACCTGGAGTCTATTGCTGATTTGGGCACTGAATTGAGAACTGAATTGAGCATTGCGTACACTTGTCATCACCATCCAATACTTCCATTTTGATCTAGTGTCTTAGGTACTACAGGAGGCAACACACAGATAAGGCTAAAGCTGCTAGTAACAGCAAGAGCCAGTGCCAGGCTGGTGCTCATCTGTGCCAATGCACATACTCATTTCTCTAAACCTAGTGAGACATAATGTTACCCAAAAGTGCCATGCATCCAGGATTGGTGTCAGAAGTGGGAAGGTAAAGAACAGGAGTCCTGCCTTTGGCGTATGTGAGCTGTTAGTTTAGTTTGGTCACCTTACATAGCTGTACTCCTGAAAACTTTTAGGAATAGGCCAGATATTCCTTGAGTGATAATAAACACATCCCTGCTCAAATGTGTCTATCAGATGGTGACGATTACAGAGGGAGAGACACACGAAGTGTGTCTAAACATCAGAAATGTGCTTGTTACTTGTGCTTTCACACAGAAGAAAAAAAAGAGTACAGTTGCCTAAACAGTCTCCTGTTTTCATTGACAGGAGTGGCACGGAGCTTGAGACTTCAGAATTGTTCAAAGGGAGAAATACTATTTTATGGCCATTTTGCAAATCAGCAAACTGAAACTAGGTGCCACAATGATGATTTGCTTCCTGTTGCATTAGTATAAAGTCAGCAGAAGTGCTAGGAGAAGAGCATGGGTGAAGCTAGTCAGTGCTCTCACTGTACTGGCGTTTCTGAGCACAACAAGGTGTTTTCAAACCACGCTTCGCTAAATGCCTGCTGGTGGTCTCCTGTGAAAGGGCTGCATGGCTGCTTGGAGTCCCCTTCATTCCTCTTTTCAGCTGCTAAGCTGACAGTCAAAAGTTGCGTGCAGTCAGGTACAGTAGTTGATGCGTAAAGGAGGTGGGTTTTACAATGGGATAAGCTTTTTATTGAAACATGGTCACACCCAGGCAAAGTTTGAGAACCTCTGTGTTCTAGGAAAGCTGTTTACTCAGAGTCTTTGGTACATCAAAAAAGAACATTTTCTGTTGATTTTTGGTTAATGAGCACTGAGAAGTAGGCAGAGATATCATGCACATGGAGGCACATCTTTCTAAATAATGATGTGGTTGATTAAGGTGAGCAGATTGAGGGCCAAAGAGATTATGCAAATCTCACTTAGGTAAATGTTTATGTTAGGGTGGGGGTCAGTGTCCTCTTTAGAAGCAAACTTAAGACCTTTAAACTTTACTTGTTGGGATAATGTGGAGACATTTTTTCTTTGATTAAACGGTATGCTAACCCCTTACATGCTAGTGCATTGCAATTTATGTAAAGGACAGCAGCTGAACTTCCAAGATCTTGAATTTTGCTGTTATGAGGCCTGTTCATGGTTTATGATGATGCTTTATTGAAGTACAGGGTTGTGTGGAATCCCTCGAACACCACCTCCTACCTCCTGAACTGAGGCCCTGAGTAACCCCAAGATCAGTCCTCCTGGAGTGCAGGAATCTCACTGGAAAACTGGTATTCTCAAGCAGATTTTTCTTCCACGCTTCTCAAATACAGGGCCAACTTTTTAAGCAGCTGTCATCACAAAACCCTATGGGCACTCTGAAATAGTCTATGATGTGTATTCCCATTTAAAGCATCTCTAGTCGTAGAGACAGCCTGTTAAAGTCATCGGTGTGTTCAGCCTACCAAATACGGGCTGTGTTGTGCTGATCCAAAGTCCATGTTACATTGAGTCCCTGGTATTGCTAATTGCCTATGCAATCATCTTGCACTATAGATAGGAGATTACTGTGACCCTTCCTCCCATTGCACATCACCAGCGTGGGCTTGGTCAGGCAGCAGCTGGACACACACTGACTTCAGTGGGAGAAGAAATGGAAAACTCTGCAGAACACCATTATTCTGACAAGTTGAAGGGCTTCAAAAGCAGCATTAAACCATCAGTCTTTAAAACCACTCCAAAAGGAGTCAACTTACATACAACTTCCTCTCAATACATCCCTGCTGAAGGCCTGGGTACTATCAGCCATTAGCCTTCTGAGAAGCCCCTACCAAGTGGTGAACTGTCAGGATGCTCATCTCAGTCACATTTTCCTTTTTCTCATTTGCTTGCTCAGGGATAAAAGTAACACACACCCCAGGAGCATTTTGCAGTGGATAATAAGGCTGCCACCATGTATTTGGTTGTCGCACTGAGAGAAGATCTCCAGCTGGAAGACTTCAAATATGAGAGCTTTACTGATGTGTTTGTTCTTGTTAATATTCCTGCCTGTGTTAGGAGATGAGTCTGAGTGATGAAGAGGAGTGGAGAGTATTAATTTTCATTTACTGATCTGTCTAGCAGTAATTTGAACACTCACACAGCTGAACAAGTTGATTTTGGAGCCAGGCAGGTTATCAACACCAATAAAAAAGCAGTTGTCGAGCAGTTTAGACACTATGCATGGGCAAAAAACTCCTGGTATATAACTTATATGCAAATTGAAAGTATTTCTATAGCCTCTGACCCTGCTTGTAAACAGCAGATTCCAGGAATTCTGCTGGAAACTATACATTACTAAGGCAAAATTGTACTTAGCAATAAACACGCTTTCCTCAGTGAAAGAATCTGGAAGTGGAAGAATGCAAGACCTTGAGATGCACTGCTGATTGTGGGGAAACTGCTGAGGCCACCTCCTGCCTAATGGCTGGGGCTCCCGGTGGAAATATGTAAACCAGACATGGCTGTCGTGAGTGAGCACCTCATTAACACGCTATCAGGCATTCACAGGCGGCGGCTGTGCAGTGCCAGGAGTGAGCGGACACGCGATTTAAGCTTGCTCTGGCATGAAATGGGAAGTCGTTGGAGGAATTCAAAGAACTGAGTGGAGGGACAGGATGGTTATTTTAATGGCAGTAGGAGACTGGGGAGCAAATAGGTGAGAATAGGAAAGACAGAAAATGCAGTAGCAGTCCAAAATGAAAAATCCTCTTGGAACAGGAGAGGTTCCCAGTGATCAAAGAGAACGGTGAGAAGATTGCTGAAAGATGATCGAGGCAGGAAACATGAATCTTGGATAGAAATAAGCGTAGGAGGGAGCAACAAGAATTCAAAATGGATGCCCATGCTTCAAAGATGTTATGCCCCTACTTTTAGAATAGCTAGTGTGGGTACCCTTACCTCAGCAGTGCAGTCTCATGTTCAAATATTTATCTGGCACCTGAGGGAGGAGAGTCTACAATCAGCTGAGAACTCAACGTGGCTGCTGATTACATTGCTAAGAGTAAAGAGCAATTTGGTTTAAAGCTAATCCAGGGTGTTTATACACAATTTGACCTATACTGGAGGCACATCCAAATAAAAACCCAAAGGTTGTCATGTCTGTGAAAAGTACGCCACATGGTCTCTTCCATCAGGATTACCACTCAGTCAAAGGATTACCATCTCCTTCCCAAAAGTATATTCATAAGGCTCTCACATTTGGCTTTTTCAAGGGAAGAGCATAGTTTTTAAATCCAGTAGTACAATGTTTTTGAAACACTGCAGGAAGCAGCAAAACACAGCTTTACAGCCTATGTGTTAAAAAATGTAGGGCAGATAGTGTACTAGGGTTTTCCCTTGAAAAAGCAGAGGTGGATTGTTCTAATATAAAATAGAATGAACCTCTGTTATTGGTGTTGTAGATGTCCTCACACAAGGAAAATATGTGTGTTTCTTCATGGTGGAAACATCAACAAAAGGTAGGGAGATTATCAGGTAAAGAATTACGATGCCAGTCGATGGCTATTAGCCCACTGCCCTCGTGATGCTGCACCAAATGGACACACTGTTTTTTTTCAGTGTTGTCCTTCCTGTTCATTTAGCAATGCAAGACAAACTTTTCATACATCAAAGGCAATAAACCAAAACAATGCAACAAAACAAATGTGAGATCTATTTGATAACTCATGGACTTCCATGTAGAAGATATAAAAATTATGCTGAAGCAAATACTTTCCCTATTCAGAGTATATTTTAATTTATCAACATCCAGACTTCTACTCTGAGTGCTCCATTTTTCAAAATAGAAAACTAGCATAATGTTACTGGTAGACAAAGCTGACAAAAGGGGTGCTTTGAAAATCCTTTTTTTTTTTTTTTTTTTTTTAGCCCAGAAGGTCTTTGGAGTTGCAGTGTGCTGCGATAGTTAAGCCAGCCTGTCAGCTCAGGGTGGCTGAAAGGGCTGCTCCTGTCCATCTCTCCCTACTCTCAGCCATGTGATCCCAACTTTGTGGGCACTGTGAGCCAGGATTTAAGTGTGCTGGGTGGTGTACTCCATTGCTCCTCTCTGCTTATCAGTTCCCTGAAACTCTCTTATGGGAAACAGTGTAGGTCAGCACCCACTCACTTATTTACAGTATGTAGAGCCTGTTAAGCACACTCCACTGCACAAAGAGGGCAGGCAGTCTCCCTTCCTACCTCTTGAAGTTTCCTGTCCGCACTGCTTGCTTTGTGCTGGCTCTGGCAATTGCCTGACCTCTTTTGAGACAATCCGGCTTGCTAACCTGGTAGGAAACAACTCACTTTTTTTTGTGAGTCAATTTTCTGCCATTTTAGGGGGCTGAATTAGTTCATAAAAGGGGTCAGGTGCATGCCAGACCACTAAAGGAAAGTGGTGTGGTTGGGGAATTGGGAATGGCAAAATGGGAGAAAGAGGAAAGACTGTTCTTTGGGGTGGTGGGGGTGGGCAATTCATCTCAGGTCACCTTACCACTTCTTAACTAAACAGGTTCAGGGGAGACCATTGCAAAGGTGAGAAATAACTAAAGGACAATCCAGTGCTGCAGGAAACCATGCTGGTGAGTCAGTCGGGTGTTGTCCTGACTTGGACCATCAGTTGTGGTCCAGAGCTGGCATGATGAATTAGAGGATACAGTTGTTGAAAAAGTAGCAGTTCAAATGTAACGATTCAAATGAGAGATAAAATTAAGTTCTTGAAAGGTGGATTTTTAAAAAAACACTTAACAAGAAAGCCTACAGTTTTCGGTGGAAATTCAGTAGGGAATTAAAATACAAAAGTTAAAATGACCCATCCAACAGAAGTGAGGGAAGAACCCACGGTGATTTCAGTCAAGAATGTTTTGTCTGCAGGCAAGCAGCCTCCATCACCTCCAGGGCTGAACAGCCACCACTCTTCCCACTCAGGCATGAACATCACCCAACTGGGTGTGACCTACTGGCATACTCCCTGTAGCCTTCACGCTTGGGCCAGAATCCAGGGTTACACTAGGGACTGTGCAATCACAGGCACACATTCCTGCTGCACTTACCAGTCTCCCAAAGAGATCCTGTAGGCTTGCAGAAACAGTATGGATCAGCACCCACTCACTCTGCTACTTCTTGAATGTGGAAAGTAATAAATCATGGGGCTGACAGAACAGGTTTTGTGGTTTTGGGGTTTTTTTACAAACAGACATTCTTGGATTTATTTTCCAAGATCTAGACCCCAGACACTCCAGGCAGATATCATAGATCATCAGTTTGTACCTCTGCAGCAATATTGAAAGAACTGAGCATGCTTAATATTTCACCCAAAGAGTTGATGAACTAGCAGTTACTTTGCTGAAACTTATCTTTGTTTCTGTGATTTCCACAGACTGGGATGGGGATTTACCAGCACTTTCCAAGCCATCAAGCTTACAACTCAGCTACAGACTTGGCTAGTAAGATAATGGGAAGTTGGGTCGTATTGTTTAAATCAAGAGAATGAAGAGCCTGGTCTGTGAGGTGCTCAGCATCCTCAGGTCTCAGGAGGAAACAGAGTACTCAAATTTGCTGGAGTGGAGGCATGCAAGATGTAAAATTCAGTACCTCAAAGAGCCCTGCAAAAATACTATGCTATTTGCAACCTATTCTTCTCAATAATATGGAAATTCAAAAATTACTTATCCAAAGCACTATCTCTGACTGTTTTGTGTGTGTTTTGCTTTGGTTTTAGTTGATTTCTGGGTATTTTTCCACTTATATTATTAATTTCTTTTTCCTTCAACCTAATTTTGTCTCTTCCCCCATCTATTTTTTTTCCTCCAGCTCATGTCAACAGCTGGAGCTTGAACTGTTGGGTGAGATTTCTTCCTACATTGGACAGTTTTACCCATTGACCCAATGCCTGCTGTGACTTTGGCTAAGATAATACAATTCATTCAGTGTCATTCACAGCAGGAGCAGAGAAGAAATTGTTTCATTACAGGAGCACAGAACAATGATGATACTACCAACTATATATAAACACAGAGCACTAGTTACCCACCAGCCAACATTTAATGGAGGTGGAAGGCTGGGTGAATTTCCTTGGCTACCGCCATCTGCCAAAACACATCCTGAAAGAACAGACGCCCAATGTTGTGCTTTGAAAGTTCCAAAACTTGTGATCCAACTGTTGAGTTCATATCCCCCAGACTTTAAATCACAGCTCCCCTAGCCTGCAAAATGATACCAGCTGACTGCAGGCTCAGAATGAACGAAAAGAGTTGCATCAGACTCCAGAAACAGTGCGGTAATTCATCTCTTTGATTTGGCAAAATGTTTTAATAGGTACAAATACTGACTGAAAGAAAATGCTGGCATTCTGCCTGGTTTTGCCACCTCACACCCCTTTTCTTCCCCACAACCCCTTTTCCTCCTCACTGCAAAAAGTAAGTTAAAGGAAACAGATTTACCAAAATTACAATCCTGCATGTGAGCCAGCCAGTTTTCACGGTATTGCAGTCAATAGCATGTGCTCTTGGAACACACCACTTCGGATATCAAAGAGAGATTTGATCAGGAGGCTAATGGGTGTTCTGAGCCGCAACATTTGTCCCTCAGTTTGCTTTGAAAGCTCATTTCCATGTACAATAAAAGTAGCCATACACTTTTGTGCAACTGCTACCCAGTGCCCACAATGAGTGATTATAACTGAAAGGAACTACTGATTCACTTAGTCATCTTCTGTCGCAGATGCCCAATGACCAAACACTAATCGACTCTTTGAAATCTTTTTCAAAGTAGATCTATGCAAACAGGGGGGAAAAAAATTACTCCAAATACTTGTGGTTTTGTCAGTAGCTGCTGTGACTACTGATCAGTCCTCTGCTGTTCTTTGGAGATGAGAAATGTGTTTTGAAATTCACAGTGGAAAGAGATGAATTGGCCTTAGAAACTTACCCCTAAGTTAAGAAGTCCATATTGATACTGCAACTGCCAATGAAAAACCACATTGTGAGGATTTTGTTCTCTGATGGTACTGTATATCGTGTAAATAAAGAACAGACCAGGTTAAGTCTTCTGCTAGGGTGATTCCTCAAACTTAGGACTTTGAGACCAGGAAGTCTCAAATACCATTGCCCCGGGTCCTAACATGCTTGCGCTGTAAATACTCCAGAACCCTCAGAGAAGCAACTGAGCTTGTTAGAGGAGAGACATTTCATCCCCTTTTCCCCACAACTTCTGGAATCAGCTCAGCACTCTGCTACCTCTCCTTTCCACTTGAGACTGTGAGATGAGGAAAATACTAATCTCTTACGCCAGCTTGAGAGAGGATGAGAAGAGCCCTGGCACTTGGTCTCCTATTGTTTTTAGATGACTGGTGGCCGTTTTCCTGATGGGTCGCGCATGCTGTTCCCTCTGCCAGTTTGCGCTGATGGTGAGAGCCCAGCAGCTGCTTCCTCTGACCTCTGCACGGTTTGGGTGTCTTGTTTTTCGCCCTGCCCTGCCTTGCCCCCCTGCAGCGTATGAACCATTCTCTCCTGCAGCAAGGCAGAGGGAGGCTGGGGCAGGGTGAGAATGAGTATGCACTTGCTTCACAGGTGTGGGTCGCTAGCAGCGTTGGGCAGGGCCAGTATTTGGAATATTGGTGATACTCCTGCACTGGGAAGAGTAAAGGAGTGGTCTGCTTGCTAGAGACCTGCGAGCTCGGCTGCATGAATAAGTAAGGCCCTTGACAATGTTATTTGGACTGCAGTACTTGGAGGCATCTAGCCAGGATTTAATCACATGGCTTCTCCAGTGTGCTGCTGGTCATGTCTCTCTCTATTTTTTTCCCCTTCCTGTGCTTTTCTCTGGCCAGTTGAAATTTGAAAGCTATAGAAAGAAGGAATTTTTTTACAAGGATCTAGAAGTGCACGATTTTTCCTCTTATTGTAAGTTTTAATATTGCTGATATCCATCAAATTTACTTGTTGCTTGACATGTCAGTGTGAATATATACAACTCTCTTTCCTGAGGATAGCTGAAGTGACAGATGATTTCATTGTTGGCTGTACAATAGGCATAAGTACAATGGAAAAGAAGGGCTGACATCTGCTATGGTGATATGTTTTCAAAAACTTGTATTGTCATCTCTTTCTTTTGTGTGTTATGCAATGATAATTAGGAGTGGCAAAGTGAGCATCAGTTTGGCTGCTTTGCAATGATTCAGAGTTTTTTCTCAGCAATCTGTCTTGGCGCCTTCCAGTGTCTGACAGTGCAGTAAGTATGTTCAGATACCACACATTTCTGTTTCTGAAGTAGTGTGCTAACTGCAAAGACAGCAAAGGAACTGCTGTTTATATGAACCAAAATCTAGCAGTCCTTACTTAGGGCAGCTCCAGATGCCTCCATTCTGTCCATGGAATGTCCACAGCATCATCCACCCTGAAAATATCTCAGGTTCATTCTCTATGCCCTGTGTTTTCTCTCTCCTGGTTTTCTCTCTACCCTGAGCATGAAGTTTCCGTGATATTTCACACCCACACCATGCCATGGCAGTGAAAACTATAATACTGTAATGACCATTCAATGACTAACCTGCAACTGAAGAATAATCTTTACATCTCTGCTGAATTTGAGTCATACCCCCCATTTGAAGAACTGCTGCAAGTCCAGATATGATTGATGGGTAAGAAAGTAACACAGCCCACTTGAAATAGTAACCTGTATTCTCTGCTGATAGCCGTATTTCCAATTTCTACATTTTTAGGTAACATGGTAGTTCTTGTCCTAAAGTCCATTTCTAATCTAAAAAGAAGAGCGAGAAGGTAGAAGAGAAAAGCAGAGGAAGGTATAGAGGGGTTGTATTTGCAAATGCAGATTCAAAGCCAATAGCTGCAGTCATAGCTGTCAGCACACTGCAGCGCTCAATGGGCATTACACAGAGCTGAGAGAGACACTGAAGATGGTGCTTGCAAAACAAGACTTGATTCTTCCTGTAAAAGGTAGTCTGGGAAGAAGTTAAAGCATTGGCAAGGGAATCAGATGTTGGCAGGTCAAAGAGCAGGGCTGATCTTAATGGGAGAAAGATCACAACAGGAGAGGGAAGGTGAGTCACAGAATCACAGAATAGTTTGGTTTGGAAGGGACCTTTAAAGGTGATCTAGTCCAATGCCCCCAGCAATGAGCAGGGGCATCTTCAGCTAGACCAGGTTGCTCAGAGTCCTGTCCAACCTGACCTTGAGTGTTTCCAGGGATGGGGCATCTACCACCTCTTTGGGCAACCTATGCCAGTGTTTCACCACCCTCATCGTGAAAAATTTCCTCCTTATAGCTAGTCTAAATCTTCCCTCTTCTAGTTCAAAACTGTTACCCCTTGTCCTATCGCAACAGGCACCGCTAAAAGGTCTGTCCCCATCTTTCTTATAAGCCCCCTTTAAGTACAGAAAGGCTGCACTAAGGTCTCCCCAGAGCCTCCTCTTCTCCAGGCTGAACCACCCCAACTCTCTCAGCCTTTCTTCATAGGAGAGGTGCTCCAGCCCTCTGATCATTTTTGTGGCCCTCCTCTGGTCCCGCTCCAACAGGTCCATGTCTTTCCCGTGATGAGGGCACCAGAGCTGGACGCAGGACTCCAGCTGGGGTCTCACCAGAGCGGAGCAGAGGGGCAGAATCCCCTCCCTCGACCTGCTGGCCACGCTGCTTTGGATGCAGCCCAGGATATGGTTGGCCTTCTGGGCTGTGAGTGCACATTGCCGGCTCATGTCCAGCTTTTCATCCACCAGTACCCCCAAGTCCTTCTTGGCAGGGCTGCTCTAAACCCCTTCAATTCCCCAGCCTGTATTGATGCTGGAGGTTGCCCCAACCCAGGGTAGGACCCTGCACTTGGCCTTGTTGGACCTCATGAGGTTCACACGGGCCCATTTCTTGAGCTTGTCCAGGTCCCTCTAGATGGCATCCTGTCCCTCAGATGTGTCAACCGCACTGCTCAGCTTGGTGTCATCTGCAAACTTGCTGAGGGTTCACGTGATCCCACTGTCTATGTCATTGATGAAGATATTAAACAGTACTGAGTTGTGAAGAGCTTTCAGAGGAAAAATAAAAAAGAGGTTGCATTTCCTTTTCCCTGTTTCATTTTCTCCTCACACCCCCTGCATACCACATCACCTGAACATACTGTGCTCTCCAGCCCATCTCAGCACTCCCCCAACACCCTCTATGCTAAGGAAAAGTTGTGTTCCTTGTTTTACATGCTGTGACTTTATCATTTACTCATTCAACCTTTACTAGCTATTTTCCCTGCCAAGGGATGGCTGTGCTACTCATAGTATTTTTTACTACTAGTAGCAATTCTCCATGCGGAGGTGACTTATCGCTCAACCTTTTCACTCATGTTTGGTTGGCTTTGGCAGCAGCTTTACCCACCTCCTACTGCACTTGGGTTTGGGAAGGTTTTGCCTCCAAGCGGGTCTGACGAGGCACGTTGGGAGGGGATGGAACCTCGCCCCTGCCACAGGTGCAGGCCGTCCAGCAGCCGCGTGGAGCCGGCAGGGCTGTAACGAGCCCCAGCTGCTGGTGCTGGCTTTGACCCAGCCGGGGCTAAATGAGAGCTGTGCTGGCCACGGCAGGCCCCGAGCAAGTCCTGTGGTCGGGTCCTCTGCACAGGGAGAGGTTTGGCCTGAAGATGCGCTCTCGTTCCTGTCCTGAGGCGTGTTTGCAGGATTCCTGCGGGAGAAATGTAGGTAGGGCAGCAAGCAGGGAAGTTGTTTTTTGTGGTGGTGGTGTCAGGGGTGAGTTTAAGGATGGGGGAGGAAGTATTGTTTGTACCTGTGAATGCTTTGTGAGGAGGCTGGTAAAATTGGTCCTGTGTTGAGAAAGAGGACTTGATTTTCAAACATGTTAGGAGAATTCATTGTTCTCCTGTAAAAATTCTGAGATGTGGAGTGTGTATCTTGTATTTCTTTGCTCCTGTATGTAGCTCCCAGGATTTCTAATGCTTTTCTAATAAATGTGGTGGTTCAGGCTTGTTTGTAACTGAACCATTTCTCATAGCAGCAGACAGGAGTGTCAGTCAGGCTTCTGTTGCATTAGACCTTGTTCAAATGTAAACTCTGTGCTTATTTCTAGCCCACAGAAAAAGAGTTTCCTAGTCATTGCTGCTAAATACACGGTGCTTTGTGTTTTGTGAGCTCTGGTAGGGTAAAATATGGTGAAAGTAAAGCATGCCACTTTATTGTCATGAAATTAATTTACTGATATGTAATGAAAGAATCTTGCATGACACTAAAAAACCGAATGTGTCAAGGCTTTACTCAAGCACAAACTGGATATATCCCTCAGCCTCTCATCTTAGTTGCAGAAGAAACTAGCCTTCCATTACACTTAACTGCTTCATGTATAGGGTTATTTTTAATATTTTAATCAGAAAAGTAAAATTAAGAGGAGCTAGTGAAGACAAAATTGCACCTCGAGGTATAGACATTATAGTAAAGTCTCAAAATCTGTTCCTTGTTCTATGTTTCTGATTTGCTATATAGTGAGTATATTCCCATGTGTGCTCTGGATTCAGAGGCTGAGTGCTGCAGTCAACTCTTTTCGTATGATTTCAGTAGTAAAAGGACAAAAGCTAAGAAATGGGGTCCTCTGACACTAGGATCAGCCTATTCTTGCCCTTTTCTCACCATGGGGCTGATGAGAGGGCAGAGGAAGGGGCTGTAGGTCAAATTTTGGTGTGCTTTAGCAGTTCCACAGTAGCAGAGGGAGGCTGGTGGGTTAGGAGCAGAGCAAAGCGGAATGTGCAGGGCTGTGTTTCACCTTAACTGTGTGCAAAAACTACCTATTACTAATGCATCCCTGTCTCTTTGAAGGATATAAATATAATTAATGGGTGGAAGTTCAGGCTGGCTTCATTTGTGTACAATTTATTCTTAGTTTAACTGCAAATGTTTCCCTTTTCTAATAGAAGGTGAAATGTTTGATTGTGCCTCTGTGGTTGTCCTCACGGCAGGTGTAGTATCCATGGTAGATTTGCCCTGAAGCACCTGGAGTGAAAAAAAGACTAAATAACTAAAACCTGGGCTTGATGTTGATAAAGGAGGGCACTTGTGGTGAGGCACTAACTTGAATGATGGGGGCTTCGCTCCTTGTCCAAAAGCCTATGGAAAGGATAAGGAATTTTGTAGGACTGTCTGTGATAGTTCTTGTGGTGGGAGAGACCATGATTGGACATATAAATGAAGACGTTCTGCTCATGAACCTGTCTTGGGTTGTTTGTTGGCTGCCAGTGCAGTTGTTATTAATATGGTGTGGTGGACAGTGTCCTGAGCTGCCATCAGCCAGAGAACAGAGGGAAGCTAGTATGTTGACTTCAGTGCACCCTCTTTGCTTCACCATGTATATTTTTTTCTTTTTTCTGCTGTTTTCTTCTAGAGGTGACTTCCCTATATTGGCACTTGAAAAGATGTGTCTCTGTGGGGAGACCACATGTCATAGTGACCCAGAGAACTTGTACGGTCTTTTCTGTCACTGGGCAGTGACAGAAAGGTCATCTGAACTATTTTCAAACCAGGCTGAGGCCAGCTCTTCTGATACACTAGGAAGCGGTGCAGGGCAGTGGTGGGAGTACTTGTATAACTAGCATTGCTGGCTTATTCCAGCTGCAAAAGTGTCTCTGAAATTGGACTCTGTGAGAGAGGATTTACACTCACGTGGCTTGGTCTCAGAGAGCTTACAGATGCAGGAACGTGTAAACCAAATACTCTCTTACAGTTGTACCATCTCCAAGTTTAACTCCCTACAAAAATGCAACAAGAAAGTGAGACTAGAAAAGGCTTAGATTTCTTTTTCTTGGACTGTGCCTGTATAAATGTTCACCTTCTTACAATGATTTATATGTCAATTCTCTGTGTGTTTTCTTGTGCTCATGACCCAGAATTAACTTGAAGAAAAGAAGCTATACTTGAGGCTCAGGTAGCTCAGGTGTTTACTAAATGTCAAGAAACATCTCTGCTGCATGTCTCTGCCATTGTGACAGTCTTTGAGATTGAAGTTTTTGAAGAATGATATTGCAACCTCTTATTCCTTGAAGGACCCTTTTTTTAATCATTCCCTCAATCTTATATTAATATAAGATTTAAAACACTCCAGTGCCCTAAACTAAGGGTCCTCAAATTTCTTAGGGGAGAAAAATCTGCAGTCAGTCTTATTTCAAATACGAACTTAATGCTAGGCTACATTTTGAATAATGCCTATATTTGCTCAACTTTGGTTTTTGCTTGCATGAGTAAAAAGGCTTGTGAGGTGTCTTTTTCTCTTAGTTGTTTGGACAACCCACTGAAGTCTTTCAATCCATAGATTGAGAAATACCTCCTTGATGCATCTTTTATTCAGTCCTTTGCTTTCTATTCTCTTTTTCAATTTTCTTTCTCCTTTAGGCAGCATAGTTGCTCTCTTGCTTCCCCCCAACCCCTTCCCAAAAATCAAAAGTATAAAAACTAAGTAAAAACTGCAAACTGTGCTCTTGGTGATTCTTGCACCATTTGGTGGTAGACTTTTTTTAATCTTGGTTTCAAGTCAAATGGCTGTATCTCTGTGACTAAGAGCAAGGATGGTTTTGTTTGTAGTGTGAAACACTCCTATAAACAATGAAGCACATACTTAATGATTGGAGCTATAATGAGAACGTTCTTTAATTGCATATTCGAATCCTTGGTTTGTCACTTGCAGTCTTCATTTTGGTATGTATGTGTGTTTTTCATGGGTTCTCTCTATGACTCTCTCCCCACCTTTTTCCATTGCTTGATTGATGATAAAAATATATTTGAGAGTTAAAGTGGAGAGCAGATTTGGAGGAAGAGAGTTAATAATGTTTTTCTTTATTGCCCCCTTTGGGTGGTCCTGCAGAATAGAAGGACTGGAGTGGCATCAGAGGGTACAGGGGTTTGGCGGGGCAGCTCTGAGGGGTAGCAAAGAGGTTCTCCGCTCGCGATTTTGGCTTGTCTTTGCCCCTTCTGTACTGGAAGCAAGGGGGCTCTTGATGTGTATAACTGCCAGCTTAACCCAGAACTTACCATCTACGTCTCCTCTTTGTCTTCCTGTTTGGCTTTTGACAACACCGTTTAGGGCTGGGTAACAGCAAGATAGACTGAGGGCAAGGTGCAAGCTGTGGGAGGAGACTGAGCACACCTTTCCCAGAGATAGCTTACTTATCGTCCCAGTTACTTTCTATTCCCCTTTTGCATGTACACTGAGTTGAGTTGTGCTGGTGAGACCAAACTATGAATACCCCCATGTTAAAGCTAAACTTTTTAATAGGCTGTTTTTAACCCAAGTCAGTTCTCACTTGGCTGAATGCACAACTGCATCGCCAAAGATACGGGCACGATGTGACTGCGAGTCACCAAAGGGCAGAAGACAAAGAGTGAGCAAAAGGGACAAGGGGCTACTAAAGTTGGTATTGTTGCTGCGAGATGTGCCTGTCAAATCATGACGCAGGAGTGTGATTGCAGCAGCAGAGCAGTATGTGTTGTGCTAGAGAGTCACCAAATATGTCTCTTGAATAGTCTGGAGAGGCATCTGGCCTCCCTTGTCAAGGCTCCTTAGCAGTCAATGCATAGTCAGAAGCATAAGAGTTTGGTTATCTTTCTCTGACTAGATGAAGGTAAAAGTCCTTTTTACAGTCACAAAATGTCATTGTCCTCTTAGAAATGTGTCCCTACTGGGTGAGGGAGTGATTTCTTTTAATAACTGCTAGTTTTACGACAAGACAAGGAAAACAAACCATTCATTTGCTGCATACTCAGTAACACTTGGATACCTTGCCGTTGCATGCTTTAATGTCAGTCTTCAGCAATTCTCATGTGCAATACAAATATTTTGGTGGCCAAAACTGAGCACAGAGGGAGTTCAGCTCAGAATGGCCAAACACTTGGAAACTGTGATCTCTTTAGATAATCAGTTGCTAAGAAATGCTAAGTGTGGGGGTATATCCATAATCCTACCGATAACAAGGTAATAGTCAACTAAAGCTAGAGCTGCAAAGGAATTTGGTCATCCCTGGGGATCCATAAGACAAGATCCCTCTCTTATGATCTAGTCTATGATGGAAGAAGTGGAAGTGATTCTATTCCATTTTGCAGCAGTCCAGAGAGTGGGAATTATCTCAGATTAAGTGGTGAGAACTGGGTTCTTGACATCCCTACGTTGTAGGCATGAAACAGGCATCTCCTGCCACTGTGGAAGAAGCTCTGGCTGCCTAGGTACCACCTGCTAGTTTCTGGATTACACTGATTTCAGCTGGGGCTAGCCAGAATTAGGTAGGACTGGGCATCTGGGTGGGTGCAAAAGCAGAACCAGTGAAGTTTGGGCCAGACAAGAAGATGCCTGACCTCTTTTGGCCTGAGGCTGCTGCAGAACAGTATCTCTTGGATGCTTAAGCGGGGGGGGGGGGGGCGGAAAACCTGCATTCTAAGTCTTCTGTTCTTTTTATACTTGATTATCACTAACAGACCCAGAACATTTGTTCCAGGTAAAGTATACTTCACACTTAAGGAACCAAATTTATTTTCCTACTTTTCCAATTACCTCGCATGTGTTGCACAGGGAATGTGAAAAATACAGAACTTGGTCTGTACTTTGCCAAGTGCTTAGCACACACGAATATGTTCCCCAAAATGAGGAAAGCCCTTTTCCTTTTGTAGAAATACAAACACCCTGACTTGAGACATTCACAAGTGGGGAATAATGTGTTTCCGAATGACCAGTAGGTGCCCAATTTCCACCAAAGCCAATTTGAAGTGCCTCCGAGAAACTGTTCTACTGATTCTGTGAAATATTTAGAAAGAGAGAGGATTTTTGACAAGAGGTCTGGGATCATAAGTGTCATCTGAAGTAGTTCCCAAATCTTGGGGCATCCCTTGCCAGCTGGGTATGGATCTGTGTTGGCAAATGACGGAAAGTAAATAGCAAATCACATAATGTTGTGTCTGTGGTTTTGTCTCTGTGTCTGCAGCCAGCTACCTTTGAATCGGGAGATAAGAGTACATGCAGTTCATGGATCTTTGCAGTAAATAATGTGACATTTGGGAATGTAATACTGCAGGCAGTGCATCATTTGAACATAATCTCTACCACTATTTGCTCCAGAGTACCTTTAGGATGCAGTAACCTGTTGGGCCTCCAGGAGGTAGAAGATGTAATTTCTTATTTAAGTTCTAAATCACACAGAAGAGGAGGGATTAAACCCAAGTCCTCTGTATCCAAACAGAGCACTCCTTTCTTTAACCCTGGTTAATTTGGAGCCTGAATGTCTCTCAGTTTTTTCATGGAACAGCAATCTCTTTAGACATTTAACTCCAAAGGGGAGAGTTTCCAGGGAATTGGGCACTGCTTTCTGGGGTTTTTTAAATTATTTTTATGAAGAAGGGGGCATGCATCTAGAGGATGTCTCTTAGCTGCAGTTCTGGGAAGTGTGAAGGAGTAACAGGGTAGGTGAGAATACCCAAGTTCATCCCTGCGTACAGCTATAGTTTTTAAGTTTCGTTAGCCCTTTAAGAGTTGCCTGCATTACTGAGTGACGTTGCCTGTAGATGCTGGACTTGTCTTAGTCATGATGGGGATGGATAAGAGCAGCCTAACGGTGAAGGGCTTTGATTTCCTAGGCTTGATAAACTTTGTTTGAAAGAACTGTGTGTCCAAAAAGACTGTCTTTCTCCATTACTGTTTACCTTATGCAGTTATTTCCAGCTGGATTAATTGTTCAAAAGACTATTCTGTTCAAATTTGGTGAGTGGTGATTACCTGCGTTTACCCAAAATGAGAGGACAAGGGGAAAACAAATGGGCTCTTATGCATTCCCACACCTGGGTTTCACATCGGGAAAGACGATGGGCTGCTTACAGGTGAAGAAAACAGTATTCCCAGTAGTGAGATAGCTGATGTGAAACCTTCGTGCTCATTCCTGAGGATTTTAACACGCAATAACTTTCTTCTACCTGTCCCTCCCTCCCAGATACCAAGTGGAGTGCTGTGGGGATGACTGCACCCAGCTGGCTGCCTTCCTCACCACCCCTTTCTGGGCAAAATTGCCATCCTCTTTCCCCCATGCACCCTAAAGAAAACATTTTTAAACCACACTGAGCTGATGCTAAAGATATCAACTTTAGTGCTTGCTAAAGAAACTTCAGTAACATTCTAGACAATGTAAGTGCTTCAGTCTTAGTTTTTTCTGAGTTACTACCAGCCTTTGGGTAAGGATGTTCTCTTAATCTTTAATTCAATTTGTGCTGTTGAAAAAGTAATTTTCTAGATGGGGGCTGGAAGAATGCATTAAGATAGTCTAATCTGACCCCTCTGCAAAGAATGTGTATATAATCTTGGCCAGTGATGCCTGCAGGTAACCCAGTGACTTGTGAGTGAACCTGGCATATCTCAGAAATTTATGCTCTTCAGCCTTGATCTGAAGATTGTTACTGCTGGCGCATTTGTTGCAGCCTTAGGTAATTTGAATTTCTAGTAGTTGTTTTGCCTTTGTCTAAGAGATGGAGCCCTCTAGTTATAGCTATTCTCTCCTTGTATAAGTACCTGTAGATTGTGATCAAGTTAACTTTTGACCTTCTCTTTGATAAGTTAAATCCCCAAATCATCCTCGCTCTGAGGCCTTGTGTCGATTTTGTGTCATTCTTCTAGACACTTGAGTTGTTGGGTTTTTTGACATGGGGGTGGGAATGGCGAAGGGTCAAACTCTAGGTAAAAGGAGCTCCTGTGTACTCATTCCTTTTTCTAACATGGAAGTACCATGGCCTTTTCGGTATTCATGTGTATATGTTGGTTTATTGAGGTAGTTAAACATTAATATTCCCATTTCACAAACTGAGAAACTAGAGCTGAGCAGTCAAATTACTTATTCAGGGTCATGCTGTGAGCCAGTGATACTTGCTCCTGTCTCTGCTTTCTGGACATTGGCTGCGGTGCTACTGCTCACATTTGAACCTGAACGGTCCCTCCACAATGACTTTGAGGTGCTAGTTGTTATTGTGACATGTACATGTGTGCGTTCCTTACTGAAAAAAAAAAGCATCAAAAAAATTGTTAGAACATTGTTGAAGTTGTCTAACACTTCAAAGAAAAAAATAGGTTTTAAGACTGTGTCACCTTTTTCATATGTTATGGAAGTGTCTCATTATGTCAGTGCATATGCTTTTATTTTATCTTTCTACAAATATTCCTTGCCTCGCTAAGTATACAGAACAACAGCAAAGGTATAAGTAGCCAAAAATAGAGTTGTGGTCAAAAATGTTAAAGCAAATTCAGCTTGTAATTGAAAAGTGAGTCTTACACTCCTTCCAAAGTTATTCTGAGAAGTGCCTTTGCTTTTGAAGTATTCTCTGTAACTAACGTCTGGGTTGGACTTCTGTCATCAAACCGAGGAAAAATGGATCATCTGATATCAGCAAACATATGTTTTGTGTTGTCTTTAACAAACATATCTAAATAACTTGCATTAGTTACAGGTACTATTGATACACCAGCACATAGATTATTGAGACATCAAAACTTGAAACTATGTGTAACTTAGAACAGGCTTTAGAGAGGTTTGCAAATCCAATTGGCAGTGTCTAGAAGGAATATGAATATTCTTACCAGCTTGTGACCTTGCAAATTCCTTTATAGGGCGTGTTTTTTGTTAATATCTCTGAGGTTGAGACTGTTGTGTTTCAGTGCATTTAAATTCCTTTCCTTTGTTTGCCCCTGGAATGTGTGTTCTTAGTTACCTAGCTATTGAAGGCTTGGATGCCTTTTTGTCTCTAACCTGTCCTAGAACATTACTGTCTCCATGGCAGAAGAGGATAGGTATGGCTGATAACAGTATCTATTTAATACACTTTCCTCAAATACTGTCTCCTGAACAGAAGGAACAGGCAGGCAAGAGCCTGTTCTCAAGTCACTTTGTAAACTTCTATGACAGTATTTCAGACCCTTGTTACAATTGCTACGAGGTGGGAGGGAAGACTAATATTTTCTTAGTTCAGAGGGCTCCAAAATGGATAATCTAGTTTATCAGAAATTCCATTTATTCCCTGGCCAAGCAGGCTGATTTTTGGTAGAAGCAAACATAGTTTATAAAGGCCAGATTGTCTAATCAAGAAGCACAAGTATAGCCAGGACAGATTTTAAAAAGACCTGGTTTATCCTACCAATGGAAGTAATGTTACTTTTTTTTAATAGGGTTTTACTGTTGATTTTTAAGGAGAGGTAAACCACAAGATAGCCAAGGATCCCACTTGGTATGTCTTTACATCTTTTGGGTCCTAGTAAAACATAATTAGCAAATCTGTGCTGTAACACTTGCAATCAGTCCATTAAATCAGATGTTTGATTCAAGCTACCTGAGCAATCCCAAGCAATGGGAAGGAGGAAAGCACATATTTAGGGTCCCCCCCTTATTAACAATTTACAAAGTACAGGAAAGATAGTCACATCAAATCACAGTGAATAGTTCAATATGTTCTCATAGTTATCTCCTATCTTGTCACTACTAGGACTAGAGTTACTAGGATTTGAGTAAAGTTGGGTTTATTATTAACCAAAGCTTATGTAAGAAGTTATTGCATCTGATTCTATTTTTGCAGTTACTTGGACTCTGTTGATCTTTCAGACACAAAATGCTGCCTGTGTGAAAGTGCTCCTACAAAGCAGTTGTGATTCATACTGGCTGGGCAACAAATTGGGACTCGCAAGGAGGGTGCTGTGGCCCACCTGTGCTTCCTGTAGACCGAAATGTGATGCCTTTGCTCTTCTGAGAGGTCTTCAGGCAGGGCTGGAGGGGTCGGGTGAGGTGCCGGGGAGGGTGCTACCGCGTATACAGTGTGGCAGGCTTGAGCTGGAAGATGGCATGAGCCACTGCCGTGGCTGGGAGCGAGACCCGTCGAGGTGGGTGCCACCAAGTGCTGCAGCACCCGAGCTCAGGAGAACCAGAGGCCGTGCAGGCTCCTCATCCCATGCACGTGGGGACCCGGGACAGGGCTCTGCCCAGACCAGCCACAGAGCGCCTCGAAAAATTGCCCATGCAGAGGAAGCAGGGCAGGGTATGTAGGCTTTCCAGGAAGCTTGCTGGCCTGTCGTAGGAGGTAGCCAGCTGTATGGCAAAACAAGCACCTCCCAGTCGGCTTCCCCAGCTCTGAACCTTTCTGAGAGGTTACGGGAACTCTCCAGAACGGCCGCAGCCTGCGGGAGCCCGGCGGCGCTCCCCTCCATCGCACGCAGAAGTACGCCCTTGTGCAATGTGGGTCGCTGTGGGATTGATGAATGGAGATCGATGAACGCCGTGCAACGAGGGGTCAGATTGGTCTCTTGGATTTGTGCGGTACTGCTACTACTCTGCTGATTATTCTTGGTTTTTCTCCTTTTTTTTTTTTTTTTTCCCCCCCTTCATTCTGGGAGGCATAAGTGGAAACGGGAGAGCACAGGCAGGACCGAGGGAGCCAAAATCCCCAGATGGCTGTGAGTGGGATCTTTCTCAGGAACAGGCATAGCTCTGCCGTGAATGGTGGGACATGGAGAATAACTCCTGCCTTTTTCCCCTTGTCTCCCCTGCCGCAAACTGCGTGATGGCACTGAATGCTGCCCGCTCCAGGCAGGCGCATGGCATCAGTGTCCTGTTCCCCTGCACCCCCCAGCCTCCCATGCCTCCCCAAAGGCGCCGGTGCAGTGAGTAAGTCGGTCGGGTCTGGCACGTGGGGTTGAGTAGCTGTGAAAAAAGCTGTGATACTGCCTTGTGAGGGTGAGGGGGGGACAGTACCCCACACGTACCCCTCCAGTGCCCTGAGGGATCAGGGCATGGAGACTTGAGAAAATAGCCCCAGTCTCCCTGCTGCTGTGAGACACGCGTGGCACGCTTAGCTGTGCTGTGCTTGTGTGCAGCCTTTCAAAGGAGGAAAGACCTTTTTTTAACGTTTTGGGTTTGCCAGCATCGTAAATATATAGGTAAATAAATACGTGGGACTTCCTTAAACCTTTCAATCTCTGCTGCATTTTATCCTGCATCAGGGGAGGCAGGGGAACCAGAGAGGCACAAACACCTGTGGAAAAGTACACGGGTTTATGGCGAGGGATCCCACTATCTCTGATCCGCTTATCTGCAGGCGTGCCTCCCTGGTGCTGGGGCAGGAAGTCCAGCCCTGGCGAGGCATCCTTCCCCATTAGGCAGCAGTTGGAGCTCCTCACCTGTCGCCCCAAGGGCAGCTCGTGCTTGGTTTCTCCAGCTGTCCACATGAGCTGGCCCAGGGTGAGATAGTGGCCTTAGAAACCTGGATGTTTTGCTTACTGAGGGCCAAATCTCGCTTTCAGATCTGCCTCATACCTCACCTCAGGCTTGAAAACCTTCTGGGGCGTGAGAGCACCTCAAAGTTTCTGTGAAGTCTGGAGTACATGTGGCTGGTTTTGAGAGGAAAATTGTCAGAGCATGTAACGGCCATCTCCAGCATGAAACGGCAACAAAAAAGGCAACTTATCTGTGCCAATGTCCATAAAAGCATGCGGTAGCTCCATCAGGTTTTGCCTAAGCCACTTCAAGGCAGGGGGGGTGTAGTTCCTTAAGAGCATGGGGTGTGCTGGAGAGCCTCAGAGCTGCAGCTGTGGGCCACCATTACTTCTACTTGATGTCTGCCAGATCAGTGTGAGCACCCCTGGAGAAAGAGCACGCCAGGAGAGAGCACCCCCTCTTGAGGAGGGAAAAATGAGGCTGTTGTGTATGACTTATCTGAGCCACAGCCATAAGCAGCTGAAGGAAATAGGCTGGTTGATGTATGTGCTGTGGCTAAACAGTGTTCAAAATGTGAAATCTGTCTGGCTTTCCCCAGGAAAGGGTAGGGAGGAGGAATCTACTTTGCATCTTTCTTTCTCTATCCTGCCATAATTTAAAAAAAAAAGGACACACACAAAAAAAATCCAAAACCACACAGAACACCCCCAAAAATCTTTTAATACCCCTTTGCCAAGCTGGACTGAAATCAATCAAGTCCAAAAGCTGTTGGGGGGGAGGGTGTGGATTGAGAGTTTAACTATATTTTAGGGTCATGGGACAATTCAGGTTGAAAGGGGCTTTGGTGGATTATCCACTCCAACCTACTAATGGAAGCAGGGTCAGCTATTTTAGCTTTTACAAGTAGGCTATTAAAAAAAAAAAAAAAAGGAAAAAAAACTTGCTGTTGACTCCAAGTCCTGCAGTAATGACCGAAGACCAGAGTGTAGCTATATAGATAGATGTGTGTTTTACACAAGCTGTGATTTCCACAGAGCAAGAATGTTCCTTTGGAGCAGAGAGGCATGGGTTGGATCTGAAGAGGGATGTGAATGGTCTCGAGGCTCTGGCCTGGCTCTCACTCTTAGCTAGCCGGTAAAGCCATGGTGGGATCGTTCAGGCTGGCATTTTGAGGGGTAACTGAATGCACTTCCTCAAAATGCCGGTTGCAATGGGCAAAATCCTTAAGAGTGTCTCCTGGCAGGGCAGCACCATCCACAGGGAAAGCGAGTTGCTGCAAAAAGCCAAGCCCTGGCCCTTCGGTACCACTCAAAATCTCAGGAGACCTGAAAGGGATTTTCTGGAATAAATTCAGAGGGGAAAAAAGAAAAAATATTGGGGGTGGGGGGAAGGATTTTTTTTTTTAAATGCATGGAAACCAAGGTGGCTTTCTATTAAAGTCTGTTTTGCTTTTTCTTTAGAAGAAAGCGAGCCTTTTAACATTTTCCTATGGTGCAGTGAATCCAAACACAACAGCGACAAGCTGGTTCATGGGAACCGGAAACTGAGACAGACCAGAAAACAACATCCTCGGGGTGGAGGGGGGAGAAGAATGCTGCTTTCAGGGCTGTTTCTTTTTTATTTTTATTTTTATTGCTGTCGGAAACAAGTGACCTACTGCAGCCAAGTAGGCCTGGGGCTAAAATAAAAGGACCTTCAGAAGGCAACCAAAATACGCAGACCAAATGCTGTACTTGACATAAGTGTAATTGCTACTGTGCGATCTGTTTCCCCTCCAATGTCTATCATTTTAATTTCTGAGGGAAAAACAAATGTAACTGGAAAGTTTCTGTGCCTCAGTTATTGCTCCCAAAGGGGAGAAAAACTGAGCTAAAAAGGAAAATAGACAAGAACATGAAGTTTGTGTGCAGATAAGGGGGGGGGAGTAGGAACTGAAGGAAGAGCTGATCTAAAATGGTTCTCGCTGACATGAATGGAAGGATGTAATACGCAGAAAATAAATGTTACTGTATTTGTGTATCTATGTGCCATAAAGTTGACAGATGCCAAGCTTTAGACTGAACCATGATTGGGGCTTATTTTAAGCTGCAATAAGGTGCAGGAAAGACTGCCAGACTCAGTAAGACATAGGTCTAAGAATTGGAAAATACTTACTAGACCGCTGTAGTCTGTTGTTCCTGCCAATATGTGATTTCCCTGTGAGACACCAGTCCACTAATGTGCCCATGTATGCTAATGTAATTAAATGCAAAACCAATTAAAAACAGACATTTGCATGAGTCAGTATTACAGATGTGGGGATAATGAAAAGCAGAATTACAGGCTCTCTTCCCCCCTTGCTTTTGTCTGCTCTTTCTGTGAACCTAAAAAGACTCAGGTTCTGATGATGTGATTGATGTGCTCTGACAGCTGTATTCTGATGACTTCTACATATTTAAAACAGCCTGTATGAAATAAATTTGCAGCTGAACTAATGTAGGTAAAACTTGGTTTTCTCTTATCAGTTGTAACAAACTTTCAATTTTCCCCTGTGAGGAAGAGCTTCCTATATAAAATAGTGGGTCAAATTTTTAGTGAAGCATTGAAATGTTTGAAATAATGTTTTTAATTCAAGAACTTGGGAAGGGGCATCCTTTAGACTTGGAATTTGGGGAAAACAGAGAAGTCTGTCTTCAGATTAAAAAAAAAAGTTTTCTGTTATCCAGTTTGTGTGCCACTCCTTGGGGCTTTGTGGGATTCCAGTAAATACCACCGCTCAAATTTGGTTGTTAGTACCTGCTAATCTGGATCGATATGTATCTGCTTTTCCTGGCTGCTTATTTCATAGCAGAATCACTTTTCTATGGGGTACACTTTTCCCTGCCACCTTAATTTCCAGTGTTTAATTTTATCCCATGACGCTCATTTGCTTTGCATTTCTGTAAGTACTTTTACCTAAAGCCTGAAACCATACTGAAGACTATCAGAAATTCACAGGTCTGACTCCCACTGCTGCTGGAGTCTGCTCAGCTGGACTAGTTATGTTTAGCTTTAGCGAAGAAGCCTTAGTCAGTTCCTCCAACCACATAACTGTTTTGAAGCTCTTCTCCAAAATCCCTCACAGTTGTTTACATCTTCCTGAAGTTCAGATGAAAATCTTGATGGATTGTGACTGGCCTTGCAAAGAAATGCATTTTGCCCTTTCTTATTCAAGCCTTCTGAAGAGTAAACTTGTTGATTGCAGTGTTGGTCGCATGTCATGTTGTCTGCTCTTGCTGCAAGGGCCAAATTAGTTCTTGCTGGAATTTAATTTAAATGATGCAACTTTGCAGTGGGGCTGAAACAGGCCCCGCTCTGAATTTCAGGCTTCCATGTTACTGCATTCTAATGAACATTTATCAAACTATTTTCCTTCCAAACGCCATGTATGGCTGATGTTTTCCAAGGTTTTATTCCATTTTACTTTGTCGTTATTTCTAACCCTTTGTTTGGATCTCTTCTGTTCATCATGTAATCTGGGAATTATGATTAAGATACCATTCAAGTCTGCTTTCAATATAATTTAAAAAGTACTGAGGGAAATTTGGTCTTCCTTAACTTCATCCTATTCTTGGAAGCCCATCACAAGATTGCCATTGATCCCAAAGAGAGCATTCAACCAAAGGAAAAAAAAGTTGAAGCAGACACGGTCCTGAAGCAGTGCTGCTTGTTCATACATTCTATAGCTTAACTGAACCTGTCAGTTTTGTTAAAGATGGATCCTTAAACAGTATTGCTCAGCCTAAGTATTAAAGATCTTGACCTTCATTGACCTATACTGGCTCAAAGTTCATAATGTGTATATATACTCTTATAGGAGTTGTGTTGTTTTGGTTTTTCTCAAATCAACTCAATGAACTTAGTGTTCCTGTTAAGATGGACTAATTATACAAGTATTGGCAAACTACTCTGTGATCTACAGTTTCAGCAATCTAGTTGAATACCTCCCTAATCTCAGGTATGTGACACCAGTGTTTAAAGCAAAGTATGTGATTGCTGCAGCATTAAAGGGGGGCTAAAGTGAATTAAGCTGTTAAATAGCATCCAGTAAATGGCTAAAAGTGGACTTGTTTACTGTGGTTTCAGTAAACTTTCAAGGTACTCTATCACAGCAAATCAAGTGCAAGTTTTTCTATCCACTCTGCTTTCAGATCACTCATTCGGCCACTTCTGTGTAGAAGTGCATATAGATATTTGCTGCTTATAAGAATCTATTTTATGAAGGGATTGTCCAAGGTGGAAATTAGGACCAGGAAAGAATACAATACAAAGCAATGAAGACAACAGCAATGCAGAGAAGCCAGCAAACTTAGATGACTGTCGAAGCAGTGTGTGCGGCATTACTGCTTGTCAGCTGGCACAGTGCACTGAGGCACCAGTAACTATGCAGCAAGCTTTCTCGAGCCTTTTGTAGTCTTAAAGGCAGCCCTTCTATACCAGCCATTAGCAGATGATTACTAATCATTAATTATTTTGGAAACTCCAAAAATATTTATTGTACCACATAAAGATGCAGATTGCCTGTGGTAAGACCACTTTTTTTTTTTTAATCCTACTTTGGATTTCAAAAGCTTATTGTCAACCTTCTACCTCTTCAGCCCCAGGATTTGCGTGGAAGAAAAATACCTTTTGTATACCAGTATGTCTGATAGGATAGTGCTGTGCCCTTTGACATGGCTGTTCTCTTGCCCTGTTCCTGTGGCTCAAAATGTGCTCGAATAGATGTTGTGTCTCTGGAGCTGCCTGGCAAGGCAAAGGGCATCTCTTGCTCCTCTGCCCCTTTTGGGAGAGGCACCAAGCAGGGCATGGAGCTGGCGGCCCCATGTGCCAGCAATTCCAGATAACGGGCGGAAAAGCAGCCAGCTAGTATGGGACTAGCTTGTAGTTGATGTAAGGTAATTTAGATTGAGATCAGGGATGGTGTAGTTTTCCCCTCGGAGAGACTAGGCAATTCAGCACGGTGCCCGTGGCTACTCCCATGCCCTAACACGGATCACATTGCTAGAGAGTCTCTGCAGTTTATTTCTCCAGTGGTTTTATGAGCTAACCACACCTGCTGCTGGTTTCTACAGTACCAATTTACAAGATTGGCTGGTTTGGATGAGGAAACCCACATTTCCTGAGGTATCCCAGGGAGCTCAAAAGCCAAGATCTTAAGAAAATTAAAGAAGTAGTGATTTTTTTTCAGCATTCCACTTTAGAGAAGGCTGTTTGTGTTCCTTCTCCTGTGGAGGGGGCAGCTGCAGATGCATGCCTTCAAATATCAGGAACTTCTGGTTTGCACAGCTGGAATCCCTAGCTGGTTGTTTTCAGTCTTGAACATGAAGTACCTTTCTGCCCTAGTAGTAACCAAGCTAGAGCCTTTGAGCACCCATATTCAGGTAGGCGAGTGGATGGGTGGAATAAGCAGACACATCAGGTTTTCACCACAAAGAGGAAGAGGTTTGTCTGGCTCCTTTGCACTGGCAGCATGCTGTTTGGACTCTTTGGGATGATTCAGTCTCAATACCAGCACAAAATTATGTACTGGGGTTTTTTTCTGGGTTAGTTTCCTCCTGGGTTAATGAGTTAAAGTGACTGATAAGAATAGTCTAATAAGCATCAAGCCTGTCTGAATGTAAGACAGGGATGGATGTGGGAAGCCAGATGGGGGAAATACTTTCCACCTGTGATGAACAGTTAGATCAGCTCCTTTGGTCCCTAGGGCTGCAGTATTTTTGCCTACAGCGAGGCCTTAACGCTCGGGACAACTCTTGTAAGTGGGGTGAGAACCCAGGAGGAAGGGCTTCTGGTCCACACCAGCTTGAGCCCCTCAGGTCCTCCAGTCACCCTGCTGGAGCTTTCCTGTGCTGGCTGGGCAGTGCTCATGAAGTGCTAGAAAGGGTTACAAAATCTCTTCTTGGGGAGAGATAGGAAGGTGGAGGCTTTTTTCAATGTTGTTCACCTCGTAGTTCTTAGGCATTCGATTTCCCTTTCCATAATTACTGATAACTGTCCTGAGAGCATCAGTTTACCGGACCAGTTTTTAAAAAGTGTGTTTAAAAAAACCAAAAGGCAGCTTCTAAGCTTTGTAATTGTTTGCATAATTACTTAAAAAAACATTACTAATATTAGGGGATAAATGTGAAAAAAAGACTTTGTGCTATGATGAATACACAGCATTTAGTAGTAATTAAGGAACTCAAAATAAAACTTACAGTCCCAATTTTGTCCTTTCAAATATGAAAGTAATAGTATTGCAAATAAGTTATAGACAAAATCCAGTCTAGAGTAGTGCAAAACTAAAGCTACACACCTGGGTACTGCAGAGTCAACCCATGCAAAATATACAGCTGAAAAACACTAGTAATACACCAGCATATCCATTTGATTTTACAGCACATATTTAGCAAGTGCTGAAGCATGCGAGTCTGCTGCATAATGACTGCATTGCACTTAGTTAAGCTCCTCGGGAGTTCTCTTCATGTCTCTAGGAAATGCTTTAGGCATCTTGCAGGAAAAAAAATATGCAAAGATATGATCCATCCTTGAAGAGGCTACAGCCTGACACTGGTTACATGCTAATAAAGGGTGGAGAGGGAAAGAGATGGGAAAGGATAAGGGTCACTGTTAAATAATGGTGTGATTACACAGTCTGGGCATGTTCACAATTTGCTGGTTAATTCTCAATCCTGCAACTTGCAGCAATCCTTCCAACTCGCTGCAAATCCAAAGTCCCCGGAGACTTTGGGGGATTCCACAAGTACACTGTCAATATGATACGATTTTCAAGAAAAGGTTTTTGAAAATAACAGCAGTGACGTAATTGCTGTTGGAACCCCAACTCTCGCATTTCTTACCTTTTAGTGAGGTGACTCTTTTTTATTTCCTTTAAAAATAATAATAATAATCTCCTAATCCTTCCCTGTGGTTCATCCTACCAACTAGCTTCCATGTTCATCTTAAAAGTGCTCAGGGTATACAAGTCTTAAAATTTGAAATGATCTTGTTAAATGTAGGTGTTTTTATGTCCCACCTCCTAGCAAATACATGCTCTCCCCCAATAGTATGCAAGGAAAGCTTTTAACTAACTGTCATTCTAGAGCAAGTGAAGACTCGCATTCCAGATGAATCTTCAGTGTGTTTTTCTGGCAGAAAGGGAAACTGTTGGCCTGTGAAAGGATTTGTCATGTTGTCGTGAAACATTCAGAGCACTGGTAGCTTCATCTGCATGTGTTACCTGACAAAGAATCCAAGATCTAAAAATCTGCAGTGCTGTTACTTACATGGTTAAATACTGTCAGCACCTACCACACTTACAGCTCTAAGTTAGGTCCTGTTTGAAGGAGAGATGAATATGCCATTTTATCTTTCTCTCTCTTTAAAACAAATATTGTTTTCTTTTTGCCTGAAAGTGCTTCCTTTTTAAATGAGTGTCATGTATCGGCGTGAGATTTTTTTTAAAAAAAAAACAAGAGGGATAAGAACAGGAAATTACACTTGCTTTTTCATTACTGGGAAGAGTAAGCAGGTAATTTCTTACAACTTCCCTTTGCTTAAGAAAGGTCCAAAATCTTTATACAAGTGAGTTGGAAATGAAGGATCCAGCCAAGTGCAAGCACTGAAGTGCATACTTGTGTTGGAGCAGGAGTCGTTATGGGATTTACTCATGTACTTAAGGAGCATGTGCTTTATGTTGCAGAGCTAAGTGATCTGGCCTTTCTAAATTTGAGATGATATATCTATCTTTTTCCCTGCTGTTACAACATGAAATAGTTGTCTGCGAACCTGACTTAACTAGCACTGCTCCATATGCTGATGCAGACACATAATATATAATATTCAATACATAATATATAATATTCAATAATATATAATATTATATAATATTAAATAATATATAATATATAATATTCAATACATAATATATAATATTCAGGGCCATCTATAACCAGGCTAGCGCCTGGTTATAGATGGCCCTGAATCTCCCTGTGAAAATGGGGAATAGGTCTACCCAAAATGTAAGCTGCTTTACCCCAAATGCCCCTAATACTGCTCCTTACTTGCTCTGCTCATAAAGGGATAAAGAAGGTATTATCTCCTCGTGTCTTTGGCTAATGATCTGGCCAAAAGTAAACACAGACTGCATCACAGGAATGCAAGGGGCTTAGCTGTTGCTGGTATCTTGGGCAGGGATGACCCTCCTCTGTGGCTTCCCTGCCACAGCCTTGCTGGCCCGATGGCAACTCTTGCAGATGAGGCTCTGCCGATGGAGCACGTGTGCGATCCTCGAAGAGCAGCAAAACCACCATGCTGGTTAAAGATGTGGGGCATCCTGTAAAGCATGTAGCCTCATGGCAGCTCTTCCATCTTAACAGTACCATGAAGAAAGTGTGCTGGGTTGCCTTGCTACCAAAAGGGCCCTGTGGAAGGACCCATTTTGCTGAGAAACGTGCGTGGTGTTTGGACGAGCAGAGCTCTGGCCTTCTTTATTCCTAGCACTTTCATACATGCATGTTCCTTGTTCTCTTGTTTCTGCTGCATGTGATATGTACTTCCAAAGAGGAAAAGAGGTTTCTTTTACCAGTGAGAGACACCCCTGTGAAAGAAACAACCTCGTGCGGTAGTGTACAGCAAATAATTAACAGCAGCTATATACTCTTATCTAGCCATAAGCATATCAGTAGTTCCACATCAGAACTATCAAACCTATTCTTCCAACAGCATCGCACCAGACTTCTCGCTTTGCTGCCTGATAGTCTGTCTCTCTAACTGTTGATGAATAACTAAATGTCATAAATGCATTAGCTAACATTTAAAAAAATAATAATTTTAAAACCCCTTAGATTTCTTGGGTCTTTTGATCTGCTGTGGGCAGTTCCCTTAAAGGACGTTCCTTTGACCAAGATGGTTGTAGTAAAGATTATTTTGAAAGGTTAATTTATAATCTTCTCCATGCACTGAGGTCTGAGGTTAAAGGGAATGAAACCTTGCTTTGTCCCCAGAGAAAGGATTCATGACACAGAAGACAAGAAGACCAGGAGTTGGGTTTTTGTTGGGGGTTGTGTGTGCACTTCCTAATTTTGGAAGAGTGCGGTCTAGTTTATTCTTTGCCATGTGTTCACGATTTAAAAAAAAAACCAAAAAACAACTTTTTACAGTATTAGTGCAGTTGTAAGAACTCGCATATTTTGATGCTCTTGGATTGAGTCAATATTCATGATAATTGGTAGTAATAAAGCTTTAAATATATCTCAAAAGAGAGGCCTCTGTTTCTAAGGAACAGTGTATGTGAAATGCAAAGATGTGAGCAGCTGAGGGACTCCTATACATGTATAGGCCTCAATTCAGAGAAGTACTCAATTTAAGCATCTCTTTCCCATAGCCTTCAGCTGAAATACCCCCAGCCTTGGGGTAAACTGTACATGTTGCCAGTCATGACACTTCTCTGCATGAAGTATCTTTATATAAGTCAGAGCTAATAATGCTTTAGACTTCTGTATTTTGAGAGGAAGAAAGGTCAGGTTTCTGTGGCAGGCAGCCTCTCTGGTTCAATGCACCTCTCTAGTACACCATCGCATCCTCTCTTTTTTTTTTTTTTTCATTACTGTGAGTGAGCCAGGGTTGGTATGTCTAATGAGTGCAGAAGAAATCTGAAATAAAACACAGGGCAAAAATAAAATGATTGGTTTGGAGCATACTTGTGGGATTTCCTTTGATTTCTTGGGTTACATAACATATCATAATACTATAAACAGGTGAAGAACATGGTATTTGTTCAGAAAGGTGGGGGGGGGGGCGGGCACGGGGAAGGAGACATGTTTGAACTGCAGTATGTCTTACTGAGCTACAACTATTTATACTAGCTTAGGGTTTCCTGCCCTGGAAAAATTCTGTATAAACTGAGTTCACTTATCATGATGTTGCTGACTTTAAAGGAGGCACCTGATCTACAGCCATGGAGCATCCGCATGCATTCAATCTTCCTCTGCCAGGTACTGGCAAGTGAGACCTATGCAAATAAATGAAGAAGAAAATGTTTTCTTGTGCTATACCCATATACACTGGACTCCTAACCCAATTTCTGCCTTCACGTTAATGCTTTACATGCACAAAAGTTTAGTCTGTATTGCTATTGGAAGCCATTGCTTTTAGATGGAGTCTCTGTATTTATAGTATTGATTATAAAGTTGGGAATAAAGTGTTAAGATAGAATTAACTCAAATCTCTGCTAGAATTTCTCATGATAAGCTTTTACACAAGATTTTTCTTATTTGCTGATGAAGCATACAGACTGGCAGTACTGCCTGCCTGTGGAATTTGGGTTCCTGCAGTGTAGTACTTAAGTTTGATCTAATTCCCACTGTCATCAACGAGAATATTCAGACCTATTATTTTCATTTGAGAAGTGGTTAAAGCCTATGATCCTTTGTTGTTCCCATGCTAACTGGGTGATTGTGTAAGGAAACAAACTTGAGGATAATCCTAAATTAGACAAGTCAAAATAACAAAGGATTATTGTGATAGAGCATCGATTTAACTGATTTTTTTTTTTTCTGGGTTTTGTTTGGTTTGTTAAACTTCTAAATGAAGATTTTTTTTTTTTAAGTGATAGGGTGATGAAGAGAACTTGTTTTAGAAGGCGAGGACTGCAAGATGGTGTGTAGACTGAGGGCCAGTTTCAGAGGCAGAGTAACTGGTGCAATTTCTCTGAAGATTTGACCTGTTGTAGATTAATGTCAGCTATGTAATGTCAGCCCATATGTAAGCATGAATGACGCTGTTTAAGTACATTTTTTCCAGTATGTTGTATGGGAGGAAGTGTGACAGATATGCAAGATAAAGCAAATTAACATAACGTAAAAGAAGACAGGAAATGGTTAATAATTCATCACTTCTGCAAACTGCGGTAACATGTATTTAGATGCCTGTTTGTTTCTGTTTCAGTGCTTAAGAGACGGTATCAAAATGTACTGTAAACAAGAGATAACCTTCTGTGAGACAGCTGCGTTAAACTCCTTCTTAGAATTTTTCTTACTACCGAAAGAACATTAAAAATAATAATACCTTAAGAGACAATCAGTCCTTCTAGGAAGATACCAATTAACAGATAGAGAAGTTGCCCTGTTTCTAATAGCCATGCTCCTCCCCTCCCTTTTTTTTTAATACTGATTAAAAAATACTTCCTGGTGCACTGCAGTTGGAGAACTTGGCAGGCAGTCTGCATTTCAATGGAGCACAACTGCTGCCTTTTCTTCCCTTGGACTCTCTCAGCCCAGCTGTAGTGGCTTCCTCTCTCCGCTGGCTCTGCTCCTTGTGCCTCTATGACCAGGTGGAGTCCGGATCGGCGGTTATTTACACCAAAGATTTAATGCTGTTCTGCTGGTAAACATGTTACGGAGTGTTTGCTTTCTGGATTTTAATATTAGAGCATATAAGTGTTTATTGTGGAGACAGTAATAATATAAAGCAGAAAAATATATTGAATTGAAAAGAAATAATAGGAAGCCTGACTGGAAACCAGAACATGGCATGTCAGAGTAATAGAGAGATGTGTATCACCTTGGCTACTACCTGCTGCGGTGGCTGGTAATGGGATTAATCACAGCTAGAACTTCATAATCAGGAGGTTTGTGGCAAGGGCAGTCTGAAACCAGTTGTGAAGTCTCAAAGGCTGATATTCTCTTACCAGGCAGCAAGGTCCCTTCAGTGGTATTGGCATTATGCCCAAGTATGCCCGTTGACACATGTGGCTTTCCTTGGAAACCAGTTTTTAATTACTGCATTCTAAGGAAGAGCAAGCAATAAAGTAGGCAGGCATCTGACTGACACCCTGACAAAGCTAACCAGGCAATTCCAACGCTGTTATTTATGGATTGTCATAACTGCACAAGATCACCTACCCTTGAAGTTATTTCTAGTGGTATCCACCTCTGCTAAAAGGTAGTTCTGCACAATAATGGTGATAAGTGCTTATGCCGGTATTGTAACTACCATGTTGTACTATCTGAGGAAAATCAAAACGTCTTGCCCATACACTGCTGTTGGCCTTCTTGTGAATTACTGAATTACCTCAAGAGGTTTGAGTGTGCATGTGTATCTGCGACTTTGAAATTTGCCTGCTTAGATAAGCAGATTACTTGCTCTGGTTGCACAGAACACTGACGGATCCTCCTGTCCACACGTCAGCCTCTCCTCCACCATGCTGCTCACTCAAACAGAAGCTAGAAGTTGTCAAGTATCCATTTCAACATGTGTAGAAATGCGTGAAAGAGTATAGCTCTTCTCCTTGCTGTTCTGGCACCAGTTGAGTGCCTCAGAAACCTCTTCTCTTAACAAACTGTCTCCCCACAATTGTGCATTTCATGTAGTAAAAATAAGCTGAATAACATTTACGTTATTTGTAGATACGACAGGTGTGTAGCCCAAGAAATTCTCCCTATAAATTGCTGCTTGGAGAGTAATAAGGAAAAAAGGCTTCCTTCAATACATCTACATACGTTCAGAAAAACCAAGGTGTACTGTTGTTGCTGGTTGTATTGGAAAAGTATGTGTCCAGGTCCATGATAATTGATTCAACTGCCTTGCAGTGTGTTAGGGCTCTCTTCTTGTTTCTTATTTTTCTATTTCTTGGGCTTTTTTTTTCCTTCCTCTCCACTGTTTATTTTCTGACTCCTGAGACTTTGCTTGTATCATCTTTGCAAGTTTTCCTCTGAAACGATGATGTTAAGAAACCTTTTTTTTAATGAAAGTTGAGGTTTTCATGTAACTTTTTCTTTAAAGATGATTTATCATTAAAGTACTCACTGTTGATAAAAGTAAACCATTTCCATATTCTTGACTTTGTAGGGGCATAGGCTGAAAGAGACTTCCTGACTCACCTAAACTAATCTCTGTTACTGCGTGTGAATGTCATAAAATCTTTTTGAAAATGTACAGAGACACATATCTAAACAATTCAGATGTTTCTTCCCAAATCCTTTTGCTATACAGCTATTTAGGTTGTTAATCTTCCAGAGATTGAGCACATTCTTCTCAGTGTGAACTTCTTGCTGCAGAATTACTATTGATTTACTGAAAGTTATGTGTATTGATCACCTTTATAAAAGAAAAGGAATGGGATATGGTGCCAGTTTGTGTCTGCTGTAATACATCAGATCACTGGTGTCTAAGGCTCTGGAAAACCTGGTACCTGGTTTACACAGCACAATAAAAACAATGCCAAGTTACCATGGAAGACCAGTCTATGACTGTTATGTGTTGCAAGCTCTGAAACAGTTTATAAATACTAAAGGAAAAGTTTTAAAACCCAGAAAATGGGTACCTACCATCAGGAAGGAGAGAAGAGATGATGCATCTTTAAAAATATTGTTTCTGTAATTTCTCTTTCATCATAAGACTAATGGAGGGGAAAAATAGTTTATGTTGATGATGTTTCAACTCTGTTCCATTTGCACAAGTTTGTGAGCAGTGCCCTACGCACCTTTTGCTAATTTCACTCTGCTGAATCTCTGCTTTCCCGTGCCCACTGGAGAGGAAGAAAAGAAAAAAAGGACAAAAGGTGGCACCTCAAGAGATGATCTTTCAGTTGTATGTCTGTTCTCATCAGCTATTTGCACATCTTTTCTGAGAAGTGTTCATCTAAGTCAATGTCCAGTCATAACTCAGTTTTCCTATTAGTGAAGTTAGTTTTCACTGAAATCTAAGTGTATAATTTAAGTCTCATAGAATTGTTTAGGTTGGAAAACACCTTCAAGATCATTGAGTCCAACTGTAAACCTAACACTGCCAAGTCCACCACTAAACCATGTCCCTAAGCACCATGTCTACATGTCTTTTAGATACCTACAGGGATGGTGACTCCACCACCTCCTTGGGCAGTGTGTTCCAATGCTTGACCACCCTCTCGGTGAAGAATTTTTTCCTAATATCCAATCTAAACCTCCTCTGGTGCAACTTGAGGCCATTTCTTCTTGTCCTGTTGCTTGTTACTTGGGAGCAGAGACTGACACCCACCTTGCTACAACCTCCTGTCAGGTAGCTGTAGAGAGTGATAAGGTCTCCCCTGACCCTCCTTTTCTCCAGGCTAAACAAGCCCAGTTACCTCAGTTGCTAGACTTGTTCTAGAAGTCTCAGTTCTGGCCTTCTTGCCACAGTTGTTGACTGCCAGATGATTACCTTCTTTTTTTGCAGAGGCTTTTTTGATATTTGAAGTTTGTTATTGGTCAGCACTTCTTTACCAATCACCCTGGAGACCTCTGACCATTCCTGTTGATCTCTCCTAGTCTTTCTCTGGCTTTATCCAGTCCTGAGCACTGCATTTCAGGAAAGATATGGTTCAGCCTTACAGCTGAGCAGAGTGGTAGAAGTTTTCCACGTGTCTTACCTGCACTCTCACATGGATGTCGGACTACAAGGATTGTCATGCAGTTACAGAGTAGGAAATGCTGAATAATGCTCACTTTGTGATCTACCCTGTAGTCTCCAAATTATTTCCTGCAGAATTTTTGCCTTGCATGTTTTCCACGCTGTATCGTGCAGTCAGCTATCCTAGTAACTTGCATTTTTCTTACTGAATTCCCTTCTTTTCCCCACTTCTCTAGGCTTACCAAAACTATCTTTCCTTTCTAATGCTGTCACCCAACATACACCCACAAAATTCTCTATCTCCAGTGGATTACTGCCAAAAATAAAAGGATGCATCAGTGTACAATATGGCTTACCAGACAGCACTAATGAATTTGAGAGATGAATTTGAGAATTATTGCTTCCTATCTAGAAGGCCTGCAATGGTGTTCCAGATGAATATTAATTTGGTTGGGCAAGATTTGTTGTTGATAGGTCCAAAGTAACTGCTGTTACTCCTTTCGTTTCCTTCCACACCAGATTATCTTAACTATTTACCACATAATTTTTCTAGGGATTTAAGTTAAGTCTGAAAATCTTGACATCTCCTCCTTTTTCTTACACTCCACCTTCTATCTCTGCTGCCTTTTTTTTTTTTATCAAGTAGCCACTGAGTTTGCCTATTCCAGTTCTCTGGTACAGCAGCCATTCCCTGATAGCTCTCAAAGATAACCATTTGAGGTTCTGAGTTTATTTTAGGCTAATCTTTAAGTATTCTATGACAAATGTAAGGTGAGAGCGTTAAACTTAAGTATTTCTCTTACTTGATTCTGCCTCTAATCTATAGGATGTGTAGTCCCTGTCACTGGTGTCACTGTACCAGCAGCCTGCTCACCACTGGCTTTTGGCAAATGCTGATGCAAAGATGGTGTTAAACATCTTGGCCTCCTTGGCATCGTATCAGTTGGCTGATTCATAACTTGAAGTCATCACTTATGTTTTTCTTAATTTTAGTGAGACTTTTTTTTAAGAAAGTGTAGCTAGGTGCTCAGTAAGTTACTGCAGGTAGCAGTAAGGAAGCTGCCCAGGCGAGCAAAACTAATGAATGGTAGAGCCTATGCTGAAAGAGATTTAAAAATATGAATGAAGAAAATGTTATTAGTTAACTTAAATGTAAAAACAGAAGAATAAGCAGTAATGCTAAAAGGCTGAGCATTTATATTTGTGCTCTGTATTTGAGAGAAGTCCGGTGACATAGAAATAGCAGGATGAAATCAAAAGTGTTTCAGTATCGCTCATAACAAAGGCGTTTCTTGATTTGCTTATTGACAGGCTGAAATTACTTGCATCTGAGAGTTACAAATGAGCTGTCTGAATGGGTCTCTGGGCTACTGATTTCTTCCCGAAATAGCTATTTGAAACCATGGAAAAGGTGAAGAGATTTGACCCAAAACTTCACATTGTAGTAGCATTTTCTTAAAAAGATAAATTGTAGTTGTATTCTGGGGAAGATAATGGAACAACTAATATGAAACCTGGTAAAGAATGAACAGATGAACTTAGTGCCATAGAAAGGTGCTGTGGTGTAAAACACACCCCATTAAACAAAAACTTTCTGCAAGTTTTGCTTCCAGAAATTAGGAGTGTCTAAGTAACACGTTTTGCTTTCTATAAAAGATTTCAATTCATGTTGTACACTGTTTAAATTAGAAACCAGAATGACTCAGTTATGCAGAAGATACTGAGTGTATCAAAATTACATGACTGACGGGTCTCAAGATGTAACTGTGGTAGGGAAAGTGTTTCTAGAAAGGTTTGGAAGAGCTTAGTTCTTCACCCAACTCTGATTACTTTTAAAAGCACCCCTAGAATAAACAAAAACTAGCCAAGAAACATTTGCAGTCTGTGCAAAGACTGAGGAAGCACAAGGCAATGGAGACTTGCAGCACCTGAAGGAAGGTGGTGGAGATGCTCGGTGAGCTGGACGCTCCCAAGCTGAGGCTCGCTATGCAGTTACCCAGCAAAGTAGAAATGGAGGCTATGTTTGTTTGCAAGGCACAAACTTGGAGCACAGCAACTCTGGCAGCAGTTTAATGATCGTTGGCTGGATTACTTACTGAACCTCAGTATCTGGTATGTCTGTAACTTTAAAGGCTAACGTGATCCTTAAATGTAGGTACTGAAGAATTTCAGGCAGCATCAACAAAACCTACCCTTGCTCTGTATTTTACACAGGAGATGCTTTTATGGCGCTTTCCAGTTAGTCTAATACAGAAATTGCAGGAGATCAATCTGGGAATAATTAAAAGAGCAGAAAACTGCTTGTAGTGGGACACAGGGAGAAAAAACCTGCCTGAAGAGTCAAGTAGAAGGATAGGAGCTGACTAGACTGCAGATCATGAGTAATTCCCAGGCAAAAGGCAATGAAGTTGAAACACATATAACATGTTATATGTAGTAGAAGGCAAGCCATTTCACACGCTAGTGTAGGTTTTCAGCTGGGAGGATAAAACATGAGAGCATTGACCAAGAGTTCTGATGGATTCTCGCCAAGAATTATCTAAAAGATACTAGAAAACTTCTCTGTGATATGCTGTTTCATTGGCTTATACCTGTAGATTTATGACAACTGTATTTAATGAGTCTTTTTAAATGGAGCATTTTGAGAGAAAGTGAGCTGTTAGTTTGAGAAGAGGATGAAGAGTGACATGAGGAGAGAGCTTCGAAGGGGGAGTCTGGGATGGGTCTGTGGGAGAAGATGGAAGGCGGGAGGAGAGAGGGCGAGGATTTAAAGGACAGTAAGGACCTGGCATTTTATCAGAAGACTCCTGCAGGACAAAAAAATAGGAAAGAACACTGATAGTGTCAGCTGGCAGACAAAAACATAGGAGCCTTTCTGTTTCACTGAAAGGGGCGAGTCCTGTGGCAATGCCTAGAGAGCCCTTTGCTTCTCCCAGCTTGGGTACAACCTCAAACCTGCTGAAAGTCCCACTTGCTTCTCTGTTGCTCCAGAAGAGACGTGTTAGAGACTCCCCAAAATGGCAGAACTAACTCTTTTGAAGGATACTCTCGTGAACATCTTCTAAAACATGAATATTAATCTTAACTCAGTTTTCATAGGGTAAAAAAAGAGAACTTCCAAGAAAAAAATAAACCAAAACCCATTTACATGGCATGGAGAATGTTGGTTGGTTGGAACAGTACTTCATGGCTTGTTCTTTTTTCTTTTTGCCCATCATCTTTCCCTTTGTAGCTGAAGTCTCTGTATCCCAAAAGGAGTGTTTCACATACAGTTTTCTGTTTGAAGCTAATAGGAACTAGCCATCTGTGGTGTTCATGGACCAAAAATGTCAGCTAGAAAGTGAAAGTTATCCCACATAAGTGCAGGATGAGAACATGCGCTGACCTCTGAGCTTTGATTCAGGTACTTGCCAGTAACACTCCGTGCTTCATGCCAGGAGTTGAGCAGCACAACTTCCAACATCAGTACTTTCATCTCAATACTTCATAATCGTGTCTGTTAGTTATTATAGAAATTTATGAGTTTTGACATAAATTACTTATTTATTAATCTCTTGGGAGATTAATTCTCTCATTTGTTTGCTGGGTTTCCAGGAAAAGAATTGAAAATTGCCTTGCAGAATAGATAGTTCAGGGTTGTCTTTCTGTTTTCATTATTTTAGGTTGTGTGGCGGGGATATCGAGTATTTCCTGGTAAAAATCACTTTAAAGAAAATATTCAGTATTGTTAATGTGAACTAGCTTTTCATTTGAATAGAAACTTCTGTTTAAGTTGCATGCATTCAGGCTGCAAAAATGACTGTTTCCATCCAAAAGCATGTGTTCACAAGCATCTTTCTGGAACACTTATAGGAGACAAAACTACAGAACATAAACAGAGAAATGAAAACTAAATAAAATATGTAAACAAAAATATTTAGGTACAAAGTAAAAGCCATGTTAATAATGTGAACACTGAGTTAATTCAGCTTGTTGGAGAACTCTGCTGAAGTCATTTATGTGCCTGTAACTATGGGAGTATGCCAGCACCCTCTGTTAAGCCAAATCATGAGTATCCAGCCCATGAAGGACTTAAAATCTGTAGTTCTTCACTGTGTTCAGGACAAATCATGGTTTATTTAAGTAGGACACTGATTCCCAGTTGTTACCTTGCCTTTTGGAGATTGCTACAAATTATGAACATACTTTTATTTTTCTGACAATGTGGTATGCACAGACTTTCCAATGCTTTTCTGAGACTCAGGTGCATTACATGATACAGGTCGAAAAGCTTTTAATAAAGCATGCACCTGGATAACCAGGTGAAGCGCTGTGCAATCAGTGTTTGTAAATGTGTAAGTTTTGGGGAAAGCTTTGCTATCCATGCTGGGTTGGAGCTGAATTGCTCTGACAACAACAGTGGGTGCTGTGACTTCAAAATCCTGCTGCTTTTATTGAAAATCAGTGTCAGTGGGCACTTACTGCTAGTGGGTTTTTCATCACTTAATATAATGAAAACAACTTGTGGTGACAGTGGGAAATGTCCCAAACTGACTGATGTAGATGCCTTTAATGTTCATTGGGAGGGGGCAGGAGGCCCTGTTTTCAGCTTCATAATTTGCATGGATGTTCTGTAGGACTCTTGCAGCCAAACTTCCACCCGCCTCTTTGAAAACTTGAGCACGGTGTTCACTCTTGCTCGTTATTAGCTTCTGACGCAAGGTATGTCTGGGACTCTACTGTACTTGTCTCCGAGTTGGTGACACAATTCAGGGAGAAAACCTGCTGAGCCTGTCAGGCTGGCCGAGATTTTGGGCCGTACTGGCCTAACATGCTCCGCTATTTGAAAAATGTAATTGGAGGTTTTAGCTACGTTCCTGCAGCCTCTCTGTCTGAAGAGAAAAACAGTTTTTAACATTGTTCTTTCCTTTTACTGTTGCGCTTACTTGTCTATAGGGCATATATAAAAAAATCAATAAGTCAACAACTCCCATAGCTTGAGCAAACACTTTTGTTCTAACTGCTCTGAAGCAGAGGGTAAATGTAGAGCTCTAATAAACTTGCTGGAGATGGATGTTCACAGGTTTTAGCACTCTTTGAACTTAATTTTCAGGTGGTTGAAAGATAATATGACTCTTTGGAGCAGTTCCTTTGTCACTGGTAAAGAAATAAGAAAAAACACATATAACAGTGTCTTATGCCTTGTTACTGAATAGGATTTTCAGATATTTGAAATCTGATTGTAGTTGTTTGTAGCAATGTGAATGAAGAGTAGCTTGGAATCGGTGACTCCTTAAGGGTATTTATGTAGTCCCCAGTTTTGGCTTTGTGGAAATGTAAGTCCCTACCCTGGTTAGTGGTGCTGCTGCTTAATATTAATTTTGAATATGCAAAAATGGGATGATGAACTCTTATTTGAATGTATGTGTTGTGACCAAACTCACTGCTCAAATAAATTATCTTGGGTTCATCATTAATGCTAATTTGCAGCAAGCTGTAATGGTCCTTCTTGTTTTAATTCTTATGAGTAGTGAAACCAAGGGCTAAGGATTTGGGGAATGTTAAAGCATTCCCTTACCAAAACAGCTTGCAATGAAATTCAATCTATTTCTCCACAGAAATAAATGACTTGGGATATAATAGTTGTGGTTTTCTCCTACTTTTTTTTTTTTTCCTTAATGAAATGGCACATGCTATCATAAATTATATATTACAGTGTAATGAAATGGCCTTTAGTAGGCACAGCCAGGGTCGTTACTGGTAACAGGTGCCTCACGCAAAGCGCGCAGCGCGCAGACATGGAAGAAAAACAACGCACAGAGATGGCGTTGGGGAAAAGGGGGAGGACTATCTGACTCCTCCTCTGTGTGTGAATCACTTGTACTGTTACCAATATCGCATGTTCTCTCTACTTAAGACCCTACAGACATTTCTAGGAGCGGATCTACCTGAGAAACAAATGGTAGGCCCCGTGACAAATGGATCCAAAATGGATCCGTGCCAAAGTTCCCCAAAATAGAAAGGGGAAAAAGGTGAACTTAACCAGCGCTTTAAATAGTGAGGTTGCCGTAATCTCGCGGCTGTTGAGGAGGCAGCTTGGCTGGCTGGGCCGTGGGCGTGTGCTAGGTAGGTGGAAGGCTGTCCCAGGTGTCTCTGAGACCTGAGTTAGGCTCTTGCTACCTTAGAGGGAGCTAAGGAAGACTTGGTTATGGTTGTCCACTGAGAGTATCTATGACTGCCTCGGGTTGGGTAAGGTTTTAGCGTATCCAGGATACGTTTGGGAGCTATACAGCAGTACCTTTGGGCTGGGATTTCCATTACCAAGAACCTCGCCCACTAGAAACTAGCCTTTCTTAGGACAAAAGAAGATCTAGAAGTCTGAAAACTCCAGCAATACTGTGTGATTGTTTTAAAGGGTGCAGTGATAAGGAATCTATCTTCTTATGACAGTTTTCTGCTCCCAGAAGATGTCATTATTTGGCATTTAGTATTGCAGCACCTTAAGAATTTAGGAATTTTTTTTGCAGTTTTACGATAATTTGTCACCTTCTTTAGGTGACAAGTGTCCACAGGATTAATGGGTTCAGTGGCTTTGTTAAACATCAGTAATTTAAGAATGACTGTTTTAAAACAAACACTTTTCAAGATCTTCATTAAAGTAAATTAGTCTTTGTCGAATAAAAACAAAGTCCAAATCTGTTTGCCTGGATTAGGGTTAAATCAGCATTTAGTGCTGGGATTAAGAGGAGTGTTCATTGCTTCAGTTTCATTCTAACCTGAGTCTTCACTGGGATTATATTAGAGGGAAATTCACTGCTATACGGAAGCATCGCCTACATGCCACGCAAGTCCTCTAGAAGTAACCACCAGAGATTAAAAGATTTAAGAGCTGCATTGCCTTTGGTATTAAGGTTCCTAATATAAAAGTAAAAAAAAAAAAAAAAAAAAAAAAAAACACACACAAAAAACCCCCCACAAACTCTTGGGTTTTTTAAAAACTCAAAGTTCTGCAGCGGACATGTTACACTGTCTCTAAATAAATATTTGTTGAGTGACTGAATGTTAACTACTAGGCATTGGTACCAGCTTCAGTATTGCAAAAATCTTCAATCGCAGCTTCCCGCCTCTCTGTACATTCAACCAGCACACGGTGCTTTTGCTCTTATTTGTATTGCTCCTCTTCCTCTGATAACTGTTTCTTGGGGATAGGAGGTAATGAGTATTAAAAACATCGCTACAAAATTTGGCTTTTAAAATCCACCCAGAGGAATGGTTTCCCTTTCCATCTCCTAAAAGTTACTGTTGTTTTTGCTGGCTTTGAGTAAAACGCGCCTCTGGTGATCTTGTGTCCATGTTTCCTTCTCAGAGCTACTGGCAGGGAGCAGGAAGAGGCTGCGATCTCTTCTGCCTGATGCTAGCACCGGCAGCTAGTGCAGCTGATATGGAGGCTGAAGTAAACAGGTTAAAGTAGAATAGGACATAATAATTAATATTCTATCGCTATGGTGCCTACTTTCCAGAAACGTTGCAAAAGCATTTCTGAAAATTAAGTGAAGGCCACATCTGCTTCATACTTCATTTTCATTAAATTGGACTATTATTGCATTATATACCAAAAAGCATACAGTAACAGACCATATTCCTAAATTAAGATCAACTCCTCTTCAGTAGTTTAAATAATCTGGAGTCTCACATGTGCCCTAAGTCTTTAAGCTTCTGAGTGGTTTCCTTGGCTGCCCGGCAGTTGTTTGCATTCTAGATGATGAATCAGGGTCCTGCTTGGCAAATGTCTTCTGCCTTTACTCTCCACAGGCAAAAAAAAAAAAAAAAAGTAACTGTGAAGCATAGTATTTCTAAATAATAAGCTATGGAAGGTCAAGGGAAAAAAAATAAAAGCCTTCTTCATTTAACAGTCTGTATTGCATCTGTTTTCTCCTTGCTTTCTTGGTTGAGGTTTCCCAAAATTTCAAAACGATAGTTTCCAGTAGTATTGTGACGGCAATGTTTCTGTGTACTTACTCATCATCTGTTTTCTTTCTAAACTGGTTCTATTGCAACACATTGCTATGTTACTTAGACTTTCTTTGTTTTACCACCTTTCCTTGGACTAGGCCTAAGACATCCTCAGTATGTAATTTTTAAGAAGGCTAAAAGATAAGCTGAGTAATTTTAAGACTTTTAATATTTACAGGTACATTCCCAACATTTTGGTCATCATGCCTTTTTTTTTTTTCATGGGAATGTGATGGCTGAAACGTCTGGAATGTGTCTGTAAGTAATCAATGCCTCAAAATGCTGGAGCTTATCTGTGAGTCTTGCTTGAAGGTGTGCACTCAGTATTTGGAAGTTCTCAAAGACATCTTAATGTATTCCTGCAAAATTACGTTTTAAACTGGCTGGTCCAGTATTGCCCATAGGGTGTGTATTGCTTTTTGCCTAGGGTAACAGGGGGAGCGCTGCTCCAAGTTGTTCTTAGTATCTGTTCTTGTGTAAGAGCAATATATGTGTCTTAATATATTGTTATTGTATAAGAATTCTCTCTCTAGCACGAAACTGTAGCAAGAGGCAAAGGAATCCTAAAGACTCCACAGGTGTGCTAGCTGGGGTGCTGCTTCCTACCCTGGCAAGCAGTTGGTGCCACTGTGGAGAAAGGGCACAGCTACTGGTTTTGCAGAAGGTACATCTATACTAAGGCACAGGCACACACCTGTAATTACGAAAGAAGGCATGAGTGAGGATGACTGGTTGCACAAGGAACAGTACTTCATTCTTTTTGCACCACAGTTCAGGCTCTTTTTTTTTATCTCCATCTGAGTATTCCCCACTTCCTTCCATGGAACTTTTGTGTTTCATCTAGCTTATAATGTTTTCCCTGCTATCAAATTAACCTGAAGCTTGATATTTTTCTGTCTCATTTGCTATCACATGTAATAAATGCTCTGTGGCTGTAACTTACCCTGGTATGAGTAAAGAATCCTGTCTCTTTCCTTCGAAGGATCAGCTGTGTTGCAATAACAGGGCTGTCCTTTCTCCCCTTCCCCATACTGTCGTTAATTATTATTACAAGCATCAGCTTTTTGCTGTCATACTTCCTCGCTGTATTGAGGAGCCAGAAAAGGAAAGAAACCAAATGGGGATTACTGATGAATCTGAAACACTTTGTCCTCTCAAGAATCTGTTTTTAATATCTGCTTTTAATTTTAATAATAATGCCTCCCCTGCATGGGATGGAGTACTCCGGAGCAGTAATTGCTGAACAGCGTCGAACTTCTGTATGTTTACCAAGGCTCCTCAGTCAACACAGGCGCCAGTAGCATGCATACATAAACCAGAGTACTAGAACTGCTTTCACTTCACCCATGATAGCTATGCGCATTCAAACTGGTGCAAGTGCTGATTTGGATGGTTGATTACATACATATGCATATCCTGAGAAAAAACAATGTAGCATAACTGGTCCTAAATCAGTGGTGTGTTTCAGAATAAATGGCAGTAATCAGAAACTTGCCTGCGTCCTGTTTGGGTGATGTGGTGTTCCTGCCTGGGAACACCAGAAAGGTGAGCTGAGCATCAGGGGTCCAGTCACTACCATGTGCAGATTTCCTAATTTCTCAACGTAGTTTAAACTTGAGGGTGGGTTGTGAAAACTGCTCACCATTTTATTTTTGCAGGTCTTCTGTTTGTTTTTTCCCTACAGCCTTGTCCAAACCAGTTAACATAAACTGGTCCCCTGTAGACTTTGAAGGACCCTTCAAAAACCCATCTGCTATTCTGGCAGGTGTTAATGTCTCTCTTCAAATACCTCATCTGAAAGTTGCTTTTAGGAAATCAAAAACTTTCTGTTCCTATAGCATTTCTAGAATAATTCACATAGGAGCAATGTGGGTCGTCATCTAGAATTTCCAGAACAGCATGGATGACCTAACTGCTTGTATTTTCTCTGACCACCAACACTAAGGGAGCCCCATGTGCTATGTTGATTCTGCTGGAAACCTGGGCAGGGGAACACACCCAGAAGTTAATCCCTCCTAAGCTCAGCTCGTGAAGCTTCCTGAGTACTTTTTCCCCTTCCATGAGCACTTTTTCCCCTTCCATGAGCTTTTCTCTGAGTTATACCTACTAAGCTAAGTGCAAATGCAAGATAAAAGGTAAGGAGTAACAGGGGAATAAGAAACAGAGAGCCCTGACAATGGTGATAAAAACTGAGAGGACAAATTGTGCTTACTGTCAGTTTGAGGTTTTTCTTGGCTTTCCTGGCAGTTGTCATCTCCTGCAGATCAAATAATGAACGTTTGTAGAGTAAATGCATTCACTCTGTGCCTCCTATCAAAGCTTCTGAGTAGTCTAAGATTAGAGAAAGTCCACGTTAGGGTGGATACTGCTGTTAATAAATATTGACTGACCGTAAAAGAGATCAAAGCAGTAATGAGGTGCATCTGAGAATAAAATTGTGATTCTCTATACTGTTCTCCAGCAAGGAGAAAACTTCCTGCATCCCTGTAGGTGCTGTGGGATCCCTTGTTGTCACAGAACGCATCAAGTAGCATGACAGTGCTATTAAAGATATATTTGATCCTTCCCTCCCTGAACAGTCATGGGAAAGAGAGGGAATTAACAACTAAAGTAAGCTCCAGAAGACAGGCCATCTGTTTTCCTCGTGGTCAAGATGGGGAGCGGAGTTGCCAGAAATAACAGTATTGGCAGCTTCAGGGACTGAAGTTGCGAGGGAGTTGTAAGAATCACTCAGTCTTGCCTACTTCACCTTGCTGACGCAGCAGCAAAATGCTGGTTTTGCTGGGCATTGATCTGCGACACAGCCCACCAGTCCATCTCCACAGAGGAGGATAGCTGGTGGCCCTTGAGCGGCGCTTAGATGTGAATTCTCCTGTTGTCAATGCACCTTCAGGCCTCGCTGCTCAAGAGCACAAGAGGTTTAGACTGTTAATCAACTACACTGTATCCATGTAGGCAGAGCCACCAAGAGTTAGGCCAGTGGGCTAGACGTGAAATATTTGAAATTTACTGAGTGGCTTAGATTTAACTGATTTGAATGCTTTTCTTGTCTGATTTTTGAAGGCAAGTTGTTTATCCAAGTGAAGTGCTTTAAGATACAGCAAGGACCATTGACATCAGCAGAGATCAATGAAGGACGAAGAGGTCTATTTAATCTAGGAAATGAGTGACTTGGCTCTTTGATCCTACTGCATTCTCTTTATTCCCAGAAGGTTAAATTTAGTCCTGCATACACAAATTTTGTTTGACTAAGTTTACTTAGGTTTTAAATATTTGTGGGTTTCTTTTGTTTAGGTTCTCTTGTATAACAAGAAAAAAACCCCAACTGTTACCACATAATTAGGCTGTTGCTGTGTAAGCATGTGTAGTGCTTTTCAGACAAGAGAGCAGAATATGCAAATTCAAACCCAAATGCATTTTTCTAAACATTAATATTGTAGAAAAGAAAAAACAAACAAAACCTCTGATACACAAACCAGCCTATGAAATGGCAGAGGGAAATTGCTCAAATTTGAATAACCAAGAAATTAATCTAGTTTGGCTCATTTTGCCTGCAGTACTGCCACTTTCCAGAACTATGGGGAAACCTGGTGCAGTTTAATGCAAAGGTGTACACGTTTTGGTTTGAGATGTAAAAATGTAAGGTAGGCCTTAGAAAACATGAGCATAAGACTGCAGTTCCTACTGTGTTGAAAGACAGTCTCAGAAAAATTCTTGTAAGCCCTTGTCTAGCAAGGGGAGTTGCTTTGGTGTAAAATAAATAAAAATCAAAGCAAGGGTTCTTTATTATTTTTACTACTAATAATAATATTTATTGTTTACATCGGTCTTAACTGCAGCAAACCATGGCAGGTGCTAGCAAGAGATGAGGTTTATCACGTCTTGCCACACTTTGCTGTGCCGTCGACAACCAAGAGTTCTAAAGGTGCGTGAGTCGAATTACGCAGTGTGATATGGAAAAGAAACTTGGAAAAACCAGGGCGGGCAAGGAAGGCCTATCAGGGGCTGAGAAGTGCGGTGTGCGTCCCCCGTTCCTTAGCCCGGCCCGCCGCCCTCCCCTCGGCGCAGGACCAGGACGGGGCCCGGAGGGGCTGGGCCAGGGTGGGCACCGCTCCAGGGTCTAGTCCCGACCCTAGCACGTTCGTTAGTCTGCGGGCCGGGCGCTTGCTTACTCTTTTTTTAACTTTTAATTTATTTTTTTAAACAACTCCCCCCTGCCTCGCCCCCTTCTCCGTCTCTCGCAGGAACGCGGGGGCGTCGGCCCGAGCAGCACCGCAGCTGCTCTGCGGCCGCGGGGCAGGTGCCCCGGCACCCCCCTCTTTCCCCGACGGCTGGGGGGATACCGGGACGTAAACGCCTCATGGGGAAAAAAAGAAATCGGTCAAACAACTTCTAAATAAATAAATGAAGGGCCGGCGCGGAGGGAGAGGCGTCCCGGTGCCCGCGGGCGGCCGCCGGAGCGGTGCCGGTGGGGTGGGGGCGGCCCCGCCGGGCAGGCCCGTGCCGGGGGCGGGGAGGCCGGGGCGCGGCGGCGGCGGCCCGCCGGCCCCCATTGGCGGGCGCGGCGGTGGCGGCGGGGCCGGGCCGGGCCGGGCCCGGGGCGGAGGGGCCGGCCCTGCCCCCGCGGCCGGCGGCGGCCCGAGGTTTAAAGTGAGAACTTTCTGCGGGCGGCGCCGAGCCGCACAGCCCGCTGCCGCCCCGCTCCTGCCCCGCAGCCGCCGCCGCCGCCTCCCCCGGGCGGGCTGTACAATCCTCGGCAGTGTCCTGAGACTGTACGCCCGCCTCGGGGGCGACCCGGCCGAATCGGACCCCGACCCCCCCACCCGCCCGCCGAGTCCCCGCGTCCCGCGGGCAGGTGCTGAGCCCGCCCCGGCCTCGGAGGCGGCGCGGGAGCCGGCAGCCGCCGCGATGACAGCTGACAAGGAGAAGAAGAGGTGAGGGGGCCACGGGAGACGCTCCGGGCTGTTCGGGCCGCTTCGTCGTTATCCTCCTCCTCCGGCTCCTACTTTTCCCCGTGGCAGCGCCGTCCCGCGTGGGGCCGCGGCGGGAATCGCCTAGGGCGGCACTGCCGGCGGGACGGCGCGGCCTCGCCTCCCGCCGCCGCGGAGCCTTTGTGGGGGCTCTCGGCCTGGAGCCTTTGGCTGGGGCTGGCTGCGGCGGGAGTTAGTTTGCCCAGCTCAGGCTGGGGCTGTCAGGGGAGCAGCGCCGAGCTCCTCCTGTCCCGCTCGCCGCCGAGCCGGGGAGCTGCCCCCGCCGGGCGGCACCGCGCCGAGCAGCGCCCTGGGAGCTACTGCTGTGGGGAGCGGCCCCTGCCCTGGCCGACACCGCGGAGCGGAGGCGGCCGCCCGGCCCCGGCCGTGCCCGGCGGGGGCTGCGGGCGCACAGGTGCACCTGCGGGGCCGGCCGGGGCGGGGGGCTGCGGCCCACCGCCGGTGCGGGCCTGCCGCTCTTGCGGGATGACTTTAATGCAGGTTATGGCAGGGCTTATTGGCTGTAGCGTCTGTTCGGACCTAGTTACTAGGGTATTATTCTTAGTTGAGGACGAGGATTTTAAAGGTAGCACTCTTAGCAAAGAACGTTTCATAATTAAAATGGCGTGGATGTCGTTGACAGCCTATGTACACACTTGCCGATCGTATAAAACTAATAACGTAGCGGCACCCCCTCGCTCCAGCCCCAGGAGCTGGCCGCGCAGGATCGCGTCCCGCGGGGCTTCGTGGGGCCGGCGCTGTGCCCTGCCCCTCACCGCCGCCCCGGGGGGTGCACGCCAGACCCTTCCACGCCGCCGTAAGGCGCCTTCTGAGGGGAATGCAAGCAGCTGAGTAGATGTCTGGGTTTTGTTGTTGTGTTTTTTGGTTTTTTTTTTTTTTGGTAGTTGCATCAAAGAGTATAGTTTCCTGTGGGTTCTTGAAGTTGAACGTCAAAATAAAACTCGCAGTTACCTCGCGTAGTAGTTGCAGGTGGAGATTAAGAAAGAAGTACCTGGTCGTGGCTCCCAGTTTATAAACCGTTCCTATGGATGAGTGAGGGCGCTGACACGGTGAAGGCGAAGCAAGTGAATAAAGGGCCACGAAGCCTCCTAACAGGGTATTTATTCAATCTTTTATACAGCAGGCAGTCACAAGGCTGATTCTATTATTGGCTCAGGTTGCCGTGCTGTTCTGACTATAGACTGTGTTCGTAAACGGTGTGATTTACAGACTAAGAATTTTATCTTGTTATTTGTCATCTGTACTTTCCAGTTGATGATGCGCTAAACTTTAAACACTGTTTTTTGGTTTGTATGATAGCTCCTTTTTTTATTGAGTCACCTTACGAAGGTGTAATAGGGGAAGTACTGTAGCATAAACCATACATTTTCCATGTAGCTATCCTCAGTTTATCAAACACTAATGTATTTAGATTAAACAATTACCTCAAGCGTAGGTATCAGTCTTCTGTCCAGGATATAACATATGGGTACATTTCATGTCCTCTTGTGTTGAACAAGAGTGAAAAAATACAGTAGAGTACAACGTAGTTATAAAAAGACGTTAACGGTAGTTTATAGGTGTGAGAAGAATGAAATAGTGAACGTACTGAAAATACACTGCGTTCATTGTATCACCTCTTTTTAATGAGGCAGTCTTAATGTCTTCAGTTTTAACCTCCTATTTTCAAACGCGGAGGGATTGAGCGCTGTCTAAGCTTGCAGGACAGCACGCTGAGGTGCTCTGTGGAAATACTCTTCAGCTACAACACAGAAACTTTGCAAGACTAAAGTTTGAATGCTAATTCCGAGTCTGTCAGTGATTTTACATAAATATCGTGGCAATTTTCTGCCTCTCTCAGAAGTAGGCTAATTGTTATCTGTCTCATGGAACTCTTCTGTAAATTAATGTTTGTGGAAGAACTGTGAGAGTATCGGATGAGGGATTTAAGACCTTGTGTTTGTGCCTCCCTGTCTGTGCGTGTATGTACATCCCTGTGGGGGATGTACCCTATGTAGCCTACTGAAGCAAGATTTTTTTTTTTTTTTTTTTTTTGCCCCCAATACCATTATAGAATACATTTACTGCTTTAAGTTCAACAGTTGTTGTATTATTTGCTTGATCTCTATCCAGATATGCAGCTAGGAACTCTTAACCTGACTAGCTAATAGCATTTATAAATCAATTTTAGAGAGAAAAGGTGGTGGGGGTAATCTGGTTTACCAAATTTGCAGGCAGCTCTGGAACATATGTTTAGAGGAGCAGTTCAGTTACTGTCAAACAGATGCTCTTTGGAGGATAATCTTTGATTCTTTTAATGGTCCATTTAAGTTGAAGAGCATCCTCAGGTTCTCATTTGAAGCTCTGTCAATAGAAAAGAGCAGTTGCTTCCTTTGGAACAAATGTTCTAACACTTTCAATAGGCCGATTTCCCACATTTAAAGTTAGTCCAAGATACTGAGTTGAGAGTAATATGATTATTACTTTAACTTAATTAAAAAAAAATTATCTACATAGTCTTAAATACAAAATCTGATGTTTCCTAGAATGCCAATAATGAGATACTGGGGGGAAAAAAAAGGAGGAAAAGGGTAAAACACATTTTAGCAAAATAATAAAAGCTAGGGAAAAAATATCTGTGATTATCATTGTGCAGTACAATGGCAATTAGTAGGTAGGTCCCAATTTAATTAGGGTAGTCTTGTAGAAAATCTTAGTATGTTTTTTAATTATTTAGTTGTTATGTGTTTTTGAGTTATTTGAGGGACAAAGTTATTTTATTAGGAATGGGTGGTGTGTTAAATGAACTGTTCTGGATGGACAACAGCATATGTTTGAGAAAAGCTTGAAACCAAGCTCAGGACAAATTGGGTACCACTGGGTAGGATGCATCATTTGGCTTCACCTTTTCAATTGGGTTATTTGGGGATTTTTGTGTTTGTTTTCGGTAGTATGAAAAATAAACCAGTTTTGCAACTGGGGGAGATTATGTACTAGTGGTCCCTGTATACAGTACTGTTTTGTGACCCTAGGGATGTGATGTTATATAAATCCATTTAACTTCTGGGCCAGATAGTAAACAAACAGGATTCCTCCCAGTTATTGTCTAGCTAACAGACTGCTTTCGATTACCTTTTCGCTTTGGGCTTTATTAGATGTTGAGCCCCTCTAACAAGATACGTCGTGCCTCAATTTTGACTGACCTTTACTTCAGGAGAGTGGTTCTGCCAAGCTGAGGTCACTCTTGGCCGCTCCTCCTCAGGATGAGGAAACAGCTCTGACGGCACAGCTCTCCAGAGCTCAGGTAGTTGCTCGCTCTTAATGGATGTATTTCGGATGCCAGGAAATGTGAGTGTTTGGATGTGCCAAGGTGTTAAACTGCAGGTTTCAGGAAACGTACAGTCTCGGTTTTGTTCTACTCAGTAATGCTTGCCGGTTTAAGGTATGTCACTATTGTCAGGCATACTGCCTCCTGCCTCTTACTCTGTGATGGTGGTGAATTAGATATCTTGTCTATCCACTGGCCAGCGTAGGTTGTTCCTTATATTCTTGTAAATGAATATGACTTTATGTACTTCAGCTGATGGAGCTTTGAACCCTTTCCTTTGCAGAGTGTTGTGTAGATTACTCGACTTCATAAAAAAAATTGTTCAAGTTTTGTTATTGCTCAACATCTCCCCACGCATAGCCCACGTATTTAATTTACTCCTGTCTGCTTCTATGTTAACATTTGCCCTTACAATTTTTCTTATTGGCAGTTGTCAAAAGGAAATGTAATCTCCTGAACTCTATGACAGACAACTTGTTGAAATTGGCTGTTTAGCACGTGTTTTATGGTATGCTAATATTAAGCAGCTTGGACGTACATTTCAGCACCAAAAATGAAGGCACTTGGTAGCTTGCAGGTCTTCTTGAATGACTTTGGCCACACATACTCATCGTACTTTGGCTTCACCCCTTCTGGGTTCTGCATTCACTGGCCTTTCTGTATTTCTACAGATGTGGAAAGGGCTTTTCTACCAGAGGGTTGCCCAAGGGCACATGAATGAGGAACGACAGGCTGCACGCGTGCCTCCGTGTCTCCCTTTGCCTGCAGCGGCATGTGGCAGAGGGTGGGCTCAGCTCTGACTTACTGTCCTGTCCTACTTGGAAAAGCTTGACTTCTGCTGCCCAGCTACTGTGGCATCACATCTATAGAGCTGAAGCCTTTGGACTTAACGAGGGATGAATGGCTTTCACTGGGGGAGAGGTGCGCAACACAGGCGCTTTCCGGTGCGTACCCCCCTCCCGGAGGTACCTGGGCTTCTGAGGATTTGTGCTTTGCAGGGATGCTGCAAGGGCTGGCTCCACTCACGTTTAGTGCTTAGCCCAGGAGCAAGTTAAAAATCTGACACCCTTTAGTATGAAGCACCTTTTTTGTCCTGTGCTTTTCATTTAATCTTCTGTCAGTTGTCTTCTGTCATGTTTATCCTGTGTGGGCTGTTGGGAATATCTTGCATATTGGAGATATTCTGCTAATAAGAGTTTTGGGATTATGCTGCTCATTTAGGAGACCCATCATGAGTACTAAAAATAGAACTCCCTGCCTTTCTATAATGTATTTGATTATGATGGATTCATAAACGTTAAGTATTTTTGTTTTCAGGTTCCAAGTAGGAGCTGCTGCTAGCAAGTATTGAACTTTTTACTATTATTTTCAAATGGATAACCTTTCTAAATTCAGAATTAGGATAAACATTAGAGTAAGGAAATGAGCAATACGAAGGCAGGGCATCTTTAAAACTAATTTGGATATATGGAATGTTTTTATTTCTCTAAAGCTATTTGTAAAATGCTATTCTGTTACTGACTCCAATATTCATAGGGTGATGTATATCTTAGTAGTTATAAATAAGTAAAATAAAATACTCCTATTAACTGGCACAAGGTTGAGAGAACCCTTCATTTGAATTAGGCAAGAGTGCAAGTATGATTATTAGGCAGCTGGTATTTTTTTTTTCTCGTTTATCAGTCTTGTGCTCCATTTGCTTAAAAGGCAATATAATAAAGTAGTTATCTGCTGAGGATAAAATCTTGACTGCTTATGTAAGAAAAAATAATGGCTTCCTTGAATTTCCAAGGCTACTTTTCATGGAGACTCACTCTGCAGTATGTAAAATGGGAAACTGTATTTTACTGTGCATTTGTAAAGTAGATTAATGAAGTACAGTAGGCCAACTGGCTGATAAATAAGTAATGTTCACAAGTAACTCTCATTTCATTATGTCTTTTACTTCTTCAGCTCAAATCTAATTATGATTTTGATTCTTTTCTCTGTGACTTTATTTAGGTCTAGAAAATTTAGTTGAAACAAAATATACCATTATAAATTCTGATTAAATGGACTGATTTAAGTCTTCAAACAGTTAGACTTGTAATGTAATTTATTTGACTTTTATTACAAAGAGTTTGGGGTAGGATAACATATCCATTATGCTTCGCTGCCCATTGCATTACATGACACAGCAAATATTCAATATTCCATTCTATAGGAACCCATCAAATGTTTTGCCAGACAAGAAGCAAAGCTGCTTTAGTTGAATTTTTATGTTTGATCTTCAGTCAAAGAAGTGTCCTGGTCTTGACCCTCCTCTGTGCATGATATGCATAATCAGCAGGTTTTTTTGGTTAGGGAAATGTTTAGGGTGTCGCCTCCAAAAAGATTGTCTGAAAAATTCAGAAACTTTACAAATGCTTTATGTTAGCCTGTGGGTGTGTGATTAATACTGGCTTATTGCAGCTTTATGAACAAGTTCAGTGCATCTGGGCAGGAGAAAAAAACACGTTTCTTATTTTGGTTCTGACCTTAAGTGGGACAAAACCAGGATAATACCGCTCCTTAGCATTTTTCATTCCTAATGCAAATATGTTGAACCATCCCCCAAGTTACAAATGCTTCTTCATTCTGCTGTGTGTGTATTTCTACAGCGATCTGCTTTCAAGCAAAGAGGCTTTTAGTAGCATATGTTTTAATCGCAAGTATTTGTGGAGTACCTGTAGAACCAAACTGACTGTTTTCCAAAAGGATCTCAACAACAGATTGGTGTTTCTGAGAAGGTACAGGAGAAGCAAATGCGTTTCTCGAAATGTGTCTTGCCCATGCCTTGCCCCCACTTCTTGATTCCTGTCCCCAAATCCCAGCTGTGACCTACATGAATGAAAACCCCAGGCCAGAATGGGGACAGGCTGTAAAGCAGGATTGTGGTGGAGAGAACTACCGGGCTGTGGCCCGTCTGTGGGATTTGGCTGGGATTTGTTTGTTTGTTTTTTTACTATATCATCAGTAAGCTTAAGAGTTATTGCCCCGCCGTGATCTTAAGATAACTCACAGCAACTAGTACGTCTCCTCAGCTATTTTTTCCCAAGTGGGTGTAGTGGCGATTAGGTCACCATTTGCTCTATAAACACAGTGCTCCTTTTACAGTTTACCGAGATGAAGGTGAGGTTAACAGAATGATGATTCCCCCACAAGTATCTGCTCCGGTCCCATCTCCATAGGGAGATGGTGCTATTTCTTACTGATCTGGGCTGGTGTCAAACCTACCTTACGTTTCTTTGCACAGAAAAGAATACTTTCTGCTGGGCGTTCTCATGCCGGCATGGCTGTCAGCTCTTTCCTGCTGTGGGGAGGGTTGCACCGATGACCAATACATCCCATGAGATGCCGTTTCTCACCTTCCACGCTGCCATGCCCATGACCGGTTTAACGTGCCCATGACCAGTTTAACATCTTAGCTGTCTTGTTGCTTTTAGTCTGGAGGCTGTCCCTGGAGGCCAGAGCCATAGCGGTGGCGGACATGAGGTGATGGTGCATGCCCGTCCTTGGGTACCGTGTTCTAGTGGGTTACCCGACTCTATTTTTTTTTTTCCTACAGAAAAGCTGTGAGTGCCGAGTGCTGCAGTGCGATCTGTTGTCTGCATCTATTTTTTTTTCCCCAAAATCACTCATTCCCTGTTGTTTTCACCTCCTTTTCTGCAGCCCCAGCAGAACAGAAAGCTGGAGCACTGCAGCATCCCTTTATATTTAGGTATGAATTACTGTGTACATTCAGCTACTTTTGCAAATAACTTTTTGGAGCTAGAAGAGTGTGAGCAGTCTGACCCTCTCTTTTTGTTTCAGGAAACTGTGTTATCTAAGGAGATGCTAAAATTAGAAGGGATATGGGGAGTGTTGTGTGTTTTGTTTTGTGGTGGTTTTTTTTTGTTTTGGGTTTGTTTGGGGGTTTTTTTGGGTGGTGTTTGTTTTTTTTTTCTTTAAACTGAGCAACTCTCCTAATGGATGAATCATGTGGGTGTAACTTATGGAACTTAAGAGCAAGCAGCAGTCTGTCTGAAGGTATATGTGTAACAAGATTACCATGATCATTTAGAAACTATTTGGAACTACTGAAATGTGAACTTAATCTATTGTAAATGTTTGTTACTCATAATCTAATATATCAAAATACATTTGGTTAGAGTTAGGCAAATGAAGGCAAGATATAAGGTGCAAATTTTTAACAATGGGTTACTGAGCACTGGAAGAGCTGCGAATGCAGTTGGTGGAGTGAATATTTTCTGTGAAAATAAATATTTTCTTGGAAAATAATTTTCCAGTGTACAGGGGAAACGAGCTAATGTTAGACTAAAATGAAGGGGTGGGATTGAGAAATTGTCAAAACATTTAGAGAGTGCTGAAACATTTTTGATTTGGCTTCATTTTAATAAACTTTCTGAATTCCTGTGTTGCATTACACTGGTAATCTAAAACTGGATGTTTTCTATTTCATTTGAATGAGACTTGAGTAATCTTTATCATCTTTTTAATTTAAAGGGTTTTTTTCTTTCTTTTCTGGTGTTTCACCCAATTGTTGGTTGGTTTTTTTTTTTTCCCCCAGATCATCTTTGTTTTACTGAAAGCCACGAGACACTTCTATGAATCTGTTTTGGTGGCTTGACCTGAATAAAGTTCCTGTCTTCCTTTCAGGAAGACTCTCTTTATCTGCTAAACCAAAATATAAGGTATTCCTTTTACACTGCTCATGAAGCCTTCATCACTTGAGGCCTTGAACTTAAAACAGCCCCAGTCTTTCAAAAACTGCAATTCCTTAAACAAGTTACCAAGTCTGATGAAAATATATAGTCGTTTTTGGATTGGGTTAGGCAGGAAGTTTGACTCGGTGATGACAAAGGTCTTCTCTAGCTTTGGTTATGTGAACAACTTTTTAAATCAGTAGTATAATTGAAAACATAACAATAAAAGGCCCTCACCACCCCCTGGCCCACATCATCGGCTCCTGATACTACATGCAAGAAACTAAAAATGTGGGAGAGATGAAAACAGCATGTTGCAGAATTTCTAACTTGGTTGTTCTCGAAGGACTGATAATTTTAGAGTCACATTCTCGAAAACCTGCCTACCTACGGTGACAGGTAGAAGTGTTTGCCTTTCCCAGGAAAGGTATTGCTTTAAGTTACAGATATTATTATATCTTGAAATATAGTGATCCCAGGTGATATCTACCTTTGGCATAGTACATGTGTTTTCTTTATGTAGTCAGTTTCTGAGTCCCTTAGTATATATTATTCAACACACAGAAGGTGGTTTGCTGAATGACTTCAGTTTAGGAAGCCAATACAATGGCCTGAATAAGTTGCATGAAATCTAAAAAATGTGCCCTATTGCTCTTCTTTTCTTAAAAGGGAAAGCTGTTGCTAATTTATAGTGTCAGAGGCCATATGAACTTTTTAAAATCTTAGCATTGGGAAAAATCCATTAAGATCTGAAGTTTTTGGTGCAATTCATCTAATAGTGTTCAAAAGTTACTGTATAGTATTTTTCCTTTAAGATACATTCATGTGTTTGCAAGATAAATATTTTCTTAGGTAATAAGCTGAAGGAAGTATGAAGTGGGATGGTTATTAGGCAGTTTTTACAAAGGTGGTGGAAGTAGGCTTTAAAGAACATTCCCTGTATTTTGTTTCACCATTAGCATATCTAAGGTCTGTACTGCCATAAAAAGGTACTTAGACTCTTGGTATCACAGTTGTCCTTCGCACTTGCATTTGTATGATAAACTACAAAGCAACCCTATTCAGTCATTGTGTTTGGGACATTCTCGTGGTTGGTGTTGGTCTTCGAGCTCTGTCCATTCATTCACAATTGTATCACCTTTTCTGCCAGTAAATTCTTGGTGTTACTGGGTACTTGTTGTGACAATACTTCAAAGATCTTTGTGACATTAACAAACACTAAAAAAACCCCCACGCCTCTCTCTCTTTCTACATTTGTAAACGGGGAATGTTGCTAGGAATGTGCCAAACTTTTAGCTGTCACGACATTTGTATCCAAAACTTGCTGCAAATACCAGAATTATTTTCTGAGATTGTGTGCATTATTGTGCATGGTTAGATTTTTTTTTTTTTTTACGTGCCATTATAATGAAATAACACACTCGTCACCTGATGGCAATGACAGTATCTTCAGACTCTTAGATAATTACCGAGAGTATTGACTTAAAGCTGATACGAAGCTTGCTTAGAACAAAATGGTTTTTGAATGATTAGTGGGATGGTGGCATCATACATAATGTTGAATTTCTTTTCACACATGTAAGTGGCTTTATCACATCACAGCTCCTTAGGAAGTGTTTCTCTGGAATACAAATGCAGTGGCCAATTATAGCTATACTCCACTCCAGGATTTTTACTAAGGACTCTGTTGCCTCCAGTGTGTTTCATAACCTATGAGAGAAGATTGGAAATTGGTGGAAACTCTTCTGGTATTTTCCCTGTAGAGCTTATGCGATTTTAATTCTTCTGGGAAGCCTGCATTTGCCCAGTTCTCTTGAAGGGGTGAGCCTTTGGGAACAGTCTCTGCACGTTGCCCTCACCAGGAGGGAAGAGGGCTTTGCTTACCACTGGCTCTAGCTGTCACTGAGTTTTCCCACCCCCCCCCCCCCCCCCCAAAGGGAACCTCTGTCGCAAAGGAAGTCCATGACGAATGAAGCTCTTGGTTTACTCTCTTGGTTTACTTCTTCCAGTGTATCTCCCTATTGACGCGGAAGACCCGTTTCCCGTCATCCTTTAAGCTGACTCACGTACATCAGGGAATGCAGAGTTAGAATTTGCCAATTTTTGCACGTGAGATGGGTGATGCTCACTTGCAGAGGAGGAAACCAATACCTCATCTAGCCAAGCTGATGATGCCTGGTCTTAACAAAATAGCATTACTTACATTTTTAAGAAAAGGTAGACATTTGGGCGGGGGTGACCCCCTGTGTTGCTTAACGCAGCACTTGTACATGCGTGATTTGGAGGAAGATTGCTCTTTTGACTAATGGAATGTAGCTTGGTTCAGCTGCGGGTGGGCTGTTTCTGCGCTGCAGCTGTAAGATTATTGGTTACTGTTTATAACTGCAGTTCTTCATTTTTCCCCTGAAAATTGTTTGAAGGATGTGTTTATTGCCATTGCTAATTGGAGAGACATTTTTATGGGAACATCCTTTCTGTGCTGAAGTTGTCTTAACGCTGCTGCTGGCTTTTACGTAACAGCAAAGCTGTATTTTATGTGCCCAATGATTCACAAAAGGGGACTATCCCATTCTCTTAGACATGTGCTGGCTTGAAAATGAAATAGAAGTAAGTGCAGCTATCTTGAGGGAAACTTAATGCTGGTGTTTCGAAACAACCATTATTTCCCATTTTAAAAAAACAAACCCCCCAACCCTACTTTTGTTTGTTAACCATGCAGCTGGCCCAAACAAAGCCTCTTTGGCATGGGCCAAAGCACAGTGAAGCTGAATAAAACCATTTCTTGGATATTGTCTCTTGAGCTTGTTTGCCACTCTCGGTAGAGCTGGCTGAGAAAGCTGCATCTGGTTGCTGACCTGGCTGCTTAACAGCAGCTTCGGCAAGCAGTTTTGGCCTCTGCAGCTGCATCTCCTGTTGCCTTTCCCCTCCACACCCTCTCTCTGAAAGCCCTTGCTCGCCCGGCTCTGGCTCTTTGTCCTGCTAGGGACTGGGGGCACTGGGTTGGTAATGTAGCCGGGACGAGGTGGCTGATCTCTGTCATTATCCTCGCTCCCCAGTCTGGAAAACTGGGATGGTAGTATATCCTTCCTTCCACCCTTTGTGTGTCTTATTTATTTAGACTGTAAACTTTTTAAAGTAGGGACTTTCTATGCCTAACACAATGTTGTAGTGATGTTGACAAGACGCTTGTGTGATAAACCCAACTTGAAAACGCTTAAACAGGGGTTGTCAAATGAAGGAGTTTGTTTATCTCTCGCTCTTCTTACATTGCCTGGTTAATTGCTTTTTTTACTACACTACTCCATATTATCCCTCAATATGTAGGTTACACCCATGTGTTGATGTGTGACGCACACCTTAGTTTGCTTCACCTTTGAATTTGGCCCTCCGATTGTATAAGATCCATGTGCAATCTAGACGTCCCAAGCAACTGAGGAGATGGGGTGATAGTGGCAGGGGGTTGATTGCAATGCCCTCAAAGTGTCTGGGAGATGATAAAACCCCTTGTTCTTTCAGACTTCATCATGAAGCAGGCAAGCGAGCAACCCGTGGGGCAACAAGAACAAAACAGAGGGTTTGACCATCACACTAAAACCAGTCTTTTCTGCAGGTGGGGGGTTCAGTAGGGCTTCAGCTGGCAACCATTTGCTCTCAGTTTCTTTGAACTGAGAGCTGCAAGAAAGGAAAGCAGTACTGGATTTTGAGGGTTAGTCTGACATGAGTTTAGAGGTTAGTGTACGCAGGCTCCTGCACATAGACCGCATAGACTGAAGCCTGTGGATCTTCATTCATGTTGAGGCTTCTCCTGGGTATGGGTGGCAGGGCAGGCCTGAAGAGGGAGCAGGCACGTTCTCCAGTGTAAAGAAAAGACATTGAGAAAAGCCTAACGTTTTATACAGGCATTTATTGGCAGCCTTGCACACTGTACATGCAGGCCCCGAAGAAGATAATGCGAGAAGCCGTGTTATCTGTATAGCACCGCTCCTTTCCCTTTGCCTGCCAAATCTTAGGGCAACACCCCCGCCCCCCAAAACCTAAACACCACCATAAACATGATATAAGTAAATTCCAACTTCTCTAAAGGTAAGCATGAAGCAACGAACCACAGTCACCAGCACTATTGCTTTCTGACTTTTTAAAAAATTTATTTTAAAGGAGGCAGATGACAGCAAATGGTGTGTATTCAAAAAGTAGTGACTTTTATGTGCTCTTCCAACTTGGGGAACAAAATGAGCAGGGAGCAAAGTCTGCTGTGCCGGTCACAGTAAAGATTTCACGTGCAGCAATGGCTAGTGTGGAGCAGAGGTCCACCTCGAGACAGAGCTGAAAGAGGAAGGGTGTCTGCAGCCTGATCTGTTAAAAGCTTTAAAAACAAATCATCCTAACATGAAGTTGTTATAGAGCATTCTTCCAGAGGGAGTTGATGTGATGAATACAGTGCAAGCATAAAATGATTTCATGTTGTATTGCATTTTGAGTAAGTTACAGCCACGGAACGATCCTATCGAGCCATTTGTGCGTTGAGCTGTGTGCTCCTGTTGGTCGGGTTTCTTGGTTTCTGTTTGTACCTTATTTAACAGATTGAGTGCGCTGGCTTTTGTACCAAAACAGCTCCAGTTCTAAAATCTTTGAAGTCTGATAATATGTCCAGAACTTTTATCAAAATGAGGTTCAGTTCCTGCCCGAGACCTCCGGGTACTGCTTTGTGAAAATACCCCTTGAGGAAAATATTGTATAAAACTGTGTGTAGTGTGAACCTTTATCCCTCTTAAAAGGGAATTTCATGATCGTTCCACTTGGGTTCTACTTCTTTTAGCTGATGGATTAAGCAAATTAAATGGTCAAACACTCAGTAAGGTATGAAGAAAGCAGAGCAAGCATCTGTTCTTATACTGTTATTTGTGTAGGAAGTAAATTCTGATTTACAAAGTGGTAAGAAGGAAATATTTGGTGGGCAAATCTACTTCAGTACACTCTGTTTCAAAACTATTTAGTTTGCTCACATACCAAGCATTGTTGTAGGACATGCAGTAAAGCTGTGGAATATGAAATTACTGTTCTGAAGGAAAATAAAAGAGAAGTCCTCAACCTAGAGGTATAGAACTATTGAGAGTCATAGAACATCTCCCCTCTGCCCAGAGAAAGTGAATGCTTTACTGCTTGTGGTGGCAGGTGTATTCTAGTTTGTTGTAGCTGACTATGAATTGCATATGGGAAGTTCAGAAAAGGAATTTGGCTGGCTGACTGTTGCCTTTAAGCTACTGGGAAGCGCAGTCATCAAAAGAAACTTTAGTAGAAGATTTGCTTTAATAGAAGATGAGGTAGTGATTAGAAGAACTATCCTCTTCTAGCTTTTTTTTCTTAAAGTCAAGGATTACATTGTTACGGTGTCTCTCTGTCTCCATTCCTGAGCGCGCTGTGAAGATCCCAAGGATATTAAATTCCTGGGAATAGGTGTTCAGAAACAGTGCTGTAATTGCATCAGGGAAAGGCTGCAGCACAAGTGCATTCCCCTTTAGAGACCAGAGACTTTGTAACCAGGAAATATTTGCCTTGATATTTGGTAGAAATGGATACAGATAAAATGTTTTCCTTACTCTGGGCATTCCTGAGTGTTTCAGTGTGCTTAAGACCTTGCTGGTTTTGGACAAATGCAAGAAACTCCTGTGCAACTATGATTAATACCAACACTTGATACTGCAAGATGTTTTAGACTGGCCCCATTAAAACCACCAGTGTATGCTTGACTCGGGCTCCGAGAAGTGCTCTTGGACTTCTTTGTGCTGGACAGGAATTGCTCTCTTCAGCTGGAGAAACAACTGAACAGCTGTAACTCTGGATCCAGCTGTAGAAAGGTCTGTTTTGGTTGGAGAGGTCCAACTGTGTGTGCATTTGGTGCTGGTTGTCAAGTTCATGATTAATTTTGGGCATTGTTATACCGGCAGTAACAATGAAGGCATTGTCACCACTAACATTTTCGCTTTCCTGTGTTGCTGCGGTGCTCATTTAATTATTTTTGCAAAAGCAGTAAGTTATGGGAACCTTTTCATGTGTGAACCGTGAGGAAGGCGGGAATCTCTTGTTAAGAGTTGCATATGTTCGTCATTCCCGTAAGCGATGGTAATGATGAAAACTTTTAAAATCAGTTCCTTGGTGTTGGCAATCAGTATCTACTGGAGATCTATTATAGTTCTCAGAATCATTTCCCCCGGTCGAGGCACTACTACTGTTTGGTTTTTGTTTATATTATGTATTTACTGGAAGGAGAACACTATTGTGTGTTTCTTGAGGGCGATTACAAACGTAAAATCGATTCTCTTGAGAACGCTTTGTCTACACTCATCGCAGTTTGTGATTGTTTTGTGTTGTGTAAGAGTTTGCATGCTGTGCTTCTTATTTGGCAGTGTGTATGTGTGTGAACCTCAAAATGGGTCCCCACCTCCAGCCTTTTATCGTTGATGTTTTAAAGGTGAATCCTAGAGCAAAGCATAAAACTTAACCTGAACTCATGTGTTACTAGATGGTGAATGTTTGCTAGATTAAGGCCAGTTTTTTCCCACCATTTTAGAAACAGTTTGCTGCATTTTAATGAATGTCTTCTCCAAGTAGGACCTGGATGAGGTAGTTCTCAAAAATGCAAAAAACCCCACTTACTTTCCGCATGGAAGCGGATTAAAATAGTATAGTAGTGTGCAAGGTGGGTGTCATCTTTTTGCGCCAAGTCTGCTTGCAGTGGTCATTCCAAAATGCCAAGGGAAGAGGAATCCATAACCTTCCCGTATCCTATTAGCAGAGCTGCTTGAGGTAGAGATGGGCAAGATGCTTGGAAAAAATGAGGTTTCTGCTGAACATTTTCTTTGTAGGTCACTTATTGTAGTTGAAATTACAGGGAGCGTAAGAACAAGCAGTCTATTAGCAAAGCCATGAAAACAAACTGTTTGCCACTTCTAACAAACATTGGACAAAAATATGCTCCAAATTTTAAAAATAAGTGAAGACTTGGAGAAAAATAAGACCCGGGTTTATCTGCATTTCATCAGGTACATGGCGTCCTGGAACGTAGCCCACTGGCAAAAACATGGGGAGTGTTATCCTTTGCAGCACTGGGAATGTTCTCTGCTGAATTTGGCGCCAATGACCGAGCTTTGCTTGTTAGCTGAAGTTCACACAGACTCCTTGCCAGGCCTGCCCAGAATGCTGTCTCCTCTGACTTCCTGTGGTCTTGCATAATATTTCCTCGCTTCTTGTATAACTGCAGCTCGATATGGTCACTGCCCCGCTTATAGTTGACTTTTTAAAAGGCCAGTCCTGCAAACGTGCGGGTGAGCCATGTCAGTGGCAGGAGGTGTCCCGGCGGTGACGCCGATGGAAGCGCCCTTCCACGGGGAAACCGCTGATGGCGGGGGCGTACGGCGATGCCGACACGACTGAAGGCAATAAAGTTGACTGCTGCAGCCTCGTGACGAGATAAGCGCGAGGCATGACTTCGGATTGACTGTGCCTTTGACATATGCACTGTTGTCGCTCTGATTTCTGTAACAAATATAGGCATTAATTAAGGGGGGGAGGCAGCACTGTGAGCAGTGTATCGAATTGTTTTCAGAGCATTGTGAAATTCTCATTATTGCTAGTAGTCACTCGGTTAGAAGTCCTTACATTTGCCTTGAAAATGTGCTCCGGGTATCCTAAGTATTTATTTTAAGACAAGGAGAGCAAGTCAAGGTATTTGAGAAAATAGTCTTTACATTCAGCTGATTTTTAATGCTTCCACACAAGTTGTTTCTCCGACTGTCTGCTGTTAAAATATGCATTAATTTAGCATTACTGTTGAAGCAAATGTATTTATTAACGTTTGCCATTTATTATCCTGGATTATTTGCATATATGTTTTGGAAGTGAATTTCATAGCACTTTGTGCCATGTAGCTCTGCATTTATACTGATGATGTTTTTAATATTTGTGTTTGCGTGTGTATTTATACATATAACACTGTGTGTAATTACAGAGCTCTGTCCATAAATTATTTTCAGAAAGATGCTCATCTAACATGACACTTTCTAGGACCCTCTTTCTAAATGCAGTTTTTGAACTGTTACTCCCACTCTTCGGCAACCCCGTTCCTGGCATGGTTTTGAAAAGCTGAAGAGCAGAGATTACAAAATAGTCACTTGAGTGTGTCTGTAAACTTACTCAGTAGACTTTATCGATGTAGGTCTCGGATCTTGAATGATCTTCCAGTTAAATGCTATCTGCTGGGAAGTAGCAGAAGAATCACTTTAAGGGAAAGCATTAGAATTGACTTAGTCATCATAGTTATGTGAGGTTTTGTTTAAATCATCTCATGTCATCATCTCTTCCATGAATCCAGGTTATCCAGTTGTCATAGTAACTTTGACATCAAAAAGTTCATGCTGCCTACACATGACTTCTTGCAACACTATCTATTAATCTGATTAATTTAATGGAAAATACCCTTTTCCTGGTTAATGTGTATTACGAGGCAGATTTTCTGGTCATTATAAAGTGGTTTATTGCCTTGTATTCTTAGGAACAACATTTTAATGACTACAGTCTAGCTAATATAATGCTTGGAGAATTGCCCAATTAATATAGTGGCGATACTACTGACATGTAGCAGACCATTTTATAGTATTATGAGTACCAACACTTTGGGGGCAAGTGTATTAAATATACTGCATTTTTGGCAGATGGGTGCAAAGCCGAATTCCTAGTATGGCTGGACCATACAGCTCTAGCAGCATGGATGCCGAATAAACCAGCTTCACCTCAACGTGTTTTTGTTGGTGATGGAGAAGCCACTTTGTGTGCCAGTAGCAAGCTTCCTTCTCAGTAATGGGTTTGGAGTCCTGGATAAGCCAATCAAGTATGAATTGCATAGTAGAAGTAGACTGATGCTGGCTTGGCCCTAAGATTAAGGAAAAAGCATAAGAATTACAAAAGGTGTTGGGGTTGAGCATCACTTAGCTAGAGAACGCAGTTCATGGTCAGTAAAGAGGGATTTCCCCTCTAAATGGAAGCAGTTAAGAGAGAAGTTTTAGGACCCGACAATCTGTTTCTTTTAAAAAAATTATTTGCCCCTCCTGTAAGTCATCTGAGCAGTTTTTAAAAGATTTCAGAAAAAATGTTTTAGCTTATAAGGTCACAGAGTTGGAAGATTATTCAGCATGTAGAATAAAGAGGTTAGAAACTCTTGGTCAAAATAGATGGGTTCAACCACGGTAAAGAATCGCAAGCCTCTATTGCGAAGTGAGCCGTAGTGCGAGCATCAGCAATGTTAGAGGCACACACGCTCTCTGAATCTAAATGTAGCTGAGTGTCGGAGAGGTCCATAGTCAGATGGTCATATTCTTCCACTTTTCTTTTTTCTTTTCTTTTTGTTGAATGATTTAGAAATGTGCAAATGGGTACTGCATGAGATTTAAGGGTTTAATCCTCAGCTGCACAGGCAGACACATACCCCCTGCATTCAGTGGGTGTTTTCTCTCAATAAAGAGCTCAGGATTGTGCACTTGTATGCGTGTCTAAATATGGATCTCGGTCAAGTAAACACGCGTGTAGCTGTACACAGTAATCTACTTTCAAAGCTGGGGAACACCCTGTGTCGCTTGCGTGGCGAAGTACACCGCCACGTCTCGAGCTTCATGCGCGCTCGCGTTAAGGACGCTGATCGCCAATCCACACGTGTCTCACCACAGGAGGGGAGCGATAGATATCTCCGAGGGGTACAGCAGCCTCCGTCACTCCGCTTTTGGTGCGGTGAGATACCGCCGTCCTTTGAAGGACGGGTTAGGGCAGATACGCGCTTTCAAAATGCCTGTGCTCACAGATAAAGGCAGAAGGGAGCAGCTTGCCTCACGCTGGGTGTTTTCAGCCCTACATGCCTGCCCCTTCCTGAAGCTGAAGATCTTGCTCAGTGTTTCTCAGGCTGAGCTTTTACAGGAGCAAGAATAAACTTCTTATCTGCGGAAGAGACTGTGTAAAGACTGACTGGAAACACCAGAAACGGGGTTATGCGTACAGTGCCAAAGAGCATTAGAGCGTTTTTCACAAACTGTGTTCTGCAGCTGGCAAAGTGGGCGACCTTTGGAAACCCCTCTTCATCGGTCTTGTGCAGAGGGGAATGAGACATCCTTCCAACTTTATTTAGATACTCCTCATATGAGTGTGACAGTTGAGAAAGAGTTGCTGATAGTTATTTTATTCTATTTTATTCTTAAAACTTTAATTTTTTTAATGAACTTGCCCAGAGGCTGTAGTCTGTCAGCAGGGAAAGCCAAACTTGTGATGTCACCACAAAATGCGCCATGTCTCATGCAATATTGTGACTTGTATGGTGTAATTAGGGAGCTGTGCACATGAGGGAATGCTGTAGGTGTGTAATAACAATTTTATTGTATACAGTAACATCCGATCTTGCTGAGTACTGAGGACCTCGGGAGTTTTGGAACAGCTTCTCCTACTGTCTGAAGTAGTAATGCAGTATGCTTAGCCTCTTAGAGGATAGGTCTTAAAAACAACAATTAGTACGTTTGTGTGTTTAAGTATGCTTAAAAAGCTTAAATGGATGTGGTTTGAAAAAGTGAAATGAAAGAACTGTAAGATTAACATTAAAACCTAGCATATGCTATGGTGAGGAAGTATAGCCTTAGCCATACTACAAAAAATAGAGATCTGAAAAGCTCTCTGGTTGTCAGACCTGCCAGATCAAGAAGTGAATAGTAGATATCACTGTCACTTATGACGCATTGGTTTTTGTTTGCATTTTAAAAGCATTAGGGGATAATACGGGAGGGGGGGAGGAATAAAATTATGAAAACGCACCTTTTTGAGATGTCAACAAAAAGTCCCAGAAAGAACAATGACATCTTACACAGTCTTCACATTTCAGTTTCTCTAAACCAAAAAAAAAAAAAATAATTTCTGGTTCCTTTAATAAGCAAGGACGGGAGTGTTTTTGAAACGAAGGCAAAGAAAAGCTTAATGCAATGGGAGCTTTACCAGAGGACAAGAGGTGCACTTCTCTTTCGTTGGTGCTAGTGCTCCTGCAGTCTTGGCGAGGTTGTCTTTTGGGTGGAGGTGGCATATGCAGCTCCAGTGCTGCCTGGGGGCTGGGAAGGGACAAGGGGGCTCTGCCCTTCCTGCGGAGCTCTGTTCACCAGCATGAACTTCTTCTGATGAGACTGCTGTAGGTTACCTGCTGCATGGGAGGGCTGGCAGGACAGGACCATGAGCTGTGAAGAAAGCTGATGAGCAGTGTCAGCTCTGAGCGTCATGTTGGCCTACCACAGCATGTAGTTTCAAAGAGTTTTGCTGAGGCTTGGGTATATGCTAGACTTCAGTCATCAAAAGCATCTGTAGCCACTAGAGGTTTCACTGAACTGACCTTCTTCAGGACAGTACTCAGGTGAAGGTCTATGGACAAGCGTGTGGGGGCTGGGAGAATGTTTTGGGGAAGCATCAGTTGGCTTTCTATGTCCTTCTCTAGGTGTCTGCCAATTGAAATGGGCTGATGGGAAGATGCTGGGCTACATCAACCTCTCACCTGGCCCACCAGGGCCATTGCTGTGTATTCCTTTCTAGACAAGGGCACCCCAAGAGGGTAGAAAGGGTTGAAGTAGGGGCACAAATTACCTTGAGAGGCAAACAAGCTTTGCTTTCACTTTATCCAAATAGTCAGCAAAAACCTCTCCTGGTGATTTCAGTGGCCATACATGCTTTTTGAGCAGACATGCTCATCGTTGTGTATCTAACATCAGTATATGTATGAATCAACTTTGTCGGATGGGTAATAAGGGCTCTTATGAAATAAATAAGTTTGTTGCTTCTGCTTTGCTTGTTTTGCAGGAAAATAAACATTTGCTACTAGCAACCATAACTATCACAAGAGTTATTCCACCTTTTCTCCAAATGGCATGTGTTTTTTTCCACAGCAAAGCACATTTTACATAGCCCTAGCACAACTCTAGCCTTGGCCTAACGCTGGGGGATTACAGCGATAAGATACTAGCCATGGCTAGCATCATCTCCTGATAAACTGGAGCATCATGAGGGTGCAGAGTTACAGCCTTGGAAGGCAGAGAAAACAGCACCTAGGGCTCTTTGAAATTCTTGTTTCAGGGATTGAATAAGAATCATGAACAAACAGATTTTTGCAAGGATTATGGGGATCCTGTTGTTAGCTTTTGCAATAATCGCTGAACACCTTTCTTGTTGCTTAAAAATTGGTGCTCTCATTTATTCATTACTGTTCAATCAACGGAGAGAAATACTTGGTAACAAATTGCAGCATGGGGAAATAGTAACACAGTCTATTTCTAGCAACATTTGAATGCTGGAAACAGATAAAATGAAAGGTTAAGGTTAATGATTTAATAACAAGGTCCCCAGGACCGTGCCTTATGTATGGAAGGCAGTAATTTGCATTTGCTTTCTGTAGGGTGACTTCACCGAAGAACTAAGGGCATTTAGCATATGCCGATGCCGAGACTCTTCTATGCATCTGTTATCCTTTGGAAAGCGTGAAGTCTGTGATGGACACTTGTAGGGTGTTGCGGGACAAGCAAGGCACTGACAGGCAGGGGAATGCTGGTGTAGGCAGGGAACGAGGAGAAGAGGTGGTGACCTGCGCTCCAAAAAGCTGGGGGAGTACCAGGGTAGCTGATGTGGGGAAACAGGCTCTGTTTAGAGAGAGGGATGTTTATGTGCGAGATAGAATTGCATATACAGCAAATAGCCTTAAATGTATTTTGTGGTTACCGGTACTTATATACAAAGTAAAACCATAATTACGATGCTGTTCTTGTTTTTGAAACATCATCGTGTGCCGAACAAGTTCTGTATATTTGTAGGGCATGGTGATGTCAAAGATCGCCTGAGTGTGAAAAGGATAGGTTTACGGGTATTGACTACATTCACAAAACCAGCTGAAGCTAAATTCTCATTCACATCATATTGTGAAGACTTTAACCTTCAGGTGTTTGATGATGGCTGCTGCAACACCTGCGTGCCCACAGCAAATGTCGTGGGGGGCGGGTAGCTGGTGGAGCAAGAGACTTGCGTCCTCAGGACCTTCAACTCTTCCCTGATTCTGGTGGGGCTGTGCAACAGCATCATTAATGTCCCTTTGCTCTTCCCCAATGCTGTATAAACAGCCTGGGGCAGAAAAACCTCCCTAAATTGAGTTTGCTGATGATAATGTCTTGTGAAACTCAGTAGTTTCTCTTCGCCTTTTTGATCGTGCTGGTGGCTCCTTCTGGAACAATCTCCAATATACTGGCTCTTTTATTGTTTTTAAAGTGTTTCAAAAAGTTCAAGGAAAGGGTTTTTTTAATTTTATTGGTTGATCGGAGACAGTTCTAGAAAGAATGAGTCCTAACCGCAGTTGGAATGATGATTTCCTAGACAGTTCAGCACACTCATTCAACAGCCCTCCCTCTCCTACCAATATCCTTGCTGTTGTTTTAAGATAAATTATAGACATGGAATAGCACACAGGACAGATGCCTGGCATAAGAGCCAAAGGCTTGAGCTTTGGTGGAGTGGCCAAGCTCCCACCAGCTGTACATCCCCAGGATTCCCCCAGGTTAGCCGCGGGATATTGAACTTGTTCCTCTAGTCCAGCTTGCACAGCTCACAATCTCAAATTACGCGGATTATTCATCGGACCTCTACTCAAAACAAAAAAAGAAATCTGAGCGCCCACAAATCCCTTTGTAATGCTTAATAGCAGATCACTAATAGTTTTAATACATTAGAAAAGAGTACACTTTTTATGATGAAATATTTCTATGTTTGCAGTAAAGGATTTTTTTTGTCACCCTTGCATAGCACATTTTAAAGCATGTAAGAAGCACTAACTCTTGCAGGCAGGAGTAAAGAAACTAATGGAAAATGTGGAGATTTAGTGCTTTCGCCTGTCCTGCTTATGCCCTGTTCATACCAATGGGACTGTATGGGACGTAAATGTCCACAGCACTTTTGCTGCTATATAAAAACTAAATTTGGGGAACTTTTAGTGTTTGTGTTATGCACAGTGAACCTCTGGGAAAGCTTCAACCTTTGACCTCTGTAGTGGGTTATGACAGGGAAGAATCGTAAGAGCTGGATTTAGACCCATCTGTGGAAAGCTGGTTAAAAATATTCAACTACCATATTCTTCCTTCTCCCCCCTCTCAGTAAAGGTCCTCTTAAAATACATTCTCTGTGACTTCATTTTTATCGTTACTTTGGGAGCCCTGTAGCCAAGCCTGCTTGTAAGGAAGTGATTAAATTATATTCATGTTTGTGCTTTGAAATTGCCTTGGTGGTAGTCCAAGAAGTATTCTTCTTGCTCTTCCAAATTTCCATGCGCTTTAATATTAATCTATTTTCATCAGTGACCTGCCCCAGCAGTAAAATTTGTTTGTAACTGGTCATGTAATGATTGCTAAAGGGACATAAAAACTAAACTAAATTTATCTTGGGCTTTTAAAAAAACTTATATTCTAAGAAAAATAAAATTTTTAGTAGAAAATGAAATGGCATTTGACAGTATCTGTGGGTAATTTGTCACAAAACTGAATAGTCATTAAAGTAATTATGGTAGCAGAACTCTTTCATTTTGCTTTTACAAAGTGGAATATTTTTTCTTTGAAATACTTTCTCACTAGCTTTTAATTTTGCATTATATGTTAATAAATGTTTATGCTTGGGTTGCGGTGGCAATTTCAGACTGAACAACCAGTAATGACATTATTTGTTGCCTTTGAGAAAGAACCCTTTTATGTGGTCTGTATATCACAAATTAAAACTATCCCAAATATCTAGAACTAAAGAATTATCATTTTTTTTAGTGATAGCACAGGCAGTCTTCAAAGCAAGCCAGAACATCTGTCTGTCGGTTAAGACTTTGAAATTCTGTTTTGTGGATATGGCTTTTTTGTTAAGTAAAGGTGAAAGGATATTTCATGCAAGAGCAGAAGTGACTTTATTACTTAGGAGAATGGCTATTACTAATGACTATTAGTTGCACTTTTAGAGCAGTCGATAATATTTTGGTGCTTGCAAAATTGTTTGTAATCGAAGCCATTATACTATCACTTAAATGGAAAGGCCACCGTTTGCCCAGAACAGCTGTGTAGTTACATTAGCTTCTATAAATAAGTTTATTATTTTAGATGAAAGTTATAAAGCAATCTGTTTCCTCTACTGAAGTAAGTAGAATATCTGAAAACATGCCTTAAAAAAAAGGATGAAGAGGAGCATTAGAATAACATAACATCTTCCAAGGGTTCTTTATGCATATTTAATATTTTAATCAAACACCACTTCTCTGTGGTTTTGTGGTCTTAAGAAAACTGGAAGGAAGGAAAGCACTATTTCACTGTTCAGCTGACTGAAATGTAGTAATTTCCATGTTTAAAATATTGATTCTCCCCAATTACCCAGAGATGTTTTTGGAGGCAGATAGGACTGAATGGGGAAAATAGATGAAATATAAATATACGAATACTCCCATTAACTGCGTGGAGAAAATAAAAGCATTAGCATGCGCTCTGTTCTCCTTTAGAAACACATCTTGGTTAGATACAGAGGTTTCAGTACCATGTATGCTGAAAATGTGGCCTGAGAGCTTTAATTTACCTTCGTCTGTCAATGTTAATGGACAGAGCAAGTGCTGGAGCTGCTGTAAAACAAATCTGTTTTCCTTTAGTTTGCTGTGCCAGATAATGAAATAAAAGCTAAATTATCACTGATAAAAGTAATTTGCGGAAAAAGCAATGATGAAAATATAACAGCAGAGCTTGCCATTAGCAGTTTAAATGGATAATGTTTGTAACCTACTTCTGTCCTCTGTTTTTTATTGTCTTCTCCCTTCCCCATGCTAGCAAGGGCCTTTTCAGGAGAGGCTTAGAGCAGCAAAATTATGGGTATGCTAAATCTCAGCAGGGGTAACTTTCTGAGGGATAACTACTATTTATTTTTTTTCCCTCCTTTTTCTGTACTACAGTATTGCCAAGTCAAAGCGTGTACATAGTTTGAAGTGCGGTTATCAGTAGAATTTTATCCATTCTAGCTTAAGGAATGTATCTCCTAATGATAAAAACTGAGATCTCATTGCAGCGCTGGTAACTCCTGTAAACTTATCATGAGTTATACAATATTTACTGTGAAAGCCTTAGTTCTTGGAGTCATGTATTTAGGTGAGACTTCTACATTCCTTTCTGTCTGTCTTCTGTACGTCTGTATTTTTTAAATTTCTTTTGTTTATTTCTTGATTGTTAAGATAGAGAAGTTTGAAGTTATGTCCCAATTGTTCACAAAAACTCAGAAATAGGAAGGCATAGACTTCTGAGCCCCGTGCATTTGCGTGTGTGCACAATGATTCTGAATGTGTGCATGTATAAATGTACACACGCATACACAAACATTTAAATCTTATAATTTCCCTGTAAACCAGCCTTATCTCTCTTGAAATTGAGTCATCATTTTTTAAATGCTTGGAATTCAGATTACTTTTCTGACGAGAAGCCAGCGTCCAGAGTAAAACATTAGCCATAGGGTACTTAGAGGATGACCGGTTTCTTGTAGGAGCTGGACTTGCGGATTGGTACCTTTTGTAGTTCGTAAAAGTATATGGTTAAAGACATGCAGTTGTGAACGACTAAATAGGGAACAACTGCTAAACTCTAGCTGCAGGACCTAGAAGTAGTTAGTCTATGTTTGCAGCCTGGACGCTGCTGTGCAGCGCTTGCCAGTTTGCAAATGTCAAGGACAGTCACCCTCTCGCATTCCGAAACGGTTTGCGTCCGACCATCCTTCAAAAACCCTGCCCTTTCTCCGGCCATCGCTGCCAGCTGCTGTTTTGCTGTGCGGCTGCAGTGGCTGTAATCTTTGGGAAGGCCAGGTCCGAGCAGTCCGGGATGGCACGTAAACTCCCCCTCCTTGCCCCAAAACCTAAGGGAAGGGCACCTTGAAAGCCGGGGAAACTCTTTGCATGAGTGTGGCTGTGCAGAGTATCGGCCAGAGCACGCAGCCGTGCTGCTGCTGGTCCTCCTTCAGCAATTTCTTACAGGCACAGGCTTGTATGAGGTGCAAAGCTGCCGTTGTTTTAATATTTTATTGTGCGTTAATATCTTGATTTTTATGTGTAATGTAGGAGAAAATATTACACGTACGAACTTTCTAAAGTACTTTTATTTGACAAAACCCTTTTGTGTTAATCTTGTGACATAGGTCTGTATTGAAGTGCTTTACTATTGTGGCTGAATATTGTTGCTATAAAAATATAATGTTATAATACTTTGAGCTTTGCTTCTGTATTATGTTCATTCTGTGTGTCATGCTTTATTGCCTCGTCAGCTTCAAAGTGTTTAGAAAAAAAAAGTGTGCTATTAAAAATGTGTTTATAGCAGAACAGATAATTGCGTTCTTATTTTGCAATACTGTTCGAATAGGTGAAAGTTGCCTTCAAAGATGCATTTAGTGGCATAATAATTATACATCAATATAATGGTGTAATAATAATGCCATATTGGAAGAAAACCTAAATTTTAGTTTGCTGATATAAACCCAAATTTATGGCAATAACCTGAAACCATGGTGGCAGAGGTCTGCTTGCCGGTGTGCAGTAGCAGCTGTACTCTGGCTTTTAGCAGGCAGGCAGGATGTGATGCACAAACTGATTATTTTCATGGCATGTTAAACACAACTTCAGTGCAGTAAAACTTTGATGAGTAACATGAAAGCTATATCACCATAGCTGGATAGCAAAGCAGTCTGATATGTTGGTACCGTGTTTACATACTGGTTAACAAAAACGTCAGACGAACACAATGAAGTCGCAAAACTGATGCTCATTTAGAGACAAAGGCCAGGGTGTGAACTCCAACCTATGAGCAGACATAGGAGCAGCTCTGCTGTATATATTTGTCATCTGGTAGGTATGAATGGATGTTTGACAAAACAGTTTCCTTGCAGAAAATGGTCCCCTACTGCCTGATGACAGAGTAAAATAGAGGGGTAGACCACAAACCTTCTGAAAACAGCAGCATGAAACATTGAGAGCTTTAAGAAAATGGTGTCTCTGTTGAAACCTCAATGTAAAATACATAGAGATGCACTCTACCGCAGAATTAAACCCTGAGAATGGCTAGTCACAGACTAAGCTCTTGTTCGAACTTCCCATTCGCCTTCAGGAAGGAGGCTGCAAGCGCTCAACACCTCCTGGCCGGCGATGTGAGTGTTGGAAGCAAGCTAGAAAATTAGCCGGTTTAGGTAGTTTAGGTGAGCAGTCAGATGTGATGTGATGTAAGACCTGAGCTGTTTGGACAGGCAGCTGTGAAAAGAAGTTTATTCTGGCCGACAGTGGAAAAGGCTTTTCAGTAGCTGAAATGGTCTCTGCTTCAAGGGAGAGCTGTCCTCGTTAGGAGAGCTGGGAGTGATCTTGAATGTGCAAGTGTTAGCATGGGGCTCACTGAGCAAATAGTCATGGGAGCTTAGCATGGGTGAGGATGGTGCAAGGTGGTGGGCAGCAGCATGGGGAAAAATAGTTGAGCAAACAGAAAATAGACCCTGATGTAAGGTTTATTCTAGGTTTTGGGTTGGTTTTTTTTTTTGAGGACTGAGTTGTATCTGCACAGCTGTAGTCATATATGTTTATATGAAGGTACTGCTTAATAGAAGGTGTATTTTTATCCTTTCTATAAAGTTTTTATGCAGTAACCTTTCTTTATAGTATCCTTGTGAGTCTGAGAAGTCGCTGCTTCCTTAAGACCATTTCCGATCTACTAGGTCTTGATACATCAGGCTGATGGGCAGGCTGGACCCTTCTGTTCTTAGAAGTGTTTTTCATGCAGTTAAACAGAATTAATCTTTGTCCTTCTGACTGTTCTCAAAGCTTGGTTAATTAAGATGATCAGTGCTTGCATAACTGGGACTTAACAGAGTCCAGATCTTCCTGTATTTCAGCCACACTTGCACCTTTTACCCTGTGTGAAGCAAGCAAGAAAAGTTCTCCACTTCTCTCTTTATCTAATTCTAGGTCTGAACTTGGAAATATTTTCCATGCTCTTGAAGTCTTTCTACACCCGTGGGATTTTTTTTTTTTTGGTTGTCTGCTTTCCCTTTCCTCTCCCTAAATCTGCTGACGGCACTCCCAAATCTTTCTCCCGTTTTCTGAATTGTGTTATCTACTTCCTCCAGAGATGGTTTGATAAAAATCTGGTTTCCAGTTCTTCCATGCTTCAGGCCTCTGTGTGGTAGAGAACATTATTTAATGAAGCTCTGTTAGTGGCCCTTCTTGCTTTCCTTAAAGTGGTATCCATTTCAAATGCTCCTCAGTAATTTTATTATTTTTTCTATAACAAAACAGAATTGTATTGAGACATTGGGAGTTCTGTATCATAGACTAGCTTGACATTCATTCCTTCTAGGACTATGGAATTATGTGAAACTTTCATTGTTTTTTTGTAACAGACTTGTAGAAAGAGTTACTTTTTCCATGTAGATGCCTTGTTCTGTTTAAGCTTCCCCCAAAACTGTTGTTTGTACCTACTTTCTTTTTTAAATCTTTATTCTTCTCTCTTGGTAACGAGGTAACAGAGCTGATGTGGAAATTTGGCTGTTCCCTCCCATGCCAATCAGTCACTGCCTGCTAGTAGCTGGTCTGGTGTAAGGAGTGTGACATGGCCCAGAAGAATCTTAGAGCAAAGTATTTCCTGTTTATTGGCACTGACACAAGACAAGAAAACACAAAATAAAACTTACTTTGAAGAGCTGTGTTCTGATCCCCCATCCATGCAAGTCAGGATAACTCCATCTAAGTTAAGGTCATGAGGTGAGAATTAGTCCCAGGAACAGGTGTGATGTGACGCCCCCGAGGAGGACTTGGGGACAGGAGACTTTGCACTGTAGTGTTGCAGACTAGTCCTTCATCCTCGACTCTGTTATGTCCCCACTGTGTCCTCTTCCTTTGTACTGCAAGTACAGGGTTTCTCTCCATTTCTCTTGTTTGGGTCCCAAGCATATTGAATAGATGCTATATTCTTCCTGCAGGTTTGGTGTGGATTCTAATCAAACCCCATACATCATTTGAGTAAAACATGCACGTTGAGGGCTTTTTGAATTGCTGTAATGTAACAACTGGGCAGAATGAAGGACAAAAATCAATGAAATATTCAGTCCCATTAAAGACATGAAAAACACAGCCTAATTTTCTGCATGTGTACTAAACTAGTCATCTGCCTTACCCACGTCAGTAATTTTGCATGGGTTACAAGCAGAGTTTTCAGATTATTATTGAGATTATCACATTGTTCAGATGGAGTTTCAGATGGTTTTTGCTGTCCTTTACGTGCTTAGGTTCCCTGTGCGTATGGACGAGCGTCAGTACTGAATCCCTGCTCTGAGTTGGAGTCTGATGGGTCAGGCATGGGACATCCCACTCCCTACATCAAGGATGTTGTTCCCAGTCGTTTTGTTGCCATTTTGGTTTTAATGCTAAAATGTGGAAGTGAGGAGCTTAACCTTTCAAGGTGATAATTTCAATAGCTTCAGCTCCCAAAAACATGTGAAAGACATGTTTTAAGACTGGCTTTGCAACGCTGTTTTGAGTCAACCCTAAATCGGAGGGTATGGTCCATGGCATTCAGTCCTTCCCATGGAACCACTGGAGAGAGGTCACACAGCAGCAGGCTTTGCAGCCGCTGCCCGTAGCCACCCTTTGATTTTTACTGTCCAGAGCAACTCATCTGTAGAAATGTTCATGCCCAGCAAAGTTGTGTGATGGTGAGCACTAGTGAGCTGTGTAATTCTGAAGGCACCTAATTAACGACTTGCTGTGGCTGGTACATACCTAAGAAGAATAAATAGCATTTGCCAGAGTAGACACCAACGCTGTATTTTCTGTGAACTGGGAATGGGGATTGGGGGTGTTTGGGGCATGGAGGTATTTCTCCCCAAACCTCATAGCTTCTCTTGCTTGTTTCTGTCTGTCTTCTCCTCTCTGGCCAGACTCCAGTTTGTAATTCTGCATTCTTTCCTGCTCAGCCTGAAGTTTTGTCACGTTAAATGTTTGTTTTGAATTTGCACCTTGTTTCTGCCCAAAACATACCGGTGATGCGAGACCTATTGGGTAGGAGGTTTTTTAGAATATAAAAGAGAGACTGAAAGTCAAGTGGTATTGGTTTGGCACACCTATGTGCCCAAAATAACTTCAGACCTATAAAAATAGGCAGTAGGAAATTAATTCTTATGGAGGGAAAATAAAATCTGTGCAAATATTTGGACAGTGAACGTGACTGACCAGTAGAGCAACCTGCTAAATGTTACAGTGGGTTGGTTCTCCATCCCTGAAAGTTGCTTAAATTGTCTGGATCATTCTTTTAAATAAACGCTCAGATTCAAATTGTATTCATTCAAGTGAATCCTACAACCTCTGATCTACAGGTTAGACAAGTTGTTGGCATTCTTCTTCCTTTCTGGGTTGATGAGATTTGACACTGTCGTTCATCCTTCTCCCAGAGTTGTTAGTAAGCCAGAGCTTTGGGGAAACATGTCTTCATTCAGGATTTTAACAAAACATGCTATAATCATAGCGAATAAGATCCCTGCATCTGCAGACACACAGGCCTACGCCCCACCTTCACTCTGATTTGAAGCTTAATTGAAAATACAGCAGATCAGTGAACTTTCCTATTTCTTGTCACACTGTGGGTTGATTTTACTTACCATGCTTTTAGAAGGGTTTTACCCAGCTTTTGTTGGTTAAAGCCAAACAACCTCTTCTCAGCTCTGGTAAACATTTATTGGTCGATAATAAAGTTTTATTTAGTATTATTCGGGAAAATTGCTTATTTGATTCTTAGTCAATGATCTGAGATATTGGGTCCCTGGATCCCTATAAGTGGAGAAACTGGTTGAAATGTTTACCCATGTGGGTTTGTTCTTGCTGATGACAGTTTTTCTTTTACAATCCTTGAAGACGTTTTCCAATGTTTTTAAGTTTTCTTCAAAAGCCAAGTGGGAGGGTCAACAGAAATTGGTGGAAGTCCATTACCTGTATGAGGAAATTATAATAAGAATGGGGGGGAAAGTTGATATTAATGATTGTTACATACAATTGTTTTGTACACATTTTTTTTACAAATCAGGAATAAAATTACTAGGATGTACATGAAGCATATTCCTCTAAGGTTTGTTATTTTATAAACATACCATTGACAAAAAACTATGCTAAATCAAGTGTAAATCATATTTGTACAACTTGGATTGACTCCATTAGGCGAGCTATGCCTTGCTCTTTAATTGTTACTGTTGTTTTCCATACGCATTGCATTATAAAGGTTTCTTAGTCTTAAATGCATTTCACAGTAGCATATGCTGTTCCAGTAAGAGTTAACTATTTGTTCGTATTCTGTATGAAAGGACTTTTTCTTTTATTTTTTTTTTTCTATATCCCCTATGAAGGGCTAAAAATCTTTTAGAAGAAGTACTCTTGGCCATAGCAGCATGTTTTTTAGAAATGTAATCAACAATTTGAAAGAATACATTGACGTAAGAAGCAATGTTACCTTTTGGATTCGGCTTGTATCAACAAGGGTACGTGGTGCTCTCCCCGTGCCTGCCTCATCCCTCTTTTGTACTAGGGTTTGGAGTAGGGTTGTGGTACTGATTGTTTCTCAGCGTACCTCATCTTTGGCCTCTGTACCATCCCAGTCGTGTTTTCTGGTGACAAAATCATCAGTTTTGGCAGAGAGTGCAGCTTCTTTTCTTTTTTTTCCTTCTTTTTTTCCTTTCTGCTTCTCCTGAGGAAACATTCATTTTTGCAACAATCACACAGTTCAGTTATTTAATTTAGGAAATGAGAAGAAGAATAAAAACTACCTTTTTCAAGACCTGTAAGGAGGCACAAGATATGTTTACAAGACAGTGCTGGTAGTTATTGAGACTCTTGGCTCAAAATGGATGAGAGCACCCTCGCCCCTGCCGTGGGAAGTACCATCTGTTTCGTGTAGCTCTTGTGACCCCCTGTGCATGTACTGATACAGTTGCACGCATTTCAGCATGCGTATCTTAGGCTTTCTTGACAGAAATTTGGCTGCTATACAGGTAGAGTCAAAATAGTGAAATATTGATGAACCACACCCTGACAGATGCCAAGTTCTGATAGATCTCAAAGACCTGCCTGGTTGTGATGTGTTTCTTGTTAAGTAAGCTAACAATTGTGAACTATATCAAATTAAACAAAAAAGTCTAGTTTCTTTTCTGGAAGCACTGAGTTTTATCTACCTACCTTTGTCATAAACAGAATTTACTATAGTTCTCAGACTCCCACATCCTGTCCTCTTGTGGTGATGGGACTGTGATGGAGATGAGAATCAGGCCCAATATGTTTGCTTAACTTTAAGGAGAATAAAAGTTCAGGCAGGAATAATGCAAAATACTGGTATGTTAATTCATAGTTCTGAAGTAAAAACCAGAAAACACAAAGAAATGTGGCCTTGTGAATTTATTTGTATACACAGTGAATGCTTCCTAGCTTTGCTGCTTCCCGCTTGTCATCATCTTTTATTTTTGCCTACAGTAACCATCCTTTGATTGTAGAGACATAGAAGTTTGAGTTAGTAGGTAGTAGCAGGGAAGGAAATGATAATGCAAGAAACAGCAAAAGAGAAAGACGGCATCCAGTTACTCACTTTGTATCACAACACAGACTGCCCTTATATCGGTTCCCTTTGAAAGTTTGTGTTTAGTGAGTAATTATTCAGGATGATGCATCAGAAGAGCTAGCTGCCATTTCCTAACAGAACTGAACCTTAATTTTTAAAATATTTGAAATGCTGCAGTTGAGTGTGGGAAGGCCACGATTGTTTCCTCCTTGAGTCACCAGCATTTCGATGCCCCTTTGGCTTCTGCCGCAGCAGTGGGTGCCGAGAGGCAGGTCAGCAGCGAGAGGGCTCCTCGGGGCTCTGCCAGCAGCTGAAGGGGTGTGCTGCGAGGTGGACGGAGAAGGCACTGGTGCCCCCAGGTAATATCACTCCAGCCTCTGGGTTTAGCTGTAAATAGAGAGGAATTGCTTAACTTTGCTGAAGTGACTGCTGGTTTTCTGGCCAGGCAGCTGAAGTAACCCGACCCTTCTGTTCAATCCTTTTCCCTCGTAGGAAGAGGAGAACACAGTTTATGCCAGCTCAAGCTACTAATCTTTAATTTTTATCATCTTAAACTAGTGATAGATTTAAATACTAATGAGAGATCAAAATGACATCATGCAAATTTATCAGTGTTTCAGTTTACCCGATGACTTAATTAAGAGGAGATGGACAATTAAAGAGCTACTGTATAAAATAACAGCGCCCCTGAAAAGAAAGTGGGAACTAAGAACGAGCTGTGTCCCAGGATGTTTGTACAGACAAAACTCACACCCCAGAGGGCAAAAAATGTGGCCTGGCTCTCAGGATCTGCACTTGATCGTTGTTGCAGGAAGTGGAGGAAACTGTGTTACATGGAATGATCAAAATTTAGAACGTCTGTATTGTTACTTTCAAGAATTATTATTCCCTGCTTGCCAAAGAAATGGTTGTTTAATCTGTCTTTCTGGACATCCATCTTCCTACTGTGAATGGCTACAAGTCACCAAGAGACAGAGAGGGAGGAGAAACCATTAACTTCCATCATAACCGAGCGCACATTAACATGATTATGGTCCAAAAAGTAAAGAAGGGCTGGCATTATTTCATAAAGATTTTAGTGCAAGAGCTGTTTTCTTAACTTTATTATTAGAAGATTTGACGCTTTGGAAGGACAAGGCATGGCTTATTAGCAGGCAATGGCACGAAGTAATTTTAATGATCTTTTTGGGTGTTCTCTAAAGGAGAGAAAGTATTTTCATTTCTATTTGGTGTGTGCCACCACTGCAGTCTTCGGAGCATCCAACACAGACCCTGTGCTTCAAATGAAGTGGTTGAATTTCCTCTGTAGATGCTCTGCTGTCTTTATATACTGAACTTGAGAGTAAGGGTGCTGTAGAGGGCATCATCACAGAGCAGCCCAAAGCCTTAGGATAGGAGGAGGTCTTTTTGTGTTCCCAAGGCTGAGGGGTTCACCTGCTTGATCTTTGCTCCATTGGTAACCTTGCTGACTGTGATGGAGACAAGCCTTTGTAAGAGCGTGGCCTCCATGCTTTCAAAGACTGGCCTCCAGTCTTCGGCTGTCTGCTGATTTCAGAGACCCATTTCATTATGGATTGGCTTTACTGCTCCTTTTCTGTCTTGCAGCTGTGTTGTTTTTTTTTTTATTATTATTAATTCTAACTACAGTTTTAGTTGGTAGAATTAGCAAAAAAGAAAAATCACAGCTGAAATGCATTGTGGAAGGCTGTTCACTTATATAGCCATTATTTTAATCGTGGCAATATATTTAGTTTACGATCCCTATAAATGCTTACTATTATTTATTTACCAGCTGATACAGTTTTAAATTTTGATTACTTTACTCTGGAAATAAAGATGTCTAATTGAGAGCCTGGAGGCGCGTGAGAGAAGAAAGATGGTGGGAAAGGTGGATGCTTGCAGACCTCTTGCATGGCTCCATTTGGTGAAGATTTCTGTGTCTTTATGGCTTGCTGATCTCTTTTTCAGGGGTTGGAGAACCTACAACATCTTGAAGGGTGGGCTGTTTATTTTCCCTGTGTTGTTTTTATGTACTGAAATACTGTAGTGAAAATAGCTGGGTGGGGTGTAATGAATGTTTTCAAAGACCTTGCTTTGAAAGAGGCTTTTTTCCAGCCCTTGGTGGTCACCACCCATTTTCCTGTGCTGTGCGCACCTCTCTCATTGTTCCTACCCACAAAGGCCCCTTGTGTGAACCTGTCAGCAAATGTGCCAGTGCGATGATATAAAATGTTGTGGGGATATTGGTCCGAGCCTGCTGAAGCGCCAGGTTTTTCACCCGCAGACATCGGTGGGTATTGCCCAAGGCATAACACAGCGCTAGATCGTAAAACTTGGGATTTGTCAATAATTTTTGGTGTGACTCTCTCAACTGTTTACGGTTGAGTGGGTTTGAGGCTGAAGCGTAGGTACCCATACCGCTGATAGTAAAGTCATGTGATGGCAATGTTTGTCCTTTAGGCTTGAAATAAAGCTTAATTGAAAAAATTGTCCTCATTTACCTGCAGTTGCGCCATCTTCATAAATAATGCTGGTTGTGGTTTACTATGGGCTGGGATGTGGTCAGTACCTCATCTGAAACATGAAGCTTGAGTTTAACTTCTGAGGGCCGCGAATTGCACTTCGTTCACCTTTAGCTTTAACCCACTGGTGAAGAGATAAAGCACATCCTTTGGTATGTGTTTTTTAGAGTAGGTAAATAGTTGGGTTATCTGAAAACAGATCTTAGCAATACCTGCTGAAGCTTCTGAGCAACAATATGTATGGACCTCTAGATTAGCTGTCAAAATTGACTGATTACTACAAGTAATGCCACAAGATAAGGATCTGTAATGTCTCAAACACGAATCGTTGATAGAGATCTCAGGTTGTGCATTGTCATAACCTTATCCCCGCTGCTACAGTGCAATTCCAGCTCTAGCTGTGCTGCAGGGACTCTTGAATATGTTAAGTAGAAACTAGGGAGAAAAGCAGAGCGGTACATCTATCACCCAGAAAAAATTTGCTGATTTGAAAGCAAGTTCAGTTTTGGCCAACGTTAAAACAGTCCTTTCTGTAACATTGTTTAGTGGGTTTGGTGGTGGGCTTACTTAGTCTGCAGGTTATGTCTGAAGCTTGCCATATCTTGGCTGGTATCAGAGTTGATTGCCACAGGCAAGGAATCCATGATCTCGTATCTTGATGGAGCAGTACAGTGCAAAACCAGTCTCGGGACGGAAGACTAGGTTTAAATGACTTTGCGCTCCTCTGAGATTTAACCGTGTGCTGGGCTCCAAATTCCCTTATGATTTGAGAATTTCCTTATTATTTGAGAAGACAGAGGAGGTGTTTCACTGATCTAAGTTTGGGCTGCAGCAGCTTTACAAGGGTAATGCAGAGCTGTCCTGACCCTTTTTGTAACTGGCACTGGGGCTTGCTGAGTGTGCACTGACTTGGAGGAGGAAAGAGCTCTGCCTGAAAACTAAGCCACAAGAGTCTCTCTGCCATCTAGCCCTAATGCAGGGAATAGGTTGAAAAGGCAAAAGGGCAATACCTCTATCTGCTCTGACTGCTGATCAAAAAGCAGCCTGGCGTCTTCTCTGCATAGCATGGGCCTCGTGCGGTTCCTGTACCTTGCCCCAGCATCAACATGTTTGGCACATCCTCCGAGGTACCATGCTTATGCTGGTGTGGCAGCCACAGGACAGGCTGCACTCACAGCGCTGTAAAATAATCCAGGGCCAAATTAATGGCTGCTGAAATCCCAATACTTATCTTTCTGGTTCAAGGTACTCGTAAAACTAGAGGAAAAAATGGTAGAACATAAATCCTGTAGATGTTTTGCTTACTGTGATTAAATTTATCAGACTCTGGTGACATACTGTGAACCTAAATGCTTTAAAAAAATATAAGTGTTCGTGCAGCCTCAGCAAGGTTTTCAACATTGAACTCATGAAAATAAACAAAATACAAATCCAGAACAGCTTAATTATTAAGACTAAAGGTACCATCAGAGCTTCAGACATTGGAGAACCTAGCCTTACATGTGGTTTTACAGTTCATATGGAATTTATCCTGTCTGAAGAGCAGATGTGTTCCCTATTCAAGATGACATATTCCTGGCTGTGTTACTGTCAGCTGTGGTGGCCCAAGGGTGACATGGACTTAGTGAATCGTAAATATGCTCAAAGACACTGAAAATTTGGTATTCACGTAGACGTCATCTTTGGAGACTCTAATCGTGCTAGCCCAAGTCCCCTATCATTGCACCAAGCACCCTTTGACAAGGCCTAATGAGAATGGAAATGAGTTCCTCCCTCTTAACAGGAATTCTTCCCTTGTCGGTCCCTGAGACACTCGTATTTCTTATTTTCCGGACTCTCGTCTAGCCTTTGGTTTTAAACTTGGAGTAAAGAATTGCATCACATACTGATATGGCAGTAGGTGCCAAGCTTTACTGAACTAGCAGTGATTTGTTGTTTAGTGGGTATGTACAGAAACACAAGAAATCCCTCAATCAAACCAAGGAGTCGGTGGCGAGTTACTGTAAGTTAGGGCAGCTTTAAAGGAAGGGTGGAAGGTATTTCATTTCCTTATTTTTAGAATAGCCTTTTCTGTTAGTAACTTTTCTTGTTACCTTCGAACTCTCATTTCCTCTATTAATGAATTCCCCTTTCTGGTGTCGTTTGTTTTGTCTGTGTACTGGGTACTATATCCCAATGTGCAGCAACGCTGCTCTAGCACTTGCCCACCATGAGCAGTCCACATATTTTCAAGCCATTTTTTTCTTCTACTCTGTCCATGAATAACTCTGCATCCTTCCACTTCCTATTACTCTTGCTGGTGTGCTGGACCTGGGCATCTGGTGTCTTCTCAGACTTTGGAAATAATTATTTTCACTGGAAAGAGGTATAAGGAGGGATCTGTATGACACTGTGTATGGGTTTCATTCACAGCTTTCATAGTCTGGCCCCAGTTCCTGGTGAGCGAGTAAATTGCTGTTTGTAGCACTTTTTATTTACTGATGGTCACTTTTATTACTTTAATGGAGGGGGCTTTCAAAAGCACAGCATGCCATCCAGAATAAACTGCTTCTCAGGCAGAATGGTTACAAATACTTTTTAAAGGAATTTTAAGGCTAAGTAAGCATGACTGCTGGCTGTTTGGTGTCTGCGCAAGCACACCTCTGGGGCCCTCAAGCAGTATGGTTCTGAGACAGCTATGGGTGCCTCACAGTCAGTGAAACTCCTTTTCAGATATTGTCCTGGTTCAAATCATCTAGGGATTTGCCAAGCAGAAGGTAAAGCAAAATATAAACATACAGCAAAAAGTAGATTTGCTAGTTTGAAATAAATCTTTGTTATCATCTAAGATAGTACTGCCTATTAAAATATTTTAATTGGAAAATGTTTTTATGCTAAGCATCTGATTTTTTTTTTTATTTATCTATACTGTAAAATATTTTCATATCTATGCATCTTTAGAATGTATTTTTCTTGTTCTGCAAGTTAACATGTGAAGCTTTAACTCTAAAACACTTGAAATGAGCATTTACTATAGAAATTTCATGTGACAGCTTAATTAACTGTGGATTCTTGACCTTTAAAGTGCTGGAGCTAGAAGCATTTAATAACCAGTCATTGGATATAAAGTGATATGCTTGTTGTTTTACTAGCTTGCATACATGGCAGTTTGAAGCAAAGTCCAAGGGTCACCAAAATCTTGAAGTAAACTCAAGCGAGTCAATCTGAACTATGTATTTCAGAGCGTTGCACGAATGTGACACACAGCATGTATGTACGAGTGAAGGCTACCAGGTTACATGCAAGATACTTTTATGCAAGGTGCGGATTACGATTTCTCTAAAAGCTTCTGTGATGTGGACCTGCAAGGTGGGAGCGTAGTTCAGTGCAATTACTGTGCTGTCTTAGACAAGCAAGTGTGTGTGTGCACAACCAAAGTATCGACCCACATGGACTTCTTGTGAGCAGCGAAGCCCTGAGCAGAAGATTGCTATCTTGGCAAGTCCCCTCTGCCAGCTGAAAGGAGGCCACCGATGTCCTTGACAGAAGGGAGGATCGCTGAAGCTGACCGCCTGGCACCATCATCAGCAGAGTGGGTACCAAAGGCTTTGAGGGGGTAACTACATGCCAGAAGGGCCAGGGAGATGTATGGGTGGAGGTGGTGGGCAGGGATTACTGGTCGAGATGAAGTAGTGGTAGGACTGAGACTGCAGAAGAGGGAGAATGGTCACAGTCAATAGAAACGGTACCGACGTGTCAGGTCAGTCCCTCTCTGCTGAGCTGAGGAGGGTTGCGTGGGTGCCTAACCCACCCTTCAGCCCAGCGAGTGACTCCACGCGCCTGCGCGTAAGCTCCCGTGTCGGGGCTGGCCTGTTTGCCCCAGTGTTTGTGGGGCTGATCCCTGCTGTGCCTGGGATGCCAGTACCTCTGTGGGTGCCCGGGCAGGGCAGCAGCAGCAGGGCAGCCCCCGCCCCGGGCTGGCTGCCCCAGCATTTCTCCCAGCTGCCAGAGTCCGGAGCTGCTGCAGCGGTGGGCACCGGGAAGACGGTCCTTAAGCCGACGTGATAGTTCTGCAAGGTTATTTAAGCTGGAACGGTTACGTAGGGCTTCAGGTTTTGCCAATAAGGCGCCATGCCTGGAGAGTCCAGTCCCACAGTGAGAGAGGCTTTGGAAAGCCAGATTGTGATCTTCACCCCGGGTGTGCAAGACCTTCGTCTGCAGGCATTCCCGCCGATTTCACCGCAGCTGTGTCGCAAGGGGCTGTCAGAGATGAGCCAAGGGGATAGGAATCTGGCTCCCGGGACCCGTGCAGGGCATTCCTACACCCCTTCAGATGCTTCTGGGTGGTGGGATCGTGTGCTGTTCCTGCGCGTGGGTGTACCCTTGTTGTTTGGGTTATTGGGGGAAGCACGGAGAACTTTCGCTCCTGAAAATTCGGGAGCTTCACCTGAGAGGGCAAATACTTGCTAGTTGTTTGTCATCTTTGCTCACACGCGCCGGCCCGTAAATTCTATTTTCAGAGTGCAAATTAAACACGCCAGGAGGGAGTGGGAAATCGTGTAAACAGCCATCCTGGGGGTACAGTACCGTGCTTGTGTCCTGTGGCGGGGAGCTGCCTGTGCCGCCTTAACTCTTCCGTTACCTATGGCTTGCGTGTGCGTACGCGCTGCGACCCCGGAGCATCCTCCAGCAGCCCTGGGAGAGCCCTTGCTGGGAAGCGGCGCCGTCCTTTCCCTTCTACTCAAGCCTCCTGAGCACCCTCTGGGTAGCAGAGCCCTGGGTGGAATCCCCGGGCCCATTCCTGAGCTTGGCCACCCTATTTGCAGCAGAGGTGTGCGCGTTTCCGTTCCTTTCTTGTCGTTTGATCGGGAACGGTCATGCTGCGATTGCAACGCGAGGGGGGTGCGTGGCCGAGCGGGGCGTTATCCTGCCGGATCCCGGGACTCCTGAAGGAACGAGCGCCGGGGAGCTCCCGGGAGGCTCCCCTGCAGCACCTCGGGCCTTTCCGCTCTGCACGGTGGGTTGATTTGTGGTGGCTTCCTCCCCTCTCTCCCCTCTGCGTTTTTAAAAATCTGACATGGGTTTGGGCCAGCGAGGTTTCTGCTTCTGCTTGCGTCGCTTTCTCCAAGCAGTGACGCACAAGCGTGCTCTTTTTTTGCCACATAAGTGGGTGGTTTATGTGCTGGGAGGGAATGATTCATAAATTAGTTAGAGCCTGGGCCTTTTCTCCATTGCCCTTATGATGTGTGAAGAGGGTTTGGTGTCGGCCTTTCTTCCTGGCCTTCAAACGGGCAGGTTGCTGCGTACTTACGTTTTCACTCTCCAGCTGTGGGCAGTCCAGCCTCGCCCGGGGTGAAGCGCTAAGCCCGTGCATAAAATGGGGGTAGCTGCAGAGAGAGTTAATGGTCCGCCACCTGCAAACGAAGACCATGAAAATACCGCTTTTTGCAGAATTCTGTCTCTCGACTGCAATTTTCGGAGGCTTTTGCAGCCAGGAGAGTCGGCGCGGAATGGCCGTCTTTGGCAGGGGTGTCCCTGGGAGGGACAGCAAGCAAGCGTAGATGTCGGTCTGCGGCGGTGGGGAAGCCGCGGGGGGCGCGGGGGTGTTTTGGGTCTGGGTGTGCTTGTGCTGGGCTGGCTACAACAGCGACGCGCCCTCAGGGTGTGCTGCGTTAAGGAAGATGGGGAGGAAAATTGAGGTGCAGGAAGTTCCGGGGGGTTGGGGAATGCTTAACAAGCAAATTGTTTGTTTAAGATGATAATGGATGAGCAAGAAAGTCTTTTGAAAGCACCCAGGCAGGCTGATTCCTCCCCTTGTTGTGATGTGAGAAAGCTGTGGTGTGGCGTGTAATGAATGACGACGTCGCTCTGCAGAGAAACCGAGCACAACAGTCAGAAGCAGTGTTGAGGGAAAGCATCTGCAGCACAGAGAAAAAAAAAAAAAAATCATTCTCTGCTCATAGCATTAGTTATTAAAAACCTTGAGCAACCCATGGTTAATGAAACCAGCTTGTCTCATTAGCCACACTTCAAAATTATATTTAGAGGTTAGCAAAAATAAATATTTTTCTTTGTGGCCGGAGTGGCGTCATGAGAGACCCTGTCTTATACAACCCATTTTTACTGCATGAATTGCGACACGGCTTTGGCCTTGGTTCTCCAAAGTTTTGTAGTTAAACAAGGAGGGATTGGATCTTGTTTTGCCCAAGTTGGTTCTAAAGTGAAAATTGTGGGCTTTAGATTTAGAGCAGAGCTTGGAACATTTATGGTTCAAGTTAACATTTTCTAAGCTGCAATTGGAAATTCTCGCAAATACTGCTGCGTAGTTTTTGTTCTGTTTAGTTTTGTTTTGTTCCTACTCTTTTATTTCGCTGGTAGAATTAGAAACTGAGAAGATTTGCTCCCAGTCTGGCATCTTTATAGGCACAGTGTAGGTGTTTTTCTTTAGAGGGCAACACGTACTTCTGTGAAAGAAGCATCGGAATAAGTAGTTCACATGGCTCTCCTGTTCCCAGCACCTGCCCTGGGAGGACACGGGGCATTTTCTGTTGTACCTTCTCAGACAGCTGTACAAAGGGACTTTTTTTTTTATGTGGATGTAGTATGACTCTTACTTGGCAAGGTCAAAAGTAAGGAGTTTGTGTTGCCTCATGAACATCTGATCCTTTAGATTCAAACTTGGGTGGGTTGGTGTTCACTCCAGCACTGCCCCTGAAGTCATTATCTAAGTTGGATCCTGCCCTTATGTACTGAAACATGTGGGTCTCATCCCGTGCATACCTTCTGTAACAAATGCCATGTTTGAAAATATTCACCTTGGGCAAAATAATTGTGAAAGAGGTTTGCTGAGGGCTGATCACATCTTGAGAAGATACCGTAAGCATTTATGAGGCTCCTTGCCCTGTTAGCATACCCACTGGTGAACACCTATGTGATCCCTAAGCGTATGCCCAACTTCATGTGTTTTGCAGCACAAGGGCCCTACTGAGGTGTTGTGAGCACATCTCTCCTTTGGATGACAATGTTGGATGCCCAGCCTTGCCTGGGCCCCAGCAAACACCTTACTGTAACATTACTCTTGGCATTTAACATGCACCCTGGCTATTTTTCCTTCTTTCTAATTTACAAAGCCACCTGCAGTTTTCATGCTAGAAGATTTTGCAGGCAGTCTAGCTCTTCTGGAAATGGTTGTCTTTAGAATACATTACTATGTATTAATACTCTTTTTATATTTTATGCAGTTTTATATGAGACCAGCCATGATTGGAACAGTTTCTACAATTAAGTGATGTGATTAATATTTGTTTTCCTCATCATCTTCACACACGAGAATGTATTTATTGAAATATCCTGTTTTGATAGGATTTTTTTGTTGTTGATCAATTTTGAGTTTGTAGGCTCATTGTTTTATATTGATGTTGGCAAAAGGAGGTTATAAGATGCTTTATTTTGGCCTTGCAAATGGAGAGCTGCCACTTGTGATTCTAGAAATTAATGTGCAGCCACAACAGCAAAAACGGTGGGGCTGATCTTCTCCACACCCTCGTTGTGCTCATTCAGGCTGTGCTGATTGCACTGGTACAGTATTACAGGAGTCTGCCTGAAAAGAAATGTATTGTGTGTCGGTGTGACTAAGGTGCAAAACCTCAACTCGTGCAACTGAAGGAAACATGTAGTATCAGCAGGGCGACATGGGGTTGGCATAGCTGGTGGTTTTGAATGGATTCAGCTTCTGCATGTTCTGAGTAAGAATTGTGCTTTGTAAAAGAACCTTAGAGTTAGTGAAGTTCCCTCTTAAGCTGTCCTATCCCTGATCCATTATAAATATAGCCCTTGTGTTTCTCACATGTTAAATTTAGCTTTATGCCCCTCAGTGGCATAATTTTGCATACTTGCTTCTTAAAATGTCTTCCCCTTTGTTATTTCCTGCTTTTCTGTTTTCTGTGGAGTTTGAAGGAGGCTGGATCTATCTGTCATGTTTACTTAAGAAGGAATCTGTTTTCACAGACAATGGAGAAATGGTGATTTAATTAGAACAGCTTCTACGAAGGAGGGCTTTCTTGCATGTAACAGTATTTTCTTTCCCATTTTGTATCCTTCATGGTCAAGCAAAGGTGGCTTTCCAGAAGTAGCCTTGGGTTAAGAGCTGAAACAGTTGTATATACAAACACAGTTTTATACCCTATTATTACTTTTATTTTAATGGGGAGAACAGGCATTGCAAGTCATATCTACAACACGGCCACATGCCCTGTAATTGTTCCAGACTTAAAGTACATTGTCACCTCATCCCAGAGTATTTTTCAAGTGAATTAGTTTAGATTGAACAAACAAAATTGTTATTTTTAACATTTCCTGAATCTCAGGAATAATAGTTTGCTATTTCATTTCAAATCTGTCACCTAAGGCTGATCATGATCCTGTTACAGCCAACGGAGCTTCATGGGGTCCAAAGGCTGACTTCTGTAGAATTGTAGCCCTTTGCAGTTGTGGCAGTCCTCTCCTAATTCCCATTTTAAAAGGAGCAAATAGATATTAATGTCTGGTCAATTGATTTAAACCAGTTAACAGAATGGATTCATTGCTGAGAAGATTTACCCTTGTGAATCCCTCTTTCAAGTCACGAATTGCATTTCAAGAAATGCTCTTTCCTTTCTCTCCTTTACCTACTAGGAGCAGCTCAGAACGGAGGAAGGAGAAATCAAGAGATGCAGCGAGATGCAGGAGAAGCAAAGAAACCGAAGTTTTCTACGAACTGGCACACGAGCTGCCGCTGCCCCACAACATCAGTTCCCACCTGGACAAGGCATCCATAATGCGCCTGGCAATCAGTTTCCTACGCACTCACAAGCTTCTGTCTTCAGGTAAAATCTGGCTAAAAGAAGTTGTCAGTGCTAGTTGATGGCAACTTGGTAAGATTCTGCATGTTCTTCTTTGAGTACTGGGTCCTAAAGTGAGAACAGGATGCAACTGCTTGTGTCATGAGAATACAACTAGATTTAAACATAGGTTGGTGGGGCTTTTTCCATCAGTATTATGTATATTCTAATTGGGATAGAAAAATCTGAGTGATTCTGATCATATAAGGTCTTCTTTACCAAAATAACAACTGGCGCAGTTTTGTGCCTCTGAAAGAACAACTTTCAAAACTCTTGAATGTGATTTATTAAGCTCAGTGAAAAGATTTTAACTTTTAAGAGTTTAATCAGAATTCAAACATACAACTTAAGCTGCCATGCTGAAACAAGTAAGTTTTGATTTGTCATGGCAAGCAGGTTTGTGCCAGTGTATTCAAAAGGCAACTGGGAAGTTCTGAAGGTCAAATACTTTGTTTGAAAGGACTAATTGTGCTATATGCCAGTAATGAGTAGTAGGTAGGTTGTTTATGACAAGGTGGACTAAGACAGCTAAAGCAAACAACTTTTAAATACTCAACATGAATGGATTCTATGTAATCAGAATCTTGCTCATGTTGGACTAGTAAGAAATATGAACCAGCATCATTTTCATAGCCTGTGAAAACCGATAACATTTAATGGTAGTCTTATTTTGCACCAGTATTTGAATAATCACTTTGGAAATCTGTGGTTTGAGTAGCCTGTGAGATCAGTGAAAACAGATGATGTTTCTGGGGGAACTCTCACACGGTGACCTATAAGTGTCTAGAATACGTTAAAAAAACAAGGCCTGCATTGCTTGTGAAACGTAAACCCAAAATTTCATCTTCATTAATGGCAAAACTCCCAATAAGGTCACAATTGCACTTCCTCTCCTTAGAAAAGTTGAGTCATACCGTAACAATTACTTTCATAGATGTTATTAGGAAGTATCTCATTTTGTGGAAGAGTATGCTTTGTTGTTGGCTAGTCTGAAAAATATGACGAATTTGATTCTGCTTCTCTGTGCTTTGTAATTTTTGTAGCTATTTTGGGTTCTGCTAGGACTATTGTATAAAATGTGGGTATTTTCATCTTAGCTTATAGAATGTGGATTTAACATTTACTTCTGTGAAAAGAAACATTTATTTGCCGAACAGTGTTTGCAAATCATCTCTGATTTCGTCATGTAATTGATACTTGAAGAAGTTGTGTAAATAGGTAAATGTTCTTAAACTTGTCAGACACCAAGCAAATTTGTAGTAACTTTCTCATAAAAACACAGCTTCAGCTTTTCAAATTTTTATATGGCATGAACAAGAGACTGGCACAGCATAGGAAAAGCAAAATTCTGAAGGGCTGTAACGGATAATACAGATAACACGTGTGTCTCTAAAACTTGACATGAAATAGTTTGATGCTGTCATCATCAGAAAAATGTATTTGCTTACCTGGGAACTGCTAAGTTTAAAGAGAAATTTCAAAAACATACACTTTTTTGGTGAGGAAAAAATCTACAGTGAAAACATTTATTTAGTGCTTCTGTGGTGTTAAGGCTTAGGCTCGTATAATTTGATAGTGATGACATTTATATATATGTATTTATATAATATTCATGCATACACATAGGTATATGATTTTTTCTGTGACAGTGTTTGAAAAACAATGTGATTCACGTAGCTGATCTACATTTTCTTGAAGTACCACCAGGACCCAGCAGTTGGAAAGGAATCTGGAAATGAAACGTTATGGTAGTGACAGGCTGTGATTCAATATTTCAGACTTTCTCTATCTTAGTTATTTGCTTAGCCTTAGATCTGATGCACTTCCCCAGTCTAAATATTGACTTGGAGTTAGTCCTCTCATTAAGATTTGTGGTGTTAGTCAAATGCAGATTTGTCCATTGCTGCATGTTTAGACACTGGAGATGTAGATGAAGGTTTTAAAATCTTTAGTGCTTCTATTCTGAGGAATTGAACTTAAGGTACTTTAAAGAGACTGATTGTCTGGAAGAGCTGGGTATTGTTTTCGGACAATAAGAATACACTGAAATGAAAGAACTCAAGCCGGAAAACCACTGTTTGCTTGTAAAGGCCTCGTCTGCTACTTATATTCTTCAGAGTATAGCTAACATTTAAATTAGCCAAGCTAAGCAAGAAGGCTGAAAATTTAAGCCTTGAATATTTGAAAGATAAAATTTATCAGGCATTGGAAGAAAGTGGCATCAGAGAGAGAACTTGCATTGTTGTTATCAGAATAACGGCTTCAGAGTAGTATTTCTTCTTTGCAATTGCCCAACAGTTTACGCTTGCTGAGACTCCTGAGATTCACAGGTGTAGAGTACTGCTCTGGCCGGAGGAAATCTCTGTCAGGTTGAGAACTGTTTCTTGTTCTCAGGAGACAAGGCTGTAAAATTGAATATAGACATTTCTGGCAGGTGAGCTTTGTTGAAAAAAATACCCCCCTGCCTTTCAGAACTGATTAACACCGTTGCTGTACAATAGCTGCTTAATACAGCTGATATTTGACAGGTGCTGTTCTTCTGATCTGTTTCTGTAAAAGCAGAATTCAAGTCTTTGGTGGGCTTCTGAATAACATCAGTCTTTATAAGGACACTGGCTTTCACTGGAAGGCTGTCCGATTTAATTCAAAGCGGTAGGTGTTCGATAAAGCTTTTGGCTCTCGGCTGAAGTTCGCTGCTCAATCACGTTTTGCCAAGCAAACGGACTTGGGGCTTGTGTGATGTCCGTCCACGTTCCATTCTCACTTTTACTCTAAACCCTTTCTTGAGCCGCAGGCAAAGCTGCCCCCTCTTCACACACGTGTTTAGCAGACTGGAATTTGGCCAGTAATTCCGCGTTGCGTTTGAGGAGCCCGATTGGAGTGACGGGGAGCACGGCGGGTACTGTGTCGTCTCTGACAGGTGAACTGGGAAACGGGGAGGTGGAGAACTGCGGTGTGCATGAGTAGCAAACGCCTGCCCCAGCCCGCAGACCCCCCCTTTGCTTTATGCTGTCTTCATGGAAATAGTTTTGATTATTTGGACTAGATGCTTAGTGTAAACTGGAGTTAAGTGGGAGTATTTGTTCTGTCATTAATTAGGATGTTAAAATAATATTTACTGCATTTATATATATACACATACACAATGTAACTAAAATAAGCTTGCAGTGCAGCTTGAAAAATGCTTCAAAGGTAGTAAAGAAAAAAGTACTGCTTGAGTAGCATTTTTGTTATTTCTTATTTATTCTCTCAAAAACTACTGGTACACCAGATTTTATTTTGGATTACTGTTTGTGGGCACGATTCTCAAACGCAAACACATCTCTTCGTTTCCCGGCAATTTTGCTGGGAGTGGAGAGAGCAAGGGCCTTCCCAGGGCTGCATCTGCATCTTTCTGCAAGCTGATGCTCCAGATGGGATTTCAGACATGGCTGTAGGCAACTTGCCAGCCTCAGTCCGCTGGCATTGAGTGTCTCATGCCCCTTCCTATTATTCCCTGACTCGGAATAGGGCTTTTCACTTGTGTAACTCGGGCTGTTTCACTAGCTGTGTCTGCATAATGATTATTTATCTGTCGGGAAGCCAAGCCCCAGGGAAATGTATGCCCACATTCTTCCAGCAGGTGAATGGCGGAGCCCACGAATCTGAGCCCTCATTGAGAGCTCTCCCGCTACGTGCCTCCGAAAATCCCAGCTTCTGGATTGCAGAGTGCACGTCTCCTGCAGGCGTTGCAGGGCCTGAGCTTGGCCCTTGTATCCTATCATAATAGGAAATAGCTGGTTGTATATCTCAGAGTTCAAAAGGGTAAAAAATACCAGGTTTTGCTTTATAAAAGTTGCTGCTTTACTTAGTAACACGTTTCCCTTTGATTTTCACAGTAGGCAATTCTGTGTGGGAATGTTGGAGAGGAAGCCTTTAACATTTAGAAATGCAGGCTGTTCGTCTGACGGCCTGATTGAGATTAGTATCACAGGAAGCAAACTGAAACAATAGCTTTATAATACTGTTTCCATGTTGTGCACAGAACAGTACATGGTATAACTGGAATGCTAAGTAGAAATACCATTTAATTACGATCGTCTTAAATATTTTGCAAGATGCCTCCTAATTCTGTTGGCATAATACATTTTTGCCATTGTCACATTCAGATGTTTGGGATAAATTTAGAACTGATCTTTGTTCAAGTAAAGGTTTTGATCCCATAAAGTTGCTGCTGAAAATAGACTGTTTGATGCTTATTGGTAGTGGAGCTTTTGAATTTGGGATCTTACGCCCTTCAGTATAGTCAGAAAAATTGATAGCAGTACTCGTCCCCTCTTACTGTCTAGTATAGCTAGTAAATTAGCCTAATGCTTTTGTGAGGGTTAATAGATGGCAAAAAGAGAAATAACTGTCTTTTGCTAAAGAATGGCTGTCTTGGTTAACAGCTGACATAGTGATAGTTGCTAAGGGTGCCTCAGATAATCTCTTTTTGTCTGAATATGAGGACGAGAATCCACTTTAGGAAGCCTGTATAGGCATTAGCATGCGGTGCCAATATTTTACATATTTATTTGGATCACGTTGATGCTAAAGGCATTACAGGAACCAGAACTCTTTGGTACCAGTGAGTTTCTGTGTGCCAGGACTACAGATTTTTTTAGTCAGGCTAATCAGGCAAACAGAATTTTATCAGCTTTCTTTAATCCCATCCCAATTGTGTGGTCACCCGGGTGTCTTTTCTGTGCAGAGATCCAGCAAAGGAAACTGGATGGGAGTTGCTCCTGTGCAGGCAGACAGCAGCAGAAATGGGGAGGGAACAGGGAAGCAGACGGGAGGCCACGAGGAAGCCAGTGTGAAGTTCTTTCAAGGGAGGGGGACAACAGAGCCGGAAAACCAGCAGGGAGCAGAAGGGAAAAAATAGCTTTTCGCTAGGCTTTTAAGGGAGAGGACAAACTGTAGGGAGAACTGATGTAGGCATTGTTTTTGAATGTCTGGACAAGCTGGATCTAATCTCAGACCATTGTGGCATAAAACAGTGCTTTAAAAATAGCACGGCCACTTGTTTGCTTTTATTAAATTGGGAAAATAGTTTTGTGCCAACCGTGCTGCTAGGAATGAGAGTGGAGCTGGGTGCTGAGTGCTTCAGCTGCTTGAAGTGATGTCCGTTTTCTGGGAAGGTGTACCAGAAGGTCCCATGGGGCTCAGGAAGCCTGGTTTGATGAGGTGCTGCATCCCCACCGGTCAACACTGATGGCTGCAGGTCTTGAAGCAGCTTCCTGGGAGCAGCATCTGAATGATTTGGCTAGGTACAAACTCTGCAATCAAAACAACACTAATGTAAGTGCTTTCTTCATCAAAGTTGCTTGTGCACTTGGAGATAAGAGCCCTTCCGGAAGCTTCAAGTTTAAGAGTGGCTTTTTCTTGATGTATCTAAATTGAAAGCTTTTATTGAACACATTGAAAATATCCCCTTGAACAGGATGTACTGCCCTGTCAAGGCAGAAAAAAAGAAAAAGGGGAAGAAAAAAAAAAAACACCAAAACCCAGTCACTTTCCTTTGATGCAAAACAAGAAACCAGGAAGAGACAAGTCTGTCTCAAAGCTGCTCTCTCTGATGCAGGATGGATCTGCTGTTAGATCTTCTGAAACTTTTGCCTACTGGCGTCAGGCAATTTTTACAACCCTCCTCTGGAGAGGCAGCTTTAGCCTGGTGTCTGTTATGCACAATATCCAAGCAACTTTCTGGTATCTGTAGGATCCAGAATTAGAGACAAAGCCGTATCGTCACCTCCACAGAATTTTCATGACCTCCAGTAAAAACCCTTTTTATCGCTCTACTTCTGAACTGACCACAAAGGTCGCTTTGAGTCAGATCAAAGGTGCTGAGAGGAGTATAGGCTGTTTTCTAGGAGATTGTTTATACCTGAGCAATTATTTCTTCTAAGGAGAGCCTGAATTTTGAGCCTTCAGACTCATTCCAAGAGGTTGGACTGAAGGAAATGAGCAAGCATCTACGGAAAAAGTGTTCTTAAACTTGGGAACAGTGCACATCCTGACAGTGGGAATTAATCAAAGCTTGTTTACAAGAGCTATTTTTAGCATAAAAGGTTATCATAAACACTGCAATAAGCATTTGCCATTACAGTTCAAAGTTTCTTGAACAAATTCTACCTTGGTGGTTTTTCAAAATCGAGCTGATTAAAAAATATCAAAATTTGAAGACGACTGCAACATGGACTGAAAAATACTGTATCAAAATTTGATGCAGACCAAGAAAATACTGCCTTGGGGCAATATGAACAGTGGATGACCCATCAAACTGGGACATGGGACAGGGCTGCTCTGTTCCTGGTTCTGCTGCAGCTCTGACAGTTAACCCAGGAAGGTTGCTGCACTTTTCTGTGGCACTCGGATGTGTTTCAAGATCTCTTGACCACTGCTAGACAGTGATTCTCCCTCCTTTGTAGGCTTCCCAGTGCTACATGAGCACAATCTTGGCTGTCATCCATTAATGTAACTATAACATGAACAATAATATTACAGTACTTCATTCTGCTGAATGTGCTACTAATTTATAGGCAAACTGGCATATTTGCAGCCCAGTCTCCCTGCTATACTATCATGGTGCCTGAGATACTTCCATTAGTAGAGATGGAAAAAGTTGCAGGAGAAAATAAGAAACGCATCCTTGTTTCAAAATTTAGTTAGCAGCTATTTTGAAAAGCAGTGCTGGAGACAAAACCTCTACCTAAAAATCAGGGTAAACTGAGTCCATGGTAACATTTCTTTAAGACGTGGAAAATTCTGGCAAGTCTACATGGGGTGCTGCTACCTGGATAAAGTGACCTCAAACCTACTAGAAACCAGGTTCAGCCCCCACCTCCTCATGCAAACCACCTATTTTCATTTGGTCCCAGCTTGCTCAAATGTTTTCCATCTGAAGCCAAAATTTCTTATGCTAAAGTGAAAGACAGTAGGGATTTCTGGGAGCAGCTTGCAGTAGCAATGGCTTTGTTTTTCTTCTGCAAAATAGATTCTCTCTAAAGGAAACTTTTTTTTTTCCTAGCAGCAATAACTGAATCGCTTCTGGTGTATCAGTCTCCTGATGTGTGTATATCCTCTGTGTCTTAGTAGCTAGTGATTTTCACAGGAGAAAGGGAGCAAGCTGTAATGCTGTAACTGCTGCCGTATGAGGGACTGTTATTTATTATTTATATTACTCTAATTATGCCAAGTTACCTGATACACGGCATACTAGGGCCGCCGCAGCGATGCCCAGCATATTTCTTTGCTGCAGACTAAGGATTTTCAGGTAGCTAATATGCTTCAGGGGCTTAGCACAGATGACACCTCCTGGGACTGTGTGTTTGCAACCACCATAAAGAACCTGGCCACAGCAGCACCTTTGGGGCAGCCCCCAATGCCTGGCCTTCCCTGGGCAGGCTGCCAGGGATGCCCGTGGGGGACAGGTAAGGAAGAGATGGTGGCAGCTACACGGTGGCCTCTGGAGGTACTTGTCACCTGCCTGATGGTGCCCACGGTTTCCTCACTCCGTCTCTGAAACATGAGCATGCCCCATTAAGAGCTACAAGAAACCTGCATCTGCCAGCTCCCCTTGCCTGCTGCGGCCGGGGCTGCTAAGGGGGAAGGCAGGGGTGCGGTGGGGTTTACTGAGTTATCAGGGGAGCTGGAGGGTGTCTGCAAAACACCTCGGCTGTGTTTTTGGGTTATGTGAGAGGGGGTGCACAGCAGCACAAACCCTCCTCCCTCCCTCCCTCCTCCCAGTCCACATCACAGGTGCCTCCAGCTGGTTGAAGGTAATTTTAATTAAATAGTTGAACTCTGATCCAACAAAACCCTGTAACCACGTGCTTTAATGCTGACTATAAGTGCTGTGCTCAGCTAGGACTTTAAGGGTTTGAACCTGCAGCCCTCATTTCAGTGATCTTATGTCCACTGTGTGTGTCTGTAGAAGTAATATAATTTATATACATGGAAAAGCAAACTTAATCATCTGATAATACAAGTAAAGTGTTTGTCTTTCACTGTTGGAGGCATTTAAGAATACAAATGCTTTGAATAGCCTTCCTGCCTTTGAATGGTCATGTTTTGTTAATGCAAACTTAATGAGCTGGGAAAAAAAATGGAAAGGAGGGTCTGGGGTTAGAGCTGAAAAGTCATTTTTTTTCTCTGAACCCACACTTGGCTGATTGTCTTGGGCTATAGCCATGATCCCTGCTGAATAAACCATTTGTTTGCTTCCGGAAAAGTAAAAAAAGACCCTTGACATTCTTTACACGGCAGAAACAAGCTTGGGAGCAGATGGTCACTTACCTTCCCTCCTCTGCCCCCCCTTCCCTAAATGTCATTATGGTCAAAGTGCATACTATTCAAATATATTATTGTGTATTTTCTGTATTTTAAATGCTAGCCCTGATGTAATTTCCTGAAGTCAGTTGCTTTGTGCTGAGGAGGAACTGGCCCCTGCCTGTGTAGTTGGAGTTGCAGTGCAGGGACACAAAAAGATAAATCCCCAGCCTGCGCTGGCCATCGCCAGAGAGCATCTTGTCTTCCCTGCTTACCAAAGGATGGCGCTGGGAAGCAAAGGGTGATAAACCGCGTGCTCCCAGTGGCTCTGGGCCTGAGCCTGTTCCCTTGTTTGCACGATGGGTAATGGGCTGCTGCCAAGGAAGGAGCAGCGAAGAGCAGGAGGAGGATGCAGAAGCAGCAGCCAGCATCATTTTTGTCACCACTCATCTGTTCCAAACAGCAGCTTGGTGGGATCTGCATTGCAAATGCTCATCCCTCTGCCTTTGCTCACTGTCTATGCCAAGGCATTAGCATATGCAGTTGCAGGAGGTATATGGATGGAACTTGGCCTTTAATCGTAACTCATTAATACTTCAAAGTAAAATCTGCATTAGTTTGGCTCAGCCTCTTCCCTATCCACAAAATACCAAACTCAAACCATTTCTAATAGTGTTTTAGAAAGCAATATCCTGTTCCTGCTTCTAGACTGCTTCCAAAATTAGTATTTTGACAAGAAGCATCAAGTGAAATCAAGAATGTGGTGTTTCAGAGAGGAAAAGAACAAAAATTACATACTTTTCTCAAGTGCTAACAGTATGTGTACTAAACAACAAAAACTGTATGCTGAAATTGCAACATTAAATGAACAAAGAAGAGCAACTTCTCCAAGAAACTCGTTTAAGATTCCCGCTGTTCTTGCGAATAAGGCTGAAGCAATTACAGCTGGAGCCTCTGCCCAACAAAATCAGTGGTGGGCGCAGCCTGGAGCGCTCCTGTGCCACCAGGGAGGGCACAGCGAGCAGCATCCCTCAGATCATCCTTGCTGCCTCGGGCTATGGAGCGCCTTTGATCTAGATGCGACTTACCCGTGGCCTTGTATCTTCAGCAGTGTATGGTTGGAGTTGATTATTCTTTACTCTGAGACAATAAGGGTTTTTTTTGTTGGTTTGTTTTCTCCCTCCTCACCAAATTCAAAGCCTTACCACTACACATATTTGCAATGACTGATCGCAAATGTGCAGGCTTACTGACAAAACTGTAAAGATAAGCTCACCACAGCATGTCTGAGGTACACAGACCAGATACGATATCTGTAAATAGTTCTGTAGAAAAATAATCCCAGAAGTTTTGTGTAAAACATGTCAAAAAATTAATGCGCCAGCTCCTACACAGCAATTTTTCAATACTAGTCATCTACAAATTATCTCCAGCAGGCTGCTTATTCATGAAGGTGAAACATGCTTAAAAATGTAGAAGGGAAGGCAAGAGTGGCCACTTGGGTGATTGGCGTTAGGAGGAGCAGCGTCTCCCTCCTTCCCTGCCTGCGGCTTTGCCTACTTATTGCCTCCCGTCGCAGGAGAGGAGCGAGGTGGAGCGCAGACAACAAGGGCATCGCAGTGCCATCAATTGTCTCCACAGCACAGCCAAAAAGCAACAGGAAAACGAGTGACCAGAAAAAAAAAGCTTCAATAAATACCATGTCAGCACAGCACTGGCACATCTTCTTCAAAAATGCTAAGAGGCACTGGGCTCATGAATCTGCAGAGGCAAACATAAGGGATGTAAGTGGGGTCTGAGGTGGGACAGGAGGAGTGTAGGTGGGTGAAGCTTGTCAGAGTTTGGTGGAGTGGCACACAGGGAGTTCTGACGTCTGCAGATGAAAAAGCAGGAATGATGAAAAGCCCCAGGAATATTGAGGTTTATGGGATGAAAGAGAGATTCCCCTGAAAGGGCTTCAAGGAAGTGTTTTTTCTACTTTCCTGCTAAAGGCAGTGTTAACAGACCTCTCCATACCGAGCAGAGAGGTCTATTTAGGCATGCTTCATAGCAAAAGTATTTGAACTTCTTAGAAAACCTGACCTGATGGAAATGTCTTTTGTAAGCTGTTTGTTAGGAATGCACAAATTCCAAAAAGAATATGGCCAAAAGAACGTGCACAAGGAAGACGTCCTTCAGTGTCTGGGTATATAGATGTTACGTACTGAAAACATGTCTTCCTGAAACACTCTAAAGGTGTATAGAGGGTCTGCCAGAAAGTTTAGAAAAATATCTTTCTAGTAATAAGGATATCCCTTTCATACCCTGTGCAGGCTGCTTTCTTCTCAAGGAAGGCCCCACCAGACAGGGTTTGTGGAAAGGAAGTTCTAACAGCAGGAAAATATTTTGTTGCCTTGTAATGGATGTGCTTGCATTGAAAAAGGCTGCCTGGGTTGCTGAAGACTTCAGATGCTTTTTTCCTTTTTTTCTTAGTATGTGCTGACAATGAGAATGAACTAGAGGCAGACCAGCAGATGGACAACTTGTACCTGAAAGCTTTGGAGGGATTTATTGCCGTGGTGACACAGGATGGAGACATGATCTTTTTGTCAGAGAATGTCAACAAATACATGGGTCTTACCCAGGTAACTCGTTCCCTCACACTTTCCTGTCTTTGTAATACAATTCCTAGAAACGAGTCCTATGCCTAAATGCAGAAAACCAGCTGCGTGTCACTGCAAAAAAGACTGGAAATAAAATGTTTTATTTCTTAGGCAGGTACCTGCACACCAGACAACAGTTGGGGGTTTTTTCCTCTCCCTTTTTATCAAGGTTATAGTGTCTTTGGTGACTGCCAGCTTGCCTTCCTAGATACTACCTTGGAGAGGAGAATGGACATTTATTCAGCTTGGGACTTAAGAGGGGATAAGAGCCGCTCTTTTGGGTCCCCCCTTTCCTGCTTTGTGGATTGGGGGTTTTCTCCTGTGTTGAAAATAACCAGTGGTGTTGGCACAGTGTTAACTGCACCGTGCAAATCCAAATATAGGGAATTGTTCTGGGGAGAAAAGGAGAAGTTACGCATAGGATAAACAAAGGGAGGGTCACAGGATTTGTGTCTCTGAGCACCTTGTCGATGCACTTAGCTCGAGTGACCGGTTTCATCTGAATAGGTTGTATTTAAAAACAGATAAATACTATTAGTTGCTTTTATTTGGCTAAATATAGTTCTTCCTTCTGCACAGGTGGAATTAACTGGGCACAGCATTTTTGACTTCACTCATCCATGTGACCATGAAGAAATTCGAGAGAATCTGAGTCTGAAAAATGGTAATAAGGAAAATGGAAAAGAGTCATTGTTTGCTTTTTAAATAACCAAATTAAGTAACTGGCTGACAGTAGAGATCTGTTAGTCATGGTAAAGGGGAATTTTCATTCTTAGAGCAATCATTAACTGTTATTCAATACTTTGCAGATTTGTTTTGTTTTGCCAAATGTTGCTTATATATGATAGTGCTAAGAGCTGTTTGTTTAGTGTTTTTCTTTCATCAAGTTAAGACAGGCATAATGTTTTCACTTGTAACACTTAGCAAAGATTTATGTGCTGCAAGCTAAAACATAGGTTTAAATGCACAAAGTCCCATTCAAGTTCCACCTTAAGTTTTAGGTCTGAGCTCTACAGACTGCTCTTCAATGGTCCATGCATCTTTGATGGTCTCTGCATGTAAATTATCTGAGAATTAGTCTGTTAATTCTATTGAATACTTCATGCTTATAAATAGAAAAAATCAAGAAGCAAAACTGAGGAAACTCATTTGCCATTTTCCTTATACAGGTCTAGGCTTTGGAAAGAAAAGCAAAGACATGTCAACTGAGCGTGACTTTTTCATGAGGATGAAATGCACTGTTACCAACAGAGGCAGAACTGTTAACCTCAAGTCTGCAACATGGAAGGTACCATATTTTAGCCATAACAAGTGTTTTTGATGTAAAAAGACATTTTGGCACGTAGAGAAAGTACATTCCAAGTTTGTTTCTCATTCAGAAATCATTATTTCAGGTTTTGCACTGCACTGGACAAGTTAAAGTGTACAACACTTGCCCTCCTCACACTCTGTGTGGGTATAAAGAGCCTCTTCTCACCTGCCTTATAATAATGTGTGAGCCTATTCAGCATCCTTCAAACATTGATATCCCCCTGGACAGCAAGACCTTCCTGAGTCGCCATAGCATGGACATGAAGTTTACCTACTGTGATGACAGGTAAACTCCACTGGTTTTTCTTTTCTACGGGTGTTTCTATCTTCTTGAACAAAACAAGCTGTCCTTCCAAACGTTCTCCTGTGTGGACCTAGTAAACAAAGACTATAGTTACCAATACAGCTACTCAGCAGCTCAATTAATCCATCTCCAATCTCAATTTTGGCAAAATGGTACTCCTGCTGTATTTCGTCCTCCTGCTGAGTGAGGAATTCAAGTTCACGGACAGAAGATGAGGCAACTTAGGAGAGCTGTAAGGATTAGCTTCTTGGGTTTTAACAGACGGAAGAGTATACAGGATTTCTCTTCTCGTTTTTTAGAGAATGTCTGAAATGACATGCCTTACGGACCTTAGTCAAGGATTGTTTTATGGTTGGTTTGGCCCAGGATGCTACTATCGGTTAGCTGGAAAGTACTTTATGCTCTAGATTAACTAAGAATTGCTAAGGCATCCAGAGCATCTGCAGCTCTGAAATGGGGTTGCAGCCTCTTGCTCAATGAAAAGCAAACAACCTTTGCTGGTCATTTATCTGCTCCTTTTAGTGGCGAAATGAAGGAGAGGAGGAAGATCTTGGCTCAAGCAAGGCACTGTCCTGTCCACTCCCCACACTTTCCTCTTGAGTGGAAAGAATGAAGATCCCCCTAGTGTCCACCTGCCTGATTTCCCCTCTGCATATTTTGGTAACCATCTTCCCTGCGTGTGAGTGAACCAGAGATCCCTTGCCATGAAGTGTCCTCCTGTTCTCCATTTCCCCAGAAAGTCCTGTCTGTAGGACTGTGGGTTTGGTGTTTGTTTTGGGGTTTTTTAAAGTTTATGAGGTCATCCCTGAACTTAATATGAAGTTTTCTGTCTAATGAAACTGGTCTCCTGGAATTCAGAGATGCTAGCAAGCGCTGAGGTCTTTAGGGTTATCAGTGGGATTATAAGCATGCTTGCTTTTTACGCAAAAATTCACAGGGTTGAGAATTTTTTTCATCCTTCAAAGGTTTTTTAAAACTTGTGCTAAGCAAGATGATTATTTTAAACAATGTGATGAAGCAACCATATAAACTAGCAGTGTTAGCAGCTGTAGATGAAAGGTTACAAGTGTGAAACTTGTGACTGACCTTCTTCTGACCTCTCTGAGAATTTAGCAGCAAGTGTGCCATAACTAGAAATGTCCTCTGACGTAACTGCAATAAATCAGACTTTTTTTTTGTGTGTGTTAATACTTTCAGGATTAAAATATTGAGATATCAGTAGGATTTTGCCGCCGGTGGGGAAAGCAGCAACATGGTAGTGATTCATTATTAAAAGCAACGTACCTCTGAATTACTGGGGCCATTCAGTGGCAGGCTAGAGGAGAGTACCAGAGGATTTTGCAGCATTCACATGACTCTGCTAGACTTAAAGCATAAGCAATTATAAATGAGAATTAGAGGGACTGATTAAAGTATCCCATTAAAGATACACATGCTTATTTTAAAAAGAATGACATATTATGCCCTGTCTTAAATAGTGGGAGTTGGTTTACGGGGAAAATTTATCACATGGCAGTGAAGTACAACAGCTTCCTCTGCAGGATTTAACTTGGGAATTTCAGAGAGTTTTCTTTAAAATCGGGCAGCAAAACAGCATGTCTTTTACTAGATAGTTTCGGTTGGACATTTTCATGTTTTATTGAGGTTATGATAAAGCTGTAAAAGCCAGGCCAGGCCAGAAGAGGACGAGAACTCACGCACCTTTCGGGTTCTTCCCAGCAGATCCTCCTGGCTCTCGCTTCCCTCCCGGAGGGATGTTGATTTCTCTCCAACAGGCGACACATCACTAGACACATAAAAATGCAAAACACTCAGCTGTGCTTATCAAATTCGGTGCTGCTAGACAAATTGCATTGAAGGAGCAGCTTATGCCAAGAATGTAAATCCAGGCTGAGGAGCGGAGGAGGAAAAGCAGCATGTGCCAGTCAGATGCCTAAACTCTTTTCAACCTACTCTGGCCTTTCTGCAGCAACGCAGCAGGACTGACACAGCTCATTTCTCCCTAAGAGACTGTGTCTTTCCAGTTCAGGGTTGATATCCTTGAGGGCAGAATGCTGCCTCTAGCAGGCTTCCACAGTGACCCGAGTATCCCCTTTGCAGTTCATCTGGTGTGGACGGTCTGCTTCCAGGGAGCATTAAGTTTTTATTTTTGAAGCATTCAGTTAAACTCTAGGAGTTCTGAGGAAGTACCTTAATGAATGGCAGCCGTGCTGGACCTTACTAATGGAAGCATCTGCCTTCAGTGTGAAGCTTAAGTGCGTACAGAAGAGAGCTGCTCTCGTACATGAGGCTGAAATTTATCCTTGTGGAAAATGAGGATCACATCCATCATCTCCTTAGGAAAGCTCAAAAACAACACGCAAAATACAGGCTGGCTACCTTTTAATGCTTTGTAACAAAAACTAGTTGGCTGACATGAAGTGCCTTGATTCTTTTGGCTTTTCCTCAGGAGGATACAGGACAGATGCGATGTGAAGCAGACAAGACTGGCCACCCCACATTTGAAATGTGTGTGACATTAGCCCGTATATTTTGCCCTCCAAAAATAATTTATATATGCGGGCCTCTGACTTGCCAGTGGTTAGATGGGATATATTTGTATTCTTTAGAACAGCTTTTGCAAGGTGATGAGCCTGTTAAGAAATGTTTGTGAGATATAAATAATAAAAATAGGTTGCTCTGTTAAATACCTGGTTCAGCCATTCCTGGAGAGCAATTTAAAAATGTTCCCTTGCTCCACTTATCTTGGCTAAGTGGTTTGCAGGAAGGATTATTTTAGCCGTAATACAGAAATGCTGATCAGTGGCACAATTCAATAATCCAAGTGAGGATTTAGTTCAGCTGCACAATGCTTTTGTGTCAGAGAAGATCACCAGCGAGATCTGAGTTGTAGTCGGAAAAAAAAGGCAAGGCTTTGTACGAAGGTAATTTTGTTACCTTGGTGGCATAGCTGATGCTCGGCGTTTCTTCCCATGCAGGGCCATGGGGGCGAGGAGTAGGTAGAAGTATTAGCAATATATTTCTGTGATGGAAAAATCCACAAAACAGAAGTGAAAACTGTATGTGAATTTGATTGAAAACCCCAAAACTACTTCAGTTGCCCCAGCACATGCAGTCTCAGCCTTTATGGTTTATGCATAACAAAGGAAAGCCATACGCTGTGTTTTGGAGGGGACCAGGATTTTGAAAGCAGAGAGGGTAACTTGGCATCGTAGGTGGTGGTGGCTTCTCACCTTCATCCCTGCAACCTCTCAGAGTGCTGGGAGGGGAGAGGGAAGCCCTCTTTGCCTGTAATTACTGTGGGCAGCGTGTGTGAGGGGAGAGAAGGGTAAGGAAACAAATCTATTCTGTTGTGGGGCAAGATGTGCAGGCAGTGACTCCGGAGGCTGAGTCACAAACCAGTTCTCTGGCACTGGCACACTGAAAAACGTATGTTCTCCATTATTTTGAAGGCATGGCTTGCTTTCGGGAATTGTGTGTTCCTGGTTAGAAGAAACCCAATTAGTTATAGTCTTTTTTTGCTTTTTCTTGATTGGAACATTTTAATGGAAGAGTTGAAGGAGGAGTGATGGAGGATGTATTGTGATTCAGAAAAGGATGATGCGGGCAGATGCAATGCCAATAACGTTGGTCCCAGTTAGGTTTCTCCTAATACGAGTGTACATGTAGGATCCAGGCTGTGCCCGACTGAGAGGAAACTTGAGTTGCATTGTGTGTCCAGTTATGTCCCTGTAAAACAGAAATATGCAGGCACAGGACCTTGTGTGAGGGTTTAAGTCAGTTTGCCATTTGACCTATATTTGGGGAATATTTTTAAATTAGGTGAGAATGCAAATAAGCATTTGAATGGACCTCCTGTCCCTCGAGGCATCCCTGCTCAGGGGGAAAATGCAGTAGGGAGACAACAGTGCAGTGCTGAGAGATTCGCATTTGTTGAAACTGGCTTTGGGTATACACCACACTTAAGAAAAAACATTACCAACTTCTTTTGTTAATAACAAAACTTGGATGTAGACAGACTGAATGAGTAGGAAGGACGGAGTCCTGGTGAAGCTTTTAATGTATGCATCTAGTTTTCTTGCCTAGCAGGGCAGATACACCTGACCTGGCCAGCCGTCCCTCTGAGGATTGGGCAGGGGTCCCAGTTTGGGGTTTTTTTTTTCCTTTTCTCCTTGGCCTGGGTTAGAGTAGAAGTAGCAATGTATGTTTTCAGGAGGAAATGTGGGTATTTGGCAGGACTGCCATGCTGCCCTGTTGCCCGCTCTAGCAGGCTGGCAGAGTGCTTTACCCCAGATGTAGTGGCTGTGTTGGGCTTTTTTTTTCTTTTTGGTGCCTTTTTTTCCTTTTAACTCATTCTGCTTTAAGTATAACTTTGTTTGTTTGTTCCCGTCAAGACCAATTTAACTTCAATAACTTGGTAACAGTTTGAATACAGAAAGACTTTATTAAGAGATCCACACCCTCACACACAGAGTCCACATGCAGCCCGACAAATATACACCCAGCTATTTTTTTGATGAGCAGTAAACATTACAGCAGTCTTTCTCAAAGAGCTTGACTTCTCAGTCCTGACTGTTCTTATGATACTATTTTAACTCAAGAAATGGTATACAATAAAAAGCTTTGTGCTCCTACAAAGAGACAGAAAAGCACAATTTTAAGAAAAACCAAAGCACTTGAAATAGCTCATCTCTTAGGAGATGTAACCTTTGAAGCAGTGAGCTTTGTTTGCTTTGCCGCGTCTCAAAGAGATAAAGCAGGGCAAAGCTGTACAAATCTAGAAATAGGATTCAGATCACTTGTTTCTCCGTTCTGTACCCTAAGCATAAAACTTTGCCTTTACTCCACATCCAAAGAAATGGGTATATTAAGAGAAGCTGAAGTAGTGCTCAAAAACCATTTAAGGAGCACGGTAGTTGGAACAGATCCGCTACTGCGGAGGGCTACTGCCCACCTCTTTAATGTCTTTTCTGAGATTTTGCCCTCAGTACATCATGGTGACAAGTATAGCTCAGAAAACTGAAGGGCCAGTCTGGCAAAATTAAGATTCCCCCCAAGGTATTTGTGTTTTCAGAAACAAGTGGTTAACGGGAGAATAAACAGCCTCTCAGCCCACCTGTCATCTTCAACAAAAATTATTATTATCCAATTAGCACCAATTTAGCTTTTACAAATGCAAAGGAAACACAAAGCCTACCACGGCAGGAATGCCATCCAAAACCACCATACAGTTTGTTTTCCAATTTTGTCATTCCACAGCTTGCACAAAGAACAATTTTCTGTCTGGTGTCTAAGCAAAAGCAGAAGTCTTGTGTTCTGGACTTGGGTTTTTTAAATGACCCTTTGGTCCCACAGGGCTTATACATTTCTGTGACTCTTTTAGTTTTGTACTCCTCCTCCTTGGAGCTCCATAGGATGCTTTTTCCTTTGCACTTAGTCCTCTGTGTATTCACTTGGCACTTCATATTGCAAAGAGGCTCCTGTGGAAGGCACGTGGAGTTTGGAGGGTGCACCTCACTGGCGAACCTCAAAGCAATGCTCAAGTGAAGTCAGTGCAGAGACTTTTGCTGAAGCGCTCGCTGCCTTCTCGCCCAGGTACCATTCAGGCTGGCGGCTATTGCCAGTCTTCTTCCATGAACCCCTCGGGACTGTCACGGGATGGGTGTGATGGAAACGGGGATAGCTGCCCGCCTCAGACCTGGTGCATAATGCGGCATAGAATTGGCTAATCTGATTTCCAGCCCTACGCTGCCTGTAGCCCACAAGATTTTTTTTTTTAAGCTTTTCAGAGTCAGCAGCACCAGAGGAGGAATAAAGGATGGTCTGATCTGCCAATTCGTGCACCCTAAACCAATACTTCTAACAATTCTCGGAGAGAGGGCGTTTGTTATAAAATAGCAGCATTTAAAAAATATACCTAGGAAACACATTAGCCAGTTGTAGGGGTTTTTTGGGATAGGAGAAAGAAATATTCTATACTTTTTAAAAAAATAATTTCACTCCCAGGAGTGTTTAAAGAGAAATATAACAGATTAACAGGTCAGTTAACAAGGGCATAGAGGCTGTTTTAAAACAATTGCTCTTGATTAGTATTTTACTGTTACCAGGCGTGGGTTTAGAATTTAGCAAGTGTTGTGGGGTTTGTGGGTAATTCTTTGATATCTTATTTTTATCTTCCTGTATACTTTTTAGCTCGTTGTTGTAAAAAGGTATCAACCTACCACTTGCTAACTTTCATCCAGGATTACATTAGATCTAATTAAATTTGACGTTGTCACAGCAGGATTGTACGACAAGTTGTTCTGTGCCATGGAATGGCAAGAAGAGTAATTTTACAGTGAGGACGCTCGTTACGAACTGATCAGTGAGGAGCAATTTGAGAGGGGAATTACAGGATTGGAATAGACAATTTGGCACAGAGATTGCAATTCTTATGCAGTAAGAGTTAAGAGTCCCTCAGCCTGCTGTAACACATGTTTTTTGCTTGCTATCTGAGTTCCACTGTTGGCACCCATGAAGGCTGTAAAGTGGTTTTGGATTTGCATTGGTGCTGCTGGGTGCATGATAGTTCTTTTTTTTCCCCATTATCTTTATTTCCTTTTCCTTCTCCCTGCTCAACCCCTACTTGGTTCTGAGCTCCCAATGACTGGATTAAGAGTAAATCCTCAACTTCCTGACTTTTAAAAGCCTTCCCCTTGCAAGGAGCTCCAAACTAACCAGGATGGTTTTATGATACTATGCCATTATATAACCAAAAGCCATAGTTTCTGTTTTTAAAGACTGTATATTTACACTGGTCCTGGCAGACGCCCCGGGCCACTTACACCAGTGTGCCCCAGCTGACTGCGTAAAGGCAAGCACCAACTGGATTTTGGGAGCCTTACTTTTATTAGGGCTCCTTCTGTATTTGGTGTTTTCTCCTGATGGTTCCGCTCTGATGACCAACTCACTATGAGAACTTCTGCTTTTATTAAAAAAGAAAAAGCAATTGTGGTTTCAGAGAAAAGTTACAGATTTGACTGGGCTGAAGTTTAAAAGCTCAGAAGGTTGACAGTGAAGAGGGTCAAAAAAAGCAACTCTCTTTGAAACCCGATTCCAGAATTTCCCCTTTGTTAGTCTAACTGTAAACATAAACAGAAGAGTAAGTCTTCGGGGGGAACCCAATAAAACCAACCACAGTTTTTGCTCAGCTAAACCACTACAAACCCAGGTTCATTCCATGGAAATCAGGACAGAGAGTAGTTTTCAGAGTGACAAAACCAAGGTGTCCTGGGGGTATAAGCTATACAGTTCTGCGGAGGCGAGGGAGAAGCTGACTCAACGCCTTGGCGTTCAAACCATATACAAAATAGCTCCATCTTATGTGTCTTCCTTGCTGGAGGGGGATCCAGGAGATGAATGCCATGCCCTTGCTCTGTTTGTTTTACAGTATTTACATGTCTGTCTTGTAAAGACATGCTTGTGTCTGGAAGGCTGGGCCAAAGCTGTCCTTCCAGGGAGTACGCAAACCTGAGGACGTGTCTCTTAAAAGTAGCAACGCCACTAAGCAGATGTGGTGGTGGCAGCAGATAAAACCTTTCCACAGGAGTTAGGAGGCATAAAACTCGGGCACTGCCATTGATGGCAGCGATGTGCTGCAAGATGTGACCATTCCTTTTCAAGCCTCCTGGCTTTTCAGGGTTTGTGACAGCTTAGCAGTCAGTTTGCAGTCATTTTTCATACTGTTCTCTGCAAGGTTGTTATTGTAGTTTAAAAGCTAGGAAAAGGCATCTAAGAGTGCTGTGGCTGACTTGAGAAAGTGATGTTTCCTTCTTTTCCCAGAAGATATGATATGTTTGATTTTGAACGCATAAAGAGGATTTTTTTATTTTAATCTTTTTTACTAACCATGTTTCCTGTAAAGTTGTGTGTGATGGTATTTCAAGTTGAATTTAGGAAAAAAGAATGCTTTTCCTCCAGCCCCTCAGTAGAGAAAATCATCTGCACAGTTTGATGACCTATTTTCATTTACTCAGGAACTTGTAAGAAATCCTGCCTTGCCCGAGTACTCAGGCTCTGGGAAAAAAATCTAGTTTTTGAGATCATAACTTTCTTTGTGTAAAATCCTACTGAGTTTGTGGATTGGTCACCCGAGTAACCCAATCCATATGCTAAAGTTCTCATATAATTGAGAAACACTAAGTAGAAGAGCTGATTTTTTTTTTTTTCCTTTTAACTGCCCATAGATTCTCACCTTGCATTTTTATTTTATTAAATCAATACCCAAAGTAGTGATTTAACCCTTTTATGTATGTTTTTTTAAATGTATGCATACTTTTAAATCTGATGGTGCCAACCACTACCCTCCTCACATGCATTTGATTTTGAATTATGGTAGTTGGGTGTTTCTGCATGTAGTGGACAGCTTGAGAACTTTGTCAGCAATGGTTTTCCAGCTGAGACCTTCTAGCAGAGATCTGTGCAATAGGGTTGGGAAAATTTGCAACACACATAATGACATCCCTAGGAATTTTTATTCCAGTAGTAGTAAAAGGCAGTTTATTCTGAACATGGAAATATTTCAGAGACATGATCAGAAGTCCTCTACAGCTCCTAATGTGTTCAGAATTTCTCGTATTGCGGTTTTAATTCTGTTAGTCTAAGGCTGATAGCTACCCTGCACATGTAAGCATAAGGCTAAGGTGACCTGAATTTTAAATATTTGGTTTTTTTCTTAACTAAGAATAACAGAGTTGATTGGATACCATCCAGAGGAGCTGCTGGGCCGTTCAGCGTATGAGTTCTACCATGCCTTGGACTCGGAGAGTATGACCAAGAGTCACCAGAACTGTAAGTCACATTCTTATTTTTCTTTATAGTTTGTACATAAAGCACAGCTTGCAGGTACCTCAATAAGTAGTTGAAAATACAAATACACCTTATGTGCAGATATTTTCCGAGAACATTATTTAGGCTTTGCAAGAAAGCTTACATGTTACCGTGCTTGTCTAGCTGAAACCTACGGCTGATCTTTCCAAAGGGTCTGTCTGTCTTCTGCTACCAAATAACAGCTATCTTCCTCACCCAAAACAGATGTGTGAGCAGACTTTCTAAAAGGAATATTCATTATACAAATAATATATATTGCTAGGAACATCATCATCTTGTTATTCTTATGCCTATGTGAACTGCCAATTTTAGCTGTTTATAATGTAAAGTACTCGAATTATTTTGGGAGCAGAGATCAGATCAAAGATCTGCTCCCTGTCTTCAGCATGCCACGTAGTTAATGCTTCCTCTCTCTAACACATAAGATATCTATTATTATATAATAATCTTATATATCTGTTTATTATATAGTATATAATTATACATTATTTTATATTATATAAATTATTATCTAATTATCAATTAGATATACCAGATATATAATAGATATATATTATATCACATAAGATATAATCCAAATTATTGGATTTAAATCTTCAGTCTCTGTCCTCAGAGTTGGCGCTATGGCTGGAGACAGTATGGTGCACTAATGTACAAATGATATTTCCCACCTTTTGGCTGTTATGGACACTGAACTAGTGTATAGGAGAGTTCTCAACAACGCATCACTTAAATGTCTGCTGCTGCTCTTTTTATAAAAATTAAGCAAAGCTCCTAGACTAGCGTACAGAAGCTTAAAAAACCCCCTCACCTTGTAGTTACTATGATCAAGGTCTCTGTCCTCAGGAAAAAGCCCATGACTTAGGTCATGTCTGTAGGGAATTGCCCACCAAACAGACTTACAGAAAGTGTTTCTGTACTTCCCAGAGAAAAGTAGCAGCAAAGAATAACTGTCCGACCTTAAGGGGAAAAGGGAATATGCATTAGCTCTGATGGCAAGGGTTCAGGACAGTTCTGAGTTGAAATGTTACTTGAAAGAATGTTTGGCAGTGATTAAAGTTGTGTGCTATAAAACAGTGTTGGTACGAATTGTCCTATTTCCAGAGCTGCTTAAAAGAAAAAAAAAGAAATCAAACTGTACTTAGAGAGTTGTCTGGGAATGTATTTGTTAAAATTGTTTCTTAGGTTCGTGATTTCAACAGATGAATTGGTGGTATTCACCAACAGGATGTCTGTATCCTATGCTGGGCTATCGAGAGTCATCCTGAGAAATCGGGGGGTATGCTGCAGTGTTGCTTTTGAGTCGTGGAGTTGCATTTCTAAGAGTGCAACAATAGCAAGGAGGGAACAAAATGAGAACTGGCAATCTCTGGTAATAGGAGAGAGCGAGCACCCTTGCTGGTCATCCCTATCTACTTCATTAAATGGGACCCCTGAGTTGGGACTTGTCCATGTGGAGATTTCTGGAGAGTTTCTAGTACCTGTTTTGACCAAGCATTGATTGAAGTTGCTCCTTGCTCTAGCAGTTCAACTCACCTTGTGTTATGTAGAGTGTATCTCCAGATGCCATTTATGCCTACTGAAAAGGGCCATGCCCTACAAACTTTTACTGTTGGGCATGAGGACTGGTCGTGAAGCAGAATGAAGGCAAGGGGAAGTCTAGAGGGGTCAGTTATACCAGCAAAAGTGCTCAAGACACCGTGCACTGCACAGGTTATAAATATTTAGGATCAAACAGTTCCATAGTGTTTATGATAGCACAGGATCAGCATGGATGAGCTTTACTGTTGGAAGCACGGGACCAAAGCCGGTGCTGTGATAAATACTGTTGGCCATGACTGAGCCATCAGTTTATATGGCCAGAAAATTTGACCTTTTTAGTTTTTCTAAGATAAATACTTCCTGTGTCTTCTGGGACAATCGGGCTTCTTACCAACTCGGAGAACAACCACAAAAGCAATGTGACAGCAAGCTGTGACTTGAAAAAACACATATCAGTCCTCCAAATAGAAAATCCCTAGGTTTCATAATGCATGCTGTTGATAATGTTGTCTAATGCACAGGGTAACCAAGCAGGTAATATAGATTATACGCAACTTACTAGTTCTTCCTAGCATGTAGCTATACAGAACTTATTAGTTCTTCCTGGCCACGTTCATTTTTACATGGAAATATCCACCTCAAAATTCATGTTCAGCACACTTGTATTTATTAAACAATAGTTTTTATTAGACATATGCTATGTATAGAGTATATATTCATGCAATAACACAGTCATCAATTCTGACAGTGCCAACCGTTTAGTGTTGTAAAGACGCGTAGGAAATAGGGGAAAGAGACTGAAATTTGAAGACAGAGAGGGAGAAAAACTTCAAATGAGTATCTTGGATAGAAGCAGGAATCCTTTCCTTCCTTCCAACGTAGCGATAAATCATGCTTATTGCAGTCTTACTGTACTGCAGGTTTGTTGTTGTTTTGTTTTTTGTTTTTTTTTTTCTTGAGGTGAAATAACAACCTCACATTCAAGCAAGCCACAATAGTGTTTGTGTTCTTGGCTGGAAGTATAGTTGCATATAGAGTACAAAAGTCTTAATTAGTCACCATCAAATGGAAGATTAGAGTGCACTGGGCAGTATTTAGCATATCGAGTTTTTCACGTTACGCAAACAAGATGAAAATCTCTATCACATTACACAAATCTACTCTGCAGAGCTATATTTTCCAATTCTGCGACTAATCATCTGTAATCGCTTCCATTTAGAGTCTGTTCTTGTTGCCATTAAAGCTAATGGGAATTTTGCTGTTGACTTCAGTGGGGAGCTGAATGTCACCATCTGGGACCTGCCACTTGGGTAGTACGAAGCAGAAGTTTGACAGGCCTTCCAAGTGAATCATATTTCTCAAGTGTCTCTCAGCAATTAAAAACCAAATTTCGTATTCAAATAATTCATTCCTGCCTTCCCTCCTTTCTCCATCCAAAGATAAGGAATATAACCAGAACCTATTTCATTGAGATATTACTAGTTCTGTAAAGATACAGGTAATGTATACTTAAAAAAAAAAAAAAAAAAAAGTGAAAAGTTCACTCTGAAGGCAGAACCTTAAGTGTAGCGTTGATAACAAAGTCAGCAGTTACGAGTCTATTAGGAATTTATGAGATTACCCCACGGAGGGATTCTGCTGTACTTTATTATATCAGAACATGACATGCTTTGAATAATAATAATAATAAAGATTAAAGCAGTAAAAAGCTTCTTTGTAATGTAACAGGCGCCTACACTGTGATTCTTATTGATGAGCTGATGATTAGGAAGCAGTGTAATTATGTTTCACAAGCAGAGCAGAACAGTCCAGTCACTAAAACACTTTGAAATGAAAGCCTCTTGATTTTGTTCCACCAGAAGTATTTAATCAATAAAAGTAATGTTCTACTTTGTCTAAATAAATTAAATGAAGGATGATTAAATACTCCTAGGAAGAAAACAAACAAACTTCAGAGATAGAAGGGTAAACACAGCAACAATTATCTGCAAAACAGTCGTTGGGTTTCAGAGGCCTGGATTTGTACATTTGTATGGTGGCGATGTAGGAGAGACTGATAATAAATAGCTTCTGTTAATGGCTACATTCACAAGGAATTTTTCTGTACAAAGACTGCAGAATCAAGTTTTCAGCCTTACTGGGTCAAACTGCATTATTTTTAGGGCATTAGTTTGTGTGTTTGTATTACACATTTCAGGTGTAAAAGCTGTTTAAAAGGAAAGATTGCCAATGTGGTCAAAGGTTTAGTTGAGCCAGCTCCCACTTTTGCTACTCGGTGCGACTACGTCTGCTTAACAAATACAACCTCTTTATTAGTACGAGTACTGCTTGCATACTCCAGCCCTAATTTTATTGCCATTGATTGACGATATTTTTTCTCAACTGACAACTGTGAATTGCATGACAGTATTCATTGCTTTTAGGAAAGGATTTACAGCAGAGAGGACATCATAAAACTTTAGATCTCAGAAGTTCAAAGCTCCATACTGAAAACTCATTCTCTTCAAATATTACAAAATATTTGGCAGGAGGAGTGGGGAATTTCATCTTTCAAACATCTAGACGAAGCTTTAAACCCTGGTTGTACAATTGTCAGTTTATTACTTGAGAAACACAGGCCAGTTAAAAAAATACATTTAGACATAAATAAGCATTATTTGTCACGTGGGTCTTGGTTCCTTCTAGGCTGCTAATTTCAAGCTATTGCAGAGGAACACCACAGTTCAAGCAGACAGAGAAATACAGTAGTTCGTCTTTATTTTTTCTCCTAGGCAAGAGTCCCACTTACTGTTCTTAATTTTGATGCTTTTTCTAAGAATGATATTACTTCTTCAGCCTCTTAAGACCAATACTGTGCTAGTGACACCTTCACTTTATTTATGGTGTTGATATCTCCAGCTCCTAACTCTACACCTATCTCTCTGTATACCTTAGATTTAAACCACAACATTTTTTTTGGTGAATTTAGCTTTTCAATCATCTGGCTCTTGGGCTTATCCATCACCTAAATGAGGAAACTATTAAATAGTTTCCTAAATAAATTCACTTTTCTACAGATGAACTTGGGAGCCCAAACTGAGGCACTTCTAGAACAGGGACTCTCAAGAAACCTGCAGTTGGCAGGCATTATTTCGGGGGCAGCTGGGATCTTTAAATTAACCTTTAAATTTTAAAAAATCCTGCACTCTGATCTGAATACTTGGACCATCTCAAGAACTCAAATTTCCAATCTTGAGTGAAAACCTTAAACGAATAGCCCCCTTTTTATTTAAAATGGCTGAATTTTCCCAAAGTTAAGCATCTTTGCTAACAAATGTCTTAGTGCAGTTTTGCACAATGAAAACTCAGAAGCGGGTTTATTTAAAACAAGTGTTACATGTTGTGCTTTCCTGTCCTGCTGCATTACTTAAATCTCTCTGCCCCCTTTTCTCAGTGTGTACAAAAGGTCAAGTAGTGACAGGCCAGTACCGTATGCTTGCCAAGCACGGTGGATACGTATGGCTGGAGACTCAGGGAACAGTGATTTACAATACGCGCAACCTACAGCCTCAGTGTATCGTCTGTGTCAACTATGTGCTGAGGTAAGTTTTATGGGACAGCAAAACCACGTATGGATTCATGTGCTGGAAGAAATGCAAGAGTCAGAGGAACTTTTGAAGGGTCTATTTATTCAGTGTTGTTATTCTGAAATCAATTTAGTCATGTTTGTTCAGTCTTGTTTACTGATGTTAGACATCGATGAAAAATGTGGCATGCCTGTTCCCATAGACGCTGTTGAAATAACACCACAGCCTTTCTCTTTTGCAGAGAGGCTGCTGTGCTGATACAATAGAGTATAAAGCCTGCCCTGAAGATTTTATTGTGTAACACAACTGCTAATGTGTTTTGTTTTTCTAGTGCTGTGACAGAGAGATAAAATGAAGTAGTAATTGTATCTTATGTTGCTAGGAGAAGCTGTTTATGGCCTCAAAAATCAGGACCAACCAGGAGTTTTGCCTCTGTTTGGTAAAACTCAAGTAGTTTTGGTCTTAGATGGGGCCAAAATAGGAAATACTTATTTGAGTGATAGTCTGGGTCATTATAGCCTCGACTACATCCCTTTAAAAAGCAGAGCAACAAAGCCCCGAGTATTCCCACAGAAGACCTAACCACACTCTCTGCGTCATCTGAGATGGTGGTGCTCAGCAACGCTGGAACCGTGCCTTGCCTGTCGAGAGCCTGGCATGCGACCGAGAGGCCAAAACGTTTGTACGGGCCCCAGCTTTAGAGAGTTTGTACTGCCTACGTTACCCGCATCTTTTGGGTTTTTTTTAGAGTGCAAAATGCCTAAAAGCTATTTTCTTCTTAGTGAAATTGAGAAGAATGATGTTGTGTTCTCCATGGACCAAACGGAATCACTCTTCAAGCCTCACCTGCTGACAATGAGCACTGCCTATGAGAGTGGCATCCCTGGCACGGAGAAGAGCGACTTCTTGTTTACTAAGTTAAAGGAGGAACCAGAGGAGCTTGCTCAGCTGGCACCAACACCTGGAGATGCCATTATTTCCCTGGATTTTGGTTAGTATTTGTATAAATAATTTTTGTGCAACAAAGAACCACATATGAGCCTACATTTAGAAACTTCACAGACAAGGTCTGTTTGCTGTGTGTACAAATCAGGAGTAATGGCTATAAGAGCCCACGTGCTCACCCCAGTGGAAAATTTCTGTGAATGAGAGCAGAATCAGGCTTTCTTGCTGACTAAACAACAGGCATTAAGTCTGTGCCAACTTATTGTCATGGCAACTAGGAGCAGCCTTTACTTTCGATGAATAGCTGCAATTATATCATAACACAGCACAACCTAAAAGCATCCATTAATATTGTTAAAACTCCATGCAGGGACGCAGAAGTTTGAGGAGGCCCCTGCCTTCCCCAGTGCTGTTTTGACACCAAACAAAGCATGGCCAGTGGAAGTGAAAAGCCACGCTGCTCAAGGTGAAACACTGACAATACCATCCTTTACAATGCCTCAGATTGCACCTGGCAGCAGTACTCCAAGTGCAAGCAGCAACAGTAGCTGTTCCACGGTAAGAGCGCTAAAAAAAGAAAAAAAAGCATGGTATGTTTTGTATGTAAGTCCCATCGATGTACATAGATGATGTTTTCATGTTAGCAGTCCTGTCTCATCGCTTATTAACAAGACCCAGTGTATCTATATGCCTCCTGTGCTGCATATATCTTAAGCACCAATATCTAAAACATCAAATAGGCATGATACCCTGCCTTTACATTGCAATCCTCATTTTCTCCCAGCTGCCCTTCAGTAATTTCTATAACCTGTGAAACAACTAGCAGAAGAATGTGCTACCACCTCATGGAGTTAGCCTTAAATAAAAAGCCAATGTGAAATGGTGCGGTCATTAGCAGCATTACCCCAGACCCATATGGCCTCTTTCTGTTTGTTAACTAGAAGCTATAGCCTCTAGTCGAGAAACTTTACCCAACTCAGGCTTTTGAGAGCAGCTCCTCACTGAAAGGATGAATGTGCTTTTGGGGCATTGCCCCCAAGAGCTGGAGCCACTCTTAGCCAACCTTTACCAGAGGATGTCCCATTTAAATAAAGACATTGAGTTAGTGCTAAGCAGCTCCCTTCTTGATACAAGTATTTAATAGTGTACATCTCTCGTTGCTGGTCTGAGTTGTCAAAAAACATTTAAACTAAGATGACAACTAGGTTCCTGCATTGGGTGCCTTTGTTAATCAGTATAGTCCTCAAATTTTGTAGTATTCTTGTGTTGCAGAAAACATATGATAGAAGCGGACAGTTTTGGGTTCGGAGGACACCATATGTACAGCCTGGTGTCACAGGAAAGATGTGTTACGGAATAGCACAGTATAAACTGCATGATGCTAAGCCAGTGTAGTGGTTGTCTTGCTGCTCATAGCAAATTCTTATTTCTGTGCAGCCAAGCAGCCCAGGAGATTACTACAGTTCTGTGGATGAAGATCTTAAGATTGAGGTGATTGAAAAACTCTTTGCCATGGACACCGAATCAAAAAGTCAGTGCAACTCCCAGGTAAGGAACCAATATCTCTGCCAAAAGCCATACAAATCAGTCGCCTGCGCTAGCAGGTAGTACAGATGTATGGGCAGACGCAGTAACTTACATGCAAATTGCATTTGCACATGTACACCAAAACTTTGATGCACAACGCTAACAAAATATACACTTTCAAAAGCTGCAGTGTAAATTTCTATCCCTAACCCTCTGAAGCAAGTGCCTTAGGGTGTCACTGTGGTAGCACTGCTACGAAGCAGCAGCAGGGAGCTTTCAGAATTTGGAAGCTTCCGTAGACTGGATAAGGAATATAAGCAGCAGCAATCTTTTTTTAATCTGGCCTAATGACTAGCGAGTAAACATCCTTTCTAGAACAAATATAAACTAATTCTTGCAAAACACCAAAATGAGAAAGGAATATCACATATCTCCTTTAACTACAAAATGAAAACTGTTGTTTTGGATATATTCTGCTTGTCTTACCTCTTGGGAGGACTTCAGAGAGCTGTGACAATTACTTGCCCATAAAGTAACATAACAGTCTACATCTCCTGCATTCTAATCAGGGTGTAAGTAAGTGTAGAAATTCCCTCTATAAATAACTCTTTTAATCCTCCAGTATTGTAATATTACATCAAGTAAGCTAGTGAATAAAAGGTGTAGGCCTGATTCAGCCCACCTAACTTTTTAGATACTTAATTGAAATGCCTTTGTTAGGAGTTTATACCTCTTTAGATTTAAGAGAAAGGAACAGGCACTGCTGGCTGGCAGCTTGGACCTTGCACTCATCTCCTCCTATTAATTGTAGGGCAAGTTTGGGGTGACTGGGGCCCAAATGAGGTGCATGTCCTGAAGAAATTTCACCTGATTCTGGACATAGAAACAGCAATGAAAGCAACAGAAAGAGTAGACAGATAGATAGGAGGAAAATGTGCATGAGGATCAAACTCAGTGCTACATTTGATATGTGCAAACTTTAGTTTTGTCAGATTCAGCATCTGCTTGCTCAGGTGTGTCCCACTACAGCAGCAGCTTTGGTGGGATAAATGAGGGTTAGAAAAGTGTCCCTGTCATGAACTGACTGGAAGCCAACAGTGATCTCCCTCTCTGTTCAGCTCTGGTTAAACACCAAGAGAAATTAATTTAAATATGACTAGTCCTCCAAGGGAAAAAAAAAAAGTATGGATTTAACTGCAATAGTGTCCTTCCAAATACATTTTTTTTAAAACTTTTGCATTTTTAAATGCATTTTTTTTTCATGTAGCTGGATTGTGAGAAAGCTGTGTTTTCTGTTTTAGCATGAAAAAGCCCAAGGTTGAACTACATGCCGCATGTTGTAGAGTCTTGGCAGACAAGTTATTGAAAGCGTGATGAAACACAAGGTCTACTTCAGATCACAGTGATGTTGCAGGCTCTGTGCAAGCTGCTTTAGCAAATACTGCTTATCAGGGAGGTTTTTTTCTTCAGTTTGTTGTCTTGCTTTGCTTTGCTGCTGCTGCTATGATGAACGTGTATGCTAGTCATAGAAATAAGACGTCTTTAAATAGGAGCTGGCCAGTTTCATGTAGGTAAATTTGGCACACAGTGATTTTTCAGCTGCACATCTACTAGTATTCCATATCATACAAACTGCCACAGCTATTAATAACTTCTAGTTTCTTTATGAACTTATTTTTGCACAGACTGACTTCAATGAACTGGACCTTGAAACCTTGGCTCCTTACATTCCTATGGATGGGGAAGATTTCCAGCTCAGCCCCATCTGCCAAGAGGAACGCCCTCTCTCTGAAAGTGCACAAAATACCCAGCAGAGTCTAAGTAGCATGAGTACCATCTTCCAACCCCTTGCTTCTGCTTCACAAAATCAGTTCCTCCCAGAGAAATATTGCCCACAGCTATCAAATAAAAACATTAACCCTGGTCATGGGTCCCTATCATCGGTGTTCTTCAACAATGTGAGTAGGTCATCACTGCCACCGTACCATGACCAAGCCAGCACTCCCCTGTCTTCGATGGGAGGAAGACCAAACACCCAATGGCCACCTGATCCCCCATTAGAATATGTTCCTGCTAAATGGAGACTCATGGATAAATACTCAGGATCCTTATCAAGTTCCCCCTCAGGGCCACCAGTACATTCTCCGAGCATGCCCATATATAAAAAAAGGTAAGAGTTTCTGTGGTATAACTATGTATTTTACTCAGAAAAGATTTTGGGGGTGGGGGCAGGGCGTAATCTTGAAAAATTCTCTCTCTCAATTCAGTGGGAATAAGTTTGTTTTGACAGGCATCAGACTGTACCTCGGGGGAAATTAGTGTGGTGCTCTCCCAGTGGCAGGCAGTCTGATGGAAGCAGAAACGGGCTAATTTTTCATTGCCTGTAAGGATGCATGAATGGATTTCCTGCTGGTCAGATAAATATTATGCCAGTAATTTTGCAAAGCCTGCTTGACTTTACGCAGTTTAAGAGAAGTACTGAAAAGGCTTACTGGTCCAGCAGGAAACTTGGACCCATGCATCCTTTCTTACCATGCCTATATTTTTTGCACAACGGAAAATAGGGGAGAGGGAGGGATGACAGAACATTTATTGTTGGCATATGTAAATACTACAACTAAGATTTAAAAATGACAGGCTCTTTTTCTACTACCTTTCCTCACCTTGTTCACTTACACACGTGAACAGTATGCGATGAGACGTAGATCCGAGGCTACAGTCCTAGAAGTCTCCTATCATACCTAGAAGTTTCTCTGTAGCTCTTGGGTCTTCAGTGTTGGTCACGTGGAAACATTCAGGGAGTACATAAAATAGCAGTGGTCATTTTAAAACATGAAGCTGTGCAGTTTGCTCACAGTTTGCCTTCTGAGATTTCATGTTGGCAGAAACACCACTGTCTGAATATGTGTCTGGAAAAAGAGGGTTTGTCCCCAAACAGCAACCTTTGTGTTCATATTTAGTATTCAAAGCAAGGGGACAGGTGTGGCTCTCAAAATCCTATCCTTAAAAATCGCATTACTTTCTTTTCCACAGCATTTTTATGTGTGCCTGGAGATCCCTAGAGGCTTTTTGTGCTAGACTTTCATTAGTCTTTGATCCCAAAAGTCAAAAGTTTCCAAAGCTTGTGGGATGACTGCAAAAGGAAATAAAAACATTCGCTTGAGGTCTGTCCACTATCATCATGTGTCAAAGACACCTTAAGTGAAAGAAGAATCTGTATAAATTAACACGATGGTTGAGATTTGCCTCTCTGCTCACTCACCCAGAGATCTTTTCTCCACAGGCCCCTGGATGCTTTTGGACAACGAGGCATAGATATAAACCCGGCAAGAATTGCTCTGTCTAACAGCTTGAAGCTGAAGCGACAACTGGATTATGAAGAACAAGCATTGCAACAGCTGAGTGGGGTAATCGTAAGAAATGCATCCCCTTCACAACTTTGGACTCACCCTGGTCATCAGTGTAATTATTTGTTTTGCTTTTCTTCACATTCTAGGGCGATCCATCTGTCATTAACCCATCTCACCTAATGTGGAAGAGAATGAAATTTCTCAAAGGTGAAAACCGTTCCTTGGTTACAGAAAAAAAGTCTCTCAGCACAAGTGTTCTTACTGGTAAGACAAAAGAAAGTGGTTTTGCAATGTTAAGTACTGAAACACCATTTTAAGACAGGTTGAATAGAAACAAAAAACCTCTTTCAAAAGGAAATGCAAATAAGCTTTGTAAATATTACACTAAGCTAAAATTAATGATCAGGTTGTGTAACTAAATGCCGAACAATTTAAGGTACATTGGACAACTGTCAGGTAGATGGTTTCATGTGTGTTCACATCCTTGCTTTGGAGGTAAGAGAGATCAGCTTAATGGAGATGAGTTTACCTTGTGCTGATGTAAGGTGCAGACAGCATCAGCTCTAGCTCTGAGATTTCTCTTTACAACATTGGGCTTCCTTACACAAGCATATCTTGGGTGCAATACTACTTCTAGAGCTAGTGCTGTTTCTGGACTTCCTTTGGGACAAGATGTAGGTATGTATCCCTATGCTGTGTGACCGTCACGCCAAAGATCACTTTGCTTTGAATTAGTATTATCTACTATAATTACTACACTGGCTTCATTTAACTTTTTTTTTTTTGCCCCCCCCAACTGTATAAATCAGATGAATTTGTCTGTAACTCAAGAGGTCTGAGCCAACCAATGAATCAACTGCAGCAGCAGCAGCAACCACCCACCTGTGGCAGTCCTGGTGAGAATTTGAAAGCAGCAGCTTTTCCCCCTCCATTTTACAGTTCCCATTATCAGGACTATACTGTTCAGCCAGCTCATAAAGCATCAGGTAAGAGCTGTCAAATACAGACATTGGAAAGTGTTGGTATATAGTTCCAGTACTGATTGCATGAAAGAAAACACTTAAAAAAATATGGAGGAGGATGATAAACCAATAACCAAACGTGTATTGCTTCATAGAATGAAAAGTTAGTTGTTGTTTAGTGTGAAACTTTAACGCTGACATTTGTAATATGAGAAAAAATTATTTTTGCCTTTAATGTCAATTAAACTAAATACATTTTTACCTTGGACGGCCAGTCATCCTCATCTTCCATCCATACTCTTGTCTTGTGATGGCATTGATTAAATTGTACTGAACAACTTCACTGCAGCATCGATATGGGAGGTTTGTAGGTTAGAGTCTTAACACAGGCCTTCTGAAAGTTAAAATAAGAATTAAAGGGGACAGATATGTCCCTTTTAATATATAAGGGGAGTGGGTGTCAGTTTAGAAACGGTTGTTTACTACAGCTTTCCTTATCTGCACCACTATCCTTTTTCTCAGAACTATCTAAATTGGGGATGGAGGTGAAAAACTGCACCAGTCCGTGTGACACGCCTGCAGCCGTTTAACGCAGGGCGATGCACAGGTTTGCTCTGACACCTGTAACTGCTGGTGCTTTGAGGCATATTGACATAAACACAAAATGAAATTATAACTGGTATAAACAGAAGAGGGAGGAGAGGAACGAAGTCCTCTCTCTCTGGTCTCGGCACCATGACTGACATCACTAATCACATCCCGAATCTCTTCCAGGTATGACCAGTCGTCTGCTGGGGCCCTCATTCGAACCCTACTTGTTGCCCGAGTTGACAAGGTATGACTGTGAGGTGAACGTCCCCGTTTTGGGCAGCTCTACGCTTCTGCAGGGCAGTGAACTGCTCAGAGCACTGGACCAGGCAACCTGAGCAATCCTGCAATATTCTGTGGCCTATACTGTTCAAAACAGCTTCAGTTTTTAAATATATTTTTTCAAGTAGACAATTTCTAATACCAATACACTTCTACAGGATTTTACTTAGATATTGAACCTGTCCACGTTACCAAATAGTGGCCTTTTGAAGTTACTCTCTTTATTATTCATATAAAAGAAATACATCTACTGTATTTTCTCTATTGCAATTAAAGTGTTGTTTAGAGAGTTTGATTACCCTCCCTTTATCTCATCGCTTGTAATTTATACTCTGAAATTTTCTTCAAAATTCATGCTAATAAAAAGCTGTGGTATAAATGCCTCATCACATGATACTTTGGCTGCAGTACTACAGAGATTTATTTTTAATTGCCAAAGATGAATGAAACAAATTTGATCTCCAACCACAGTTTTTTGTTGATCTGCCAAATTGAAATCCTTTGAGTCTTTCTGTTTTCCAGCATTTATCGGATTGTAACTTCCATAACTTTTGGAAAAGCATACTAAGGAAAAATCCCAGCCTTCCGCCTCCCCCCCTTACCTTCATTTTTTTTAATACACTTTGTTGAAAGAAATGTGAATGGTGAACTGCAATGTTTGTGCGTATCTGTGAAAGTTGCACGTTGTAAGCTTTTTTTCCCTCAGAAGTCAGTCACATTCTCAGCTGCCTTAACCTGGCTTAGCTCTACAGCCAAGGGAGTCCTACAGATTTACCCCAGTGGAGGATTTAGACCTGTGGTTTTGTTTGTGTTGGGGTTTCTTGCTTTGTTCTTTGTTGGTCCTTTTTTTTAAACACAAAACAGATTTTTTTTTTTTTTTTTTTTTTTAATTTCTCTCTGGGTCAGTTGTCAATCGTCTCTTGCTACTTCTTTTGCTATATTTAGGACACAACAACTTTAAGAGCTGTTGCTGATCTTTCAGGAACCTGACCAGCGGCCAGTACTAACAAACACCTCTGACTAATACTAGCCTTTTTCATTTTACATGCCAGCTAGCAATATACCTGCAATGTTGAATCGTTAAAACTAAAAGTTAAAGTAGTATTATTTCCCAGCGTATTAGGCTAACTCAGTTATAAAGTAGACAAAAAGAATTAAGGATGGCATAGTGAGATGAGTAACTGGCAGGCAGGCCTCTATCATTTTTTATTTGTCTTACATTAATCAGTAGCTGAAATGTCATTAAAAGGCAGCCAGACATCATTTTCAAGAGCTCCTTTCCAACTACTATTAGTTGTCATGCACTCATTTTAAAGAATGCCTGCAAAGGGAGTTGAAAGTTTAAATTAGAACATATTTAAACAGCTAAAATATTAAAGTCATAAAAGGCAGGTGAGCAATTCTGACTTTAAAATACGTACAGACCCGAATTTCTGTTGGGATATATCATCTTGTTTCCTCCACTGGTATAAATCGTCATAGCTTCACTGAAGAAAGTGGAACAGTGGCAATGTACAAAAGGTAAAATCTGGCCCAGAAACTTAGAACAAACACATATTCCTTTGAGAGTCTTCGGATTGCGCTGAAGCCTGGTGTTTCTATCATGCACTGACACTTGCAGAGAGGGAGCCTTGGGTTCATTGAGCACTTCAGAGTTCGCTGTGTTGACTGAGTCTTAACCACACCTACACTTACAAAAGCTAAAGATGTTTTGTTATTGGTACATAATGTAAAAAATTATGATAGTCCCTAGTGTAGGCACTCTTGAAAGAGCTTATTACCAAAAATAATCAAAAATAAACTTATTACCATGTGGAAAAAAACTATGGTAAGCATCAAAATTGGATTAAAATTGGCAAGCCAGATTTGACAAATTTGCAGTGGCAAGAACTTAAAGGCTTCAAGGATTAAAGACACTTGAATACCGCTCTTCTGTTTCTTATGTGTGTAGTTTCAGCATTAAAAATGTTATACCCTAACAGTTTACTAAAACACTCTGAAGAAATATGCCATGTCTTAAATATTAATCATACTTTTAATCATAATTATTTCATAATCTATATTCCTGAATTCTTATTGACAATATTATAACTGTATGGGAACTTTAACTTGATAAGGAAATGTATTTTGACACTGATACCTTATTAAAGTATACTGATCCTAAATTCTTTGTGACTCATTTGCTATGAATTTGTTATTTGTTGTATCATTGTAAAACAAAAGTATTTATTAAATTATTTATAGAAAATAAAGGTTTGCATTGATCTTTGAAGAATGAAAGAACAAACAGAAGTAAGTCACTCATATCTGAGAGCCAACCTTTCTGTAGAGTTTGCCCAGCTTTCCTCAGACGGAGAGTTAACGCCCTTCAGAAACACGCTGTGCAGTTCAGCATGCCGCTTCAATTTCAAAAGTGTATTTCTGACAATTAAAGTAAGTTGACAAAAGGACATTTTAGAGGCTGAATTGCCAGAGTTTCCCACATCAGTTTTTGTGGCAGTAATATAGCCAAGCCATCAATATTCTGGCAGTCCTGACAAGCCCATGAATAATAAGCTTTCCCCCCACCCAAGCCTCTGCTTCACCCACCCACCGCGTCCCTTATCCTTAAGGCTGTTCTTAAATATGCCTATCCTTTGCTGTATAGAAGTTGCCAGTTTTGCCTGCGTAATATAATGCTGATCTTTGCTGTAGGAGGACACAGTAAGAAATTAATTTCCAAACATGCACTTCAATTCAGACTGGACTGCGTGGGGAAGCTGTTGGTGCTTGACCCTTCCAATAACTGCCTCTGAAACAGGCGGTGCCCAGACAGACACCCCTGAGCTTCTCAAACAGCAGCAAATCTTCTGAATAATCTGCGTAAGCAGGCTATCATCACCGCCTCGGCAGGCATAGAAAGTAACTTCTGGCTTCTAATTCTGTTGTAATCAACAGTAATCACGGAACACCCAGCAGTGACGAGTGAATGGTGGTGGGCCCGGGTACCCTCCCTTTTAAAGCATCCCATTGATCTTCAGGGCGCTGGGACAAAGAATAACTCACTGTGTCAGATCTTTATCCAGCTGAGGGTTAAAAAACAGCCACCAGTCACTGAAGTAGAGATTAACCTTTTCAGATCAGTGTCTATCTTTTAAAAGCTGTAATCACTAACTGCTACTATAAAATAATGCTGCTGAGCACTGTTTTTTGGGGTATCCCATTCATTCTGAAGAGCTTCAAGCATTCACCACTCCCGTATTCACGTAGCTTCTGTAGTAAGACACTAGAAGCAGTGGCCTTCAGTTTCCACATACACACACCCCCAGCTTTCTACTACAGCTAAACACTTTCATGTTAGTGAGTTTTTAGTGAGTTTTAGTGGTTTTTCCCTTATGCACATGAATGTCCTGGATAGCTAAGCTCCAGCATTGCAATTTAAGTAAAGTACCCAAAAGAACCAAATCCTGGCCAGAAATGTAATACCTAGATTGCACAATAGCTGAGCTCTGTTCTGCTGACAAGGGGGTTGGTTGTTACAGCTTTTTAAAACATTCTCCCCCCCCAGTAGACAAATACAAGTGCTTAAAATTAATCATCTTTCATGGCCTAAAAGCACCATTTCTTGGCATCAGATCTTGCATCTACAACAGCATAGACAGAAACCGATCACAACTAGGTTGTTCAACACTCACTCTGTTCTCCTGAAAATCAGGGAGTTTTGCCAAATGCTGATGACTCAGGCTGGTCTCAACCTCCAGCTGATTTTTTCAAGTCTATCATCTTTTTGAGATGATCAAGCCAACATTTTCCCTAGACCATAGATTTCATGCAGGTAAGATTCACCCTGTTTATTGAGCAAATGGTTTCAACAAGATACTATGGGAAATTCTCAACATCTAGTGGGGGGGTGTGTGTATATATATATATATAAAAAAAAAAAAAGATTACTAATAAAACTGAAAAAAGGCCCAGATAACTTAGAGCAAAGACAAACTATCTTCTCGGTCAAGACGCCAGCTCCTAAGCGATACTGAGATCTGCAGATGGTAGGTGGTTCATCACACTTGCTCGCAACAGTAGGCGGAGCACAGGGAAGCACTCTGTGCTTTAACACACAACTGCACCAGTTCTAGATGGTGAAGGTTTCATCTGCTCTCCCTGAGGAGCTTTATAAAGCTATTCACAGACATGCCAGATTTTTTTTTTTTTTTTTTAAGAGCTACAGCAGACTGCTGGAAATATTCACCAACATTTAAATAAACAGCATTATTTTCTTTCTTTTTTTTTTTCCCCCCCTCAACTCTCCTATTACAGGCTTCCCAAGAGAGGAAGAAACAATCTCTAAGAAAAAAGAAAATCCTTAACAATATTTTCTTAGGACAACAGAATCTGTCACATGTCCCGGTTCCGCTCCCTTGGCACAAGCCAACACACAGCCCAGCAGCCGCCTTTCAGTTACGTGGGGCCGTGCGTGAGCTTACCCTCGCCCGCAGGGAAGGCAAGCGTGGATTCCCGCTCCCCCAGGCTCTGCTCGTGCTGCCTTCTCCTTCCTCAGCTCACCTTCCCCTCCTGACAAGCCTGCTCCAGCGTGCCCCATCTCTACATACCCCTCATTGCAGGCAGCAGTTTTTTAGGACTGATTCAGGGGCTTGCGGTATAGGTTCTCTCCAGTCATGTCCTTACCTTGGCTGTCTGATAATGACTATCAACCAGATCCCCAGCCCTTTTTGCCCAAACCGCCAGCTTCTGTGGTTCTCGATCTGAGCTTGTGTTGAAAATGTCCAAACCACATTCCCGCTCTAGTAGCTGGGTGTGACAGACCACAGTCCTCGCCCTGACATGAAAGCAGATTTAATGCTCCAAGTCACAGGAAGCTAGTGCGTCCCTTGAGCTACACCACGACCACCACCAATTCATTTCAGACATTCTGCTCGGATATTAGATGGCTGTTGCCATCTGCTACTCAAGCAAGCGGTGGTGGGGTACGGACAAAAAAGATTCTGCTGGCTCACCAACAGTATCACTTTCACCATCCCCTTGACACTGTGCTTCGAGCAAAATCCCAACAAATTTCAGACATACGCATAGTTTCTCCTGCAGCTTTGGAAATGAGAGCAGAGCTGACCAGTTTCCCCAGATGGCTGAACTCTGTAAAGCCAAAACAATTTCCCAGCCGTAAGAGGAGCAGTATAGGTTTCCTCTTTTAGTCCTATCAGCATCATAGAGCTAGCACCAGTAGGAAGAGAATCCGTATTTGTGGTTCCCCAGACCTTCTCCCTATACAAATAACTGCATGTTCAGGACAAGAATTAAGCCCGAGATAGAAAGAGGCACATACACTTCTTAGAGCACTTCCAGATGCTGCTGCCTGCTCGACAAGACACCAACAAGCTCACTTAGGGCATGATTTCTGAGCCAAATACCCCTCCGTATTTTCAGCCCTGGGCAATCCTTGTGCACTCACTCCAGAGTTTCGCTGTTCACAACTTGGAGAACCCCGGGGTGCCCCAGAGGCAAGTGACCTGCAGGGATCTCTCTGTCCAGTTACAACCCGTAAGTCAGAAAAATCAAAGGTTAACGCTCCCATAGGCAATCTAAAACCCACTCGTACATCTGCTGGAGAGAGTGACAGTAAAGTAATCACATCACCACTTCAGCAGAGCGTTCCAGAATAAAGCTCTTTCTAAGAGACATCTACAGGGATGCCTTTTCCCAGTTGCAACTGTTTATGCAACTGAATTTTATTTTAGATTCCTTAGTGGGAAGAAAAAAAAAAAAAAGCAGCTTGAAAGTCTTGCCCTCTTTTTCTCAAGATGTTGGTAAAGGCCAAATTTGAGACGGAAGGGGAAAGCACAAATCCAAAAACACCACAGCTGCCAAAAACCCAGACCAAAGCCCACAGCTCCCTGGCATTATTCTGCAGCAGAAGTCACATGAACTTCTAAGTGGCAAACCACAAAAGTTGCCTTATATGATGAGTCTTACAATCAATACAAATATATAAAATTTTAATTCAGCCCCTCCTCCACACAGCAGCATCACGACAGTATTACACTGGATCAAACAAAGCATAAAATGGATGTCGTCACCACCCATTTTTAGATACGTCGCGTGACATCTATTGGCTTTTTTCCTGGAAGAGCAGGCAATACTAAATGTGTCTATCACCTTACTGCTAACGCAGATAGTGCTGTCCTTAACTGCAGCCCCCAAAACATGCTGGAGTTCACAGAAAGCAAACCAATGGAAGTTGACTGGGAAAACAGGTTGCTCTCCTTTATTTTAACTTCAGCTGCAAACATCAAGACAAGCGTTACTGTGCCTTGCTCAACTACGGAGAAGTTCATCTTTTTTAGCATGTTTACACCTTTTAACACAGGTTATTGTTTACAACTTCAATTTGTTTAACCTTTAGGCGGTTTCTGGAGTGCACAGTATCATCTCTTTTAGGGCCAGTCTGATCACCGTAGAAGTCTCAAAGATAAAGGAGACACCAACACTGAATAATTTTTCATCAACCTCCCTCTCCCCTCTCAAAACCTCTCTTCGGCAGAAGAAGTTCTGTTTAATGATAGGCAACACTTCGAACAACTATGTGCTTGGGTTTGCCCTTATCTAGCACTCCTTTCTCCCTTCCCCAGATCCACAGCAAGCATCGTCCATGCAAAGCCACCCAAGCGCTCTGAAAAGTGGACAAAAACCTGGCTTTTGTAACCGTCAATTATATCTTAATATATCAAATAAACACTTTAACTTGTGCTTTCATTCTTAGAGTGACTTCTCCAGCCTCCCCCCCTTAAACCTTCTCCCTCCCCCCATGCAAAACTGAGAAGAAAGCATCTGTAGATAAAAATGAAAATCACTGAAATACTTGTCTGGGTAGCCAGCAGAGGAACCAGGAACCAATGAAATATCTTGAACTCTTTTAAGTTCACTGGAAAGACAGTGAACCTTCAAGTCAACAGAGCTCTCATTCTTCTTTCTGCAACACACTCCCTGCTGGGCAGGGTTTGTTTGCACTGAGGTTCTGTATTAGAAACACACACACTTAGCTAAATATGACCTTGTTTATCCAGGATTTCTTCTGCCCTGTTCAGTGCACAAATTCCACTAACTTGTGCTGAAAATAATAAACAGGGTGAAAAGTGCCTGTGACCAGCGTTCAAGAACCACAGCAGGTGCCTCTGAACGGCAAACTGCCATGCTAGGCATACTCAAAAGACTTGTTGTGAAACCTGCTCAAAGTGGGTCGTCTTCAAAACCTGCCGGGAGAATGCTTTCCCTGGTGGGTACGTTGAGATTGGATCCCAAACAGGTCACCTCGGAGAGCAGGAAACGCTCACGTTTCCTGATGAGGAACGGCTCCTGCTGAGCCATTTCCCAGGACATTTCCAAGAAAATAGAAGTGATCCTCCTTCCTCCCCTTCCTTTTTCCCCACATCGTGCCTCCTTTCCATGGAAATCTCTCAAAGAGTATTTTGATTCTTATAGACAAAATCACATCCTCAGTCATGCCAAGGAAATAAATCCCACGTGTCTGCAAAGCCTACACTACAAACCAGTTGCCGAGGGGTGACCATTCCCAAGCCCCTTAAAAAATGGATCTTTTGCAGCCTGTGGCAGGAACACATGTTCTCCATAGGGCACCCCTGGCCCCAACACGGGAGCACCCAGCGTGCTGCCGGCCATGCCGCAGCTGTGCCCAGCGGACGCTGCTGTTCATGGGCCAGAAGCGCCAGTGGCTGAACAAAGCTGTTCGTGTGCCGTCCCCACCGTAGGTCACCTATACAAACCCCATCTACTTCGGTTCACTGTAGGTAACACGCAATTTGCTTATATATGGAGCAAGAGGGTAAATAAGCCCGGCAATGCGCTACTTCCATGGTTCATGGAAGTACTTTGCGGCTCTGCATTACAGGGCAACATCACGCACGGCAAAAGCAGCCTGGCAGGAAATCGCCCCGGGGGAGATTTCCAAAAACTAGAGCCCCAAGCTCTCCCGCCCAAGGGGCAACAGCACAGCCCACCCACTATGCTAGTGTCCTACTCTGCCCTTCGCAGTGAGCCTCCCCGCAGCGGCTTGCTAGGACCAAAGCAGCGCCGTAGGGCCCCCCAGCACATCCCTGCACAGGAGCCCTCACTCGCAACAGCTCCTTTCGCAGCAACCAGGTACCTCCCTGGTGTGCTGCTGCACCTCCCAGCTGTCCTCCTCCCTTTCCTCACCACCAAGATGCCAAATTCTTCTCCCGAGTGAACATCTCCAGCTCGCTTTTTCAAGCGAGACAACATCCAACGGCATTTAGAAATTCTTTTCCAGGTGCCCTTATTGGAAATTCAGACCACACAACTGCAAAAGGAGTTCTGGGATCTAATCTGTACCACCGTGACTCATCTTTGAGAGTAGTATTGCAGCAGCTCCAAAACGTGCATTCAGATTATTTGGTGGGGTTTTTTGGTTTGTTTGTTGTTGGTTGTTTTGGTTTTGGTTTTTTTGAGCTACAGAGGAAAAAGGCCACGGACAGGCACCACGGTCAAGTGCGGCACACGCTGCAGTTGAACAGGCCTAGTTTCGACAATGAGACATGTGTAGAACTAAATCAGTCCATACCCAAAGAGATACAGGCTTGTGGGACTGAGCTCTGTTAAGAAAACTAGGCATTCAAAAGCAAATTTTAAAGATAATACCTTGTAGCTGTACAGCTAACGCTAGACATAGGAGACTGTTGCACCTGCACCACATGGTGCCAGTAGCTGAACTAATGCTGAAAGAAAACTTGCTCTCCTTCAAAATCTCCAGTCAAGATCCAACCAACCAGGTATTTTTGCAATAACCAAGGAAACAGGAAAGAGTGCATTTGAAGGCAGAAGTCAGCGGGATACAAAGAGGCCTTTTTGAAAATAATGCCAACTATTCTCTCCATTTTTTAAATGGAAACAAGTAGACTGTCATCCATTTCTATCCAGTCGTAATGCGTTCCTGCCCAACATTTCGTTCTACTGATAATTTGTCACATCTTCAGATTTTTCTGCTCTATTTAAAAAAAAAAAAAAAAAAATCACCTGACTCATTTGGATTTTTTAGCTGCTTAGTGTCTCCCCTTACATTAGAATGTAATTTACAGGCTCTAAAAATTGAGCTACTTTGAAAACTTAACTTTTTAAACAGCTCAGAGAAGATGGCTGTCATCCTTTCATTTCCAAGCAGCAGTCTGTGTAGATTTTAGTACAATCAATTTGTGTCTATGTCATGTTTCATTTTCATGCCTCATTTTACAAGCCCACTAATCAGACTAATGAGGTTGAATGTGAAGAAATCCTTTTGTTTCAAGCTGAACAGCCTCTGAAACCACAGTTATAAGAGTCTGTCTTTGCTTATTCAATTCCTGTTTGCAAGTAATAGCCAAAAAAAAAAGGGCATTACAGATTTTTTTCCGATAAACCTTAAAGGCAGAAAGCCATCTTATTACAACATCCCCTGCAACTTACAGGAGCTCGGGCTGTATATTGATGTAAGGGAGTCACAGTGCCTTCCACTTCACGAACATGCTTAAATGAAAATAAAATCTTATTAACTGCTTTGGTAGGGGCACAAATATGTTCCGTATGTTCCAAATCAGTGGCTTAAGACAATCCGGTGAGCAAATGCCTGTCTACAGGCAGCGGGGAGTTTGTGCCACGCTGACCACGCTCCCATCAGAGTCGTCGATTCCCCCTGTGCCGACAGACAATGTATCTAGGACCTGGGTAGGGACTGGGACCTTCTTGGTTCCTTAACCCACCTAAACCATCAGCCACACGGATAGAGATAAGCCACAGCAGGAGACAGAAGCTAGAAGCGGAGATGGAAATTCCCACTGGGGGATGCATTACAGAGCAGTCCCAGGCTGCTACAAACACTCCAGTGCTCCTCGGAGCTTTTTGTCACGAGTCAATAGGAGTACAGAGAGATGCACAAAGAAGGGAATACATGCAATTACAGGACGGTGCCACAAAAGGTGACACTGTCAAACACCCCCCCCCCCCAGCTCTAAAAACCAACACAAAACAAACCAACCAAAAACTCAAGAATAAGCAAATTCAAGCCAGGGATGTTTTGAGATTACAATTTCAAGTTTGTTTGTTTTTAATACCACATACAATTGCTCATCCCACCCTTGCTTTGGAAAGCAAATAGTACCCAGTATATGACAGTACTCAGAGAAAGGCTTGTTTCTGATCTTCTAAACATCTGAATTAGCAGCCCAGACCATCTGTTGAACAAGTGACAAGTACATTGCAGAGTCAGGAGGCCACAGAGCACTCTACCATCAAGGTTACTCAGGGTATCACTAGACCTGCTCAGCATGAACATGCAAGTTTCAACCGTGGTTCAGAGTTGTCTAAAAGATGCTAGATATACCTGTAAAAGGGCATGGAGATGGAGAGAGGCAAGGTTAGCTTTTTAGACTGTAGCAGGATTTCCACAGTAAGCACAGTACCATGGCTTAAATCCAAAAGGATGGCTCCCATTCAAAGAATAACGCATCTATAGACAAAATCCAGGCAACCCATTTCCTCCTAAACCCATAAGCCAAACATGAGAAATATGTTCTGGCCACAATAGATCCCAGGCTACGACAGAAGCTTTAAGTCCTTCATATGTCACATGTCACCTGTGACATCCCGAGTTGAGAGTCAGTGGGGTTTTAAAGGATTAGAGGTATCAAGTCTCTAAACCTCCTGTCCCCAACCAGTCTATGGAGATGAGGTGAAGGTCTACCATGCCACAGCAGAGGCCAGCACTACCTCCACATGGGCTCTGCCTGGTTAACCTTCAGCACTTTCCTAGGGGGAAAGGAGGAGCATCACCGGTGAGAAGACAGAAGAAGGCTGTTTCCCTCCAGTCCTTTCCCACTCCTGAAGCAAAGGCACCCACCGTGTAGCAGCACCCTCCACATCAGGCAGAGCCTGGCCTGGCTCTGGAGGGAGACATGGGAGGACCAGGGCAGAGCACACAGTGGGTCACAGGACCAGTCTTATGGCTGCTACTACCACAGCACGTGTCCATGACTATTAACCAGTGCCTACATCTACCCACAGAAACCAGACATTTGAAAAGGCTTCTGTTTTTCTCCTTCATAGGAGACAAACCTGAACCACTCATCAGCAGTACCAAGGCAGGTAAATAACTGAGAGCTGATGGATCTGAAGAGTCTGTGCAGAAAAAGCATTTTAGCTTTCAACTATCTTGAGTGATCCTCTGATGTTTTATTAGGAATAATTAAAGAACAAACAAAAAGCCTGAATCCTTTCATGAATACCTCATAAGTATACACTAGTTATTTCAAACGGGAGCTTGGTTCCAGGGTGGCAGACTCCCTTCACACAGGAGCTGAAGAAAAGCAAACTAATCTGTTAGAGAAATAAAGCAAAAAGGTGTCAGATTTCTTCCAAAACAGAGATATTTTTGACAACAAGCTGGTTAGTAAGCTTAAACAAGATGACTGACTAATGACAGACAGCAATCCCCAAAATCAGCCTTAAGACACAGGTGTTATTAAAAAATCAACGTAGCTTTACTGAAGTCTTTAGACACCGTACTGCCTCCCAGACATGGGAAAAGAATAAAACTGCCTGAGCAGCTCAGGTTTGGCATAGAAAGACAGAGTTAATTAAGGAATTGGGTTATTCCCAAACCGCGCTGTTTAAGACGCCCCATTATCCCTGCTGCGCAATAGGTGGGATCCATTTTCTTTCAGCAACGCTTACGCCAGCTGTTAATTCAAGGCTGTATCGTGTTTAACAAACGCCCCCCTAAGACAAGCTACCTCTGCTGAGGAGGGGTAAGCCGCGTTGCAAGGGCAAGCTCACGAACTAGAGCGTCTGGGTGGAAAGCGGGTGACACGGCAACGCGCGTTCACATGTAAAGGTGGAAGATGGAATATCGTCTGGAATCGTCAGAGGTATGGGAGAAGCGATGGAAAAGGATGATGGCGCTCCTCAAGGCGGGGGAGCACCGCCTTTGCCATCCCACTACACCTCCCGACTCCCCTCTCGTTTTCGGTGCAATCCGCATTTCGCCCCTCTGGAGGCACGCGCCCTGACCCGAAGAATGCCCGCTCTGTGCTGCCGGCCAGCCGGGGGCAGCGGCCACCTCACCAGCATCCCCCAGGCACGCTCGCCCTCCCGCCGGGGGGACGGGACAGAGTCCCACGGCTTCCGCGCAGCTGTAAGGGCAGCAAGCCACACGCGACCGGGTAAAGCGGCAGACACGTCGCCTCCCCGGCAGATGCGGGAGCAGCCTGCCGAGGCCTTCCTGTGCGAGGGCGCAGCTGGCACGGGGGCTGCCCTCGCCTCCTGCCCCCGCCGTGCCAGCCGCGGGGCCCAGCTGGGCGCTCCTCCGGCCGGGGGGACTGGCACACGCCGGCACCGCGGGGCGGGCACGGCGAGGAGGGCCAAAAAGCAGCTGGAGAGAGAAGAGCCATGAACAGCGGCACCCCCGCCGCAACGCTGCGCCCCTGCCCCGGCAAGCCACGGGGACTCGCCTTCCCCCTCTGCAGCCAAAGCGCCTGCTGGGTGCACCAAAGGGCACCGGGGCAAGAGGCAGGAGCATCAGTTTCAGCAGGAGGACTGAGAAATGGAGGCCATGCCAGCAAACCCCCAACAGCAGCTTTTGCCTCACTTTAGCACCAGAGGCCTGTGGACCGCCTGAGCATGCTCAGGAAGGGCCCGAGGGTTACCCTCGCACCTACGTCTGGAAATCGAGAGGGCGCGTCGCGCGGAGGACAGCAGGTTCCCGACTGCCGACCATGGGACGGGAGGAGGCTCGGCAGCCACTCTGTGAGGAGCCAGAGGTGTGAAAGGAGGACGGGGGAAGCACCCCTTTCTTCCTTGCCTTACTGGTCCATTTAGATTTGAAGCTCTGGCACAGGGATTTTCTCTCCCTGCTGGTTTTCAAGGTACCTCCGAGGATGGAACCTTGAAGCCATTTAGTAGCTCTACAGAAATTTCCATAGACACAAATACAAAGTGAGAAAGAGGAATTTTAGTCACGGGATGTCAACACAGAGGAGGTATTTAAATCAGTCTCTACCTCTAAGCTCAGCATTCACCAGTAATGCTTTCACACCGCTGCTGTGCACTTCTTTTTGGCTTAGCAATGCATTGCATTGGCATTACATATGAATCCTTTAGGCAATTTTTGGTCACCTCTTCATGTCCGTCCCGTCTCCCCTGCATCAACAAAAACAATATTTCACAGAAAATAATCAATGGGCCTGCTGATCGGAGCACTTCCTAACTGGAGGCAAAAGCATCACAGCTTCACAACACCCCTTTCCCCTGCATTCCCAAGGGCATAGAGCTTTCCCTGTTTGATGGAGAAACACTTTCTGTCTTTGGCATTAGTGTCACTGTAGCTAAGCAATCACTAGTAGCTAACCTCCCAAATTCTAATCATAAATAGCGGCAGGAGTGAGTCCACAAGCATCAGTTAATACATATTAGTTTAAACCACACAAACTACAGCCTGATGCGCTGACCCCCCTGGACACGACAAGATCCAGGGCAGTTAGCAGACACCCCTCATAGCAAGCTAACAGACCTGCTCCTGTGAAGTTAAAATGCTGAATTTCGTCTAAAGCTCTAGTCTTGCACCATCTTGGTGATATTCCTTCACCACCTCCCAGCCCAGCTGCTAGTCTTGTTTTTTAAATACTCTGGAGGAATTGCCATATCTTTCTGAAGGAAGTTCAGCTGCACAAAGCGAGCAAAGACAAACAAAACTAAGTAACCTGCCTCAATTCCATTTCAAAACTAACCACCATACATTGCTTGGACAAGCAAAACCATTTGCAGAACAAATGACAGTCTACAGCTCATCAGCAGGAAAGCTCACATTATTGTTAGGGTTAGTTTTCATGCTTATACCTTTCCCATCTCATTCTCTTCCATGTCCTCAGATAGTGCAGTCTGACCCCAGCATGGAGACTTCTTGAATTCAACAGAAACATGTGAAAGAGTGGGAGCCTATTTCACTGATCTAAACATAGGATAGGGACCTTAAAAGTGTCCTGAGCTGTAAAGGGCCCTGTTGTTAACAGCCTTAGGAAAGCAAGAAATAAGAGATACTGTATTACTCCAGGATTCTGAGATACAGCTGTTGTCTAGTAAGAGTTTTAAAGTTCATTCCACAAATTTTTCAAGATTTTCTGCAGAGGAATTGTCAAGAAATGCTACAGTGTATGACAAAGGACAAGCATGTTGAAATAGAGGAAAAGTAAACACTGAAACTCCCCAACTACCATCTCTCCCCTCAATTGCTTCAGTTCTGGAAGGAAGGATTTAAAGGCAGAATATTTGAGGCAGGAAAGGAATATAGAGTTATACAGTTTGATAGATAAAACGGGGGGGGGGGGGGGGGGCAGACATGTTCCCCCAACATACACACATTTCAGGCAAGATTTTACACCTTAAGAAGGGTTTACACATCCCAAAGTCAGTTAGTTTTGGGGGAGTGGAACTTAACACAAAAACATTATGAAACGGAACAGTACATTTTAACACCAACAATAAAAGAGGAACATCACAATATTATCTAATTTATTCTTGGCACTTTGTGTTACATGTTCTTACCCATCCACCCTTCATACTTATTCCAGGGAAACATACAGCACTAATTTATGTATATCTTGCTCTACTCTACAATCTTTCCTCAATATAAAAAACATTTTTTTTCTTGAGGTGTTCTTATAAATTCCTAAAGGAAACATTAACATCAGCAGATTTAATCACAGACAAAGTCTCCCCAATGGTTAGACAATGTTTATGCTTATAAAAAAACACCATAGCAGACTAAGCCCTCTGGGATGAGTAAGCAGAAAAGAACATCTAGACGAGCGCAAGTATCATGCCACATGTTTCTTCATTAAAACAACTCTGCAACGCTCAGTCGAAAAGCTGAAATTACTTTATGCTTCGAGTAAGCAATGGGGAAAATGACCTTATTTTTCTACGCAGCTGCCCTTCAGCAATATTCTTTTGAAGGACGGAAACCCATGGGCAAACTAAAGCTGTCATCCCCCTAGATCCCTGAAACAGTTTAGCCCTGATAAGAAGTTTTTAAAAAGGCTCTTCCCAGATGCATGCATGTTTTCTCATAAGCATGTACCTAAGAAAAGTGAAGCAATGAAGCACACAACTGCCTATTTATGTAAGCTCATTCATGTGCAAACATGTGCATGAATACCGAAGGCTGAGACTTGGGATCTCATTCAAAGGTTCTTTGAGGGAAAATGTTACGACTTAGTGCAAATAAGATGTTAAAACCAGAGGTTCTGGGTGCTGGAAGTTAAAACTTTCAGGCTGAGAAATCTGTCTTGGTCGTGATGACACACAGTCGGGTCAACATTTGGCTTCTGAAGGCAGATGCCTGGTATCAAGCATTTTGCATATATAAATGCTGACAGTTAAATAAATCGCAGACATACATAAAGTTGAATTATACTGAATTTAGTTACAGATACTCTGCAGAGTATATAAAGCTTGTCTACTTTAAGTTTCTTATTTAGAAAGAAAATACATATTTTCTTCTTTTCTATGCTGCTTGGTTTTCCTATAGACGCCACAGAAACGATGCATTTTACAGAGTGAATTGTCTATCCTTCTCAGGGATGACAAAACACAAATGAACTGGTCTAGAGACTGAATTACCTGTGCGAATGTACAATTAAGACAATATGGCCTGTTTGAGCATACTCACAGATGTGAAACCATCCCATTCAGAACATTTTCAAGCATGGTATAAAATGCAAAGAAAACAAAAACTCATTACATTTTTCTATCCATAAAGACAAGTTTTAAAAATTGGCTTCTGAATCCATTAGAGAGAAGAGAGGACTAAAGCTCCTTCCAAACATTTCCCTGCCTGGTCCACTTATCTACAGGAAACTCATAAAATCCTCATTGTGATAGCAAGCGATCACCTTTGCAACTGCTTCCACAATCGAGGAGATGCCTTCTAGGCTGTTTATAAAGGAGAGTCACAGGAATTATGCAAGTACAAGAGGGTTAGACCCAAGATTATCATGCATTTTCCCTCCACTGTGCCAGTGGTAAAGTACCGGTGACTTTCCACTATAACCTTGTATTTCCTTTCCTCACAAAACTTGCTAGCAAAGAAATCCCAAGTGCCTGAATTTTGAGTACCTACGATGGAAAAAAAGCCTCTAGGTCATATTCCCACAATCCAGAGCTAGACTACTTGAAACAGATCCAGATGCCACTCCTAATGGCCCTTTTTGATGAGTAGAAATCAGTGACTAATGATGCCCAGGAGGTATTTTTCTACCCTCTGCAGAGCTGCCACAATTTTCAAAATCCTCCATTCTCCACTACTGATGCGCATCTCTATCATCATGGCATATTGTTGCACCTTATATTCAATGTAATTTCCCCTCAATTTTATGCCCTCTTTCCCTAGAAAGATGCCAAGAATCACTCCATCATACCATGAAACAACTAACTTTGCCAACAGGTCAATAGCAGCTGCTCCTGAACATCTGGCTTAACCTGTTGCCAGGAGCATAATTATAATTTATAATGCTCAAGTGCCTGAGATGTTGGAAAGAGTCATAATTTCTGGTAGACTCCTTTTTTACCCATATAATGGACAGCAATTATCAGAGATAAACTAGAGACTAGACAAATCCCTCCCTTCTAGACCTAAGTGGTAAGAGCAGTCTTCTCAAGATACAACTTTATATGCACTTTGGGCACAGTATTCACTGAAAAAAACCCCAAAACTTTAGTCTCTCAATGGCAGTCTTTCTCCTGGTTCACTCTAAGGGCAACGAGGAGAGGTAGGTTATTACACAGGGCTACTCAGAGCCACCACTGATATGCCCTAAGGAAGGGCCTGCCTTTGATCTTAGTGGTATGTACAAAGGCCTGACAAAACACACACGGTCCTAATGAAAGAAGATTTTGCCTATTTGGTTTCAGGCTCTCATCCTTTGCAGAACAGACAAAACCCAGACTAGACCTCCCCAATATATCAAATTTTGCATGTTCCTACACAGGGTTGACTTAGCCCCATGGGTTTTGAGGGCATACTAGGATTGATACTGCTCCTGAAGTCAGAATTGGTGTTTCTTCTCTCTGGAGTATGAGAGTGTGAACTGTTCCCAGTGGAATGTTTGATATGGTTTAGGTCATCTCCTCAGCTGAAAGTATGTTTATAACAGAGACAGAAGATAAGGGAAAGGGGTATGTGAACTTCTAGTATTGCTAAGGAACTGCTGGACAGGCAATAACTGTGTTGTAGAGTTTAACATTTATTGGCAAATAAGCAAGCTGAAAGTTATTCCCCTCTCTCACACAGCTTCCTGCCCAGTAAGCAGGTTTCCATTCAAGTTCTTCACATCTTTTCTGAACACAAGCTCTTTTTTGTCAAAAGCGATCCTACCAGCCAAGCTCAAATGTCAATCACAGATCACAGCCAGGAGCGTGCCTGTCTTCTATTGACTTCACAGGTACTTTGTCTCCATAAACGGTCTTTGTTTTTATTCATTAGGTCATCTATATAACCTTGTTATTGAGGGACAAAAAGGATGTAAAAGCATTGCTAGAGCTATTCCTTTACCTCCTTCCCACCCCTCAAATCAACTCTCTCTTATGTGTCCTATGAAAAGTAAGCCCTAACACAGAGTTGCAACCTACTAACCCAATTTTAAAACCATATTCTTGCTTATCAAGCATGAACGTCAACTTCCTCTTTTAAATTTACGGGGGTTGCAAGGTTGAAGTATGCACCTCCTGCATTTTTGGTTCTGTTAAAGATTTTTTAAGGCTTGAATTCACAGACTGTAACCATGGCTTGCTTGGAATGGGGAGACAGCATGCCTGAGAGTTATCTCATTCACTCCTATGGCCACTAGGGATTGTTATATCTTACAAACTATTTCAACACTGTAAACCACTTGAATTAGCCTAGCTGTTCTTCTTTTATTTACTGATCCTAGAATGTCTTCATATGCAGTGTCTTTTTGTAAGTATAAATGTCACCAAGCCATGGTGAAGACTTTGTTAGTAATCACATCTTCTTTGCCATAAGCATGGCAAAAAAAAAAAAAAATTGAGCAAAGAATTACTCAGTTCCATTCAGAGAAGTGTTCAAAGCTATTTTTTATTACATTTAATTCAGAGCTAAAATATAAGCTTAAATATAAAATGCAGTAATCTGCATTTATATATTTAATATAGAATATAATCTGCAGTAATGCAGAGTTCTGCTTGTGAGACTGATATTTATCCCTCACACCAGCATGAAGCTCCAAGGTAGCTCAGAGGAAGTTACACAGGCTCTTTTTGCCTTCGTTTCTCTGGGGGTAAAGTGAAAATAAGCAGTGGTCGCTACCGAATATGACAAGGTATTTAGACACTAAAATGCTCTATGTAATATGCCTGAAAGTGTACAAATGTTCTTCCAGCTTTGATATTCACAAGCCTTTAAAGGCCATGAACTTGAAGAGCACATTGTTAAACTCTTCTCCCAAATGCAGCTGTCAGGGTGGAATAAGAAAATACTTCTCAAACTGTTTTTATTGTGCATAGCTACAGGACACAGGTGAATACCTATGTGACCTGCTCTTGCTTTAAACACAAAAGAAGTGTGGATGCAAGAACCACACCCAGATTCCAGTTTACAAGCAACTCCTGTAATCTCCAAGTCAGGTATTTCACAGTGCTCTGTCTCTACCTATTTAGTGTCATTCTAATTATTTCCAAACATATAGCCAGTCTCTTGTAAGTTCAGTATTTCACACAAGAAATGAAATTTATTTTTTTTTCCCCAGAAGATAAATATTTTACTGGGCGATGCCAACAAAATAGCAGCTCAACAGGACCAAGGACAACAGATACTGATCTTGTAAAGCTATAGCTTTCAATTCTGCCTCTAATTGTGGAATAGCGTGGATTCAGTAGAGCACAAAGGTATTTTCTTGTGTCAACAGAGCCATAGCAATGTTCAAATACTTTTTGTACTTTGGCTTTAGTATCTTATGATACATCTGTTGCTTTTAGTAGTCATGTCTCAATCCTGATTCACGTTCAGTGAACCAGATGAACTTGATTCATGCCTATGCAGTTGGCCACATTCAGGCTCACTCGATATCCCATAGGCCTAGGAGATCACCTGTCCCAGGCCACTTGGCTCACATACGTTGCTTAACCAAGCTGTATTGTGCACCTTGTGACAAAATGTCTTCCCTCTTCCAGGAGGCCACGTACATTATCAGCCCTTCCACCGTCTATATTGGCTTTTCTACATCAGCACAGTGCCTGTTAGCAAGAGTCACGGTGACCCCAGCTCAGGGCGGTTCAGACTCCCTGCACTGCATTCAGGCAGGCAAGAGAACAAAGGGTGTGCTGGTTTTTAGCCTCCCATCTACCTCCAAGGTGCTGCAGTCACTGCAGACTGAGAGCTGCATAGGAATTTCCAAACACCTTTTGTTTGCATTGCAGAGGACAGAACCACAGCTGCATCCGTCCCTTCTCCTCCCTCCAAGGGCTGCCTTTTCTCAAGGACAAATACCCATACCACTGGTGCGATGACCCAAGCTGGGAGGAAAGGGAGAGTTACAAAAGCCGTATTTTCAGAAAATGCTGTTCAGTGCTCCGTTACTTGGTGAGAACGGCAGGAATGACAGATTGAGTGATACTAGGGGAGGAGAGAGTGGAAAAGAGAACGCGGCAAGTGAAAAGGAGTGCTGGGGTCTGCTACATCAGTGGAGTGTGCTCCAATCCCACATGAAAAACACGATTTCTTTTCTTTCAGTCAGTTGAGCCCTGGATTTCTATTATGCTTGCTAGCAATCTGCATGCAAACTCCAGAAGTTTGTACCAGGTACATTTGATAAGAGATCTGTACTGGAAAGATGGGAATAGACAATCAAAGGCATCGACAGGCTGTGTGAGTGCTTCAGGGAAAACACAGCACAGATACTAACTCACCAATAACAGAGCAATACTAACTCAGCAATAACATACTAACTCTGCACAGGCTTCCTGTGAATCCTCATAAGATGGACACATATGTAGAAACTAAAGGCTCTAGTTCATCTCTCTGCAACTGACATACGTATGCTTTTCAACTTCTGTATTTTACATAAACAGGTCTTTTGGTAAAGCTGCCTTGAGATAGGTGCAATGCAATTGCCACACACTAGTGTTTTCTGGTATGGCCAACCTCAAAGCCTCCCTCAAGCTCTTGACAAGAACTTTGTATCTCTAGGATATAAGTAAGGGCTCTGCTACCCATATACCCAGAAGAGTTCCAGAAGAGGTGCCCAACATTCAAACTCCATCCCATACGTATTTCTGTATTGAACAAAGTGGTATGCTTCTTTGGGCAAAGTTTAATACTACACTAATCCTCCCCCTCCTCATGCTAGTACTGACCTGGAAGGGTCACCCACCTTGCTCCACATTTGAGTCGGGGTGTGAGCAGTGGGAAGAGCCATGGCATTTAGACTGAAACACCAGGCTCAGGTAGCAAAATACCATTGATACAAGTTTTGAGAAGGCTATCAGTTTCTTCACTTACTCAAGGAATAGCATGAGGCTATGCAAGATGAGCAGCAGTAATGTCTGCCTCCTCTCCAAATTCTCTCCTGAAGGAAGCTGGTTTAAAGCCAATATAAGAACAAAAGACAATGTTGAAATGCAAACAAATGAAGTCTTTTCAGTCCCCCCCAAGATTTGTGACTAACTAGAGAAGGTGGCTTCCTCCTCTCTGGGGGGCAGATTTGATTGCTGCTGCTGAGCAGCAGAGAACTGTGCAGCCTTTGCAATGCAAATACCATTTTTTCCCCCCCTCCATCTCTCATTTGACTGGATCGGCTCTATTTCCAGCTCATGATATAATATTCTGGTAACTCTGTTTCCACCCTTACTTGCCACTCTCAAAACCAACATCTGCCATCATTGATGTAAACATGGCACAAAATATCATTTATTTTTGCCTTTACTAAAATGTTGAGCCCATACCTTCCAGAATACTTTCTCCAATAAGGTATGGTAAAGGACATGTGACATGAGAGACCACAGCAGAACAAGCTATCATAGTATTAAGTCATACCTCAGCCTCCTTCTTTACAGTTTCTCCTACAGCTGTACAATTAAAATACACATAATCAGGAGTGGGCAGATCCAGGTGGGTGCTTTGCAACTTCAAGCAAAGACCACATGCAGTGTATGGAGAATCCAGAGAAGCAAACATGCTACTCTAGTCTCCAGGGAATATTCAGAAGATACCCACCTTAGACATGTTTTCCACCTTGGGTAAATAACACAAATATCATATTGGAAAAGTGCTTAAATATACTGAAGTAAGAAATTTGTTGCAGAACAAACTGAACTCAGTCCCTTAATCACTGGATCATCACTCCTTATCAACATTGTTAGACACTTGCAATTTAAAAATCCTTACATGACAGCTTCAAGAAGAAAACCAGTTAGTGTATCAACAGAGGTTAGGCATCTACTGCAGCGTTACTGTGCTTCGGTTTTTACACCAAGGGAAATTGTTTATAATGAAAGATTGCAAGGGCTTTGTTGCATGTCTCTGGAACATGACAGAACTACTGTTCACATGCTCCCACCTTGCAAGTAAGAACCACCAGGTAGAAGCATCAAAACGTACAGATTTGGCACTGAAGTCTAGTTTTTGTGTTTTCTAACTAAAATTTTACCTCACCATCAACTTCCCACCATAATACTGAAAGGAGTAGAACGGTTACACTCCCAAGAGAAACACCCAGCAACTTCTATCTGCTCTACAGTTTCAAAGGTGTGGACAGTAGCACAAGCTGACTAACTAAGCGAGACTCTTGAACCGCAGATGCAAGTTTAGGTACCGAGATTCGAGGGTACACTGCAGACCAGTTTAGTCATTAGCAGGCAGAGGCCAGACAGGGATAAGTCACCTCACCATGTCAGAGGGCACCTTGGAAAATAAAAATCTTGTTCATGTCACCTTGCCCTGCTAGGAATGAGGGAATATCAGCACAGTAAGAAGCCTTCTAACCAGATGATTCACTTACCTCTTTCCATTTGCAGAATCACCTATTATCTTGTTTGCTGCTGAAAGACTGGCCCTGCTACACAGGCACAGTGAACCTAACCTCCGAGAAGCACAATCTTTGCTGTAGACAGGCGGATGTGCTTCCTGCCCTGGAAGGGATAGACACTGGAGAAAGCTGTTGGGGATTTTTCCCTAAACCTTCTTAGGAAGTAGATTCCAAACAGAAATGTCACTATGCTCAGTCACAGATGTGGTTACATGATCCATAAGCATGTCTTGATGATTTGGAATTAAGTACAGTGGCAAGATGGCACCAACCAATTTTAAGGTAATTTATATCATCTAGAAGTCATGACTGGAGGGGAAAAAAGCCAAAAGTATGCGTAAAATGGTAGCCTGCACATCAAACATTCAACCAGCAAGCACATCATCATCAAGGGTGTGAAATGCTTTGGATCACAGCTAAGGATGAATCACCAGGGTTCCCCTGCCTACGAAATCTGAGATGCAAAAAGCAAACAGACTTTTACTCAGCTGCTAGAGAGCTTTGACATGTGCTATATACACACTTACATGCCCAGACTATAGAACTGATAGAGTAGGTAGTATAGAAGAGGGCCTTTCCTTATTAAAGTTGAAATCTACTCCAAATATTTTTGTGTGTGTGTACTCTCTCCTTACAATAAGGAAGAAACGTCCTAGCCCTAAACAAAACCACAAGCCCAAATGGTGCCTTACATAAGGCCTCTAGAGCCAAAGGCAATCTAAGCAATAACTTAGACAGTAACTTCAGATTTTTCACAATATGTTTTCAGGAGCTTTATTTTAGCAGTATGTAGAAAGTATTTGGAAGCTGTGACCTGAAAGAGCACAGAAGTTCATAAATGAATGTTGACATCTTCTTAACCTCACACCTCTATTTCTGTTCCTACTACAGCTATGACTGTCACTGATTTTAATCAGTGTCACAAACTTTCATACTGACTCTAGAACATCAAAAACTTCCACTTCCAGCTGTAAGCACAGGCAGTAGCAGGAAAAACTGAGGGGGGTTGGGGGGAGATATACCAAAAAATTTGACTTTCTGTATTTAATTATCAGCATGACCTGTCTTTAACCCAAACACTATGGTTAATAGGTTTCCTGTAGCCATCATGTGATTAGACAGCTCTTGCACCTGTTAGCATATTTAGGCATATATTTTGTGTTAACGGCCAGTGTCTCTTTCTAAAGAAGCCACGACTACATTTTAAATTGCTTAAGTCAACTTCCTCAAGCAACCACAGAGTGAGACGTTCTCGTGGGAAAAAAAGAAAAGAAAAAAGTGCTAGGCATCAGTTTTCAGTTCAGAAAACCTCAATTAAACCTACAAATTATTTTATCAAAAGACGGGAAAAGAAATTAGAAACTACCTGATCAAAATACATAATAAATATAGAATGGAATAATAGGGTCACAGGTGGAAAAGATATCTTTATCTATGTTTTATCTTCACTTTGAAGTGCTGTTGCTTTACCCAGATTATCATAGATAACAAGTTCTCCAAGGGTAAACATTGTAGTATTAGTCTACAACTGCTCAGAACAATATAACAAATTCCCGTTTGGGGAGAGGACAGAAGGCTTCTGGCACAAGGCACCTCACAGAGTAGTTCTATCTGCTCTCTTACATGTTTGCACCTGGAAACTAATCTCATTAAAAAAAAATACAAGGTATTATTTTTTTTTAAGAAACAGCAGAGTGGTTTACCCTACTCCTCCTTTCCCTTGCACCTCAAAGCGTTATCATTAATACAGTTTTCTCTGTCCAGATTACGTTTCAGGGTCAAATTTTGTGACCCTAATTTACACTACTTCCCAAGTAACACATTTTGACCCAGCCCTCATCTCCACTCATCCCTTTTTCAGAGCTCCTTGAAGAGGCAGAGCTGCATTTCTACTAGCAGGCTCCCTGCCGGCGCAGCACATCCGCTCCTCTCCACCAAAGGCATAGGGGGGTGACGGTGTCCGGGGTGGGTTTCACTTAAAGACTCCTGCTGTTATCAGTTACATAAAGGTTGATTGTCACCAGTTAGGCTTCGTACGTATCGATACACACAAGCTTGCAAAGTGCCATCATGCAAGGTCCTCCTCAATTACCAGTCAGTCACTGCGACAGTGAGAAAGTGCATTTGTTTGAGACCATTGGTATAGTGACATGGAACCAGTTTTATTTAAGTGTCTTCTATGAGCATAATTCATGGTCTTGTATACAAGAATGAATGAGAAAGATACTCCAATATAAAATACCACAACACTGGCAGTACCAGTTCAACTGTATTTGTGGGTTGCATAAAACACAGTTCCCTGGAATAGTTAAGGCTGTGCTTTTTTTTTTTTTTTGGCATAGACAAGACCCTAGATGCTACCTGATTATCTGATTCTGGCTTGCAGTCAACTAATCCCTTTGTATTTCCACACCGAGCTTTTGCACAAGCTCTGACCAGCCACAGCCCCACACTCAGTCTGCTTACATTGGAGCAAGCGCTTCTTCATAAAAGGCTGCTCTGTGCTAAACACGCAGGTAGCATTGCACAGAAGAGACAGACTCACAATTTGTGCCTTTCTTCCATCTTGCTTTTGTAATTTGCAAAAGAAGTAATTTCTGCAAAAGCTGAGGGTAGAGAGCAGACTTGTTTTCAGGTCTGATGTTTGCCCAGGCTGACAAGAAGTTTGGTCGCTTGTAGAAGAATTTGGTAACTAGCTAACACAGCAGTGAAAGAGGGAACCTGCTAGCTTTCACCTTGCTACAGAAAACAGCCCAACAAATAACTAGCAGCATAAGCAACTTAACCTGACCCAAGGGCAAAACCAGGAGTGTATTACCAACATCATAATCGTCAGATAAAGGCCTTCAATTTTTGTGCAGAAATTGTGTTAACCTTCATAAATGCCTCCTATCTCATCTTCCCATGAAGCCATTCACTTCCATATATCATTATCGCCTCTATAACATGCTAGTGACAAGCAAGATGTGGTTACGTTGCCTCCGGGTTTATTGCTTGATTTCTGTTTTTGAAATTGCTGTATCTGCTCTGCATACTAATTATGGTTTTGTACTTACTGTTGGAAGAGTAATGTTTAAAAAATAGCAAGCGAGAGATGAATCGTTACAATGGAAAAGTAGCTACTTGTTTTGCCTTAGGTTTCACTATACAGTTGTGACAAGGATGATGCATGTGTTTCTCCCGAGTTAAGCATATTGGATGGCCACAAAGTAGCCAGCTAGAGATTTGGGTTTTCCTGCTTATTCACATTTTCCCTAGCCATTTATGAAGTTAAAAATAAAACTTCAGGAGCGTTAGGTCATGCGATTAAAAAAACTCATCAGTATTTTTCACCACCCCCTCACTAGAGGACCTCTGTCCTACTCAGCCAGAGAGGGGAGCAGGATGCTGCCATTGCTGCTCTCTGGGGATACATCATCAGCCTTGCTGCTAGTTGGACCTGGAGAAGCAGCAACCCCTTGCCACTGGTGATGTATTTTCCCCTAACAAAGTACTCTCTTCCAAATTATTATTACTTGCACATAAATTATTGTCACTACTCCATACCACAAGTATGTTTCATGATGCACTCTAATCATCTTGAGGCACCCATACACAACAAGTGATTGTTTCAGCACCTTATCGCCTCAATTCCATTCTGACCTTTAAAAAGAAAAAAGCAGTGGCTACGATATTAATAATTCTCTGGAACTTAGATCAAGGCAGTTTAACTGGGGAAAAAGTAACTTAACAGTCATGACAGAAAGAACCAACTATTTTTCACAGGAAAGAGCAGATGTGTTTGCTGTTCACAGGCAAATCCCTCAATGGGATCATGATGGACCTCCTTGTCTCTTAATTTATCCGCCATCAGATGTTAAAGGCCATAGCCCTTCAGAGGTGAGGAGAAGTAGACATTCAACACTGAACACTGTCAGAGAAAACTCTGCCTGAAGACTGTGCAGGCTATATAAACAGGAAAGGAAACACAGGCAGGGAGAGGCAGAGTGCCTTTCCCCAGGTCATATGCCAGGTCCTTGACAAAGCCAGAAATAGAGCTCTGGCTTCCTGAGCCCCCTCCACCCCACGGCACACCTGGTCTCCCAAGTGGTTAGGCTGCAGACATCACTCTCGTGCGGAGACACCCCTTCAGACACGGGTGCATCTGGAGAACAGAGCAGCAGCAGCCTCACAGGAATGGCACCTTTACTCTTTTCAGGAACTGAAGTTTCAGCAGAAAGAATTGGGCCAGGAGGTAATACACAGCAATGACGATATTTTAATATCTGTCACTCCAAATCAGTTGCCTACCCTTTTCCAGACAGCATTTAAGGGATTTGTTTTGCACTATAAATTCATAGTTTCTCCTCCCATGTAAGAGGCTATTTTTAATCACCGAACAACATGACCGCAAAGGCTAGTTATACAGCTGCCAAGAAAAACTCGCATTTTAAATGCTAATAAACCAAAAAAAAAACCATAGCACAAGAAGAAATCACTCTACTAGACAAACATCAAACCAAATATACAGCACTATTGCATCCTCTTGCCTCTGAAGAGTGGAGGCATTTCACCCTGGAAGTGATTCTTAGTCAAGCAACGGATTTGAAGTACAGAAGTATTAATTCTCTGCATATTCAGTGTGATGACAACTGCGGTGTCTGAAACAAATGCTGGGGTCCCAGCCTGTTGGCCCACAAGCAAAATTCGTAAGGTATTTGCTCTTCTGGGCCCTTTTCTACCAGATGCAGGGCAGCGCTTGGGTTCGCTAAGTAACTCACAAAATCAGAGAGCGTCTGTGCCATTCCCACCCAGCAGCATACATACCCCCAGGCCTGTTTGGCCATGTTAATGCAATAATACGTAGATGCCTTGGTTTCAGTCTTCTTTTTAACTATAGCAGAAGGATTTGGAAGAGGGTTTGAATTGTAACCTAAGGAAATTATATACAGTTTGTTCTTAAACCTTTGAGCTTCTTCCTCTTCCAGAGGGAACACACCTCAGCTGAACAAAATGCCCCCCTCCCTCTCTCCCAGGTTTGAGCTTATTACACGTTATTCGGCAGTCACATGTTGTTACCTCTCTTTGCAGTGACAACAATTATTCGGGTACCAAAAAGCGTAAGGGTTGTGAGGGCGCGCTGCCTCGGTCCATAGAGACGCACACCAGCGTCACTAGGAGCGCGTCCTGCCTCGTGCAAACCTGTGCCCCTCCGCGTCTGCCCCTGCCCATCCCCAAAGAATGGAAACGAATCCACCTGCAAAGCCGCCAAGCCCTGCAGAAGGGAGGCCTGCGAGCGGACCGCGCTCCCGCCTGCTTCCCGCAGTCTCTCAGCCCCGTCATCCTCCAGGTTTACCTGTCGGAGCTGACGCTTTCGCAAGGCACGGAGCGGAAGCGGCCCGGCCCGGCCCGCGGCCTCCCGAGAGGAGCGGGGCAGGGGGAGAGGACGGCAAAGCACCGCTCCCGGCCCGGCCTTGCCTCAGGCCGGGCAGCGGGGCACCGGGCTGCCGCCCGGAGCGGCGGGGGAAGGCGCCTCTCGGCCCGTCTCTGCTCCTGCCCCTCCTGCAAGGGGGGCAGCTCCCCGCACACCTACCACGAGGTAGCGCATTGGGAAGAGTCCCCGTTTTGAGACGCGTTACTTTCGTCTGGCAGAAAACTCGCCATTCGCCTCGAACAGCGGGCTGGCCGGGGCTGAAGAACCAAGGGCCGACTTGTTTTGACGATGCACACGGAGCCTGGAGTAAACCAGAGCGAATTAATAAGGCTACACCTGGGCAGTTAGTGCACACGCTGCCTATTACCAGGAGGCTGCCAGCCAAGTGCCATTAACCTCCAAGGCAGATCATTATTAGACCATAACACCCGACCTGTCATGTCTCATTGTTTCATTAACACAGTTCTGGGAAGCCTCTAATAAAGTCAGGGAAACTGTTGCCTCAAAATTAGCAGAGATTACAAGATTTTCCACATGGATACTGAAGAGAAGAAAAGGAAGTTTATTACAATAATTTTAAGGGCATTAGAGATAGCTGTGATAATTTTGCTTCTGATCTAAAGCCCACTGAAGGCAGTAAACAGGCTGCTTCGCTTTTCTTCTGAAACAGTGATTTTATTATAATAAATAAGATTCACCCTCACTCATTTATTAAATTAAATTAGAAGTTGCCCAGCCCAGAAGAAACCTGTAATGCATGTACCAAGATATTTGCATGGCTGACAAGCTCTGTCTTTGAATCTTCATGAAAGGCATATAATTGTGTTTAATGCAATTTATTTGTCATTAAAAGAAATAAGCTTTGATCCAAACATCTTTGCAACAGAGATCCAAAGAAACTAAGACTCCAGGTCTATTTTAAAGCAATGTGCATTTAACGTTCATTCCTGTCCTTATCTGATTAGGAAATTTATTCCCTAGTAGATTATAGAAATATAACAGAGAAAAAAGTTATACTTATGTAACTTTATTAATGACTCCTAAGTTATAGCTGGGCTAGTTTGTTGTTGGATTTATTTATTTTTAAAAGAAGGGACATTCTCATCTAATTTAAAGCAAAAATCTTTTGGACAAAGATTATTGAACACTGCACCACCCTGGAAAGCTTAGCACCTAACCAAGTAGCTTTCCAGTGTTTCAATAGGTCCCAAATGCCAGCTGACCAAAAAAGAAAAAAAGAAAGTTTATCTAGGAAAGAAAGAAAAGGATAACTTTTAAAAAAAAACACCAGACAACTTTAATGCAAAAACTTTCATGAATTATTTTAATGACAGTGGCAGCTTGTCTGCATTTAAATAACTCTCGGCAATGTACTTCTATCCAGAAGGGTGGAACCAGCTACCTGGGGTGGGATTTTTTTGTTTGGTTTCTTTTCTCTTTCCTTTTTTTGGTTTCATCAAGATATGAGCAAAACAAATGCTCCAGAATGTAATCAGTTAAAAAAAAAAGAAAGGAGAAAAGAAAAACAAAGAAAAAACCTCTCCAATAGAAAAATTTGTGTTTTTTCCTCTGCCAAATGCCTCCAGGAACCTTTCTGTGGGAGTTGGGATATTCATCTCCCAGAATCTGGCCCCTAGTGAGGAACTGCAGCATGCCAAGTCAAGAAGGGGGATGGTAAAAAAAAAAATGGAATCAAGTTCTACACTGATTGTGAAATAATCCAGATCATCTAATTTCCTATTACGCATGTGAAATATTTCTTTAAAAGGAGGAAAGTCACTTAGAAATCATGAGTGCTTAAAAGGGAAGGGAAAGAAAAACCTTTAAAGACCATACTAATTTGATAAGAACCAGTTTGAAAGTCCACATGAAAATTAGTTATCATAGTATTTAAAAAAAAATGAACAACACCCATAGTGGATGGGACCATCTTTTGGCCACATCAGTCTCTGCAGCCTAGATTAGCCTGTTTCTGACACTGGCAAATACCAGATGCTTGGGGGAAAATACAAGACTAGCACAAGCATGTGGTAGCACCTCACATTACTCTGCCAGGGTCAACACAATTCACAGGTCTCCCATGAGACTCCTTAAACCCAGAACTCTTGAACCCACATTAATTTTTAGCACTTCTAGCCTCTGCTCAACAGCTTATGTGACATTACAAGCCACTGCCCCTTGCTTTAAACCACAAACCCAGTAAAATTTTTCATGTCCCCTGAATATCATATTAGCAAACAACTAATTCCTTTTCAGCTCTTCCTTCTGTGGCATCAAAAGACTTGTCCATCCTTTCTCAGTGGCTTCTTTCCCAAGAAAAGCAGTCACAAGCCTATCTGCTGCTGTACAGAAGCTGGTCAGTGCATTTGACAACCACTGCTGCTCTGATCTGAATCTTCTCTAGCTCTAATCTACCTTCTCTGATGTGGAGCTGCCCTTAGCCCTTTTCTATGCTGTTGGCTTTTGACTACTTAATCCATCGTGTGAAGCCTCAATGCAGGCAACAATGGAACCAAAGGCTCTTCCAAAAATCTTTAAGTACCAAAAGGCTTAACAAGAATACCCTTGTTAGTTTAGCCCTACTTCAAAAAGGGCCTGAAATGTAATTGTCAGGCTCCTAAGTGCAAAAGATCCATTCTGGAAAGTCTGTTTTTCATTTGTTTTTAAGCAACAACCAGCATATGCCTTTGAGGGTCTCCCAAGAGGTAAACTTGGGTTTCTGTCCCCAAATGGAAGGACAGAATTAGCTGCTGCTTCAGACATTTTCCACTCCTTTCCTTAGATTCATTGAGGTCTCCAGGGAGAAGACCACAGAAGCAGATGAGGAAATCATGTGTATAAGGATGTGATGGGGGTAGTGGAAACATCAGGGTATGAATTGCATTCCCTCTCATCCCCTGATGATCGCTGGCCAGATCTTGCAGGAGGATCCACAGACTTGTTACTGCCCTCAGACCCAGCAGTGGCTCAGGAAAAAACTTTGCCTGTGGAACTGTAAAGTCCAGGCAGGGAAGTAAAATACAGCTCCACCAGAACAGCATTGGTAAGCAGAGAGTGCCAGATCCACAGAGTCTGAATTACGGGGCAGGGGCAGCTTCGGGTCTTTCGGATCTGACCCCAAACCGCGCAAACACTGGAAAAGTCAGGAAGCTTTGCTTGGAACTGGAGAGTACAGGTCCAGGCCTTCGGCACAGTCTTTAGGGAAGAACATTTTGAAAAGCTGTGGAAGCCCAGCCACAGATGCAGAGATGAAGCATTCATAGCATGCATTCTAATAATTTCTGTTTATACAGCTAAGGAAAAAAACTAACTAAAACTAATTCCTTTTTGTGTGGGAATCTGCTCTGGTTTAACTCAAAGGTCATTTTTAAGTCTGTGTACGCTTACAGTGCTAGACAAATATTTGTCAAATATACAGGCTGCTGGTCTTGTTTGAAAGATAAAGGTTATGGGGGAGGAGGGGAGAGAAAACACCCCAACCAATGCAACAACACAAAACTGAATGAACCTTAAGGAAAACCCTCCATCTCCCGGAGAGAGATGCATTCCTGCTAGCAGAGACTGCCACCTTTTGGGGAACGGCTTCAGAGGCCGAGCAGAAAAGAGGATGCTCCACCTTTCCCATAAATTTCCAGTCTTGGTTCTGTACTTGCCTATATGTCAAGGGAATCAAACGGTTTTGATTTCTCAAGTTTCCAGTGTAGGGGAAAAAAAAAAAGAATATTTACAATTGGATCCCTGAACTCTGCTAGGTTTTTTGGTCTCCATTTCTTAAAAAGCAAGGTATATTTTTACAGTCTGTTCATCACATCTGCTGCTACCATTTTTTAATCTGTTAGGCAGTTTCAATCAAATTTTACACATGGGAAATCTCTCCAGTTACAACATCCCAAGTCACTTCCTGAGAATCAGCAGCTGCGAAAATGAGCTACGTTCAAGTTCATGCCTCCTTTGGGGAAAGCAAAGGAGGAACTTAGCTATGACACTTCTTGGCAGGTAGCAGCCAGTCAATCAACATGGATGTGGCTCTCTGCTAGTCACTGCGAATAGTCTTTCTTACCCCAGACACCCAAGGACAGGACAAATGGGGCTCATGGTGGTAGGTAAGCCAGGAGGGAGGTGGATCACAGGTCAATTGGATTCAAACATCGTCAGCTCTGCTCTGCTTTTGGCAGTTTGTCTATCCAATACAAAGGGACAGAACCTACAATGAGGGAGAAAACTAAATACTTTCCACTCTTCCGAAGACTTTTGCTTATATCATATGTGAAACTGGATTCTAAAAAGATACTGGCTTAGGATTTTCCAGTGTGTTTTACCTGAAGTCTGACATCAAAATAGGTCATCAGATTTAAAAAAAAACCTCAATAATGAAAAAACCTGAGCTGTTGTAAAAAAAAAAAAATCTTACCACATCTGTTGTGGTAGAAGCAGCAGATTGAGTAATTTCTGCTGTCTTTCTCACATCTCTTACTGAGGGGGGTGGTGGTCTTTTATTCTCCTTTTTTAAACCTAGTTGCCCAATTTCAATCCCATTTTGACAGACAGGGATATTAGGTTCTACCACTGGCAATAGGTAGGGAATGACAGCCTCAACACCCCACGGAGGGACAGGCTGCAGCCAGAGCTCAGCCACACTACTGGACACGAGGAGCTCTGGAGGAGGCCGACATCGGTCAGTCACTACCCGAACCTGCGGTGGCACACAGACTGGTGAGCCTTTTCTCTCACAGTGCAATCTGTAGCTGCACCCCACTGAAATCCCTCTCCTGACCTGCCTTTTTCTGTTTTTATTAAAAAAAAAAACAAAGGTCTTTGCACTGACACTGGATCTCCGTCACTTGCTCGCTCAGACAGGGAACCCTGCAGTTTCAGATCACAGCAGAAACCTTCCGTACAGCCCCTGGGGGCAGTGATACCGAGGGGTACGTTTCACAGCAGCCTGCCTGTCACTGGCCAACTAAACTACCTTCCAACCCTGTAAGATGCTCTCTTCTGTCAGCATAAAGGAGACTGTGAGGACATTGCCTTTCAGAAGGTCAAAAGCACCTACATGTCGCCCTTGTACCACAAAAGGGAATGAGGCAAAAGACTGTCATTCAATGTGTCTCCCAGAGCAATCTTTCATAGGAAGTCTTCCACAGCTGGGTGCTGCTGTCCCTACCAGGCTGCTACCTCCTTGTCCTCTCGCTCCTTGAGCCCATCTGCATTTATGAGATAATGGGTTCTTGATGTGGAGGAACAGTGGAGGCTGAGGCATTAATAACCCTGAAGAGAGTTACTGGGGCTGTGAATGAAAAACGACACCGAGAGGGAGGAGCAATGAACATCACACCAGAGGTTCAGTGCTGGAAGGGTGGGAATAAGAAAGTTACTGGGACAGTATGAGAAATTTTTGCTTGCAGGGGCCATACCTCCTCCTTCCTTCCTTCTCAGCTTATTTGAAAAGCAGGAGCAGCAGCATGTCAAGCTGCAGAAGGCACTGGAGAAAGAAGAACTTTGACACAGCCATATCGGATCCAGCACCTCAGTGGGGCAGATGCTAAGACACCCTGGTCTTCCCATGCTGCTGTTTTTCCTCTCCAGCAAGAAAGGGGAGGCAAGAGAGTAAGTTTAGCCTCGTGCTTCACCTGAAACATGCTGAGACCTCACTGGTTAGAAGCCACAGCCCTAGGATCTGAAAATATCAGGAGAACACCAGATACGTCTATATAAATCACTACTGGCTGTCCTAGTTTTTAAAATGCAGTGAGATGTGTTTAACTAGCTAGTCAGTTATCTGCAGTGTTTATTTCCATTTTCTATGCTGAAATATCATGGTAGCTACAAGCAACTAGAGCCCACATGTAAATTCAAAACACAAGCCAGATCTTGCAGCAGCAATTCTAGATTGGATCCAATCAGAGCAGCACTTTACAGTTCTGATGGTAGCCAGGTGTTAGGGAAACAACTGATCTTAAAATATTTATTCCACCTGAGCATAAAGTCTAAAGCATCTTAGGGAGGGATGCTCTTAAAACTCCTGCTATTAGAGTGGCTACAAATTCAGGTCCTCTGAATTAAGGATTGAGGCCATAATAATTTTCCACCCCATACAGACTCTGGAAAGAATATGCTCCCACCACCGCAGGAGAACATTCTCAAACATCAGCTTCTGCAAAGAGAACAAAAGCTGGGCATTTTTTAGCCTTGATAGACAGAAGGATTGTTCACTGCACAGAAAGAACACATAAAATAAGTTATTTCACCCTTGAAAAGCTAGTCTTGTCAGAGATAAAAATTCAGAATAGCCTTTTTTTAATTGGACATCTTTGAAGGATGCTACAACTTTGATGAGCCAACAAGAGTTAATCAATTCACTTCCTTGTTCTCCTAGGAAAAGAAAAAGCATTTTCTCCATTGGAATTGCTGTAGCAGAACCTAAAACAGATACCAATTCAGTGAGCTGAAGAATGCTGTCGGGAATACGTGACAGTCAAAGCTTGTCTGAATCCTTGTCCAGCCCAGACACTGACACAAGATCATGCTGGGGTGATCCCAAGTTTCCAGTATTTCATTAACAAGTGACAAATAACAAGGCCTCAGACAAGCAAAAAAAGTAATTTAGCCCTTTGCAGTTCTCAACCTGAACGTACATAAGTTCACTACGAGAAGATATCCCTGAAAACAAGTTAAACAAAAACGATTTAAGCTGTCATGGTCTTACTGAGCTGCCTACAGCACTCCTCTGGATTGCCTCCCTTCCGCAAGCCTTCCTATCTTCCATCTGTTGGTTTACTCTCAATGTCAAGAACAAGAATCTCACCTCAGGATAGCCCATGAAATGGAGGGCAGAAAAACCCAAACAGGCTCCATGGGGACATTCCAGTAAAATAAAATGGATAAGCTCCTAGGTCAGCAGAAGTGTTCAAAAAGGTTTTCTCTTTAAAAACAAACAATAAGCTACTCACCTAAATCTATCAAGACAGGCTTTAACAGCAAGATAAGAGTTTTCTGCGAACGAACCACACCAAGTTTGTGTTACGTTAAGTCTCCTGGGAGAATTTTTTTTCCCCGCAAAAACCTTGATAGATCAATTAAACGTCTTTTGTTCCTAGGCACCAGAATGAGGCTGCCAAACATTTCAGCATTACTTTAGCCAGAGACAACTTTTAGTCCCTATACCTTCTTGTTGCCCTGGTCAGATTAGTAAAAAGATGTTACTTGAAACATTTAAGTAGAATAAAATTCAGAATCATATAGGATCAGCTAGGAGGTTTAGGACACTGCATACTAGCACAGGACAAGATTCCAAAAATCCATCAAGGTTTGGTCATCCGTGTCCCTTTAGCACCTTGGAACTCTATCCTTGCTACATTTAAACAAATGTTTTGAAAAGATTTTTTTTTTATCTCTAACCTTCCATCAACTTCCCTTGCTTCTAAAGGAAAGGGGGCTGGGAGAAGAAAAAAACAATTCACCTAGATGACAGTTGTCCACCCTAGGATAAACATAGCAGCAAGCGTCTTAAAACTTTCTAGCGTTTTCTCCAAAAATTACAACCAACATTTAAAGAAATATATGTAAAAGCCAGGGTCAGTTACAAAGCAAAGATGCAAGGATGACTCTAGTCATCCAGTGCAGCAATTGATAATCTCCAAGAGAGGGCAGTCTTAGACTAGGGATGATTCGCAGAGAGTTTTATCGTTGCACCTCTCTTCTGCCCCATTTGACCGTAGGTATCAAAGAAGCTTGGTGTTTAAATAGCACCGTTCATCAAAAAAAAAAAACAAAACAAAACAAACCCCAAACAAAAACGACTGCATACATGTCAAAACTTAGAAGTTAACCTCCTGCAAGCTTCAAAAGGGGAGGGAAATATTATTGCCCTTTTACAAATGATGTAACATAAGGGACAGCATTCGGCACATGGATCTAGTCCAACAAAAAAAAAATATATAGTTAGGCACACGCTCATCTTTAAATACACCATCAATTCTACAGCAGTTAACACCACCTCTCCTTGCTTCCGAGTTCACCAGCAGTAACATCAAGGTGAGAGGCAATCACACAGAATCCACAAGACAAAATACTAGCACAGCAAAAATAATAATTAAAAAAATGTGCAATTTATATAGCATTTTCACTCAAAGACAAAGGTTCTTCTGGGCTTTTTTTAAAACAACCAAACTATCAGCCACCTAGACTATGCCAGGCCTGCTGTCTGCTTTTCATTCTGAGCAGAGGCTTTACTACATAAATAATAAGGGACAGAAAACTATACCAGACCAGAGTCTTCTCTGCCTTCCTTCCAACTCTTAATGAAGGCTGTTCGGAAAAGTCAGCCCCAAAATACAGTCTAGTACCTTCTTTCTTGCCAGTGAGCAGACTAGCTCCTAGAAAGACACAGAACTTTCCACTAATTCCCACTGCTTCCAACCCCTCCATGCTTTAGACCCATCATTTTGGTACTGGTACATCCAGCCTACACCAGCTGATCAACAGTGGTTCTCAGGCCCTGGAGAGACGCCACATTTCGGGTGGTTACCCTCAGCACTCAGAAGACAGCCTGGTCAGAAATAACCCAAGTCCTACAAGCCATTTATCTCTACTTACTCCAAAGCTGAAGGCAGAGCCACCAGCTGACGTGTGGGCAGCAGCACCCAGAGCTCTGGGGACCAGGGACAGCAGTGCTTTTACCAAGTCGAACGGAGCAGCAGTGCACTGGGGGCAGACCCAGGCTGACCTTCAGGAGCACTGGAGAAACACTTAGCAAACTAGGGATTGAGGAACAGCTGTGAGCATGGTACTACTTCAAACAAGATCCTAATTCATGTAAATGAATGTCCTGCTAGGGCCCTTAGTCCAGCTGCACATGATCATGCTCAACACCTGTGAGATTAACTGCTTTTGTCTTACAGGTGGCAAAGCCCACAGACATGTCAGAGAAACTGGAGTCCAGTGGATTCTGTTCCTGCAACCAGAATCACCCTCAGTATTTTAGGGATGCACCTCATCCTTTTTTTCCATGTCTCTCTCTCTCTCTCTCCCAAGCATTCACATGAAGCCATCTGTGTTCATGCTGGTGACCAGTTTAATTAATTTCACTAAGCTGGTGAAGAGATCACATAATTTTTTTTTTTCCTCCCATAAGGTTAACGCACATGGATATCAGAAGTTTCACAACAGGAATAAGACTACTGGAGGCAGAACACACACACAAAAAAAAAAGAATGCGGGAGAGAGTTTTCTTACTGGAAATTAAAGTTCTTTACCGTGATTTTAAGCTACAGATGAAAGCAAAGACCTATTTTCTTGCTTCCCTCATGACAGTACTCAAAAATCCCCCAAACACACACTCCACCAGCTTCTGCTGCCAACAGAAGAACACCACGGGAAACACCAAACAACTCAGATCAAAGTTGCTGCCCAGTGCTCATACCTGGAAAGGTTTGCAGCTGTAGTGAGACTGTTCCAGCTGTACTACCCCATCGGCCTCTACAGCAATGTAGAGTACTCTACTCTTGAGTACCTTTGCAAGCCAGAACAGCTAATGTAGCTACCACTGAGGTTAACAGAATGCTTTTCACTGGTTTCAGTGAAAGTTGGACTGGGCTGTGGCAGAGAGTTTATGTACATGGTAAGGTCCTTCAGCAAAAGCACCAAGGCAGGCTTTTAAAATTCTCTTCATAACAATAAAGTAACAACATATCTCAAGAGACCATGGGTTTTAAGAAGACAAATGACCATTTCAGTAACACCCATCCAAGTCTGGGTAAATCAAGCAGTTTGAAAGAAGCTGAGTCCACAAAGAACTAAGCAACTACAGTTCCTGAGCTCCAAACAAGAAGAAAGGAATCACGAAAGTGCAGAGTTAATTAGCCTAACCACAGCAGTACAAACACCTTATTTTAAGGAAAAGCCAAGAACACAATTGTTCATGCAGACAGAGTGCATCTCTGCAGAGAGGTAAAGCGTCTCACTTTTAAACATATAACACATGTGAAAGCTAGTCTTTTTGCAACCAAAGTGCAGACAAAAGGGTAATTCAACAACATTACTGTGACTTAGGCCAAATGGTTTGGGTCTTTGGAAATAAAATGGAAGATGAACAAGAGCACTGGGAATTTGGGTGTGAGGCTCCTCTAAGGAGGCTGAGCCCACAGGTGGCGGTGATAGGTGGCATCCCAGGTGCAAGCACTTACCTGGTCAGGTCTCACCTCCCACCACTGTGGAGGAAGGACCAGCCACCTGCATACACACTTTTTACACCCTAGTTTTGTATGTTGGGGAGTTATTCCCATAATAGTAACACAACTGGGAGCCCATCTCACTCCACAAAACAGCTTATGAAGTTGAAGGCAGCAGGCAGGACCTAAAGCATTTTTCTCCAGCAGAGCTTACATTAGTCTAAAGAGGGGCATGCAAAAATCTAGAAGTCTCTCCTCACCGCTACCCCCATGCCCTGAGTACATGCAGTATACCTAGAAGCTGGCTGCTCATGACTGCTAACAAGTGTAGTACTAGCCTGTAAACCAGTCCCAAAAAGACTCAGAGCAAAAGCATCCAACCTAGAGGAACAGCAACCTTCTATACAACTAACAGAGCTGCACCTAACTCTGCCACAGAGAAATTACTCTGTAAAACTAAGGGTGCAGAAGCCCCACCACCTGCCTTTGCCAAAACCCTCTTCCCCAACCCATGCCTGCCAGGCTCGGGGGGGCAGGGAGCACACCTGAGCATGCAGGTACTGCTGAGCAGCTGGGACCCTGCTGCAGATCTGCAAAGGCACTTTCTTTTTCTCCTCTTATCCCACCTCATCCCTCATAACCGCAACTCATAAATCATTCTTCACAAATTATTACAGGTTTCTTATCCAAGCAACACTTCACCTAGCATTACACAGCTGAAAATAAAGTAAAATTAAGTTCACACATTTCAAAGGACGAAAAACCACCCACAACACCCCCTCCCCTCATCCAGGGGGGCTCGTATCACTCACCCCTACCTTGTGCTGAAGCTTTCCAAGGTTTCTTTATCACATGCTCCCGAGGACGGCCAGCCATTTCCCTCCGGCTGCCGCTCCCCATGCTCCCAACCTGTCCCTAAGAGCGGCCTGCCCTGCCCTGCCCTGCGGGGCCGGGCCGGGGCGGGGCTGCCGCCGCCGCCATGCCGCGGAGCCGCTCCCCGGGCGGCCGCGCCTGTCCCGGGGCCTGTCCCGAAGCCTGTCCCGGGTCACCCGGGGCTCGCTGGCGAGCCAAGGGAGCTGCTGAATCGGAGGCGCGCTGATAAACGGCGTGCTGTCCCGCCTTCCAGCAAGGCCACCGGGCGCAAGCCCCGTCCGGTCCGAGTTCTGCCCGGCCAGCGCGGTGAGAGCAAGCGGGAGGGCCGGTGCTCCCTGGGCCTGCTGAGCTTTGCAGGCTGGGACCCGGTGGACGATCGTCTGGCAAGATCTCCCCTCCTGCTGCGCTGGCCCTTTCCTCCTCTCCTCTCCTTAGCCTTCCGATGCAGGGGGGGAAAAAAAAAAAAAAAAAAAAAGAAAAAAGAGGAAGGTTTTGATCAGGTTTGTTAAGCTCATCTTGGGCTCAAAATGTAAATCTGAGGTCTGAAGGCACCAATGAACTGGAAAGAGCCTGTGCAAGCTTTTTGCAACAAAGCTGACCCTGCAGTCTTCTAGAAACCCCCAGGTTGGAGTTTAGAAAAATTTCTGGCTAGATTGGCCACCGAACGAAGTTGCTAAATACAAAACAAGTTTCGGTTCTCTAGTGGGTTGGCGCCTTCCTTTCATTTCCAAGTTTGCCCTTTGATTTGGTGCAGCCAGCCTCCGTGTGGGAGAATGATAAATAAATGCTGTGTAGTCTTTGCTAGTAGGTGAATAAGCAAACGTTCTGTCAAGATCAGTCATGCCCAACTCAGGTACTGATAGATCACAAGTTAGCTGCCAAAAACCATGGGAATTTTGGCATTATTATTTTTACTGTTAATTTGGGGCTTTTCGTGGTGGCTTATGAAACTTCAGAATAGGTTTATGCTACAACCCTGAGCTCTTTTTACTTGCAGTGGTTCTCTTGAGATCAAACCAGTTGTAAAATACTGCCTACTTTTAGGCTTAAAATAGCTGAAACCACCAAGTTTCCTGTGGTTTCATACGAAACCATATGCTTTGTGATGAGTGTGCCTACTGTCATAAAATAAGGGTACAGGGCACCGCCAGGTAACTCAAAGAGTGTATTTGTCACCCCAGTGAAGGGCAAGAGCTGATGAAAGCTCGGAAGGACCTGAAGCGGTTAGGGAAGAGTTTAGATTTTTCTGTTCTTTGCTGTATTGCTACTTCTCATGACTTTATCAATGGATTCACAGTATTTCAACAATTTTTTGAGCTGCAGCTCCCAGAACCTAGGGGGCTACACAGAAACTGCCACTTAAAAAAAAAAAAAAAATATCTAGCTCTCATCAATGTGGGAATAAGTTTAAAAGTATAGCATGGGTACTAACAATGGCTCAGAGGGCACCTATCAGGAAAGGCTAACCTATTTTTTGCCTTGATTTTATGATTTGGGGATCTGTGTGTGTTTGCAACATGTGTGTATGGTGAGGCAGCTGTCTTAAGACTATTTAATATTACCTCCTGTGTGCAGTAAATAAAATACAAAAGACTACCAACTCCTTCTGCCCCTCCCCAAAAGTTAGCATTAAACAAGTATTAAAAATAATGCTTCTGTGCAACTACCAACTCCTTCTGCCCCTCCCCAAAAGTTAGCATTAAACAAGTATTAAAAATAATGCTTCTGTGCAGACTCTGTGTTCTGGAACTTCCAGTGGTCTCACATCTCTGACTAATTCTAGTTGTCATTTGAATTAACAATATCAATGCAGATTGATATCATCTCTCCTGTTGATTAAAAGCCAAGAGTTACCAACAATGAAGGGGGGTATTCAAAGTTGATTGTGCTATTGCAAACCTGTGTTTATATACAGGTTATCTACAGGAAGCGTTTTCAGATTCAGCAGAAAACAAAGGACAGGCTTCTCTCAGCTGTCTGGGTGACATTCTTATGATTTCAGTGAGAGAAAAACACAAATTTGAAAGCAGCTTATTTACAGGTCTTACTTTCAAGTCATTTACAAAAGTGAAGTCGAATGACTGCCTTCCACAGAAATCCTGAAGTGGGTGAGGGGGCCTGGGATTTCAGTGAGAGCTGATGGACTCTTTTGCTGGGAAAAAAGAAACTGTAGCTGGGATAAAGCTTTTTTTCACTCACTTATTTTTGATTGGTCTAGTTATCTAAATCTGCATATGTAGGTTATAGCTATAGCAAGCAATGTCACTTTACCTGGTTAAATTTCCTTTCGGGAAGATTGTGTCATGGTTCATTTCAATCTTTTGCACGTTTTTCCGTATCTGTAAAGTGGACCCTCCTTGTGACCTTGCTTTCTGCTTCAGAAACGCAGAGGCTATAGAAATGTGAGAAGACTCTGCACTCTGCACTCATTCTGCCCTGTCAGGAAACTACCCAGTCACCACATCTGGATCTGAGATGCTCTTTTTTCTACTGCCTTGATTCAGACAGCCTTGTACATAGCATTGGTTTTGTAAACACATTGCCCTTAGCATGCCTAAAGAATACCATCTTGACTGAGGTCAAACTTAGATCTATCACAGATAGATGATAACCTCAGTGGGGTTAGACTACACCCATTTCACCCTGACCGGAACCTTTTTTTCATATCCAGCCTGCTTATAAGATACTATTTAGGTTGTCTTCCTGTTAAGAACACAATGCAAAGAGAATGCAGACTGAGACAAGACTTATTTAAATAAAACAGAGTAAGGCATGTGCATGGGGAGACATGAGTGAATTATGCTCTGATTCTAACAACACTAGAAGGTTGATAAAATTGTACTTGTTCTAACCTGACATACCATATGGTAGATGAATCTTCACCTTTTCTCTGCTGGAAATATCCTCTATTGCATGACTGAAATAATATTAAAAGGGTCTAGTCGCATTCTTACTAGACAAAATGCCTTTTTACTGGGGCTACATTTGACATATTTCCTTATCAGTGTGGATGCTTCAGAAATTACAAGACCTGAATTATGGAGAACGTATGTGCTCGCCAGTGCTTGCTGGTCTGTTGCTGATACAAACTGTATGTAACTACGGAGGATGGCACAGCACAGAGGGGAATGCTTCTACCTCAGAGGTAGAGACAGCTCTAATCCAAAGTGAGGTGCCTGCTCAGCACATGGCAGTGAACACATACAGAATATTAAATTATCCTGAGCACCTCCCTCTGTGCTAATGAATCCACCTCTGAAACCTCTCTGTGATAATTTATTATAGGTAAGCCCAAGACACTGTGTTAATCCAAGGAGGTAAGATAAAATAGAAAGAAAACATCCAAAATTATTTCTTATCGCATATAACTTTATTTGCATAGATGAATGCCCCTGAGTGATGCCGAACATGTTGGTGAGACAGCGTGAAGTCAAATGATGTCATTCAGTTGCAATTTTCCTGAGGAAATGTTAGTTTTCACAATTAGGCTACTGTGCATATAACAATAACTTAAATCCTACATGTATGATTGGTGTAGTGAGGAAAAGATAATTAAAAAGCAGCAAAAATAGGGGCAAGAAGTGTACAATATGCTGCCTTTTTTAAGAACAGTTTTTCTTACTTTTGTAATCCTCAAAAATCTTTTTGAGAATGAAAAAGAGCACAATAGCAAAACAGTACAGGTAATGAGTTTGGAAAAAGTAGAAGGCCAGCTCCTTTACTGTATAAATAACGTGAATAATGATGAAGCAGTATAGGAACAAGGCATACTGGTTCAGGGGCTGGAGTAGGTCTTGGAGTCCTTGACTAAACTGTGGAAAAAGGAAAAGATACACATTATGTCACACGACTATGTTCCACTTGCGCCCATGCGCTTCTCTGAGCACACCTGGCATACTTAGTTCATAAAAAGTTGCTGTGGGATAAGCCAGCATGTGAACTGCAAGCAAATCATGTACGCTGTGTTAAGTGATAGGTGTCACACTCCCAACTGTATCAATAACATGAGCTAGGTTTTCTCTCTCTGAAATGAAGGTAGGTGACCTCATATTTACTGCAAGAATAAGCACGTAGGTACACAAAGCAATTCATATGAATTAAGCACGCACCCATGGTAAGGCTTTTGTGTATCCATCTCTACATCTGTGGCACAAACTGTTGCCTATGTTTTTTCACTGCATGGTCATTTTCATACCCTTACACATGCTCATGGGCAAACTTTCAGGTCTTAATTTAATAAAAAAATTCAGTAGTTAATTTGCTTAGTCCAGATGCATGTCAGTCATTTAGCCAAATATACATTGGACCTGATCCTCATCTGTTTTTCTCTGATATAACCTCATTGATTTTATTGGAAGTGCATTTACTTTACATGATTGTGAGATCTTATCCAGGACTATGGATTAGCTGTACGGAAAAAAGAATTATATATGTGTATGGAAAACTTCAGGGCTTCTATGGTGCTTAGCTGAATGCCATTATTGTGCATGATCTGAGCTTCTATGTACAACCACAATACAAATGCTACAAATACTGTGTAAAACACATCCTTCTATCCTGTCCTGATTTGAGCACAGAACATACAAGAGAAGACAAATATGCAAGTACCTCTAAAACACTGATGATTTAGATTCACATACTCTGCTTGCCCTCTAACTCAGTCAAATGACAAATTGTGTTAAATTGGAGGAGAGTCAGGACCACAGCCAGCCAGTGTGATCAGGAAGAGCCCAGACAACCAAGACCTGCAGCTGTCCCATTTGCTAAACCCCGCCAAATAGAATGGTCTCTTCTGGGCTGGACTACGGTTAACAACAGGCTCATATGCTTGAACATATGATAACTTCATCTACTTCTGTAAAAAACAGGCTTGCAAAATCTGACTAATTGTCTAGAAAATTTGCATTACTTTGGTAGATTCTTTCTTCCACTCATGTATTCATGCATTTATTATCTGAGTCATCTAACTGTAACCCAGGAAATTGATCCCACTGTAGAAGCAGGAAACTGATAAAAGTGGTGTTCAGAGCAATTCCTCTGATGTTCAGAGGGGACAAATAAGGAAAAAAAAAGTTCTTGGATCCTTACATCATAAACTTGATTTGTGAGTTAACTGTTCTTTAATGTATTTTATAGCAATAAATGTTACCGTAGTTCATGTTCTAGGGAGTAGAACAACTCCATTCCTCTTCAGTATGTGTACAAGCTGTAAAGATTACCTAGTCGAGTCTAACTTTAAAAGAAGTCACAGTACTACTCAACACACGAAAGAATAAAACCTTACAAATTGCTTAACATAGAATGTGAATGTTGCACTCTATTGTGATCAACCCCTTTTCCTTTCCCTACTTACCGATCTTTTTACTGCCTGTTGATGAATCTGCTCCATTTTCTCTTCATGAAGCCTTTGCTTTTCATTATCCTCATGCTCACATTTCAGTTTAGCCAGCACAAAATCCCACCGCATCCTCTCAAGCTCAATATCAGCTGCTGTGACCTGCTTGCCGCAGAGCTGTTCCAGCTCCTCTGCACTGGTGGATACTTCTGACTGCAAAGGACTGGTTCCTCTCTTCATGTCCAAATGTGCCATACGACACAGAATATGTTCTTCTAAGTCAATCTGAATATTTGTTCAAATAATTATTCACGAATTTGTACAATGTCTCACTAGTTCTCTAATATCCATTATTTCCCTTTAAAAAGTTTGTTCCTAGAGAATGTTGTCTTATAAAATATGAAATATCCACCATATAAAAATTTTCTGATTTGAAAATGTAAAGAAATTTTAAAAAATATTTAATTAGGGCCTGGTCAATCTAAACCAAACACTACGGCTCTTTTGACCAAATGGAAGGAATCTTGTGAATTTGATGTTGGCTGATGAAAATGGGAGCCACTAAAGTTCTTTACCTCTGAGAAGTAATTCAAATGTCTCATGATTCTCCTTTTCCTTTGCAGACTCAATTTTCTGGCTGATCTACATCTTCCATGATACATCATAGTTTTACACCTGGAAGAACTGTATTTTCCACTTACCATCTTTTCATGCTGCTGCTTCTTGTCATCATTATTCTGGGCTTCCTGTAAAGTAAGTTGAATATCTTTCTGATTTTCCTCCAGCTCTTCCATAGTTGTTTGGAAAGAATATTCTGATCCCTCTAGATGGCTGAGTTTTTCCAAATCTCCTTTTATTTCCTGGTCTTTAGCAAACAGAGTTCCTGTCTCAACCTGGAAGACCTCCACTGATGTTAAAGCATCTCCAGGGATGTTCTGGAACAGAATGGGGATATCTATGTGCTGACAATGAAGCAGGTGACCCATATGTGAGAAAAGGAGTGACTCTCAGAATAATGTAGGCACATACATATAGGGCATACTGGAGCCTATACAAAAGTGGATAGGGGCTTAACTCTCATTAACATTCCATCATGTTCCTTGCTTAGATATGAATACAAGAAAAATCACTGGATGTAAGTCTGTAGGTAGATCTTCTGAAAATCTCACCTGTACACTTTTTAAGATGAGAATTTGTCAGCAATTCCCTTTACAGTAACCTGTGGGGCTGGCTAGGGGCCCCCAGAAGTCAGAACAGTATATCACACTTTTTAAAAATGTAACATAATCAATACCCTTCTGCAGCTCAAAGAAGGATGGTTTGTCTTTCATGGAAATAAAACTTGACTTAAAATCTGCCTTAGGCTGGGGAGTTTCTTACCGCCTCCAGCATAGTCAAATCATAACTTGTAGGGTACATCTAGGCATTAGCTAGAAGTCAGTACTATCCTTTTAACGGACTGGAGCGAGGTAGACATTTCAGCATGTGAACTAAGAGTTCAACCTCTTGTTTCCAGGCTCATAGTACTTGCTGCATTTTATAAAAGTGATATAAGGCATAGATTTCACATCTGAGAAAAGATTTAGGCAAGTAATACAATTAATTTGTTTCTTATTGAGTTTGAAGAAGAGACTCACACACAGAATCACACAGAATCATTAAGGTTGGAAAAGACCTTTAAGATCATCAAGTCCAACCGTCAATCCAACACCACCATGCCCACTAATCCATGTCCCAAGGTGCCATGTCTACATATTTTTTGAACAATTCCAGTGATGGTGACTCCACCACCTTCCTGGGCAGCCTATTCCAATGTTTGACCATTCAGTAAAGAAATTTTTCCTAACATTTCCTAATCTAAACCTCCCCTGGCACAACTTGAGGCCATTTCCTCTTGTCCTGTCACTAGTCACTTGGGAGAAGAGACCAACACCCTCGTCGCCACAACCCCCTTTCAGGTAGTTGTAGAGAGCGATAAGGTCTCCCCTCAGCCTCCTCTTCTCCAGACTGAACAACCCCAGTTCCCTCAGCCGCTCCTCATAAGACTTGTGCTCCAGACCCCTCACCAGCTTTGTTGCCCTTCTTTGGACATGCTCCAGCACCTCAATCTCCTTCTTGTAGTGAGGGGCCCAAAACTGAACACAGCATTCAAGGTGCGGCCTCACCAGTGCCGAGTACAGGGGCACGATCACTTCCCTACTCCTGCTGGCCACACTATTTCTGATACAGGCCAGGACACTGTTGGTCTTCTTGGCCACCTGGGCACACTGCCGGCTCATATTCAGCCGGCTGTCAGCCAGCACCCCCAGGTCCCTTTCCGCTGGGCAGCTCTCCAGCCACTCCTCCCCAAGCCTGTAGCGTTGCATGGGGTTGTTGTGACCGAACTGCATGGACCTGACACTTGGCCTTACTGAACCTCATACAGTTGACCTCGGCCCATTGATCCAGCCTGTCCAGATCCCTCTGCAGAGCCTTCCTGCCCTTGAGCAGATCAACACTCCCACCCAACTTGGTGTCATCTAGAAACTTACTGAGGGAGCATTTGATCCCCTCCTCCAGATCATCAGTAAAGATACTGAACAAGACCGGCCCCAAAACTGAGCCAAGGGGAACACCGCTTGTGACCGGCTGCCAACTGGATTTAACGCCATTCACCACGACCCTCTGGGCTTGGCTGTCCAGCCAGTCTTTCACCCAGCAAAGAGCACACCTGTCTAAGCCACCAGCCACCAGTTTCTCCAGGAGAATGCTGTGGGAGACAGTGAGGAGCAGAAGAGGAAGAAAGTAAAGCAAGCTGATTACCATGGGTAGCTGATGTCCAAAGACAGGGCAGGTAGCAGGCTAAACATAAGGCAACAGACTCTTCTTCTCAGGGTTTCCATACAGAAAATGTGAAAGCAGGTGTCCCAGTTCAAAGGCCAGGACACAATGACCGCAGAGATTCTGCCCTTGGCTGTCTTCATAACTGCTCTGTTGCCACAACAAACTGATGCTTTTTGTTGGCAAGGTCACATTCTGTCACATTCCTCATTCAACTGCTGGGGCAGTGTCCTGGCTTTTCAAAGGGGACTGAGCTTACCTCCTCCTCTGTCACAGACCATCCTACTTGGTCACTGTTTTCTCCCTTGTAAATACATCTATATGTCGCAGTGAAGCTTTCTGCCAGAATCTGTGGACTCCCAGAATGTCCCCCTGCTCAAGCCAATTAATTCTTTCTGGGAGGCAGGTTTATTGGATCAGATAAAGCACCATGAATCCCATTTTGGTGTTCCCGGATAGTTTCTCTTCAAGGTCTTGCACTGAATCTCATTAATGTAATTAGCCCAGGAACCTCTGCACTGTCCTCTATTCCCTACTGTAGATATGCCAGCATTTCAGTTTCCCATCCATAAACTGGAATCCCTTGCAGGGACTGGTCACAAGCTCACGGTGACTTCATGACACAGTAAAGGATGTCCCTGTAGCAAGGTAATGTCAGCCCTTTAAGAATCTTAAAGAAAACTGCCGCCTTCTCTGTTTTTCAGGAGTAGGGAGACAAAGTTCTTCTACTGTTACTAGTCTATATAAAGCACCTTTCAGGAAAGGACCTATCAATTACAGGTTATATCATGTAGATAAACACAGCGACCTCAATTGCTTTTTATGTGTTCCGTACCTCATACACACTAGTGCTAAGTCAGTATATTTGCTCGGTAGGTGATATGTGGAGAGCTGGATGACAGATCCAGTGAAGATAAGAAAGACTAGTGAAGTTACTAAGACCACTTCCTGTTGCACAATTTATCAAGTGTTTTGTCAGTTTACAGCTGCATTTTCAAATCCCAAGGCACATTGAGGATACACAGGGATTTGGAATTCCATCATTAGTTCTGACTGAAAATATTAGAGAGTTTTTAATTGCTTTTGGTGCCAATGATCAAATTACCTAGTTAAACATAGGTCCTAGTTATTGAATAATCAGAAAATGAGCAAGAAGGGATGTAGGATATTTATGTGTACCTGTGTATTTGCATATTTACCTTATGCTTTCCAAAGGTAATGTATATTTTCTACGAAGACACTGAAATGGAGCTGTGGTAATCTTTGTGCTTTTATTGCAGTTAAGTTTCCTGAAGTCCTGATGGACAATGCAGACATCATAATGCCTTAAATGCTTACTAATGATGTACTTGTTGAGACAGTCTCAAGACACCCTCATAAATGTATTTCTCCATAAATCTTAAAGAACTATAGAAAGGATTTTCATCTCTGTCCAGGGATCAAACATTGTAGTGCAGTTAGGAAATCAATCTGTTTTTGCTAAATGACTTAAATGGCAAGTGGGAGGCATAGGATACTGTTTGGTAGGCATGAAATACACAGTAAACCTCCTACAGTAAAGAGCTACTTGCAAAATCATTCATTCTGCGTGTACCAAACACCTTTCAATCTTTTGCAGAAAGACTCACTACAAGGTACTTCAGAAAGTTGTGAAGTTCTCAGCGTCTCACATGCTCTTATCCCTGATTTATTGTTTTAAAATATTTGCCTTCACATTCAAACCAGAGAAGAAGTTAATGTCATTTCTTGTCACACCCGAAGAAGCGGAGGCTGCTACTTCCATTTTCAAATGATGGTCTCTTTTGCTCTGTTTTGCCTTCCTCTTATCCCTCGAAACTTGCTGTCACTTTGCCAGCAGAGCTGAAGTTAACACACAGCAGGAAGGTAATACTGTTGCGTCATTTGTGCTGCAGTTATTGCCATATATTGCAAAATTTTATTTTCATTTCCTTCTTGATATGATTTTTCCATAGTTGCAAGGACATAGTAGGTTATATAACAGTTGAGATAACTGCATATATTTAGAGAGTGAGGGATGCTCATGCCTGATTAGGAAGTCTCTCTTCACAATGTACTTCAATACGTGAAGATAATTTCTCTATAGAGCCTAGTGAATCTCATATGGACATCTGTGTTGGAGGCCGAATTTAAAGCAGGATGTTAGTAATAAGGGATTGTGAGCAGGTGCAAAGAATTCCAAAGGTGGGTTTTTTGGTACTCAGGCACTGCAAGTTCCTACATAATATTTAATAAATGGGAAGGTCAGCAAATGGAGTTGTATATAGACACTTACCAGCTGTTTCAGGCCCTTTAGGTTAGATGACCTTCCAATACACTGGATCACAATGCTGCTGTTTGGAAAAATGGGAGAGGGCTGGCAAAATATTTCCTTTGACTGCAGCTTTTAGGTTGTCTAAAGTAGTCAGGCTGTCTTCCCTTAGACAACTCTTACGAAATAAATGAGTACCTGCTTTGCGGCACACACACTATTGCTATGGATTTTTATGAACTTGTGTTAATTTGTGAACTAATGGTATGGTAAGAGGAGTTCTCTCCTCTTTACGTACCGGGAATTGAGTAATTGGCTAAAACAAATGACAAACCCATGCCTGATCTTTAGTCTTATGCCTTATCTGTGAAACCATCCTTCTTTGTGCCTATTTTCTCCTTCTGAATAGTGCAGCAGTAGACAAGATAGATAGATGATAAAAGATAAAATTCTTCTTAGAAAGCAAACAAGTATCACATTTCTCCTACATATATTGCCTTTTGAAAACAGACATTGTTATAAAGTTACTGACATACAGAGGAGAAGAAGAACAGCATGCAAAGGAAAATCCTGAGTAGATATAACAACTAACACATGCACAATCATTCTCACATTGTGATGACTCTGGATGTCTTGTGCATGCACTTGACTGTCAAACTGTACATTGTGGCAACACCTGTAGGACTTCCAGGATGCCAAAGATTTAGAAATTCCAGACAAAATGTCCAAGTTCCTCTTTTTCTGGTCAGACAAAACTTACATGCAAGAAAACAGTACCCATTTCAGTGACATTAAAATACACATAACCCTTATCAAATATAATGGCCAAAAAGTTATGATCACCAGCATACCCAACCTCTTGAAAGTCTACACTGCCTCCTCTGTGTGTTTTTTGATGAATAGCAATGAACCATTTTAAATTATCCTAGCTAATTTTGCTTCACTATTCCTTTTAGTGAATTTTGATGACCACTCGGGATATGCATTTGAATTTCCTGAAGAACAAAACACACAGGCTGTACATACTGTATAACAAAGACAATAATATTTAAGGTGTACTGAAAGTGGTCTAATTTTAAAACTCAAGCTTTTGATTTTTCCACAGCTTTCCTAATAAACTCAGGATTTGTTCCTGTGTCAATACTGGGATACTTCATTTCCATGGGCTGATTTATCATGATTTATTTTCTTTGCGCAACAAGAAAAGAGCTCTTCCATTTTGTTAAAATAGTGCAAACCATTTCACCTGTAAGATTTAATTACCACATACAAACATAGAAGCATACATACATATTTACATAAATGATTATTTTAAGATATTTGTATGTCATGAAGGATGGAACAGGAAATACAAATATTTCTGTGACCCATTAGGGCAAATTATTTTTCTGAGTGATGGTTTGGTTGAAGGATATGGGTGTTATAGTCATTTACAAAGATATAAAAAACCTCCAGGGATGAGATTATCATCTAGAATAGTTTAGCAAACCTCATTTTCTTCCATTACATTCTGCTCTTTTTCACCATCTAGGAATTTGGCCTAGAATATTTCATAACAATTCTGAGGCACTACAGATAAAGATGTGTTCTTTTACCTGTCAAGTAATACTGAGACCCCCTAACCCAGGTAAGTTCTTACATCAGTATTCCGTGGAACACTGACAGATCTGTTTCATTTGGCCTACATTTTGGAGCTTCCTTAATTTCAGACTTTACCCTGTACTTGTTAAAATTCTAACTATACTCCAAAAAAAGATAATTTCTTGAAGCCCGGGTCCAACCCCACTTGCTCTGGTGAAAAGGTGCAGCCTGGTTTCTCCCAGGACACATATCAGAATGACGCTGTCAAGCTGTCTAAGCTCAAAAGATAGTTGAAAGATGAGAGTAGAAGGCTGTGCGTGTTGTGTCTGACTTCTCCAAGTAAGCTGTGAAAGCCAACAAATACTAACAATCAGCACAAAAGCACCACCAGTTTGATTTTCCTGACATGTTATACTAATTTTGCACAGCTGTAATTGACATTAGAAGATTCGAGACAGCACTGTATTGCTGCTATGGTATTTAAAGGCAGCTTTTAGTCAGAAATAATTATACAGGACTTCAACAATATCCAGAGTTTCAGTAAGGAGTTGGTGGTTGGGTTTTGGTACACGGCCTTTAAGAACCATGAATGCATTTAAAATGGGGAAAGGCTTTTTTGAACGCCTGACAGGATCTTCTGCAGTTATTCCAGGTAGTATTAGAAATAAGCTCTGAATAAACATAAAATTATTTGGAAAACCTGAGCTACTTTTGCTGCTGGTTTCACTGCAGTCCACATATCAGTCACTGAAGAAATAACGAAATTTTTGCTTCCAAGTGAATTGATCCACATTCTAAGCTCAAAGTTTTGGTTAGGTTCTGAGTCATTGATGGAGTCTAAGCCAAGGAAAGGCCAGCCCTGAAAGATGAATGCAGTCTTTCTTCTGTTGGCTTTGGGCCATCACTATAGAAGGTAGTTTTTTTCCATTGATTACGCCTACATGAGTTTCACAATTGCCTGCAGATCTGTTGGAATATATGATCTGTTCAGAGAATGATAATCAACTGACAAAATGTCATTTCTTCCTATGTAGATGTTGGTTGGGTGGTGTCTCATATTTGAGGTAGTTCTACTTTCCCCTTTATAATCAGTTTACCACATTCTTTGCAGACATAGGAGCACTTTCAATAGCTGGTAAATCTCATTTCTTTTTAAATATTCAGGAGATATCTGTTCAGATGAGACAATTCACTAAAATTAGAGTGTACAGTATCTCTGCTTAGAAAACTTAGAATATACACTGAGAAAAGGAGGAGATGGAAATACAGCTACCTGAGAAGCCATCTCCAGTGTTCTGAGAACAGAGAGGTACCACACACGCTGTTAGCAATCAGACCTATGCTTGAGCCTGAGACACCATCACAGAGATGATACCATGATTCATTTGGATACCTGCTCTTATTCTCCTTCTACCCTGGGAAATTGCTTATGATGACAGCTGTACTTAAAAGTACCCCCACACTAGTACCACTCACATTAAATGTCAGCCTAGTTACTCAGTCTGCTCCATCTCATACTATATGGTCAGAACTGTCTCAGTATGACATTAGCATTTGAAATATGCTTCTCAGTTATCAGCAATCCTCCTCCAAAAAAGATAGTTATTACTTCAAAGAGAAAAAATCAGTTCTTAAGCCATCAAGACTACATTTCTTCCTTTTTTTTTTAAAAACAAATTGCACCTGACATTTCTATAAACTCTTTGGGATGGTGCTTTCCTCTTTCTGACTAACTTTACAGAACATTAATAATATGTCTATCTTGATATAATAGCCATAAAGGATGATTCCCTTCTCCCAGGACATTACCGTATAAATAAAGGTCAGATGATTCAGTTAAAAGCCCAAGTTGTTCCTGGCACAGGCTCTACTTCTGTAAATGGAGCACATTACTTATTTATACTAGCTGACTACTGTTTTTCTTGCAAAGGAAGTAGAATTACAGTAAGAGCAATGGAAGCACAACAGTGCTTCTTAGTCTGGTGGGTGGAAGTTGATAATTCAGGAGACACGTATAAAGAGCAGTTTGGGAGATGACGCTTGGTGTTTTAGAGAAGTAAGGCAAAAAAGAAGGCATGAAAATCCTTATAGGACAAAGATACAAAAGAAGAAACAAGTCAAATACATGGACTAATAAAGAAAGGAAGCTAACAAATAGCTTTAAAAGGCAATTGCTCCCCCCAAAAAAAAAGCAAATTAATAGCACCAAGATTGAACTCCCTCATGGAGAAGCTCTAGGAACAAAGAACAATAGATGACTCAGAGAGGGGCAAAAGAGCAAAGAAATATTAACTGAACATAGACACTCTTGATGTGAAAGGCAGTCTCTATCTTCAGTCTGCATTTGTGTGTATTGCATGGGGAGGAAGCCAACATTGCACCATCCCAGGGCATGCATCCCCTTGGCAGAGTGTAACCCTCCCAGTGCCATGTCCTTCAGCTCCCTTCACGTTCTCCCAGCGAGTTAGACAAGTTTTATAGAACATTTCCCTTTTGGGGATTTGCATTTACTGAAAAACTTAACAAGCAACACAAGAATTCCATTCAACCTTCCCAGCTGGCTCCTCGTCTTCCTACTTAGTCCTTAATAGAACTCCTGCTGAGGTTTTCTACCAGCACTAGTCATCTTCATCATCCAGGCTATCAGCCTCCTGTTCCCTGAAGGCAAATACTTATAGATTCTCTGTCAGGTGAAATCCCTAGACAAACTGCCCAAGCACACACTTTTTTCCAAGAAGCAACTCCCAGTTTCTTCTTCAACACTTCTCTGAGGCACCTAACAGTTGTTCTTCTAATGTGAACTGTGAGGTCTCTAGCTGGTAAGCACTTGGCCTCGTTCTCCAGCTTCTCTGCTGCTGCTCCAAGCAGCCATGTCTTCAAATGGCAATGTCATGCAATAGTGGGAAGGGGAAGAGGGGAAGGTCATATCATAGCCTATATAGCACAACTCAGGAACAGTGCTGACCATCATAACACAGTCAAGTTTCCTTTACCCCCCCAGTTTTAAAGACAATACTATAAGGAACAACAGTCTTATATAATGAAGAAGAAAAGTGCTGTATCACCCTAAAGTGACCTGCTGTAGTTGTCATTTTTGCTGCCAGATAAACTACTGTGGCAACATAATAACAGCAAAGAAAACTTATCATTCTGACATAAGGCTTGGCAAACCATTCTGGAGTGAGTCCAGGAGTGGCAAATGGGCTTGAACACCCAGATGTAACAGCATGAAGAGATTGGGTTATACAGACAAAGACATAACAAACTTCAAGGAAATGCCTATCACCAATACAGTTACAAATATTCATAGTATTGGGAGATGGAGCACATGCAGCACTGAATAGTCTCATGCTCTGTGTTTCCAATTGAATAGCAACTAGATCTCTCTGGAGTGAATATGTAACTGGACAGGAACAGTCTATAGAAGACTTTTCTCCATTACTGAGCTTTCTGCAAAAGCACTCTACATTCAAAAGGGTGTGTCTGGGGCTTTGTGTGTATGTTTATAGCATGCCTAATTATAGCCTATATTTTCTAGATGGTCACATAATACATTACCAGTATCCAGAACCAGGCAACAGCATCACTATATGTAGGAAGTTCATAAACTTACTCTTGGACACAATTTAACTCCCTTCACCCCAATCCTAATGGAGAAGCTCAAAGGAGCAGTATCTCATCTAGAGCACAAAAAGGAAATGGAAACTCAGAAAAAACAGTCTCAGTGAGAGAGCTGAGAACATATGCTGCAGCACTGGGCTGCATGGCCACCAACTCATCAGGTGAACAGGATGTTTGGTGTTTGCAGACAAGCTGAACATGAGTCGGCAATACATCTTTATGAAGGATGAGGGTCAATGGCATACTAGGCTGCATTAGCACAAGTGTAGACAGCAGGTCAAGGAAAGTGCTTACTCTCTCTCTTCAGCACTTTTGCGATGACATCTGGAGTACTGTACCCAGTCTGGGCTCTCCAGTACACAAAAGATACTGTCAAACCAAAGGAAGTCCAGCAGAGGTATCCTAAAATGACTAGGGGACTGCAATACATGAATGAGAGACCTGGGTTTGTTCAGCCTACAGAAGAAAAGTCTATAAGGGGATCTACCTGCTGTATTAACTACCTAATGGGCAGTGGCAAAAAAGACCGAGTCAGATCCTTCTCAGAGGCACACCGAGAAAGGCTGAGAGGCAATGAGCACTGGTTACAGCGAGGGAAACTCTGTTCAGATACTAGCAAAAGTTCTTCACAGTGAGAATGGTTCAGCACTGGAGCTGGTATCCAGAGAGGATAAATGACCCTTGTGAACATGGGCTCCAACTCACTTTCAGGTGGGAAGAGCAATTTCCAGCTCCTTGTGTGTGAAAGCATTTAGCTGAGCGTTAACCATCACTCTATGATGGGAGTTACCTTCAGCCCAGCAATTATAGCTTGTTTCTGTGTGTGCCAGTGGCTCCAAGCTGACCGGCTTGCTTCACTTGCAGTGCTTGCTGCAGGGGCACAAACTGTGCTGGGAGCTGCACTTCTGGCACAGGATGTGGGAGGATGTGGGTTGCTGATGTGTGAATGAGAGGGAAAGAGGTGTGAGATTTGAGGGTGGTGCAGGTTTGCATACTGAGCTGAGATGCCAATTTGTAGGAGTGAAGAAATACAGTAGGAGGCTATAAAAGAGGGCTGTCGTCTTCTGCGTATATGCATTTTCTCTCATGGAAGGAGTCAAACATACCCAGAAACTCAGTGTCTCATAATCAGATTTGAAAATCTCATGTTTTTCAATCACGTACCGTGGAGAAATGGAAAGAAAGTACACTTGTGTTATTGAGAAAAATCAGAGAACCCAAAGACTATTTTGTAAATATTGGGAAAATGTTTTACTGTGGCCATCAATGATATGCACTTTCTTTTATGTAAATCATGGTATTCACCAGAAATCAACTAACTGGGAATGAGAATAAATCTTTTGCACCCATAACAGCTCTTGATTTTAGTACCATTTTGGTGATAAATGCCAGTTCAGATCATAGATATATGATGTGTTGGCATTATGCTCGAGTTTTCAGAAAGTAGAGATGAGGTTAAAGGTTTCAAATCAATACATACCCAGAACAAGGAGATATAATAACTACTAGTATATGACCAGCAGGTTCTATGCTGGCAGTTGTAACAGGAGATAAAAAAGAAAATAGAAGGGAAGAGATTTTGAAGCAGAGTCACAGCTGTTTCATGCTCAATATCTGAAGGAAGCTAAAATAGAAAAGAAGTGATGCTCAGAAAGAAATACCTATCAAACAGAAGGAAACCTGTGCAAGCTCTTAAGAATGGATGATGGGTTCTCCATCAGCTCAGATAAGCTTGCTGCTATGAACAGTGTCAGAGGCCTTTCAGTCTTTATCTGTATGGTCTGATGTTTTCCAAAAAGAGGAAAATGCAATGTGACTAGGTCATTGGATATACCTGTAGGTAACCCATTAGGATAATGTATAGAAAAATATGTCTTGAATGAACACTTGCCAAAGCTGATTAGAGCCATTTCATTGCCAAACAGTCTGGAAGACCTGGAACAGCTTTGAAGCATGAAGATCACAGAAGATGATACACAGCTGGTAAGGATGTGGTGGGACTCAGAAACAAAGAAAGATAACCAAATGTAAAAGGTGTTTGAGGAGGAAATGGAGGAGGTATGTCAACAGTCAGCCCACAAATCAGTAAGCAAGGATGGGAAAAAGAACATTGAGCAGGACACAGAAGGCAGTATCATACCCGGTTCAGTTGTTAAATTCTTCTACATTTTGCTAATGTCTCCTTCCTTCAGAAAATACTCTTCAGAAATCCTCTTAGCCTGTTTTAAATTAGATTGGAGAATGTGCCAATAGTGCAAATGTGTTCACAGACAAAGCCAAACACTCCTTGGGAAGCTCAAGTAGATGAGGTAGGTTATTAAAGTATGATGAGTTCTGACCTGAATAAGGAAAGTTAAAAGTTCAGCAGAAAAAGAAATTAAAACTGAAAAAAATATATTCAGACTGCTGAGAATAATTCACTTGATGGATGACTTCAGTGTTTTTACCTACCTCCTAAGGAAAGTTAGCTCACCAAAGTGATCACCTGACACCTGACATGGACTGTTCAAGACCTTGTACCATCAGGAACTCGGGTCCTCATTCCCAGTTGCCTGACTGAGCATCCAAATTCTAACTCCTGTTGACATGGGCCTAGTAGATTATTTCCCTATTTTGCACAAAATAGAGCCATAAGAGCTTCCTCTCTCTTTGACAATCCTAATATCTACTAGTCCAGTGATTAGACTGCTCACCTGGTGAGATGTGGAGATCTAAATTCATATCTCCACTCCAAATCAGATGAAGGATTCAAACAAATTCAAATTCTACTTTTCAACTTTCTGAAAAATGTCACAGCTTGAAGCCCTCATTTCCAGCAAATGTGAATCCTAACGGGAGAGTGAAAAACTACCTCTGAAGAAACACAAGACAAAGTCTGTTCCTCCCCTTAGCATTTCCAGATGGCTATCTTCAACTGTCAGGACACCGATAAGCAAATTTTAAATTCCGTCGAGTTACTGTTGAATGCTATATTTCCCAAGTCCCTCTCTGGGTTTTGTCCATCATATATCTGCCTCAAAAATTTAGGAGACAGGTTTCTAATAGTATCAGAACACCTAATGACCTCTCCATGATCATGTGAAGGTTTAGTCAGTATAATTTTTCAAGAGAAGTAAACAGCTTAGGTGTTAGGCACTCATTAGCTAAAAAAATAGAGGTGCCAAAGTCATTAACTTGGTATTTGCATCAGTACAGCTAAAAATGACAAAACCCATGGATCCTGTTCTCTAATAGGCAAGATTAAGAAGAAATACTATTAACTCGGTGTTTAACAGATATTGTTCAGGTTGACCTTAGGTTGTCCAAGCTGCAGAAAAAGTCTCTGGAGGACTGGATAATGAAACCAGAAGAACTGAGTCTATTCTGGTTTTTAGCCACATGATCATCTAATGAGATCCACAACTGAGCTGACAGTTCAATTTTAAAAAAGTTTAAAAAAAACCCAAACAATACCACTGCTGTATTTAGCAGCACTATGTAATTTACTGTCAGTCAAAAATATAACAAGTGGTAGAGAGGCAAATAAGATTTATTTTTAAACCTCTTGAGAATGATTCAGTAACAGTAGGTCATCCCCCCCACAAAAGGCTACGTTATTCTTTGTCCATAGTGCATTATGTAGAAACTTCATAGAATCATAGAATGGGTTGGGTTGGAAGGGACTTTAAAGACCATCTAGTTCCAACCCCCCTGCCAGGAGCAAGGACACCTTCTACTAAAACAGGTCACCCAAAGCCCCATCCAACCTGACCTGAACACTTACAGGTATGGGGCATCCACGCTTCTCTGGGCAGCCTTGTTCCACTGTCTCACCACCCTCATAGTGAAGAATTTCTTCCTTACACCTAATCTAAATTTACCGTCTTTCAGTTTAAAGCAATCATCTCTTGTCCTATCACAACAGGCCCTTGTAAAAAGTCCCTCTCCAGCTTTCTTGCAGGTTCCCTTCAGGTACTGGAAGGATGCAGTAAGGTCTCCCCAGAGTCTTCTCTTGTCCAGGCTGAACAATCAGCCTGTCCTCAGAGGAAAGGTGTTTCATCCCTCTGATCATCTTCATGGCCCTCCTCTGGACTCACTCCAACAGGTCCATGTCCTTTTTATGTTGGGGCCCCAGAGCTGAACGCAGTACTCCAGGTGGGGTCTCACCAGAGCAGAGTAGAGGGGGGATAATCACCTCCCTCAACGTGCTGGTCACACTTCTTTGGATGCAGCCTGGGATACAGTTGGCTTTCTGGGCTGCGAGCACGTATTACCAGGTCATGCTGAGCTTCTCATCAACCAACACCCCCAAGTCCTTCTCCTCAGGGCTGCTCTCAATCCATTCTCTGCCCAGCCTGTATTTGTGCTTGGGATTGCCCCAACCCATGTGCAGAACCCTGCACTTGGCCTTGTTGAATTTTCTGAGGTTTGCACGGGCCCACCTCTCAATCCTGTCAAGGTCCCTGTGGATGGCAACCCTTCCCTCCAGCATGTCAACTACAAAACGCAGTCGGCAAACTTGCTGAGGGTGCACTCAATCCCACTGTCCATGTTGCTGACAAAGATGTTGAACTGCGCTGGTCTCAACACCAACCCCTGAGGAACACCACTTGTCACTGGTCTCCACAAACTTCTTTGAAATGCTTTCATGCAATTTATCAGATTCTCTGCTGCCCTTTTTTTTCAGGTAGTGGAGGTTATTGGGCATTTTCTTGCTCTTCCAAAACAGTATTGCATAACTCTCATGTATATACACTTTGAGAAATTTTATCTAGGCTTTCTTTTATCATTCCTCATGACATTTTCATATGAATAGTTCTTAGTGCTGTTGTTAAAAATGGGAGATGTCTGCAGTCCCTTGTCTTTCTTTGTGTTTGTCACACAAAGTCAATTGAAACTACCTCTTTCCACTTGAAATTTTCCTTGCCTGGACTCAATCCACTAGTGAAGCTTTTGAACATTCTAAAAAGCATTGCTCATGTTTTTTGAATACTGAGGTATTTTTCCCCAAAGACTGATACATACTACTTCGAAAAGAAGGAATCAGCAGGTCAAAGTCTGATCCAGTGACCACTGAAGTAAAGAGAAAGGTTTCCACCAAAAGTGGTGTATTTTGGCAGAGATTCACTTAAGTAATTGTCCTAATTTTGTCCATATTACATGAGATCTGTCCTACTAGTTCAGCTTATGTCTACAAGGACATTATCAGCTCTGGTAAGATTTCATATGCTTGTCCTGGCATAGCTCTAATGTAGGTGATAGATCAATGGGACATTCCCTGGAAACACTGTTTTCCGTCTGAGTCCTGAAAACAGACTCTTTGTCTGGATTGCAACAGCAGTCATCTACACTGAGCATCTAGCACCTGCTGTGTACAGTGTGCAAACCAATGTCATCCAAACTGAGTGGGTAGCAGCAAGCCCACATGATTGTTTCTGTCTGCTGTTGTGGGCACCTCCCATGCACAGACTTTTCTAGTACCTGCTTCTTATCATAAACTGACAGTATAAATGATCTCTTCCTTTTGATTTTATTTGATTCCATTAAGTCTGGCCTACGGCTTTCACCTATGGGTAAAAGGGTTGGTCTATTTTGCCCTGCAATGGTTCCTTCACCTTTTCTTTCATTCTGAAATATGCCCAACACTGTAATTTATACTCCCTCAGGTTTCTTTCTCAACAGTGATTACTTCAGTGCATGCATAGCAGGCTCTGCATTTAGAGATTTCAGTGATGCAATGTCACAGGAAATACACTTCCAGAAATATTAAGGGAATATTCCAAAAATGTCTTCCACTGTGCGATCATCCAGATGACCCCACCATCACTAGGACCTAACCAGCTTTGCAGACTCAAGGCCCTTCTGTACCATGATTTTTTCTAGCATACATTCATTACATAGGAACCTAAGTTTTGGTATTTTTATCTTTGTATACCCCAGCTATATGGAATAGATATGTTCTGTATCCTGTAAATCTTGCTGATACTGGTAGTGTTAATATTTTAGAATGGGCCGTACTTCCTTACATGCTCTCTCACTTTATTTGTGCCTTACTATGGTACTTCTTCTGCATCCATTAAAAGAATTCCACATACTTTGTAACTGTTTGATGAAAGTATGACAATATCACGGCTGCTGAGGTTCTATCTCTTGTTCTCCAGTTATACACACTCTATATCCTGTGTTTTTCTGCATACTTGTGAGGTGTATTTGTGAAACAGTGAAAACCATTTTGCACACCACACATATTTTCCATATTTTCTCATGTGCATGACATTCCTGATGCTGTCCATGTTGCAACTCATATCTTCTGTAAGCCTTCTGTCCCTATGCCCTTACATGATTTTTGTCTTATAATGATGGACATACCTGACACCTGCCGGTTGTTTCCTTATCCCTTTCTTCATGGTGAGTCTGATTGCTGGTTATATTCACATTTCTATTATATGTACATTGTGATGGTGCTACTGAGTACTTTCATCTGCTCTTCTGAAATGGTTTTGACACTATTTTTATTCCTCTTTCAATAGTTTTTTCTGTATTTCTTTTGGACATCCATGAAGTTATCCAACAACAACTACATCTGTCAAGGTCCAAGATTTTATAGCTTTCCCTGTGGAAAGCAACAGGCTTTGAGTAGTTTGAGCACCCTCATCAGTTCTTTCTATCTGCTTCTCTGTGCTTACCTCACAAGTGTGTAGACTCATGGTCTTCCAGGATTTCTTTTTGCACAACATCTATTAGAGGAGAAAATTTCCTGCCTGTCAGATATTTTCCTGCCTCAGTTCCTGTGAAGATCAGTTCTCATAATTACTTCCTCTTTGTTCAGTTCTCAAAGTCTGTTTCACTTCATATTCTGTAAAAGGGAGCACAGCTCATCTTTTCTTCTTTTGACGTTCTCTTCATTAAAACTGTTCATAAGAAATGGAGACTCAAGGATAAGGCAAAATAACCAGATATTTCAAAAGTACACTCATGCTTAACTGTTCAGTTCACAGGGAGGAGAGAAACAGCATGAAGGAATCAATACTTTAGAAACATTTAATGAAATTCACTTAAAAACACTCACCATCTATCGAACCATGACAACACTTCAGTGTTTGCTGCAGGTCTGTTATTTTAATCTGACTAAGACTCAAACTTCTTCCCATATTCCCTTCTCCCTCCTTCTCCTCTCATCAGGGATGACAGCATCATCTTCCTACTCACTAAGCATAAGCATGGCACCATCTTTCCTTATCCCCCCTCCCAGATTGCCTTATATCTTGGCTCTGTTTAAATCTTATCACTCCTTCCTCCACAGCTTTGCAAGGACCATCATGTTTTGCCTGAGAGACTGCCAAAGTGTTTGTCAATGGGCTGATAATCTTGTTGCTTGACTACTGTCACCTCCACTTTTCCAGCTCTGTTGCCTCCAGTCCTTTTGCCACTCATGCCTATGCCAAACACTACTGCTACTTTCCACTTTGCCTTTTGCTTATGTCTCCAGCTCCACCTTGCTTTCTTTTTACCATCTTACTACTTTAAGCATAAACTTCTTTCTTAAGGCTTTAAAGGCTGCTACGAGGTAACATCACTATGATAACTGGATCTCCTTTGACACAAAAATGACACCAGTCCATGATATTCTGCTAACAAACATCTCTGTGAATGACTTTCCTCATCTCTCATGATTGATATGTGACATGACATGAAAATCCCTATCAGAACCCAGGAAAACTTCACCAGTGCATTCTTCAACTTCCTTCTTAAGTAATTTCTTCTCCAGGTCTTCCAGTTAATCATGAGTATTTTGGAGGCTGAACTAAGACCACTCTGTAGCACACAGAATCACATAGATGAAGCTGCATCTCCTTCACCGCAGAAGCCAGGAAACAGGAAGCAGGCACAAGAGAAAATAGGAAAGATGGCTTAGTAATCATGACTTTAAACCAGGTCTCAGGTAAGTTGCATCCTGACCTGGCTCTACTCCAGATAACTTATATTGGGGAAACTCAGCATCATTCAATTTTCCAGGCTTAAGAGACAAAGGGCTCCACAACCCATGGAGACAACCCTGGTGTAGCGGCAGCACAGGGAGCACTATGGCCAGTGAGGTCAGCACGGCCACTCCCTGCGCCTGGTGCTGGCCTTGGACACGAGGCACTAAGCTGACCTCAGACAGGCTTCATGGAGTCCTCTGCAGGGAGAATGAGAGGCTTGAGAGACAGAGGCTACTATTTATGAGCCCAGCATTAGTTTCTCTGATTTTGTATCTAACTTCTCAATGCTAAGTTGTGGTTTAGCTCCAGCCAGCAACTACGCACCATGCAGCCGCTCGCTCACCTCCCCTCTCCCTAGGTGAGATGGGGGAGAGAATTGGGAAAAGAACCAACTTGTGTGTTGAGATAAAAACAGTTTAATGGGACAGCAAAGGAAGAGGAAATAATAATAATAATGATAATGATAGCAATAATAACGGAATATACAAAAACAAGTGATGCACAATGCAACAATTGCTCATCACCTGGTGATCAATAGCCCATCCCCGAGCAGCTATTCCTTCCCCCTGGCCAACTCCAGTTTATGTACTGGGCATGACATTGTATGGTAGGGAGTATCTCTTTGGCCAGTCTGGGTCAGCTGTCCCAGCTGTGCCCCCTCCCAGCTTCTTGTGCAGCTCTCCGCTGGCAGAGCATGAGAAGCTGAAAAGTCCTTGACTGAGTATAAGCACTACAACTACTTAGCAACAACTAAAAACATCAGTGTGTTATCAACATTATTACAGAATCACAGAATCATTAAGGTTGGAAGGGACCTTCAAGATCATCAAGCCCAACCATCAACCCAACACCACCATGCCCCCTAAACCATGTCCTGAAGCACCACATTCACACGTTTTTTGAATGCTTCCAGTGATGGTGACTCCACCACCTCCCTGGGCAGCCTATTCCAATGTTTGACCACTCTCTCGGTGAAGAATTTTTTCCTAATATCCAATCTAAACCTCCCCTGGCACAACTTGAGGCCATTTCCTCTCGTCCTATCACTAGTTACTTGGGAGAAGAGACCAGCACCCATGTCACCACAACCCCCTTTCAGGTAGTTGTAGAGAGCAATAAGGTCTCCCCTCAGCCTCCTCCAGACTGAACAATCCCAGTTCCCTCAGCTGCTCCTCATAAGACTTGTGCTCCAGACCCCTCACCAGCTTAATTGCCCTTCTCTGGACACACTCCAGCACCTCAGCATCCTTCTTGTAGTGAGGGGCCCAAAACTGAACCCAGTATTTGAGGTGTGGCCTCACCAGTGCCGAGTACAGGGTCATGATTACTTCCCTACTCCTGCTGGCCACACTATTTCTGATACAAGCCAAGATGCTGTTGGCCTTCTTGGCCACCTGGGCAATTTATTATTCTCATAATAAATTCAAAACACAGCACTATACCAGCTGTTAGGAAGAAAATTAACTCTATCCCAGCTGAAACCAGGACATAAGAGTAATACTCTCTAGTTTCATGCTTCCTCACTCTTTTTTATGTAGACTTTGAACTATGACAGAATTTAACACCTGTGACAGGGGGAGTTTACCTTTTCTATTTGATCTTTTTTTAATAAAAGCTCTTGTCCAGGTTGCCTGCACTTACATGCTAAACAAACAGATCTTCAGACAACATCCATGAGCTTACCTCAACTGACATCACTTTGAAAGAGCACAGAATTATGCAAGTTTACACATGATGATGAAGATACACAACAGTACTTTCTTTAAAACTTTATACCCAGCTCTAACTAGATACCTCCAGTCAGTATGAAATTGTCCTCTTCCAAAAACAACAAGAAAGACTTTAAAGGTTTAGTCATGAGGATACAGGGCCTGAAAGACAGAAGGTCCAATGCAGAAGAGTCCATGTGATATAACAGGACTCAGAAGTGAGACAAGCTTAAAAAAAACAAGCGGGAGAGAAAACAGTCTAGCCTTTTTTCTGCTTATAAGCACAAGTGACCATCGATTTGAGAAAAGGAAGGTAAGCATGCCATAGTCATCATGCCAGATGTTTGTACCATCACTTAGAGCTCAGTCCCACACTGCTGCTTTGGCATTTGGCACAGATGACAGGGGAAGACATTTCAAGCAAGGGAAGGGACAAGAGCCTCTTAAATTGATCATTAAGTTTGTGAAAATGATTGTCAATAAACTGGTTAACACTGACAAGCTCTACTCCATGCAGCTTAGAGATGCTAAAATATTCAGAAAAATCAAAAACACACAATGTAAGAATGTAAAATACATGGTAACTCCAGTTTAAAATTCCTGTAGCATTAATAAGCTAAGATTTTCTTATATTGAGAGGGTAGAAATACTAATGATTGGTTTCTGTATTGCTGGTTCCTGCTGTACGAGAATCGTAAAGGGAAGACCTTGGGTTAAATCTGCACCCTGCATAACACCATTCACTAGATTTGTACTGATGACAAATTTGACTTTTATCTCATTCTCGGTTTCATTCACTGTGACCCCTCTGCCTTTTCCATCCTGATGTCAGGAATCTGGGTCTTCAGTTTAGTTATCCTTATCTTATCCTCATCAGTAACAGAATGGATAAAAGACAAAGGAGCAAAGAAACCAGCAGAAGCTCCTCTGTCACTCCTCAGGATGTCTTCCTCCTGACAAGCAGTGACTCCCTCTAACCCAGCAGAGCTGGAGGAAACTTCCTCTTACCCGTCACAATCTCCAGCTCTGAGATTTGACTAAAGGAAACAAGTCCCTTTTCCCTTCCTCACCCCAAACTGTCACTCTTCCCAGATGCTTGCTGGCTCATCAGTGTCCTCCAACAGGCAGCTTCACTACACAGAAAATCTTCTGTATGTTCCTTTCCAGCTAACTTCCTGTGCAATACCTTGATGATACTGCCATACCCTCTGCAAGGAGGAGAGATCCACAGCCCATTCTCTCCTACACTGCCTCTGGAGTGTTTACATACAGCCACTCATCTTTCCAGAATTCCTTGCTGTAACTACCTGGCTGGAGTGTATAGCCCCAGATTTCTTTGCTTGGAGGGGAATATAAACAAGGCACAGCTGAGGTCAGAACCTGTATTACAGAGGCCACTTTTTTTTCTGAGGCAAGGGAATACTCATTCAGTCAGCTCAAAAATACCCTGTGACTGAACAAATCCTGAAGAAACTGAAGAGGAGATTAGAGGACCAAATACCAGGCAAGGGAAAACAAGCAGTTGTGATGGTTAATAGACACAAGGACAGCTCATAGGAAAAGAATAATGAGACATGGAGCATGATGTAAAAGAAACAGGCCAGATGGCAGTACAGCTGTGGGGAAGCTCAGCTAGCTCTGAAATGAGTCTTCAGTTATTCAGACCGCTGACTGCAGATCCCAGCCACTGACTAAAAAAAAGCTCTGGTTATCTCAAGCAAGTGGCAATTTGTTAACAATTACCCAATTGAAAGCAAAGTGGAGCAGCCATACAAGAATGTCCACAGCCTCTCTTTCTTCCAATAGCACAGATTTAGAAATTAGAGTTATAACTTAAACCTTAAGTAACACAACAGCCAATAACTTCACTCTGTACCGGATTATCCAGTTGACATCAGTTCCAGGAAGTCTTTTGAGGTCATGCAATACCTCTGTGGATGACTCAGTATGAAAACAGGAAAATGAATCCATAAAGCAGTGTTGTGAAATAGTTTGAATATGTAGTATGGAATTTTTGTGATATCATATATTTCATGAATGCGTAGTCTACCAGTGACAAAGACCACAAAGGAAAAACTTAATTCAGTTCTCATGTGAATCAAAATAATTCTTCAGGGACACCAGTGGTCTCATGTTAGATTCCTAGCTTTCATGCTAGATTTTAAAGTAGCTACTAGCCACCTAATATACAGCATGATACTGTTCTTACAACAGCTAAATGGAGCAGCGTTTCAGTCTTAGAGCAGTGTGCTCAATGTAAGTCCCAGAAGTCTCTTCTGGGTGACTGGGCTATGAACTAAAAGCAAGTCTCCAAAGGAGTAAAAAATGAGTAGCAGCAATGACCTCAAGTGACTTCACATAAAAGTTCCTAGAAACTGTATATTATTTAACTTGTCACCTGGGATTTAAAGAAAAATTCTGCATCTGGTATAAAAATGTCCAGAATATTGCTGTTCCTGCCTATGCTACTAGAGCAGAAAAACAGCTTTGAGCACAAGAAAGGCAGAGTTCAGTGCCAGAATATTCAGTTATTCAGAGACATTTTAGTGCATACCATCAAAGACTAGCCTAACAGTTTCCCTAACTAAGCAGTGCTATCAGACTGCAATTCACTGGCATTCTACCATGCAATTCTAGTGCTTTTCAGTGGATCACACACAAGTGTCAGTGCCAAGTGCTTGCCCTCAAAATATTCACGGCCGGATCAGGCTGTAATTCAGATGGAAGGTCAACTGTCCACCGCCGCATAAGCAGTGCTGGGAAAAGCAGAAAGAATACACTGGATTTCCCCACCTGATTAAATCCTCCTCTGTAAATCATCTATTTTTGCTCTGTTTTTCCTACAGCCTGTTGAACCATTGCAGGACATCTTCTGCCCCAAGACCAGATTTCTTTGGTTTTGTACTGCTTCATCATCACACTCCTTATCTACACAGGAAAGAACTGCTGTTATTTTTCATTGAGAAGCATCAGCTGTTTGTTATTGTACTCTGTTATACCTAATTAAAGATCTCTAGAATTATTTGCTTGCTATTAGTTCTTCCCCTCCAATATCAACCTTCACTGAAATTCCTGACCGGAATTCACAATGTTCAGATGTAAGGATGAAAGGCACCTTATGAGAAGGATTAGGCATGTGATATGAGTCATTGGTGTGTTTTTCTGGTACTTTACTTCTGGAGAACTCATCCTGTCCTCCTGATGCCCCATCAGCCCTGTAAACTATTTCACTGATAATAAACTATTTCCTTTATTAAAGAATTATTTAAATTATTGAGTATGGTATAAGTATGGATGAAGCAAATATGCACTGTAACATTCTGTCAGCTTCTTGGGAGCTAACATACTGTCTTCTTCAATGCTATGTGCAATGCCATCTTAAATATCCCAAGCAAGAAGGATCTGACTTTACCATGGGAGGATATTCTAGAGTGTAACAGCTATTGCCAGGAACATCTGACATTGTACATTTCTCTCTCCATATTTCCATGTTTTCTTTTCCAGGTATTACTCTTCAAGTAAACCACCACCAGGGAAAGAGAAGACCATTAGTTTTAACAAATAATGGCACAGTCTTGTGCTGTGCTCACTTTAGACGGCACTGCCCAGTGAGACTCTAGCTTAAAGAGATTTCTGTCAGACTCCTTGATTCTAGATGATTGCTAAGTGGCAAAAAAAAAGCTATTACTAAGCAAAACAAGCAGAAAAAGAGACACTAACAGAAGACATGGGGAGCAAAGAATAGACCAGGGAAGAAAATACTAAGAAAGATCTGTTTAAAGGAGCCTGACATTCCCAGGTAAAGGCCTAATGCACTGCTGGAATCAACAGAGCCTAGCCAGAGGTTATTCTGGGAGCCACACCAGTTCACTGAGATACTCTTCATTATTTTTATACTGATTAGAGCCAGCTGAAGGGTATAAAAGGGATTACATGGCACGGCTGCCTACAATAGCTGAGAACAAAACTAAGGAAGTCAGTTCTAGTCGCATCTTTCTAATTCAGCCTGCATTAGACAAAAGCCCCACTGTGAGCCTAGAAACCATTTAGAAAGGGAATATTCATACCTCTATCCGGTCATAAATCATACTGCTTATTTTTAAAAGTTCTTTATGAGCCTCAGCTTGGCACCACTGTAAGCCTATTTAGACTATGCAAGCTTAGACTTTGGCTCAAAATGAGCATGCAAAACAAAGAAATATATATCAAAACCTCATTCCCCACTCAAACTCATTTTGATAAATAGAACCAGTCAGAAATCCTGAAAATGTTCTTGACTGGTTCTTTTGTATTAAACTTTATCACCCATGCAAGTCTAGGTTATTAGCTAGACACACACGCTAATAAAGAGGAAGAACTCTTACAGCAGCTAGAATGTGAATTAGGACTATTATGCTTGATTTACAGTTTGATGCAGAAGAAACAGATTTTACATCTGCATTACTGGCTGGATGCTTTTGCTTTGCAGCTAGGTTGGCATTCTTCATTTCAGGAAGAAGAAAGTTACTGCCATGCTGCAGTTCCAGTTCACTAATTTGCTACTGCAAGGCAAAACCTAGATACCCACTGTTCAAGCATATTATCCCTTTGCACCTTCAACTGTCTACGTCACTCCCCTCATGGGAGTCTTTGTGGCTTTTAAGATCTCTACAATCTCTCTCGCTTTCCATCCCCTCCATGACTTTATGGTCCATCCAGCTGTTCACTGTTTACTAAAATCTCTTTCTCCTGTGGATAAATGAGGATAAAGAGAACTATTTCATAATCTGCAGATCTCTTAAAATCCTGTAAGAAAGAGGAATGGTAGGCATGGTTTCCTTGACAGACTCTGGTCTCCCCGCACAGGTTGGTTTGATTTTTGTTTTGGAAAAAAACAACCCAACCCAACCCAAACAGATTATTTGCTTTATTGAGAGAATAATCCTGATTTCAATAGAAGGCCATAAAGAAGATTCCTAATTGTGTTGAAGATCTGGGTCCTGACAGGAATTCTTACCAGGCATAAGATGTAACTCTACTTATCTATATCTATACAGATATATCTATATATAGGTAGTTATATATAGGTATATATATACACCTCTATATATATAGGTAACTATATCTAGCTGATATAGAGGACTGCGGACAGCAGTGAGAGAGCTCTGCCATTAAAGAGTGAAGAGATAATGCTGCCAGTTGTTGGTATGGCCTGTGGCCTTATCTCCATCTTAGTCCTTTTTATGCATGTACTGTCACATAAACTTCTCATGGAACAATGCCGCTGATGATGGTTTGTCTTAACATCTCACTGAAAAAATAATGTTCTTACACAGAAACTGTGATGAGAGCTATCCCGTGGAAAGTTTCATACATGCATATGCTTCTTAGTGTAGACAATAACCACATTACTACCTACAATTATAAAGAGCTACCTTCTTTTTTTTGCAGTCCAGTCCTATGATTTCTCTCTCAGCTGAAGATGAAACACGACTTATGGTGGAATAAAGGATAGGCTTCTTGCACTGAGCAGCATGCAGCAGCAAGGATTCTTAGCTATTTTCAAGACTACAAACTTTTGGGGACAGTAGAGTGAAGACACTGACAAAAACCTAAATATTTTGCCATAATAGAAAGCCAGTTTGTTTCTGGACAGACACCTGCCTGTTACCAAATATCTTGGCTATTAGAAGAATCTCTTCTATGGTGAGATATACGGAGCCTACTTCTTTTCTCTTTGCAGGGTGAAAGATTGAGAGGACCTGACCATACTTAAACCAACAGATTTCTGTGAGCACCTTGGCAACTTCAGAGGAAAAGAAGAACATGAACTGTTTGAAAGTTGGAGTCAGAACATGTGAAAAACATGCAGAAAAAATGAAACTAACTGATTTAGTCTCTCCAAACAGGTCTCCTTGGAGTCCCTTATTATTATGCTCTAAAGCACTGCTGAACTGTGACAGTTTTATAATTGTTTTCAAACGCAGAACACTGTCCAGTCATTTAGACTGAGCTCCAAGATGTCTATTTGTGCCATATCTATTCATTAAAGGCTAAACTTTGATGCTGCAATAAACAGCAGTTGCAATACCAGGGTTAGGCACAAATCATTGTATGTCTTCCTATATTCTTCAAATCTTGGGGGCAGAAAGGATCCAGTCTGGTCTCTGGCATGATTCAGAGCAGTAAGATATGCTTAAAATTTGACCTTGCTTCACTGAGCCAATAGCCTTTGTGGAACTGTCTCTTGTCCTGCTTCCTTATGCTAAAGGACATCACCTTTGTGGGTAAATAAGGGTTGATTATCTTCCATCAACAGAGCCCTCCTTTATTTTTGGTTTGTTTCGTTTTTTTTAGGGAACCCTTCTAATTATCCAACTTTTATAGCTGCAGAGTGATGGCAGCTGAAGCAGACCCAAGAGTCAGGTCCTATGTTATTTAGGATTCCTTTCAGGACAGGAAACTGGTTTGCTACTCCTCCATTGTTAATTCACTTTCCTGGGCGATGAAGTGAGCTAAACGGCAGGTGCTGGCATGTGTAGTGGAAGTGTGTGTAGTAACAGGAAAAGTGGGTGAAAGCTGCTACAATAAAGGAGAGAAGAAATTAAAAGAAGGAGCAGCGCCATGAGGACAGGAAAGAATCAAGCAGCAGATGTAGGCTGACAGGCATAATGATGCTATAAGAGAAAAGGAAACGACATGCTGTTCAGCATACATAAGTTATACATAACCATAAAATGAGCATTGAAACAGCCTTCATTAGAATGCCTCAGAGGCAAAGCAATCCCTATGGGATATAAGGATACAAAACAGGAAAAATAACTGGCAATAATTTAAAAATAATTTTTGCCATTTCAAGTAAAATGATTTTCCAGATGCCACTTTTTTGAGAGCTTACTTGGTATAAGGAGAGACGGGTATCTGTGTATAAAACCCACATAACGGCTAGTTAGTAAACGCATCCGATACAAAATCCGTTTTGGAACCTATTTTTTATATTAGGACACATTAGAAACGGGCTTTACTCTGCTGAAAATGCCTCCCTGCGCTGACTGGAATATAGGACCTTCTGGGTGAAAATCAGCTGTTCTGATGTGAAAATTCTGTGCGTTTCCTAAGCATATCGGTAACGGTAAGCAGAGTCTTTTCAGCCACGACTGCAGTTTCCCAGTGAAACGTGAAGATCCGTTTTGCCTCACGCCGGGGCTGGGGGGCGTCGCTGGGGGCAGCAGCCAAGGGCCAGGCTGGGGAGCAGAGTCGGGGCAGCTCACCCGTGCAGGCACTACACCGAAAGCGGATGGGGAAGGCGGAAGGCGCAGGCAGCCGGAACGAAAGCGGGCGGCAGGCAGGCAGAGCCTGATTTAACGTCGAGGGCTGCGGCCCGGCCCGGACGACGTGACCCGCGCGGCGCCGCGGGCGGCCCCGCTACGTGCGGCCGCGGCCGCCGCTTCCTGGGGCCGCCGGCCCGCCCCCCGGCCTACGTGAGCGCCGGCAGCCGCCCGGGCTGCGCCGCCGCGGGGGAGCCGTTAGCCGGCCCCCCCGGCGCCTTCGCCTCGCTTCCTGGGGCCGCCGGCAGGAGCGGGGGGAGGGACGGAGGGAGGCAGCGGCCCTGGCCGCGGGCGGCGGCGTGGGGCCGGCCCGCAGTACTCGTTCGCGGCCCTGGCGCGGGCAGTCGGACCCCCGCAGACGAAATCTGCCCGCGGTGGGGTGTGCTCTCCGTAAGCACGGAGGTGGGCGTCACGCGGGAAGAAGCGATGGCCTGCGGAGACGCAGGTACCAGAAATGGGATGAGCCCACGTGCATACGTTTAGGGATGAATAATCACGGTTTATGCTATAAACTGGGGCATCGTCAGTTTGGAAGCAACCGAGAAGGAAGGATCCAGGCCATGAGCTGCCAGTGATGCAGCTGTGAAAACAGAAAATGGGATCCTAGGCATTTCCAGTATGAAATGCCACCATAGAAGTGCATTCAGGAGACCACAGCTGGGAATCCAAATGCAGTTCTGGTTCAGTCATGCGATTCTGGTCAGTCATGTTTAAATACAGGTGACCTGCGACTAGCATACCTGCTGAGACGACTTAGAAAGGAGATACAGAGAATGGACAAGCTGTATACCTTTGCAAAACAAAGACTTGAGAGCAGCTACCATCAGTTTGCATAAATACCTTGGGTGACAAGCCTGAAAAGGGACAAGAATTAAGATAAAGGTGAAGTATTTGCACAGAAGCAAGATGTAAATGGGTTGCAGATACATTTTGGCTGGAAATCGGGAGACTTTCTTTTCCTGTAGAGATTGATTGTCTGCAACAGCCTTTCTATGGAAGTAAGAAGGGGAGAATACTGGATGATCAGCTAGCTAGAGCTCTTACCAGTTCATGACAGAAATGACATATATGTTTGCAGTGGCAGGGGAACTGGACTTGAGCAGGGTGTCCTTTCCAATCTTCTTTTCTTAAATAGGCCAGGAGTGTCTAGATACCACAGTGATAAATCATGCAAATAAGTAAATAAATAAATAGTAACAACATTTCTAATGTGCTTATCTGGGGATTGCCAATGGCTGTGCAAACGTGAATGCCAGATATCTGTCACTCAGGAAAAAGCTAGGCAGGTATTACTAGCTTCATGTTGAGCTGGGAAAACTGAAGTAGAGACAGGCTGAGTATATGGCATGAGCCCATTCCAAGGGGTTTATTTGCAGCGACAGCAAAGCTCCACTGGGCTGAACTAGCAGCACCCAGAAGCTGTGGAGTGCAAACGCCCATGTAGAAAGCTTTCCCAGAGCAACAAAGAGCTCTACACCTGCCAGCTTTAAGAACTGTCTGTTGCTTAAGACTGGATGAGGGCCCAGTCAAAGTTTTTTGGGAGGGGCTTGTGTTGTACTGTAATACAGTTTTCTTTATGTCCTGGAGATAATAGAAAATAATCAGAAGCAGCTATGTCAATTAGAGCAGCCTTGAAGTGGCTTTATATTTCACTTCAGGACATCCCAATAATGGAATAGTTCTCCCCCTGAGTAAAGGAACAGTGTGACCGAAAAACAGGACATGTGAATAAGTGGCAGAACTGAAAAAACCCACAGTAACCCTAAATTCTCTTCTAACCACAGTGAATGCAAGCCTTCATTTACATTCAACCAGCAGCAAAAACAAAAAAGCCTGTTACTTTGCATCAGCCCTCATTCACTGGCCCGTATTTCCCAGCTATTTGTCCATGCCCTCAGCACAAGCCTGTAAATACAGGCAGTTTGGTGAAAAAGCAGACACTTCCCTTTGCTAAACTTTGCCCAGAAACAAAACCTGGCAAAACTCAGTGATGGCTTTTTAAGAATTGATCAGAAGAAAAGTGTTGGTCTACCTGTGTAGGCATATACTTCATAACAAAGGTCAGCTCTCAGAATGCTCATCCGCAGTAAGGAAAAAGATGAAGTCTGTCCCTGCTCTCATGCAATCCTTTCTGTTCCACATTCCAACCCTTGTGGTCTTGGGCAAAGCTAAGATACTTACAAATCTTCTCACCTCGAAACCATTGCTCTCCCATTATATCAGAGTTCTGTGTTGAAAACATTTGTATACGGCAAATAATACATCTGTCTATAATGGGTTCTCTGTTGCCTTCACTTTTTCCCTGCAGGTTATTTTTCTGTTCCTTAAACACCCAGCTTCTTCCCTTCAGCATTGGAAGAGCCCAGCAGAGCCCTAGCAGCTTAACTTTCCAGCATTTCTGATACCTGCAGCACTCCACTTAGTGGTAAGCTGAACTAGGCCTTCTTCTGTGGTGCTGGGTAAACCTTGGGAGTTTATCCCAATTCTTTCATTGATTTGCTACACGGTTTGTACAAGTGAGTCCCTTTGCGTCAGTTTTCCCCACTGGAAAAATAAGAGTTCAGTTTAGTCTCATGAGGTATGAGTGCCTCATGCGTCACCAAAGACTGTCAATCTACCGGAGAGAAAAGAATTCCCATGGAACAGCACCTGTTTACATGGAGTTTTGTTACAGGTGAGTTACTGGACAGCTTCACCTCATAATTTTTGATACTATCTGTTTATGTTTCTACAAACAAATCTCCACACTTCAATTCTTTACCTGGGAAATGAAGTGGAAGAAATTAAAAAGATGGCTTTCAGCAACCTGTTTTCTACAGCAGACACCAAGACGGCTTTTCTTTGTTACCTTTTTTCCTTTCAGTGAGGCATTCATCATGGTGACACAGCACATATGGCAGCAAAAAAATCCTGGGCTGGACTCAGTACTGTTGATGTTGAGTCATTTACACCATTGCCAGCAACAACCAAGTGAAATGGTTGTGTAAACCTCCTCCTTGGACCTTTATAAATGATGCCAAATGCAAAGCGCTGGAGCATCCTATATTGTGTCCTTTCTCACATATTTTAGGCTTCACATTTTGGCACGTATAGTATAATTCCCTATATTTCTAGGCAGTAGTCATGGTCATATTTAGGCCCACATCAAACAATTCCATAAGCTCATGTGAGGCCAAAACTTGTCTTAAATAACTAAGAATAACAGATAGGAAAATCCATTTATTTGCAATTTAGGAATGCTGGATAAGGTTATAAAATTGCTGTATCATGGAAAGGTTAAGGTTATAGTGAATCAGCAATTTGCTACCACAGCTGGTGTCATATAACTCCCTGAAAAGGGAAAAAAATCTCCGTGAGCCACTGACATTAATAGTCTTCCATTTAAACAGGACCGTCTTAGAAGAAATGTATGGCTGCCCTTGCACTCAGTGGTCTGTGAGAGCTGGGGGCATGGCATAGAAAAATCCCAGCAAAAAAAGAAGGAACAAAGAGCAGGAAGTGGCTTTTGAAAACACAGATGTTAAGAGTTCAGGGCACTCAAAGGAGCACACCCTGACTGAGGGAAGTCTTTTGACCATTGTATTGGGAGAAGGAAAAGGTAACTTGTTCTGGGAGAAGGAGGTGGGTTTTGGAGCATTACACAGACAGTCTGTGGCAGACTCCCTCTTGAGAGGGAAAGGGGCAGGAGAGAAAAACAAGAAGTTAAGCAGACTCTCCATATCACAAAGGAAGCAGGAGTGTGAAAAGGGGCACAGGAATACGGCTGTTACAGAGAGATGCAAGAACTGTGAATGTCTTCAGTGAAATCTTTCCACAGAAACTAAAAGGCATGAGCCTCCCTTGTCAGTAGAATTGTTTTTTTACCCAAAAAATCTGAAAAGCTGTGGATATTTGGTTTGTTGTTTTAATTTCAGGAGCTTGGTTTCTTCCGCCTTCCAGTTCCCTGTATCTTCAGCCTCACTGTATTAGGATGACTGTTCTAAATTACCCAGTCTTGGCCAACAGCCCCACTTACAAAGTATTCTGCAAGCAGTCTAACATTAGGGATAAGCTACAGTCATGACAATGTGTCTGTGAATAACCACCTACTCTGGATGCATTTCCCTACAGAAAGCAGAATAAGTGCCTGGGCTGTGGTAGGAACCCAGACAGCAAGGTAAAATGGTAATAGGTAAAGGAGCATCTTCACATTAATCTCTTTCAGCTGGTGATTTCCTGATGTGATGGGTGTGCACTGAAGCAAAACAGAGCACAGTTTAGGAGGCTGTTTCTTCAGTGTTGCCATGGGGCTGTAATGACCATAGCTACACCCTTTAGCAGTGGAAACTTCAGTTTTATCTTCACCTTATGAGGAAAACTGAGCTCCAATGCAGCCAATAGCAGTCACTGGGGAATGCAACTTTGCTTGCAGGGAGCAAGCAGAGGGGGCAGACAGCCCTGCTCTGGCTCTCCTGGGAAAGCCTCAGGCCCAGTGAAGACTTGCCAAGCATCATCTCAGATTCTCAGTGCCAACACACTGGAGACTGGCAGGCAGTTCAGTGCCCTGTTCTCTCGCTAGTGGCAAGAGGAAGGAGGGAGAGGCATTACATGAAGGAGTGGTTAGCTACTCCGTTTTTATGGACTGGCAGGACTTACCTTCTGTCAGTGGTCAGAGATCAAAGCAGCTCAAAGCTTTAGGGGAAAGATGGTATCGGGGACTTATACAAATGTCTTGGGTGGGGGCGGGGAACCCAAAACAACAACTAATTGGTGCAGCTACACTTGGTTTTTCATTATCTCTAGACTGGGCATGATCTTTTAGGAGAACCCATGGGAACTGAGCCACCAAAAGAAATTGCTCATAAATGTAAATTAAAGCACATTTAATCACTACCATTAACTCTACCCTGGCTGAAACCAGGACAGGTGCAAATTGTGCTTTTTAATTGTTTAGAGAGTACAGTTTAGGTTGTATTGATGTCTATGCATTTCTTGTGTAAGAGCAATAAGATCCCTAGGTGTCTGAATAAATAAGGTATATTTGCCAATAATGACAGACATAAAAATTGAAGCCACAAGTTCTAAATGATCACATAATGTTTTCCGACATGTGAGGGCCATATTAAACCATGACTTAAAATAGGCAATAGCTAATTTTTAAGGACCCTGTCTCTTGGTGACATTAGTCAGTCCTGAGACATTGACTCACTCAGACTCTGTCTAAACAGGGAGAAGCTTAGGTGCTTTCTCTTTTCAGCTAGGAAATGTAAACATTTTTATGAAGGCAGAAATTGTGATTGACATGCTACGTGCTTGAAAATACATGAAAAGTCTCATGACTTAGCTGTAAGTAGCTGACGGGAAGCACAGGAAAACAGGAGCTCCTCAAAAGACATTAAATACCTATGTCTATATCAAAGGTATGTTTCTCTATACAGGTTATTCAGCCATGAGGTCTCAGAAGACAAAGGCAAGTAAAGCCTCTTCAGAAACCAGCAGAAAGCCTGTAGTCTAGTAACTGGGACCTCATCTGAGAGATGAGAAAACAGCCTGATTTAGAGAAAGGACAAGTCGTGTCTTCCATCTCTTAAGTAAGTGTCCTAACGCATAGGTAATAGGTGATTCTAGGACGGAAGCTTCTCCTTCAGGAGCCACTTCTGTTTTGAATCAAAAAGTAAATATGGCATTGAGAAAGGCAGGAAGAGTCTGACCTCACAGCTAGCTGATGAGAGTGGTCTTCTAGGGTGTCTGAGACTCATGTTTGAACCTCTGGCATTCTGGACTCAGGATGTAATCTTGAACAAGGCTCTTTTGTAATCCAGGTGAGTACTTCAGCTACCATGCTTAGACTTACCAGGTCCCTCCAGAACATACTTCTGTCACATTAATATTGCAATGGAGAACTTGGTTCATCTGCACCTGCATCATCTTTAATGGTCTGTTTTCTCTCTGACTTAGTTACATGACTTAAAACTTTGATTGTCTAGGTCAAACTCAGATGTCTGGAAAGTCTAAGCATGCTGATCTGAAAAAAGAATCCTTGCTTTCTGGAAAGTTCATGGTTTCATTTGATACGAAATGGAGAAATACCATCAATGTTCAGGGATTTTAATGGCATGGGAAAATGATTGCTTTACAGCTGTAGTGCTGCTATAGAGAACTGTAATAGAAATGCTGAGATAACAGTATGAATGGGAATTGTCAGGGTGTGGAAGTACTTGAAGGGACACAAGGTTGGAAGAGGACTATAGGAATGGCCTGTGCTGATGGCACCTAAATTAGCAATTCATCAGGGCCCTGGCATGCATACATGTGCAACTTCTCGGAACACCCATGTTAAGAGAAATCCTGATTACTCACCGCATTACTTACTGGGACAGGATGGACAGACTGATCACAGTCTGCTCCAAAAGAATACAAAAAGGCATATGCAAAACCAGCACATGGTCACCAACTTGCAAAGGACACAGATGTGAGGAGGACTCAGTAGCTGATGTCCTTGTCCTCTGCATCATGGCAAGGAATCCTGGCCAGACTGCCTGAATACATGTGTTTTGGTGCCAGTGTGCTGGACAGACTACTTGAACACTTGCACACACACCCCCCCCACTGCGTGACTGCTCAGCAGGTTGCTTGGACGCACACATCCTGGTGCTTGTACGAGAGCACGTATGTGAATGAATGACACCTGTTTTGTTTCAGGTTTTGATTTTACAATAAAATCACCTTCCACTCCTATAGGGTCTGGCATTGAGTTTTGCTACACTGTTAACACAGTGTTGCAAAATTTCTTACACTGAGTATTTCTGAAAATTTAGACCGTGTGGCTTTATGGTCTTAAATGACCTCTAGAATTTAATTTTTGTGTGTTTGTTTGAGTTGACAAAGCAACTTATATTTACATAGTTTAAAAGGGAAAGTTATATCCTTAGTTTCATTTACAGCCACTGGCTTAGACAACACTTAAGCAATCCCCGTGGGTGATGCCGAGTACTGTAGCTATCCAATCGGATAATAAGAATGAACACAAATTGAGTCATTGAGCCTGTGTGGTTTTAATAAAGCAGAGAAAGATCTGTGGCCGCCAAGATTCTGTAGAATACAGTTTTCTGAGCAAATAGAGAGACTTGTTGACTAGAAAACAAAATTCAGGGATGCTGTGTGCATCACTGTGGCTTAAATTAATGACAAAGACTCTCTTATTCAAACATGGATCATCAGTGTGGGTTTTTCATTGTGGACATCAGAGTGAGTGTTGAAGGCAATGCCCACCAAGTGAAAAAACAGATCTGTGATTTTTATTAGCATTGTATAGGAGATTTTTATATTAACAGGAAAACAATGAGCCTGATCTCACTCTTGGATAAAAAGGGGTGAAGTTATATATATGTGTGTGTGTGTATGTAGACACCCATATGTATAGGCATTAACAAATACGGCTTTTACTCATTACAAAGATGCCAGTAAGCATAATCATGACTCAGCACATACCTCTCAGTCTGTGTGTGAAAGGATATTAACAAGGCAAGGAATAACTGATGAATTTGAACAATCTAGAATCTATGGTCTTTTTAATCCTTTATAAAATATGGTTGGTTATTACACTACAGTCGTCTTCTGACCTTAAAATGAGGTTTAAAAAGAGAACTGACATACATCATCTCAACTTCTGTATTTACCCCCATCATAACTGCTGGATGTCAGATTTGTTAAACTGGGTAGTAGACAGGCCTCAGAACTATAATACCTGAGCTTGGATTTTGCTTATTCCACTGGGTCCTTTACTTGTCCACAGACAAGTCATCTAAACCAAAGTTTCAAAAGGATCAGCCTAACACTGGTATTGCACTGTCATTAGCGCTCAGATATCCCTTTGTGACCTTTGATACAAAATCACAAGCTCAAATTCAGCTTTGCCTAAGCAGAGATCTGATGCATGCAGAGAGCTCATTTTTGTGCTGCAGGAGAGCTTGGTGGCATTATTCAGTGTCATGCTCTTGTATTGAGAGCATATGTGTAAGGCAGAGAACATGTATCAGCATAAAGAACAGAAAATCTAAAATTAGCCATCACCATTCAAGTAATTATTTTGCTGAGACTCTTTTATCAGATGTCACTGTTAAAGGCACCCCTACCTGGATGGCAAGACATAACTCCTTCCCAGGAGAAACACATACTCTTCCAGGCAACTTCAAAAGTCTGAGGGCTAATCTGGGCCTTAGGTGGTGCTGCCCTGCATCACTGCTCTTACATCAGACCAAAATGACTTAGCACCTCCTGTTGCTTTAGAACAGAAAACCCAAACCTTGTGTGGAATCCAGAAGTGGCACTTTTTTTCTGCGACTGCCTCACAGGAGTAGCCAATGGTGAACACTGTCTGCAGTGTAAGAAAGCTAACAGGCAAGGCTCTGAGGCTTCACTCTCTAAAGTACCACGGGCTCCTTCTATAAACCCTCAAGTCATTTAAATGTGGTGTCCAAATCTGTTAATTTCTAAAATAGATCCTGAGTCAAAGCTCATTTATCTCAAAATATAGTAAAATAGTAGTATATTTTGTATTCACTACAATTTTTTTAAACAAAAGATAAAGTCACTTTGACTATAGACTGTGCATGTGTGTGAAATGTGCATATGGGCTAAAAAATTTGAGATCTTGTATGCAAAATTTAAAATAAAACGTTTTTTCAGCAATGGTTTTTCACTTTTATCAGAACTTTCTGGCTTTCAGGAAACCTTTTTTTCCTATTTCCATTTCAAAAAGAAACTCGCATTAGAAAATATATAAAAAAAGAAAATGCAAAATAATAGGCGTATTTCAACCAGCTCATCTAAGAACACTGCAGATTTTACTTCGGTATTTCCTGCCTTGAAATCTGTTCTGGCATCATCACACAGAGATAAGTAATCTGCTGAGAGTACCCTCTCCTCCAAGGGCCCCTCTGGGCTATGAAGAACTGGTTTAGGAGCTCCACGCTGGCTTTTCTCCCAGGTCCAGCATTGGATCAGGAGATCAGGAGCACAGCTGGTAGGCGCTGAGCCCTGGGTAGTCTCTGCTTCACAGGACCTTAAGAGGCACAGCACAAATTATGCTAGCCCTGGGGAGGCTCTGGCTGACAGTAAGAGTTGTTGCGGCCCCTGCAGGACTCCACAGTATGAATCCAAAGGTGACTTCAGATAATTTTGTTTCCCTGCCTGCAATCATTCCCCTCCTGCCTGAAGTGCAGGAACTGAGTAACTGAGTGTAAGATCTGTTAGGTCCCTCTTCAGCACTCGGCTATAGAAGCCAAATTGTTCCCCCCCCCCCCGATATACAAATAAAAAACAGTCCTGGTGGCTCTTGAAGATTTTATGGTAAATCACAGCCACTAGTCATGTGATTACAGACACTTTCCTTTCAAGTTTCCAGCTCTAATAATTATCAAAACTCCAGAAGACTTGAAGCTCAGAAACCAGATGACAATTTATAGAGCTCTAAGGCTCTTATTTACCTAAAAAGAAAATTCTCATGAGTTTTAAGCCAATTGTGATTTTGAAAGCCGAGTCATGATTTTTGAATACTAGGGCTTAGCAAAGGTGGGGAAACTACCAATTTTGTAACACTAAAAATGTTGTGGATGCAGTCTTGATGCAGTTTTGGTACATACACTGTTCTTGGAGAAGTACCCTGCATAAAGGGAGCAGAAGAAGAAACAAATATTGGGCAGTGGTTTTTATGGGAGCTGCCCTTTTTAAAACTGAATTTTGTGGAATGTGTTGTAACAATAGCACTTCTCACTGTAAAGTTGCAACTGTCTCAGGGAGGTACTAAGTCTGAAATGCTGTCTTTGTATGACAGTTTGTCAAAGTCTATTCTTTTCTTTCATTTTAATAGCTGTTCTTTATGGCTCAGTTTTTGCTCGGCTCCCTTCTTCTGTCCTACTACCTCTGCAGCACTGCAGAGCCTCAGGATCATAACAGGGAGGAGATCACTTCCATATGAAATAAGGTAGTTCAGTACATCTTGAGCCATAGTTGACCAAAAATATCCAGTTTCCCTTCTGTGGGTGCATTCACAAATTACATAGAACTTCCAAAACTTATGTTCTTTACGTCAACTTGCTTCAAGCTTCAGGGTAAGGCACATCTCTTGACTATCACAGAAGTGCTTACTGGGCTGTGGTTTTCCACAAAGACAAAACTGGAGAAACTCTATAAATGTTGACAAACAGACTGTTGCTACCAAAGGCACAAATCATGGTTAAAGCCACTGTTTTCTCTCTAACTCTGTGTTATACTTACAGACACAGGTTTGGTTCTTTTCTTAGTAATAACTCTTCGATCAGAAGGGCTTAAACAGTGACAATGCTGGATCAGAAGACTGGATGGTTTGGGACAATTTCAGCAGATGGTAAAGAGCCAAATGGTCAAATACTGCAGTTAAGACATACATTTTTTGAGAGAAAACTTAGAGAATAAAGCCTGAAAGAGTGAGTGCTCCATCTGCTTTCACACTTCTCTGTGACCATCATAAAAATGCTGTGCTGCAGGGACCACTTATACATGGACTATCTGGTGTTGACAATTCTGTTTTTTTTGCCAAGCAACTGGATCAAATAATCAGTTAACAATAAGCAGAAGTAAATCTCACATGAGTATCTAACCAGAAATTCCTGAGGACTATAAGTGTAGTCTTAGAGATGAGTAATTTCCATTTTACATATAGATATTCACTGGATGTATCATCAGCTAATATGTCCCAAGAAATTGAGACACTATTGGAATTGACACAGTAACAGACCGTCTTTGATTTTCTTGTTGGTTTTTTTCTTCTGGTATGTACCTTTCAAATGTAAAGTTACCTGCTACAATTTTAGCAAGGGCAGAAATTTGGCTACTCTGCGGCTCTCAATTGCTGCCAGACACTGAGGTAAGAATTAGATGAGGACAAAAATCTTCTAGTAAAAAAACCTCTCCTTTCTGACAAGAATGGCATTTTCTCTAAACATGCTTTGTTTTGAATCCTTTTAAAGGTTTTCAATATTCCGAAAGCAAAAATCCTTGAATTTCAAACAGAACAAATGAAAGTTGCCAAAAGAACCTTTGGAAGGAATGTGCATCTTTCTTTTCAAGAAAGTATTTCCACCTCAGTCTAAGAATAATTGCAATAGCTTTTCAAATTCCAGGATCATCTCCTTCCTCCTATGACCAAGCATGAGGTAGGGAATAAGTGGGACAGCACCTCCCACAGACTTAATATTTCTTTCTCAGTGACTAAAGAATGCAGGGCTGAAGCCTACTGTCATGCCTAAAAAATGAGCCGATAATTACTTCGACCACTGCCTGACTGAGGAGCTCCTGGTCCTTGACAAAGAGCGCTTACATAATCCTCTTGTACCACCTCAGTTCTTTGTCGACCCTAGTCCTTGACTGTTGGTCATCCCTTCAGCAACTTCATCTCTGTTCTCTTCCTCACTGGCTGACTCCAGTGAAGTTCATCTGTCAGGCCTATAAGGCATGGACTTCATGTAATGAATGCATCTGCCAGCACCAGTTTTTGGTGCTGAGACCTTGGCAGCCACAAGCAACTTCAAGTCACAGTGTAGTGGCTCTGTCTCTGTTTAGCATTCACACTGTTACTCTGTATAGCACAGAAGGCAAAGCTTAGTTTGGTCATTTACACTCAAAAAAGAGCAGGAGCATCTTACACAGTACCTCTGCACTTTCAGGGACACTAGGAGATACAAGATGGTGGTTTATTTGTGCGATACAATGTGCACAGTACATACAGGAAGTGACATTGCTGAAGTTGTCACTACAGGAGCATTGTTCTGATACATTGCCATCATATATATATTTATGAACCACAAACATAGATGCTTTAGCATTTACTGATATTTCTTTTTGGTCAAGCTTCACAATTGTATTAGGATCAGGGCCTAGGAATCTGTGTGTTTCCATCAGGGACAAAATATGCTCACATACAAGTGAAGGCACCTGCTTTTTGTGAAATTCAAGTGCAAACGTCAGTTTGTAAGTTATATAGTTGAAGTTACTCGACTTGCTAACACAGCCTTGATGTGTTGCTTTGTGATATTTACCTTGCTCATCGTGTTCTTTCAAGTCAGAATGGAGAACAGTGCAAACACTGCAGCAAAAGGAAATAATGTGAGGAAAACTGCTGGGTTTTTGAAGAAACGCACTGCAGTATTAGGGAAACGCTGGGAGGATAATGACTTTTGCATCCTTTGCTGTGATTAGGTGCATAAACACCCTGGGTCTAAGGGCACATTGGTAACTCAGATGTTCTGGTATTTGAAGCTGTAGGATATATATCAGTTTAAATACAGATAGCCAGGGATTATTATCAAGTCTTACTTTAATACAGAAGCCACACAGGATTAAAGGAACTACTTGCTTTTCTTCTCATACAGAGAGGGTGAAAATAACTCCTTGAGAGCTCAAGATTTATGCATCATTTAAGTCTTGTTCTGATGCTGACAAGTAGAGCATTGTGATGTCTCTCCACATAAAGGTGACCTTAACCTAGCAGGAGTACCCCGAGGTGTTTAATCTAGGCCCTGTCAAGACAGGTAAGAGAACAGAAAGTGTTTCTAAGGGCAGATTTACAGCACCAGCAAGAACCTGATTAAACTCTCCAAGAATTCTCCAAGGGTTTTTTGGCAAAACCCTCCATCCAAGTGTTTTGTTTAAATATTTCTTGAACTCTAGTTCTGTGTTTCATAAAAGGTGTTTGTATTATTTAAATGTCTTCCACGTGACAGTTTATAAACCTCGGTTCTAATCTAACCCTTTTAATCAAGCTCTCTCTATTTTAAATTAAACCTCTCTATATATGGATTATACAGTTTTATTGCTGATTTATATCCCAAATCACTGGCTTTCTACAGTTTTCCAGAATATGACCCAGACTGCAGGAGACTGGCATGCTGGGAGTTTTTGCTGGAGCCTGCACACCAGCAGATGTACAGCAGTCTTCACTGGACACACGCAGGTTAAACTCCCAGTAAGGTCAATAGCACTGTTCTCCTGTTATTATCGAAACAAAACTCCGTCTCAAAGAGTTTAAAGAGTTACAATCAATTATGACCCTCTAATATGACATCTTCCAAAGGATTGACCAAATAAAGTAATCCAGGAATTCCTATTTAAAGCCCATAGCTCTCCTTTGAAAAGTAGCCAAACTTCTAGGAAGGCATCCTCTCTTGACATAGAGACTATGAACCGGGAATTCAGTACACCAAATGCCCAACTATGCTTCACTGTTAAAAACATGCAGCTACATCCTGAACTGTAGCGAGACTTTCAGATACCCATAATAGGCTAGATATCTCACTTCTAATTTTTTGAATCTTCCTCCCTGCCTTCCCATGGCATTTATTGCTAGTCTATTGCCTACAGAAAGGCAGGCTCCTCTTATTTTTTTTTACCTCTTAGGGAAATTTTATTTTGACCAGCAATCATGACACTAAATAAAGGCACAGAATCTAGGAGCTCTAGATGGCTGCATCTCCTAGGACTCTGAGAGCAGAAAGAGTACATTCATGGCTATGAATGGCAATGCCTGGCATTCAAGCTACCTTTCCAGGAACCACTGCCCTCTACTTCTGTGGGTCCAGAAAACCCAGGGTCTGTAAGGAAGCAAGCAGGAAGGAAGACACCACGCATATTCAATCCCCAACCTTTTGTATCAGCACAGAAAACAGTCACAGACTAGTTCCTAACAGAGACAAGAAAGCAGGTTGAGTGCATTGCTGTGGGTCTGAGGGACAGATAGATGCCACCCATAAATATTCATTGAGGAGTTTTAACGATTTAGCTAAAAATGTGGCATCACAATGCTTTAGTTCAACCAGTGCAGCTGTGTGTGTATGTGCATACTCTGTGCTAGTCTGGGGGAAACTTCACCAGAATAAGCAAGATTTAAAGGGACACACAGTTAAGCTGGTGCAACATCATCCTTGTATTGAACCTGATACATTTCCTGTGTGTAATGAACTGGTTCTGAGATCCCACTGTCTTGTCTGCATCATCATTTACACCTACAAGTAAAGGGTACCTTACCAAATCAGCAGAGGGGATACTTCTTATCAGATAAAAGTTCCCAAGGCGACTGCAAAATCAAGGCTAATCTAATAATGCCTTAATGCTTTTCCTGGTAGTTTTCTGATTTTTAAAGCAATCCAGGAAATGACAGGGACTATAGGTCAGTATGGTTGATCTCCATAAGCCTCTGAGTATGGGGGTAGTTGCTTATTTGACATGTTTGTGTTTCCATCCAGGTTTCTTAGCTAAGCAAATTCCTCTGTGTAAATAATCTCAGCAAATGACACAAGGCCAAATACTGTCCAGCCTGTACTCTGTATGCAAGGTGCCAGCAGTTGTAGGACACTGTATCTGTGGATCCCAGTGAAATGAAATCCTGTCCAAGAGTCCACATGATTACCACTATCTGACTAAGCACAGTGAAGGTCCTTGCTGCTTCCTCCAGTGTAACAGCACTGGAGTGACTCTGGGAGGCTGCGGTACCCTAGTGTCCTGCCTACAAGAAGAGTTGACTCCTATCCAGCTCACTAAGCTATAGCCATCAAAGGCTGTCAGCCTGAAAGAGAGAGAGCACTCAGAGGATGCAGTGTTTCACGGATTCACACTGGAAACACGGCAGAGATTGGGCTCCAGCTGTGAAACACACATATAATGTGCGGGCTTTGCATTTGCTCTGTGGTTCACTGTTATGAAAAGTGTCAAGCTATGGAAAATAGAAGGCAGGAGGGTGTAAAAATGCATTGAAGGTCTATTTCGTCCCTTCTGCCAGATCCCCTGCACAACATACTATGCCTGAAAGGTCCAATTCCTGTTCTTTACTCCTTCAAGATCTCCAATCTGTGGCACAGGCTGCATGGAGGAGTATATGCTCTACAGATAGCTAGCTAGCTGTGAATAAGCTGAGATTGTATTTATCTAAGAACTCTCCTTCCTGAGTAGCTCCAATAGCCTGTCCACAACGGAGTACAAATTCTTGCCTCACTGTCTCTTTTCATCCTCAGGAATAGGGGGTCCAGCACACCTGTATGTTTTGAGGTAAACAGAGGCCACAATGCCACTCACAGACATGTGAGAGGAGCTAGGATCTGTCACAGTCCATTTGGTTGTCAACTATATTCTGATACCTGAGGGAAACATTATCTCTTGCTTCGTAAGAATAAGCTTATTTGCTCAAGCTTTTTGTATGAGGGATGATTCTAATGCTGTCTGCTTTAGCAAGGGATTCTGCAAGGCAGGAAATCTGCAGTCTCTCACTGAAATTATAGCAAGTCCCATCTTTGCTGGGTATATGTTATGTAACAGTTACTATTCTGGGCTGTGCTAAATTTAAAAGAGAAATCTATCAGGGACTCCTACCAGCAACTTGGGCATTGAAATGTTCAGGAGGATCTCCTGCTTTGATTAGGCATATTGTGAGCAGAAAAGCAGAGTTTAGAAGCTTAATTTAATCCCTGGCTCAAATCAAAAGAGAAAATTGTAAAGCCCTAGAAAAATTGTCAATGATACTGTTGTTTAATCTACTCCCAGAATAAAATTGTGGTTACAGTGACACGTAACATTTGTAAAGGGGCATATCCTGAGGTCCTTCATCAATAAATTAAGTTCCTCATGGCTGGAGGAGGTCTGGTGTGTAAGTGTTATAAAACTATGGATGGTCTATGCTCAAGCCATATAGGCTTACTGGAAACTTGTAAAAATAATCTTTCTTCACTACTGAATGTTCATGGCTTATGTGAGGCTCACACAGAGACTTTGTACTGTTTTACCTCATGAAAGTGATTTTTAACTACTTTTAAGTTGTTAAAAGTGTCAAGGGAATACAATGGAATATGTGTTAGATTGTTTGATGCTTTCACCCTAACAGCATTTTACTAAATAACAACAATAATTTGATAACTACTTAATTTACCAGTACTAAGAAAATTAAGAAAAAAATGAGCTAAACACTAAGAGCTAGATTTTAAAATGTTTACAAGCACGTAGATGTACAGCATAAACCTGTAGAAACCTAGATCTTTTGATCAATGTTCGTAACACTCTGACTACAGACTGTCCCTGAAAACTTTTCATTCAGTGATATAGGATAGCAAATTGCAAAAAGGCCTAAATAACACTTTTTAGAAAGCTTTAGCAAGAAGGCAGATAAAGTGACACTCCCCAAGGGATGATGCTGTGACAAACAGGTCAATACCTGAAGCCATGACTAATCCCACTTTGCTACCTACCCTACTCCAGGCCAGTCTCATTCAGTTCAAATCCAGCTCCAAAGGCTATGTCAGCCGTCAGAAGGTGCAGGAGCTTTCTCTCCAGTGTTACCTGAGCTGCTCTGTGCCTGCTGTCTGTCAGTGTAGCCCAGCAGAGGGGAAAGACCATTCAAAACTGGGGGTAAATCAGCTTTCTCCACCAGCCTCAGGGTCACACCACCAACCACCACCACCATTTGAGGAATGATGGCACTGGTTAACAGATTATTTTTCTCAAATACTCACTTGCTATTCAGTCTTTTACCAGAAAACACATTATCACAAGCCAGGCTCTAGGTGAAAAAAGGTGCCTGTAGATTTTAAATCTTGGTGAAATGCTGGGAGCTATATTTTCAGCCATATGCACTTAGGAGTTAGGTGTAGGCTCACCCTGAACAGGAATAATGCATATTTATCACCATGGTATTTTACCTGATCAGCAACCGTTGTGTTGTAGTGTGAGCAGCAGTCCTTTGCTGCTGATGTGGTTTCCACTGGGAAGGTGCCTTGATACACTGGGAAGGAGTGGGGGCTTGTTGAGACACCAAAAAATCCCCACATTGGGATGGCGGCTCTCCACACCAGTGTGGCTTTCCACACAGCGCACATCTATCACAGGGAGGCATCGCAGGGGGCCTGCTGAAGCTGTTGGCTGCTCACTTGCTGCCCTGAGAAGCAGGCGGCCCTACAACACTTTGAAGTGCTTTTAGTTCCCTCCATAAGATCAAGGGCAACGGCTTCATCAGCCAGCCGCCTTTCCAGGGGCGGTGGCGGCGTGTCCCTCCCGCCTGTCTCTGGCACCAGCCCTCAGAGACCACAAGATGGCGCCCTGCGGGGCATGCGGCTGCCAAGATGGCCGCCACGCCAGAGGCGCAACGGAGGCAGTGGGAGCTGGGTTACTCTGAGTTATTGCTGCGCATGCACGTTTTTCTACAGGCAGCCTTCCTCTCTGCCTCGGAAAGGCCTCCTGACTGAAAGTGCTGGCATCCCAGAGCCTCGGATGTGAAAGCCTGGGCCTTTGGCAAGGCTGGGCCAGGACAGGCTGTGCTGGGCCATGGCGAGGGCTGCATGGGCCCCGCTGCAGGGGCAGCTCCCAGGCGCTTAGAGGCGCACACTTTTAGTGACTGCAGCAGCTATTCAGGTCCCTAGGAAAAACTCGAGGCCAAACACGACCTCCCACTCGCCCTTGCGCCTGGTGACTTTTCAGCCGCACCTGTCCATTGTGTACCTGACACACAGAACGGCAAGAAACGAGCTGGTTTTCTGCCCTAGAAGCTTAGGAAGGGCAAAAGGACCAAGCAAACAAAGCCAAAATATTCTGGTGATCTCCTGCAGCTCTGCAGAGCCTGAATCCCTGGAGGTGATCTCAAGTGCCGTGGAGGAGAGGCACTGCGCTTGCTGGGGTGCAGGCCCAGTCACCTCAGCATGTGCCAAAGGACTAGAATACCCTTGCTTATGGTTGAGCAATAATACCTAAAACAAACACAGAGCTCTTCCTGTCCCCATGCTTTCAGCTTTCAGCTTTCATTTAAGAAACTGAATAATCATATGAAGGTCTTCAGCAGAGTCATGTAACAGCTCAGCCACAAAGCAGGGCACAAGCAGCAGGCCACCGAGCTGTTGGCTCTTTCAGGAATGCCTAGGCTTCAGCTGGGATAATCAAAATAATGGTTACCACATATAGGCAGAGCATTTCAGGCAAAGGCTTTCCTAGAGCTGAAACCCAAACATGGCTGAAACCCTATTTATCAAAAGCAGAGAAATCTCATCCCGTTCTGATACGCTGTTAACATTAAAGCAGCAAACTTGCATCTTACCACTAAAGCATTACCACTGCACTGCAATTGGTAGATTAGAGTAACAGTGCCACATTTCAATCAAGAGAAGATAAGCAACATCAGGCAAAAGAAAAGAGGGTTTAGAGAAGAGTAGTTGTACAGAAGATTGTTAATTTTTATCTTTTGAACAACACTGAAGCTGTATTGAAAAGTTTGTAGTCTATAACTAGCTGCATATTGCAGATGTGTTAGTGAAAAAACTCTAAAAAATACAAAAATCTCTGCACCTTTAGAACACTTTACATTGGGATAACTCAGCAAGTAATTGCTATTGTCATTTCATGCAAGGTATAACTTGCCAAGGGGGTCACTGCCAAAGATGGGGTTTTAATTTAGAACTTTTAACTCTCAGCCAGCCTCAGCTTCGGTCCTTGTGTAACAGTGCAGTGATAGAAAAGTATCCCCATGGGGTCGATCGCACCTTTGGAAATTTCCAACGTGGCGTTCCCCTTCCTGCTGAAGTGGTGTTCAGCTCTCAAGAGTATCATCCTGTGTTTTCACCCCAGGACCATCCTGGGACTTGCATGATCCAAAATCTACACAAAATGGAGGGAACAGGCTTAGGAGGGCACTCAGTACCCCTGGAAAATCTCCAGAAAATTAAATACTATTCCAGGGTGTTCCATCCTCCTATGAAATCGCCCTGCCAGAGCATGCAGAGTGGCTTCTGGGGCAGTGTCAGGGCAGAGACGACCTCCTCATTGCTGCAGCATCCTCCCACAGATCCCTGGAGGACATCTGAGCTTGCAGCAGCCTTATTGTCTGCAGAGTAATCCTGTGAATGGACCATGGAGGCATTTCTTTCCTCTACTGCCCCTCCTGCAGATTTTTCCTTGGAAAGGGATGAGCTAAGCCCATGTGACTTGGGATTCAATATTTTTACCCTAATAGTAACCATAGTGCGCTTCCCAAGTGGAAAAAAAGAGCTTTGCTTCACTGCCACTTTTGAGCAGTTGCTTAATAGTCCATTACAGACTGTATCTCTGTGTCCAAATTCAGGCTTCTCCTTTAAGTAACTTACAAACTAGCCTTCTGTAAATGCCTTCCGCTTATTTAAGTGCCAGCACTGCCCTCATCACTGGGGGAGGAGGGGAGAAAGCTGAAATATGAGGTCATGTTCTAGTCACATGACTGCTGCAGCATCTGTCAACTGTGATACAATTACTAAGCCATAACTGTGCATTTATGACATTCAAACCTGCTCAGCAAAGCCTCTCCTCTGCCTCTGGTGCCTTTGCCTTTTCTGAACTTAGGGATCATCTTAAAAGTTGTCTAAGCAAACCTGTACCATGAATCACAAAACATACATTTTCATGGTTGTCTTGTTATACTGAATATTGCAATGTACCAGGAAAATCACATTCTCATTAAATCCCTCCCCTATAAAAAGCTTCAGGGCCGTCTCTTGGGTGGGACTGTTTGGAGCAGCAAATTTAACCTCTGTGTTTCAGGAGAGCTCTGAGCCTGCTAGGCTGAGCAGGAGTGGATGCGGTCTCCTGCCCAGAGGAGCTGGCCTTTGAGACTCTTTTTCCAAACTATGTGACTGCATGATTCTTACCTCAGCTGCAGTGTGGCTGCGTAGGATATGCAATCACTGGATAAAGTAGTTTAGTTTTTTTTTTTCAGTGACTGTTTTATGACTAGGAGAATAGCCAGTTCTGTTGCCAGGTTATGTCAGGAGGTGCAGCAGTGCACCAGTGTTTTCTCTGTCTCTGTAGCCTGCCTTCTGTATCGCAGACACAGAAGCATTGCAAGCACAGTGTGGACGGATTCTCATTGTCTACGAGTTTTAATTTTTATTTGGTGAGCCATGGCAGAGAAGAATGTGTACTGACTGTACAGTAGGTAAACCCACAATTACTAGAACCACATATATATTTAATTCCATATGGTCCAGCTATTGCTGTTGGTTTCAAGTAGTAAATTCACCACAACTGTACAAGTGCTTATAGATGAGCCCCTAGTATGACACAGATGAATCACTATAAGAAACGTAGTAGCCAAACGCAGAATTTTTAGGAAAAATATAAGTACATTTATGGCATACCAAAGTTCAGCTAGCTCAACATCTTATCATCAACACGGGCCAAGGTCGATGCTCAGGGAGGTGTTTCTCTCTGAAGACTGTTTCTTCTCCTAGAACATTGTGGCACATTTTGGCAATGTTGAACAGTTTCCTGAGTCAGAGGTTGCATTTGGATCATCATATTTAATAGCCAAGAATGGAATCATCCTCCACAAATCTTTCCAGTATTTTTAAAGTCCGTTTATCCATTTTTGCTGCCACAAAAACTGATGGCTATGTGTCCCACAGCAGTATTAAGCACCATGTTAAAGCAATTGTTTTCTGCTTGTTTAAAACCTGCTGCCTGGTAATTTCCTTACATTTCAGTTCACATCAGTTCACATTTGTCTCATATATTAAGCACCATGAAACTATTAGTCACATTTGATGAGTTATAAGCTGATGCATATACACACCTCTCCCTACTCATCAGAGAGTCGGAGAGAAAAGTAAGCAAGCTATTGAACTGATGGGAAGGACTAGGATCTTTGCTGGCAGCATTTGGGCTGTTTGACACTGGTACTGGTGACGTGGGAAATGAGCTGTACTCTGTAGCTACCCCACAATACCAATCACATACCCCCAAAAGACAGAAGTCTGGTAAAGGGGGAATGACAGAAGAAATCCAGTAAAAGGGAAACAACAGAAGAAATCTGGTAAAGGAGGAATGCAGAACCCCTAAGGCTCTTGTAGCTGTTGATTGGGAAGGTGAACAAAGGATAAAAAAAGATCACCAACAGTTCCTCTCAAAGCTCTTAGTCCCTTCTGCTTCTGTGGGCCCATTAGAAAAACTAAAGATACTCAGCTCTAAGCTCCTTCTTGTATTCTCTAGCTTGAAGGAGGACGCTTACCCAGGTGGCAGTGAGCTGAAGGTTAGGGCACGCTAAAGATCACAAGTACATGAATGTACTAAAGTGTCCAGAGGATCTGTTGGCCAATAATGCTTCAGGACAGAAATTGCAATCACTGGGAAATTTGTGATCCCTGAATAATTTTTACAGAGCCTAGAAAAATCAGCAGAGGCAAATTGATTAAGATAATATATAAGGGATAGACTTCTGTGAATGCTGGCAAGGGAGAAGTTGAACAGGCCTTCAATACAATTTGCTAGCAAAATCCTTAGTGACTAACACAGCTCTGATACAAGTATCAATAACAGCAAGAATGAGACCATCCTTTACATGGCCAAATTTGAATCAGCCTAATCCAATGCTTTAGTGTTTTAATTATAACATGTGGTATGAATGTGATGTTTGCAACCAACAGGGGACAGGAATTATATCTCATCCCTTGGCAGAAAATGGAATTGTATGTCTGTAGGCACTTGATATATGAGAAAATTCAAGAAAAAAGAACAGCGGAAAACAAGGGCTTCATATTCACTCCTAAGTATAGCTGCCTACTAGGTGGTGTGTAAAGTGTAGCATTGAAGCTGAAGTCATCTCTGCATTTGGTGTATCTGATGAATTAAGAAGTGGTGCCAGGCCCATCTTCACACTTTGGACTGTTAAGCGCAATTCAGGCTGCAGGCTGCGAGTTCTGATTGCATCAGCTGTAACAGTTTGCTGCGTGATTTTTCTGTCCTCTGCTTTTCTCCGTGTTTCTTCTGACTCCTTTCTTGCATTCCGCATCCCTGCAGTAGCTAGGTTTTTCTCAGACTGAAATCTCCTTGAAGAAGGCAACCTCTTACTGTAGGCTATAATACGATAGAGCCTCCAAATGCAGCAATCTCCAGGAGCTGTATTACTGCGAATGCCTTCATTTGTGTATGTCTTCTTTTGCATTTGATAAATATGATGTGCAATGAGCGAGATTTCCAGATGCAAGAAATTCTCTGAGATTTTCCTTAATAGAAAAAGTGTTTATGCTTGAAAGAGCATAGTAACAAGTTGGCACTGCATCTAAGCCTTTTATAACAGTTTAATTCACACCCTCTCTCCAAATGTAAATTAATCCAGATTGGGAAATGTTGGAAATCTGAAGCAATGTATGTAATTTGGTACTAGTCTAGGGGTGGGGAAGGAAGAATAAAAAAAATCCTGCTTAAGCCCTTATATGAGCATTAAGCCTTTTTTTTTAAGCCTTCTATTCTTGAGACTGATAGTGCTGCTAACCCCAACAATCAGAAACTGAGAGTCAGACCCCAAACTTCCATCCCCAGACCCGCTGAAAATTCCTCTAGTGTTTGAAACTTTACAGTTCACCTTTCCACCTTTTTTTCACAATCAGGGGGGCAAAACTTTTAATGCAACCCAACTAAGCTAGGATTTACAAAATTACGACTCCAGAGCACATGCTTTGAGGAAAGATAAACCTCTCTAGGTTCTGAATAAAAAAAAAAAGATTCTCACAAAAAAAGCTTGCTATGCACATATAGGAAAACCACACGCATACAGAGTCATTTTTGGAAATGCTTTGTTTCATTTGCATGGATATTCTGTAACACGGTTGCCTTTTTTTTTTTTTTAACAAAAGTTTTCCCTCTAATGACGGCTTTTTAAAAACTAGGCCACTTCCCATTGAAATGTTCCTAGGCATGCCCCAGCAGAGCACGAAGGCTGGCATCCTGCAGTCAGTCAGACGGGTGGCAGGGCTCCTGCGTGAAACCTGCCATTAGCATAAGCACTCCCCTTCTGGTTCTGCTGGTGCTTTTTGCACTTAGCTCTTTTCCATCCTCTTTTGACAGGACGGGTGGCTCAGGCCCCTCACCTGGGAGCTGTCTGGGGTGGGAGTCCACATTTGTACAGGTGATGCAAATGAGATTGAAGGTCTTTTGGTTACTGCAGATTACCATTTGAGAAATGCATGACACAGCAAACAGGACTGATTCTCCGTGGCTCCAAGAGAAGTAAATTAATGAAGATAGCAATAATTTTGCAGTCCTTGTGTTAATGCAGCACCATTGTATGCAAACACACAACACTGACTTCCACAGAACTGTGTTACATCCAGCTCTACTGCCAGGAAAGGACTTGAGGTTTTTAACTCGAAGTTGTCTAATGATCTTGGAGTACTCTGTAAGGTCATTCATAATTATGCAGTGTTACTATCTTAGGGGGAAGGCGACCTATATTACTTTCTTCTGATGTCTTTACTGTACGCACTGTTATTTCTGCAGATGCTTATGTCCCTAAGTTCCTGTCTGTCTCTTTGGGTTTCTCATGGTTAGTAAGATACCAGAGATACACACAGGAAGCAGCAACTTCTTTATCTTTTCCAGCTAGAGGACAACACAAAGTGCAGTTCCCCTGTCTGAAAACATTAAGTAGAATTTTCTACTGGCTTTTTGGAGAACCTGAAGCAGAATGACCAGTAAGGGAACTGGGATTTGTCTGGAGCCAACAGACAAATCTAGAACAACTCATCAAGCTTGGAATTAAAAAGATTTACAACCATTACCTCCAGCATGTTGGCAGTCTTTCTAGCAAATGAATGATCATATTACTTATTTCTGGGAGAAGAAAGGGGCACAAATTGGCACGTGTCAGAAGATGTCCAGTTGCATTTAAGAATTTGTGAATTCAAAACCAAGCTCATTTTGACTTGGGAAGAAACAGCTCTCTGAAAACATTTTGTCTGGTTCCAATCAACTTAATCACTGGTTGCCACAGAAATCTTCCGCAGGGGGAGTGCTGGGGTTGTCTGTGTCTGAAATCCTTTTGTTCCTCTCTTGCACTGCTCAACAGCAGAAAGGCCATGTAAAATTTATTTCTAAAGCAAGATTTGCTTTGTTTGGATTCCTCCACTGACCGAATTCAGACATCACAGAAGCTGATGCAACTGGGCTGACTCATGCCACCACTGAATTTTTTTCAACGTCTATCACTATAAGGTAAGATCTACACCAGTTTTGTCTCCCTGAGCTCTCGTTATTGCCCAGCATCAACTGTCGCTTTCTGATGATGGTTTAATGGGTGGAAGGAGCAGTGAATTTGGTAGCAGTACACTCATGCATGTTCACAAATACGTGAATTGCTGAGGTGTTTTGTCATACCTAAGTTGGCATGATGATACCAGTTTTCCAATGGAAAATGTTTCTTCATGGTATTCTTTAAAAGATTCATTTCAAATGCTTGAATTGACTTTAAAACATTTTTTCTTTGCCCTTGTCATCACAGCTTTTTCCAGCCATCCTGGGAGGAGGTTTATCAGGTTATGGAAATGAAAGGTCAAGAAAGTTGCAGCCACCTTTAAAAGGCAGCTGTGGTATATAGTTTACATCACCAGATGGGACAGCATCCCCTGTTTCCACTGACACACTGGTCCTTCACCCCTATTATCCTGTCAACTTCACTGACATGCCACAGCATTTCTGTCCTGTTTTAGAGATGTAGAACTGAAAAAGTAAGTGATTAGTTCATGACTGAATTTTGACAGACCTTGGACTAAAGGGTTAGACTAATGTAGTCCTAGGTCAAAACTTCAGCTAAACTCTATCTTTCATCCATACATAGCTGGGATCAGAGTTTTAAAAGGTGGTCATGTACCACGCAAAGAGCCCACTCAAGTACTTCTGAAAATCCAGCTGTAAAATGTGACAGTAAGATCTGCTGACTATTTTAGGAAAACTTTTTTTTTTTTCTCAAAGATAGGAGCTGAGCTGTGTTGAAAACTGGTGCAGTGTTTGCGGCTTCAAACAGTTATACATACATTTTTAAAAGCTAGTTTCTCTCTATATACCTGCTCATCCTTAGCTCAGTGTTTTCTGACTGCCACTAAAAACAGAACCCATGAAAGCAATAAGGAAAATAGCAGAACAGTGGTGAACACCACAGCTGGTATAAAAGAGCCAGTCAGCAGGAAAGTGTTCAAAACCAAGCCACCATCCCTCCCCCACCAAAAAAAAAGACCAGCCTACCATTCCCTCATGCATCTGGTCCTCACTAGAAACCTCAGGACTCCAGTAGCCTAAGATTTTTATTTCTCATCTTGAATCACGGACAAACACATTGCAAAGATGCTCTCAAGCCATATTTTGAGAATCAAGGAAAGAGTGAATTTCAGGTCCTTAAAGCATCTGTCCTTCTTACTGACTGAATTAATTAATGCAGAGTTAGGATTTCCTGGCACTAGCTGGAGCCCTTATAAAATATCAGCTTCAGCAAAATTCAGACTTTTGGAAGCCAGGAAATACAGAGTTTAGATCAACATTCAGGCAACCTTTATTTTTCCCTCCTGGGAGCTGGCAATAGGAACAGGGAGTTGGCAGTATTTGCTGAGCTGAGTATTGCTCAGTCAGGCGGTAGCAGACTTAGTAAACTATGATAGTAGGAAAAATGGGAGGCCATAACTCCCAGATGGGGCCTGAGCCCCACAGTGCTCATCACTTCTGTGAGTGGCATCAAAAGACTAATGTATATATATACCTCAAGATAGCTGCATGCCTCTTGTCACGACTGGGTTCTGTACATTGAGTCAGTCCTGGAAAGGAGAGATGTTTTAGCCACTGGCACTTGGGCAAAGTAAAGTAGGGAAAATATTATGTGGTCTTAGCAATATATATATGATTGAATATTGTTATCTGGTGAGTAGTGGGAAAGATAAAATTTAATAATTATGGAATTGTTTCCAGGAAATTGGGTCAGGGTATGCACGTAAAGAAAGTGTCACTGTAAGTACAGCCTACTTTTCCAAAAAGTATGCCTGTGCTATAGTAGTTACATACTATGTTCTCTGAAAGTTATTCACTGAAAAGGTGAATTGTTTCCATTACAGATATATTGAGGCATTGCTATAAAGATTGGAGTTAATATTGCTTTATTCTCCTTTGTATTTCTTGGTTTCTCAAAGGTTTGAATTATGCTGAGCTCAACTTTATGGAAGCAAGTGAGCAATCTTAGCCATGCGTTAGCAAATCTTTTCAGCAAAGTAATCTTTTTAATAGGGGTGTATTTTTTGTAGATCTTAGAGGTTCTTTAGGTGCTTGTAGTTACTATTGCAACACTACTGAAATGAAGGGAACCCTGTGACTCTGAAGGCCTGTTTTCTCCATTGTTATATGGAACGGGGTTGTCACCACTCACTGAAATATTTGGAGGATGAAGATATTGACAGTCTGACTGATGAGAGAATCCTCAGAAATTATGGTTCCACGTTGATTACAATAAACGTCTAAGAAGAAAATGATGGATCTCTCTTCTCCCTGCCCTCCATTTCCTATGAGAATATACATAACACTGCTGGAGAAAATTTCCAGCATGCTCTTCTCTTCCAGCCCTAAAGCTATTAGCATTTTAGAAGCTATTAGCACTTAAAAAGTTTCTCTTTGCTCTCTGATACTTTGGTGCTGCAGGCATGCTTCACAGCGAGCTGCTTACAGCCCATGCTCCCCTGCATATGCTAGATTCCCCAAGTCTGGATTGGAGGGTTTCTGTCCTCAGGTCTATTTCTGAATCCCCTCCAGTGTTCTCCATGTGCCAGATGACATGACAAGCTGTTGAAGAGGACAGCCAAGGAAGGATTTATCCTTTCCCTCCTAGTACAGGGTGGGTACAGGTCCTGGAGCAGGACTGAGCAGCGGGACTGCGGGGTTCCCTGCCTTCCCATTCACTTCTCCCGTTCTCTGCCATCCACCCTTTTTTCCCAGTATCCCATCCATCATCGTTCTTTACCTCCGCATGGGACTAGACTTTACAAGGCACTTCACTAGGAAGCTGGTAACTGGCATGGGTTAAAATATGGCTACGTTTTTCTGCATGAAACATCCTCAAATCAAGAAAGATGTTTGTTTCAGAATTTGGCTTTAAAACTGAATCTTACTAGTGTACAGAAGATTAACTAGTTTTGGGGCTTACTTCTGTCCATCAAGCAGATCAAGAATCAGCTTCAAAGAGGATGATCAAAGAAGTCCAGACTCCATGAAGTTTCAAACCCAAATCCAGACTTCATCAAAGGTTGGGGAAAACCCAGAGATCAGCTTTAGGCCCAGATTCATCTGTAATAAGTGGAATTGAAAAACAGATTTTTTCATGTATATATGTTTAGAGCTGAAGGATTTGTTGGTTGGTTAGTTGTTTTTTCACGGAGGGAAATACTACCAGATTTACCAGAACTAGTAAATAATAAATACTGGTAAGAACCAAGGGAAATAATTTTCATTGGAATTAGTACAACTCAATAAAAATGAGACTTGGAACACACAGGCCTTGCAATGATGACATCTACCCTAGTAAATCAAAAAAAGCCAGGGTATAGTCTTGAATGCTAAGACTCAGTTGTCAGTACTGTGACATCCCTAGAACACTTTTGGGGGTAGTTTTGTGTGGAGCAATTCCAGGACTCTCCCAGGGAACTCAACAATGCCATGCAGGAGTCAGCTTTGACAAGGCACCATTCCCAACAGGGTACAAGACATCAATGTCGTGGACGTGGCCAGATCATGCCTGCTGATCCCAGAGACATGGAATAGGCTCAGGCACAATTTTGTTTAGTTGAAGGGTTATAGTTTGTGGCTTTTTTGGCTCCTCAAAGATTGTTTTCATCTAGCTACAATGAGAGAGTGCTAAAGCTTTAATTTTGCCCTTCCAGAGCCACGTCTGGGATAATCACAGGCACGAGCAGCAAACTGAGACACAACACAGCAGTGATCCTGGTGCCCTCTGGAAGTCTAGTGTACAGCAAAGTACAAAACAGGAAACCCGTTGTCTCATGGATCCATCATGCGATGCCCTTAACTTCCAGTAAGGCCAGTAGAACTGGGGGATGATTTGTAACGTACAAAACGATGCTCAATTTTAACTTTCCAGAACTAGACGTTTCAGGGGATTAGTTTCGTTCCAAAGTACATGGTGTCAGGAAGGAGTCAGTATTCCCTATGCAAATCCTACCCCGTTCCTGTAACAAGAGTACCTCTTCTGGTCTCTGGTGTTGAGCCAAGGTTCAAGATCTCATTTCATTCTCCTTTTTGGTACACCGTGATACATAATAGCCACACCAGACTATACAGTCTTCAGCACTGGAATGAGTCAGAAGTGTGTATTTCTTAGCAACCATGAAAGGGATATTCTGATCCTATGGTGATGTATGGAGCCATATAGGTAGCATCAACAGAGGATGTTAAGTGCTTAGAGGAAGTGTTTTCTTGCTTAGACCTCTCTTCTGTGCCTGGGAATGGTGGCGACTTCAGCTGTACAAAAAGCCCCACCATGTTACACATTTTATTTCCAAAAAAACGTCTGGTGAACTGCAATTGTCACCAAGTTGGCCTGAGGAAGAGAATGGCTTCTTTTTGACACTTAGCCCAGTGCTGAATAGCTGAGTAGAAATTTATTCTGTTCAGGCTCCTTCACTGAATAGGGAATAGCACCAAAAGAGCTCTAACATAATTTATGTTATAGTTTAATATTGTATCTTGAAATTGCAGATTTTTCAAGAAACCTGTGGGAGGTAGGTCCCCCAATCTCACCAAGTTTCCAAGGCAGACATTCTCTCTGGTGCTTTAAATCCTTGTGTAGAAAACTGCAATTTATGTTGGCCTGAATGAAACACAAGCTTAATTTTAGGCATGGGCCTGGGTCTGTGGACTTCTCATATTTGAAATTAAGTACCTTCTCAGAGGTTAACCGAGTCAGACACTTTTGTTCCTTTTTTGGTTGGCTGGTGTTTTTTTTTTTTAATATTTCTGCTACCCCTACTTTCCTATCTATCATTGTCTCATTCTTCCATTTCCCTTCATTTCCTGCAGCATTCTTCACCCTGCTTTGGCATTCCCTCTCTTTTTTCCTTCCTTTCTCCCTAAGGAATCTTCTTTTCCAACTGTAGCAAAGCAGTGTTATATTTAATTTCTTCCTTAATTTCATAAGAGAAGCTGGTAAATAGCATGCTAATGAATTTGGCAGCAAATGCTAATTTGGTAAGTATTACAGGGGTCAGCGTAGCACAAATAACCCTAGAAAAATCAAGATACAAACAGAAAAAAGTTAAGTAAGATCTAAGTAATATATATGGAGAAAACCAACCCAATTCACAGCTACTTCTTAAGACAGAGAAACCTGGAAAGCTGGGCATGTACCCACGGTTTGTGCCAGCTTCATCCTGGCAATTTTAACCCTGACTTCACTCACTCACTCACTCACTCACTCACTCACTCACTCACTCACTCACTCACTCTCCTTTTTGTGTGTTGTGCACTGGTTGAATTTCTTCAGCGATCGCACCATAAACTTTGCAGAAGAGCAGCCGTTTTCTACTCTATATTTGATCAGTTCCTATTCAAATCACTCACCTTAATTAAGGACATGAGACTATTGCGATACAGTTCGGCAATTATTAACAAGAGCGTGGCGATACAGCGTTGCTGCAAAATCAGATGTGTATCTAAGAGAATCACAGCTTAGAAGTGGCCAGCACTTGCTGGGTGGCTATACTTGGATGATGATGTTGAAATCTGGACACTTCATTACTAAAAACACTGACAAAGCGATTTCAAGGGAAAAAAGATACTATGAGTTAGAAAGGAACATACTATCCTAACATAGTTTAGCATGCTGTGAGCACGAGGGAGTGCATAATCTGTGCAGTGGATGAAAATTCAGTTTTGTGAACGTTTTTGACATTTGTCTTTGTCCTAATTAGGACTGCAACCTGAAAATTTTGAAATCCCTTAAAAAATCTAGAATAAAAATGAGGATGATTGAAATGGTTAATCATGTCACCTTTTCATTTATATTACACTATATTCTAACACTATGCTAACTTAAATTGAAACAATAGTGATTTAGAGAAGAAAATATTTTGCTCTAAAAATATAAAACCTGGATGCTTTGAAGCTGTCAGAACATTTTTCTGCTTTTCTTAAAACATTTTAATGGAATTCACCTGATTTCAAAAAGTATTCACCCCAAAGAATCTACCTTTTCAGAGGAAAGGGTTCCACTGATGTATTTTCTTTGACCATAGTATCATAGAAAGCCACCTTTAAAGATCTTGCACTACAGTTATTAAGAAAAAGCACATGGAGTAGTGACTATGACACTTTCCAGTGGCTAGTGCCAAATTTGTTTTTAAAACATTGTATCTCATTCTCAGCAATGGGCTCTAGTTTTGGTCCTGGTGCCACTGTTTTGCTACTGGCAAGCCATGTATAAACTCCACCAAAGATTCCTGTCTCAGTTACATCCATGCAAAAAGGAAGGAAATTATTTAGGGTGGTTAATCAAGTATCACAAGCTGTAATAGCGTAACAGAGGAATATGAGACAGTTCCAGAGACCTACAGGGGAGATTTCCATAGAGTGGACCACACTAGGTTGCTCCCCGAAAAGAACAAGTGATGTTTCCCCTGCTTGGGACATTGAGCCCCATTCTGAGAACAGGACCGCTACAGGTACAGTAAAGAGCCAGTGTGCTCTAGAAATCAGATGACTACAGCAGATGACCTAAAATGTGTCATCCTGTTTTATTCTGATTTTATATACTGCATGCCTTTGCTTGGGGACATCACCGTGTTCATGAAACGTATTATGAGGGAAAGCAAGCACACGGTCTGGACCCTTTAAATTGAGAGGAAATGAGTACGAGTGCTCTTGTAAATGATTAAAAAAAATTTTGGGATAGAGTTGACACTGACATTCAGAAGGAGTTGGATCTGCAGCTACTGAATTGCCTATCCATTTTTGACATATTATAAATATGTAATTTGTTTCCTCTGTATTAGCTGGGATACATAAACATTCTCTGCATTACATAATCTTGGATAGAGAAGCAGAACTGTAATGATCAGATTAATAAATTGTAAAAATGGTGTTCTCATCATTTTGGCAACAGTAAATCATTCTGACTGAAAGCCAGGCTTGCGTTACGTCCATTTGGGTGTTACCTTCTGCTGCTTAGGGACAGCTCTGCTCGAAAATGAGAGATTGATTGGTCTGAAAGATGATATGCTGCAAACGGCGCTTTCAGATGACATTGCCCTTTTCACTGACTTTCTCAAAGACTTAACATTCCTTATAAGTCTAAAAGTTTTTTTAGAGATTCATAAACCATTGCTCCAGTCTTGCACAAACAGTGATGCCTAAAGAAATTGATCCTCTGGTTGACTTTCGTGGGACTAATTTGAGTGTTCTTCACACATCACTTTGAGCTTTGGCTGGGACTTGGCATTTTTAGGGGCATTTCCTCAAATATTGGCTACTCCCATGAAGTCATTTCACCCAACGTGGAAAGACACCCACCTCTGTAGCGAGATGCATGGCCACTCTCTAGCTGTGCAGATCAATCTGGTGACAAAGTGAGGCACCGTGGCTTATCTGGCAGGGTGAACAAGAGGATTTGGACTCAGAAATGCTGGAGTGTACTCACAACACAGAATGGCAGCACAATTGATGAAAATAACCGTATTGTGTAAATTTTGAGGTTAAATTTAGAGACATGTTAATAATTGGGATGGACAGATTTATCTTTTCAAAGTGTGTTGAGTTTAGATGATTAACACCACTTACTCCCCTGTTCCATAGAACCAAACGGGTCTTTTGCTGCTTACTGAGGCCAGGCTCCATCACTTTCTCCTGCTGCTGGTAATTCATGTGAAAGACTTTGTGATTCTACTTCACAGTCCCACTCCATGTTCTCACTTGCAGAAGTCTGTGTACCCCAGAAATTGCTTCCAAGAAATGTTTATCTTCTGCATCTAGCTGCATGGTCATCTAGGGGGTATCACTAGACTTGTGTCCTCAGAGGCTTCCCATCATTTCTTAGACCTTCTCTTCCACGCATTTCCTTCTGTTCTGGACCTGAATTATTTGGAACAAGTCTTATTTCTAAAGGTAATCTAGGTGTGTTTCTTCCTCCCAGTGAGTGCTCAGCCTCATATATATAGACAGAAGTCCTACAAAGCAAAATTTCAATTCCTAAAATGAAAAAGAATTGACTGTCTAGCACTCATATGGGATGCTGAAGTAACTGTTCAGTGCATAAGCTAGAATTAGTCATAAAGTGTCGTTAGAAATTATTTTTTTGGTGAAAAATTAGATTTCTCTGAACTGTTTTTTTTATTTCCTAACAACTTTATAGTAGACAATGAGAAATAAGAATAGATTTTAAACATCTCTAAGATACTAAATACTTCCTTTTAACATTTAATACTGGTTTATTTTACTACCTTATGAAAGAAGTTAGGGAAAAACTATTAGATTTAGTAACTCTAATGAAGATATTTAAAATTACATTTGTCACAGGTAGGTCATTATTTGAACACATTTTTTACATTTGTATTGCTGAAAAATGGAAGTGTATTACACAGAACAGATTATTAATCTATCTGAAAGAAGGATGTGATTCCTGGTAAGGTATTTGTTGTGCTGAGAGAGAGACGAGTTGAATTCCTCCACTGAGGCACACTGGCTGACACCAGCAGAGGCTCTAAGCCATTCTTAGGGAGCTGCTGACATTCAGAAAAGTTTAAGAGAAGAAATCAATTTCCAGGAACTCTCAGTGAGTATGTTGTCCTTATTGTTGCACCTTCCTTATCACACTGCTGTGGGTGCTTGCTGGAAAACGACACCTGCAAAGGGTGAAAAACAAGCACAAGAAATATTCTGTGGATGAAACCACCTGAGCATGTGCAGTTCTACGCCCCTGCTTCCACAGGAGCGTATCGGCCGTGGGGCTCGTGAGGTTTTATGAGGTCCCACTCCTGCAGCTACGCTACTCCCCATGGCTGTGCAACCAGCCAGGCTGGTGCGGAGAGCCGAGGCGAGCGTTTCAGTTTACCAGTTTTGTATCTTCATTTTCTCTAAATATTTAGTGCAGGCTAATTTGCCGTCCATTGTCTGAGAGAGATGGGGGATTGGATGAGAATCATTTGGCTGAGATTGTGCAAGTTGAAAGTGACGATTACAGGGTTTGAGAAGCAACACTAACAATTAAGCAAGCAGCAGACCGGAGAAAGTATACTTCCCACTGATGGCGCTGGCGGTGGCCTGGGGTGCTGTTGCCCAGGGATGCAGGTGTTGGGCACTTCTGAACATATATGCTGGCAAGTACAGCAAGAAGGAGGTGCATGTCACCTGGGCCACCGAGTATTTGCATGCTTTCAACTCCCTCATGGGTACTCGGGAACCTCTCACCTCAGGCAGCACAAATCAGATCACTGTAAAGCGGTTTTCCTGGACCTAGTCCCAAAACCCATCCCGAAATAGCTGCTTGTGAGGGACATATCTGCTCGTTAGGCAAAGTTGCTCTCTGGGACACCTGTGCGCCAAGTGCTGTGCTGGCTGCCAGCTGACTTCTTGGTTAACCCAGCTTTCTTTTATAGCTGGTATTTTCCAAAGGGCTGAGGAAATGGCGTAACGCTGGGGCAGCCTCTGTCTGCTTGTGGGTTTGGGTTGTTGCTCTCTGAGTGAATCAGGAGGAGATGGCAGAAGAGCAGTCTTGGATCTCCTGCTTTCCCCCTCTGTGGTCTGAAGGCACGAAAGCTTGACTGACTAAGCTGAAAAACTTGCAAAGTATTAACTTCCCTATTTTGTCCTGATTTGAAAACATGTTTTATTGAATATTCAGATCAGCTTTGTGCAACCTGGGATTTGCATTTATTTTCTGCCTCAAGCATGTCAGATCAAATAGAAACACAAACGATACGACACAGAGGTCTCCTCGTGGTTTGCGCTGTTGTGTGCCGTCTTTTGTCGTAATTGGATAGGGCTTATAGCATAAATCTGCAAAAAAATACAGGCTAGGAAAGGCAATCGGTTTCTGTCTGACTTGTGAGTGTATCGCACACCATTTGAAAATATGAAGTGAGAAACAGCTTGCTAGGGTGAAACCCAGAGTCACTGAATGTGGGATTTTTGCCACTGATGTGAGAGGGAGCATGATTCCGCTCATTTCTCATGCGGTACCTACTCTAGTTAGCTCTTGCCCCTCGGTCCCTCAGCCTTTCAAACGGGTACTCGAGACTGTTTAAACCCCACAGGTTAATGTTCTCAAATAGGCGCCCACTCCTGCATTCCAGCCCCCCAAACCGGTAAACTCGGTGCAGAAAAAAAGTCCTCGCTCCGCCGGTTGGTTGTTCCCAACTCACCGGCTCCGTTACGGGCTAATGCCCCGGGATGCGACCGAAGTTTCCCCGGCACGTACAGGGCGACGGGGGGGGACGCGGGGGGCCAGCATAGGAGAATCAATGAACCCCCGGGGCTTTGGCGGGGCCGGAGCTGCCCGCAGCGCCCGCGTCGCTGGCGGGGCCGTGCCCGCCGCCCGGGGAGAGCCGGGCGGTGCCGTGCATGCGTGTGCGGGCGGCGGCGGCGGCGGGGCCGGGGCGAGCAGCCGCTCACGCACGCCGGCTCCCGCCCTGCAGCCCTGCCGCCAGCCCACGCGTGGGGCGCCCTCTCCCCACCCCCCGCCCCCGCCCGGCCCCGCGCCCGGGCGGGCGCTTCCCCTGCGCGGCCGCGGCCAGGGGAAGGCGGCTCCCGCCGGGCCCAGCGCGGCGGCGGTGGCGGATGGCGGGGGGGCCGCGGCCGGCGGCGGCCGGCGGGGGCGCCCGCTGAGCGGCGGCGGCGATGGCGGGGGGCCCGGCGCGGCGGGGCGCGCCCGCGGGGCCATGAGGGCGGGCTCCGGCCATGGCCCATGGCAGCGCGGCGGTCATGCTGAAGTGCGTGGTGGTGGGGGACGGCGCCGTGGGCAAGACGTGCCTGCTGATGAGCTACGCCAACGACGCCTTCCCCGAGGAGTACGTGCCCACCGTCTTCGACCACTACGCAGGTGAGCGGGCGCGGGGGCCGCGGCCGCCCGCCCCGGCCTTACCCTGCCGGGGCTGGGGCGGGGGGTCGGCCGGGGTTTGCCCGCCTTCACCCGCTGTGTTTCTCCCCCCCCCCACAGTCAGCGTTACCGTCGGGGGCAAGCAGTACCTGCTGGGGCTGTACGACACCGCCGGCCAGGTGAGTGCCGCGCGCTGCTCGCGGGCCGCGACCCCGACCCCCGACCCCGCGGCGCTCCCGGCGCTGAAGTTACTTGCAGGGCTGCGGTCCGGGCTGGGTGATTTAGAGGCGGGTTGGAAGGCGGTGGGGGGGGGGAGATTGATTAAAAAAAAAAAAGCTTTAAAAAAGAGAAAAAACATCGATCCAACCCTGATTCCCGAGGGCGGGCAGGCGGAGACGGGCTTTTACGGGTGCGTGGCCGGCTCCCGGGGCAGCGCGGCAGCGCTTGCAGGGCCGGGCCGAGCCGGGCCGGGCCGGGCCGCGGGCCCCAGGCATCGCCACCGGGGAGGCGGCCGGGCCGAGGGGGCGGGGGGATGCCCCCCGTTTAGCACGGAGGGGACTTGCCGCCTTAAAACGCCGCAGGTCGGATAGAGACCCAGACTGCCGCAGCTTGTCTTGCGTAGGCTTGAACAGCTCTTAAAGAGCTGGAAAGAGTTGTTCAACTTAAAGGTGGAGCATAATAAAATGTCATTCTCAGCCGCTGCCTTTGAGGTAACCTGGGTTTCTTCTGCTATCCCAGACAATTCAAGTGGTTCCTTCGGTTAAGATTATTGCAGCCAGTTGTGAAAGGTGCTGTGTCAGCATGTATCTTAAGTAATGCTAATGATGGGTAAAATGCTTGATGTTTTGGAGGGGTCGCTGGTGTCGTGGTTTCTAAAGGGCCCCCTTATTCACACGTCCCTTCTCGGTTATCTCAACTTGCAGGGCACCAGCCGCGGGCCGGGCATGGTCTCCTGGCTTAACATGCTCCCAGCTCTCAGGAGATGCCTTATCAGAAACAAAATAGTTTCTGAAGGGCCTGACCCCGGGAGGTGCTGGCATCGCCCAAGGAGGTGCGGAGCATGCACAGAAATGCTGTGTGGGCTTTTGTAAAGTTGCGTATCCCTTCTGTTAAAACTTGCTTCTTGCAATGTGAGCATGTGTTTTGGTCTCACATGACCTCAGACATGCTTCCTTGTTGTAAAGAGCAACTAGTAAGATAATCTCACTGGACTCGCATAGGCTGAAGCCATATTTTTTAACCATGTTATTCCTATACTGCATTGAACAACTGCTACCTAAATTAGTGTACCTTTTTAGATCTGCATACAGCCTTAAGGAAGAGAAGCAGCACTCTTTGCTGAGGCCTGAGATCAGTAATAAAATTAATTCCAAGAGAATTGTAGGAAACAGCCCCATTTCCAGGAAGCTGATATCTGAAGGGTGAGACTCTTCCCAAAAAGACTGACTTCATGATTGTCATCGCACTGATGTAAACACAAATTAGTCACATTTATGCCAACTGAGTGCATTTCTTACTGTCATAGTCCTGTTTTTCAGTAGTAATTGGTTCAAAACACAGCTTGTAAAATATTGCCTAAGTATGCTACAAAATGAGGATCTGCTGCTCAGGCAAATAAAGAATTTGCTTGATAATGCATTGGTAGGGTTTTTTTTTTTTATAATGAGCATTGGAAAATGTAAAAGTGACCCTAGTGCTACTGTACGTATGCGTAGCTTATTTGTGGATGCAGTCTCAAACTGCTTGTGCTGGCTTGTTGCTATTAATGGGAGCATGTGTTGTTAGCTCTGTGTAACCTTAACTAAGGTGGTTTTGTGGTATCCCACTCTGCCTGAATGTGCTGAGTACAAAACCAAGTGACCTTTTGCCTCCTCGAAAGCTAGCAGGGTAAAGTGGCCAGTTTGCAGCAAACAGCAAGCGAAGGTATTCCTGTTATGCTAACGAAAACTTTTTGGTGTGAAATTGTATATCCAGATGTGTAAAAAGTTGAGGTAAGCTTTTTATTTTCCCCTCCAAATTCTGAGAAGATGATATCTTAAGGTTGAATTACAGAAGAGTTTTTGATGTACCCAGGACCAGATCTTACTGGCCTAGTTCGGAGGAGCCTCAGCTCACCTAGAGTGTTTTAATGAGGCTACCTTTACAAATATATCTGGTCTTGGCAAAACTGCCCCTTTAGTCAGATCGGCGGTGCTAATAAAATCTTCACCGTTATCCCCATCCCACTTCGGCGTATTGGGGGAACTGGTGGACATCTGGGGCTGCCCACAGGAGCCCCATCCCAGCATCCAGCACAACTAAAGAGATGCTCATGGGGAGTCTGTGTGAAGGTGCCAGTCCAGCAATTTAATTCTTTCAGCTGCTGTGTGCTGACAAGCCTGCTACCCCAGAGCTATGCGGTAACAAAAAGCATACTTTAAAGCTTAAATATATATATACACACAGTAAAGAGCAGAAAAGACATGCGTTGATGGTGCTTTCCCCGTGTTGAGGAAACAGTGTGCTGCATCTGGTACACGCCTGCTGCTTGCACAGACTTCCGTACGGCTTGGATTCTTTGCTGCTCAAAGTCAGGATTTCTGTGCCAGCATACATCAGTGCTTTTATTTCTAATTCTGTCACCCCAAATAGTTTTAATGTAACATACTGGCCTGATAGTGTCATTTTATCAAAACTTGGCAGTGCATGATTGCTGTGGTATCTAAGCAGTTCACAATCTTCAGCACGTTTATACTCCCAGCTCTGGACAGCGTACATGGGTACAATCTACAGATCTCATTTCGTGGGGAAGAGGAGTGAGGGGGTAGATGAAGGTTCAGACAGTGACTTACTCCAAATGTGTGCAGGAAGCCTGTAGCAGAGCAAGGCTTAAAGACCTTTTGATTTCTAGCTGGTGCACAGCAGGCTCATCACCCTGAGACACTGATTTAGCAGCCGGTGGGTCTCTAACTTGCGTGGTTATGTATTTAGCAACTTGTGACAGACTTCTCTTTGGCAGAGGAGTTGCAAGCTTTTGAGTTTGTGGCATCCAGTACTCATTTCTAGCTCGCTTGTTCACAACACGCACAGGATCACGTCTCGTAACTATACCGATGACATAATGCCTCATATCTTTGCGAGTTTAAAGTAGGTTGAGAATAAATCTATTAAAATCCCGTTTTTTCCCAGGTTATATATATAGCAGGGAAAAATGGCACTAGCAGTTCACAAACTTCGGTCTACAGGCAGACCTTTGTGTGTGTGTAAATTCATGCAGGCTTTTCTCTGGCCGAAAATACTGAGGCCCTGGTTCAGCAGAAAATAGCCAGTACAGCTGCTGGGACGGGGGGGTTCTCGGAGCCTGTTTGGGTTTGCAGCTGTGGAGGCAGGCTCCTGCGCTAGGGAAGCGGGTGGGAGTTTGGTGCCGGTGGTGTCTGAGAGGACATTCCTCCTGTAATTCCTCCCAGAGGTGGAGCCGGCAGCTCCTTTTAGCCGTGCTGCCGCAGATAGCCGCGCGTGGAGACTGGGTGGGCTTGGAGTGGGTCCTGGTTTCCGCAGGAAGATGAGAACTGTGGAACCTGCCTGCATCGCCCAGAGCTGGGAGCATCAGTGCACTGCAGTTTAAATGTGAGGTCCTTGTGGTACTGATGGTTGGATGCCTTTGGCTTCACAGCAGCCTCTCTTGCTCTGGGACTGTAACTGCGTGTCGGTACTGCTCTTTATGGGCAGGGGTATATGGCAAAATCAGACCGGGAAAGGAAGCTGTGGCTTCATCAGGGGTCTGTCAGCTTCACCATGTGCTTTTCAGCTAGTGACAAGTGGTTATCGTAAGTAATACTGCCAGCTCTCATGATATTAGAATTTTAGGAGAAATGTCTGTAAGCAGTAGCGGTGTGCTGCCTGTCCCCTTGCACGTCCCAAATGATTGGGGTAAGTGGGAGGACACACAGGAGTTACCTCTTGGGGATTTTGTATGGAAGGCTGCTGCTTATAATGGCAGTCGGGGTCCATCCTCCTCTCCGTCCCTTGTGCTGTGGGGTTTTCATTCATGGTGTGGTCCCTTTCCTCCAGTATGTGCTGACCACACGCAGAGCCTTGCTCCGCTCATGTGTCTTCGCTGTGAAGGACTGTCAGGACCTGGAGGGGGGACGGGGAGGATGCGGGGGCAGAGCCCGTGCTGTTCCTGCTGCCCCGGGAAGAGAGATGCTGAGGCATGGCCGGGCTGCCTGGCGCAGCGGTGGCACCGAGCCAGCGCCTGGGCAGTGCAGAGAGGGGTACGGAAGGAGCAGAGGGAACCTAACTATGGTGCAGTACCTAATAATAGCATTTATCTCCCTCAGCATCACTGTTGTGATACTAGCGTGGCCTGGTTGGGCAAAGCTGAGGTAAACTGCGTCCCTTGGCTTTCCACTTTTATTTCTCTGCCTTAAAGGTGCCAATACGTGTAGGGCAAGCTCCAGGTCTGATACCAAGTAAAGCTCTTGGTGCCTGCTAAACCGTCACCAAAACAGTAGCTGCAAAAGGCGCTAAGCGCAATAGCAGAACCAGCCACTTCTTGGTTCCTCTCGGCTCAGATATCGATGGCTACTCTGTTTGCAGCTGCAGCCATCTTAATTCAGAAAGATACACTGATATCTTGGTTGTAACGGAGGCCCTGATGTTAAAAGCAATTTTATATTCAAGTTGGTCGGTCTGCTGAAGTGCGTAAAGCTACCTCAAGTATTAGCAAGATCAGTGCCTGCATGAAGGCCAGGTGTAAAAACGAGTGGTTATAACTGTGAATGTGCTTATGGGAAAGAGAGCGGTGGAGGTGTGGTTCTTAAAATGGATGGTCACCAAACTTGTGGTGGTCACTATAAATAAAACAAGAAATAGCAGTAATCTTTGTACTCCTTGCTGGCTGTTCGTCTCAGCTTTGGTAGGTAGCAGGTATCACTTCAGTATCCTACTGAAAGGAGAGGCAGCTGCTGACCATTTTGGCTGGTCCATTGTGAAACAGAAACGTGCTCCCTCCGAGTTGCACGTACCGCGCAGCCGTAGCGCCAAATGCAAGCCTGGAACGCCACGCCACGCCTGCCGCCCTTCGCCGCAGCGTGGTAAACACTGAAACCTATGGGCTGACTTTTGGCAGATCTAAAAATGAAATGTTAGCAACTACCATCCTGTCCCCTTCCCATCCCGTCCCCCCGACACCTCCCTCCTCCCACAGGCACTCTTGTCGCTCCCTCCACGCTGCCCCAGCCGAGCTGGCAGCTGGCGCGGGGACGCGGTGAGCTGGCTCGGCCGGCGCGCCGGCCTGTGCATGGCTCAGCTGAAGCTGGAGCTGCTCCCTCCTTCGGGATGGTGCCAGCCACGTGGATTTAGCGGCTGTGCAGCAACAACTGGGCGTACGCAGATAAAATAAAAACGTGCTCAGGTTGCCTCGCTGAAACAGAAGTTTTTCAAGGCAAAAGAAGGAGGTGAGGTGCCTGAGCTTCCGATCTCTGTGTCAAGAGTTCTCTAGACAAGTATTTAAGCAAAGCAGGCTTTCCCTTTAAAAGGAGAGGGACCATTACCTTCAGATCAGCTTTTAAAAGTGGCCTTCCACAATAATAATCCCAGTGCAAAGCTTACATCCGAACACCTTGTTGTGAGCCGTGACTCTCACTTTGGAAGCGTCGTATCAATCTCAGAAAGATAGGTAAGTATTGCTGTTGCCAGATGGGGAGTCTCAGGATGGGAGATGCTGCTCTGAGCTCCCGAAAGCATCCACGAAATGTATTTTGGAAACTCGAGACAGGTATGTTTCATTTTCAGAGCGCCAAAAGCCCCACTGCACTTCTGAATAGCGGCACTGAGTTGCGTTAAAATCAAATGTAAGGAGTGTGTTTGAAAATGTAGATCCAGAACGGCTTTGCCAAATTAACAGTAAGTTAATTGCAGACCAAAGTAAAGAGCCCGAAGCAAACCAAGTTTGAGAGGTTCTGTGAAACTGACTACTGACCTGGAGAGAAACTTGCTAAACGTTGATTATGTGGTCAAGTGAAAGTCCCTTTTTCCTGGGTTAAGAGTCAGTACATATCCTTTAGTTTGTGAGGGAGTTCTCTCTGCATTTTACTTGTTTGTAATTTCTTCAAGGTACAGTGACGTCTTTCAATGCTATGCAAAGATCACCAGCTAAAAAGGCAACACTTGAGTACAAGCGATCATTATTGCTCCTCTGGCACAATGTTACTGCATATCCTCTTACTGCCTGACTTCATTTTAAGATGGTGTGTGCACCTGCACTTATCTGAGTATCGTATCGTCTGCAGCTGTACCGCAGGAGGCAAGAGAGGTGGAATGGGACAACTGGGTGAGGTGGCATGAGCTGGCAGAGTTTTTCTGATAGAGAACATGGGAGACACTGGGAATTTTCGGCAGGTCCATAGTCAGACTTCTCGACTGAAATCTGTTTCCTTTGCAAAGAGCTCTTTATATCTTGGTAAATATGAAAAGTATAAAAAAACGCACTGTTCTTAATTTTATAGCTTAACTTCTGATTCATCCTCCAAACTACATCTTAAAACAAACTAAATACAATTTAGACTAGAGTACTGCCTCTATAGCACAGACCTACAATGCAAAACGACTTACAGGGTATGTTAGGGTCTGATCCAAGGCTCTGTGTTAGCAGGCACCCTATTGCTGATTTCAGTAAGCTTTGTTCCAGTTCCTTTATTGAGAACACATGGCCAAAGTGGACGTAAAACCTACTTCAGCAAGACCCAGGTTTTGTCGGTCCCAGGCATTCAAAGTGATGAGTCAGCTATTCATATCCACAGACACCACTACCTAAAAAACCTAGGGAATCAAAATTGTTTGAGGCTTTTTCTTTTTCCCTTTGCCGGATGTGGGTTTTCTTTAAACCTTTGGGCTTTGTGTATTCAAGTTTTCTCTATATCTGTGGGAGACTAGAAATTTATCTTTCATTTAAAGGTGAAAGGGATGTGATTTGTGATTTTTCTTCATATGAGAAATAATATAAAGCACACTGATGCCAAATCCTGCAGTTTTATTGTGAATTATAAAAAACAACATTACTAAAATGGATGCTTTGGGACAGAGCTTCAAGACTTTTTTTTTTTAAACCTCCAAATTAGCAGTTACGTTTCTAACAAAAATGTGAAATGGGGGCCGAGAGGAGGGAACCGTACCTTTTTACCGCTCTGCTCTGTGGTTTTATAAGCAGTCTGTTGGTTTGGACTGGCGACTGGATGATTTGTGTTAAGAAAAATGTGTCTGAACACGACATGACACTTTCAGAGGTTGTGAGGAGGTTGTGTCATTTGACGTGGCTACGGTCCTCGCTCTGTTTTAATCCTGCTCCGTGTGGCATCCATGTTGTGGCATGTGTGCAGTAATTCTTTGCGGTGGCTGGCACTGGCTGGTGTGGGTATAAAAATGCGGGTGGTAGCGTTATTCTCCGGAGCAAAGGAACATCTATCAGCATCCTAGGTGACCTTATTGCTTCAGATGGGTAAAACACAGACTGAAAGTGCCTCTGGCAGCTTGCGCTCTGAATTAGACGTAGCTGTGAACGCTAAAAGATCATCTGTAGGACTTAATGCTTGTTCCTCGATGGGTCTGATTTCCAGTTGGGGATGCAGTGGTGGAGTCAATAGGGGATGGATGCCAGGCATGACCTGGGATGCATCTTTAGTTATGACCGACAGACAGCCCAGCCACGGGCAGTGAGATGGCTTACATATTCCTCACGTAAGCAAGAAAAACTTCAGGCAGTTTTTCAACCGCCTTAACATCTGCTGCAGTGAAATTGTTGAGTGTTTTGCCGTGTTCTTCAGTGGAAGCTGTTAGCCCTGACAAATCAGGACTTGACATAAAACAAGGTGCAGAAGACTCTTAGGAACTCCTTTCATTCCAAAAACTCTTTCATCGTGATGTGTTTATTCAACGTGCACATGATGGCACCAGTCCTATGGCACTTCACCTTCTAAGAAGTTGTGTGATGGGAATTCAACCTGAGGAGTCAGTGTGAAGGCTTAGTCTTGTATCTGACAAAGCTGTTGCTCAACACCAGACTGAAGAATGTGCTTGGGGTTTATTTGTAAAAAAGTGAAAGGGAATGGGACACCTAACTGATCGGTGTTTCTTGTCTGGCAGGATTTATATAGTTAGTAAATGAAAATACATGTCTGATACGATATGGGTAACTATACTAAACTACTCCATAGTCTGTTTTCCCTGTGAGAACAGATTTATTAACAGTCATACTTTTCTGTAAAAATAAAGTGAAAGAACCCATCTTTCCAAAGAGCAGGTTCTGCAGAGGATCCAACCAGATCCCTTGTACCAGGGTGAATTTTATTTTTTTCCTTTGATTGCCCATATGTGGAAGAAAGGAAAATCCTGATTGTTCATAGCTGCAGTCACCAAAACTGGGGTGAATTCCTTTCCTGGAGAAAGTGGAAAGCCTGTGTGGGAAGCGTGCTGTTCATCGGGTCACTGATGGTGAGAAAGGAAGTGGCACGGGAACGCACCACAGCCTTGTGATTTCTCACGGATAAGGAGTGAAAGGGCTTGTCCACAGCAGTTACTTTGCCGCTTCTTTGGAGCTCTGTAGTGGGTAAGCAACTGGTATAAGGTGTTTAAGTGAAACTGTGCTTGCTGATACTGCTTGCAGTCAGTTGAATCCATGTCCTGTTGTTACAGATGCTAAAATACTGAGTCTTACAGAGAAAATTCGGGGACTTCTACTTTTAGAAAACCACGAAGAAGCCAGCAAGTTGGAAGTTGCTGTGGTGATGGAGAGGACAGAGGGAGTGTTCTGTTGAGACTGTCTAGGAAAATAGTTTAGCATCACCACATGGCAAGATGTAGGATTTGGACAGTATTTAATCCCACATTAAGACTGTGAGCAATTCTGATCACTTAATGGCAGTCTTATGTAAAATTAAAGGAATATTGTGTCCTTCTTGTCTCTAATGCTCTAAAGTCCATCTTACTAGGCTCCATCTTCCAGCTAGTTTTTTCTCTCTATACAGAACAGCTTTTCAGACATGTAAGCAGCTACATAGTCCTCAAATATGCCAGAAGGAAAGTTTTGTAAAAAAAAAAAAAAATTGTAATTCACAAGCCCTGGGCTTTTTCAATATATAATTCATACCTCCTTTGAACACTCCTCCTCACAGGAATTCAGAGATGGATTTAGATCTGCTTACTTCATTTTTAGAATACAATGGAAGAGCACTTACCCTGCATTCTTGCAGCCTTTTGTATAAATTAGAAATAGATGCCGGGCCCAAATCATCAGCTTTTCGCACTCCCTGGAAAACCTGTGCAAACAAGCCACAACAGGACAATTCTGCTTTCTTTAGCAATGTGACCTGTATCCCCAGAAGCCTGTGAAGAGACAGAGGGTCTGCAGCGCGCTTTTCCCCTGCAGCCAGGGAATAATCACCACATCTTGTTCTGCGTGTTCAGAAGGTAGTGGCTACAGACATAGGCGACTGAAAAATAAAATGCAGCGGTCAGCGTTAAGAGGCCTTGGGTTGCAGAATTGGACAAGCAGTCGTTTTAGGGCAATGCTTGGAGCTTGCCAAATGGTCCTGCGTTAGTTGGTGCCTCGTGAGTGGCAGCGCCAGGAAGCCAGCATCCTTCCCTGCAAAGGGTTACAGCGTTCTACAGCCCAGACTGAAAAAATGTGCTTTTTTTTAGCCAGGGAAGCAATTTGTGCTTGGCATGGCGCAGTACAGACCACTTCCCTCCCTCTCCTCCCCCACCCAAGCAGCTCCTGGAATCAGAAACCACAGGGTGATTCAGGGGCTGAAGCCTGTTTCCTAGTGTGCTGCTGGAGTAGGCAGTTGCTTTTGGAGGCTTTGCCTGGTGCTCACGGCAAAGCTGCAGATCAGCCTTTAATTCCAAATAGTCTGGAGGAGACAGGAGGATGTGTCCATTGGGACAACGATGAGCTGCTACTAAGTCCCCAGGGCACATGTTAGATACAACAGTTATTATGGTTTACTTGTTACGTTTTCTGAAATATTACAGGGGGCCTTCTGAAACAGAAATTTACTTTCAGGGAGGAAAATGATGAAAAATGCAGTCTTGAAGGGTAGCTTTGAAATGCACTTCAAAAATTAAAGCATGACGATTCATATGGAGAGAGGACTTTTTGACTGTCGTTACCAAGCCCTACCATGAAGTGGGCTAAAACTTTGACTTTTAGCTGGGATTTTGCTCCGCAGAAACCAGCTAGTTACATATGTGTGCTTCACTGAGACCCTTTGAGCAGCAGCAGTCATTACCCTTCACTGCATGAAGGTTGGATTCCTCTAGCAACTCTGCCTGATGTCTATTTTTGGCTTCCCCTCTAAAAACAGATGGTTGGGAGTGAGAACCTCCTCTTGCGATTGATGTTGTAAGCTGTGAAAGCAACAGATGGTTGCTAACACACAGATCACAAACCTAGAGTTGTTGAGCTCCTGTATTTCTTCCAGTGGTGCAAGCTTTATTTTATTCCCGCCCCCATTCACTTTATACCTTCTCAGAATAGAAGAGAAATAGGCTTATCCTGTTGCTTACAAGAGTACGTCAGTATGATGTAACTGGAGATGTATTGTTAAAATTTCTTTCCTAAGCTGCAAAACATATAAAATCATTAGCTACTTTGGTTCCATCACAGTACAAAACACTAGGCTTGGATTAAAACATAAGCGTGACACACCTTGCTCAGGCCCCCAGCCACTGTTAATGATAGCCCAGAATTCAGTTTCTCCTATTAGCTTAAAGACACCAGCCCTCATATTTGCAAGGAAAAAAAAAAAAATCAAACAGATCTAGGTTAACATCTTCTTCGCTACCTGTAACAGCAGATCTGAGAGGTGTGAATTTCCCCAAAGGTCTTGGTCAAGGCATGTGAAGGTATTGACTGCACAGGCGACTCCTCTAATTGCCTTTCATCGCTCCAAGTTGGCTAGAGAGACCCTAATACCATTCCAGAGAGGAGAGAGGGCTGTGGTCTCACAGTACTGAGAGAGCGGTAAGGACGGTTGATGGTTGGACTTGATGATCTTAAAGGTCTTTTCCAACCTTAATGACTCTGATTCTATGACCTCTGTCCTCATCACTTTAGCTTGGGCAGAGAGGAGTGTGGTACCGTAAAACAGGGGAGCTACAAGGGCTCTAGTACTATGAGGTCTCAGAATGCCTGCACCTCCTACTTCATTTTTCTAATAAATACAAGGAAATAATGCTCTTTGTGGGTCAGGAAGGTTGTCCAGAAATTATTAGACTTCACTTTGTTTTAGTTTATTTTTGTAAAAATATCCCACCATATAACCTCTGTACATCAAAGGCTTTTGGAGTGCTTTGCAAAGACTAATGCATTATTAAGCTAGCAACCCCCTACGGGGCACCCTAACAGATGGGAAGATGCAAGCAGAGAGAGGATAATAATTTGCTCAGGGCTACATATTGTGTCGGTGGCAGAATTAGGAATAGAGTTGGTATGTTTTTAGCTATGTCTCTCAGCTGATACCTATGGAATTGGGCAAAAGTATTAGTTCAAAAGCAATTGTACAACTTGAAATACGGCACTGCATTCTGCTTTTCTGAGCAAACCCTTGAAATGAAGAAGAATATAATGCTGCAGAATTGCAATACCATTTTTCAGTCTGCATACAAAAAGTTCCTCAAGACCTCTGTTTTTCAGCAGGTAAATGTCAGGAAAAGAAGTAGCCAAATTTTGGACATGTTAAAACAAATCCACCTGAACATCCAAAATACAGTGAAAATCTGTCACTTTAGTATTCAAGTAGAAGGCAGCAAGAAATCTCAGAGACAGACTGTTAGGTACTGTAACATGGAAAAAGAGACCTAAAGGAGAGATTTTAACTAGCTGAGATAAAGGCAATGTTAGACTTAGCCACAGAATATCAAAACTAGGGCAAAAAGAAAATTTAAAAGCATGAATGTCCATTGTCCTCTCTTAAAAACAAAACAAACAAATCAAAAAACCCCAACAGTCCTTCCCAGTTTGTACCTGAGAAGCCAAGTCAAGCCATTAGTTCCTCCATCTCATGTCCTTTCCCATGCTGTTCTCTATTGGCAGCTGTCCTGGGCTACTACAGAGATAACTAGGTAAATGATGGATGGTCCTGTTGCAATGTAGAAGCCTTTACAGGGATCACAGCTCCATATAACATTAATTAAGCCAACGTACTTGCATCCAGTTTGTTACAACTCTCATATTTTCAGCATGTTTTTCTATCTGTATTCATCTGCTCCAGCAAATGGCAAATAATTTTGTTTTAAAGTCCACAGTATGATGGAGAATGAGCCATTTCACTATAGCCTGGAGTTTTTGAGACTGGTACTGTGTATTTTGATCCTTAGTGGCTTTCTTGCCCATCTTACTCACATTCTTAAAACATTCCAGTTAAACTCTTTAAATATTTTTAATGTCTAAATATACATGCAGTGCCTCCCACAGTTAGACTGGAAGTCTAATTGCTGTACAGCGTGGTGGGTACATGCACTCGCATTGGAATTTATATTGACTGGCTAGTCTAATTAGATTTTGCCGTTGCATTTAATTTTAGAATAAACTACACTTACTTCCTGTACACTAGATTCAGGAAATAAATTACAGTTGAAGCAATCAGATTTTCCCAGGCTTCTCTAATATTCAGTCTTAAATTCATCTGGTATTGCAGATTCTGCTACCAAGTGCAGCAGTTATTTAGGCCCAATACATCAGAGAAGGTTTTCAGGTTTGGTTGCTATTTCTGTGGGGCTGTTGGGGAGCAGAAGGAGTCTTTAAGCACAGATGGCCTACTAGAAGCTGGCAACATTTAAGCCAGAGTCTCTCTTAGGAGGACCCAGAACCAGTGTAATCACGAGGCTTTATTAGAATTACCTGGTATTATTAGTATCAATACAAGCCTAATTTTTGTAGCACAGGCAAGGTTCAAAGGAGAGCCTGACAGCACTGACTTGTTTCAAGCAGCAGGATTGGTGGGTATAGCCAAATTCTCGGTTCATTTAAGTAAGCGTAAATGCACTGAAGTCGCTGCAGTGAATACCACGTACATCTTTGGCCGTGGTACACGATGTATCCAATCGCACTGTACTTGCCTTCAGTTTAACTTCATAATTACATGGGATGGACCCACAGCTTGGCCAGTGCAGAAGGGCCAGGGTATAAATCAAAAAGCATATAAATAGATGCAGGGGCAGGAAAGGAGTTCAGCAATGCACATGCCTTAAAAAGCAGTGACACAGGTCACTCCCAGGTGACTGCTGATGAACGGCAGGAAGTGCAGTGCCAGGATCTGGCCAAATGTATAAGGATTTGTATCCAGTGGGATTTGAAAAGATAAACTAAATATGAAAGTTTTGAAGTAAACCATGCAAATATAATTCAGCTCTGAGATCAGAAAATGATGAGTATTTGCTATGAATAACAAGTCTGTCTGTAACTAAAAGGTATTTTAAAGTCAGTGGACTAACAGTAACTTCTGGTGTCAAATGTTTTCTCCATTCCAGTATTTAATGCAGACAGTACTCTAATTATTGTAACCCAGGTGTGAGATTTTTATAAATGTTGAGTGTAGTGAAGGCAACTCCTTTAGAATTTTTTTACTTGTTATTTTTTTAAGAAAACCTTTTCACTAATACCCTGTGTATGATTTAGTAGAGCCGAATTTGAGAGCAACTGATGGATCTGCCTGCGTGTTCTTGCATTCATTTTTTGTACTCCAGGGACCAGTGTAATTTGCAGTTGGGAAGCTTCTTTCAGGATTTTGATCTCTACCTTAGAAAACAGAGTGGCAACCCTGAGCAGGATCTAACTATGTTCAGTAGTAGAAATGAAACATAAAATACATGCTTAAAAAAATAATTGAATGCTAAATAGTTTCAAGTTGCTATTATTTCTGCCTTCTATGATAAACGTCCACAGATGTGGAAAAGACATGGTTACTATTTTTTTTTTCTTTTGAAAAGGGATAGGAGCCTGACAGTAGCAGGGAAACAACTGATCTTTGAAAAAGCCTGTCAAATGTTGTAGTTTCACAGTAGTTTCTGTTACTGTGGTTGTGAAATTGGGAGCCCATGTTTACAGCTAAGCATGCTCTAGCTTATTGACAAAACTGTAGAGTATACTAGCCTGGCAGTAGAGTGTATAATCAAAATGGCACATGGGAATAGGGATTACAAATATGAATATTGTGTAAATAGACACTGAAGAGTACTGGCCAATGGTCACCTCCTTGCTAGTGTTGAATCTCCTCCAGTGCTGCTTCTCCAAAGTCTTTTCTCCATTTCATGATGAGGATAACAGCCTAGCAGAAACTGTTCTGAGGAAGTTCTCACATGTTTTCTGAAATTCTAGTGGCACCGTCTTTAAAACTTAACAATTTATCAATGAAGGACTTTTGCGGGTGCAACTAAAGGTTAATAATCTGATAACGTGACAGTTTCCAAGGAAAAAAAAAATAATTTTCTGTCTCATTTCAAACATGGAGTTGAATTACATTTCTGTCTCTACATGTAATGAAGAAATCGTTCCAATATTTGTGAGATTTAATTAAGATGGAGAGCTTGCATGGGGAAGAGGGAGGCTGCTGCAGCAGCCATAGTAAACTGGTGTTTATTGTGGAAGAGAAGGCATAAACCCCAGCATTCTCTACTGTCTCTGTAATACCTGGGCTCAGTCTTCGTTACCTATGTTTAAAAAGAAAAAAAGCCTAAGGTAGGAATAGTAAGGCATTGGTTCACTGCCATAGACCAAAGGAAGCCTTGCAGAGAGAAGCTGGGGCATGCTCCCTTCTGCTCTTAGCTAATCAAAAGCAAAATCCACTTACTTTCTCTCTTGCTAGAGGGACTCTGTTTTATAGTAGGGGCAAAGCTCCTAGGTACCTCTGTTGCCAGGGTATTGTATGCCCTGGCAGGACTGGTGGCTTTAAATGCTATGGCTCTAAATGATCCAAATAATAATCTTATCCCACTACCCCCCCCCCCCCCCAAAGAAAAAAAAAAAAAAGAGGGCATTACTGTTCCCTGATAGCGTTCTTGATCTTTAATTTCTGTTCCTGCCCTGCTCTTCGCTGGGCTTGCTTACAGAAAGCAGGGTCTGGACAAAAGAGGTCCCTTCTGATCCTTACTTTGTCTGCCCTGAGCATTAGCAACAGGACAGTAAGGTTTCTAAGAAACAGAAAGAAAATGCTAAGGAGGGGACTTAAATATCACCTCTACATATGATCCAAAAAAGAACATTTAAGTGTGTTAAATAGCCTAAATCTAGGCTAGCTTTGTATAACATGGATGGCTCTATAGCAGTGACATCTGCTTACTGTTTTTGGTCAGACAAATGCTAACCTTTGATCTGCAAGTATGTTTGAGCCATAAGCCTTTCTTTTTTTTTTTCTTTAAGTGAAAACTTTAAAGGGTAGTCTTCTGTATATTCTTCTACAGAAGTAAGCTTCTATCAGTATTAACATCCAGGTTTTACAATATTTATATTGACATATAATTACCCTCCTATGCAGGTTTTCCTCTAACAGCCACACTAATTAACCTGGAATAGATAGCTGTAAACGTGCAGAAAGTTTGCTTCAACAAAATTCCTGAAATATGAATAGTTTCTGAATATAACTGTTAAAATTAACAAAATAAAAGCAACAATTTAATATTGCAGATAACAGAATTTTTCTTTCTCAGGAAGACTATGATCGTCTGAGACCTTTATCTTATCCTATGACCGATGTCTTCCTTATCTGCTTCTCAGTGGTAAATCCTGCTTCATTTCAAAATGTGAAGGAAGAGTGGGTACCGGAGTTGAAGGAATATGCACCTAATGTTCCCTTTTTACTAGTAGGAACACAGGTATTATCTGGTTCTGTTCTACTTTATTTAAACAATTCAGATCATTGTATGGTGTCTTTCCTTTGGGCTGAAGTTCAGGCCCGACAGGACCTGTGCAGCATCACCTTCTGGCTTTGGAGAGAGAACCCTAACAAGTGGCAGAAGCAGCTAGATCTGTGTTGTTCTTTAATGAACTACCTTAATTTTGTTAAAATATATGCATTGTAAACAGGGTGGCAAGATCAGCTGCATCTCTCCATGTGACTTGCTATAAAGTCATGGGACTTAAGGAATAAAATTGTCTGTTTGCACCCATGTTACTGGAATTACTTGGGTCTGCAACTATTGGCCACATTCAATATTAGCTGAAGCCAAGGAGCAAGGGGAGAAGTGAGAAAATTTGTTCTTGCTTCTTGTGAGCTTCAATTACAAAGTGACCCATATGTTGGTATTATGTTTGGGTTAATCCTTCTGCCAGTGCTGAATATACATTCTGGTATTCCGAGACAGTCATGTCTAACTGAAGAGCTGAATTACAGAATAAGCTTGAATTTCCAGGGGTTTTGGATCAGGAATGGTCCACAATCTGAATCATGACACGACTCCATTTTTATACATGTAATACTCCATTAAATAAAGAATTCTGCTTTAAAAAGAGGGTATCCTATAGCCTGCTGATTTTTGTTTAGAAAAAGTATTCCAACAGGACTGCAATCTTTCTTGCTAGATTGATCTTCGTGATGACCCAAAAACTCTGGCAAGACTGAATGATATGAAAGAGAAGCCTGTATCTGTGGAGCAAGGACAGAAGTTAGCGAAAGAGGTAAGCTGGATACTCCTAAACAAAACCAAGTAGCAAAGAAGCAAAAAGCCCCTATTTCCAAGGGACCTTTTCTTACTTTACCACTTCGCCCATTTCTTTTACCAGTCAACATATGAAACCTTATGGCTGGTTACAGGTTAGCAATATTTACTTGCTTACTTGCATTGTTGAATACAGCTAACAAGCAGGCCTGTGTAATAGTACTTCCCTGTTAGTAATAGTTCTAACTTTCTGTGTAAACACTTGTAAAAACTACAGAAGCATTAGTCAGAGAGAATTAAAAAGTCAGAGAGAATTAAAATCAGAGTGGTTGAGGTCGGAAGGCACCTGAGGTTGGAAGGCACCTCTCCTGCTCAAGCAGAATACTGGAAGCATCTTTAAGAAATTATTTGAGAATGCTATACTACCATTTTAAAACACTGCATGGATAATGCTTATCAGGACACTTACTTATAGAGTCTTATTTTTGAAACAAATTGGTCATATAACTCTGTAATTCTTTTTTGCTGTTTAATTATCAAAAATACCTTAGGACCCCACTGCCAATCCAAAGAGCTTATTTAATATACTTCCTTTACAAACCAAACAACTTAAATACATTCCAGATCTTTTGCCAAAAGACAAATCTTCTTTTCTCCTACAGGGGAAGCACATTCAGATAACTTTTCTAGATCACAGCCAAACGTTGTGATGTCACTATAGTAAAAAAAAATACGCAGAAGTACACAAATAGAACTGAACAGCTGAAATATATTGCTATTGAATCAACTTATTTTCTTGACAGATAGGAGCCTACTGCTATGTGGAGTGTTCAGCTTTAACACAGAAAGGACTGAAGACCGTTTTTGATGAAGCTATTATAGCCATTCTAACTCCAAAGAAACACACAGTGAAGAAGAGAATAAGCTCAAGATGCATAAACTGCTGTTTGATCACGTGAGATACATTTGACAATGGCCAGGCTTACTGTGAAATTCTACTGAATTTAAATACAATGCATTAAATATACAGCAAACTTGTTAACAGGTTGGAAAGCTAAACTACGATTCTGCCTTCTACCACCAGTGAAATCTAAAGGAATAAAATCAAACTCAACGAACTTGTAATAAGAAGCCACCACATCTGTTACAAATATTTTATTCAGACTGGAAGGTACAATCTCTCAGGGTTACATAGTCTAGAGGAAGCAAAAACTGCACCATGTTGAAACAGCATCTGTGTGATTTTATTGAGTGGAGATGCTTGGCCTGAAATACTCTAAATGAATTTGGATAGTCTTCTGCTTTGACTATACATGTGTGTATGTATATATCTTTAAAACCCCACAACTTTTGCACAGTCTGTATAGAATCTGCACAAAGAAATACCTTGTCTCTCTTTGCTCCAGTTATCTGCTTTTGTATGTAAGCTGCTTCCGGTTCCAGTGTATCCACAGAGGTGCAATAACCAGACCAGCCATATAGCCAAAGGTAGCTCCGAGGGAACAGGAAATGGGCCATACCTGAGGGGAGAACGCAAGGTAAAAGCAGACAATGAGGAAAACGTGTTTTTTTGTACTTCGTGAGCACAAATTCTCAGTGTAATCTTGGTACTGAAAGACGGTACAGTCTTACTCTAAAGCTTGACATGCTTTCCTAAAAATGCCAAAAGTGTAACAGTCATCTTCATGAACACTAAATGCTGTTGTACAGTTTTTAATTAATATGCATTAAAATGTAACCAGGCTTCTGGCTATTGCAGATTTTAGTTTGATATTCCCAAAACTATGTGAAAAACTTACAAGTCTTTATATCCCCTGAAGCGTTCAGCTAACCTAATTTCCTGTTCTGCTGCACACATTTGGAAACCCACAGATTTCTTGGCAATTTCTCCTTCCAATCTCTCATGGCATTCTGAAACTTTAGGTGTGTATAAAGGAACTAATATTCAAATAAGGCCAGAGACTGAGATGGAGGGAAGGTTTTTCTTTCTTTTGGTCTTGAAAAGTAGGCAAAGGGATTAATTTCCCTCTGGCTAGCGGCAGGAAGGGAACATAGATTTGCAAACTGACTGACCATCTTGCACCCAGTTCAGGAAATGTAGTAAGCCAGTTAGCGAGAGCTTTAATTATAAGCTCCATTTCCTAGTATTAAGAACAGGGAACTGACTCAAGACAGCTGACTCACTTTTACAAACCATCTAGTACTGAGGCAAAGAAGTAATGGGATTCACCCCCCGCTCCTCCCCCTCTCTTTTTTAAATTGGTATTGATTTGCAGGGAGGAGGGGCCAACCCAAAACTTCACCAGTCTGTCCTCAGATGTAGCTTGTATTACCAGTCAACTACATACTGCATTTGATGAAAGTCTCAACTAAGTTGGTAATTAAAAATATTTATTGTAGAATAAACTGAATTCCCATCCCTCTTCAAAGTTCTCCTTTGCATGTTTTTTTTTTCAAGGACAATTTTGCACTTCCTGCTGTACAGTGCATGTTCCTGAAGCAAGTACAGACTGCACTCTCCTATTTTTTTAATTTTTAAATTAAGGGTGGTATTTCCACCTTCTACAGCACTTGAGACTGAGAAATGCACTAGACATTAAAGAAACTATACACATCTCAGCGTCCAGCCTTCTTTTCTACTTCATTTTGACTTTCAGGTCGTGATTATCAAATGAACTTACTCTTAATGGTACTGCTTCCTCCTTTCATTCATTTTCCTAGCTCTGATTCTTCTCTTTACTTCATTATCACTTGGATAAATGTATTTATTCACATCCCTTGATCATGAGAATTTTAACTAGGCATAAGAGTAACGTATTTTGTTCTCTGCTGTTTCATCTTCACATTCCTTAGCATTTGCAGTTTTATAGATTATTTGGAGGTCTTAAGGAGTGTAGCAAAGATGACTACAAACAAGGTGCCTTAGGTACTCTTTATTGACCTTTTTTCATTCTTCCATTTCCAGACATTCTGTCTCTGCTACTTGTTTTTGTTGCTGAGTATTTTGGCTGTTGCCTCTCAAACCAAAGACTTCCTTGTTTTCATTCATTTAACAGTGGTATTGTAGATCTTCTATAAAAAGCCTTGAGATGCTTTGGCATGGTAAGATATTATGTATATTTAAAAATCACAGGAGTTTGTGGCCTTGTCTTAACTTATGCTTCAGGTGGATCTTTTCAACTTTTGAATGAAATGTAATCAAGTTATTTCTGGCATTTTGCAGGCTATTACACATGCCTGAAGGACAAAACAATAAAAAAGTCCCTGCAACCCCAGCTGCTCACTCAGTAACATTCAGTTGGAACAGGAGTTGTACTTTCTTACCCATTGATGAAGTCAAATACCACTCTAATATCCACAAAATTATGGACAGAGGCTACATAACTCAGTGGTCTATTGCATCAAACTCTCTCAGTGATCAACAATCCTTCATTAAATTTTACCTACATTAGGTGAATTTGTAGTTGCCTATTTGCTTTTCAGAAGTATAGGTAAATGTTGGACTCAGAATTTTTCATGTTCCCTTAACTAGAGAGACAATATCTCTGATGACCCATTGACCCTGTACCTTTTTGGTATTTTGTGTATAGTGGGCAATTGTTGGTATGATTAAAAGGATCTATGATGATTGTTGTAGCTTCTTTTACCTGACTGAACTGCAACTCTGAATGTGGTGGTTTTTTTTTTTAATAGTTATGTAACTTTTACTATTAATTATGCCTTCCAAAACATTCGATTTCTGCTTTGCTTTTTAAAATTCAGTGTTACCTCACAGAAGTTTCAGGCTGCCTCACTTAACACATGACTCTCTGACCTCTGAAATCTAACCCTCACCAGTGGCAGCTGGCTAAGACAGGGGGCAAAAGGAAGGAGCCATACAACACTCCATCTCACTCACTAGGAGCGAGATAAAGGAAATACCACCTCATCCCTTCTAGTGGCATAGGACAGAAGGGTACTAGGCCAGGTACTCATTCTTATTATGCTGGTCAGATGGCCCAACATAGTTCTGAAGGCTGTTTGGCCTTTTGAAAACTCCCTAAGCACAGGTGTTAAAAGCCTGGACTTAAGAGCACTGCTGTCCTTACGCTATTTTCTCTAGCCTTCAAGGCAGGGCAAAAATCCCCTAACAAACAGGCAATGGTACTAGTTCTGCAGCTTTTAGTCTGACTCTGGCTTGTAAGCCAGATGCAACCACGTGTATATCTAAAGCAGCAAGTTATCAAAGAAAGATTAGGATGTGGCTCTTAAGCACATCAGCTGCACTGAAATAACAGCCCTTGCATATACATTTTTCTCCATCTATGAGAGTGTGTTGCTTTATTTTGCATTAGCTGCTGGCCTCGTCCAGTCTCTTTCAGATGGACCTTTTGAAATGAATTTGACTTGCTTGATTGGCCTGCTTTTGCCCTGTCTTTCATATTATCTCTTAAACTTGGTTTAGCTTCCCTGACGCAGTACAAACTGCCTCTAAGTGATAAAAATCTAAGCAGCTAATATCCATCTGCCTGTTCTCCACTGGGGTTTTTTAAAGTATGCAAGTTGTAATACACCCTTCTCATCCCCTGAGAACTGTTCAGGTCAGTTCCTTCTACTTTATGCTCCCTTGTGCCATGAGTAAGTTGACATATCCTCCCCCAGTACTGATGTCATGTCTAGGCTGTGTCAGCAGCAGGGGAATAAGATGTTAGGGGCAACATCTCCTAACTGTACTTTTTTTGAGGGGGAAGAATGTTGATCTGGAAAGAAGAGTGTGGGGAGCTCAGGAGACAGGACAGAACATTCTTCAGGAAACTGTCATGAAATGCCTTGTATGTCCCAGCGGCTGGGAAGCATTAGCTGCCATCCTCACAGCCCAATACAAGAACAGTTAGTTTACACATCAAACACATGCGGAAAAGGGCAATCGTAACAACGTGTATATGATTCCTAGGAATCTGAACAGCAGCTTGGCAAAAAACAAATCTCCACCTACATGCTCAACAAGCACAAAAATTGCATTTTAAGGGACAGATCATGAGCCAGTGGTTAATGCAAAATGATCCTGACTTCTGCTATTTGTTTAAATGTTCTTTTTGCCTTTTCTTTTCATCTGGCAGCAGTGATAGAACGGAGATTTCTTTAGGCTAGCTAAATAGACACTGCAGAACTGCAAGGTTTCTATTACATACTAGAAGTAATTTTAAGAATAAGGACTTAAAATAGGAAGTGCCAACCTTTCAGGACACAAATGAGCTAGTTTCCTGGACACTCTTTAAAACACTCTTTAAAACTGATGTGAGAATGCTTAGCATATTACATGGAAAGGAAAGCATGTTGCAGGATCCCAGCAAGGTATCTAGCCCTGCTGTACTATGTACGTAGCTAGTTAAATCAGAATTCTGACTGCATGACAGTGTTGTCATCTGTTACAAGCCTGTAACTTGTATCCCATGCAATGGGAATTACATAGACATTGATAAGGACATAAAGGCCAGATTCTTATAAGCCAGAGCACCAACATTCTAATAATGTTTTTAAAGATACTATAAAGTAAGCAGCTGACTGATGGAACTTTAATTATACAAATACAGTGGGGCAATCTACTGTACTTACTTCCCCCCTCTCCCCCCTTTTTTAAGTAAACTGGTCCCATTCTTTCTAGGAGTGTTTTTCTTGATTTTTTTGTATGCCGACTATTTAAAAGGATCCATTTCTGACTGTCAATTAGAAAGCTATGTAGTAATTTTTGTTTGATTTTAAAACTGAATAAATGAGCACAATTACTTTCCCTCCCTGTTTCTAACACGCCTTAAATACCTGATTGTTTAGTCTGTACTGTCTTAAAAATTTCAGTACATGCCTTTAATCTATTTTCATTGCATGCACATGTTAACTAGAAGTGTCTTATCACATTGTACCGAATGTGTGTGTTGACAAGCACATGCCAAGGAGAAGAAAGTGTGAGGTTTTTTTCAGGCTGGCATTTGTAACCAGAAGATGGTTTTGTGGATTTGTGTTCTAAAGCTATAGCAAGCATAACTGCTTTTGATCTCACCATTACGGTTTACATTAAGAAAGTGTATCATTAAATAGTGATAATCCCACTAAAGTGGAACAAGCTTCTACCTCTGTTTAAAAAAAACTCTCAAACACTGGATATTATCCCTTCTACTCACATAAAGCAACTTTCTTTACAACAAAGCTTTCACAGTAGGTAGTAGATCCAAAAGCAAACAGAAGAATGAAACTCTCTGAGCTGTGTTAAGAATAACAAAGTAGTGGGAAAGTTTATAGTCCATTTCAGCTTACTCCTGTAACCACCAAGAACTGTACCCCAGATGCTCCAGATTATTTTTCCAGTTACAAATGCCTGAAGGTATCTAGGCTAATATTTAAGGTCACATTGGCTAAAGTACACAGCAGTCATTGAACTCATTTGCATTACATCAGCACTACCTGTTACGTTTGCTGTATCCAGTATGAAGTGGGAATACATCAATTTCACTTTTACCTAATGATATGAAAACACTGTAGACAGCATATTCTTTCAAAGTCACTTTTTATCATTAGTAACAGGTACTTAGATCAAAATTATGCTACAAGGAAAACAGACAGATGGGTGGGCATGCACACAGTAAACCCAGGGACATGTTTTAAAAGTCTGGTATCAAAACATGCAATAAACCCAGGAACTTTACAATTTCCAAAATTCAGTAGTTGTCAGTGAATGAATGGGATGTCTGGAATACTAGTTCCGCTGCATATAAAGCATGCTGATAAGGTTTTGATCTTTAATTTTACCATCTTATTCTGCAACTAAATTACCTCAGGCTGAAGAAAGAAAGGGTCTGTCACAATGTGTCTAGTAACATAAATGACCCCCTTCTTTTTCAGTGGTGGTGTGCTTTAAGGTGCCACTTTGCAGATGACACATGAAGTTATCACATGCGGTTATTAAAAGTACACCATCAACTTGAAATAGGCAATCTGAAAAAATTGAGCAAGAGTTACAAAGGAAATTACTTTTTATTTCTTTGCTAGAGCAGTCCTAACTAACCATAACCCTTGCATATCCACTGTGCATTAGAGGCCTAGAAGCAACTAGAGATGGATGTACAACTCTCTAAACCTTTTGAACATTATCTAGAGTAGCCTTATTTAAATGATCACAATTAAGTGTTGCAAACTATTTTACAAATTGTTTAAACAGCAATCTCAAAACATTGGCAAAATTATTCTACCAGTCTGACACTTGTAAAAAAGTGAAACGTGTCTTGCAGGGTAAGTCTTGAAAAGTTTGGGGTTTTTGTTGTTGTTGTTTTGGTTTGTTTTGTTGTTTCGGGTTTTTTTTGGTGTTTTTTTTTTTTTTTTTTTAAATACAGAAGTGTAACTACTGTAGGGACTACCTTGCATTCCTGTAAGGCAATCTTTAACTTTGTCTAAGATAGGCTTAATTTTGCAGACCTATAACCAGGAACAACCATAGAATTGGCCTCCCTGACTAACTGTTTTGCATAGTTACAAAATAAATTTTTCTGAAAACTAGCAGAGGGGCAATAGGCATGGCCAAATTATGTTAAAAAGTTCCTTTAGGAACAACAGAATAATGAAAAACAATGAGTCATCAAGATACCAACTGACTTTCAGCAATACATTTTATACTTCTAACAGAAATGCTTTATATATATATATCATTTTCATTCTGAAACATTATTCAGATCAAGAATGTAATTTTATTTCCAAAACAATATTCTGTTCCTATTAAGTAATATATACTTAGTGTAAAAGTTGTTGTATGCTTAAAAAAAAAAAAAAATCGCATTTTACATTATTATTTTTAAATGTAGACAGGCCCACTAGTCTGAATGTCCCCTGTATGCAATATTTTTCAAACATAAACATGGAAAATAAAGTGAAGATTTTCTGAGACATCTGTATTTATCTTGGTTTTGTTGCATGTCACAAGAGGTATGTGTAAAGAACCAATATGTTTTCTTTGGTTTATGAGTAACTCGGGATGAAGTAGCATTTTGGTTTTAGCCATTAGCACATGCATTGGAACTCCTGATGATGAATTTAATACCAGGTTTACTCCACAGAAGTCTGAAGTACTTTCAGGTAAAAACAAATTCTAGTGAAAGATATACCAGACATATTGACATCTGATTTTCTGATCAGGTAAGATACAGGTAATGGTACTACCAACTTCTCAGCTTCTACTAATATATCTCAACAATGATGTAAAGGGATGACTACCATGTAATTTTTCAGTTCTTCTATTAAGATTGCAGGAAAAGATGCTAAGTCCCAACACAGACAGCTAAGGACTGGGAAAGAGATCAGCAAAGAATGAACCTAATGTTGCCCTCAATTGCTTTTTCTTCTAAGGCCACAAAGCAGCAACAAAGTGAGGTCAGAAGAACTGCCGTTATGTATCAGTGTAGCAATTCAGCCAACAGGTGCCATACAGAAAAGTGCAGGCAGCTTTATTCAATACTCTACTGGAATTCCAACATCCTCAGTACTCTCTCTCTCTTTAACCTCTTGTTTGCTTCAGGTGAGTGACTACAGGCCATTTTTATTTGAAGCCATTTCTATGAATAAAACTGCCACTTCACAGAAGTGGCTTCACCTACTCCACACTCTGAACTGGACTACAGTCAATTTAAAAGTAGACTGCAGACACTCTGAAACTGTCTACAGTAAAGTGTAGACACTAGACATGATAAAGTGGTAAATCCTGATCAAGTGGAAAAATACACCAATTTAAGACACAGTGCTTAACTTTTTGTGTGAACCTCAGGTTATATTAGGTTGTTCTAACAGAGCTAAATCAATACCAGTAGCATTTTTCATTCCAAACTCATAGTGCATTTCTGCACCTGCTGAATGTCAGATGTTTTTGCTAACTTTTGACATTTCAGGGCTACAGAGCACAAAGGCAGCAGCAGCAACCCTTCAGTTTGCTTTATCACGTGGTATTTCTCAACTACTATTGACCTATCCAATCCTTGTAGTACCAATTTTGCCTTGTCTGCAACACTCCCTAAGTGATGAATTGTCCGAAGCTAAAGGTACAACAAATGCAGCTGCGTTTCCATAAGGCATTGTTCTACCACAAACACTAATCATAACCAATAGAGACACCAGAACGAGATTTTGCAACAAGCAGGCTTAAATGCTTTAACACTGCTCTCTACAATGATAGTATCACTTTAGTCGTGTAGCTATAATAAGATTTAAAACACATTTTCTGTTCTAGAGCAGAACCATTTCCACTACAGATTAAAAAAAAAATTAACAACAAAAGTCTAAAATATGAAAAGGAAAACAATCACTAATGAAACCTGCTCTTATCGCAAAAGCCAGTCTTGAGTCCAAGGACTAAGCTATTCCATTAGAGTCCCATTTTGGATCTGAGAAGGGTAAATCCAAAATTGTAATCCTTAAGCTCTCTGCTTTTAGGCTAATACGAGAAACGGATGATGTGAAAAGCATGACCACTTAATACTTTATTCATGCAGTTGCCTAGAAATAATTTGGTTTTGACTGGATTACTTGTAAGCCTACGTTAAGATCTACATGATTTTTTTCAGACATTGCTTGGGACTTGATCTGTAGGTGTTCCTGTAAGCATACCAGCTGGATTAGGTTCTATACTGACAGTCCATGTCTTTTTTTTTTTTTTTTAATTAAAGAACCTTTTCCCGCAACTGTGTTATGTACAGGTATTTTTATGTTCAGTGAGTGGTTAGGTCAATCACTCAGGAGACAGGCAATCTGCACTAAAGATTTTCTTCCCAAACTAAGCAGATCTGCAACAACAGCAGAATCCTTTATGAGGGCCATTCTTCTTTGCCTTGCCTTAGGCTGAAGACAACACAGAAAGCACCTCTCCTCTTTCATTGCTACAGTGAAAGAATCTGCTACGAGTTTCTGTAATCACCTGACATCAGATAGGAAAAGAAATACTCTTGCAAAAAGGGGTTTTGTTGCTAGTGCCCAGTGAACTTGTGAAGAACAACAGAAATGTCTCATGGCTGTAAAGATTTCTGAGACAGCAGTGCAGAGCTACTATGTGCAACTCAATACCTATGTTGTTGAATCCATACTACTCAGTGGGGATAGAAAGACAAGATTAAATCAACTGTTGTGTGAAGTTCAGTGTCTCCAGAGAACCTCATTCATACATAGCTGGCTGAACTGGAAGCAGTGCTTCCTGGGCAACTATTGAAAATGCCTAGCCAGGATGCTTTTTTTGTCTCTTCTTCTATGCCTTGGTGACCAATATTTAAGAGATCGCCTTCACAAAATGATTAAATTATCAATAGGTGATTGCAAACTTCTGAGAGGTGTGAAGAGGATCTCTAACAAGCTACTTTAAAGATGTTCATTTCTGCCTTGAAGATTTGTTAACCATTTTGGTGCCTCACTGTGTTGCTTTGCTGAGATAATTTGACTTTAAAAACTACATTACATTTTAAAAAGAGCTTCTTTCATCTCCTCTTATACAGCAGATCTTAAACAATTAGCACTTAAAACTGTAGTTTTCAAAGACCATTGAAGTGGCAGCCTGCAGGACTGATAAGCAAACTTCCCTACGGCTGGTCTTGAATTCCTCATGTGATCATTAAAGTAATGATGAAGCAGCTCAGACCCAAAATGGAAAGGAAGATTTCTTTCCCCACCCCCCTACTTTAAACACTACAAGGTAAAAAGTGGAAAAGTGGGGATGGGGTAAAATGAAGGGAACTCAAGGGAAAGAACACAGCAGCAAAAGCTCTGGATCTAGGCACAGGAAAATTGCTTTGATGCAGGAATTAATAGTCAGAAACTCCCCTGCCAACTCTGGTAGCAAGAGTATGTCAGAAATGAGGGTGGAGACGGTGATGGAAAAGTGAAATGCAGACATACAGTTTCTGCTGCTGTCTGAATTCTCTGGGGAGCATTCACGCCCAGAAACAGCTAGTGACAAGTTATGGTATTTGAGGTTTTTGCAGATGCTTTGCTCTTCAGAGGAGTCAGATAATCTCTTTTTAGATGTCTAAGTATAGATTATAGAGCTTAACTTTCATCAGTCATGTTTGGCTCTTATTGACTTGGAAGAGTTTTCAAACGGAAAAAGCTGTCAGACCATTACCAAACTTGTCTCCTACTATGGGAAGATGGGGGAATGGACAAATAAAGTAAAAAATTAACTGTACCTAAAGTATCTGTCTTAATCTATTAGTGTCTTTGTTTTGTTAATTGGAGCCTATTGACTTAATAATTGTTTTCCTTATATCATCGGTGCATGAGGTGAAATTTTTATACGCAGCATATTAGCAAAGTCTGAGATTTTGTGCATGTGTGCACACGCATGTATCTGCATCTGCCTAAAAGAGGCAGAGTAGTCACGTGGGTGAGATTCATTTTTCTAAACATAGGAGTCCGGTGCCATTTCAGGTATCCTACTATTCTGTCCAGCCTCCCACTACTGCTGCAAAAGGCAATAGGTCTCCTTTAATCCTGTGCCATATCCAGCAGTCCCACAGGAGCTTCTTGGATGCATCAGATGGCACTCAGTACTACATTTAGGTTACTGAGTATCATCCAAAATACATGTATGTGGACTTACTCTAATCCTAAATACTGACCAATGTTTTCTGCAATTATTATTCATGCACACAACTGTTTTGATCCCAGAGGACCAAGTTCTATACCAGGAAATGCAACCCTTAAGAGTAGCTCACGCCAAGCAAAGAGGAGAGAGAGACCATTTTGGATTTTTTTTTACAAACGTGAACAAAGCATGAAAATAGGCAACATGCCATTATATGCTATATAAATGCAAGTTTTCATTAACACTTCTAGACTGATCCAAAGCACAAATGACACACTGAAGACACTTTGACAAATCTTCACTGCAAGCATAGGAATAAAATAAAACCTGACAGATGTGACATGCCATTTTAAAATCCTAGCTGAGCAAGAAAAAAGTGCTTGCCTCTCATTGGCACAGGAAAGTGAATGAGTCTTCACAAGAAGGTAAAAGATTGCATTTCAATGAATCCCTTGATTTTTGGGTGAAGTTGATGGACATCAACAATTAACTAGTGCCAACACATACCTATGTCAGATCGACAGTGAAACATCTTGCAAGAGTAAAACCAAGTGATTTTTAGGGAAGAAAAGAAAATTTTTTACTTTAAGTATTAACCTACTCCTCTACTATAATTTCTGAAATAGAAATTTTTTATATCTCATTACATGGGTGCAAAGAAAGGCTGGTGGCATGAAAGCAGGCTGTTAGCTACTTACAGAAGACACATTTCCATTGCAGCATAAGCTGCAATGTTGCTACAATATCAGAGAGAGAAGTATATCGCTTGTTACACCAATTTCTGAAAGAAACCTTTGAAACCATCTGCGTAAGAACAGGCCTGGTAGATACTACTCAGCTGAGAGTGTATGAGTTTGGTGACCTGAGGAAAGAAAATATCCACCAAGGACATTCAGGAAAAAGTGCTACTAGTGTCATCACTTTTTGGCAGTTGCACACTTCAGTTATATTTAATGGAATCATTTCTCCATGCCAACAAAAATGTGAAGAAAACAGCAGAGAGATTTTCATTTATAAAGACACAATCTGCAATGCCAGCCTCACATTTCTGACTGTGCAATTACAAAGCTAATGCTTGCTTTCCTTTGAAATCAGAAAGTAAGTTTTCAGTACAGTGCTTTGGCCACACCGTTTCCACAAATCAATCCAAATCCATTTAAAATGCATTCTGTTAAGTGCTTTTATGGAAAATAGAGGGAAACTAAAACACTAGGAAAGCATCTTTCCTTCCCTACCCATAAACAATAAAAGATAGGAAATTGAAGGCAGACAAACTTGGAGCCATCTTCATCATTTCACATTTCTCCTCCCGCTTGTCTAGCTTCTTCATACCAAAAGCCTTACAGCTTTAGTTCATGATAAAATTGCATGCAACAGACACTCATAAATCTGTAATGAAGAACCTATTAAAGAGGGAGGTAATAATTCTGCTTTTTACATCCTTACACTGTAAGCACAGATGCTTCCAATTACTTTTTAAATGTTTGGCATAACCTGTAGGAACAGCTTATGAGTAATTCCAATATACCTGTACAGTTTCAGAGCAATTTTGTGTAGCATGCATATTCAGAAAATTAGTATTTTTGTATTGGTGATAAAGGTGTAGATACTAACCTGCCAAGGCCGATCCCAATCAAGAGGAATAGGAAATGCTCCAAACCAAGCTCCTAGTATACTGCACATGGTAGTAATCTGTAGACTGCTTTCCCAGATGGACATAGCTCTGTAAAAACAGCGTGTGACCAAGATTTCAACAGCAGTAGAAATGACCGTGTCAGAATATTAGATCTGATTTCTCCCAAGATTTTTGAGACTATAAACAGATATAAAAATCAAAATATTTGATAAATAGTATGCAGGTTTCTCCTAACAATACAAATTATACTTAAAATGTAAGTTCCATATTTCAGCTGTAATCACAATCTTTCTATACCACGCATTCAGGAATTTTTTTTTCCCATGACATGTTTACTGCAAAAGCTAATTTATTTTACCTGGAAATACTTCTATTGAGCTTGAAACACTGTTTAATTAAGCAAGTTAAAATATCGCAACAATACTGTGTGCAGTGCAGGGAAAAGCAGATATGAAAGGGTAGCATGGGATCGTACAGGGAAGTTCAAGTACAGTCAAAGTACTCTATGGTGGAGTCATCTTATTATTTGATCACTATGACAGTTTGATATTTAAAATAGAAGTTCATTATGTGAATATTCTAAAGCAAATTTCCATCAACTCAAAAGAAATAATACAAATAAATGTAACCTGCATGTTGCAGCCCTTCAACATTGCATCTAAGTTCAAGTACACTGGCTGCAGGATAAATTTATTGCATGCTAAAGAATTCTTGAATTGCCAGTTATAACAGATGTTAATGTTCTCAGTTTATAGGGAGTTTATAGCTTCCACCACTACTGACTTCAGAAGTTTTGGAAAAGTTGGGTTTCCGTTTCATAGATAAGCACTTTTTGTCCATCATCAGTTTACCAGGCGATTGCTTTGCTTTTCTCAAGCCATGAACATTTGAGCACTTGGTACCAATTAAGAAACAAGAACAGAATTTCAAAACAGAGTAGGGCACAGTTCTGAGACGGGAGAACTGGGTTTCAATCCCTGCTCCAATCTTAACATTTGCTGTATCTTAAATTATAAACACAAACCTAGCTTTAGCAGACGGAAAAAAATGATGGGCATTTTTATGGGTAGTAGACTAGCTGGATAGTAAACTCCAACTTCACGTATGCCGTTTAGGTTGCAGACATGAAAGCTTTAACCCTAAACCTTGTTTTGAAGAGCCTGAAATTTCTGACTTCAATTCTGAGTACACATAACTCACTGCTGCATCAGATACTGACCAAATGGCTCACAAGTGTAAGGCAAACATTTTTTTATTGTTTGCAAAATAAAGGTCATATAGATTATAATATTTACAGTGCAACATTGACACTTTGAGCAGAAACAGGAACTGTTTCTTCTACAGCCTTAAAGCAGTGAAAGTGCCAGCAGAATATACTGAGGACTGACTGAGGTGCATTTATAGCCCACAAGACATCATGTCTGGTAACTCTACACATACTGCTACACCATATGGAGATATCGGATTGAGTCCAAAAGCAAAACAACAGAATTAGCAAGGCACAGTGCCCAAGTGAAGAACAGCCATTGGTAGACTGGCAACCATTTCAGCTACTAATTCAACCACTCTGTAGCATGGACACTGGCTGCCCAAATACAAACTGACTTGTCCTCCAATATCATCCTGCAGGAACACCGCTTTGATTATTCTCTTTTCTGCATAGAACATCACCTATTGGAATTTTTGCAGATATTATCTAACCTATTAACCCATCACACCATTTGCATGAAGCTAACCACTGCAGTAACATTTATAGACTTTGCTTTTTATAGGTTTCTTTATTTTTTTTTAACTGTGAATAAACTATAACTAAAACCATTCTGCAGACAAAACTAGTGATATGTAAGATACATGATCATTAGTGGCATAAAGGCCTTTTAGAGCCTAAAGTAATTATTTAACCCCTTTAAATAACAGAATACATTAAGTGCTGTTTTAAATAACATTTGAATTAGGAGGTTACTTAACATAAAAGAAGTAACTAAGACAGCTCCTGGATAGACACGATCTGGAATACCCCTCTGTGGCAGGACTGAAATACAAAGCAGCACACCACTTTGATGATGCCCACCTTTACGAAGGACATTTCCATACTCTTAGAGTATGCAGTTCACAACCAACTGATGAAGTAGGCAAAATGAAAACTGGAAGGAGCCCTAAAGTTACGGTTTTACAGTATTTTTGAGAAGCTCCAAATAAAATCTATTTCCTACCCAGGTGACATAATTGCTATTATACCAGAAAATTTAACACAGTTACTCAGGTTGGTGATTTGAAATGAATAGTCTCCAAACAGAGCAACAAAAATCAGCAAGTGAAAGCTGATTTCTTAAAGGCTTTTATGCAGGAGGCTATTTCAGCCAACAGTTACTGAAAAGCATTTAAAGAATAGTCACCTGCTTCCATTAGTGCCAATAACACTTTCTGTAGCTCTTTATTTCCCTCTATCTGCTTACAGCAGCGCATGATAGCATATGATCAGCATCATGACATTGGTCACAACACTAGATGTCAGAATATGGAGTCCAGAGATAGCTGGCATGGGCCTGCCACTTTCCCAAATGTAGTTAGTGAGAAGAGCCCTATTTACAGCTTATCTACTTAGAACTGAAGTTTTTATGATATAGCTTATTTTTCCTCACACATTCTATGCACACATAGACTATAAATATGTGGGTAAGAACATATTGTTCCAATTTCTTAAAATAAAGTAATTAAAAAGAAAATCTACTTGGTTGATCAAATCGATATTTCCAATTCAAAACTGTGCTCAGTTTGAAAACATGGAGCACGTGCAATTTTCTATCTGAGATACAACTGTGTTTCATGCAATTGTTTCATGTGTACAAAAAAAAACCCCCAACCAAATACCTCCACTCCACCCTGCCAACAACCCAAACATTAGAATACAAAAAATAAACCCACAGTGTCACAGGTTACAAGTTATCATGAGACAGCACATATAATCTACCTCCTAGAGGCATGGGCACTTAAAGACTGATCTGGTAGTAACCTTATTAGAAGTGGTTTTACTAGCAGTGCCTGCACTTCCAAGTGGAAACAGAGAAAGCTAAGCATCTCCGCAGAAAAAATAAGCACTTTGCAAGCTTATCCACAAAATATTTAAGTCAGACTGACTCAGTTGTAGCGTAGTTATCATGATGGAATAGATTACATACAAGTTACTTGAATGTAACTTTTATCAATAGTCCTATGACAAGATGTTAAGCACATAGTATTTTCATACTAGACCACCTAAAACATAGCAGAAAGCTGTCCGGAGCAGTAGATAGGTAATTAATATCTGTTACCTATTTACACTTGATGTATCAAGATACACTTTCTTTTAGTAGATGTCTCTTTCTGCCTTTCTGCAGAGACAACAGCACAAGCACGTTTTGATCTCATAAATATTCACACACAGAATCACATAGAATCACTAAGGATGGAAAAGACCTTTAAGAACATCAAGTCCAACCGTCAACCCAACACCACCATGCCCACTAAACCATGTCCCGAAGTGCCATATCTACACGTTTTTTGAACGCTTCCAGTGATGGCGACTCCACCACTTCCCTGAGCAGCCTATTCCAATGATTGACCACGCTCTCAGTAAAGAAATTTTTCCTAATATCCAATCTAAACCTCCCCTGCTGCAACTTGAGGCCATTTCCTCTCATTCTGCCGCTAGTTACTTGGGAGAAGAGACCAACACCCATGTCGCCACAACCCCCTTTCAGGTAGTTGTAGAGAGCGATAAGGTCTTCCCTCAGCCTCCTCTTCTCCAGACTGAACAACCCCAGTTCCCTCAGCCGCTCCTCGTCAGAGTTGTGCTCTAGACCCCTAACCAGCTTCGTTGCCCTTCTCTGGACACACTCCAGCAACTCAAATGTCCTCTGGTAGTGAAGGGCCCAAAACTGAACACAGTATTTGAGGTGTGCCCTCACCAGTGCTGAGTACAGGGGCACGATCACTCCCCTACTCCTGCTGGCCACACTATTTCTGATACTGTTGGCCGCCTTAGCCACCTGGGCACACTGCTGGCTCAGGTTCGGCCGGCTGTCAACCAGCACCCCCAGGTCCTTTTCTGCCGGGCAGCTTTCGAGCCACTCTTCCCCAAGCACAGGAAAGTAAGAGTAACAAAAACAAATGCCAGTGGTTACTTAAGTGTAAATTGTATTCAGGTATTTTTAAAACAAATTCCTTTTCATACTAAGCTACACTCTTAATCAGATTTTCCAGCTTGCTGTCCCAGTGCAATTCAATTCGCTAAACTCTTCTTTTAAGGCAAACAGTTGTGCTGATCTTGCCTAACCATCCTTTTCCTCCATTCAGCCAGTCCCACCTCTTCCACATGGTTAAATTAGAGACAACCTTTTAACACATCACACCTACACTCTGCTCATGCCTAAGTGCAAGACATTCCAACTCATTCAAGAGGTCAAATGAAAAAACACAGGAATTATTTTTAAAAGAGCAGCTTGCTACAATCCATTAAAACAACTGGTACAATATTTCTTTGTAGTCTATTTTCATTCAAAGGCTAGTCTAAATAAACATCATTATTAAATGGACATTTCATTCAGATAACATCACATGGCTCACTACTAAGAAATAGGTACAAGTTGTCACAGCAAAAATGTCAAAAAGTTTTAAGACAGCTCTGTTTTCTGTGCAATAACAGCGCTGAAATAACATTAAGATCTAGGCTAGGAAAGAAAGAAATTGACAGGCATTCAAAATCTAACCTGGCACAAAGACAGACTGTTGTCAAACATCTGTTACTTGAACTATTATTTCCAGTTGCAAAACTGCCAAAGATGACTACCTGAATCAGCCATGATTTGTTTTGGCTAAACAACTCCATGCTTTTTTTAAAGTCTTGCAATGTGTCATTTCTATTACTCTATTCAACCCTTCCACTGAAAATAAAAAAACAAGCATAGTTAACTTGAATAAGGATTCAAGATATTTTTCAGCAAGCTGAGAACTGATATAAACCCAAAGTCAATACCTGAAACTACTATGAAAAGTCTACTTTTGTCCTCCTCTGCAGAAGTTTAAAACAAAAGTAACTCCACAGGTCAGCAGTATTATACAACTTTTTACTTTCTTTTGAGATGAGACTTCACCTTTATGAACTATTAAAAGGGGATGAATGTTAACATCTTATTATTAAACCTCAAGCGTATGTGGGGCTTCTTTGTATTACAGTGTCCCAGTCTTTCAAAAACCCTTTTATTCATTGAGTGAAGAAAGGCAGAAGAGAGAGAATACTTCTGAAATATACATTATCCTTGATAGATGCTAATGTCATGGCTGTCACTGAGGTGAAAATGATGTAAAAAGGCTCATTTTACTTTAAACATACTCTTGAAAAAATTAATGCTTGAAAACTCTTGACACTGAAAACAGCTTGCATTGAAATTTGAAAAACAGCATAGGTAAAGATTACATACTTAAGACCACAGTAAATTATATATAATTTTTGCCATTATATTCAAGATAAAAATACTGTTAAAATAGTGTTTGTTTTGGCTTGTTATTCCTACTTTAAAAGCTGTGTGTATAAAGGTATTATTGGATCATGTGTTGAAGTTTTCCTTTACAGGTCAGTCTTAGGTCTCCTCTTTATTTGATAACCATCATACTGGACTACACAATGGTTTCACACCAGTAAAATGCGTGTTTGCAACTTTACTTCCTTTAAACACATACAAAGTGAGATTTAGTGTCTGGACAACAAAACTGAAAAGTCAGTTTTCTGAATCAATGTGTTCAAAATAAAAAATAATTTTTTCTGTCAGAAGAGCTTTCATAAGCTTGTAATTACAAATATGAAAAACACCCATAATTCTGGAATTTTTCCTTTCTTTACAAAAAATTCCATAATATATTGTTTACATCAATTCTGTCCATTTCTTTTGTGGGTAAAATCAGAAAGTTTAAAGTAGAACTTACCCATTTTTACTAAATACCCGTATCCATGCTTGTATGTTTGGTCCCAGTATACACAAGCATTGTAAAGTAGTAAAGGTAGACAGGAGAACTGCAAACAAAAACGTCTCAGTCACTGACCTACAAAGAAGGAATATTATAAAATAAATAAATAAATAATAAAATAAAATAATAATATAAAATATTATAAAATAAAGAAGGAATGTTATTAAAAAGTGAGGTAGTTACCAATTTTCTAAGAGTTCCAAGATTTAGGGGAAAAAAAACCACGCCTCTAGGTCAACTTGTGAAAGCATGCATGCTTTCTTAAACCTCATGTAGAAGAATAAAATATTTTCTTCTTACTCTTAGTAAAGACAGATGGAAAGAATTCTGGTATCTGTTTGTTATTTCAACAAAGACTGAAATGCAGTAATTATTTTAAATGCCCGATACCTGTAATATTTTAAAAAACACAGGAGTACCTCATATAGAACATTAGTTCTGAATTGAAGTACACTTGGATATTTACTTCATTATTCCATTTATTTTTCTAGTTTGAGGTTGTGGAAGCAACCATGAAACCAAACTACATGATGCCATTGTTAGGCAGTAACTTAATATCCCTCTCAGCAATCAGGCTGCTTCATGCCCCTCTCTTTTTTTTTTTTTTCAATAATTCCTAAAAATTAACACACTAATATCAAAAGGATCAAAGATATGCAAAATGTGTGTTTTAGAACCTTATGGGGAAAAAGACTAAATGAAACATGGAAAAATGTTTGTACTCATATGTTTAACAAATTTGTAAGTAAAAGGAGTTGTTTGTAACTGTCTTGAACAACACATCTCCAAATATACAGAAACTGTACGGGCAAGTTTCTAAAAAAACTAAAAAACACAAACCCCAAAACCAACAAAAAGACCCCCCAAAACCAAAACAACCACCCTTCTTCCCGCAGCCAGAAGCTTCTCCTTTAACTTCCAATGTACCAGGAAATACACACGTACTTATACCAATATCTGCAAGGAGGACTGCCCCTTAAAACATTTAGGGAAAGATAGGGTCTTCTGACTTACTCTATCAGGGGTGCTCCATAAAGAACAATAATCGCATGAAATAGTATGCAAGACATGAAAAAGTATATACAGCATTTTAGAAATCTGGATATCTAAAAAAGAGCAATAAAATATCAGAATAATGTTTCAAGAGAAGATAGAACATAAGTAACATGCATAGTCTGTATCTTATCACTAACATTGTACTCTACCTATTTCTTTAATTTTAACTACAGCACAGTATGGTAACAGCATATTTCAACACAGTTTTACCTATGTTTAATGCTTTAGATAATTAATTAAAAATGATCACACTCCATCTAAAATTTTTTCACGCACCCTATTATAATAAGGTAAGCATACAAAAAATATAATTGGAAATGACAAGATAAACAGAGATAATTTTATTGGCTAGTTTTACATTTCTGTTTTACATTTGAGTGTTATGTCCGTTCATTAAAAGGCATCTTTCACACAAAGTGAAAAAATATTTAAAAGCAAGAAAATATGTAAGGAGGGGGGCAGGGGGAAGACATTCAGAATCAAATGTAATAGTTAAAATTACATGAAATAAAAACCACTACATTTTGAACTTGGCATCTTAAATTCTAAGTCCATTTGAGAAATGTCCATGACTTTCTATAAATCTGCAAAACATTTAATTTTCTACGAATTCAAACAACAGTTTCTGGGTACTCACTATATCATACAGAAGCATAGCCACTTGATAAACAGTTCTGGTTAGGTCTGATCAGGTCACCAATGGAAATCCGTGATTTCACTTGAACACTTTTTTTGACATTTATTCCTTATGCTAGGCTGGGATGAAATCTCACCTAGAACACGAAGCCTCCTTCATTTTTACATCACAGATGGTTAAAAATACTTGTTTTCCATAATGATTTTGTGCATTTCATATCCCCCTCAGTCAGCAAAACTAGACAGCTTTGCATACAAAGCCACAGCTTTCAGGGATGCCTGGTTAAATGTTTGAGAATCACAACATAAGAGCACTAAATCTTGTCAGACTCGGCAAGCTGGGAGTGCAAAACTATCCAGCTGACTTCAAAATGCCAGTGTATTCCCCCACTCCTGAACAAGTTGTGCGCTGCTCCAAATTTGTTCTGTTCAAACATATTTCATTGGGATTTAGTGCTCCCATTACAAACTGTAACTACAGAAATTTCTCCCAGGTTTAGATTCCTCTGCGTGCAAACTCCATCATTCAAGGGAAATGTAGCCATTTTAATACTTTTCCACATTAATTTTTACAAATATATCAACTTTGTTTAAATTGTAACGAGTTAGTTTCTCTTTTATGTCTCAGATTCTAAAAACTATTTCTCTTCCTATAAAGTTACTAGAAAATTATAAATACACGTGTGAAACGTGTTTCTTCATAACGCCAAAGGTCAGGCCTGGACTTTGAAATTAGTTCTACACCCATTCAATTTTGCTCATTTTTGCCACCATGACGAACAGCTGGGACTACAGACAACAATACATTGACAAGAAAAGAGAAAAGCACAGAATTGCTCACCTGAACAGGTTATTTACAGGTAGAGAAAGTTTAACATCACAAAAATATTGGAGAACTTATTTCAAAGGGTGCTACACTCAGCTCATTCATGGAAAACAAGAATTCACCACCAGAACTTGTCATCTTCTTTCCTTCTCATTTGATTATTTAAGTGAAAGAATTTGCTTTGCCTCTATTGTCTGGTAGCAACTTAATAATAAAACTCTTACCTTGTGAGCAAGTGAACTTCTCTTAGGGGTCAGATTTGGTTTAAGGCCTAAGTGCAAGATTATACTAAGGGTACTAACAAAAACAGAACAAACACACAGCCACGTGAGGTGTGTTCCCAAAACTGTGAATCCGTCCCAGAAGAAAGCCGGAACAACTGCTGTCAGAATAACTGAAAAAACACGGAGGAGGTTGGCAGCGAAGAGCCTCCTTATTTCCGCTTCTTTCATTGTCTTCCCTATTAAGCAGCCACCTGCAAGACAGAAAGTCGCACCCCGTTGCTGAAGGGCAGCGGAGGCGCTACAGGATCAGATTTTTCCTAGCCACAATACACAAAGTAGCACTCTGAGCTTAGTCTGGGGCTGAAAATCATTATTCTGGGGCAGAAGAATGTCATTCGTTTAAAAATCAATCCCCGGCCCACGGCCACAGCAGCGCTGCGCTAAGAGAGCTGAGCGCTCGCACCGAGCAGGCAACCGGCCCCACACCGGCACCCCTCACGCCACCGAGCGCGCTTCCTGGCAGAGGGAACCGCCTCAGCCCCTTCCGCACCCAGGCCTTCCCAGCCGCCCGGGCCGGGCTCCTCCTCACCGCTCCCTCTACAGCCAGGGACAGCGCCGGGGCGGCCTCCTGACAGGCCTCGCGCCGCGGCACCTGTCCCAGGCCGGGCGGGAGAGCGCTGCCGGGGTAGGGGAGGTGGGTGTGTGGCGGTGTGTATGAGCGGTCGGCCCGCCTCTTACCGCAGCGCTGCCGCCGTGCGCGCGCTGGGCCACCCGGCAACGGAAACCGGCGGCACCGGTGCGTCAGTTCCGGGGCGGGCCCGGAAGCGGCTGTTTGTTGTGGTGGGGTCCGCCATGGTGTGCGAGAAGTGTGAGTGTCGGCCGTCCGAGGGTCCCCTGCGCTCTGTCCTCGGGCTTCCTGGGCTGTACAGGGCGGGCTGTCGGTGGCGGTTTCGGGAGCGTCTGCGTGTGAGCTGACGTTCTTCCGCGGACAGCGCTTGTTGCGGGCATTAACGCAGTGTGGTTTTAACTTCTTTGTAACGTGTCCTTACGTAGGTGAGAAGAAACTCGGTACGGTAATCACTCCCGATACATGGAAAGATGGCGCGAGAAACACTACAGGTAACCTTGGGGATGTTTAACGCTTGTTTTTCAGGTATCTTAAAGCCAGTTGGGCACCTGACGTATCTTACGACCTAAGGCTAAATTTTGTAGTAGCTAATCAGGGTAATTTTCAACTGCTGTAGCTTTCTTTCTGTGCTAATTTAATGCATTGGAAGCTTATTTACCCTGAGCTTTTTCAGTATTGAGCTTGTCTGTTTTTTTTCTCCTTGTATGGAACGACAACACACAGAGCACAGCATAAGGTATTCTACTGTGCCATGCTTTAATGCTGTGTTATGTGTTTTACCTCTTTCTGGCTTCATTTGCAGATCTGTAAAAGCTGCACACCAAGCTTTTTTTAAGTATGCTTGGAACTGGGAAATTTATTGCTTTGTGGCTTTATTCTTTTTATAGAAAGTGGTGGCCGCAAGTTAAATGAAAACAAGGCATTGACCTCAAAGAAGGCCAGGTTAGTATTTAATACTGATTTCATCTAAAAAGAGTCAGTTTGCTATAACTGAGGCCTGTTTCCTGCATATCTGGGCCACTGTTCAAAACTTGTCCAAAATGTAATAATATTTTTTAAACATTGTCGTGGGCATTATGACATTTTATTAGTTGGTGAAAGTGTGCACATACATATCTCGTGGGTGCTTTCTGCTGAATCATAGAGCCTGGGTAACTATTTTACTGCAGTTCTCACTGAAATTGCAAAGGCTTGATGCTTTTGTTAGGAGAGGAGCTGGGAAGGCTTATTTTCCATGCTAAGATTGCCGGTACAGTCTCTTGAGCATTTCCTTAATGTCTGGGGGGCATTCTATTATGCAGGGGGGCAAGGAACTGCTGGAAGGTGTTTAAGTTCAAAGTAGTCTAGTATCTTAATGAAAAAATAACATTTTTAGTTCTCCTTTTGTTAAGTTTGTGTTCCTAATGGAAGAACTCTCTCTTAATGGGGGAAAATGAGAGCTTTTCTATAGACTTTCTGCAGCCTATTAGAAATTATCTTTGTATGTCTCTTTCTAAATCACAGGTTTTGCTGGAGATTCTGTCTGTGCCCTCTGGCTTAGACTTTGTAGGATGAGGCAGAGGAATTTCTTTATTTCAAGGTGTATAAATAAAATATTTTTCCTTTTTCTCAGGTTTGATCCTTACGGAAAGAACAAATTTGCAATATGTCGGATTTGTAAGAGTTCTGTCCATCAGCCAGGGTCTCACTATTGTCAAGGATGTGCCTATAAAAAAGGTGAGTTTCACTGAGTACCGAATTACCTCAGTTTGGTTTGAAATTGGAGAACAAGCGGAACTTTTGTTTCACCTTACAAAGAGAAGACTAAGATGAGATTTAATTGCTATCTTTAACTGCTAATAGCAAGGTGTAGAGAAGATGGAGTTAGACTGTTCTGAGCAGTTTTCACTGTGAGGGTGGTTAAATACTGTAATCACCCACAGAGTTTGTGAAATCTGTACAGGAGGTTTTCAGAGCTTGAGTTTAAAAGCCCTGAGCCAGCCTCATCCAAGTTGGCTTGTGTTTTGAGTGGGGCAGGTCTAGAGACTGCTGAAGATCCTTTCCAGCTGAAATCGTTCTATGATTCTGCTTCTTTTAGAATGTTTCTGCTTTCTAAACCAGTAGAACTGGAAGAATAACTGTAAACTTTATCTTGGCAATTGCATAGAAAACTATAATTTAACAAGTTTGACTTTTCATGTTTTTTTAAAAAATATTTTGTAAAACTCAATTGCTTGTTGCAGTCCCTTTTCTGCTCCCTTTTCCCCTCTTCCCTCTTTATTAATAGTTACATCTAAAAATCTAAATGGTGGTCTAAAAAAACCCCCCAAAACCCCAAACCCCAAGAAACAAACAAAACACACAGAAAAAACCCACCAAAAAACCACCAACCCCCCAAAACCATCCACCCACAAAAAACCCCCCACAAAACAACCAAAAATCCAACTTCTGATCTTGGTAAAGCTATAGGCTAGCCTAACAACAGTAGAATACCTGCGGAATAAAAAGCAAAGAGGAAAAAATAAAAAAAAAAAAGGCATTTAAGAAAATACCTCTGAAGGCAAATCATGCTCATGGTTGTCTTACACATTCAGTGGCTTAATATAAGCCATTGAAAGGTTAATTTCTGTAAAAGGGGTCTCTGGTCCAGTAGTGAACACGCTTGATGCATTGTAAGTCAAGCTTGGCTTAAGGTGAAACTGCAAAATGAAAAAGAATATAACCATCATCCCTAGAAAACAACATATTGCACTGTGCACTACATAATATATAAAATCTTTCTGTACTTCGGAGGTATATGTGAATGATTGCACTGAAATTCTGCTTATACCTGGAAGCTTTCTATCTCCCATATTCATAATTAGTCTGCAGTATTGTTAAAAACTGTTCCAAGATTCCTGAGGGGAAGAAAAATCAAGCAAATTTGATGGAGAGCCTTAAGGATATAAAACTTTTACTAGTCTTGTGATTTTGAGTAGGTAAGCAAAAGGGCTCAAACTTGTAATTCCTGGACATGAAAAGCAACATGAACTCAGTTACATTATTAGTACCAAAGAATCCACATAGCACACAGACATGGGGTGAACCAATTGTTAGATGTAGAGCTACAGCTAACCAGTAGTAAGTTTTGTTTATGAAATTACTTTAAGTGTTCTATAAATGTGTACTGTGTCACTGAGTCAGTGGTTTAGCAGCCTGCTGTAGGAGGGCTGCCTTTTCTAGTTGCTAGATGCTTACCAGATGGCTGCCTGAATCCCATATGATAGAACCTTGTTCTCTTTCTTAAACTTAGGGCTTGTTTGGGTGGGCTTCAGGATTTCGTCTTTGTCTGCTTGTGTATCCTTCCAGGTTGAATCTGGTTTCTTCATAAAATTCAGAACTTTAAGTGCTTTAGATTCTAGTTCTATCGAAGATGTGGTTGTGGCATGTTTCTTGAAGTAAATGCAGTCATATGGCTTAGTGCTTCAACTGAAACATATCTCTGAAATTGAGAGGCAATCTAAAGTTAATTACTTCTCTATATAGACCTGAAGTGAACATGTGGACTGGATTTTGCTCTCCGAAGTAAATCACGTGACATGTTCCCTGCTGTTCTCTTTCCTAATGGACTCTTAGATATGTGTCCAGTCACATGATGTCAATATATGAAAGCACACAATTTGGGGAGAGTTAACAGGAATAGTTGCCACTTTATATTTTTTTTTGTCTGCTAATGAATGGTCTTGTAAAATGAGATATGGCCCTACCAGACAGAACACTTAGCACCTTTCTGCATTAGAAGAAGAAGAAAATGTTGAGACAACCCCCGCCTTTGTCAAAATTGTGTACTTTTTGCTGCTCTAGTCTTCTGACTCGCCACTCTTTGGGTTTAGGTCAAAGTCCTCCGAGACATCAGTGGTCATCTTCATTTCAATGTTCAAGTATTCTTGGTGTCCATTGTTTCTCACTTCTACTCTATAAATAGCTTAATTCTATGAAACTGTATGCTTCTCAACTTTCTCAATTGTCTGAAGCTGCCCACCTGTTAATCCTCCATTTAGCAGTCAGTTTGATGACTTTGTTTTCGTAGCCTAGGTACTTTCTGTCAGTCTCAGGCCTCGGTTTGGCTACAGGACTTATAAAGTATAATGATGCACCATTTTTTACCGGTTTGCCTTTCCTGGCTCTCTTCCAGTATTCCAGCAAACTACAGAGGCTTCAGGCAGCGTTATGAATCATAATGCTCTCAAAATAGAGCTTTTTTTTTAAGTTGCAGTATTACATATATGCTGCAAATACTAAATTGTATTAGAAGTCATATTATTACTTCCGAATTTGCAATACCTGGTGAGAAAATACACAGGTAGATTGTCAGCGAGAGCTCATCTAAACAATTTTTTTAAAATGATCTTTACAAAAACATAGCAACTATGTTTTTGAAGAGAAACTTTAATGATCTTGAAATAATTTACACACTTTTTGTGTGCTTATAGGCATCTGCTCAATGTGTGGCAAGAAAGTCTTGGATACGAAGAACTACAAGCAAACTTCTGTCTAATTGTATTGAACTAGTCTTTTTATGAACTTTAACTTCTGCATCTTTGTGGAGTAACTTTTCTCTAAAATAATTTGTGAGTATTACTTTCTGGAAGATAATACATTTACTTGGAATGAGATGAAAGGTAAAGACAGCCTGATTGTTTGCCTAGAAATGTACATAATATTTGATTTTTGTTGTTTTAGCACTTATGTTAACTGATATTTAAAGGTAATGGTTTGCAGCAACCGATAAAGTTCAAAGTGAATGAAAAGATCCTAGTGGATAGGTTGAAACTATGTTATGATGGTAACACAGATTTTGAGATTAACACTTTTATTCTTTTGCTGTATCTTGAGTCTTCTGCTTGTTTGATAGTAATATTTTATAGATGTATAAAATATGAGCTTGTATCTCCTCATTAAAGTAGTATCTTCATTTAGTTCTGTGCTTATCTTATAGGTATTTATAATTACTCTCACCTCAAACTATTACCTCTTCCCCTTTAAGTCCTGTTGTGTTTTGTTTCTGCCTACAGCAGAATTGGTTAAATCACAAATTGTCAAACTATTGAAATCTAGTATGTTACTCTGCCAGTTCTTACCTTGGCAGCAAGACTGATTAGCTATTCCCCTGTCAGCCTCTAAGGAGGCTTTACATATAGCATCTGGCAATAAAATAACAAGCCTCAACTTCTAATGCCAGGTCTCAGTCTCATCATTTCCTAAGTTAGTCTGACTTTTAAATACTTGGTTTGAAACTGGCTCTTGAATTCTGTGATGTAATTGCTTATATACATGTGAAATTTGAAAGATCAAAACAGGCTGCCTTCTTTTCGGCATTGGTTTGGTATAAGACTTGAAGTGAGCCTCTCTGAACATGAGGCTGATTGTGGCTCTACATTTCTTTTGTCCTTTGATTAATTTCTACATACGAAATCAATTTCTGTTATGGAGAGTAATAAGTGTTCACTGTGCATGCCAGGTTAAGGGGAAAGAATGGTAATCTTAATTCATGGTGGGGTTTTAAGTAGACCTATTTAAGTGTTTACTCCTCCCAGCAGTCTCCTCTTGGCAATCTCTTATGCTTCTGCAACTTACTTTCAACTGTAACAGAAAAGCTATCAGTGGGAATTTCCCTATGAATAGATATTCTGGTTTAGTTTTCCTTTTGTTCTCATATCTATTACTGAGACAACTGCATGACTAACAGGGACTGAAAAGTTCTTTCTATGTGTTAGTGGGAGAAAATAAAGAATACTGGGGATATAGTTACTCTCTTTGCTCCTAGCCCCTGCCATGCTGTGGTTGTGCTGTAAGTACCCCTCTAAAAGGGCTTGCCTGGCATTTCCTGTCACCCTTAGCTATTCATTATTGAGCATTTGTCACCAAAGGTTCTTGTTCCAAATGTGTTGACATCCAGCAGTTGCTAAAACGGTAATTCTTTTCAGCATTTTATATCTACTAAGAAGCTTTGTCAGGATAATGGAATGAGCTCAGTTCTCCCCAAAGAAGAGAGGAATGTTGCTGCTTTTCATTTTCAAAGCTTCGCCTACCTTAACAGTTGAATGGAGGTATGTGGATTAACTAGCTGGTGATAGCTGGCAGCCTGCGAAGTTATTTCCACATTGTGGTGGCCACTTGTTTCCAAACACATCAAGGAATTCTAATATTAGTGTACATCGCTGTGGCACATCCTTTGTACAGATGAAAAGAAAATGTCTATAATTGGCTTCATGTTTTGCAGCAAGTGCTTATAGAACGTGTGGTGATTTCAGGTGGCAGATTCTCTGATATTCTCTGAACGCTTCACCCTTTTTGGGTGTGTTCTGTAAGATTGATTTTTTTGCTATGCTGTGAATAAAACTTCTTTTCTTGTCTTTCTAAAACTTGTCGATATCTTAATTTCAAGAGCATGACTAATTCTTGGATACATGGTATGAATGGAATGTTTATTTCACTCTAAATTTTGGCACTGAATGAAGTCTTACCTCATTTTGTAACTGACTTAAGAACAACAAGTATTTAAATAATATGATTCTTTGCTCATACTTATTTTGTGAATAGAGCTTTTTATGCACCTTTATCCTATTATTGGGCGGCTGCTTTTGCGTGTTGGAATGGGTTTTTTTTTTTTGGAAGATGAGGACAATATTTGTGGGTTTTTTTAATAGTTGGTAGAGTGGTTTGTTGTTCTGGTGGTTTGTACATGCATGGGATCTTCCATCTGTAGTGCTCAAACTTTCTTAGCCTTGTGAGAGGTTCAGTTCCTGAGATTTGCAAAATTTGCTGATGTAACGGTCAACTTTCAGAAATGCCCATTTTCCAAGCATCGTTTTGGAGACCTGTTGCTTTAAATTTAGATCACAAGCCCTCTCCTGCACCTCTAAGATGCACCACAGTTCAAGGCAATCTTAGCAAAGCAGCACTTAAAAGTTAGCTTTTTAGCTTCTATACACCTTCAATGTAACTGAATTGTCATATAAAAGCATTTTTGTTGATACTAAAAATGTCTTGTTAGCATGGGACTCCTTTCCTGAGACGTTACGCAGTGAAAACCAAAATCTGTAATGGAAAGTTGCAATTTTTGTTTAATGTACTGAGAAGAACGCATTAATGTTCCCAGATGATGAGACTGTCCTCTAAATCACAGGTTATGTAAGAGATTTGTGCTGCCAAATTTAGTAGGATTAGAATTTTCCTCAGTATGGCTGAATTCCTGTAGTGCCCTTGCTGTTTGTGTGTGTTCATTGGCTAGAGCTATTACTGAGCTAAGTATAAGCAACATTTTGATGCAGATTACTGAGCGAAAAGAACAGATTAGCTATAAAAATACTACTGTGCTTGTAGCAGCCAGTCAGGTGAAAACTGAACAGGAACTGTTGAAGAGTCCTTGTTGTGTCAGGGTGTTCTCACATCCTTCCCATCCTTAACCATTTGCTACTGTGATGTGGTTTTGGTTTTGTTTTGTTTTGTGTTTTTTAACCCTGTTCTTTCTGCTGCAGAAGCTGGAGAAAGGATCATCCAGGATAGTCAGTTGGCAATACTGTTCCAAGGCATTAGGACTATTTTAATTGTTTAACTGTAGAAGTGTGGCGGGTTTTTTTCTCTTAGGTTTATTCTGTTCCTTCATTATCAGAAGGATAGAAAGAAAGACTTTGTCTTAATATCACTGACCACTTCGCATTCATTTTTTTCTTGAGAATGGCTCAGACTTGCACCAAAATCTCTTATATAGCAAAATAAGAGATGTACAGGGTTCAGATTGTAAGCCAAGAGCAGGAGCTGTGGCTTTTTACATTTGGTATAGCAAAACTTAGTTTGTAATAGGGCCTCTACACTGAGAATAAATTTCTAGGGCTGATAAAGTGTTTAAAAACCCCTCTCAGAGAAGTCATTGTTTTTCCTGGACTGAAACTGGTCTTCCTAATCTCCTATAACTATATACGGCCCAAAATGGGCCCTTTTCTGTTATTTGCTTTGTATGTTGGAGAATCCAAGAGTAGTTTTTTGGATGTTGCTGCCCAGTCACTGACTTACCAGTTCCTTAATAGAACTATCTGCCCAGTGAGCACTGGTTCAGCATGGGATCATGCAGGTACCTCTTTTGCTTACAGTATCTTACCAGATCACTGGTTTAAAAAAAAACCCAAAAACTGTGGCAGGGTACAAAACTGGTGAGAGGAAAACTGACCCTGCATATCATGAGATAATGAACACATTGCTACATCACAGCTGAGGTTTGCCATTCACAAAAATATTTTTGCTGTCTCAGTTGTCAGACCTGGTTGGACGATCTGATCAGGCATGATGACAGCCCTTAGAAGTAATGGAGCCAAATGTTTCTTTTAGTTAGGATTATAAATGTGCCTCATATGAAGATGAGCTGCTTTTGAACTGCTTGTCTTCTTCCCAGACTTGTGCTTTTATGGAGAAAGTTATCATCTGAAATTCATCAGAAATGATTTTTCATCAGTTATTGTGGGTGGGGGCCATAGTTCACAGAACTTGCATGGGATATACAAGTGTTCATCTTGTCTGGCTAACGCCTGCAGAAAATGCAAGTTCTCTGTTGACAAGGAGTGTTTACTTCACCCACTTCAGGGCAACATGAACAGATGTGTTGAAGGAACCTGGAAGAATTCGTCTGAAATCTTGCCAAGGAACTGAAGGAAAAGCTGAGTGAATTATTCTCCATGTGGGTATTGCTGGTCAAGATTACTTTCTTACATGGTTCACAAAGATACTTCTGACACTTTTTCTTCTTTGCCATGCTGCCATTCATTTGTGATAAATAGCAAGTAGATTTTTCAGGCACCACTGCATTGATGGCCAAATAACTACCTAATTAGGCAGACATTTTCAGATTGGCTTTCTAGTAGAAAACCTCTAGAAACTACTTCTCTTTCCTTTCTCTCTCTCTTTTCACTGAAAGATGCAGACTGAACTTAGCAATGTTAGTGATTCATTAAGCATAAACACTTCCAGCAAATGCACTTACTACATGCTTGTCTGACAAATGGTATTGGGAGAACAAATGTTGAGAATTATTTTTTCTGCCTTGTCATGGTTATGATGATTAAATATCAGCATTGTTAACTGTTTCAGGTCACATGCAAACACACAGAGCTCACAGTTGCTGTTTTCTACTGGTTAATGGGTCTCATCAGAGGCATCTTAAATATATCACTATCATTCCAGTTTTGAGGAAATCATTCCTTGCTGTTGATTTTCTGCTACTCCTTTTGCTGCCATAGAAGGTAAAGATTTTAAGTTTGTACGGCTCCTGGATTGTGTCATGGATGTTTACTGTTCTGGTATGTTTACTACTGTTCAGTAACACATTAGTGCAACCGAGACCATGTGTGATAAAAGGCACAGCTCTCAAGTTGGTATCAAGCCCAGTCCAGTTGTCATCTTTTATTGATTAAAATATTTAAATGCTAATTGGATTAAAGAAAGACTTTACTCTGCCATCTTAAATCTCTGTCTTTCTGTGGAAGGCTTTTCAAAAAGTGATGACATGACATGTCAGTGATAAATATTTTCTTTTTATGGCTTCCATCCTTTAGGAAACAATGAATTTGGGAAGTAAGCAAAAGTGATAGAAGGGAGGAGTTATTCTACTGATTTTCAGATCTGATTTTTTTTTCAGGTAGTCCCTACTTACTAAGGTTTCACAGAATTCTTTAAAAGGTCAGGCATATTTTGCATATGCAGTGATGTCATCCTGAACTTGCAGAGAGCCTGCAGCAGTGACTGAGAGATTAGTTGCTCTAAGCTTAAAATAGATCCCTGTTTGGATAATGAGATATTCATAATAATTGCTGCCGTTCTCATCATAACACGCAAAATCTAAATTCAGAAACTCACCAAACCGGCACACTTTCCAGCCTAGGTTAGGAATAGTGGACAGGTAAGTAGATCAATGTGGATTTACATAGATTTGGTAGGGCTGCAGTGAAGAGGAAGAAGGGGGCATCTTGCAGTCACTCTGGCATCCTGCAGTGCTGTTGTGGAGGCTCTGGGCAGAGAGGGTCCATGTGCCTACCCTGGCGGTAGCTAAGAAAAAAAATGACTGCTAGGGAGAGCAGCAGAATTCAGGCTTTAGGAGCCAAACGGAAATTTCATGTCTGTTTCAGATTCAAAGATATTAGAAACAGTGAAGTGTGGTAGTGAATCTGTGAAGCTTCTAGGAAAACTCTGTAGAGGACAGTGAAAGCAATTGCTTTAAGGTTTTGCTGATAATACGCACCCCCTTTTCTTTCTGTTTTCTCCAGATTTCCTATTATAACTACGTCTCTGCTAACGTACAAGCATATGTTGTAGTTGAACTTCGAGTAAGTGTAGTGTTGATAGTTGCACTGAGGAAAAAAAGAGACAACCAGGTATTATGATACATGAAGAAAAAAACAGTTTTTAAAGACTGTCACATACATTCATCAAAAAAGAGAACTTTTAAAATTATTTATATTAGGTAAATTAAAAACAAATGATCATGCAAATATTAAGGATATAAATTAGCTTGCAATCTCTGTGCCTTTTTATTCTCTAAAAGATTTCTGATGGTTGGGGTGTTTTTTTCATAAACAGCTGGGTGCCAGGGACAATTTTTTTTAAGGTTAAGTTTATTTAAGCAAATAACTAAAAGTTTCAAATCCTTTCCAATATAAGACTGTATATGGCAAGGTCATGAGGATTGTTTGGAGGTCAATATATATAGGTTAGCTGGGTTTTGACAAGTGCGCCTGTTGCATATTAGCTGTGAAATGCAATTTTATAAAGATTGCTCTACCATGAAGTACCATATGCTCTGGCTTTATTCCTGCCTTTATATTCGTAACAAAAAATCAATGCTTAGATTGAGGGAGGAAATTGTAGTACTAGCAACAGTTAAAGTGTGTGGAAGGCAAATGCATGCTTCTGTCACTGAGCATTCAGTAAATGTTAATTTTCTCTCACAATGGCATGTGAGGCAGATAAATAAGAACCATTCAGCTGATTTGTCCAAGGCTGCTGAAGAAGTTGGTGTTAGACTGGAATTAGAATTCATTTGAAAAAAAAAACATGGCATATGTAGATTGCTAGGAGATGACTTGTCTCTGTGTGTCTTTTGTGTGTGTATTATTTTCGATACCTGTATGACCAGGGCAGACTAAGACAAGAGTTTGACACAAGAACCCCTTTAATGAAGGAATTCATTAATTTGGAAAACAAATAGAGCATAGTTTTCATATGGGATTCCCCCCCCCCCCCCCGGAGCTCAATTTAAACAGTTTTTCACAACATTTTATGTGTGTATATGTGCATGTGTATATAAGTTTCACCACCAGTACTTAATACTTTGGGCTATACAGCTGTTTTATTTGTGTAAACACTTTCTTTGTATAATTGTTCAACTTTCAGTATTGATTGAAGTTAGGCAGGAAATTTGATACTTATTGAACATTTCATACATAAAACTATCAGTGTAACTTGTTCTTATTTGGACATCTATGGGCTATGATATATTATCCCAATTCTGCCAAAGATTAAGGCGTATCCAACTTTTTTTAGGACAATGTTTTCTCACGAAGATGTGTCAACAGGATTACAGTGCATTGAGGAACACACAACTATATCTCAAAGTACATTTGCATGTGAAAAATGTTATATTTATGGAATAGGTAAAACTAAGAATGCTGAAGAAAGAGAGAGCAGGTATTAAAATAAATCGATAATCTGATAGGAAAAAACCCAAACATCTATAGAAGATAAACTTTTGATTCAAACTCAGGTTAACAGTCAGATTTCTACATGAAGAAGAATTGCAAATAGTATCTTTTTCTCCAAGTATTGCTCCTAGATTGTTTCAGAGGTGCAAATATTGGAAGGTAGTTAGGGACCTAATTCCCATTGAATTGGTTTTATTGAGAATGGATGCTCACATCAAGCTGTGTAATAAGGTACTGCACAGTATGAATCTGGTACAAAATGTGGCATATTAGTGATGGTATATATAAACAATGCCAGTTGTTCTATCTGATTTACTGTTACTTCACGTTTATTTCTAATAAAGCTTTAATAAAAATTCAGCTTGCCACTAGCAGGTAAATAGTGATACAATAGCAGCTGATCTTTTCCCTATGCATAAGGATCTGGAAAGACTTTGATTCCAGAGATCTTACGAAACAGCATCACGTTACCTTGTTGGTTCAGTATTCCCTTCAAAATGTGGCAAACAGGACTTTTGAGCTGGAATCTCCAGCTGGTGATGAATAAATTAGCTTCACAGGAGGAATGAGGCAGCCTGTTAACGGATGATTGAGCATTTCCATATATTGAAACAGGCTGATAGTGCAGTACTGACTTACCATAATATATACGTTGCATGGCGTATCATTGCATGATATGGTATATCATTCAACCCTTCTCCAATGTGCCCTAGGAAATTGCTTAAGGAAAAAAATTAAAAATATTTTTTGAGGGCTAAACAAATACAGCTTTGTCCTCTTTGAATCCTGCAGAAGGCCCCACAGCATTTCTATGTATTTGTGAGTCCTGATTTCAGGATGTAGAAGCATTTGTGCAGAGGAAAGGGGCAGTTCTGGAGGAGAATGGCTCTTCACAGCCACTTACCCATATTTCTTTGTAGTCCACTTAACCAGATTTCTGCTAGTGACTTTTAGGAATGAGCACATAATTGCCTCCCTGTTTTTCCAGTGGGCTATGACTTCCAAAGGGCAGCTTACCAGGCAGCAGTGTCTGAAGCACTGTGGCATGCTTGTTTTGCCATGCCAGCTGGGTATTTTAGCTTGCACCCTAATTCTGCCAGCCAGAAAGGACAAAGGACAGTGTAGATGCAGACTACATCAATCTTGCCTCTTCTGGCTGTTCATAGGGAGAATGCTGCCTGGGGAGACCTGGGCTTTTTGATCAAAGCATCTTCTGGGAAGTAACCCATAGAATCCTTTGAAATGGGACAGAATCCTTAGGAGCAAGGTTTAGGAGTCTTGATCCTCAAAAGTGTGTGGTCATCTAGCTCTTACTGAAATCTGGGTAATGCCTGAGTGTCTTTGGGTATATGTAGTTAGTTTGTCTTCTGTAGGCTTTGTTAGTTGTTAGGATGAGTTGTTTTGTTCCTGATTTCTTGTGTGGGGATGAGCAGGTCATTTTAGATTCTGGCTAGTCAAATGTGACAGTGGCATTATGCTGCCAACAGTGAGAGAACACCTTGTTGGGTAGCTATGAATTAAATATTTTTATCCCTTAGCAAGAATTTTAGGAGACTGCAAGGTGCTAACAAGAAGTGAGAACAAAGCTATGAAATAGCTGTTTCTCTTGTACAGAGTCTCCAAACATGACACAAATATACCACATATGATAATTGGTGTCTGGCAATTGTTTTTACTGTTAGTGCAGTCAAACTGTGATTTAGAATCTGTTTCCATTTAATTCTTGATCAGCATGAGAAAATTCTTGCTTGGATTTTGGATCTTCTTGCAAGACTGCAAGACTGATGCTGGTGCCTGTCCTGCTGTTTGTCAACACGAAGCAATACCATGCATATGTATCAGCAAAGTGATTTGTTAAAGGTTCAACCTTAGTTTAATATTCTAAAATATTGTGAGTCTGGATAAAAGGACACAGGAGTATAATACTTAATTTCTGAAAACAGCTCTGAAATGAACTGCTGTTTTTCAGTAGTTAATATTTAAACATGCTTCTGTTAATCAGAAAACCCATCTATCACCCACTGTGTATTTTTCTTTCCTGTAAGAATGATCTGCCTTTATCTCTACAATGGAGTTTGTGATGAAAGTCTGACTGAAGACATGTTCCTCTACTTCATTTTGGGAATTTGATACCTAGCAACCTTTAAGCTTTAATACCTTAACACAGCTTAGGTAGCTTCTCACTCAGATTGTTGCTTTTTGAGGATCTCATCCTTCAGCACCTGACAACACATAGGCTTTTGTGCAGGAAAGCTGCAGTGCCCATCTCAAGGCTGAAGATCCACATTGCATATGAGTTGGCCTAACAACGAAGCGTTGGAGCACTGTCTCCTTTGTGGAGCTACCTGCAAATGACTTCACCAAGGTCATGGTATCTGGGTCATTAGCAAAATCAGCTTCAGGGGCTGGCTCAAATCTCCCCTAGAATATCCCAAAAGGATAAACTGTGACTGTGTAGCTGTTCATGGCTTTTTAATAGCAGGCACTATGATTAAACACCAGAAATTATTTTATTTCCACAACTGTGGGCACCCCAGCAGGTTTCAGAGCTTCACAGACTGTAAAAGCAATCTGTTTTGGAAGTTGCTTTTAAACTAGAGGAAGAAAAGTAAGCCTGATGTTACTGCCAGTGCCTGTGAACTAACGTTGAGATGGCCCTACTGCACTCCAGGTACACGCTATCAAATTCTAACATGAAGTAACTAAGTTAGCTCTTGTGCTAGAATTCTATAATGCTTTGGAAAGCCAGTAAGTGCAGTGCTAATGAGGAGTACTGGGCTGGCAGCTCTAAAGCTCTGAGTAATTAAAAAGGTGTTATCCTGACTATTAGTGAATATAAATGATTGTACATATGTAATCTGATTAAAAATTAGACATCCAAGTCTATTTATAATATCTTCTATACTAGTTACTATTATTATATTATTCTGTGCAAATTATCTTTTTTTTTTTTTAATTTTTTAATACTCAGCTGCTATTGCGGTTTAGATTATGTGACTGTTATGGCAGTTCTGGGGTGCATTCAAAGAAGGCATTAGGGAGTCCCAGTCCTATTGGCATAAGCCACATACTTCACATTCTGTGGTATTTGCCCCTCCCCTGCAGCCCAGTCTTTGTCAGGCCGGAGTTACACCAGCACCCGCTTATTTTAATCCATGTAGTTTATAAACATAGTTATAATCTTCTAAGATCAGCATATGAAGACCTCTGCTTTTTCTGTGAGACATCTGTCAGCCAAAACAAAGAGGTTTTTGGTTTTTTTTCATATTTTACCAGTGTGATCTGTTTCCAGGGCATTATCAGCCTTGCTATCACAATTACAAAGCAACCTCCAAGATCACAGTGTGTTCGTTGCAGTTCAGAGTACAGTAGGAATATAGTAGGGTCACTGGCAAACATTCTTACTGGTTTTGGATCTTTGCTATGTGGACCATTTTTTCAAGTGTAAGGAGTATGCTCATTATTCGATAGCCTTTAACAGAAAGGAAAGCTCCTCACTTGTGAGAGCGTGCTTTATTTTTTTTTTTTTTTCCCCTATCCAGAAAGAGGCACCAGTCTGAAAGTTACAGGTATCCCTGATTTGCTTACAAAATTAATCTGGCAAACCTAGTAGGTGATCAGCAGGGCCATCAGCAGCTGCCAGTAAAATATGTAGGCTTGGTGGTTAGGTCTTAACAGATTACAGAATCTACCCTTCATACAGACCTTAGCTTCCAGCCAAGTCCCTCCCAACTGAGAAGTCTGGGCAATAGGAAAATATTTGCAGCATGCTTATGAGGCTGTTTCAGTTCACGGTGAGGTGCCAACTCCTCAGTTAAGTACCTCTCACGGAGAACATGCTTCCGACAATCTCCTTCTGCTTGTAGATGATGGCAAGTGTTTTGTGTGCAAGCTTTCATGAAATCTGATTGGGAAATGCTGTCAGAAAAGATAGCATTTCCATGGCATGAAACAGTCCTGCCATGAAAAAGCTGCAAATAACTACATAAACTATAATAAAATCATATTATGTAATCCCTAATTTCCTACTAAAAAAACTTTATTTTGAGATCTCTGTCATAATCTTTGTTACTGGTATAAACAAACCAGAGACAATCTATCATTGGCACTGTTCCTGTTGTCTCTAAAAGACCCTTGTCTCCTATGAGAAGGGGAAGGTGTTCCCAGAACTTGGGATGGAGATGGAATTTCACCTGTGTACCTTGCAGCTGCTCCCTGGGGGTCTTTCCACTTCTTCAGGTTCAGAGACACTGCAGAGCTCTCTGCCAGTTTTTTCATGGCTCAAAGGAGGCACAGCACTACCACAGTATCAAGACTTCAATCTTAGCTGTGAATCTGTCCCTTTGAATCAGTTCTGAAAATGAGACTTGCCTCTTGCACCTTAACTATAGTATTCTACAGATTTGGTTGTCTGTACATCTGTTTACCTTGCAAGCTTGCGTAGTGGCTGCACCACTTTCTTCATAAGTATCTGACGCATACCTGCAAAAAGAAAGGCTAGAAGTGCTGAATGACTGGGAGGAGTGATCCTAGAAGGAAAGGTGAAGTCTAAATAAAGTAAGGACTGAAGAGGGTCTCTGTGCCAAGTCTACAGGGCTGCCCATGGTCAGAGCAGTATATGTGCAAATCAGAAACTGGAAGCACTGAGCTCTTCAGCTGTGGTCTTCAAGCCTGCATGTCTTCCTATTAATACCAACGGGAAATTTAATACTGCTTCTGAAAAGGTCATCAATAAGCCAGACACACAAAGCATGGTAGTTGTAGAGGTAAACAGTGCAGACGTAGAGGTGCTTTACAGCTGAGATGCTAAGAAGCTGAGAAACTGTTTCAGAATAAAATTACCTTTAATATTGTGAAAGATGGAATGCCCAGGAACAATCATTCAGTTCATGAAAATAAGGTGACATTTTAAATTAAATTTTGTTTTGACAAGCCTTTTTATTCCTATAGCTAGGAATTTAACTTGATTTTATTCAGCTAATATAACACTTTAATATTCTGAATGTTTGTATTATATTTGAATTCCAGTTTGCACCTAAATGTAGCTTAACACTGATCAGGAGTCAAAAAGAAATCAACTCTAATATCAGCTACCTTTTTCTAGCATCATAAAATATAAACATTAGAAATCTGAATAAATATGTTTTGTGTTAAATAAGTGCTTGTGTATGTAGAGAAAATTAGCATTTTTCTCTACATAGAGATTAGCAAAAAGAAGACCCAGTTTAATGTAGAGGCTACATTAACACTAGATTACTAATCAATGAAAATCTAACTTTTTCAGGAAATAACAAAAACATGGGAATGGAAATGATAAACTGTTCAAGTCAGGAGTTTCCATTTGCCAAATTAAATCATAATTAAAACTGATTCAAATTATTTATCAGTCTACTTTGAGGCACAGTTTGTGCATGTCTGAATCACAAGTAGGATTTTTGGGAAGGAGGAAAGCAGGCAGGTATATTTTTGCACATTCCAAATGATTCAAGCTGCCAAGGATTTGCATGGACTAAGTACTGGGGCCATAAACACAGAAAGCTTTAGCTAAACAGCATGTGTATAGACAAAGTGTATGGCTGAAGGAAGAAAAAGGAAGTTCTATTGGAGAGAAAAAAATAATCTGGTTTGTTTAAACATCGTTCTAGCAAGTAAATGCCGTGGGAGTTTCAGCAGCGGAAGGATCTCGAATGTAAAAGCCAGTGAATGTAAAATTTGGATTAAGTTTGTCTGACTTTGAGTAAAGATACTTCCTTGGTGTAGCTTGTATAGTGTTTACATGAGCAATACTGCTGTAGTCATTCACTTCAGTGGGAATTATTAATGCCTAAAGGAGAGCAGCAGCTTTACCCCTTAATAGGCCATTAGCTTTCAGCTGTCTAGCTACAGAAATAAATGTAACTCTATCACTTTTTGTGGCTATCTAGAGTGACCAGCTCTGGACTGCTTTGTGCCACAGATACAACTACTTTCACATTTCATGCTCCTCAAACTTGTCTTTGTAAGAAATTACTGTTTTACATATCTGTTTAAGGATAAGTATTTGCTATTCTGGTTTACCTCGCTGGGCATTAAGAACTCACAGCATTTTTTCTTCCTTTGTACTCTTTACTAATATCTTCCATTTTATTTTCTTTTATTAAATACAACATCCAAGACGCTGAAAAACAGATCTTTTCTATAAAACACTTGGAGAATAACTAACTCAGAAAAGGGTAGTAAGTGGTGCTTATAAAGGGAGAACCTGTCAATATCCTTGATGGTCATCATCTCATCATGACCTTCAGCAAGATGGCATCACTGAGTGTACTTAAAAGGACAGAGATGAACTTTTACTGAAAGGAAATACCTGACGTCAGAGTAGAAAACTGCTCTAAAGGGATTTATGGTTGTAAAGCAACAAATGAGCTGTACAGCCCAAAGAGAAATATGACGAATGGGAAATGCAGGTGTACGTTCCAACCCTTGAAAATGGCTTTAATGAAGAAACCTGCAGTTAACCTATGGGGTTACTCTGAATACTCAGTAGTTCTAAGAGGAAGTGAGGGTTTGCATCCAGACCTGCCCTTTCCTTTTTCCATCCATTCAAGAAAGTAAGGATTCTGCTCTGGGTTCAAGTCTGTGACTCGGGTACGTTTTCAGTCTTGAACTGTTCCCCTGGGTCTGAATGTTCCTGAGATTTCACCAAGTTTGAGTTCTGACTAATTTCAGTCCTGCTCACAATATGATAAATTTCTAGGGTTAAGCTTGATTTGTTTCTTGATTGAAAATCAACATGTGACATGCCTTTCTAAATGTGAAGTCTTACAATACTCAGAAGGTCATTTTCCAATATTTTGACAAATTACATGGATTTATTATAAAAAAAAAATAAATTCTGAAAAATTAAACTAGAATCACAAGTTTACAAGTACTGAGTGTGCTGAAGTGGGGGGTGGGAAAATAGGTCTCCCATGCACAGTGCAGCAGTAGAGGAACCTCTTCCCAAACATATGGATTACAATGAGAGCAAAATCAAGTTGACACACAGAAGCCATGATCCCTGAATGGAAAGAGAGTCACAGCAGAAGCACTGGGTAAAGATAAAAAGATTTTCAGTTTCACAAATGAAAGGCTGCGGACCAGAAAGCTTAAAAAAGAATGAGCATTTATTTGAGAGGAAGGAAATTTTCCAGTATTAGAGAAACTGAGCAGAAGAAATGCAATGTATCGAAGGATATTTTTTGAGTAAAGCAGTTTTCATGTTTTTTGTAATGTACCTTTCTTTTGTACGTACTTCTTCCCTGCAATTTATCTCCTGTTTTCTTCATTCAAATTCTTCCGTTAAGTCATCGCTGCAGTACTGCCTAAAAAATGCCTTTACCAATTATTAACAATGCTACAGTGTTATCATAGCCTTAAACTGGCCAAAGAACCAGGGGAAAAAGAGAGAGAAATGCCAGGTGACCTTGGCAGAAGAAAGGGAACGCACAGTCAGACTACAAAGGATGAGCTCTGCAAATCACTTTTCATCACGTGCTAAATGTTCATTTTTTTAAACTGCTCCTAGATGCTATCTTGGTCTCAAAAGCACTGTCTGTGAGTACTTGCTGACCTGATGTATGACCTGGCTCAGTGAACACTTTGGCACCAGCATCACTTTATTCGTGTTGGCCCAGGCAAATTCCATGTGAACAGAGATAATACGTACATGTAAACACTTTTAAGATCTGGACTTTGTTTTTAGTATCAAATTATCATACCTAATTGAAGGGGAAGCTTCTTAAAAGGTGGCTCTGAAATAGATTCTCAGAATGGACGATAAACAAAATTGTGTAAGTTGGTGTTTGTTCTTTTTTTCATTTCATTAATAACAAATATGTTTGTAACTACTTGCTGATTTTTCTCTTTGCATGGAGATAGCTTTTTTTAGTTGGTCTTTAAATACTGACTCATAAAGGACTCCTAGTAAAAGGCTTACCCTTGACATACTTCCAACAAAAGAAATACTAAGAGGACTTTCTAACCCACTGCTATGTGAATATCCAGAATTAAATAAATAAATAACAGTACGTTTTTATGTCATTAAATAAATAAGTAACATTATAAAATAAATAAATAACAATAGCCGTGGTATAGCTAATGTGTGCAATGGATTTCCAAAGGAAAATGAAGATTTAAAGTATACAAATATAATCTGTGGGAGTAAAATTCAGATTCTATGTCATCCATGTTACTAAAAATGGAGAAAAGGAAATAAAAACTGAGCAGTTTCGGAAGCAGGTCCTTTTAAAAAAGAAATAAATTTTTTGCATTAAGAAGATTCTTTACGCATCTGATGTTGCAGACCCATGTGTTAAAATAGGCCTTTGTAGCAAGAGAATTATCTCATCAAGTAAAAATGATTTCTTAAGAAGTAGGAATACGGTGCTGTTCAGAAAAGTGGAAACGAGCCAGCCCCTGGCTGCATCCTTTGTATCAGGAATGGATGGTTTTCCTGGCCTTGGGAGGCACGTGCTAAAATCTTACAGCTCAGACCTGTAGGGCATATTTCACGTACTGCAGGAGACAATGGGCAGAGAAAGTCCTGAAGAGGTTCATAGCTAGGAAATGACAATTACTGCCCAGGGGCCCTCCTGCCCCATTGCAGGATGGGGATATAACTGGTCTGAATGTCCTGCTGAGCCCTAGAGTGTCCCCAGGATGATGGCACCAGCAGCCCCAGGTGCTTCACTCCTTTTTGCATCTGACATTAAAACTGATGCAAGAGGAGGCTCTGAGAGCCCTCCTCCGCAGCCCTGCTAGAACAGGATGTCCTTAGTTTTAGGACCTTCTGACAAGGAAAAGGACCTCTGTTTACAGCAACTTGACTAGCAAGGGAGCAGGTAGAAAATAATTCTATCATTACAACTTTCTCCTAGTTAACTGATATTGAAATTTATCTCTTTTGGGGAAAGGCTGTCTTTACACAACTCTCTCAAACCTTTCCATGAGAACATGCAGACCTTACTGAGTGAAACCTGGCTCTATTTATTTGCAGCAATTTGAGCCAGGAAAATCCAAACACCCTTGATCTCAACAACTAACTTCCCACTACAGATAACACTTTCTTCCAATACTGTCTGGGATGGAGAAATTAAGAAGAGGGAAATCTAGGGGAGGAATACTCAATCACCAGTGGGAGAGCAAAAAGCAGTAGAGGTTAAGAGCAGCGTGGTCCAGCCAGACAGGCTTGCCTGCAGCTGGGAAAAGGCCATGCTGCCCCATAGGTGCCTCTGCCTGAAGCACAGTTTGCCGTTCCTGGGGCATCCCTGCCTCCCCCAGTTATCCCCCATCCTGCTAGTGGAATTGCAGGGGCTGTCAGCCCAGTATAGCCAGCACGAGCCAGTATGGCATGACCTGTCATAGCTGGGTATGGCCTGTCCTGGTATGGGACATGCCAGCACAGCATGGCATGGCACAGTCTAGTATGGCATGAGCTGGGTCATTATGGCCCAGCACAGCATGGCGCAGTGTGACACGGCACAGCCGCCTGCCCCTCAGCTCAGCTGCACACTGCCTGGCACCCACAGACCCCATGCTTCCCTGGTCCAGTCCTGGCCCAGCTCCCCCTCCCTGCATCCCGCATCCAACTGAAGCTGCTTGTGAGCGATGCTAAACAGCCTGTTTTCCTAAGTCTTGATTCATGTATCTTGCCGCTCCAACCATCCAGGCTTTCCCTACTGACACATCTGCACTTTAACCCATGGTATTATGAAATCAATCTTGTACTGTGTTTGAAAAATGTTCATTACAAAGAAAATTGTAAAGCTAGCAGAACTGGTGTGGGGCTCCCAGTACCAGCATGAGCTGTGCACACAGCAGTAAGCACAAGGCAGGCTTGTCCCGCTTGCTATCCAGAAGGAACCTGTGAGGCTCTGTTCTGGCCAAATCAGAACAAGGTACAACAAGGTAAAATCTGTTCATATCTATTAATTTGAGACAACATCTTTATGTATAGCAGTGGCTGTTCTGGATCAAACAGTAGATAATCTGGATTTGCCATTCACCTGAAGTATGACATTATTGATTTTCCTTTTACTCAAGCAGTTAGCTGAAATTAATCTGTGAACCATTGGCAATCATCTCATAGATATCTACAAGGTCTGTAAAAGAGAAATGATATGCATTCAGCTCCAAAAAGAAGTCAGAAATGATGGACTCATCAGCCTAACTGGATGCCCTGGAGAATTTTGGCATAAAACACCAAAGAACAAGTATGTGAGAGCTGAGATAAGGCACTGATAAGTGTATGCCCACAACCTTCCCCCCTGCCTCAATCTGTCATTAGACAAACATGTCTGATTTCTTCTTTAAGAGGATAACTAGTCTATCAAGGAAGGGAGAAACTGTAGATGTATGTATAGAAAATAACCACCTGTGTAGCAGCACAGCGGAAAAGTATGTGGGAACAAAGTATTATACAAACTAGAGATGAGTCAACTAGTGTCGTGCTGGGATGAATGAACAGGACTGTCATGTTTTAAACAAGGGAAGTAATTATTCTGCTCTGCTTGGTATTTTTAGAGACTCAGTTGGAAAACTTTGTCCTGATGGCAGATTTTAGAAAACACAACCTAAAGCAAAGCTTAAGGAATTAGTTTGTTCACTTAAAAAAAGAGAACATTATGGGTAGAGATTTAAACAATTTTCTAATGCATGAATGGATGTTATAAAAATGTAGTGCTCAGCTGTTCTTCATCCTTACAACAGTAACATATTTCATATGCTAAACATGTATCTTCCATGCTGCAAGTTAGGCTGATTTGTTTTCATCATTCGATTATATGAAATGCTAAAATAGGTTGTATAGGTATGCTGTATAACTGCTTTCATTGCAGCTTTTCAAGACAATGGACGAATACCTTATGTGGTTAATCTAAACACACTTTAGCTGGCTTTAATGCATGGAGTTGGACTATACTATCTCCTGAAGTCCTTTCTGGCTCTGCAGTCTTACATTTCAATAATTCTGTTCTAGTACATCTTTTAGACAGAAAGATCTTTGCAGTAGTGTATGTCACCATTGCGTTTGTGCAGTGTCTGAAACAATGATGTCCCATATAGTACATCTGTCTGCATAATTATCTAGAGAGTAGTCAATAATTAATGCTGCAGATCACAAAAGCTAATGTCATGACAGGTAATACACTGGAAAAGATAAGGTATATATACCTAGGATGGTTATCTAAGTAAGCTATGTATTTATGTTTGTTTGTTTATATTTTCTGTTATGGATGTATACATATCTTCTCTACATTATAATATCTTAACCTGTATACCTTCTTTTTTTGACATGTGATGCTTTATCATCATTTAGCTAACATAATACTATTAATGTTTTTGCAAATATCTAGTTGGCATGCTATGGGAAACAAAATTATCCTAATTGTCTCAAAGTTTCCCTACAACCTTTGCTCCACCCATATACAATTAAAAGCTGGGCACAGGAAATTCTCCTATCTTATAAAACTTACAAAACCAAGAATACTGTTATTCTACAGTGTGGAACTTCCACCAGCTTTCACAGCTCTCCATAAAAAGCAAACCCAAAACACTGACCAACTAACCATGAGCACCCTTAGTTCTACAGGAGGATCTTCCTAGAGGAAGACTCCTTCCCAACACCCAAACATGCACTTACATGGTGTGAAGAGTCCTTGGGTAGGGACACCTGGTTTACTTTCATCAGATCAGCACATTGAAGCTCTCTGTACTGTATTTTAAAAGAGCCTGGTTGCCACCTCCAGCTGGGCTTCACCTTGTGAATAAGAATATAAGAAGTGCTTAGAGCAAGAGCAGTTGGAAAGACAGGTGGCGAGAACCTACCAGCTCACAAGGAAAAGAGCAACTTATCTAGAACTCACGTCTAGCTACTAAGTAAGCATGGCCTACTAGGCTTGCTAACCTGGGGATTTTGGCCTTATGAATCTAGATTACCAGCTACTGATCTGTTTTAGAAGAGTTTTCTTGCTTGCCTGTTGCTGCTAAATCCCCATTTTAGTGCAGGCTTAGGTCACAGAGTTAAGCAGAGGTGTGGGTATTTCCAAACTCAGAAATTAAAGGAGTTGCAAAAGTCACACGAAGAGCTAGATTCATTCAATACTTGCAGAGGCTGTGTAAAGCCCTGTGCCTACGCAAAAAACTGTTGACACAAACCCTGCCAGTTTGACAGACATGTGAAGCCGGGAGACTGAACGATGGAGCAGCCTCATTCAAGAGGTGAAATCTGCTCTGAGAGGCAAATCTCCACCTCCAGGCAGAAACCCAGCTAAGACCCGAGCCTGTGCTCAGAGTTGCAGGCTGGACAGTCAGTTGAAGGGGAAGTTTTGCCCGTTTAGAAAGGTGTGATTCATCTGAGTAAATCTAGCTGTCAACATATAAATGTCAGAATCTAGGTGTCAACAGGGGTGTACATGAGCTATCTAACCTAGTCTCCCAATACATTCACTAGGCTGCCGCACTACTGTCTTCTTCCCTTTTCCTTCGTGGTGATTGTGGTGGGTTGACGCTGGCTGGATGCTAGGTGCTCCCCAAACCGCTCTGTCACTCCCCTCTGCAGCTGGACAGGGGAGAGAAAATATGAATGAAAGGCTCGTGGGTTGAGATAAGGGCAGGGAGATCGCTCACCAGTTACCATGATGGGCAAAACAGACTTGACTCGAGGAAAATTGATTAAATTTAATGCTAATCAAATCAAAGTAGGGTAATGAGAAAATAAAAACAAATCTTAAAACACCTTCCCCCCACCCCTCCCTTCTTCCTGGGCTTAACTTTACTTCCAAATTCTTTACCTCCTGCCCTTGAGCAGCGCAGGAGGATGGGGAATGGGGGTTGTGGTCAGTTCATTACACATTGTCCCTGCTACACCTTCCTCCTCAAGGGGAGAACTCCTCACACTCTTCCCCTGCTCTAGCGTAGGGTCCCTCCCACAGGAGACAGTCCTCCATGACCTTCTTCAGTGTGGCTCCTTCCCACGGGTTGCAGTTCTTCAAAAACTGCTCCAGCCTGGGTCCCTCCCACGGGGTGCCATCCTTCAGGAAGACTATTCCAGCGTGGGTCCCCCATGGGCTCACAAGTCCTGCCAGCAAATGAGTTCCAGTGTGGGTTCCTCTCTCCATGGGTCCACAGGTCCTGCCAGGAGCCTGCTCCAGCGTGGGCCTCCCACGAGGTCAAGAGCCTCATTCAGGCATCCACCTGCTCCAGCGTGAGGTTCTCCACAGGCTGCAGGTGGAGATCTGCTCCACCATGGAGCTCCATGGCTGCAGGGGCACAACCGGCCTCACCATGGTCTTTACCACGGGCTGGAGGGGAACCTCTGTTCCTGTAACTGGAGCCCCTCCTCCCCTTCCTTCACTGACCTTGGTGTCTGCAGGGCTGTTTCTCTCACATATTCTTATTCCCCTCTCTGGCTGCAATTGCTATGCCATTTCCCCCCGCCCCTTCTTAACTATGTTATCCCAGAGGTGCTACCACCATCACTGATGGGCTCGGCTGTGGCCAGAGGTGGGTCCATCTTGGAGCTGGCTGGCATTGGCTCTGTCGGGCATCAGGGAAGCTCCTAGCAGCTACTCACAGAAGCCACCTCTGTAGCACTCCACTACCAAAACCTTGCCATGCAAACCCAATACAGTGATTCATCACACATCACCTGGAAGTTCGATGTCCAGTCTAAGCTACTCACCTTGTCTTCTCCTTATATCAGTGGTGAGAAATACCTGTTTCCAGACTGTGATTAATCCCATCTTAGATGTGCATCTTACACACCTTCCCCTGGCATGGCTTCTGCAGGCTGGAAACACACAGTGTGAGTGCCCCCCTGGAACTGGCTCAGGAGATGGCTTTGTGCATGGCCAGTGGCTGAAACTCAGACACCCACTGCTGAGTGAAACGAGGATCTGGAGGCTTCAGTGGAACATTCAAACTGAACTTCTGTGCCCTCTGTGAATTACCTTACACCCCCTTCTCATTGCCTGCCTGACTTGAGAAATAAAACCAGATGCTTTTTAGACTGTAGATGGTAGGGAGAGAGGTACAGAAAATGAAAGTAAGCCATGGATGGGTATTTAGATAGTACTGCCGTACTTCGTGCATGTATCAGTTGTCAGCCAGTGAAGTCAGCTGGCAGTGGGCTGTTGGAGTGGATTTCTAAGACATTGACTGTTACCTCTTCTGAACGTCAGAGCTGAAAATATTAAGGAAAATCCCTTAATCACAAAACAGTCTAGGTGCCATGAACAAAAGTTTCTTTTCCTAATAGTGTTGTACCAAGGTTTTCCAGCAAAGATGAACCTAAAATATTGTACTACGACTTGCAGACTTAGGAATTAATCAGACAGATAAAGAATAATAAGTAACACACAAGAACTTCCTTGAAATTTAATCTGTGATCCCCTGATTTGGTGGGAGAGTCTGCATGCCCCTTAGGGATCAGAATGCGCTGGAAGTTCACAGGTGATACCACAAATTCTTTCCTGTGAAAACAGCAAGCAGTTTTCTTATGAATAGCAGAGAGCATAAGATAACTACATATGCAGAGCTAATAAAGTACTTAGTATTTAGACAGAATTTAGTGTATTATGTAGTTGTTCTTGCAATAGTTTCTGTGTTGAAGAAATGGGGTACAGTGGATGAGCAGCAGATCATATACAGAATTAGATGGGGCTGTCAGTAATAATTTTTGTACCAGTAACAGAGCCTTGGAATTTCAAATAGCTATTCTTATATGCATAAGCATTTGCATATATAGATGTTTGCCAAAGCTATATTATATTCTGTATATGACGCAGGTTTCCCTCTAGAAAAAATAACTTGATGCATTCTCAGATGTTTTTGCAGAAGGTCTTCCAACGTCTCTTCCAGTTTGATTTTTTACAAGGACTGAGGCAGACTATAATGCTGTAGTGTAAACAGCATTTGTTAATCCATTTGCATATTAGCTCATGGTAAAATTAATTTTTCTGACATGCTACATGACTTTTCCCCTTTTTAAATTTTGACTTTTTGGACAGCCTCTGGCATGATGGGAGTGCTCTGTTGTGAGTCTTTGGGAAATGTCATGGCACAGAGAATAATTATGCAGCACAGTGTGACAGAAGCATTAACAATACTAAGCATTTCAAAGTGAATCAGACCTCCAAACGATGAAGCTGATTTAAAAATCATAGCATTTTACCACAAATCATTCTGGGAGGAGGGACTTAGCCTTCTTATTTTTGGGTTCTTAGGATTTATGGTTTTCCACCTTTCTCTGTAGTCTTAAAAGCAGTTAACTTACTTTTTTCCTTTTGTTCTTTTTCTTTTTAAGATGAAAGCTGATCGTTTCACAGAACTCTGGAAACTTAAATTAACGGATTGCATTTCATGAAATTCATGCAATTGTGAACAGCAGTGGGATTCTACCTTCTCTCCAACTCAATAATGACCTAGAAAGGGCAAAACCAGCTGTTTTTTACATTAGATTGTCACTTTCTGGAATAAATCCTGGAATAAACATAGTTCTGATGTTCAGCTCTAGCCCAGCTTCCACTGCAGTGAATGAAACAGCTTCTGCTGATTTCAGTGGGAGCTGGGGCAGGTCCTCATGAGCAATGCTTTTTTTCACATCGCTGCATTCAGAAAACAGTTCAGTACTTTGTGACTCTTCCTAACACACTTTAAATATGGGGAGCCTAATGGAAGAAAATAACTTTAATGTTAGATCAAACCAGGCACACGAAGGTGCCTCAGTCAACTTCCTTTTAGGTCAATAGGAACTTTCTATTGACTTCACTGGGCACTGAATCAAGCCAGCTGAATCAAAGCCTAGGCATAAATTTAAAATCTGAGTGGAATCTAAATAAAATGGATAGCCTCGAGAGGCATCCTAGGTAACAAGCTTCATACATTACCAAGTCAAAATTCAGAGGGCCTGTGCACAGCAATACAAAAAATTTAGGCAGAGTGCATCAAAGTGTGGGGGGAATTGCTTTGTTGCTGAAAGTATAAGTGAGTAGATTTAAATATAGCAGCAAATCAGACTTACATTATCAAACATATTTCTAGGCTTTATAATGTTTAAAAAATACTAGATGCATCTTTTGACCAGGTTATTGCTGCAAGAAATATTTTTCCAAAAGTCCTATGGCAGTAGTATCTGCAGCTCGGGCTGCACTCTGTTATCAGCGCATTCAATGAAAAATGACTCAAAGCAGGACTTGTGTAATGTCAGTAATAGATGTGTCAAATCAGGGCCTGCGAATACTCTACACAAATGACATTTATTAAGACTGGATTCTGTTAATAACACTGCATAGGACTGCATTTGGCAAGCAGTACAGATAAAATGTAGTAATTGTGCACTGGCAGTTTGTCTGCTGTGTCCTGCTGTCACTCAGATATGCCCACAGCTTTCCCCAGTTCAGTCCAGACATGCTTTTGTGTTTCTGGTGTCCTTACTTTTGAACAGAGTTACTGGTGATGATCGCAGTAATACCATATGGTTCCAGTGCAGATGAGGTCTGAGTGACCCTAGTTCAGAAAAAAAGAGCAAATGGAAACTGCTGCCACCACAAGCTGAGATACTACTGTGTGGGGGGATAGATGCCAGCGTTGCTGCTGTCATTTTGCCAGAATGTCTAAGTACCCATAAAATGTCTACATGTGACCAGCTAAGATGGAAATGGCATCACCAATTCTGGGGGATTCTTTATAGAAGCAATGAATAATGTTTCAATTTTGAGTCTCTGGCTTTTCTCACGTTTGACTTTCTTCAAAGCTTTGTTTTGGACAAGGCTGTTTCTGCTAATCCTTGTTCTGTGAGAGAGCTGGGAGTTTCAGTTAGTATTGTAAATGTTTATTCGGGTCTACAAGTGTTAATGAAGGTTTTGCAATGACTCATGAGAGCTCAGACCGTGATTCATCTAACCTCTACTGAAAATTCTTGCCAGAGCCAGGTCTCCCGGACTGAGAATGCTTTGTCCTACGCTTTCACGCACTATATACCAGGCTTTGAGATCTGATTCATTCCCTCAAGCAGAACCCTGAGCCTTTTAACTTGAATGGCTTTCAAGGAGATAAGATACAATTTAGCTTTTAGTCTTAAAGTAGGTCTTTAGCAGTATTGCTATCACTTCAGTGTATTCCTACTTATTTCTTCCTGCAATTTATCCTCCAAATTACCATTCTCCTTTCCTTCTTGCCTGGCCATGTCTTACATTCAGAATATAATGTGCTCCATGACTCATATTCCAGGCAAAATGCCATTCATCCTAATAGAATTAAACAGAGTATATTTTCCTCCTATTAATTCACCCAAATCTGTTTTTTGTTCAGATCATTTTCTGTACTTTCAAATAAATCTGATTTGTTCCTAACATCTTCTAGCTGAAGACCTCATCACACGTTACAGTTTAATAGATTAGACCTTATAACTTCACTATGAAGCATGTAAGTACTAATATTTGTTTGGGTTTTTTTCAAATGAAAAATTCAGATATGGGTAACTTCTACAATTTGTTAATGGTTATAAAATGGTAAATGAGCTATGATCTGATTCAGTATCTCATTATCCCTTAGTCTGAGCTTAACTCCTGCTTACTTGGTACATAAGAAGAGTTTTCTAGGTGAACACGTGTGTAAAACTCACATTTTTGGAGATGAAAATTCTGGCATGATCTGTATCACATAACAAGTTTAGTTTTAGGTTGGGAAATAAAGTTAGGAAACACAGTTCTGACATCCTTGGCCATTTTAATGCTTTTGTAATAGTTCTGTATTGTCAGTTGAAAATACTGATGTGGTCTGTATCACAAAATGGCTTTATTTTTGTAAGCTGCTTGCCAAGTTTAGAAAATGAGCATCCTCTTTACAGGCTGCTTATAGATGCACCCACCAGTTCATCCCTTTTGAGCCTGAACATCGAACTGTGAGCAGTAGCTGTTTCTCTCAGCCATTTCTGATAGCTTTTCGAGGACAATTATGATGGATCTATTTCCAACCTCATACTGGGAGTGATGTGGTTGACCTGTGCATTATGTACTATTCAGGCATATCTAGTGGATATGTTGTTATTTTTCCTTTTCTCTTGTCTCCAGTAAAAAAGGGTTAAATTAAAACCACTTATTTGATGTTTTGCTTGGTAGTGGGGAAGTTTTGCTTATTGAGCATTGCAGCAGTATCATTTAATTTGCAGATTCCTGGCTTTGGGCTTGAGTTGATGCTGCGTAGGTGGTTTTGTAAGGACACCTAGAAATTGAAGTTAGCCTTTTGAAGCTAATCAGTCTTTGGCAGGTGATCTACAATTACAAGGTTAGGAAATGAGACTCTGTCTATGAAGGAGTGCTTCAGGCAGGACTGCTCAACATCTGGGCAACAAGGCTGCATTTGGCCCACAAGTGCAGTACTACTCTCCAGCTTGTGCTCATCCCCAGATCGCATCACCTGTAGTCACGTGTCAGCACTACTTGCCTATCTCCTCAGGACTTCCCTGGATTTCGGGCAGTGGTGTCGCAGCAGTTAGCTGCTCAGACAGACATGACTTGAACTTTGAGGTGGCTGATGCTCAGAACAGGGTTTTTAACCAAAGTCCTTATTTCCATTAGATCCGGAATGAATGGGTAATAGATTCATCTCCTGTCACTGGCCCTCTCTTTCTTTAAGAATATTTAACCTAACTTTGCAAAATGTAACTGTGTCAAAATGAGATTGAAAATTACCCCATCCTAGGAACCTGATCTACCCACGTACTCTAAGAGTGACACAGTGCACGCGGTGGGCATGTGAAGTAATGCTGATCTGCAGAGGAACTGCACAGGAGGTTACAGACTTAAGTTTGTTTCATAAGCAAAGCAAAGCAAATTCCTAAAATATTTCACTACAAAATGTTTTCCAATTTTTAATGGCAATTGTGAGACTTCTCTAAACCTGAATTTAGTGGAGATCAATCACATGAATGTCAAATAGGCCCCTTCACTTGTGATTTATAGGTACATTTATGGATTACATTAGTGCTCTTGGCTACAGAATCAGATCAGAAGCTGAATGCTCAGCAGACAATCTGCCTCACTCATTGCCAAATCCTTCCCAATGTCACATCTTCACAGGACAGATCTTCCAGCTTTCACCTGTTGTCTGAGTATGATCTGCATGCTTTCATCCTAGATCTGTAACTTTATGTTTGATTATATCTTCTGCTTGTGTCCAGTTGCCCATGCCACCCAGATTATTCTGTATTATTGAACTGTCTTCATTCTTCACAACTCCTGTAATCTTTGTTGTATCTTTAAACATCATCATCAGTTCGGCATAGGTATACTGTTGTTTTCCCTTCAGGATGTTTGTCTGTCCTATGCACCCTCCCACCACAGCTTCTGTACGCAAGTTTTTTGAGGCAGCAGAGTTCTGGTAAATGCAAGATGTACAATCAACAGAGACACGGTGCCTTCTGTGTGCTCAGTCTGCTTTATGGTGGGCTACATCACATCATTTCTGTTGCCTATGGACTGGGCCTCACTCTGTAAGCCTGTAAGCCTACTGGTAAGAGATACCTGTAGTCTTGCAGACCAGTCATCTAAAAGTAACTCGATTTATATACGTGCCTGATGCTGCCACAAAAGACACAGAGACACAGCACTGTGTAAGCATCACAGCCCAGTTTCCACGGAACAATTTTACATCAAGAGTGGATCCAAGGATCCTTCTTAAAGACTTGGGTCAGGAGGATTTAAGAGATGGTACTTACTCCTCCACTGAGAAAATAGACTGTCCAGCTACATTGACATCTGTGACAGGCTCCTTTATGATAATCCTTCTGACTGCAGGACCAGGATCTAGCATCTGTACTGACATATAACTACACAAACTAAGCTCTTCCCCCAAGACTCAGATAATAGCACCCTCTTGCATATCCTTGGCAGACAGAAATTCCTCTTCCTACAGAACTCCAGCTGTGTACAAACAGGAAAATCTGGACTGAGAAAAGAGAACAGTGTCAATAAATTGAAACAATAGAGTATCAGAATAGAAATGCTAATGATAGTGTCAAATGTTCCTTATCTTTTTCTCCTTTCTTGCTAGTAATGTAATAATAGTCTTCCTGCAAACTATCCATATCATTATCTCACAGATAAGTCTCATACAAACTGCCTCAGGAAAATATGATACTGGCTTGCGGAATGGCTACAGATTTTTTCCCCAAATATTGCCGTAAAGCAGTACGCAGTGGATATTACGCATTTCTGGTTTAAAGTTATGGTAATTTGTTTCTCATTCCCTAGAGTTTGGTCATATAGTGAGACCAGTAAGACTATCATAGGAGCAAATATGAAATTTTCTATTCAAGAAAGCACTAAACCTAGAAAAAGTTACAGATTTTTATCATCTTTGTTATTATGTAGGCATGGATACCGTTTGCAGCCGTTTGCATTTTTTGATCTTGCAATGCGTGTCCATAGTTAAGTCATGAAATAGGTCAAGTAGGTTTTTTGTATCTAGCAAGAACAACCAATTTTTTAATTAGAAACACCTTTTTGCAAAGTTTGGCTTCATATGCTAGAGCTTAAGCCAACCTCTAAGTGTTAAGTACCAGGCTAAAACCAAGGGTAGGACCCTGACTATTTGCTTGCCACGGGGCTTTTACAGGTTTCTTTGAAGCCCTTTGTACTAGTCACTGTCAGAGAAAAGGTTTTGGACTAGATGAATCTGGACCTGCCCATGCTGGTAACATCCCTGTATTGAAACTTCAATTATGAATTGTTGTCTTCTCTGTAGACTCCAGCACTAAATTACCTGTGAGTTTACTTGTGTTATTATCACCCTGTACAGAATTTTCTTCTGTCAGTTCCTAGGTAATTTTAACTATAGATTTTGAACTAATTCACAGAACTACACAAAGACCAAACTATGCCAGTACTGCCATTAAATGAAACGTTTTTGTTTTAGTCAGCTTTTCTTTATGTGTGGACCCTTGGCACCATCTAGTGTTTGAAAATGTAGACCAACGCTAGACCGCTGAGCACAGAATGTCACTACAAAGAGGTTTCAGCCATAATAAAAGCCAGTGGTGCTCTGAACCATCACCTAATTAATTTCACACAATTACATTTTTCCAGTTACAAAATACAAATATACCAGGCCACGATATGGAAAAGACTTTACATGCTCATGACTTCCAATCCCTTGTCTCTCCCGTGATGTTACACTGGAACTAATAGATCAGTTTAGTGTCAGAAATGGACATCTGTGAGTCCACTAGTGGCAAACGTACAGTACTTTTCATAGAAGTAAGTATGGTGTCAGATAAATCTTCAAGCACGGCTGGGATGGAGAAAATTATTTTCTTCTCCTGTTCTAGGTTAGTGACAGCTTCTGACCCAAACCATAACAGCAGCCCTTTGCATCCCAAATTTAACTGCTGATTATCCTCTTTCTAGGGAATGATGTTGACCTTCCAGTTCTTGCATGAAGTTCTGCAGAAACAGAACCATAATTACATGTATATGTACTGTATATTACATGTGCAACTCTGCAAAAATCTATCAGCAAAGCTTTTCTGTCAACAGTTTGCATTTCATGAGTTTGCTACCAAAACATTTGTTTTAATAAGATCAGTAAAGCATGTATAGTTTTAGCATGGAATTCTATGGCTGCTAACGAAGTTGAGATAGCGTAGTCTCTGATTTCTAGTACCTCAGGACCATTACTTGCCACAGCTGAAAAGATCTGTGTGAATGTACAGTGTGGTTAGCCAAGTGTGAAAGGGAAAAATTGCTGTGATAGCAAATTACGCTTCCTTCTACGTGCTATGAGAAATGTGGTCAGGCAAAAAAAATGACATCCCTTTGTCAGTTTATGCCAGGCTGAATGACAGCCAGGGAGAGGCGACATAATTTTTAACTGATAGCTTTGTCTTGTTCTTGTGCCTCCATGAATGTGACCCAGCTGCTGGTTATTGAGGTATTGCCAGGAATGGCTGGGAAAAGACAATCCGCTATAGATAACTAGAGCTAGAGGAAGAGGGTGTGTGGAAGACAGAGAACAGAGAGGATATTCAGCATTTAAATTCAACTTTATGGATTTTTATACATACACCAAATTTGGCTATGCATGGAACAGATTATGCGTGCTTTCCTGGAAAAGTAATCAGCTGGACTACAGAGCCTGGCCTATCATTAAGGAAATAATTGTGTTTGCCTTTCCATGGCTATCAAAGAATTGGACACCTGGCCTAAGGCTGTCCTGGTCACTCCCTTGCTGGTCAACAGAGAGAGGCAGCACATTCGGGAGGTGATTCATGCTGCATCTCCAAGACATTTATTTCAGAATGAGGTGAATCCAGAGCTCGGGACGTAGTTCTTCCTTTCCCAGACTGTAGAGGAGACTGAAGGGGGCTTAGACGTCACACCAGTTTTAGATCATTTAGGTGGGTTGACTCCTCTACTAAGTAGGAGGTAGAAGCAAGGCGAGGAGAAGACACCTGGAGAAAACCACACCATTTCCTCCGTACTTTATTCAGTGCACTGAGGGTAAAAGCAATAGGCATGATGGTTTTGAGACCCATGCCCTGCCTGTAAGTATATAAACTGACCTGCACGCGCTTGACATCTCTGTTCCCCACTGCCCTCTGGCCATGAACTCCATTTACATTTGTTTCAGTCCATTTTTTGTTGTATTAAATGATCTGATGAATACAAGGACCTACTCATAAAACCTGTGGCAGGATCAAGCCTTTGTTTGCAGACTGATTGCACCCAGGTCTCTGTGCAAACTAGTAGTGGCTGGTGGATACAGGCCCTGAGGCTCTATTTCCTCACAGCTGTCACAACACAACTGTGATCTATCCTCGTCTGTCCCTCAGAGTCAGCTCAAGACCCTTACGCAGGGCTTGTCGCAGTCCTTGCTGCAGAGGGCAACCCAGGGTTACAGGGGTCACAAGCTGAATGTGAGTCAGTTACATGATAGAATTGCAAAACAGACAAATGATGTTCTGGGAAGTGTTAGTAATAGGGCCATACATGAGCTAGAGAAGGTAATTTTGGGGGCTGTTTGGTACTGGATTTTTCTTCCACAGATGGAGTTGAGAGTCCCATTTTGGGCACTGTGTTTTTTTTTTAAAGAGTGAAAAACTAGAGAGAGCTGAGAGAAAAGCAGTGGAAATGACAGGCAGTTCAGAAATAGTGAGCTCTGAGAAAGGACAGAAGGAAGCCAGGCTGGAAAAAAAAAAAGAGGAAACTGAGGGAAGGGGAAATACAGCAATCTGCTGAGTATGTTTTCAATTGTCGTGAAGTTGATTCAGCTGTTGTCTATGTCCAGTGCAGGTATGAAGTTAAGAAGTAATTACCTTAATTTGTAACAAGAAAGATTTAGATTAGCAGTTAGAAAAAAATCCTACTTAGAAGGGAAATGAAGTAGTGTTAGGGGATGCTGCCTGCCGTTGTTGTGGAATCACCTTCACTGGAAGCTGTTAAGAAGTAAGCATCTGCCAGGAATAGTTTGATATACGTCATTCTGTGCTGGTGCTGGAGAATGGTGTAAAGGATACCAGGAAATCCGTTCTAGCTATAGATCTCTAAGTCTCGTTAATGCTGTCAAAATTCAGGAAAAACTGTATTTACTCTGCTCAGATGCAGTGACAGATATATATGACCTTTCCTATCAATTTAATGATATGCCTACTTTTTTTTCCCTAGAGCTTGCATTCCTTGGCTGCCTCTGGATGTGCAAATTGCACTGGAGGCTGGAACACCCTTGTGCCTGACTACCAACCTGTGAGTACCTCTCTTGGACAAGGACTGTGCTGCCTTCCCCCATGGATTTCTCACTTCCATCCTGGGTCACTGCAGTCATTCTCATCATAACAAAGGTAATCTAAGCTAATTCAGAAGTGTGTACCTGTGCTCTGTACTGTATCATACACAGATGATGGTGTGGCGTGGCATGGCGTGGCGTGGCATGGCATGGGCGTTAATCAGTGTAATGTCTTGTCTCAGTAAAAAGACAGTGAAAACTAAATGCGGTGAACCTATTTAAATATTTTTATCACATACCTTTTTAAAGTACAGACCAATACAGAATGTAAGGTCCTGTGAAAGATAGGTTCCTCACTGAATTGTGCCACGTAGGGACCATAGGGGCAGGAGTTTACAGTTTATTGATGCAAGTGCTTAAGGAGTTCTCCAGCTGCCCAGATATCTGAAAGATAATAATTAGCTTTTTCTGTCTGATGCAGAAACAGAACAGGGGAAGAAAAGTTACTAATGGTGACTGTCCTTTTCTAAGAGGAAGAGGCAATGGAGCCATAAGAATGAAACATTTCATATGCTCCCATTCATTTGCTTACACACCTCCTGCTAGAGAGACCATGCCTCCAATATGGAATATGGACATCAGAATCCAGTATTAAAAGCAATCTTGTACCTCACTTCTTAAGGTGTTCATAATTGTCAGTCATCCTGCGGGTTTTACAGCTGATACTAAAAAGAGAACTGTTTATTGCCATATGTGTCTTGAAGGTTATATGTGCCTACACTCTTTAAATAATGACCTTGTCAGATAAGAGCTGAACAAAGGAGGGTAGCATAGGGGCTAAGTGTGTAGTTCTTCCAGTCCTGCTGTACTGTATTTTAAAGAGCAAGCTGTAATTTTTAATAAACCAAATAAACAGGCTTCCAAATTGTCAGGAGAGATAAATAGTGGAAGAGCTAGAAGTACATCTGGTAGGATACTTTCCTCTCTTTCTGTCATCTGCAAGGAATGTTCCCAAGACAATAAATTCAGAATTCAGTTGGGAAAATGGTAATTGTTTTCCACTTCTGTCATCAGGAAACTGAAGGCAAAGCAAAGCACTTAACTCCTGTTATCACAACCACAGATGTCTGTAGCATTCCCCCCACCACTCATTACCCCATATTGTTTGGTTAAGTGTTTGCATTCAGTGAGTTTACCACTTTAGGATAGGTATGTGGACTGCACAGGCAACCTGAATGTTCATGAGTGAAAAAAATTAATACAGAAGTATTACAAAGGGTTAATTTGTCTGTAGCTGCATGTTACCTGCTGTCCACTTTATTTCAAGTTGCCCACTCAACAAGATTATAGCTGGCAAAAATTAATTAGGATCGAGAGGGATGTATTCAAAGTTCAGGAGTAACTGTCCATCTTTAATAAGACAGGTTCTGGCCATTTCCGTCAATCATTTCAAGCAAAAAGAGACTCCTTCCTGAGCACCCACTGCTGAACCACTGACATACTGGAGCACTTTCCAGTTCCTTGGGATAAGAGCTACTCAGGCTGGAAATGCAAAGCTACTCCTTGGTGTCTCTGAGAACAAAACTTTGGTTATGCGAAGTCAAAACGAGTTTTGCTACTGTTTTGAATAAAGACAGGAGTTCTCAGCAGGGAGTGACATGGGTAGGAGGCAATGTTTCCCCCAGCAGTCCCAGAGGAGGGACAGAGCCTGTCTTGCTGAGGCCAGCCTGCTGGGGACCTGGGACTACAAGGATTCCTCCTCCGTCTGGATCTGGATGGATGTTCTCATAGCTCTCAGCTTTGTCTCAAAGGCTAGGAGTGGAGAGGCTGCAGGTCATCCTGCACGTAATATTCTCAGTCCTTTCACCCTGAGTATTAGGTTTAAGGAAGATCCTTAAGAAGTTCCAGCTGCCTCTCCAGGGGTAAAGGGGTTCCTCTATGGTGGATTCTATAGCTGCTATCCTATAACATCTTGCCATACTGTGAAAAGAAGTCTTCTTTGCAGGTAGCTTTGTGGTAGTTTGCTGCAGGAGCCTGCCAAAGACTGGCTGAGCAGCTGCTTCTCTTTCATCTTCATGACCATACTAAGTACCAGGCCCACTGGCATGGGACATCACAGGGAAGAAATGAGAATCTGACCTAAGGACTTACTACTCCTGCATCGCTGCTTGTGTCTCCCAAGTAATCCTGTTCAGTTACATACCACTTCTGGTGTCTGCTCAGTGGTATGGTATGTGAGTTACCTCAACCTCTGGCTCCTGTCTGTGCCTTCTATCATCTTTGCAAGATTTCATGAATGATTAATGGAAAAAATGTAAAGGACAGAGAGGCAACTGATCAACACTGGCTCCTGAACAAGGCACAATCCCTGAAATGCACATGTGCAAAATTAAGAACTCTTCTAAAAATGATTGCTTGCATATAGAGATGCAGGAGCTGGTGGGCACCACAGTGTATGGATTTCATCAGCTATCCTGTTTAGGTGAAGCTCTGACTGTTAGACAGTAGGTGATTCAGTTGCCTAATCAGAAGCGTCTACTGTCTTCTTAGATCCTGACAAACCTCCAGCTGCTGCTGCAAAAGGGCTTAGATCTCCTGTAAGTTCTTATCATACCTGTCAGCCCAACACAGATGTCTTGGACAACCTAGGTCATCTAAAATAACACAGATCCCTAGCTCAGATCTGTCCTGATCACTCCCAAGACGTCTATGTAGCTGGGAAAATGGGATATATCTGAAGTTAGAAGCTTGTATTTTCTGTATAGAATAAAAGGGTTTCCTTTGTCTTAGTTAAACAGTTCATTAGGAGAACTATAAGCCCTTCATGTTTTTGCACATGAAAGGAAACCCAGAAGGTCATGAGCTTGTCACATACAATGAAAAACTAAGTATATAGTGTGCCTGTAATCTGTATGTAAATGACAGTGAAAAGTGCCAGTTTTGATGTCACCTGACTGTTTTCATGCAATCAAAGGCTGTGGGGTCCTTTGATTAAGAATTTATGAGATTTCAGTGGCACCACAGACTGTCAGTATTTAAACGCGAGTAGGCCATTCTGAGAACTCACGCCACTGTGTGATAAGAAGAATGTACTGGTTATATGACTTGCATGCTTCATTGCAGTTTTCTACATTTATGGGTTTCTTTCCAGAGATGATTTAAATATATTTCATGCCATATGACTTAAGCAATTTCATGAAAGAAGTGAAATGAAATAAAATGAAAATAATCTGAAGTCTTAACCATTGCTCTAGAAGCACATAATTTTATTATGTATCTTACAATAGTAAGGTGATGTGGAGTTCTTCAAAGTTATGTCATGTGTAATGGCAAAGAAAAATGATGCATTCTAAAGCCCTAAAAATGTTAAAAAAACCCCAAGTCCTTATGATTTGGGGGTGCTGCCTCATGAATTTTGAAAACTTGTCATTAGCAATACCAAAATAAGATGCTAACCTTTAACTTGTCCGAGTCTTCATGGCTGTTCAAGCGCATTACACCCTGTGTCTTGCTCCACTGGTCTACACTGGAAACTTCAGTTTTCCCAGTAGCTCCAGGCTGAAGTTCAGCAGTAGTGAACCTGGTGCACCAGCAATTGCACACACCTCTCTTACTTGGTACTCCATGACTTTTGTGAGCTCGACAGGAATCCCTTGCACCAAGAGTGGATCTGTAAGGGCAAGGCATTGCAAGATTTGCTCACACAGACATCTGGGCTGAAGGTAAAGCAGCTGCAGGGAAAGGATTGTGCATTAGGAGAGAGTGAATGCAACACCAAACTCACGTGGGCATGCCTCAGGGGCAGCTTGTGGCATTTTGATGAATCCAACTTCAACAATCTTTCACAGCCCCGTTAGACCTTGTTAGAGAAGCAATCACCCTTCAGTGTCTCCCTGACAGTCTCTGCTTTCCCTTTGGAATCCCTCCCCTACATACCCTAGTCATCTCTGCTGATGACGTCTGGGCATGTAACATCATGGGCTAGCCCTGGACATCATCTGCTGGCTCATAATCAGACTTTTCCCTGAATCTAGTGCCCATCTGGGGGTGTCTCTTTCCCTGTGGGATCTCCCTCAGAGGGAACTTCCCTTCGTGCCATGAGAATCAACCAAAACACACACCTTGCTGGAGGGCCTCTGGCATGGCTGATGCACATATACATCAGAGTTCTCCACAGACTGTCAAGTAAGCAAATGACAGCTGCCCCAAATGCCAACCTTTTGCCCTCAGCAACATCCTGGGTGTTTCCTTTCTGCCTGGCTTAGGGCTTCAGCTCAATCAACTGTTCTGGCCATTTTGGCCATCACTACGCTGGCTGCTGGGAAGGCAACCTAATTTGCTGCAGTTGTCAGCAGTAGCACCACTACTGTGACTAGCCTAGAATTTGATCTGTGCCACACAGCCACTTGGGCTCTGCATGTTCTCAGGCAAATCAGTTTGCTCAGTAACTCCAGCATAGCCTTCACTGGCTAAAGGTACTGCCCATGCAGCAGTCATTTGCAAGAGAGTCTGGGGTTTGCATCTTTTTGTGTTTTGTTTTGTTTTTTTTTAACTGGACAGCTAGCAAGCCTATCTTGGTTCTCTGCTGCATGCACTACAGAAACTGGACACAAGCAGGAGCCAATTAGCCAAAGCCCATGTCAGTTCCTTTGCAATCTCCTCCTCTGTCCTTTCCATCAAGGCTTATGTGTCCTGTGTGACACAGGGCATCCGCTGTGCATGGTGAGTTTTGTCACACTTGACAAATACGGTCTTGGGAACACTTAAATTTGATACCCCCTTGTACTTGCTCTAGCACTTCCCCTCTGGGGTCCCAGTCTGTTCTGGTTACCTTCTTCCAGCCTGGGTAGACTGAGAACATTTGACCTCAGCTGGCCTTGGGGGAGTAAAAAGCAAAGGATTAGGTGAGGCAGCATGCCTTGTAAGATAATCAAACATACTTATTTTTTAAATTGTGGTACACACTATGACAAGCCTTGTCCTACAAGAAGATGTAACTCTTAAGAAAAAAAAAAAAAAAGGCTTATTATAAAAGCCAAAAAATGTCACCCAGAACTGACCCTCAGGATAGAAATGGAAAGAACAGGTGTACTGCTATGCAGTATTTAGAAACACTCTGATGGACATCATGATGGGCTGTGGACTCCCAGATGAAATGAGAGCAGAGGAACCACGCTGTTTCTCCCTCTCTGCCTTCCCGAATTCCTCATTAGACTTGCCCAGACATATTGTCATCTAAGTCTGGTCGCACGGGGTGGGCATGCCTGAAGTAGTAGTACCAGGGATGGCTACGCCTCCTGGAAGGCTGAGAGCCTAGCTAGATTGATGCATGTGGCATGCACACTTCTGGTATGCAATTCCTTCAGATCTGGATAAAACCCTACTTTTCAGTGCAAAGCAAGTCAGTTAGGCTGTGCAAGACCTGAGTCTGAGTACATCATGGCTTCTGGACAGCTTGTGGACAAACAGCAACTTTGACCTTGAAAGTGGTTTGATAGCAAGCTTCAAAGCCATGGATGTATTCAGGAAGAGCTAATTCTGCCACCTTCAGTTCTCTGGAAACATATTCTGTGAGTCACTTAACTTTCACCTCCTTATTCACTGATTCACCCAGCAATGCACAGAGGAAAGATGACAGAAATAGCAAGTCTGGGATTTGTTTACCTCAGCCTCAAGTCACGCATGTGACCTCAAGCTAGCAGGGTTCTCCTCCAACTTGGATTTTGAATCTGCAATGAAATTTTGTACATAAGTAAGTTATTGAATGGCTTCCTTATGACCAGGCTTGTCTTTTTTTAACATGTGTGCATTTTTGCGCTCTCAGAAAGCTCCTTCTCTCCTGTAGGAAAAGAGGAGAGGGCCTGGAGAGAGAAGGACCTGTGCAAAATTGCAGGTTCTACTGAAGGAGCAGAGGGGGAGCAGGAGGAGTGAGGGGCAACAGGTCATGCAGGGCAGGACAATAGGGAAGAGATTTGGAGACAGGCAGAATTGTTTACTTCAGAAGCATGCAGACTTCTGCAAACTCAGAGCTTTGTTTTGGTCCCTTTTGAATCAGTATGAAAGACTGACTTCGCTGGAATCCATGGAATAAATTTCAAGGAGGTGAGAGGCTCCTAGTTTCCTTTTTCTGGGACCTTTCTAATTTATCCATAGCTGTGCTCTAGATCCTTGGCTCTGCAAGGTGGAATTTGCTGTATATGACCATGAAGGCCAGATGCTCAAGGAGCGCAAACACATCTGCTCATGCAGGTGCATGCAAAACTGCCTCAGTGGTCACTGTTACTGCGTGACCAAGAGCCTTCAGTTTATTGTGCGGACAGGCAAGGAGAGGAGGGATGGAGAACACGCTGAATCAGCACGTTGCACAAACGGATTGAACAATACATGGGAGACGAGCTTCGGGCATGTGCAACAATGGTGCACTGGAAATGTTGCCACTAAGTCATTCTCAAGGATCTAAAAAGCACGATTAAGTTTATGTGTCAGTTAAGCAGAAATCATTAGTTCAAATAATGTTTTGGATTTTTTTTTTAAGTGAAAGGGAAATTATTAAGAACAGACAAGGTAAACAATTCTCTAAATACTGAGCTTTATTACAAAAATATACATTGGGCTGAGACACAATTTCATATGATGCCATTCTAAATCCTAAAAATCATGTTAGAACACTAAAGAGCTGACTGGCATTTAACTGCAATGGAGCTGTAAAACTAAGACAAATTTATTTGAAGAAATATTAAAAGTGCCAGGATAATTAATGTACTTATAATGCTCTCTACTCTCTTGCAAAGCCCCATATTCTTCCCTGCTGATTTTTTCTCTAAAGCAAAATAAGTGTTAGCAATAATAGTGGCTCATATCACCTTACAAAGCTGTAAAATCACATATCATAAGAAATGGGAATTCTTTGCCAATGAAAATAGAAAAAGATTTTCGCATTCTCCAATGTCTTAGCTTTTTGACATTTGGAGTAAAACCAACTCTTTCTGAAAAATAAAGCATTATTTTATGAAAAACTTATGTTCCTTAAGAGCCTAGAAGCTATAAAAAGAGGCTTTCTTGAAAGTATTGCAGTTTTTAAAAACAATAATGCAACTTCTATATTTTCTAAAACAAATCTAATTAGTTTTAGTAAATACTTACAAAAAGAATAAATCTTTCCAGCAAGCCAACATCTCAAACCAGAATCTGCAGTTGTTTTTCAGTGTCTCTCTATTGTAGCATATTGATGAGATCAGTCAATAAGAGTTGAAGAAAATTTCAGAGGTAGAAAAATGTGTTGTGACAGAATGAATGACACATGGGAATCCTGCAGCCACGGTGTCAGTGCTGTCACAGTACTGTGTCAGTACTACTCCATCAGGAGCAGAAGGTAATTACTACACAAAAAGAATAAATCCTTTCAGATTTCCTAAATGTAGCAATAGAGGTGTCAGAAGTGTTCAAATTACAGATGAATTCTATGGAAAACTTCTACCTTAAAAAAAGGAGAAAGCAAAGTTGGTGGATCTTGGGAAACAATAATTTGAAGGTCATTTAGGCCCCTCTAACTCTGCTTCTTGTGCATGTGAACATATTTACTGTTCCTCGTGTGCGAGAGGAGTTCCCAAGAACACAGGCTCTTTCCCTATGCCTCTTCGTCTCTTCATTTATTCATAAGCCCTGAAGCTAGAAAGAATCATCACAGATCATCTGGTCTTACTTGGACAGAATACAGGCAGTTGGATTTTACAAATTCAGCCCACTACTTTCAGTAGAACAATACCCAGCCTGGCTTTTGAAATGGCAAATGCCAAGGGGTCCATAAGCCAGCCTTCTCCAATTTTCCTGCAGCCCTCAAGGTGAGCCCAAGAGCTCTGGCCCCTCAAAAGAAGGGAGCTTACCTGTGTGGAGTGACTTGCAAAAGCATAGGAAAGTAGGAAGGATTCCCTTGCAGTCCCTGTTACTGAAGGAAAGCTCCATTTATTGGGGCAGAATTTCCTTACGTTGCATGCAGAAGCTCAGAACGAAATCTATAGTGTTGGATAAGGGTAGACTATTGAAAATTTGAGAAGGGTGAAAACTCCTTTTCAAACTTTTCAATTTTGACCATACTTACTGCAGATCATAGAAGTCACATCAGCAAACTGAGTTTTTTCTGCTAGAGAATCTCAAATCACACAGCAGTACTAAAGGAATACAAAAGAAAAATAATAATTTCAAAGTCCTTTTCTTGTCTCACTTCATCGTAAAGCACATTTCAGTCATATTACAGAAAGCCCTCTGAAAAGAGTATGAATCTGCCAAATTTTAGGCCCAAGGAAGGGGAAAAATGCTAAGAGACATCTACAGATAATCCCTCAGATCAGAGCGCACTGTATTGCTGCACCAGTAGGTATCAACCTGCTGTGATAGCACCATAATTCTATACGGTGTGAAAGGATGGCCAAGAAAGTCAAAGAGATTTAAAATGCATTCAAATTTGAAGGGAAAGTGAAAAAATCAGTTGTCTTTATTCACAGTGTAATGAATTTCTGCAGTACGTTGTAAAATGCCCTAATTATCGATGTAAGTTCAGAGCATGCTGAAAAAAGATATGACCATCTTTGTAACCATTCTGAAAACATAGTTTAAACACTCCCGGGAATGAGCACCTTGCTGACAATGAGAGAACTGCACCGCTGGCTACACATTAAAGCAGAAATTTTGGTCTCATTTGAACTGAATACCTCAACAACAACTCCAGAGGAGTCAGCAGAGATCTCTGGATTCTTCCTGTGAAGAAGATGACAGAGCCTGGTCCTGAATGAGTTTACTGCTCTTCTTCTCTGCATGTGCAGAAATCATAAAGAGAAGAAGGATCTAGCTGATTTTATTTGCGCACTTTGGTAAAGACGCAAGTCAGTTCTAACACACTTACTTACATTTGTAGGCATAAGAGAAAAAAATAGAATTAAACCAATCTTACAGAAAGGCAAGTTATATAAAAGTCCACATTATTGCTAGCAAGTAGCAATAATTTTTACAATCACTGAGACATGAAACTACATAATCATGGAGGGTAAAAAAACAGGCATTCCACTACCAAGAAGTAATTACAGAGAATTGTGAACACAACTGCACAGCTGTGAAAGTTCATATCAAAACTTGCTATCTTGAGAGTGTCTATCACAAGTATACTGCGAGCATTAGGAGTAAAAAGAAGTAGTTCATTATAAGCATCATTCATGGTTGTTGAAAAAATTGTGACATCTCTGCAGTGAAACAGCCTGTTGACTTTTAGCATTTGGTACCTTTAAATCAGAACGAGAAGCTAATGCAATCCACCCAGAAACTCAGCTAACAATCTGCCAGCAACTCACCACCAAAACTTAAAAAAAAAAAAGGCAGAGTTAAACTGAAACACTGACAAAACTAAACTGAGTTCCCAGTAATATGAAAAAAAAGAGCCAAAGTCATATTCCAGATGGAGATTATTTGGAGTTACAGCAGTGAACTGTGTAAAGCTAAAGGAATGGTAATAAAGAATGAAAATGAATCTGACTGTTAAACAGAGGGGATAGGACTCTCTGCCATTGAAAGATGGGTGTGAGTCAGCAACGCAAGTTGGGATATTCTTTGCAAGGCATTGGCTCCAGAGCTGACAATCCTGCAACGTGTCAATTCTTTTTCAAAGCAAAACCAGCAACTCATTATGATTTATGAAAGCTGACTTGCCCATGCACTATCACTTGACAACAGGGAACAGAGGATGGGTGAAATAAATCCCTCCATCCTCCTCTGGCTCCACAGGCGGGCCAGCAGAGCTGCTCTGCAGCGCTGACTCTGGGACCCTCCTGCTGTAGTAGTGAAAGCTGACGGAGGACCCCATGCCTCAGGGAGGTGGGTACTGCAGCACCTTTGCACTGGAGCCCGGAGTCCCTGAAGCTTAGTGACAGTATCCAGTGAGCATTCACCAACTTCCTCTTCACTCTTAAAGATGATGGGATAAAGCATAGAGAAGGTCTCTGGGGTGAGGGCGGTAATTTAAAGGGGGCTTCCCAGTGCCATCAAAACTAACCATAGTCAAGGGCTCAGGTGCTTAGTAGGGTTTCTGATCTTCTGTGCCGCAGCTGGCCAGAGAGTGCAGGTCAGACAGCCTCCCTCTCACTGGGGGAGCAGCGGCAGGAGCTCGGAATAGGAGTCCAGGCACTGGTCTGCCACACCCCAGGGCATCAAGGCATCCAAACCTTTCCTAAGGCTGGAAGAGTTAATTATAAATGTGTTTTATTTCAATGGGATGTTAGGCTACAGATGACATTCACATTTAGAGGCTTCTGCACAGCTCAGTTTCCAGTTTGATCTCACCTCTCCTTGCTAGAGACCATTTCCACCACCCTCCACTCCAGCTGGATCCTCCACTGCACTCACAGATAGCCTGTGGCTATATTAAATCTTTAACTTAGGGAGTGGCAAAATCTTTTCCCTGCTAAGGACTGAAAGCCTTCTGAACACCTTTAACAGGTCACAACTTGACACATGTCTTAATATTATCCAACAGTAACCAGAAAATAAATAAAATACGTTTTGGCAAGGAGCCTGAAATAAAATCACAAGTCACATTGAGGTTCAACTCCTATCTCCCTCTCCCTTGTTGTTCCTTTATCTCTCCCTCAGCAATTTAAAATCTTATTCTTCCTCAAAGCAGCCATTAAAGGCTGAGATCAGGGAGTAAAAGCTATAGCCTTCAAACACCTTCCTTTCTCCCATTGTCCAAAGAGATGCACAGCAGCAGCTGGGAAGGGCCTCGTCCTCCTGGACACAACTATGCCCTGAACTCCAAAGTCTGGGTTTCTGCTATTTCTGCACCAGCCTCCCTTTGTCGGGCCCATTGCTGCTGTTTGCTGCTTCTCCTTCAGTTTATTCACCCACTCCTCACTCTCCCTGCCCGTCCTGGTTTTCACTATTGCCCTCCTCTCTCCAGCTTCCTTCCTACACAGTTGCTCCTTCCTTTCTTCACCTCCTTAAACCTCAGCGCCTCCCCGCATCACCCTCTTAACATCCATCTTAACTATATGTTTTGACCTCTCGCTTCATGCACATGTGCACATACCCATCATTTATGTATCAAAAGATGTGCTTAATACAGAAGTCAATGGTTAGTTAATCTTCATTCATCAGGTTGAGTGGAGAGAGGTGATTTATTCACACAGCTACCTACTCTTTGCAAAGCACGCGCATTGGAGCAGTGGTTGGTTCCCTACTCTCATGTTCAGGAACATCTGGGAAGAAAGGGACAGATCAGACTGGTTCTGTCCTGAGAGTAAAAGCAGCAAAGAGGAGAAAAAAACCCAAACCACACAAAAGAAAGCAGACTAGACCAAAGTCCTTCTGACAGAAATCAGGCCAGGTGAAAGGTTTAGCAGTAAGAAGGGTATCACAGAGGAGAACTTTATATGCCAAAAAGCACATAATACGTGGTAAAAATGTGAAGCCAGATGTCACTGAATCTTCAGAAGTCACATGTGTTGACATCCTCTGTACCACTCCTAGGGGAAGGAAATATTTAGATTTAAAGCCTTCTGTTTCTATATTGCTTCTTAAGTTATATTTATTGCTTGACAGTGAAAAATTGATCTATATCTGTTGTATCTAAATCTCTTAACCAGTTTGAAGTATACCACAGTGGAACATCTATTTGACATTTAAAAGAATGAGACAGTTGTGTACTGTCTTTGGCTGTGATGCTGTCTATCAGCTCATTTTTATGTTTTAATATGTTGTGCTCACAAAGTGTGTGAAATGTTTTCTAGATACAATGGGAATGTACTCCTGACCTTTAAAAAAAGAGTAAAATCTAGATAGTTCACTTACACATTTGGTATGTTCTACTGCTAAGACATATTTAGCACAGTCCTAAAACTGAGACTCTTATCGGAGCTAACATAGAGTGGAAAGTAAAATTCAGTAAGATTGTCCCTAAATTAAACTGTATCAGTCTTTCCCACAGCTCCTGTGATATGTTCCAAATGGGTGGCAGTCAGATGCTAATTATAAGTCATTGCTTTCAGTTCTCTAACTTGAGCACTATCCAAGATAGACAGTGAACACCTCTGTAACAGCTTATACAGTCACCTCAAAGACTTCAGGACGGTGTTAGGTTTGCTGTCGTTCTGTAGGACTTACATGGCAAAATCTGAAGAGTGTCTTCTCACATCGAGTGTTTCTATTCCTTTGCAATTTGAGAAGGCACTGGGCAGCAGCAGAGACTCTGGAATTACCTTCTGCAGACTCAGGAAGATGGTACTATACTGTGTCATTCTCAAATCACATTTCAAATTTTTTTTCAGGAGCAGCTCTAGAAACTTTTTTAAAAACAAAAGTTATTGGCATTCATGGGGTGACATCCTTACTCCTGCTGAGTGGATTTTAGACACTTTTTATTGGATCAAATTATTCTATCTGTCACTAACTCACAGAGATCTATTAATATTGTTTGAAGGACCATGTATTGTACTCTTGATCTGTGAAAAGTATAGACTAGGTAGGTTTCCTACTTGCAGTTTCCTCTTGCACAGTTTACAGCATCCTGTGAAATGTTCCAGCATATTCAGGCTGGAGTAATACTAGAACAGCTGCAGAAAGTGTTGGATACACAAAAACTGAGTAGTGGGCAGTAGGGGCCTTTTCAAAATGAAGGTTAAGAACACATAAATGTGTTTCAAGCAAAAGTCCTAAACGTGCTGAAATTTGTGCAGATGCTTAACATTTTACATTTTGAGTAGCTCCATTTAAATCAGTGAGGCTCTTCACAGCATGTAAACTTGACACATGCATAAGCCTTTGCAGGATGAGGGCCAAAATAATTTTTTTAAGCTTGGAGACATTCCAGAGGAAAAAAACCTGTAGGGCTTTCTCTAAAGTTGTTGGCACCATTCTGCTTCTTAAACAGACATGAATTCACTCAAGTAAGATAAGGTCTAGAGATTTATATCAAGTATGTGGAAGTTTGTGCCTATTTCTAAGTTTAAAAAAAATCGCAATAATGCTTCTAGATTTGTACGCTGGGTTAAATTCTTGATATATAATTATTTAGAGTTTTATAATATTGCCTCTCTTACCTATTTTACTATCTTATCTATAGTTCTGCTACCAGGCAAAATTTGCTCTGTTAGCTAATAAATTGCTATAACTTTCAAGCAGACTGCACAGAAAACACTTTTGATTATTTACTTTATGACCTTACACGTGGCAAAAAGTAAATCTTCCTATCTTACCTCAAGCTAATTCACCACTAACTATATAAGACAAGAATTTATTGTTCAATTTGCAGCTTGCACATTGAAGAGCAATATATTCATTTCAGGAAAAGACTCTAATTTTAGATCAGTATTAAAGGTGCGACGAAAATGTGAATGCTGGGAGTGTCAGTAGGACTTTGCAAGAGCAAACCCAGTATAGTTCTTGAACTACAATGATTGTGAGATGAAAGAAATCATGGAATAGACTTTACTGGTCTAAGTGGAACCTGTTATATACCTGAAATTATTCACCCACCAGTTGTTTTCATGGACATGGCCTCAAACTACTTCAGATACATGCTTCAATGTTATAGCTCTTCAAGAAAACAGAAATAGTCATTTGTCCCACTGAGTGCTGTTTGGTGGTAGATGCTGCCAGAACTTTAAATAAGTGGCCTAGGGAGGAGACACGTGGAACATCCGGCGACAGCAGCTACTTTTAATCACACGGGCCACAGGTCATATTGTACCATAGCACACAAAATCAGTGTCACGTTTAGCAAAGCACGTTTACTTGACCACAACGTGCCTTGAGGTCAGATTTAAAAGCTTCTGCAGATGTAGACAGGAACCCAGCAGGATTTTGACAAGCCCCTAAGTGCTTATTTCCCATTGGTTTCTCACTAGGACTGTCTTTGTAGTAATACTTTAAAAATATGGCGTTTGGTGTCTCAAGACACGCTGCCTTGCTTCAGGCTGCAGAAAGCCAGAAGCTGCTGGTTGGGTAACTGGTTTTCAACTACAGTTACTTTTAGGGCAGCTGTCCCATGTCCGTACCAAAATCCTCTAGGGCTCCAAGTCTGGGAACACAGGAGACCTGGGTGACTTAACAGGGACAATTGCTACATGAACCAGGTACATTTTAGTTAACAGAATTGCACAGAAAGTCTTGGAAGTCTTTTTCATCTCCTGGGGCGTGGCAGTCCCTGTGGATTTTTCAACAGACATAGCACCCCATATATACATGGAAAAGGATAGTTTCTTCACCATTTGCGCTGGGCTTGGTGCTTCAAAATCATCTTTGCAGGCAAGGATACCTCATTGGTGCTCTCCAGACCCACACCCAGGCTGGCCATACTGGAAGGTGTCAGGCCCCTTCTCTAGGCTTACTTTCCCAAGCAACTTCTGCATTCCTGTTTTTAAAAGCTGCGTATTTTGAAGATATGGGAACACATGCTCTTTGCAAGATAATAACAGTTCCTTCCCCATTCCACGCAGCCACGCTGCTCAGAGACAATCTCAATGCGTTGCTGGAAGGTCTGTTATAGAAACGTTTGTAAGCTGTATTATGATGTGCCTGAGAAAAAATGGGGGGCGGGGAATGTTCCCGAGGAAGTTAATTGCATTTTCAAGATTTCAGAGTGTTTCGAGCTAGAAGTAATTAATGCAGAGCAATGTCCTTGGAAATGCTATACAGCGAACGCAAGGATAAGCAGAGTAGCACTAGATGGCACTACAGTAATTTTCACTCCAAAAGCATAGGCCAAGCCCAGGGAAAGATGGACTCGGGTCCAGCTCTGAACGGGCAGCTCGGATTTACCGTCTAAATTTTACCTGGGTGGCCTGGGGAGATCCTCAGGAATATGAGACATAGCAGTCTTTCCAAGGATTACAATACAGCCTTGAGTAGGTTGACAAGTGATATGATACATACAATGAAAAAAGAGTGTGGAAAGCTACCTGAATGCTTTCATTTCACAAAGTGAGACCACAAGGCACCTGAAAACCTGTTATGTTCTACTGAACCCAAGGTAAGGATATCCAGATTCAGTACATCTAAAAGCAGCTCACTCAAAAGCACAGCAAAAATGTTTTGTGTCATCTAGGCAACTGGATAGTTCAATGTCTGTCAGCAGGTGTAAACTGGATGTTTGCAACTACAGTGTCTTGCGCCTAAAAATGAAAATTTGACTTAGTGGGACAAAATCAGACAGGTTTTGGGACTAGTCTCATAGCGTGCATTTCCTGTCATATGGAGTTAAATGCTGACTATTGCCAATTTCTTGTAATGTTTCCCAGAGGTGGTAGCTAACATCAAAGTTTGATACGTATCTTGTTCCTAATAACAGACTATATAGCTTGTTGTCTCTAACAGATACGGCAATAAGCTGATCTGAGAGCCTGCTTGTAGAACTTTGCAGAAGTATAGTCTTTTATAGGAGCAACTGAGTGATTCTGTAGCTTGCATTATCAAATACACGTAGGAGGAAATAGAGCCTGTTGAAAAAATCATACTCATTCTTGTAAGTTGAACCAATTCAACTGAATTCAGGTGGTTGTTGCAACTTAAAAGACATAGTCTATCTCAGATTTGAGTTCTAAAACATCGTAGAACCAGATTTATAAATCTTGTACATCCTTTTAAAGGAAACATCTAAGTGCAGAATATTCACTACAACAGCACTACAAGTTATAATACTGTAATTATTTTTCTATTATGCATTTCTGTGAGTTATATTTTGCCTTCTGTTATGCTCCAGGTTCAAATCCTCAAAGGGTAATTAGTATCTATTTCACTGGCATCAGTGGGAGTTAGATATTTCAGAGATAGGGAACTCTGACATTTTAGTTTTAAGGAGAGATCAGCATGAATGTTTAAGTTCCTTCAAGCAAATCTTATTCTAGTCATAGAGCTACCTAAACTTTAGCGATATTGGCAGCTTAAAAGGCCATTTACTTGTCAGTTACAATAAAAAAAATGAATAGTACATTTCTTTACTGCAAGAACAGTCTTTATCAATGGAAATAGCCTGACTGGAGACAATAGGATTGCTTAGAAAAATAATCACTGGAACCAATAGTATTATTTGACTATAGGTTGTGCTCCCACCCAGCCAATATGTGCAGGTTAACCCCAATGGACTTTCAACACAAAAAGGGTGGAGAAGAGGGGTCATAAGAGTCAGAGCATAAAAATCTAGCATTGCACCATTGCTTCAAATTGTCAACATGTAAATAGCATTGTTTAATAAGAAATTAAACACCCCCTGTGCTGGAATTGGACTGTTTGTCCATGCAAGGCTAAACTTGTGGTAAAGATGAGAGACATATGATGTCCAAAAACACTTTAAACTGTCTCTTTTAGTCATAAGCCATTGCTCTTTGAAAAGATTCCTGTGTGGTTCTGAGCACATCCTGAGAAAATGTTCTAGTTGTCCTACTTCTTCTAATGTGTACTCTAATAAGGGCTCCTTTAATCTGTGCTTTAAATCTCCTTTAATCTGGTCACTGTTTTACACTTTGAGATGTACCCCTGAGGCCTCATCTTGCCTCAGAAGAGTCTTGAAAGCAACCATAACTTGCTGCTTGCTTTCTCAGACATGTCTGTGTCTACATTCCTGGAGTCGATGTTGGTCCTGATAGACATGTCCTAAAAGCAGAATCCATCCTAGATGCAAAAGTGGTCTGTGTAGTTGGCAATGAAGCAGGTAGCTGGGACTGCTGGTGTGCACTACTGTGCCCAGAAAACAGCACACTAACAGCATCCTGGGCTGCATTAGGAGGAGCATTGGTCAAGGGAGGCGATCCTTCCCCTCTACTCAGCCCTGGTGAGGCCATACCTGCAGTACTGTTTCCAGTTCTGGGCTCCCCAGTACAAGAGAGATGTGGACTTACTGGAAAGAGTCCAGCCAGCACAGGGCCACAAAGATGATTAAGGGACTGGAGCCTCTTTTGTAGGAGGAGGGGCTGGGAGAGATGGGACTGTTCAGCCTACAAAAAAGGAGGTGCAGGGAGATCTCATCCACGTGTACGAATAGCTGATGGGAGGGAATGAAGAAGAGGGAGCCTGACTCTTCTCAGTAGTGCCCAGAGGCAGGACGAGGCAACGGGCACAAATTGGAATACCTGAAATTCCATCTGAGCGCAAGAAAACTTTCTTACTGTGAGGGTGATTGAACACTGGCACAGGTTGGCCAGAGAGGTTGCAGAGTCTCCATCCTTGGAGGTATTCAAAACTCAACTGGACACAGTCTTGTGCAACCTGCAGTAGCTGACCCTGCTTGAGCAGGAGCTTGAGCATGATGACCTCCAGAGGTCCCTTCCAACCTCAACTATTCTGTGACTTTGTGATTCTGTGAATTTGCTTCAAGAAAAGAAAGCTTCAAGTCTATCGAGTTGGTACTATAAAGAACACATCTTCTAATGTCCAATTTGTAATAAATCCAGACAGCCCTGATACAGGAAATATGTGCTAATTTCAATATAAACCTGGTTTACCCTTATGTAAATCACACTGGATTTACATGAATTGTATGTTTATTAGTACTCTATCTCTTTCACTCTCATTTGCCTAAAATTTTCATTTGTGTACCTCTCTTCAATTATGGCTTTAGTTTTATTTCCTAGTTTGTATTCTCCCCTCAACAACAACAACAACAAAAAACCCAAACCCAAATAAATAAATAAATACACTGTGTATTTTCTATGTTTCTTGATGAAGAGTTAAGAAAAGTTGAGATGTATTCTCTCTTTTTTTACTACCTTGCTATGGATTACTAATCTATATTTATATTTATGCATACACACATGCACATGGTGAGACACAAGATCATTTATGTTAAATCATTCAGGTGTTTTGACATTGTATGGACTCCTTCAACACTTTCTTCCATTCTTAAGTTTAGCTGCCAGCCCTCAGAAATCACACTAGTAGTCACTAACTGAACATTACTGATTATAATCAGATTTTTACGGGAGTAAGAAATGTAAATCCTCAATCCTACATCACTGATCTTCAGTGCTCTGAAAACACAGAGCAAGTTCAAAACTTCTTTGCTGCAAGTGTGGAAATCTCCAAGTGGAGTGAAGCCACCAACCAGAATGTCTTCCAAAGCACCTCCTGGTAGGCACTGCCACAGAAGAATATAGCCTGCACAGATATTCTTGGGGACTGTTCAGTTGCTTCAATTTATATGCAAATTATGCTGACCTGGGGAACAAAGAGATGTTTTAAAGCAACTCTGTGGGTCTCTCATACGTGTATTAAAAAATCTTGGCCCATATCTCTTGCACTGATTCCTTACCTGTTTGCACCTAAATTTTGTTCTAAAACTCAGAAAGATGAAATAAGGCAACCCTGTTCATGTCGGTGTCAGGCATCTGAGTTACACATCATGTTGCTGTCCCTCTTTCTAACTAACTGTGACTTCTGCAGATGAAAAGTGGTATATCAATGCTGAAAACTGGTCTTCCATGTGGAATTGCAGAAGACGTGGTCTGCCAATCTTGCAGTACAGCGTGCAGACACTTAGGGACCGTGCACTGAAAATACAAACCTGGAATGTATTTGGGTGGCATTAACTAGGTTTCAACCCAGTCTTTTCCTACTGTTGCTGTAGCCTGAGAAACTATGCAAATGTACTGCTGCTGAAGAAAGGAGGGAAAATGAAACAAGTCCAGACAACAGAACCGCCAGCTCACATCAGTATTCTGCCATGGTGAAATAAACCAGATTGTTCAGACAAAATAGGCACAAACGAAGGTCTCATTGGGAATATAGCTGCTTGAAGAGGAGCTGCTCTCATCTCAGCGGTGCCACAAATCCCCTTTGAGAAAATGAATTTTGGAACACTTCAAATTTTTAACTGTTTTTCCGTTTCCATGGAATAGCACTGTGCCTCAGGCTACTCTAATAACATTCCTGGCTTGCCCTGCTGCAACAATCTGTAAAAACTCATCCAGTCAGATGATTTGGGTTTTAATATCAAGTTGCTTTGCAGAACATTCATGGTTGAAAGTGCATAATTATACGTTTTATTATTGCTGTAAAAAAAAAAAAAAGAGTAGAAGTGGTTTGCTTTTGCCCATTGGGGAGCTCTGGTTTGTTATTACATTCTCTGCAATGATAATTAATGACTCCATAACCAGCACTAAAAAAGTGTTCCCTGGCTAAAATTTTCAAAAGTAACTAACGATTTGGGGTTTCTTTGCTTTCATATGTTCAGTCTGAAATACCGTAATGAGGGACCTGGTTTTCAGAAAATGCTAAGCACTGACTTTCTGCAAATCATCTACCTTCCTCTTAAAACCTTCAGTCCCTGTCATTTTAAGGTCATGGTAGATGTTCTTTATTGGTAACAAAAGAAAATTATGTCAATTCACAAATTAGTGACAGAGCACCAGAGTAGATCACAAATAAATCCATTTCAAAGGAAAATATTTTAAAATGATGCCTTCCTTGCACCTGCAAGAACAGACTTCTAGACTCTTGGGATGATTGGAAGCTACTTAATGAACAAGCATGTAAGCAAAAGAGGGTAGGCTAGGGACTGGTTCTAGCAGCTGTTTTGTATTACTCAATAAAAGAAAGATCAAGACCACATCCTACAGTCTTGGGTGGTGCTTGGACATGTCAGAGTGCTTTTGAATGTCACTGTATGCATTGTCCCTGCCTGAAGCTGTCCTGGAGCCTGGCTGTCCTTTGCCCGGCAGAAGGAATCACTGTTGACATCTGTGCAAAGTGGGGAACCTGCAAAGCTGATGTTTCAGCCTTGGTGTCAATGCTCATTCAAGGTATGCAACAATGGAGAAAGGAGCATCATAGGTGTTCTTATTTCATCCACCCAAATGACTCAGCTTCAGAAAAATCCAGAAAGGCTTCTAGGTCTTTCCCCCAGGTCAGCTGCACCGGCACAGGCAGAAGAAACCAAAGGACTGAAGAACTGCTTCCAAGCTCTTCCTCTGCCACAGCGATTACAGCAGGGTATCCTTATTTCACGCCCCTCTACCTCTAGTCATGTTCAGTTAGCCTGGATTAAAAACTTTTGGACCTATGTCTCCCCAGCTTGGTTCCAGTCATTTAAGCAGCTTTGCCTTTTCTTTGAAGGGCAGCCCCTGGCCAGGGCAGGTGTGCTGGATGTTCAGGTCAGCATTTCAAAAATATATTTCTCTTCTGACACCTGAGGTTCTCACATTTTTAAGTGCAAATTTGCCTTCTATTCATTTGGGCAAGATGCAACTTTTGGTCCTGTAAAATTAATAATTATGCTTGCAAACATCCAGATCACTGTGCTGTGGCTGATTTTATAAACAAGAAAAACTGTCAGAGGTCAGTGAAGGTAAAGTAGGATAGCACTTGGTAGCTCAAGGTGCCCAGCTGCATTGTGCTGTCTGGCCTGCTGATGGGGTTCCTCAGTTCTTCATCCTAAATCTGTCCCATGTTGGCATTATTTTTGTTGGATTAGACACCAGGCAAGGCTGCACACTTGTGTGAGCTTCCTCTGCATTCCCCAGGATTGTCCACTTTTGCTTTGCAGAGATCTCCGTCCCTATTGCAAGTCCCTCTTCTTAAATCCTGTGGTTTATCTAGTACATGCTTATCATCCTTTTGCTTCAAGGTGTCCTTTACTGACAGGATTTATCCACAGACACCAAGACCTCCTCAGCAGGATAATGAAAGTGGTTCTTGTTTTCCTTCAGCTCTCTTTCCTTGCTATTATCTTAGATTTTTCCATCACTAATTCTTCTCTGCTTGGCTGAAGGAGAGAGGAGCGTTCATCTAGTTCCAGTCTGAAGGGAAAAACCTGTAAGTAAGGAGGCAGCATCAAATGACCACGCTGCTGCTGACTGCTCTGACTTTCATGGGCAATCCTCTGGCTGTGTGTCACTATGGCCTAGAAGAAGCACTCTAGCATGGGGAAGTCCTACCACTATAGCTGCACCACGGTTCTCACAGACACACAGACTTCTGGGCACAGGGCAGGGGTGCTGGGTCTGCGGAGAAGGCTGCTTGCTACATCAGCCAGAATTGAAAGGGATCTATTTTGCTTTGCTGAACTACAATTCGATTTTACAACTCCTGACACACTAAGTGATGTTTGGTATGTGACTGATGCTGCTGCTAGGAGTGAGGGGAGAACATGTGCGTTGACTAACTTCATCAAACTTTATGAAGTCCTGTTTGGAATTACAAAGTTTTATTTAAGGTCTATGCCTGCATTTGCTTTCTCAGAATTGCTCTAGGCTGCAGAGAGGATAAGTCCTGGAGAAGGGAGTGGGAGAAAGTGCTTGGAGCCAGAGCTGCAGAGCTTGCCAGGGTTAAGCAATTTTTCACGCAGAACCAGGATCAATCAGGGACACACGGAGAAGCAATGACCCGGCAGAGCTGGGCAACGCAGTTGGTGTGGCAGCTCAGGGCTGGTGAAGCAACTACGGTGGTTGATAGCACAGAAAGTGGGCAGTGTCACCCAGGAGTGGCAGGCTGAGGGCTCTGTGTATGGCATGCCCAGCAGTGCTGCGCTGCATTGTTGGCAGCACACACAGGAGCTGGCGGCATGCCCAGGAAATAAACATCGAAAGATGAAAGCAGGCCAATGTGAGAGGTAGCAGCTTGCTCAGTTTCCAGCCTCTGATCACCTTCTTCCAAGCCCTGTTTCCTCACAGTGTCCCCTTGTCCTCCCACAATAAATGGATCATTGCCCTCCGTTGGGAAAATGAATTGCCTTATGAAAAAAAGGATTGCCCAGATGTTTCCCCAGAGAACTGCTTTGCATTCAAGGGTGTGTGCACATCCTGAGAAAGGAGGTGATCTGATTTCTTCTAATAGACTCATTGCAGCCTCATAGTCTGGAGCATCCACAGCTGCCCATGCCTTTCTCATGTCCTTCTCAAAATCTTACAGATATAGCTCTTTGAGATGTCCATACCAACACATTAGTAGAGAAATACCGGGGCAAGTAGCATCATGGTTTGAGGTCTCACTGTTGGTCCCTGCACCAATGCTTCCTCCCAAAATCTAAGCAGATCCCACAGCTGTGCAGGTTAGGCTGGTGAAGCCTGGGGATGATAACCACCAGTCACGCAGTCTCTGTCCTGCTGGGCTCTGGCTACAGCCTAGCTCTTCTGGTGTTAGGAAATTTTCTTCTTGTTTGTAGCAAGACATTTAGATGTGCCCCAAGGTCTTTTCCAATCTAAACGATTCTATGATTCTATAAGTAGCAGCCTATTTTCTTTCTTTTCCTCCACCATATCATCAGATCCCCAAAATGAAACATACAGTAGTAAGAACAAAGTGGTGTATTTCCCTCTATTCAGTTACTAGTTCTTTGCCTGAGTAGCAGACCAGAATGGCAGGTGTTTTCATTAGACGAAGATGACTGTAGCTGAACCTTAATCCCGACAAAAATGGTAACCTCAAGAGGATTTGCTTTATGAATAAGAGATATTCATATATAATATGCTTTATGAATAAGAGATATTCACCCACAAGTCTATGGGGCCTGATGAGATCCACCCGAGAGTACTGAGAGAGCTGGCGGAGGAGCTTGCCAAGCCACTCTCCATCGTTTATCAGCAGTCCTGGTTAACAGGGGAGGTCCCAGAAGACTGGAGGCTTGCCAATGTGACGCCCATCTACAAGGAAGGCCAGAAGGAGGATCCTGGGAACTACAGGCCTGTCAGCCTGACCTCTGTTCCAGGGAAGATTATGGAGCGGTTGGTCTTGAGAGTGCTCACAGGGCATCTGCAGGACAGCCAAAGGATCAGGCCCAGCCAGCATGGATTCATGAAAGGCAGGTCCTGCTTGACCAACCTGATCTCCTTCTATGACCAGGTGACCCGCCTAGTGGATGAGGGAAAGGCAGTGGACGTTGTCTACCTGGACTTTAGTAAAGCCTTTGACAGCGTCTCCCACAGCATTCTCCTGGAGAAACTGGCGGCTCGTGGCTTAGACGGGTTTACTCTTCGCTGGGTGAGGAACTGGCTGGATGGCCGAGCCCAGAGAGTTGTGGTGAACGGCGTTAAATCCGGCTGGCGGCCGGTCATGAGTGGTGTTCCCCAGGGCTCGGTTCTGGGGCCAGTCTTGTTCAATATCTTTATTGATGATCTGGATGAGGGAATTGAGTGCTCCCTCAGTAAGTTTGCAGATGACACCAAGCTGGGTGGGAGTGTTGATCTGCTGGAGGGTAGGAGGGCTCTGCAGAGGGATCTGGACAGGCTGGATCGATGGGCAGAGGCCAACTGTATGAGGTTTAATAAGGCCAAGTGCAGGGTCCTGCACTTTGGCCACAACAACCCCATGCAATGCTACAGGCTTGGGGAGGAGTGGCTGGAGAGCAGCCCAGCGGAAAGGGACCTGGGGGTGCTGGTTGACAGCAGGCTGAATATGAGCCGGCAGTGTGCCCAGGTGGCCAAGAAGGCCAACAGCGTCCTGGCCTGTATCAGGAATAGTGTGGCCAGCAGGAGTAGGGAAGTGATTGTGCCCCTGTACTCGGCACTGGTGAGGCCGCACCTTGAATACTGTGTTCAGTTTTGGGCCCCTCACTACAAGAAGGATGTTGAGGTGCTGGAGCGTGTCCAGAGAAGGGCAACGAAGCTGGTGAGGGGTCTGGAGCACAAGTCTTATGAGGAGTGGCTGAGGGAACTGGGGTTGTTTAGTCTGGAGAAGAGGAGGCTGAGGGGAGACCTTATCGCTCTCGACAACTACCTGAAAGGGGGTTGTGGCGATGAGGGTGTTGGTCTCTTCTCCCAAGTAACGAGTGATAGGACAAGAGGAAATGGCCTCAAGTTGCGCCAGGGGAGGTTTAGATTGGATATTAGGAAAAGTTTCTTCACCGAGAGGGTGGTCAGGCATTGGAACAGGCTGCCCAGGGAGGTGGTGGAGTCGCCATCCCTGGAAGTGTTCAAAAAACGTGTGGATGTGGCGCTTCAGGACATGGTTTAGGGGACATGGTGGTTCTGGATTAATGGTTGGACTTGATGATCTTAAAGGTCCTTTCCAACCTAGTGATTCTGTGATTCTGTGATTCTGTGATTCTGTGAGATACAGCAAATCTGGGGTTTTATGTTACTAAAACTTTATACTTCTGAGAAGTTTGTAAGTATCTAGCATAGAAATATTTACTGCATACTAGAAATGAAAATGTATGCTAGTTTGCTACATAAGTAATTAAAAAGGGAAACGGCCTACAAGTTGAAGTTAAATCTCACTTATGGAACTTTTATACAAGTGGAGTCAGTACTGGGTAACTGCAGAAAAGATTGTCGGGGTTTAACCCCAGCTGGCGACTGAGCACCACACAGCCACTCGCTCACTCCCCCACGGTGGGATGGGGGAGAGAGTCGGGAGGGTAAAAGGGAGAAAAGTCATGGGTCAAGATAAACACAGTTTAATAGGTGAAGCAAAAACCACACACGCAAACAAAGCAAAGCAAGGAATTCATTCACCACTTCCCAGCTGCAGGCAGGTGTTCAGCCATCTACAGGAAAGCAGGGCTCCGTCATGCCTATCAGTTACTTGGGAAGACAAACACCATAACTCTGAATGTTCCCCCCGTCCTTCTTCTTTCCTCAGCTTTCTATACTGAGCATGATGTCATATGGTATGGAATATCCCTCTGGCCAGTTGGGGTCAGCTGTCCTGGCTGTGTCCCCTCCCAACTTCTTGTGCGCCCCTGGCCTCCTCGCTGGTGGGGTGGTGTGAGAAGCAGAAGAGGCCTTGGCTCTGTGTAAGCACTGCTCAGCAGTTAACTAAAACATCCCTGTGTTATCAACACTGTTTCCAGCACAAATCCAAAACATAGCCCCATACTAGCTGCTGTGAAGAAAATGAACTCTATCCCAGCCAAAACCAGCACAAAGATAAGTGATGCTTTTGAAGCAAAAGCTCTCAGGTGATGTGGTGATATTAAATGTTACAGAACCACAAAATGGCAGAGGTTGGAAGGTACCTCTGGAAGTCATCTCTTCCAGCCTCCCCCTGTCATGCACTATCAGCTAGAGCTGGCTGCCTGGGACTATGTCCAGATGGCTTCTGAATATCTCCAAGGATGGAGACTCCACAATCTCCCTGGGCAGCCTGTTCCAGTGCTTGGTCACCCTTGCTGTGAAACAGTGTTTCCTGATGTTCAGGCAGAACATCCTGTGTTTCAGTTTGTGCCCATTGCCTCTAGTCCTGTCACTGAGCACCAGTGTAGAGCCTGGCTCTGTCCGCTTTACATCCTCCCTTCAGATACATTGAGGAGATCCCCTGAGCCTTCTCTTCTCCAGGCTAAACAGTCACAGCTCTTCCAGCCTTTCCTCATAGGTGAGATGCTCCAATCCCCTCATCATCTTAGCAGCACTCTGTTGGACTCCCTCTAATAGCTCCGTCTCTCTCTTGTACTGGGGAGCCCAGAACTGGACACAGCACTCCAGGTGTGGCCTCACCAGTGCAGAGTAGAGGGAAAGGATCACCTCCCTCGACCTGCTGGCAGTGCTCCTTCTAATGCAGCCCAGGATACCATTAGCCTTCTCTGTGGCAAGGGCACATCGCTGGCTCATGTTCAACTTAATGTCCACCAGGACCCTTGGGTCCTTCTCTGCAAAACTGCTTTCCAGCCAGTCAGCCCCGAGCATGTATGGGCACCTGGGACTGTTGCTCCCCAGGTGCAGGACTTTGCATTTTCGCTTCCCGAACTCTTAGACTAACTGGATCCTGGCTATGCGGGCTCTATATTTATTTTGCCTGGTGTTGCTACTTGTTAGCTCATTCTTTCTTGCACTGTTTATGTAGGACTGCCAAGTGGCAATTTAGCTGCATCTGTGCTGGGTAACATGAATCCTTCATGAGTGCTACCCTGTTCTAGAAATGTAAATTCACAGACTGGCCTCATCAGTACCATTTTGAATGCAACTAACATCAATTATGTATCTTTCATTATATTTTCCATCCTCTTCCAAGGTTCAGAATTGCTTATACAGTGTATTATTTCATCTTTGGGGTTTTTGCTGGTAATGTATATGCTAGGCTATGTTCTGTATGCAGAAGCTGAAGCTGCCTCTTCTCCAAGCTGAATGAGGCCTGTTACCTCAGCCTCTCCTCACAGGACAAGTGCTGCAGCTTCCCCTGGACAACTTGGTGGCCTCCACTAAACTCATTTTGAGTTTGTTGAGGTTTTCCTTGCATTCAGGGACCCAAAACTGAACACACTATTCTACATGTGGAGTTGAAACAGATAATCACTTTTCCTGGCCTGCTGGCTATGGTCCTGGTGGTACAGCCCAGTATGCTCTTGGTCTCCTTTGCTGCCAGGACACACTGCTGGGTCATGGCCAATTTGCTGTCCACCAAGACCTCACGTCCCTTCCTGCAAAGCTGCTTCCCAGCCGACCAGTCCCCAGCCTGTATTGTTGCAGAGAGCTGTTCCTTCCCAGGTGCTAGACTTGTTGAATTTCCTTTCTGAATTTCATAGACTTTCTAGCAGGCCATTCCTCCAACCAGCCTAGACCCCTTTGAATGGCAACTCTGTCCTCCAACATTTCCACTGTCCCACTTTGGCATCACTTGCAAACTTGATGAGCATGCACCCCATCTCCTCCTCAAAAATCACTGAGAAAGATGTCAAACAGCACTGGCCCCTCCAGTACTCTGCTTGCTCCTGGTTTCCAGTAGAGTACAACCCACTGAGCCCTACCCTCTGAGCCTGACAACCTAACCATTTTTTTCCTCATCTCACTGTCCACCCCCCCGTACCGTAGCATCCCAGTTTGTCTGCTAAATGCAGAAAGATGAGATGTGCTCCACTACTTGGAATCCCAGGTTGTCTTTTTTTATTACCGGTGCAGCAACGAGCGATTCCTTTGCCTGACCTGATCAAATGTACTTCATGCGTACTTGAGCCAAGCAATGAATTTGCTTCCCATTACACAAAGGAAAGGAAAATGTTTTGAACGGGGTATTACTCCCTTCCAACAATACCCACACGTCTTCAAGCACCTCAATTTGTAAGCATTTAGTAGTCCCTTCTGCTTACAAGGAACCGTTTGACGACTCGGAATGTAATGCTAGGGCAGCTGGAGGCGTTACCTAAATGGCCAACTGCCACAGCAGCCGCGTCAGCCAGGTAGCCATCTCTTTGAAAAAGAAGAACGCACTCGGACCACGTTGGGGAGCTGCTCTGAACACTTCTTTAAAACGCTTAAGGGCGAGCGGTGGGGCTCCTCCCGCCCGCTCGCGGGGGCCGGCCAGGCCTCGTCCCGGGCCCGCGCTCCCTGGGATTTCGGGGGCCAGGATCGTCTGCCTGGGGCCGTCCCGCAAGGCCAAGGGCGGCCGGGCAAGTTTTAACCGGCGTCCCCGGGGAGCCTCTTGACCTCCGCTCCCGAGCGAAGCGCCGGGGGCGGCTCCCGATTCTGATGCCGAGTGTCATGGGTGAATTCCGTCCCGGCTGAGGCGTCTGCGTGCTGCAGACAAGCCAAGGCCCGGCGGCCGAGCCACGCTCCCACCCGCCGCAGCGGGGCCAGGCCGAGCTGAGCTGAGCCACCGCCCCGTCCCGCCCCACCTGCAGCGGCCGCCGCCAGCCCCTCCCCTGCCGCTTCCTCCCGTCGGCCCCCACCACGTGACCGCGCCCCTCGCCCGAACCCAAAATGGCCGCCAGCGAGCCCCTTCCCAGATTGGGCATCATTCCCGACTCCAAGATGGTTGTCAATGATGGAGGCTAGCCGGAGACATCCTAGCGGGTCAGTCTGAACACTGAGGACCGGTAGGCTGGACGAAGCCCCGCCTCAGCCAGCCTGCCGCTTCCATTGGCGCTGCGGAGGGCCAGACCCTCTCTCATTGGCTAGAGAGGTGTCGCTCCCGCTTTCTCCGCTCCAGGGCCCGGGGAACTATTTTCCATTCGGCGGAGGGGGGCCGGGGAGGGGGCTCCTCTGCATCGCTCCGTCCGCGCCGAGTGGCAGGCGGCGGGCCCGGGCGGGGCGGCGGAGGATGCTGCGGCCGTTGGGGTCACCGGGACGGCGCTGAGGCGTCGCTGTCCCCACCGCGGCGCAGCGGTAGGTGCCTTCTGGTTGGGTCTCGGGCTCGGCGGACGGGACCTGCGCCGCTCGCCCCCCGCCGGCGAGAGGCGGCCGCTCCCTACCGCGGCCCCGGCCCCGCTGCCGCCCGTCGAGGCCGCGGCTCCGTGAGGGAGGCGGGGAGCTGCCGCCGTCGTCTCCCGGCCGCGGGCAGCCAGCACCGGAGGGAGCCCGGGGGAAGGGACGGGGCTGGGCGAGGGGGAGGATTCGGCGGCGGACTGCCGCCGCGGGGCTCGGCCGGGCAGGGGCGCGGCGGGGTGCCCGTGGGGGAGAAGGCCGCCCCGGGGCGGGGGGAGGACACACGGTAGCGGGGGCAGCTGCGCTCGCTCTCGGCCATCCTCCTGAGACAGGCGGGGGAAGCCGGGGCCGGCGTTTGCAGCGAAGCCGGGGGGGTGGGGGTTAAACCAGCCGCAGCCCGAATCCGGCGCCAGCACCCCAAGGCGGTCGGTCAGGGGTGCCCGGTGTCGGGCAGCTGGCGGGACGGCAGCCTCGGGCTGGTGCTCCTCTTGGGCTTCCAGGTTAATTTTGAAGCTGGTGCAGGAGCGGGGCGGGGGACGGTTTGGTCGGCGGTCGCCTGTAGTTGAGTTTGCACGCGTGTTTGTCCATATGGAAATCACCCTTGCAAAATTGACATTAAAGAGTCTTTAGGGCACGCAACCTACTGTTAACCACTTCTGCAGAGGGTGGTATGTTAAACATCGGGCTGTCTCCCTCACGACCACTCACAAAAGTTTGGAAGTCGTCTTTATGTGCTTCTAACTTAAAGTTATGAATGGTTTCTTGGAATTGTAGAAGCAGTAAATCGTGTTATTTCTGCCGTTGTTAGCTTTGTAATTCAATACTTGCGCAGAGTCACAATAGCTTAATCCGATGCAATACATTTTTCTCTCTGATATGTTTGTTTCATCAGTTTTGTGTATCATCTGATCATGTGTTCTTATGCACACAGCATGTACAATAGTTATGCTTCCATTCCTTGTATACTTAGAGAGTGCCTCTTCCCCCCCCCCCCGGCCCCTCTCCTGTCTCCTAAAGCTTGTTGAAGTTTTCTGTAACGTTTCTATGATTGTAAGCTGTAAACTTTAGGCTAATCATCTTATGGGGTACAATAGCCCATCATGTGAGGGGTGATCCCTGACCATGCCACGCAAACCCTCTTGTGACAAATAACAGCACTTTTCCACTGAAGCTAATTCCAGTAACATTTCTGAGTTTGGTATGGGTATAGCTTTTCTCACATAAATTGCAACAACTTCAGGAGTGCTTTTGTTGGTGCAGTATACTCCTATAACAAGAAATATTTTGGGGGTAGATATAGCCCGAGTGAACTATTTGCAAGAAGAATGGAAAGTACTACTAAAGCTTGCATTTATATAACCTTATTTAAAAAAAAAAATTTGAAATGCTATCCAGTCAACTTCCATGCAAATTTATAGAACATATTTATTTGCCTCCTTCAGAAGACGGGTGAACTAAGTATGTGTATTGGATATCAAGATGAGTGAAAGTCTTAAGAGGTTTTTTCTTGGCTTTAAAACATCGTGTAGAAGACTAAACTGCGTTTTCATGGCTATCTGAGTATTTCAAATACATTTCAGTATTCTATTTTCTTGAGGTTTTACTGTATCTTAACACGTCTTGTGTAATTATTTTTTAAACGTAGAATTTTGTTAGAGATGAGCAATTGCATTTCAGGGCACTTCCCCGCCTTCCCCCCGCCTCCCCTCCCCAGCTTTGGAGTAGTTTCACTTTAATAGTTTTGTTAATATCATATGAGTTAGGACCCAGTACTGGAAGAAGATTGTTCATTTCCTGGACCCTGTAGTGTGAATTTATTTACAGAATCAGTGTCTTAAAGTGTCTTTCTAGAAGTGCTTTTATGGGATTATACAATGAGGGTGTAGTTCCTAATTTCTTTTCATGTAAACCTGGTTAACTTCAGTTTAGGGATGTTACTCCAAGATTCAGTACTCTTACAAAAGAGACTTTTTAGTCCCATTCTTCCCCACAAAGTGTATTTGTGCAACATTGAGATTGTAATTTATGGGCACCAGAAGTGTTGAGTACAACGAATTATTGAGGAGGATGGAATGTACTTTCATAAATCCATTTCAGGAAGGGAAGTTAGGGTTGTGTCACTAGATAGTGACCCTGGAGTACATCATAGTCCCCAAATGCCATTTGTTTTAGTCGCTTAGATCTCATAACTTTTCTTCTGAGTTCAAATCTCTCATGGGCCGCTGTGCACACAGATGACATTAGGGCAATTTTGGAGTTAGATTGTGTTACATCCGTAGAAATCTTGAGGTTTGGTTCACACACCCCAAGATCTTGTGTCATGCAGACTTGTGCCATTAAAGGCTTCCTGCTGAAGATGTCATGCAGCCCTCAGCCTGAATGTAGCCCCTGTTACCTTGAATATCCCCAGTTGATGAGGTTGCTACAGTGAGATATTGAAAGAAGGCAAGTTTCCAAGTTAACAACCTCCTAATTCATTCAGTTGTCAATTTGTAAACCAAGATACTGGAGTGAACCTGGTATCAAAGCAATAGCCTTAGCAATAGGGTCTCTGTCCGAACAGATTTAATTCTATCTCTTTGTGTTTTTTGTACGTTAATAACTATGGCGGGGGAATTAGGTATACTTTTAGGGTGCATTCTTTGTCAGTCCAAAGCAAACTACAAAAAAAAAAGAGAAAACAAAACAATTCTGAGACCTAATGGACTGAGCTGCTGAAATCTGTTCTGATTTTCCAGTTGGTCCTAAATGTCCTACATCTACTCTGGTTTCAGAATTGCATTAGCAATACAACTAACTAGTGAATTCAGACAGCTGGGTAGCATGCAATAGCTTGACATGACTTCATATGTATGGCAGCATTGGAAAAATGGCTGGGTTAGTCCTTGGAGGACTATCTAGAATTTCTCTTCTGTTGGTCTTTTAATGATGGCAGGTACATCTAAGAAAGAGCAGATGGAAGGGATTAGAAATCAACTGTGTTCTATTAGAAAGGGGTTTTTTTAGTCTTCTTTGAAACATGTGAAACCTGTCACTCTGGGGCAAGGTTCTAGAGAGATGACTGTTCATCAAATTTGATGTGGCAATTCACGTATTTCCCTGGTGGACTAATAACCCAAGGTGATATAATGTGTATTTTTTTTGTCTCATTCATTATGTTTAAAGTTAAGTAAGAGATGTATTTTAGTCTAATCAAAGGAGAGTGTTGGTGGATGTTAATAGTTGTAAATTACCTTGTCCTGTGATACTTGTTGCTAAATAGCTCGTTTTTTGGTAGGTACTTCATGGGATTCAGCTGACTCCATGTAACTTTCATACAGTAGGTTTATCTATTCTTAAGATTTAATTAAAGTGGTGATGTTTCATTTACTACTACAAATAGTGAAAACAAATGTAAAATCCAAGCAGGATATCTTGTTCTTCACTAAAATATACATTGCTGACTTTGTAGAATGAAGGAATGAACTTTTGATGTAAAGGCTTCACCATAAACTCCTAAAATATTGATTCATATTCTATAATATTGGAATAGACTGGATAGTTAAGTAATTCTTCAGCAGCTGTCTATTTTAGGCTGATTTCCTTGCCTCTTGTTTCCCCAAAAGCTATGCTTGCTAGTTTCTTCAGCCTTAAGGGGAAATTAGCACTTAGTATTTATGTTGTGGTATTTATGCCTACAGGCTTCATTGAGGCCACAAGGCTTGGTTTTTATTGAGCAATATGCAGTGCCTCCCCTCCATCTGATCATAGCCTGCACTATCTTGAGGTGCCTGCTGTCTTCTAAAGATGCCTACCTAAAAAATGCATTTTGATTTATGGAGTTTGGGGTCAGAATGTTTATCAGCTTTTCTGATGCTGTTAACCTATGCATGAGTTTGAAACAAGCATGCAATTGCTCTATTAAATAAGTGCTCTGAAACAACATGTATTTGTGTGGTTTGGGTGTTGGAGAGCTTATTTAATTTGAGCTATATCTAGTTAAAATATTGTATTTAAAGCTTAGTAAATGTATGCTATACCTTCTGGAGCCCTTATACTTTGTCAGCTCTATAAATTAACTCTGACACACTGAATATTTTTCACCAGCTAACATAGCTGTTAGTTAAGTTAAATAAAGGAGAAAAGCCCACATGCTCTCTCCATGCATACAGCTGGACATCTCTGTTAAATTTTTCAACAAAAATGAAATTCTGATTGCTTTTTAAAGCTTCATGAATACACTAATTGGTGAATCATCTAATGTGCAGTTTCAGGAAATACGAAATGGCTCACTAACTTCATGGTTATAAGATTATGCAGACCTTCTGAAAATCTCAGTAAGAAATGTGTGCAGTGGTGGTGGTTGATATTTTTGGCTGTGAGAGAGGTTGGCTAAAACTCAGTGTAGTTATGCATAGTCTGCCCTAGTTTATATGGTAGAAACTCATTTGAAGAATTATCTGGAATTTTACAGGTTTGTCTGCTCTTGGGAACTTATCCAGATTTTGTTAAAGAATTTTACAGTCAGGAACGTCTTCTGGATCTGTAGCTGGTCCTGAATTCCTGGATAACATGGTAGTTGCTTTTAACCCTGTGCTTTTACACAGCCGTGGTTGTTGAATTCTTCAGCCTTAATGTTGGACAGCTGCAAAACATTTAAAGCCTATCTTTGAAAGATTGGGATAGGAAGGAGGGGGAGATGGAGGCTGCTTAGATAAGTAATACTTCTTGAGGACTCTGAAGCATTTTCTTTATGTAGCCATATATGGTGTGTTCCTGGCTAGCTGGATGCTACTTGATTACATACTGTGTTATCAGCTGAAGTATGTAAACCGGTAGTCCTTTCTTGTGAAAGTTTAGGTCTCTACAGTAATTGAAGAATCAAAAGAGGTCAGGAATTTGCTTTTCTTCATGGTGCAGCACAGTAAGAAAAAATTCAGTGCAGTGCATAGGTCTCTTTGTAAAGTCAAAGTTTTTATAGTAAATAATCTCATCATTGAAGATGCATGAAGCACTCTTAGAATATTGTTGTATTGCAAAACATTAAAGCAAAAAAAAAATTATAAAAAATATATAAACTTACGGTGAGTGCCAGTTTCTTATATGCAGAAGCTTTTACAGCGTTTGGAAGTGCTTCAGCAATTTCTTATTGGAGTGTACTTACAGAGGTGAAATTTAAAAGATTGTTCAAAAATTTTAGTACAGTAGAAGCAGTCAAAAATAGTTTTCCTGCAATACCAAATCTGATAACATTTTTGTTCCTCCTCAGAAGAATAAATTCTAATAGTAATTCAAAAGTCAGCCTGGCACTCAGATGAAATAATTTGGGCCTCATTGCTCAAGACCCAAATGGGAATTACAGGACTAAGAATTGTAATTCTGGGGTAAAAAGGTCTGGCACTCAGCACCTTTTACATATTTCCATTAGGCTAGTAGAGACTCAAGCACTGCAGTTGAATTAATTAGGCTTGATCAAGACTGTGATAAAACTGATCAAGATAATCTCTTAGACTATTTGGCCTTTAATAGCAAAAACTTAAGTTGTAGTGATCTCTTATGCCAGTTTGACTTAATTTTCTTCATGGAACTTGGCTAGCTAAGGATGAACATGTTTAATAGGGCAGACCTGCAAGTACCCTGTTTCTTGAAAAGAACTTGAACACCAGACTTTCACCTCCAAGATGTCTCTAACTTCTGATACCTTGAATTATATTCTCTGCCTCTGTACCTTAGGTTTTTGGATTTGCAGTAAGGCCTGTGCAGCAGCATCTGGCTGACTTGCTGATGGAAAAAGTACTCATTACTAAACTTAGTTTTTGGAGAGCTCTTATATTTGGCCTCTGTCAAGAAGGAAGTATTTTAATCATTCCACTAGTGCAGTAAGAGATCTCTTAGTCTTTTGAAGTAGCATATGGATAAAGTGAATGAATTTTAGACAGCAAATTATCTTCAATCTTTGTGGATAGATTTGTGTTTGGAATCTTTGTGTGATAGATTTGGTTAAACGCTTATACTGCTTAGTTGACGCTTTGTTTTCCTAGATCTTTAATTTTCACATTTCTGTTGGGGAATGGTGAATTACATGCTTTTTTTTTTTTTTTAAAACGTATATTAAATGTCACTTGGATAGGAAGTGGAATTCAATTAAATACACAAATAGCATTTTATAATTGGTTTGTAGTTTATTAGTTGAGACATGCTGGATGAGTAGTAAAACCATCAATTTTATCAAAGCACACTTTTTTGTTTAAAATTTGCTCACTAAGTTAAAATGTCTATTCACTTGTGTCTTGCAGTATTTTAGGTTTGGTAGATCTCATTTCTTATTAATTGATCTTACTCATGGATTGGAAGAGGAAAACAACTGTGTTTAAGCAGCCAAACAGTTGTGGTTTATTAATTATTAATAATTATTAAAATTATTAATATTGAAGATTAAGAGGTCTGGCTAAGAGGTTATCTTTACTAAAAGACCATTCCTTTCAACTAAAAGCTAGCAGTCTGATTGTTTCCAACTCCCCACTTCTGAGCTAGGATAATACCAGGTGGGTGTGCCACTCCTGTAAGCTCCACCAAGAACCATCTCTCCATACTGTCATGTTATTTACTGCTTGAGTCCTCCTTAGGATTGTGGCTGCTAGCAAGGGACTTAAGGAGTCCATCCCTCCCAGTGGTGGGTATCTGGCTTTGTTTTTTCTCGCCTTTTTGCTCTTTCTCAAACAGTATATAGGTTGGGTATCTGCGATCACTTGGCAGAGGACCAGGAGAGATGCTCTCAATGTTCTCTCACTGTGATCACAGTTAATCAAGCTTCCGTCTGACCTGTTCTAAATTGTACCTGTGTTGTTATGCGCTTGGAGTCCCCAGATTCTCTGACACAGTTTCTCAAATTTTCAATCAGTTTGTTTAATCCATGATGTTTTAAGCAAAGGGAGATATTAAAGCTCCTTTCTTTGCTGGGTTAGTTGGTGATAGCTTGTTGAGGGAGACCAACTCTGAGCGCCGGAGTTGGCCTAGGACAGTGGTCTGGGTGATGTATGATGGGGTGCAGAGGGGTGATGGTGTTGTGTTGTCCATTTGACGTTCTTTAAAACTTTGACAACAAATGTGATCTACTTTGCTTTTGCTTTTATTCATTAATAGTAAATCAAGGTCTTAATGTATCTTTTTCACAGTGCTGGGTAGATTTGGATATAAATTGCATTTAAAGTTTCAGTATGAGACGAGCTTTATCTTTAAAAATGTATGTGGTTTATCTGCTGAAGAAATTCCTCCTAATTATTGTCCTTAAGATCTGGATGCCTTATTTATGGAAGCAAGAAATTTGAAAACAGAACCTCTGGTTCTTACAGCTATAAGACAAATTACATGGAATAATTTAAATTAAGATTATGAGATTAAAATTTCTGTTAATATAATCTTAGAGCATGCAAAGGTACTACCTCTGGGTTTAAGACCCTGTAGTGCAAAGTACTGACACTGGGGGAGGATGTTAGGGATGTGTTAATAAATATTTCACCTGTTCTTGTATTCTTTGCTGAGCAGCATGTATTGGCCTGACAGGTTTTTTACTAGATGTATCCTTTGATGGTCTGGGCTATTCTTATGTTATATCCCGTTACTGTATTTGAGTGCACTGTCTGCCTGTTAGTATTTGCTGACTTTATTAACTTATAGTCTGGTTTACCTATTAACAAAATTCTGTTTCATCTTGGATTTTTGTGGTTCTTGGTTTCTTTTGATTATCTAGTTATCTTTAGAAGAAAATGTCTGAGGAGCAAATCTACATTTGTTTTGGAAGCTTGCTTTATTGTACACTGGTAAAATTGGTAGAAATACTGTTTCTAATTCCTTTTCGCTTTGAGGATGTAAATTGGTTTTGTTGTAATTCTCCAGTATGACAATTCCAAAATAACTTCTCTTATGGTCTTCTGTGGTGCTTTCGTGTCTCAGTTAAAATTTTTGCAAGTTCAGTAAATCCACATGGTACTTCATATTCTAGAGGTATTTTTATTGCCCATTGAATTGTATTCTAGCAAATTTTATTTGAATAAGTAAAAGGGCTCTTTCAGATTGACCTGCTGATCTACTGTTTCCCTTCCCTTCACTGGAACTAAAAAGAGAAAATCTGGGAATCTGTCAGAAGTTTTAATTTTTATAATGCTGATACAGTTGTGCCATAAGAAGTCAGAAAACTGCTTTGCCTCAAGAGCCTGGATGGACCAGTGTCAATTCCCATGTGCAGATGATACGGTTTTGTTCTCAAATTCCTTGGGGTCTGAAGCATCTGTTAGAGGATTTAGCATTTTTGTCAGTAGAACTGTTAGTCCTTATACGCATATGACATGGTTTTGTTCTCTCAAACTCCTTTGGGAGTGAAGCATCTGTTAAAAGGTTTTTAGTGTCTTTGTCAGAAGGAATGTGACTAAAATTCAAAACTATCAAGTAATTACACTCATCTATAGCTCAGAGTTGCTTATGTGGATGACTGATGACCACTGCATTGAACAAGTTTTTTATTTTTATATTTGTCTAACACTTGTGAACAGAATAAACGATGTTAGGGGCCTTAAGGTCCAGATGAGTAGAGTAGTTTGTGTCTGAAAAAGCAGTAGTCATCATCTTGTATTTTAGATTAAGGTTTGGACTTAGATTTAGTATGGCATGTGCTTTTGGAAAAATATTTTGTTCTGCTGTAGACCATAGAAATGTATATAGTTCAGGCAAAACTGACTTTTTGTTGATTAAACTTGTACTTGTTTCCAGGACTAAGTCTGGAGGCCAGCTTCTAGGGGCTAACTCTTTAAGTGGTCGGAAAGTTTTAAATCTCCCTGCTTTTGTGCATTGTTTGCTTTGTCCCTTCCCCACTTCTGTTGATCACTTGTACTTTTTTGGTGAATGCTGTTCAGCATTTTTTTGTAACTAGCTTTGATCAGTTGTCTTTTTGAGGCTATCTATATTTAACTGGAATTTGGAAATCCTCGTTGGTAGTGAGCTCCAGAGGAACTTTGCAGCCCTGTTTCCAGCAGTACAGTTGTTTAATTTGGGTAGAAAATACTCTCCCTGAGCATCACAGATGACAGTGGGTAAGCTGAGGATTTGCAGTTGTACCTATTTTGTAAATGGCTCTTAAGATATGAATGACTTTGGGTTTAGTCCTGTAAGTTCTTGCTTGTAGGCTCAATAATTATCATGTTATGAAATCACATTTTGTTTCATTTACACAAATAATTCCCTGATTTTGATTGTGTAGCAGTAGAAACAAAGACTGAAAAAGATCTACATAGCCCATTCAAATTTTAGTCCAATATGAGATGAATCAATTTTGTACCATAAGCCAATCGTCTCAGTGCTAGTGAAGTTAACATGGCATACTAATAGTATATCAATGCATAGTTGAGGAATATGTTATCCTTTTACTTGCCTTAAAGCCTGTAATAGGTGATAATCTCGATTTGCCAGTTTCATCGACAGAGGCATGTGCAATTTCGCACAAGTTTCTTAATGGGACACCTGCAACAGCATTTTCTGTTTTCCTGAGAAAGTCACTAATTTTTTTTTTCTTTCCTCATAATCCCAGAGAGCAGTGAGTAAAGAAAACCTGAAAATTGTGGAGAAAAGAGAATATTGTTATGTAAGGAGATAAAATGCCATACAGCTGTGGTTTAAAATTTGTTCATTACTATGAAATTTGATAAAATTATATTCTTCTTTAATACTAATGCTTTTTTGACAAAAGTTTGATACAGCAAAGATGTGCAAAGAAATAGTTTTGCCCTTTTTGTACAAATCTTGTACAAATCAGTACAAATCTAGAAAGAGGCTAGTCTTGTTTAGGGTCCATTCTCAATTTTTTCCTGTATGCTCACCACTTGTATCTCATTTTCTGAGTTCTCACAAATATTGGGCTTAGTTTCTTCTGTTACTCACAGACTTGCTTTTCTTTCCTCCATTAAGTTACAGCTTTAATGCCAAAAAGTCTAGTTTGCAATGTAATTTTGGCTTACTTGAAGAGGGTCAGTAATTATAGTTACGGTTTCCAGCAAGTTGAGTTTTTCCAGCAGTCTTTCTATGAAGAATGTGACTGTGGATTAATTGAACATAAAAAGGAGTCAAAAACTTTTTTTTTGCCAAAGGCGAGCACAGAGGTAGGTGCTAGTAAGGTTTTCAAAACTGTTACCTATGTAATTTGTAGAACTGCTGTGAACTGTTGCTCAAGGAAGTATAAAACTGATTTAATCTAGTGAGAAAGTTAGTGGGGGACAGACTACTTATAAAACACAGAGCAATTTTGTGGAAGTTTTTTAGTTTTCACTCTTAGAAACAAGTCAATGTCAAGGCATTTTTAAAGCCTGCTGTCTCCAAGCTTCCTACCAATAGTGAGCTTGGCATCTCTAAAGCATGGTACCCTGTCTTTTTTCAAGTTATTCTGAATTCAGAGAGGACAGTAAGTTAACAGTAGTTGATTTAAGAATATGCTGACACCATGGATGACTTACCAAACAGAACTACTTCTACTCTGCCTTGCTAGTTTTCTGTGCATTGCTTTAGTGTCCTGGAGGGGCTGAGGAGGCAACAGTGGTGCTCTGCGGCAGTGGGATGGTGTGGTTTAGTTGTTGAATACTGTGTTACAGTATTCAGCTGATGCCTCTTTTCTGAAGGATGCTTTAATTCTGTGGTTTCATTAATCACTGTAAGTTTCCCTAATAGTCAGTATGCACTGTTCTTTAAAAACAGCATAGTACTTGTATGAGGAATGATCTAGAGGTAAACACTTTGCAAATGTAGCTGAGTTTGTTACTGGCATGGAAAAGTAGTCTTGATCTTAGCTGTCATTACTATACTGTCAGAAACCCTCATGGTTCACTTATAGCAGGAGTTACAGTGGTGCTACCGATACAGCTACCATGGCAAAAATTCTGGTCTTTGATTTGGGACAATGATGGAAGCAAAATCCAGAAAAGCTTGTCAAGGTATGAAGCTACCTTTCTGTTGCAAAATCTTACTAGGTAGGCCTGCTGATACACCATTTGCAAATCCCTCAAGCATAGAGGAATCCCGTGCTTCTGATCCTTGTTTCTGATTCGTTTAGCTTTGCATGTGTCTTCTATAATCTTTTTACTAATTTTGGAGTTGAACCATGTATTTAGCTCTAATGGGGAGTGATTGTACTTCAACATTCAAGGCAGCATGGGTGATTAAATTCCTCTATGCAGGAGCTAAGCCTGGGGCTCAAATGCTACTCAAAAGACTTTGCAAGCATACCTATCCTATACGTGCAGGAATTAAGTAGATAGGAGTAAACTGTCTACTTTGGTTGTCATATGGGAGCGTACAGAAAAAGGGTAGACTTGAGTGTCCTTGGTGAGGAGCAGTAGCAAAGGAGCGTATCATAAAGTGAGGGAGGAGAAGGAGGTGAAGTAAAATTCTGTGTGTGTAGAGTCTGCACAGCTGAAGCTTGCAGCATGTCAGTAGTAGCAGAACCACTGGTGGTGGCGATACCAAACTTGTGTATGATCCCTGGGCTGTAATGTAGTGCCAGTGGGTGGTGCTGTTAATTATTGCTGCTTTTGCATCTTTTTTTACCCTCTCGTTAGGTAGAAAGGACATATGACCATGGTCATCTGTTGTGGGGGAAATCTGTTGGGGCAACGCCCCCCAAAACAACAACAAAAAACCCCAGCAACAACCAACCAGTATTTGGACAAAGGTGCAGCTTTGGACCTTTGAATATAGGTATAGCTACATACAAAGGTACTCCAACTTTAGACTGGCTGCATGTATTGCTGCTGTTGTGCTACTTCAAATAGCCTTAAAGTGCCCATAGTGGAAGTTGAGCAATGATAACTGGAAGTATAGAGTTAGTGGCCATGGCTGTTTCTGTTTTTATTTACATGTGGTTTGATGTTAAATAGGATGTCCAGGACTGCTTGGAAGGGAGTCAGAAGGGTGAAGAAAAACCTTTCCTGGTCATTGTGTTTTCTTACTTTTGAGGTGGGTTTTTCCCCCTCTTCAGAGTGTTTGAGGGGGTCTTATCTGGTCCTTGTGGACTTTAGCTCCTGCTTACTGTGGGGCTAAAAGTCCTCCATTTTCTGTAATAACTTCAGAGAATATTGTGTTCTGTGTATGTTCATGTTGCTTCACTTTCTTGTTCACTGCCTCCACTCATTACTGTTAGGATGGAGTATACCATTGTACAAGATCAAGGCTGTTAAGTCTTCCGATAGAGTGTAATACCTCTGAGGCTTGCAAAGTTCATTCTGATTTGCCTTTCAAACAATGATTTCTGCAGAAAACAAGATGGCATAGAGTGTTAATGTTAGTTCATCCCAATGAGTAAACAAATAGTTGAAATTTTTAGAAAGGAAGATAATTTTCTGTTTTATTTGTGTTTGCTGGATCATCCTGCTCTGTCATTTCATTGAACTTGGCATTGTCCATCACATAAATAACTCCAAGAGCGTCTAGTTGTTCACCCATCATTTTGCAAACTCTTAATGGACAATTTGAATAGTTGTGATTCTGTATCATTGACAAAATTTTGCTGCATAGCTGTAAACTCCTGTAGTGAAGTGCATTGCTGCATAAGTTGCAATGGGATTTCACGCATGAGTCATTGTTCCCACTGGTGTTCTTCCTTACTTCCACAGATAATAGGAAGTGTTGGAAACTTTTGAAGAGATGCTGTATTCAGTTGTTTATAACTTTGCTGAACTCTAATCTTTTGGACTGAAATACTTTATGCCTTTTCTTTGCCTTAGGTTTAATCTTGTTTAAAGCTTTAAAGCCAAAATTCTTCTTCTGTTTTCAGAAACAAAACTAGAATAGCTCTGTGCCATTTTTTTTTTTTTGGCAGTCTGTTCTTTGAAATATTGCAGTGCATCTCTGAACTGGAACATGTACTTGAAATTTGTCAGTGGGTGACCTCTGGCTGAGATGTAATGTTTTAATTTTGTATGAAAATCTGCCAAAATTGAGCCAATTCTTTTTGAAAATTTGTGATCTGGACATGGCAACATTTCCTTCTGGAATTCCATGCACTCTGTGTGCTCAGCAGGATTTTTCTTCCAAGTACATCTCTGGACTTCAGTAAGCTGTGCAGAGCCTGGGAACCAGAATTGTCCCAAGTTAATTGAAGGGTTGAGGGGGATCTTATGGCACAAAGCCAGGTGGGAAATCTCCGTGCGACAGCTCTGGCATATATCAGCTCCAGAATCATTCCTCCTCTTTTCCTGTCCCATCAGCTCCCCAATACCTCCAGACTCCAACCAACTCCTGTACTCTTTACAGCGATGGCTGCTTCTGTACATGAACAGATATGTTACTTCTGAGCATAAAAAGGATGCTACTTGTCATGCTAGTGTGTAACTGTGGATTGTAGGGAGTGTACTCAATCACTTTGTGTGAATAGGGTATGTGTGTTCGGTCAGTAGTGATTGTTGTCACAGTCATCCAAAAAATGGTTCTTTAGAGACCTTAACAGATAAACTCTGGAAAGACTACTGAGACAATGAACCTAAATGTTTTTTTTTCTTCAGGAGTTCCAAACTGGACAAAATTTGGCTGTACTTCTGTAAGGGCAGCAGAATATACTTCACACAAAATCCACGCTTCCTGAATTTATAAGATGAGGAGGTGGTGGTGTTTGTTTGTTTTAAGACACCTGAAATGTAATTTTTGTGGGCAGGTTTCCTACAACTACTTCAACTGTGAAAAACTGTTTTAGGTAGCTACCCAGGCTATAAAATTCAGTCCAGATCAGTAAGCTGTAGAAAGCCACTGAATGTGGACTGATAATGGGAAGCATTAGGTGATGGTAATAACTTTAAAAAAGAAAAGTTTTTTCAAAGGCATGTCCCCCTTGTTGGGAAGAAGACTTGAAGCCCACCCAGTAGGCTGAATTTCTCTGCTACTTTTGGAGTGGCTAGTTTAAGCTTTAAGAAAGATGGCCTTGCCTGTTGATACTGTACAGCTTAAGGTAATCTTTTTTATTTCTCCTGTAGTAAAATCCACATCAATTATGTAGATGGTTGAAGTTGTGTGAGAGAACGTTCCCTGAGTTTTATTGCTGGCCTTCCTCTGAAATAGTAGCGGCAATGTGAACTTCACAGGAAATTAGTACCCAAATGGTCAGGAGTTTCTTTTCCATTTTTGTTCATTATAGAACAGACAGACTTTGCTGAAAGATGTCCCAGTCTGGCTGGTTATCAGAACTCTTGTGAAGGTAAATCTTAATTTTTCTTCAAATCATGACAGATTTTAAGTTACCTGCTGGCTAGTCCTGTATACCTATGTGCCGCTGATGCCAGTGCTATCAGAAATTTGCAGTGTTTTCTGGTTTTCCCCTCCTTTCCCCCAGCTGACTGGTAGACTCCTGCCAATCTATAGTAGAAGAGTTTGAGATCTGTGTGAAGTTGCACAACTGGTTTTAGTTATTCAAACCTTTCAGCTTTACCTAATGGTTTGAGGGGTACCCAAGCTGTGGCCAATCACAGGTATCCCAAGAAAATTTTTTTAATTTCCATCTCCTAATGCGAGTTTTGCTGTTCTCATTCTTGTGATTTCTCCTGCATGTTTTTCCATCAGGAATTCCTGGCCACTATGTGACAGTAGCTAGGTGTGGAGATTCCTACATCTCTCCTAATGATAAATTGAGGAAAGTTTTATATTTCTACATCAAGAATCAAATTCTTTTTCACCATGGAGGATACTTAAGGATCATAGCTTCCTGAAATCATTCATTGAACAGGTTGTCCCTGTTGTCTTGAAAACGTTTATGTAGATTATCTGGTATTTTAAGTAAGTTGACTGTCTTTTTGAAAAATGAAGATGAATAGTTCTTGTATTTTTATCTTAATAGTTTTTCGTGTTAACAGTGCTATGGCTCCTGGATCTTCTGAAATGTACAGTATTTTTCTAGATCAGTAATAGTCTCAAGGCTTCATTTTATCTTTTTGCTGCACAGTTATGACTTTCATTTAATCTTTCATTTAATAAAATGTGTTTCCTGGTATAAGGAGAATCTGATTTAACATTAAGGAGTGGAGTTCCACAGAAATGGCTGAACCGGTATTAACAGCTCACTGCTGCTGGTAGAGATGGTTCTTCCTTTTACTCTTGGCATAAGACCCCAGAGCTTCTCCTACCTTCATGCTGTCACTTGTCTCTTCTGGCTTCTTTGTCCTAGCTGAAGTGCTGTTTGTCTGTCTGGTGCTGCCATTAATTAGCTTATAGTGAAAATAGAGGTCAGATGAATGTTGGAACTGGTGCAAAGGGATGGGAGGGAAGCAGGAATATCCCTTTTAATAGCAGCAAAGTGATGGCGTTAGTTATGGACTATCACCCTGGCAATGGCTAAATTCTGTTGATGAGATACAACCTAGAAAGACCTCTACTCTTCTGTTGCTTTCATGCAGGGGATGGTAAATTACCATATCAAGCTGATAGGGTGACATAGCAACATAGCATCAGTCACTCACTTTGTCTCCATTGTGTTTTGGGGTTTGTTTTGGTTTTGTGTGTGGTGGTGTGTTTTGTATTTTTTAAATACCTGTTCTCTGACAAGTTCATAATTCCATAATTATCTCATTTAGGTTTGCTCAGTTTTACATGGTGCTGCAAACTCTTTCAGCATGAAATAATCTCTTAAACCATTCATACAACTGAATCTCTGCTTTCATAAATCTGATTAAGGGCAAAAGAGGATTATTAGTTTTATTAGTCTCGTGCAGCTGGTAGTGCTGTTGTAAAGATTCATTTTGCTAGTTCATTCCCTTGCTGCATCTTCCTGGAGTTCCTGCAGCCTGTAACTTACACTTACCCATATCAGACTTTCCAATACCGAATGAGTTGTTGTGTGTGTTGGGTATTGGAGTGGTGTCACAGGTTTAGTGAGTTGCCTTTTTCAGATAAGCCATTTTCATATTGATTAATAGGAATGCACATTAGCTAACCAGTGGGTTATGGGTCTATGACTAGGTCTTGGTGCAATGATCCTTAGTGAAAACTGGAGACAGTTTTAGGATTAGATAGATGACATCAGAAGGCAAAGCAGTTATATATTTTATTTTCAGAAGAATTTAGGAGCAAATCAAACATGTACGTTTTTCTTAGAAAACTCTCATCTTGTGGGGGCTGACTTAACATACACAGGTGCTTCTTTGCTAGAATAAGCATTTCATTCAAACAGTTTTGTTTGAATGAATGCATTATGTAAGGCCAAGAAGAAAGATGTAGGCACATCTTGACAAATTAGTATCACCTCCTTTGCATCTTGCTATGCAGTAAGATCTAGCTCCCTAAAGGTAAGATGTTAACTAGATTATGATGTTATTACCTCAGCTGTAATGGATTGAGGCTATAGATGCTCTGAAGAGGAAGGACAGACCATACTTTTTTTAGCAGTGATTGTTCAGTCTTTCTGATGCTTATCCTGTGCATATAGCTACATTTTTGGCAATGTGAAGAGTTAAATTTTTTTTCTTGAATCTTTTATGGTACATCCTGATACTATGTTTTTGAATCATGGGGATTCCATTTAAAAATGTGTAAGTCTCCTTGCTCATGAGTAGAGACCAAGAGAGCCTCTAAATTTATTCATTAGTCTTTGCGTAAAGGTGCAGAATACAAAAGGAGGGCAGGTTTTGCAAAGAGTTGGCTTCTTTGCTGTGCCATTGCTCTGAGAAACTTTTTGTTGTTAGAGCAGTAACTCTAAACTTGGTAGTTTATAATCTCATTACACTGAGCTTTTTCCATTTAAAGATGGCTAATGGATCTTTGTATTAGTGCTGTTTAACATCGCTATCAGTTAAAGGAGTGGTGCTATTGTTTAAATAACATGCTCAGTTAAAAACAGAGCAGCATGCTTCATGGCTGTTTGGGTGGATTTGTTCTAGTGATGCCAGTGGTGTGACTATCAAGCGGTTCCGTTACAGCCTCTTGATTTCACAGACTCCATAATTCTGCATTAACAGTTATTGACTGAAACATCTTTCATACAGAGACTATGTAAAAGTACTGTCTTTTCTTTTTAATACTTCTAAATCTCCAGTTGAGTTATGGAAATATTCGTGCTACTGTACACTGTTGGAATTCTTGACTAGCAAGCTGAAAGTAAAATGCCTAAAACATGAAACTTGGCAGAGGCATAGATATAGTCTCTGCTGAGCACTTTGCTTTAAAGAAATTTAGTTCTGACTTTTGAATATTTATACTTAAACTGTCTTGCACAAAAAATTAAAATCTGAAATATATGGATGTATATATTTATAGTTTGTATGTGTCTCTGTATAATTATATATGTGTAACACTTGTTGGTTCAGTAATATAAAACTCTGCTAATCTAACAAATTGATAAATTTTTTCCCTTACTTGTAAGAAAAATCTCCCTGCCTCAGGGGCTGAACCTGCAAGGCTCATGCTTTGAAGTTTTTTTACTCGAATTTTAATATTTAAAAAAAAAGGCAGCATTTCAAAAAGCTTCAAATTCACTGAAATCATGATTCCTAGTAGAGGTCAAAGTACCTTCTCAGTGTCTTTTCACACTTTTGGAAGTCCCAGATGAATCAGTTCATGCAGTCTACTTTTAGCTAGTTTCCAGAATGCTGTGGGGTTGGGTGTTTTTTTTTTTCTGTTTGGTTGGTTTTTTTTAAACTTGTTTCCTTTCCTTAAAGATGTACTGTAATTTCCTATGTATCATAAACTGTCATTGCACATGCCTTTATATGTCCAATATACAGAATATCCAGGACAGTCTTAGTTTTGATTTTTCTGGCATACTAGTCTGTAATTTTAAAGTTGTTATAATGCCTTTAGTTAATTTTTGGTGGCATTTGGAAACCAAAATTTCAATTCTGCTGCAATTTAATAATAATGTTGTTGCAGTTGGCTATACTACGGTGTGACCTTGCACAGCCGGGTGCTCATTGGCAGAACATGCAGGTACAGAACCATAAAGCACAGATTCCTTTTACCTGGAAAGTTGCAGAAAAATGTTTCTGATAGGTCTAACTGTATATAGTTAGGATAAAGTTGCCTGTGGATCAAAGTGAAAACATGAAACAGGCTAGACCTACTGGCAGCCTTCCAGCTGCTTCTCCTTTTTCTTTGCAGGGTTTATATTCTTTTACCTACCCCTGCCCAGCCTAGAGAACCAGGTGCTTGCTGCCAATTAGTCTTGTCAAGACAGCCCAGAGCTTCTCTTGACAAGCTTGACTGCTGGCAGCAGCTGTGGAGTAGTCTTAGGCAGGATTTTAACTCCTTGCTTGCCAAATACTTTGCAGGTTAAATCCCCTGGTCTTATTCTGCAGTTATTCAAATATGCTTCTATTTTATGGAAACAGGTTTTATACAGAAACTGATCTAAGATTGCCAGTGGTGCTATAGCGATAGAGTTTACTTGTCAAAATTCTGGCATGGAAGAATGTAAGTTGGGAGTTAAGTCATTATCAAGGTCACTTTAGACATTTGTGGATGCTATTGGAACTGTCCAGACCAGGCCACCTTCTACTTCGTATAGACCGTAGCTATAGCTGGATAAGACATCAGGCTGGTCCAGAAATTTTGTCCCCAGTACCTTGAAGCATAGTGTCTCTTCAGTATTGCAGTGGCACAAGGGAGTTCGACCAATTTACAGGTCATCTATTAATATAGTTGTACTATAAATTGTAATTAAATGTTTCCGTTTTTTAAACATTTCAAGTAACTTGCTGCAAAGAGAAGCTTATTTTTAGTTGTGGATTTTTCCTGAGTTTTCTTGTCTTTTACATGTGCGTATGACCTTGCTACTATCAAGCGCTTTGCTCCAGTAATGTTAGCATTGAACAAAATACAGATGCTATCTATAAAACCTCAGTGATCAGAAATGGCAAATTTATGAACTGAACAACTCATAGTGCAAGAGATTTTTTTTTAAGTGCATGTAGCAATATTTAGTCTTCAGGTTAACACTAACTTCTTTAATTGCAGTTCATAAGAAATCACAGCTTAGGTTGTCAATTTCTCAGTTGTTGTGGTTCTAGAAAATTTCACTCAAATTTGAAAGAAAGGTGGCTTTTTTTAATGTCTTGCAAATTGCATGAATAGCAATACTGCCTTTTCCTATGTACTCACCATTGTACATACGTCACTAGAGAAAGGCAATTGGAACTTTGTTCTTACCAATTTTAAGAGGTCGCAGCTAGCTAGCTTGTATTGGAGAATAAGATCTCTTGCTTGGTCAGATAGAAAGGAAACATGGGAAGTAGCTGGGTGCATGAGAAGAGCTCTGTGTGCAAAGGAGATGCTTGTAAGCTGGTGGGGGCCAAGGGTACTATGGTGAGGGAGAGGCATTAGGCAGGCTGTTGAGGTTTTGAAAAATGTTGTGAGAAGAAATCAGACTGTTTAAAGAGTAAAAATTGATCCTAGAACAGAGGAGCTAGCTGTTTGCAAAATAGCCAATTTGCAATTGAATGAAATGCTCTGCTTGCAAAATATCTTAAATTGGATGTTTTTACTGAGCTAGTCAAGGGTATGATCAACCCATCTTTTCAACTTTGCTTACAATTTCTTTTGCTTTTAGTGAGACATAGCTATTAAGGTTTCCTTTTCCTTAACTCAGAACTCCCAAGAATTATATATGAATAACAACTAGATCACTCTTTTTATCAATTTGAGACCTATTTATATTTTAGAACTCGATAGAGAAGGATATGCTTCGTTAGTGTTCTTAAAAGTAGAAACAAATGCTGCTCTGCTAGGGGAGAGCTCCATAACATTTTCTCTGAGTATTTAAGGCTTTTGTGGAGGTCACCAAGAGGGCTGCCATACTTAACTTGAACACTGACTGGAACCATTTATTCTGCCCACATGAATTTAAAAAAGTATATTGGCAGCTTCTGTTTAAGGAGAGTTAAACATAGCAGTACAGAAAACACTATTTCAGCAAGTCACCTAGAGTTCTCGTCCATAGCGGGTTCCTTTGTTAAAAATGCTTTTTTTTTCTACTTCAAATTATAAGGTGAAGTTACGAGTTGCCTACTTAGGGTGTGTGGAGGTAGTTTGAAGGAAATGGCTTCCATTTAATGGTGCTTGTGTGGATTTGCATGTTACAATGGTTGGCCACCAGGATACTCCCTAAATGATTTGAGGGTGTCTTTACTTGGAATTAATATGCATTGTTGTCTTGAATTTACAGAGCTTCTACCATAGATATCCACCAGTATATGGAGTTCTCAGTAGATCTGTATAGTGTTATTTCTGTATTAATACCTGAAACTTATGCTTGCTATGTGTAGTTCTGTGATCCTTAAATAATTAGAAGTACTAGCTTTGTTCATGATGGTTGTACTATTATCCACTAGATTTCTGTAAGTATAGGGAAAAGAATATATCGGAAACAATTGTCTCTTTATTTCTGGTTCAGTATTTTTCACATTCTGTTCTTCCATTGATGGTTTTTCTGTTTCAGTGATTTTAGATTCCCTGAACAGAAAAGAAATGGAAGGCAACTGTACAGTATATTCTAATCTAACATGTGAACTCATGTAGTCCTGACATTGTCCTTTTTGAACCCGAAAGCCTAGTAAGGGGCTAGAAGGATGTATCCTGCTGTTCAGAGTATCTTGGAACAATATTTTTGAACTGAAGTTACCAATGTGTAGCTGCTTGGAAAGAAACTGGCAGAACATCAGCTATCCAAGCTAAGACTGTTTTTTGCTCATCGTGAATCTGCACCAAGGAGGGGGAGGAGAGTACTTCTTCAGGTTGGAACAATGGTAAAATATCATTATTTTTCTTTGACTTGACAGTCTGCCAGCTTAAGTTCTTGAAACTTGTAGCTTTCCCTGTGTTTTTAGCAGGACACCTCAAGCCAACTCAGCATTTTATTTTTGAAGTAAATGTTTTCAGTGACTGAACTTTCAACATGAATGTTCAAAGCAGCAGTTTTATATAGAGTCCTAATCTCTCTCTCTTTGCAGCCAGAGCCCCACAGTTGATTAATATATAGGCTTCAAACTGGTATTTCTCTTCCAAGTAGCTGTCTAAGGTCTTAATACCATGAGCAGAACAAATCAGTACTGCTGTGGAAGGAAGGTCATTCCTCCCTCCTCATCTGCTCCTCCCTTGTGTGAACATGAGTGTTTATACAGAAGTAATAAACCAGATGGAGTAATGGTTGAGACTTTTTCTGAGAATTTATTTTGGTCTGGATCAGTTCCGTGAGCTGGTTGACTGAGCAGCCATACATGTACAGACCACCTCCTGCACCAGCACTGGTGGCCAGGAAGAGGCCGACACCACTTCCTTTGACTTAACAGCAATTTTGTGTGTTGTTGGAGTTACAGCTCAGTATCCTTTACCTCTTCTTGGCAGGTTTGAGTTTTGATTTGGGGGTTCAGACCTTCAGATTCTTCTCCCTACACAACTGCACTTTGTCCTAGCAGGCTCTGCTAGTTTGGAAAACAGTAGTACTTTGCCCTAATCAGGCTTTCATGAACATTTGAGACACTTGGTCCCTTTACCTTGCCTAGTTACAAAAAATAATGGCTACCTCTTTCTTCCAGCCTTCCGAATCAGTTCTTCAAGCTGTTTGCAGTGAGCTCATTCGTGTGTCTGTGTGTGTAGAAAAATGCATGGTTTCGCTTAAGCAAACGTATTCCTTTTTTTTTAAAGAAATGTTGTCTTTAGTATTATAGTAGTAATTCATGATTTCTGGAATATGTATTGGAAGGTAAGAAATTGCTTTGTAATCCTTAATATTGCCCTTTATTCCTTTCTCAAGTGGGTTACTTTAAACGGTAGGTGTTTGCCAGCCTTATTCATTTTGACTGAATAAGGTTGAGGAGTGCTTATGTGACCAGCTTTGTTAGTGCATTCCTAGGAGCAGTAGCCTACAGCAGGCATTTGGCAATGTGCAAATAGGACATTAACCTCTTCAGCAAGCATGCCTTAATGGAGGCAAATGTTTTTAATAATGCAGTCTTTTGTCACTGCTAAGTGGATCCTTTTAAAGTAAGGAGCAGTCCAAATAGAAGTGTAGTCTTCCTCCATTCCTTCTACTTCAGCCTCCATGGTCCAAGGTGATGTGCACCGGTGTCGCTGAATGTGTTAGCCTGCTTGCCCGTGTAGGCTTGTGCTAGCATTGAACTAAACAGTGTGCAAGGAGCAGAGAGACTTGTGATTTCTTTCCCTTTCCTCTTTTTCCCTCCCCTTTCAGATGATTGGTTTTCTGACTTGTCTGGTTTTGTTTTCCCTCAGTGTTTTGTCATTGTTATCTTTCAATGCTTTGAAGCTATCATTATATGAAAATACCAAAACAAAGAATCTCATATATTCTTGTTTTTGAAATAAGCATACTGTACCTGTTTTGTAAGGTGTCATACAGTGTATCAGCTTTTGTGAAGATGCTATGTTTTTAGGAGTTAGTATTTTGAATGTAATTTACCATATTTACCAACTAATTTTAAATTGGGTAACACTGTGAAACAAATGTGTTATCTTTAGGACAGAGTACAACCTTGGCTTTGAACGTTCCTTGTAGGAAGTTACAGGTGGAAAGCTCTGGCTAGATTTTGTGGCACTTTTGGAAAGAGTGGTCTGAGTTTTCCCAGTAATCTATTAATATGTGGTATTTCAGGATTACAAACAGGTTGTAGCTGTTGTCTTTATTTAAATCATATTACACAAATGGTTTTCCTAGCCCTCTCTGTCCTTTCATTATTTGTACACTCAGAACACTTGAAGACTACATTCATGCAAACTTCATGGCTTTAAAATGTCTCTAAATTTACTGCAAATGGGAATATGGTGTTAAGATAGTACCGCTCATTGCTTCTATAATTCCTGTAGAGTGCTTACTACCCGATATTTTTTAAGATAACTTATGCTGGTTTAAAGTAGATAGAAATCATTTTTAGTTGAAAAGAGATTGTTTTAGGACCATTAGTATAACTTTCCCTTAGAAAAATCTACAAATTGGTGAATTCACTTTGTGGATTTCGGTGGAATTAAATTTATTTTTGGTTTAGGCTAAAATAACCACTGGCAATGCTCCTTTGTAAAACCAGGATGGCCTGAGGGCCAGCTCAGAAGTAATTTGTAATTTGTAAACCTTAGCACTGCCACAAGAAATCTGTGAAACCACACATCTGCTGCACATTGATTTAAACTAATTTAAAATTACTAGATTGAACATTAAATACTTTACCAATGACTCAAGTTTTATTCTAACACAAGATTGAGAGGTTCAACTGACACAGCCACCCAAATACAAGAAACTGTTCTCCATTAGTGAAGGATGGTTCCCAAAGCCACCAGTCCTTCCTGGAGCCACTGGACAGCTTCTCCAACAGGCTGTGTCAGCTGGCTAGCAGGGATGATGTGATAGGTGGTGCATTGACTGTTCATGTTTCTCAGCAGAGCTGAGGAATAACAGCGATGTATAAAGTTAAGTACCATTAAGCATGAAATGTCAAAATAAGCTTCTGTGTCCTTTTTGTATTTTTAATGAGTTAAAATGGTTAGTGTGCAGCCCCTTTGCCACCTGTGCCCAGTAAAACAGCATTAGTGGTTTTATTTGGAATGCAGGTATGTATTCAGGGGCCTCAGTGACCTAATGTTTTAAGTAAGGCTTTACGGAAAATTGTATAGCCCTTATTCTAGCAACTTTACCTTTCGTTTGCTCTGTTAAGGCCTTGCCTTGAAACAGTTATAGTAGGTTCTACTGTCTTGTTTTTGTAGACTTGCTAGGAATATAATGGGGGAAAAAAGAAACAGGTGTAAATGTTAAAGTTGCAAAAGAACTTTACTTTTGCTTTAATCTTCATTTTGTACTGAGATTTTGTACTTGTAACTCTGTTGCTCTCTGGAAAGGTTACTTTTATGGAACCTGTCAACAGTAGTAGCATGGCCTAACTTTAAAAGTATTTCAGCAATTTTAGTGCTTCCAGAGGTGAATGGAAACTAATAAAGTTTAATACTTTTCTGATACTACTCTGGAGTTTCTGCCTACGAACAGTAACTTCTAATATTCACCTAGTGATTGCTTAACCCCGTAGTTTTTTATTCCAGTAAATATGCATCGTATTTGAATATTTTTCCTCCTGTTCTGCATGTAAAACTAACATAAGCTCCCAAGGTTTTCTGTTAACTCTTACTGCTGTCCTGGGTTTGGTTCTAGTGTGAAGCAGCAAATTATTCTCCTCTGTCCTGTTCCTGTTAGATTTTTGACAGTTGTGCGAGCATAGTAAATCTCTCAACTCCTCTTGGATTTCTGAAAAACAATGATGATTATTTTAGGGAAGTGCTGACCTGGTCTTTTAATAAAGAACTTGTCTTGTATTCCCCTTTCCCATTTTTAGAATAGTGGTTCATGTTCCTCTTGCTTCACAATCATATAACATCCTTGTGGCAAGTACAGCAGTTGCTTACCTGGAAAAGTAATATTAGAAAAGTGTGTATTTTTAGCTGCCTTTTGATGTGATGTAGCAGCTGGAAACAAGGAGGAGAGGGAGTATGAGGTGATCTGACAGCACTGCCAACCACAACTTGGGACTCACTGCTTTGGACCGGAGACCAAAATGTGAAGAAACCATTTTTACAGGCCTGAGTATGCCCATTGGGCCTGGCGCTTCAATGATCCTGATGCTGTGGCTTCGCTTCTGGTTCTCAAAAGCTTCATTTGAGGGTCCTCCCCTGGACTCTACTTGACAAATATTACTAATGGATGGAAGAGAAAGTTCTGTGAAGCTTTTATGGTAATATATATTAGCATAATATCAATATATATTAAAATATATAATGAGCAGGCAGTTCAGTGCACACATTTAAGATACAATTAGTAAAATATTCCTTTGATACCAGTGACTAATTGTAAATATCTAAATTAAAAGGTATTCTAACAACTAACAAAAACAACGTTTCTTTCTTTGTAGTAATCATGTCCGCAACTCAGAGAAGGAATCTGGCAAGTTCATGTTGAGGTATATTCTCAAGACAAGATAGACTGACTCGTATGCTTTTCTGGGTAAGAAGGGTATCTATATTCTCTTGAGTATGAAAAATTAGTTAACCTTTTAAATTTAACTTTGCAAAAGTACAGTCTGTCAAGCCACTATGGTGGGGATTTTCGGGGGGGTGGGGGGTGTGATATTGTTTGTTTTTTCTTTGTTCTTGAAGCTTTCTGGGCAAGTGTAGAGAACTTTCCACCCACCTAACTGTCCAAAGACATTGTAGACTAATAGTGCAAAGGAAGAGCAATAATGAGCAATTTTAGAATAAAAGACACCACTGAATAGTGAATGACTGTTTGGTTAGAAAAGTAATTCCAGTTCATTGTTGCAAAGATGTGAACTGTTTCTAGCCTGATTTCCCAAGGGAATTGAGGTTATATACTCTCTCTTCCTTTTCCCTTCCCAAAAATTTTAAACATCTTTGTGACTAGGAAGAAAAAGAAATGAGAGAAAATTGGGTAGAAGTCAACCTTATACACTTGTGTTGACAGGCTGGCAGCCAGCAAACATATGCTGCCTCCTGGTCAGTGTGGATATTCTGAGACACTGCAAACATCTATGATTATTGTGATGGCATGATATGTGGTTGTATGGTTCTGACAAATGTGTACTTGATCTGACTTTATTAGTTCTCCTGCTCCTAGTCCCTCAGCTTGGTCCAGACAACTCCAGAAAGAACAAATTTAGGAATATTTTTTAAATCAGGAAGACTTTCCTTGCTCATTTGCTTATACACTTTCACTTTTACATATGCACAGAACTCTATAGCATCTTTGATGTATAATATTTCTCTGTGAATGTCTCCCTCCTTAATAACTACTTTGGTGGTGTTCAGTTTGTCCTTAGCATTGTGGTCTAGGTAACTTGGACCAGTAATCTCCAGAGACTGTTAAGGCCTGATGTTCCCTCTCCCCGGCTTTCCTCCCCACCTCCCTGCATCCGTCCTAGATTCTTAAGGTTTTTTTTTTTATGCAATTGGATGTTGATACCTAGCTTTCTGGGTTTGCTGAAGTATCGGAGGGAGGGAGGGGGTGGGGAAGAAAGCTTTTGCTCCTTTTGTTTTCTGTTCCTATAATGGTTAGGTGTTTCACATTCATTATTCTTTCATGATTCTCATATAAGCTATACCTCTGACTCTTCCCCAGTCTCAGTGGACTCTGCTGTAAAGTCATGGGCTCACAGCTGTGCTTCGATCTTAAGGGACTTCTAGACTGGATCACTAGAGCATTGCATACTTGTTTATCATCCACATCATTTCCTGAGACCCAGTGCATTCAACCACTGCTTCAGATTCCTTTAGCTGTGAACAGGAAAGAACTGCAGCAACAGAGGAATGTTGCTTCAAAATAATATGCTTCCAAAGAACAGAGCAGTTTCCGTTAAGAGTTAAATTAGATAAGATGACATGGTTTAGTCCTTTAAGTTTAGCACGTCTCAGAATTTAATTAGATCTAATTTAGCTTGGCATTGCCTGACTTTTTTTAATACAGAAGTAGCCTGTTTCAGTCCTAGGGCAGTCCTATGTTTTTGGCAGTCTTGTTCCAATTATCAAACTCCTATTTCTAAAGAAGTAGTTGCAGAATACACACTGCTAATGTTTTTATCTTTTTACTGTATCTTCACGATTCAGTGTTACCGTGTTTCTGCTGCGGAGCTGCTTTCTTTTTAAGTGCTCTTACTAAAAATAGAAAAGCTCCTGGGGCTCTCATTCCTTTGTATCTTAAGTAATAAAGCCAGACAGTTTTTTTTCTTTTGTTTTTTAGATGTTTCATATATATGGATTTTATTAATGTATCAGAGACTTTATAATTCTAAAATTCTGCTGATACCTTACTGCCTTTCCTTGTCTTTTGCTGATTGCCTCATCTAAGAATGCTGAGTGCTTTTTTTTCCCCTAAATTTCTATTTTTGTGATGATTTCTTTAATCTTGTCAGTTATAGCTTGGAATTTCTGACCTGTGGCTGGAGCTTTTGCTTTTAGATGGTGTATCTGGATATTTGCAGTGCACTTGTTGGATTTCACTAACTGCTCTCATAGTTTGGAGTGACTTGAATAGTTCTCTGTCAGGATTTGTTTTACTGCTGCTTATTGGAAGCTTATCAGGGAGTGATGCCTTACATATGACTTATAAATTATTCACAAAATTAAGAATTTTAGACTGCATATTTCCTGTCCATCAAATAAAACAATGCAGACCTACCTATGTGCCTACAGAAAAATGGGAGGGCCTGCTTGTAAATAAAATGTTTGTAATTTCCCAAACATTTTCATCATGGTAATTCTTCTAAATATCAAAATGGTGTGATGCATGTCACTTCCACCTAACCATACAAACATTAAGGCCCTTTTTCAGAGGTAGTGTGTTCAATTAACAGTTGTCCTGTGTCTGTGACTTAATTGATAACTGAAGATGTATCCTTATTTTATGTGAACTATATTTTTATTTTAATATTTATCTCCTCTTGAATTTAGATAACGTAATCCATGGATAAAGTGGGAAGGATGTGGAACAATTTCAAATACAGGTGCCAGAACCTCTTCAGTCATGAGGGTGGAAGCCAAAGTGAAAATGTAGTTGTGAACTCCAATAGTTGCTCATCTGCTAAAGAGAAAGCTGTCCAGATAACTGATTTGGCTCAACAACAACCCAGCAGCCCTTTGAGAGAAAACATTGCTTTGCAATTAGGTTTAAGTCCTTCAAAGAATTCGGCAAGGCGGAGCCAAAACTGTGTCACAGAAATTCCTCAGATTGTTGAAATAAGCATTGAGAAAGAGAATGACTCGTGTGTCACCACGGGAGCTAGACTTGCTCGAAGGGACTCTTATTCTCGGCATGCTCCTTGGGGTGGGAAGAAGAAGCATTCCTGCTCTACCAAAACCCAGAGCTCCTTGGATACTGAAAAAAGATTTGGTAGAACACGAAGTGGTTTGCAGAGGAGGGAGAGAAGGTATGGGGTGAGCTCTGTCCATGATATGGATGCAGTATCAAACAGGACGGTAGGGAGCCGTTCTCTGCGACAGCGTCTACAAGATACTGTTGGGCTGTGTTTTCCTATGAGAACTTACAGCAAACAGTCCAAACCTCTGTTTTCTAACAAAAGAAAGATCCATCTCTCTGAACTAATGCTTGAGAAATGCCCTTTTCCTGCAGGCTCGGATCTGGCTCAGAAGTGGCATCTGATTAAACAGCACACAGCGCCTGTGAGTCCTCATTCAACTTTTTTTGACACGTTTGATCCTTCCTTGGTTTCCACAGAAGATGAAGAAGACAGGCTGAGAGAGAGACGTAGACTTAGTATTGAAGAAGGGGTTGATCCCCCTCCCAATGCCCAAATACACACTTTTGAAGCTACAGCACAGGTTAATCCATTGTATAAACTGGGACCAAAGTTAGCCCCTGGTATGACTGAGCTGACTGGGGACAAAAACATAACACCTCCAGGGAACTGTGACTCTGAAGAGGACACAACAACGCTTTGTCTGCAGTCACGCAGGCAGAAGCAGCGTCAGATGTCTGGAGAGAGCCACGGCCATATCAGCAGGCAGGGGGCTTGGAAAGTGCATACTCAGATTGATTACATCCATTGCCTTGTGCCAGACCTACTTCAGATCACAGGTAACCCATGTTACTGGGGTGTGATGGACCGCTATGAAGCAGAAGCACTTCTGGAGGGTAAACCCGAAGGCACTTTTTTGCTCAGGGATTCTGCGCAAGAGGACTACCTCTTCTCTGTGAGCTTCCGTCGCTATAACCGATCGCTACATGCACGAATTGAGCAGTGGAATCACAACTTTAGTTTTGATGCTCATGATCCCTGTGTGTTTCACTCCTCCACTGTTACAGGGCTTCTGGAACACTACAAAGACCCTAGCTCTTGCATGTTCTTTGAACCGTTACTAACTGTATCTCTGAACAGGACTTTCCCCTTTAGTCTGCAGTATATCTGCCGGGCAGTAATCTGCAGGTGCACTACGTATGATGGAATTGATGACCTTCCTCTACCCTCAATGTTGCAAGACTTTCTAAAGGAGTATCACTATAAACAAAAAGTCAGGGTGCGATGGCTGGAGCGGGAACCTATAAAAACAAAGTAAATGGAAATCAGAATAAGCTTCTAGAATATGCTTTTTTTCGTGTGTTACAGTTTAACTGCAGCGAGTGCACCAACAACGTCTAGCTTTTCTGCAATATCCTGTTTAAGCTGAGTGTTAGTATCCTGTCAGATGCTGCCTGCTGTTAATCAAACGAAGTTGTGATGCCTCTTGGAAACAATAAGCAGACAATTCTGCACGTTTTTCATTAAGGCCTAATGAAAATATTTTTGCTAATTTCTAAATATTTTGTTTCCCTTTTATAGCTGTAGTAATTGGATGAAGAAACTATGAGGCATTTTCCATGGGGCATTCATGTAATGCTAATAAAGAAAGGCTTTATTAGAGGAGCATTTTTGCTAATATTTGAAGTATTTTTGAAAAATTATCCTCTTGAAAACTTTCCACTACTCAAAGTACTAATTTAGCTCACAAACAAGTTTCCAAATACTAGTGAATGAGAGTATTTTCTTTTAATGAAGAGCAGTTCATTAGAAGCAGTTCATTAAGAGTTAATGGTGTTTTGATGCGAATAGATGAATCATGCTTTTCTAAGTGTATAAGGTTTCCTAATCATTAAGACTTGAATATGCCTGCTCAGTACTGTAATTCTGTTTTAAACACTTGGAGATTTAAGTGGCATTGTTAGCAAAAGTGATACTGTCCTGGACAGTTAAATACCTTCCAGTGTGAATTACTGATTCAGTGGCAGGACATGGGATTAGATTATTGCCATGAAACAAAAAGTTGTGGTTTTTTTCTACAACAGCAACACCACCAACAACATTTGGTGGCCTGACTGCTAGTAACTTACAATGGAAGGTAATAATGAAGAGAAAAAATGCTTAATTATTTAAAGTAGTCTGATATTTTTATGGAGAAAATTACAAGTGGTTGAATTATTATAATCAGAATACAAAATCTGACGTATCAGAAATAAATGTCAGGTTTCAAAGGTACTGTTACACTTTATTTGTAAATATCTTTCCATTTGCGCTTTTTAAAATGTTTTAAAGTAATATGCACTGATTATAGTTTCAACAGATTACTTGGAAACAAGATTCTAAGTTCTGTTCGCTTCTGTAATTGGAGATGGAACTTAAAATAGTTCTGTCTTAGACATTTTTGCACTAAAATTCTGTTGGAATGCCCTGACCCCTGTTTAATGTTTTGTACCAATTATGAGTGCTCCCTAGTTTCTTTACCAGCTGCTACAGTATGTTATTACTTACTTCTCTATGGCAGTGACCTGTGCGAGGTAGGGAACATCTTGGCTGCAAGTACAATAAACGTTATTCTTGTATGCTACACTAACCCTTCTATTGATGTATTTTTCTGCTTGCTGTGCCTTGTTCTGGCTTTTTGTGCTAATAAAGTACAGTATGTTCAGTGTTATACTTGTATATCTGCTCTGTTTTTATATATTCATGTAACTTGTAGCAGTTAACTGAATTTTTAATAGACTTTTCTTAGTACTTAGTGTAGGTAATGCACAACTACTGTGCAGTTGAGTATTGGTTGGTCAGCACACCATATTCCTGGTTTTTGTTACATGCTTATCAGAAACCTAACAGTGTACACCATTGAATAATGTTTCTGTAGTCACTGCAAAGTAATGGACTTGTCTGCAGGCATACAGCATTTTACAGTTTTTGTAATGTAAAGGGTAAGCGTTAAGCAAGAAGTATTCTAAAACATTATTGATCCCCTGTAATGGTTGCTGAAGGTGTTTCAGTTTGTTATTAAGCTTAGCAGTTAGCTATATGTTTTGATACTCCCCACTGAGTAAGGAATGGTTATTCCTGTAAATTGACAGTATAGCTGTGGCATTTGTTCACTTTTAGACCATTTTAATAAATAGATGTACATGCAAACTGGCCAAATGTCCTGTTTTTACCAAAGAATACTGTCAATTTATGTTGGGGTATTTTTTAGTTAAAAACTTAACGAGTGGACAGGTGCAATTTCTGTTCTATCAAATATTTATCCCAAGCTATGATAAACCAAAGTATTTGGCAACTTCATTTGAACTTAAGTAATGTATACATTTATGTTGGTAGAGCTTAAAGCTTTTACATCAACAGTATCATTTTTCTTGAGCTCACGATGCACCTGAAGGGGAATGACTTAAATAATTTTGTAATGACTGGAACAGCACTATGTAGAAACTCATACTGCAAGGGGTTAATCTGAAGCACCCAGAAAGCACTTTAAAACATGTGTTTTATGCTTGTGGAAAATTTGTGATCTCGTTATGCATTCTTTGTAGTAGCTTATCTTCTTTCATGTGTTAAAAGACTTCAACTGTTAAAGTGGAACTTTGTTTAGAAAATGTAAATACTAAGTTTATGTAAGTATGTGTACAAATGTGCTAATGGTCACTTCAGTTTTGAATTGTGCGTGTGTCATTGGATATGCAACTCCTGGCTTAAAATCTGCTCTGAGCATAAAAAGAGGAAAAAAGTCACCAGCATGAAATTGCACCTAAGTGTACCTTCACTGTGTCGTTCTCACTGTTCCCTCAGTTGGATCTGAATTCCAGATGAGTTTACGTTACATCTTGCTTTCAATATTGGTATCATACAGCCAACTTGCAACCGAGCTTTGTCCCAGTGTAGGGACCTGTTTTTTGTTTACACCCATTGCAGTTGCTTGTCATAAACTAGCTGATGAGATTCTAGCTGTGACATTATCAATGTGATCAGGAATACACATTCATTTCATTTTTTATCATGTGGTGGAATCTTTGGAGAGAAAAAAAAAAATAAAACCCCCAAATCCTTATCTCGGAAAGTTGGCTCTTGCATTTCTGTAAATAGTCTTTATGGAGAGGATTTATTGCTCCCTGAAAACACACAAAGAAGGAATGATCTATTTCTGTACAACTTTTTTAAAGCTTTGCTTCACTGAAATATACAGAGTAACTTGCTGTTGTGGTTATGCTAAAAACAGTAACTTTTTAAATTATAGTAGACTTCAGCCTTGACTACCCAAGTTGCAGTGTATTTCTTAATGAATACACTTTCAGTTCTAAGGGCACTAAAACGTTAGTATGTTGAGAATGCAAGTAGTTGATTCCTCGTTTCTGTTTGAGGAGTATGCTTTAACTTTAACCTGATGTTGGTTAGAAAATCTTAACGCATGTCTTCAAAAAATGTGCACAAACCACAGATTTTTACATTGTTTTTAACAATAGGATTCAATGTGATAAGGTATGCTAGCGTGATTCCAATCTAATTTGGTTACACAACAGATAAGTATTTGCTCCTCAAACTTGTAAACTGTTTTTTTCGAGGTAATTCTCGTTTCTGCAGAAAGGGCTATAGAAAGGGCTTACTCAGTAGGATTATTTTGCAAAAATCTTACAAAGACCTTTGACCATATTCGTAGCGAACAGGGTGGTGATTCTATGTGGGAGTTAAGATCTTTGAATACTTAGCACAACTTGGTGGTTTTGTTGCGTATAAATACATACATCATTATATTTTAGAAAGTCAGCAACAGGTCCAGTTTACCAAGATATGGAAATTAATTATTGGATATGGAAATAAAATAATTTCCGTATAACATGTTATCTAACATTGAAAAATTATTGTGTAAATAAAACAATGTCATTAATGCACTGACATGTAGCACACGGAGGTTTTTTACTCTGGATTACTGTTTGTAGAACAGAATTACAATTTATAAAATTAGGGCATTAAATGCAAATCCCTAGAAATCTATCTTTGTGTCCTTATGGAATCGGAGAAAAGTAACTACGCTATATTTTGACTATATATAGGGGTCTACAGGTTGGGGATTTTTATCGCTTTTAAAGGCATAACTCTTTGGAAAACACTCTTAAGGACATGCAGACACTTGTCCAGATAACTTACTTGTCAGAATGAAACTTCATAAGTTACAAAGCCATGTTTTGCATTTATGCACTTTAAATTTTGTGTGTGTTTGAAGACTTGTTGCATACAAATCAGTCTTTAAATCGGAAGCATACAGTCTTTGAAAGACCTGTCTGTGTATCTGTAGTGTTTGATAAGATGAACTCAAGCCTTTGCTAGACATCATCCTGACAGTCACTCATATCCTGTAGTCCTTATTTAATTTTAAGGTTCTGCACTACTTGGAAACACGCAAAGATGCTGAATTTCTATGATAGAAAATTGGTTTGCTTTAGTATCCATGTGCAAGCCAAAATATTTGCAGAATGCTTTAAAGCTTGTCTCTGCTGCAAAGTAGCCTGTTAAGACTGAAGCTGTCAAGTCAGAATTTGCTGAGTACCAGAGAGATGAATCTGCAGGGAGCATGCTTTTTTTGTTGTTTTTTTTTTTTTTCCCAAAGCTACCTTGAAATACAGTATTTATTGGAAAAATATGAACTGAATCCTTGGTGGTTTCTTTCTAAAATAATATTTGTCTCCTTTTAAAACAATTCACATTTAAAATTATGAAAGCACTTTTTGAGTCTCATTTTCTTGAAGTGGTGTTGTGAAATGATCATGTATGTGCCCAACCTTAGTCTGCAAGAATCTACGTAGCCCATATATACATATGTTAATAAGATGCTTCCAAGCATGCATGCATTCATGGTCTTTTTTGAAGCTACCTGAAGTACACCAATATGGTGAGCATTAATATATTGGAATTCTAAAAATTCTCTAACTTTCTGTCTGTGCATGGCGTGCATTGCAAATAAAAGGACTGTTTTATTTGTATCTTCAGCTGTATTTGTATATTGTATTGAGTTGATTAGTGTGTGTTCCTGCTATTGCCATACTTGCCTAAACAGTTGTCTCCTGACTGTGACTAAAGGAGATTTTTTTGTTGTTCACACTTCCTTTTTAAAAAATCTTACAATAGACAGAAATCAAATCAGTTGGCTTTTAAAGTGGTAACTCTTACAAAGCATGGTATAACACTGCTAATTGCTCTCCCTTTTTGCAATATTAGAATCATTTAGGTTGGAAAAGACCTTTAAGGTCATCGAGGCCAACCGTTAACCTAGCACTGCCAAGTCCACCACTAAACCACGTCCCTAAGCACCATGTCTACATGTCTTTTAAATACCTCCAGGGATGGTGATTTAACCACCTCCCTGGGCAGCCTGTTCCAGTGCTTGACAACCCTTTCAGTGAAGAAATTTTTCCTAATATCCAATCTAAACCTCCCCTGGTGCACCTTGAGGCCATTTCCTCTTGTCTTATCGCTGGTTACTTGGGAAAAGAGACCAACACCCACCTCACCACAACCCCCTTTCAGGTAGTTGTAGAGAGCGATAAGGTAACTGATGCACAAAGAATCATTTAGCAGCTTGACCATGGGTAGTGTCTACCAAATGCAGTTGACTTAATGTCTGAATTTTAAGGTTGGTTGGTTTTGGGTTTTTTCATTTTTTGATTGAAATTGCTACTGAAAAGGGCCTTAAAAGAAAAAGACTTGATGTATCTTGCTGTGAAAATATAAAGTAAATGTTTTGCAATGAGGTAAGGATCTCTTGAAGATGCTTTTTAAGAAGTTTTCCCCCTCTCACTATGTCTTAAATCAAGACACACTTTAAAAAAAAAAAAAAACAAACCCTGAAAAACCCACCTCCTGATGACTTTAACATTACAATAACTTAAAGACTGAAAAGAAATCCAGGGTTTTTACTTAATTTGCTTGCCTGTTGCTATACTGAGATGAGTAGTTGTTTCAAGAAGGAAATTTTAAATCTGTTATTTCACTGAAGCATTGCCATTTCTTATTTTTATGAAATACATGATTTTTGTAAATAGAGTATCAGTAGGATGTCAACCTGATACAGTCTTTAAATCTATTGTTATCAAGGTAACTATTATGTATGTGCTTTTCAAGCTGAATAAATGTTCACTTTGAAAATTTGCATTAAAGCTACAGCTGTTAGCTAGGTTTCTTAGGGACAACACAAGGTATTTATGAGCTGAAGCTCCTGGTGCTTGACCCCTTCTGTCTTCAGTAACAAAAAAACCCCATAATTTTGTATGTGTGATTATAGCTCATGTTGTGTATGTCCTTGTTAAGCACACAGCTACACTGACGAGCAGAAACATATCTGAACTTGCTTGTCCAGAGTAAAGCAACCTCTCTGATTTCTCAACAAGAGTTGTAACGTGGTGGCACGTTGGCAAAGAGGAAGCAGAATTAGGTTTTGTTCTCCTCGGAGCAGCTGGTAAACTGAACGTGGCATGTGCAATAAGGTATATTCACTTTTTAGGGCCCTGAGGCTTTCAATAGCTTTTGGACGCTACAAAAGTATTTGGCTGCTTTGTCACTTCTTGCTTTTGTACTTGTAGTTTTGCAAAAGCACGAAGAGATACATTTATTAAAATTGAATCTCTGTAGTCACTGACTGTGTAAGCACTACTTTGCTGTCTCCATAAAGGTATTACTAATTCCTACACGATCATATTTAAACTGTTTTGGGGGAATGAATAACGACACTGTGGGCACAAATTAATTCAGATTGCACTATTAACTTTCTTACCAGAAGCCTTCATTCTTACAAAACACTATGTGATTCCTGCACAGAAAAACTGTAGCTTTGGTGACGCGCTCTTTGGTAGGTGTCCAAAAAAGTGGCACCCAGACAGCCCCTGGCCCTTTTCCCGACATTCCAGTTGAAGGGGCCCTGGCAGGCCCGCCGGGCACTCGAGGAGCTGGCTGGCAAGCGCGCTGGCCACACATCGCCTGATGCCAGCACCCTGGGTAACTGCGCTGGTTTAGGTCCCCCCCAGCTTAGATGGGTTTTAACCTGCTGCAGCTTAAATGTTTCTCCCCCCCGCCACCCCTGCCTGATTGGTGTTCGTTAACTGGTTGCCAGACTGTCTGGCATCTTAACATAGTACGAACACAATGTGATTTATGGCTACCCAACAAGTGTATTAAGTCATAGATGGCTCTGTCTTAATAAAGGGGGTATAAACGACTATATTGTTTTCTTTTTATATTTGTTTGGCAACAAAAAGTTGTGTTCTTAAGATTTTTATTTTAAGTCTACACTGTAAATACATATTTTTACAAATATTTAGTAATTGTCTATGTCAAAGGGATAAGTAGTTGTTAGAACAAAATAATCAGTAACTCATGCTTATTCCAGTTGCGTCTAAAATACTTGAGTGAAAAGATCTAGAAGCTGATTATTATTGTCTCTAGAAGTTTTATCGCACACTAAAATTCCAGCAAGCTCTTAATTTAGCGAGTTTCCACTTAAATCTCGAGGGTTTTTCTCCCCAGTTGTGGGCTGAGGACACATTTTTGTGACATATATGTGTGCGCTCTAGAGCACGGACCCCATGAGCACAAACCAAGGAACAGATGTAGCTGCCATCCTGCGAACTGAGAGAGTTTCTCCCTTGCCCCTGATGGGAGCTACTCCTAAAACCTTGGTGCAAACTCTATAGGCTATAAAAACTGGGCAAAATGGTGCCGGTGAGGAGCTATAGCTGGGCACAGCAATGGCCATGTGGCATGCTAAAAAGGGATTGTGGGTTTCTCAATGAAACTATTTCAGGCTTCTTAATTTGTTCATTGTTTTTCTGTTTTGTTTTTTGTTTTTTTAGAGCATTGCTCCTAAAAATACATTTAGTCTAGGGTCCTTTGGAGTCTTTACCGCTTATCACTAGTGAACTAATAGAAAACACCCCCCTGAAAACAGAATTGTGGGGGTTTTGTCTGTTTTATATAGAGAATGCCTTTGTAGTTTTAGCTTCATTCAAACATGCAGAAGGTTAATTGTCTTAAACTCGGCTAAAATAAATCCATAATTCATTAATAAATAAAAGTCATGGGAATTGACTTATATTGGTGTGTGTGAAATATGGAGCTCTAATTCTGTTATGGCAGAGATCATAATTGATAATATTATATGATTAAGTATTTTGAGTGTTTAGGTAAGGAAGGTGCAGGCACAATAATATTTCAAAAGGGTGTCAAAAGACCAGGTGATCTGAAGCTAAGATTTCTAGAATTAGTCTCTTCTGTGTCACTTTCCCTAGAAGAGGGAATTTCAGGAGTCCGTCTCAGAGAGCTGTTAGTGTTGTGACTTCACAGGATGTCAAAAGTACATAGGTATCTAGAATAGAATGTATAGGTATATAGAATACATATAGGAGAGACCCTAGAAGGAACGTGGCTGTCTGCACTAGTGCAGGTTGTGCAGAAGACAGTACGTACCTGTAGCAGTGTTTCTTGGGCTTCTAATCATCCGCATGAGCGTTTATTTGGTCACCTGGATCAAATGCTGAGAAGCAGCACCGGGGCTTTCCACACAGTAGAGATTCCTGAAGCAACATCACTCCCGCCGAACCCGCACGACCTGGACAAAGGCATTTGTAAGAAGGCTTCGTGGTGTCACTTCACCTCTGAAGCAGCTGGTGGTGTGAGGAGCACTGGAATGGCTCCACATCTGAGCCTCCCAGCAGTCCATGGGATAGCCCAGGTGTGGGTGAAATAGCGCTGGCAGGACCTCCTTGTGAGACTGTTCTTGCCTTGCTCTCCCATCAGGTGTCTGTTCTGTGGCGCCTGGGAAGTCAAGGTTGTAGGGCTTTCGTAGTCTCCTAAAACTCACCAAAATAAGTAACAAATGCTATTTATAGGGTCTTTAACCTCCAGAATAGTGTTAGTTGTAGCTCTCCTGTTATGTTAGGAGGACTATGTAAATTCATCTCAGTTTTAAGAGTGGGAGACAGACTTTGTAAGAAGGTCACAAAGGGCTGCTTGGAATCCGCCTTGTTAGATGTGGAGTAGGTTGGACACATTGCTGCTTGCTGTCTCGGGTTCCCTGTTAATGACAGAAGAATGATGGTACTTGGTCTGTTTCTGAAATATTTTGTGCTCTGGTGATGAGCAGCATGAGAGAGGAACTAGTCTGTGTTATTTGGGAATGTCTGACACCCTTCCTTCACCAAGCAGTAGACCTGATGTAGGTGTGTGTGCACTCTCAGTATTTGTAATTCAATGCTTTTGCTCAAGTGATAACTGACTGCTGTGGACAGCATGTATACAATACACGGGTACGTAGGGTACTGCGTGCCATATGCCCTTTATTCCCGAACCCAGCCATTTGTCAAGCCATAGCTTGGGTTTTCCCCATGTAAAGTAGTGTTTTCTCCTTGCAAGCTCTGCTGTGGAGACGTTGGTTTTGCCTCCTCGCTGCTGTCATTTTATGTTTTGTATCCAATCTGATAAGGCTGATAACCTGCAAGCAGCGTGCGAGGAGAATTTCCTGGCATGAGCCGACGAATTGCTGAGATCGTTATCATTCTGTACTACAGAAGCACCCCGCTTTATTTATACACCCTTTGTCTTCGGTTTCATTATGTGCCAAGAAGAAAAAAGCCAGACTTTTCCTTCAAGCATTTGCTTGTGTAACCATTCATACTATGGGGGTGTGGGTGCCTGATACATAAGCCAAAGACTTTTCTGCCCTAGCAATGTTCGTAAGGGTACTCTCCTTCCCTGCGCCCCAGTGGGGCGCACGTGTTGGGTACTCTTGGCGGGAGAACACTTTCACCCTTTCTTCTTCTAACAGTCCAGGTGAGTCAAAGCTATCAAACTTTTCTTTTTAACTGAAAACTTGCTTTCTTGTCTTTGTGGGCATGGCTTTGCATAAAGTCTGTGGCTTTAAGCTGTTCCAGATGTCAGAGCCACTGCTGACCATCAGATGAGTACTGCTAGTGTTTACGCTGTTCAGGAAAAAGCTGGTGGGAAGCATTCTGTGAGCAGGGGTTTTAAGCCAAGAGTTTGCAAGAAGCATCAACAGCTTCAGCTATTTTTTTTTTTTTCTGGAAGATTTTAGCTTCATCTTCATTCCATACTTAAAGGAGTCTTAATCCTTATGCTGGGTCACCTCATCTCAACTAGGTTTTTTACATTGGAGGGGAAAGGAAAATAAGGGAAAAGGTAGTTGTAAATAATTGCAGCAGAGACTTCGAAAGAACCATTTTCAAGAGCGGTATCTGTATTGCTTTAAGACCTCCTGAATTTCTTAGGTGTCTGGTATCTCTCACAGGAATTTAAGACTGGCACCAGCTCCAGAGATACAGTTGCCCAGAAAAGTTGAGTAGTGCCCTGCAACACTACTTGGCTGCGGCTCTTGGTAGATGCCTTGGAAGTCACTTTCCAGCAGGTCATCACTTACTGCACTACATACTTCATAGACGTTGGTGCCCTCCAGAGCTTGCCCTAGGTTCTGGTTTCTGGCAATTTAGACATTTTAACAAAAGTCCCATTTCTAATCCTTGCACTCCTCTCGGGACCAATGCCACCTAGTGAAACAGCCTAAGATGGTCTGAAGCTCTGAATGTGGCTCAACCTTCCTTTGCTTCTTGGGGAGTCCTATTGCAAGTGGAAAGGGAGGGCCAGGCACAAGAGCTGATCCCCACCTCAGACTGGACAGAGAATGGATCTAGTGGCCAACCCTGCTTTCCATCCCCTGTAGTCAGAGAGCTTTTGCTACCCTCCTGTAGCCAGAAGTCTCAGGCTCACAGGAGAAAATCTGGCTTGGCTGCTGCCTGAGTGAGCCTGTGGACCAAATCCCTCTGTCCTAACAGGGCCAGTTCTGGCATCCCCCTTGTCATGTGCAAGGTAAGAGATGCTGCCTTGGCTAAGGGTAATTGAACAGGGCTGTCCTCGGGCTGCCTTTTCTAGAGTACGGAGATAATGTCTCCGCACCCATACTGTGAGCGATTTGCGTTCTGAGCAGCGAGCTGCCTTCGGATTGGCGTAAGGTAAGGAGAATTTCTGCACTATTATTGTCCCCTTCAGGTCATTTCAAACGGCTCCTCTTGGTTCTCTCAAGACAATGTCTAGTCTCATCATGTCCACTGTAACTTGCGTCAGTAATAGCTTATTTCTTTGGTTTGCTGCAGCAAGTTTTGTCAAAAGTAACTACACAATTTACTAATCAGTAACATTGGTCAAGTAGGCATGGATCAACAGTATGTTTCAAACCTCCTCACACGTTTTTAAATCAGCACTTCCACTCAAAGCTCCACTCATTGCCCTCAGTCCATGAGTCATACAGTCCTCGGTGTTACATCATGGCTTTGCTTTTCTGTTGGGAGATACCCTAATTAACAGTAGACTGAATGCCAAAGCCAAGTAATTAGATTCTCTGCTTGAAGTTCGGCCATCTCTTTTCCCCAGGGATGTGTTCCTTCCCTTTTGTTCTGGCACATTTGGTGTCTGAGTTTCTTAGTTAAAAGTTTGTCTACAGCCATTTTTGCTGGTCAAACACTATTTTTCTCCTTCATCCTGCAACAATTAAATTAAGGATTTAGAAATGCTTCCTTTCATTCTTTTTTAATTGTCCTCTCCCTATGTTATTTTAAAATCCCTTCCCTTAGGGTGTATTTAAACTGGTTTAGACATCTATGAAGATCAGATCGCTGAGCCCATGGCAACCATTCTGATGGCTGTCAAGTTGATGTAAGGGCATGTATTGCTCACCCTTTTCAGCTGGCTCTCCCCGTGCTGTCTCTGTCTTGACAAAATTACCTTTTGCACTTGCTTTACTTTTCTATCTGAGGTGAGTTTCGTTTGTGCTAATTACGCTGGTTTTTTTCCAAAACTGCAGATGTTCATAGCTGAATCATGCCATTTTATCTTTGATATTGAGGAACCTTTTGGTTTTCTGTTTGAACTCCATGAAAGTGGCTGGGAGGACTTTCCACAACAGAAGTCTAGAGCTCAACTATTTTATCTAAACATTGTGGTACCAGAGAGCTGGTTGTGACACCACCTTTAATGAAAATGAGAGGATGAAAATATTAAATGTGGTTAAAATATCACCCACCAAAGCTTGGACAACTCAGATGGACTGGAATAGGAAAGCAGCTACCTGGAGCTGTGGCTGCATCTTTACCGAGGAGCGTGCGGATATGGGGCCTTCCAGGTACGGTGAGGTTTCAGCAGAATGGAACCCTCCTCACCGCTCTCCTAAGGACTGCAAAATACTTCACCATGTTGTTTGCTCAGCTTCAGGGGTAGCAGGGCTGTCTACCAAATGAATAGTCTGTGGAATTGGATGTTGCTCCTGGAAAGATGATGCTTCGGTCACCTGTTCTGAAAATAAATTTAATCAGTGACTTAAATGAGTGGGGAAATATATGCCCTACATCTGCTCCAGACACAAGGTAAGCGAAGTGCATGCCACAGGGTGTTGTGTCAATGGTCGCAGGAGTACTCCAGTACATTTCAACGGGGATGTAGCAAATATGTACCTTAACAGACAGATTTATACTTTTATAAATTCATTTTCTGAAAAATTTCAAGCTTACTGAAATCACACTTGAGAGAACGCTTTTTTTGTGCCAAACCAATGTCTTTGCATGGATGAGGAAAAGACTGGAAAGCTTTAAGCAAATACCTTCACTTAAAGCTTTTTGAACGCATCAGTAAATATGCAAAATGAGTTTAAAACCTTTTTACAATGTTTTCTTGTACAGAATGACCTTCCGAAGATACATCTTCATTCTACAGCTTACTATATCTAACGTACTTGTGTGCATATATCTATCTCCAGCTTCCCCCCTCCCACAATTTACTGTGCGGTTGTTGTTGGTCAGCATATACGTTAGGCGAAAGTCAGATGATGAGCTCAGCATGTGTGCGATGGGTCAACAGGTATTGGAACCTGGGGGAAAAGTGACAAGACTGGGATTCCTTTAGAGTTGTATGAGATTCTGGAAGTGCCAGCCAGACCTGGATCGGCATGTCACCTGTGATTTTCTGTAGGGTAGCTTTTGGATCTAGAAACATGGAGTTTGAAGCTGCAGGTTTTAATTATTTACATGTATTGTCTTGATTTAATTGATTTATTCTACGATGATTAACTGCTGCTGTTTGAGAGGAGAAATTACTATGAGTTTACAGTGGGGACTTAAGGGGAAGCTTTGAGGGGGTGTTTTGATTTATTTTGGGAACTTGAGTAACTAGACTCAGAAATGGTGGACTGGGTTATACAGCACTGGCTATCTGTGTGGGGCTGTGAAGTGTTCGTGGGTTACCTTCTGGGGTGTGCCCCACAGCCCTAGCTCCCCAGTCAGCCAGCCTGTCAAGTTATTGCAGCTTTTGAGCTGCGTTTGTATGTTGTTTGCACGGAAGCCATGATGTGGGGAAGGTGCATGCTCACCTCCTTCCTCCTAAATGTCTCACAGCACGGACGTGCTTTCCCAGCCCGTCCCTGTGAGGCCACAGTCCTTCGGGAACACAGTTGAGCTTGTTCCCTGTTAGCATTAGGTCACTCGTCCAACCAAGAGATTTCTTGTTGTGCGCTTGCCGGAGGAGAGCCTGAGCCTCCATTATTCCTTGCTTACCACATCTGGCTTGGGACCCGGCGCTATTTGGTGGCCTGTTACACTGCCTGCGTACTCATCCTCTGTCATATTATCACGTTATGGGCTGACTCGCTCTTTGTCCTCAGCAAATTGGCTAGGATTGTGCTCCGGCGTTCCCTCTTGCTCCCAGGTCTTCTGTGGGTATTTACAGTCAAACAAACTTTTTTGGGATGACACGCATGGTCATCCTGGAACATGTTTGTCAAAAGCAGTCACACATGGCCACAGCAAAGGCCTCACGCACAACTCCTCCTATTATGGAGTTGAGGTGGCTGAAGGTTCAGCCTTCCATCTTCCAACAAACAAAATGGGCTTTGGGAGACATTGTAGGTCATTGTTAGTTGTATAAATTTCTCCCTCGGGACATGCCCCAAAGGATTTTGATCATGATCCCAGCAATCACTCACGCAACAGAAAGGATCTTCAACCTTCCAAAGATGATTAGAACCCATCATGGAAACATGAAGCATGGTAACTCACCTACACGTGTTATCTCTCGAATGAGCTCCTATGTGTCTCTGTGCTTTGAGTGTGTAATTATGACTAAGAATGTGGACATACTTAAAAATAAACTCAGGTTTTGGGTGTTTTTTTGAAGCTGGCATGGAGACAAACTGTGTAAGTAATTCACTGTCTTTTCTTTCATATAGTGATTGTTGAAATTTAAACAGACTAGACCTGCTGTTCTGGTGATGATGCTTGCTGGGATTTTTGTTTTTAACATCTATTTAGTTATGATTTGTGTAAAATTTACTTATCGTAAAAATGTTAAATGTGTATATAGGAGAATGCCTTCAGAAATTGTGGGGTTTTAAAAATTAGAGATTAGTAGCTGTGGCATTAGACCTGTGCATTGCAAACTGGACATAGCTGCATTTCCATTCATAATGGGACTACTCATTTTGGGATGTACATTTACAAATGTTACCCACTTGTAAATCCCCTTTATTACGTGAAAGATTAATGTCCCTTAAAGGCAACACCTGAAAAGTTCAATCTGTAAAGAGACACATTGAAACTAGTGAGAGTACTGCAGTGTCTTGTATTGTAAAAGCTAAAGAAAAAAATCATTTAAGCAAACAATCTTTCTGTTATGAGAGCTAGAGATAATAGTCTAAATATGTGTCATCTTTGTCACTGAACTTTGTTTGTGATAATGAAGGAAGTGAGACTGATCTAACCTTGATTACTTCTCAGTACACAAAGCCCCAGTAGTGTGTGTTTCAGGTTTGAGGGCTAACAAAATTTTTTTTTAAGTCTCTCCTGAAGCCAGGGAAGCCTGAAAATACTGAATTAATCACATAAAAATTATATTCATTTCCAGGCTTGATACCTTAAAGAGCAGAATCTGACTGGTTAACATAGAAGACACTCTTAGAGATGTGCTGAGTGATTTGAGGTAAAGGAGAAAATACTCTGCTAAGCGTAAGCCTGGAGATAAGCAGAGATGTAGTGCTGTTGTCCTTGTTACGGCAGCTGAACGAGCTGAAAAGCTTCTTTTCAAAATTCAGAGACATTTCAAATCCCCACACCTCCGAGCTTTTCTGAGAAGCCTTAACAGAAGCTGGGGACTGCCGAGTGGGTGCAGAGCGTATTGCTCCAGCAAGGTCAGGCTGTTACCATGACGTTCGTTAGAGACTCTGAGGAAACTCCTCTGTGGGCCTGTGGAACAACAGCCTGTCTCAGAGCTTCAAGTTTTCTTTGCCTGTTGGGTGTGTGATTCCAGCAAGGCAAATTCACATCCTGGATAAATCTGAGGGGAGGAAAAAGCCCCAGCTCAGTAGCAGTTGTCCCTAGCCAGGTTTTTAAGCTAGTAGAAGTGGTAGTAAGCCCTCTGAAAGAGAACGTTTTGCTACCAGAGGAAACTGGAGAGCATCGTACACGCACAGCTGTTATTTCAGGCTATTCTCCCTGCCCCACCTCAGTTTGACTATTTGAAACTGCTAAAACCCAAAGTGTTGGGGCAGTTACCGATGAGCTGCACCGCAGCTTAGGTGGCCCAAGGACGCTGGATGCGGTTGCTCCTCGCTCTTAAATCATCTCCTTTAACGTCTCCTTTGGACTGACAGTTCCATCGAATCCCTGGGGTGGGTACGGGACAGCTTTCTTCTCTGCGGCACGCTTGCTGGAAAGCCTCTGAGTTGTCATCCTGCCATGAAGTTTTCGTGCCAGCCTCATCCAGGGGGAGGTCCCCAGATACACGTCTGGAAACGAGCCTGTTTGCTTCACTTTGCTTCTCTCTATGTCTTGGGAGTCTGAAGCCACAGTTGCTGTCAAAGGTTCCCTTTGCGTGATTTGAGAGTTTACTTCAACAGTTATTTTCCTCCAATGTTTTGCTGTCCCCAACTTTTATGGATTTATTTTGTTATTTAGAAAGTTGTAATCCTATCGGTGAGCTTTGTTCTCTCTGTAAATTAGGAAGGAGGGGACAGGTGACACCCAGGATTTGCTAAATGGTACTTTAGCATAGGTATGGCAACGTCGCTGGTCCAAAGCCTGCCCTGACAGCAAGGGACTGAAAGTCGCATCTGTAATGCATGTTGAAACATTTCATGGCTGATGGATCTTCTTGTACTGACCAGACTTTTAATATGAGAAACTAAATTTGTCAGAAAACATCATTTCTCTTTCAGTTGAACATGTACAGCTGTTGCAAACACTGCTGCATGCTGGTACCAAAAAATACCACATTTTTCTTCTACAGTTTGAACGGGAAATAATTGTGGTTTCTCAGATCCCACTTTGAAGCGGCGGTTGTTTGTAGCTGGCTGACTTTAATAACTGTAATTGTATGCGCAGTCCTGCTCCAGCTGTGCACTGGGCACCATGAGTCACTGTCCAAAAACATCCCTTAGCTTCAAACCCCTCTTAAAAGAGACAGTTCCAAAATTCTCCTGAATATCCGCTGCTCTGTTATCAGGGAGTCCCCCTCTGGCCAGGCAGCTATGCTGTGGTCATTTTAGATGGATCTCCTGGAGTCTGCCCAGGCACATCCTATGTTGCATGCTCCCAAGCCGGAGCTGGGGACAGAGGAGCGGGCTGTCCCCGAGGAGCTGTGGCTCAGCCAGCAATGGCACGTGCGGTGATCTCACTCCACAGCGCAGCGGACAAATAGGCACGTCACATGTGGGCCGTTGTGTGAGTTGCCAGCGTCACCCCGGACCCTCTCCCGAGGGCACGCGCAGGCCTGGGGACCCTTCCCACCGCCGCTGCTCACCCCCTCTGTGCAGAGCTACAAGCTGCTTCTGCCTCTTTGCTCCTCGCTGCTCTCCCTCCAGTATTTTTCCTAGTAGGTTAATTTGCTATAAAGGCCAACCAAGAAATCCAGGAATTTTTTCCACTTTGTCAGAAGAAGCCACAGTTTAAATACCCTTGTATTTTACTGTTATAAATCTCACCAGGCTTTGTAAATTCCTCTCCATCAGCAGAACTCAAATCAGTTTATTAAACGGCTAAGTATTGCCTGGTGTGGCTGTAAAAGTAAAGAAACTGAGGCAGAAAAGTGGGGTTCACCTCATGTTACCAAGTGGCCAGTAAGAAAGCTGGGGAAAAGGAGGTTATCCACTTCTAGCTCTCTTCCCAGCAGCTATCGCCCTGCTGTAAATACAGTTTAAACTTAAATATTTTTTTAAAGTTCCTTTAAAATAATTGTAAAAATGCAATCTTATTTCATGTATTTCCTGCCCACGTAATGTATTTACATATTACATGTAGTTGGAAGGTATTATTAGAGATCCCTGTTCAGGCACCTGAGTCATAGCACCTTTAACTTGCCACCATAAATAGGTATATTTGACTGAGACCGCTTGTGACGTGATGCCTCTGCCTGTGCATCGAAGGCTCTCTCTCCTTCTGATAGCTAAGGAAGACCTCAAAATCAGGCTTCTTTTCTACAGCAAAATCCTGTTTGCCTGATTCCTGATTCCTGATGTTTGCACAGGCTTGGGAGCTAAGCCTGACACTCAGTCTGTTGCTGGCCTCATCAGGTGGGATGAAGGTCACCTTCAAGTCAAAAGATCCTTGAGACTTCCTCTAAGTGAAGCGTGGTGGGAGCCAGGGGATCAGTCACTGCAGTGCCAATGTGACCGTCCACCCTGCCGCCCATCCATGCCAGCAATGCCGGAGGCCAACTGCTGGTGCTCTGGGAGATGCTTGACTGCAAAGTGCTAGGTCCGTGCAAACCAGCCGGCTGAAGGCAGAAATCTGGCACTTCAGTCTGATTTTCTTATGTGCTGAGGCATGTAGGAGGTGGGGAAAGAGCTGTTTGAAGGTATCTATCTCAAATAGATATGAAAATGGACTGTAAATGGACCTTCAAATGGATCTGAAAATGGACCCTGTAGTGCTACTACTGCCTGTACTAATGTCTATTTGAATTTGCAAACAAAGGACTTTACCCAAGAAACATCAAATCCCCCTTGCCTAAGCTGCGAACATGGCCCAGGTGCTACATGGTTTATCTGAGGCTTTGGGAGGTCCGTGACTGTACGTGTGTGAATCGCACCTACCCAGTTGGAACTGTTTTCCAGCAGGATCAGAATTACGTGACTCCACTATGCAGCCCTGAACAATACCTGGAGAAAGACATTCCAAAATTGTTATAATATATTCAAGTGGAGGCAGGGTATGTGCGCTATAGTGTATGTGTGCCTTGGATTCCCCGTTTTCTGGTAAACCTGAGCGGATTTACTGCATGGTGGTTCCAACCACTGCTGGATACACAGAAGTCCTGGGAAAACATGGACAATAGTTGTCCATCTGGACAGAAACTCTGAGTGGGAAAGAGATACATTTTTTTTTTTCCCTAGGGGATGCTGAGTATATTTGGCCCATGACGGCGCCCCTGCATCTGCTTTGGTTAAAAAGTCAGTCCCATGCATTTTCCAGGGTGACATGAAATTTTATAGGTCATCAGATCTGACCCAATTGTTGGGACTGCAAAGAAATGTTTGCTGCGGACTCTCAAGAGACCAGCAGCAGTCCTGGAAGGTTGCTGGACTTGGGCTCTCTCTTCTGACAGAGCACCATCCACATATGATGCAGAGCAGGCTGTGGTTGCTCAAGCAGAATAGCCACATTCTTGCAGGAGGCTATGAGCAGAGGGAATCTTCTTTTTAGTTAATGAACACGGAATCACTTATCTGCTTATGTAACTCTTAAAAGGGAAGGAGAACACGGTCATTCCGTGCAGTCCTTTGTGGAAGCATTGTAATAGCTCAAGTTGTCCTTCAAACAGCCAAGTGGCACGGTGTGTGTCACCTGGAAGAATGAAGTACTGGGGAGACCTGACACTCGCAGGTGGCCTGACCTCATGCCACTGTCTTTGCCAAACTGCACATGGAAATCATAGGATTTCTGTACCATTAGTATGGTCTTTGCTGGGTCTGAAGTGATGGTTTTTTGCAGATTAGCAATCTATACGATGGATGATATAATTCTGTCTAGCAAAAACTGCTGCCAACATCTTAATGTATCTACCAAATCCTCTTCCCATTAAAACAGTCTTGTTAAAGTTGTCTGCTCCAAGTAGAAAGAAATTTTACTGTTCTTGGTTATGTGATTTTTTTTCCTCCTCAGATTTCTGTGAAAACATGTGTTTCAGAAGGCATATCAAAGTTGTCGCATGGGCAAAAACATGTAAACAACAAGCATGTCATTTTCTTGAAATCCCCTGTAAATGGCTAGCCATGTTGCCTTAACTGTGCAGACAGTTTTCAGAGGCATAAGAGGCAAGAAGGATTTTGCAGACCCCCCAGGCCTGGGGCTGGGGAATATCTGAGCTGTGCCTGTGGCGCTTCAGTTGCCCATCAAGAAGTCACCCAAATGTCCTTTCTATGCCTCAGTTTCTCCATTTGGGAGGCAATGACTGTGTAAAAGATCTGGGTTCTGCTGATGAAAAATATAACATAAGGTCCACACGTTGCTGGGTTGACTCCTTAGGTCCAGCCGTACCTACTGTTGTGATACGTAAGCCCGGTTCATGCTCTTGGGAAGAGTTTACTGCAGCACTTCAGCGTGTGAAGTTTCTCTCTTGCGCTGGCTCTACATCGAGCTCTTTCTCCTTAATGCAGCCAATACATGGAAGGAGAACAAGCTCTCTTATCCCTTGCCTTAGTTCCCTGCCTGGTTGTTTAGGGTGAATCATTAACCAAGCACTTGAGTCTGGCAAAGCAAAAATGTTTTGCAGACTGCATGGAGCCTTGGTCTTCTGCAGGAGGAATGGCTCCCCTCTCCCACAGGAACAAAAGCATGGCCGAGTCCTCCTGCTCGCTGCTGTGCTTTAACCAGGCCTTATACTTCCAGCACATTTATATATTGAAGTATACATATATTGAAGTGCTGGTGTTGCTCCCCCTTTGTGGGTGAGATACGGGAACGGTAGATACGTCCTACGGAAAAGAGTTAAGAGGTATGTTAACTTTTCCTTCCATTCCTCCTTTGTAGCCACTTGAGTTTTTTTGGTAAAAGTAATGATAATCCTTTCCCTAGCAGCAGTTAATGAACTGAGACCATTCTCTAGGGTGATGCTGACATGCCAGCTCTCTGTACATGGAAAATGACTGCTGAGGTCCCACAGGAAAGGACTGCATATTCTGCTGAAGATCATGGAAAAGCTACCCTTCTGTGAAAGGTGGGGTGGTTTCATCTGATGTGTTTCCTCCATAGATCTTTCTGCTTTCCTTGAAACCTGCCTTGTGTGCTGAGCTGTAAATCCCTGGGGGCTGTGATGAAGGAACACCATGGTCTAGATAAACTCTACTTAATGCACGCTTATTCAGATGGAGGTTGATTGGCTTTGTCCTTTCTGCATGAGCCAAGGCTGAAGAATTACTGAAATGCTGCAAAATTATCAAGCGGGTGAGTGCTTTCATTGTAAATCTGTAAGTCCTCTTAACCCCTATTTGTAAGAGATGAATGGCAGCCCTGCGAGCCCAAGCCCACCTTCTCATAGACTGTCAGTCCCATTCATGCCACAGATACAATGCAAATACTGATATCTGCCTTTTAAATGCAAGAGCCTTTATCTGCCAGTCCTCAAACCATATTTCCACGATATAAGAGTTGTCTGGATAATTAACAAATACAGTTACCATGCATCAGTTTGAACAGATGTTCTTGTCTGTGCTCTTGAAGCAAATGGCCTTGATTTTGCTGCAAAGTCAGTGAGATGGCACCTGAATGCAAGGGTTTGGGTTTGTGAAATTGTTTGCAGAACGAGGGCCTATATTTATATTTCTTCCAGAAACTCTCACTACGCTGCACACAAACCTTGTTTAGAGTTTTACTGAGATGGCGCATTCAAGCCTTCATTATTAGGAGATGTCAGCAATGAGATTGTCTATTCAACATTAATTCTTCCAGCTGTGCCTCTATGTATTGTAATTGCCCTGATTTATTTGGTCACAGTTTGTTTTCTGCAGCGCCCCTTGCCTCCTCAGCGCTCGTGGCACTGAGGTTGAATGCAGGCTGCGTGGCAGATGAGGCTGCGTTGTACCAGACCCATGCTTGGGCTGTCATGGGGACCAGCTGGCCAAGGAACGGCAGAGACGCTGGGTGTCCTTCAGCTGCCAGCGGAAACTGCTGCTCTTGTTGGTCCTCTGAGAGTGGGCAAATGCAGTTGTTTCACAAGGAGCAGGAGTCAGTGTTGAATCTTCAACTCTTATCAGCTAAAAATATTGTCACAGAAGTTTGGGCTTGTTTCACATTGAAATTCAATCCAATTTGGAAAAATATGGAGATGTCAGATGGAAATGCTGGTGTCTCCAGCCCACCCATGGCTCCATAACTTCATCATCCAGCCACGGAAGGGCTGTGAGAACATAACTGGCCGAGGTTATGGGTGAGCGCAAGCTGCCACTGGCTGGCAGAAAGCAAACCCCTTTCTCGCCTGCCTCACCTCCTCTTCCACCTCTGCAAGTCCACGTCTCCATCCCTAGCCAGTCCTATTCCTCATCCCTTTCCATCTTCCCTCTCCTTTCCTCTGCCCCTGCTAGCTCCCAAACGCAGGGCCATTTGGAAACAAATCTTTGTCTCTTTTGGTCTCTTCTCTGCCGGTCCTTCCCCTTGCCAGGGCTCCAGGCCATGTCTTGTCCTTGCTCCTGAGCTCCTCGGTTTTCAGTTGTGCCTCTTGCTGCAGTAGGTCTGTGTCTGTCCTCCTCCTTCACAGCTCAAAGCAAGCAATGTTCCTGCAGCTCTGTAGGAGATAAGGGACCTCTTGCCCACAGCAGAAGTAACAGGTAACTGTGGTCCTCAAAAGCCTTTACTGAGCCCTTAACTGCAGTTTTTCCTTTTTCTGTAATCTGGACAAAATTGGGTAGATTTTAATAGGGATAGACACATTACTACCACAAAGGCCGCCTCTCTGCCAAATTTCAAAATTTCCCTTCTGAAGCTAGAGATCCTCATATAAAAGGTTGTCTGGATTTATTTAATGTGTGCCAAGCAGTATATTTTTCCCTCAATAATGTTCCTGGAAATGGCTGAACTGTTTTGGATAAAGCAAATGCTGAGCTGTTTGGAATCGAATTCTCAGTGCTAAAATTTGGCAAAGCTGAGTAACGTGCCGTTTTTTGTCTCTGACACTGGGGAAGGCTGAGCACTGTGGCAGTAGGGAGGGGAGGTGGCACTGCCGGTCAGCAAACCAACTCCAACCAGCAAGTGTTGCTTTTAAGAAACTGTCAGCTTGAAGCCAGGGAGGAACATCCCTGTGCTCATGCACCCAATGCGCCATGCGGTTTGTACCTTCATCTTAAATAGTGAACGCGCTACCTTGAACTGCTTAAATCTGCCCTTTCCGAAACCACCCAGGCTCCCTCCTCCCCACCTTTATCAGTCCCGGGCTTAAGGCTGGGTCTATATGTGCAATCTATAGGTATGTATTGGAGTTTGGCCTGAAGTTGTTTGTATTGCCACCTTGGTGCTCATTTCCCACCTCGGAAGTCCATCTGCAGAACCCTTCTGTGCCAAGTAAGAGTGTCCCCTATGGATGTTTGACCACGTAGTTACATCTTTTGTGTTAAAGCCTTATAGGGCTGTGATGTGAATGAGAACAAGGTTCCTTCCCTCTTCCCTCCTCTGTGTCCTGGCTCCTTTCTGTGTTTTTAGTACCTGAAGCACAGTGACATAAAGCTCCTTTTCTCCTTCCTGGGTGTATATAATGCTTTGGTACATAAACGGACTGTGAATGCTCTGGCACCCCTTACCAAGTTGGCTTTGTCACAGACAATACTATTATTTTGGGGGTAGAGATGAAGTTCCCATCTCTACCCCCAAAAATACCAATTTCTTGGTATTTTAAAATGAATAAATGAATGACTGAACAAACAAAACCTGTTACACTCCTAAAAAATGGTGCGTCTACTGATCTCAGCACCCCAAGCTGGATTATTGTGCCCTTTCCAAGTTTGTGCTGTCCACGTCCTTTCTATAACTTCACTTGCTACTCAGCAGTTTTCACAAACGATACTGGTACCAGAGCATGGGCCCAGCACTTTTATTAGCTGCAGAGCTGTGAATAACTCTTTTCATGGATACAGTCTTCACATGCCGTGGCTTTGGGCACAGGGTACTTCAGTGTTAGTGTGGGGCTAATAATATCCTCTAAAGACAATTTCAGAAGTTGCTTACCTTTCCCCAGGGAACAGGACATGTCTTTGTATTTCTGACCTTCAGATACATAGCCTGCTCATGGGCTTGGCTGCATAGCAAATGCAGTGTGAGACATATATAATATATATATTTTATGTATTTTTTTTTTAATTCTTTATGTTCTGCTTTGCCTGCTCAGTTGTTTTCTGTCTGTTTTCTCCAAGGCTGGTGATTTCATGGCAAGTTATTGTTCATAACCAAAGTAAGGTAATGGGCAAGCAGCAACTGCTGCGCTAGGTAGCCCAAACCGACCCTGCCGCTGCTTTGGTAGGAGAAAGAAGCTGTTTCAGAAGAGCACAGCCGTCCTGAGCCTGCCTCTGGGCTTCGTGCACACAAGGGCTGCCCAGAGGAGCCCCTTGACCCTGCGCGGTCTCTGGGACCTCTGCCACTCCGACTGGTAACAGTGAGTGCAGTTTGCGTTGGGGCTTTGTTCTCCGCTCTACGGAGAGAAACATTAAACTGCAGAATGACTAAGTGCCTTTTCAAAGGCCACATAATGAATCAGTGAATGAACAACAACCCCCAGCAGCTCCAGGCCCCCCTTCTCTCTGCAGAACGCCTCTGTCCCTGTATCAAGATGTGCACATAGTATACGTTGCATACAGAATTATGTATTTCAAAAGAAATGTGGGCATTAATATTTATATTGTCATGCTGCCACTGTCCTCTGGGCTCTGTAAATAGCAGCACCACAACAATGTGAATTATTCCTTTTATGCAAAACCCTGGCCAGTGAAATAGCTTGTCAATGCAAAATAAAATCGCTGCACAGAAGTTTGACAGCTACATTCATTATATATGTCAATCACAGGCTCCTAAAGGGTTTATTGTCACTGTACAATGTTTGAACAATCTGCTAGCCCAATATGCTGCAAAGTTTATTTTCTCACTACTCCTTTCATTTAAAAAATAGCCACCGATAACTTTTGTCAAACAGCCTGAGAAAACTGCACCAACAGCAAAGAAATCGTAGATTTTCTTGGGTGTCTGTGGGCAGGAGGCATTCCAGGCTTACCTTGCTGCGCTGTGCTAACATCTCACAGTGCTTACACTACCTGAGCTCTGATCAGAAACGCAGGAGACACCAATTAAATTACTGCACAAAACCCAGAGCAGGCGGAGGCTGTGAAGATGGCGCGGTGAGTTAGAAAGGAGAAGTTAATGCTAAAGAGAAGTGACTTTAACCACGTAACCTGTGTTTTTGTCGGTTTTTGCCAAGTATCAGGTACCCAGGCTCCTCTGTCCCCAGTCTCCCCCAAGGTTAGGATCGACCTTTTAAATTGCCCCCAGCCGGGCTCTGTGGCCTGGGTTTTGATGAGGTCCTGCTCTTAGCAGGCTCCCCTACGACCTGGGCTCCGGTTTTCCTTTTCCAGCACGCTCTCCTCGCCGGCCCTGTCGCTTGTCGCTTCATTTCGGGGAACTGGGGGCAGACGGACGGTCGGGAGCGCGGCCGCTGCCCCAGGCGCTGAAAAGCCAGCCGCAGGGCTCCGGCAGCGGCGGTGCCGCACCCCGGCTGCCCGGCCAGCGGGAAGCCCCACGGCCAGGCCCCTGGCCTCCGCCGGGCCCGCGAGCCCCCGCCGCCTCCCCAGCAAGATGGCGAACAGCCGCCAGAGGGAGCCGGGAGCGCTCCGCCCGCCGCCAGAGCCGCGGCGCGGCGCCCCCGGCTGGATCCCGGCTTCCGCTCCGGGCCGGCGTATGCCCCAGCGCTGCCCCCCGAGTGCCTTGGCTCTGGCAGCGCCGTTGCAGCGGGCAGGGGGGAAGATATCGTCGGCATCCAGCTGCCAGCGTCCTCCTTACAGACGAAAGGCGGCGGCGTGGTCTGGTACCACGACAGGCCGTATCAACTCTTGATCTGTTGAGGGTGTCGTAACTTGACCGACTTTAATTTGCTCTGGGCTGGAGCATAAATTAAGTTTCCCAGTTCAAAATATTTTGGAGGTGGGTTATTTCCTCGAAGCGGTCAGCTCAGCTCTTTAGGGTGTGCTGGCGCCTGGCTTCGCGCTCTGTGCCGGCCCACGGGTGCCGCCGCAGGAGGGTGCTTCCTGCATGTGCCCCGGGCTGCACCTTTCCGGGGGCTGCTTTCGGGGTGAGACGCTGCTTTCGGCCTGGGCTAAAAGGCACTTTTCAGCTGCCGACCTGGAAGTGTTAAGAATAGTCCTGCTCTTACCTTCAGGAGTGAACCGTGGGGATGCTCTATGCACGCCGAGGAGATGTCGCAACAGGAATGCTGATCGTGACGGCTAGTGTTTCTTCTGAAAAGGCATGGCAAAGAAGTGGAAAAATGGAAACTTCTAAAGAATTGTGGTGTTGATTCATGTGCTGAGAGAGCTGTGCTGCCCACTCAACGTCCCAAAAACCATGTGACATTTCTCTGAGGTGCACTGCTTTCTGCTGCATGTGTTTGATCGCAGACAAAATTAAACATGTTTTTGTAATCAAGAGACTCCACAAGTAACTTCATGGTACATGGGAGTAAAATACACAGACCAGCACTTTCCAATGTCAAAGTTTGTAGGTTTTGGTGTGTTCTCTCCCCATACAGCATTGCCCTCTTTTCGAGGTTCTGCACAGAGCCCTTTTACTCATGTTTGAAATAATTAGCGCTGGCATGGCAATGGCACAGACGTTTTTCAGCGCGATTACTATGTGGTGAGCACCAAATGTCGTGCCACAGAGTGTCTGTTACCTGTAACAGAGCTGAAAGCCAAAACAACGACTATCTTTCATTTCAGCTTTGCAAGACTGCAATCAACTCAGCGTAATTAGGTGATGCTGACTGGACGCAAAAGGCTTTCTGTAAGCAGGGTGGGCTGTGCTTTCCTCCCTAGTCCACCTCTGGCCAAGGGCAGGCTTTGTAGCGTGTGGGTGCAATGGTAAAGATGTTGCAAATGTTTTTCCTACTGTGGTAGGGCTAGGAGCTCCCGTCGCTACGCTTGGTGCTGTACACAGGAAAAAAAACAACCCTACGCAACTCTGAAGCCTCATCCGCCAGCATCGCTCCCTCAGCTTGTTCATTCCGACCCTAAAGGAAACCCTCCTGAAGGACCTGGGGGATGTGTCAAAACGAGCAGTGAAGGAGAGGGGTACCCAGCCCCTCCGCTTCTGCTAATGCAGAGGTAGCGGCCGCTTCCTGGGGGGGGTAAACTGGCCTGCCGCGTGGCGCTTGGCTGTCTTGCTTTATGGCCTCGTGGGAAAGCGTTGCGACTCCCTCTGCTTGGGCGGTTGCTCTCACTTCTGCACCCGTGGACTTCATCCGTAAACTCTTAGCAGAAAATAGGTACCAATGCCGGGATGGCTTTTGCCAGCTAGGAGCTCTTTTCCAGTGTTACTCACTTTTAGTTGGCATGTGGAACTGCTGTGGTATTTTCTCAACGTTTAATGTGACCTAATTGTGCACTTCCACTGTCTGGGAGGATCAGCTCTTCTGGTGTGACAGTTGCTGTCAAATTGGTGGCGTTCAGGAGCCCCTCCAGCATTTGCAGCTGAGTGCAAGGCACAAGTTCCTTGATTTTGCTGTATCAGCGCAGCAAAACATTGCGTGGCTGTGTGTGCAGCCAACTGCTTTACGTTATGCCTGGTAATGGCTTGTCAACATTCAAAAGAAACGTAACCTCCAGCTGTCTAATTTTCTCTCGGGGGGGCGGGGGGAGGAAGTTTTCTAATAATCTTCATATTTACTCAGCACGTTTGGTTTGAAGCTCTCGCTATCACCTGCAGGGGAGGTGAAGGGGCAGAGGTGGCCAAGGTGATCGACCAGCACCTTCAGCTCAGCCATGCTGTGCCTTTCTTATCTACCACAAACTGGGGGTACCAGAGCATCCCTGTTGCACCAGCCACCTCCTCCCAGTGGCCAGACTGGTGAGTCCTTGCATACTTTTGGCTGAGCTGGGAAACAGTCCTTCCTGAGCCACTGCTGCAGGCACTGGCACTGAGCAGACCTGGGTCCTCCAGGCAGGCTGGTGCTGAGGCTCTGCCCTCCCTGCCGGGACCACACATGCCCCGTCCTGGCAGGCAGCTGGCAAGTTACAAAATATGGATCAGCATAATTATTTTTTCGTATTAACTTGTGCAACTGTCCTGGAAAGGGTTAGAAATCAGTTCTGGAAAGGCTGCAGTACTTGTTGGTGAAGAGTTCTGCTGTGTCCTTAATTATTTATAACCATCAGGATATAAGGATGTCGTGTTCACCCTCTGGCAGTGAGAAAGACTGAAAAAAATCTAATAAATTACGCATGCAAATTTACGCCTTGAATAGGTTTGGTTGCAAGTTCCGAGGCTTAAAAGTGAGGAAATATCAGCAATAAGGATGCTGCTTAATATTTTGTATGTCAGGCAGTTTATCTGGTCAGACAGTTGGACTAGATGTTCATTGTAGGTCCCTTCCAACTGAAATACTCTACTCTACGTTCCTGATAGCACAGCCTTATCCTACAGGGTCACAGATTTGCTTCCTGCCCCTGCCCGGGTTGCACCCACCACCTTTTGCTGCAATGGGTGTTGCTCAGGGGATGAATCAGAGTCAGGCTGCTGCCCCCCGGGCCCCTGCCCCATGGCGTCGGGGCCAGGCAGGGCTGCAGGAGCACTGCGGAGGGGATGCTGGTTTTGGCAGCTGGATGGTGTCAGGAAAAGCAACCTTCTCTCCACAGGTTTCCAGGGGGCTGCCAAATAAGTCAGGGAAGCCAAACCAGGACTCCTCCTTGGGCTCAGAAACCTCTGTCATATGAGACATGCTAGAAGAAGCGGTCCCTGCACAGAGGGGAATCTGAAGAGACTTGCAGGAGATGTCATTTGCCAGGTCCTCAGGGAAACAAGCCTTGTGGCAGCATGCTGCATGGCTGGGGTGTTGTCAGACCACTGGTATGCATGATCCCCCAGGCATGTTTGCTCTGAGCACGGTGCACTGAATCACTGACACATCCTTGGGACTCTTATGCTCCTCCACAACTTAATCTACTGTGTTTCAGAAAAGCTTAGAGGCTTCAAGAGATTTTTGAAGTCCTGTTGTGTCCTGCATCATATAAAAAAGATCTAATCCCCTTTGCAAGCTAACTTAATCTAAACAAGCTGCTATTATACTGTATCAAAGGATACCTGGAGATGCTCCATCAGTCTCGAGCTGGAATATGGAATGCCAGCATACAGAACTCAGTATTGTTCATTTTAACAGGTGTCTGAATGTTGACGATGTCAATGGTTTGACCTGGTGGTCTTACAGTGCTCAAACCACTGCTTCCACCTTAGCAAACACAGGTTTAGAGCATTTCTGAGATGTTCCAGTGCAGTGAGAAGAGGACTCTGGGGATCACAGCTGGAGAGAGGGAGATTCCAGAGGGACATCACCCCGAGGGACAGCGATCTTCTGCTCTCCACCAGCTGTCAGCACTGCTGATCCACATGGGCTGGGCAGGGCAATGCCTTGTTCTTCACACAAGTCAGAAGAGCAGGGAAGGCTAATTGCCACGTAAGGTCGTTAAGTGTTTAATTCTCAGCCAAACCAAGAGTTACCAGCTCCAAACTTAGAGCGATAAATTCAGAAGCTTCAAAGCCAAAAACTTGTGTTTCGTAATACCCAGCAGAAGAGAACGGGGGATTAAAATAGAGATTAGTTCACATCATATCTTTGAAGATGGATGCATGCCCATAGCTGTAGTTCTGAATTGCTTCTCAAGCTGGAAGGCATGCGGATGGGAAATCTTGTGAAATATCAGATCTCATAGGATTTCTGCTGCTTGAAATTAGTCATGTTGTAAGATTTGGGCACTGTCAAAATTTAGTCCTGTTTTAAAGTGAAGATTTACTTTTAAAATGAGCCTAACCATGAAGTTGAATTGGGTCTTTACATAGCACCTCTTCCAGCTGCTGCAATAACACCTGTTAGTGCAGCTATAAATAAATAGTACTCAGCATTATTTAAAATGTGCAAAAGCAATCAATATCGCTGGTACTGAACCACAGCATAGGCTTTCCTGGCACTGCTTCTGCTTATGGGACCCGTGGAAGCATCCCTGTAGTGGAGCAAGTGCCTGTTACACAAGCATGAGCCATGGTCAGCATGGGCTGTCCCGATCTGTAGCTCCTTTGGCTGTTAAGGAAAAGGAAACTATTTTTTCTCTTCATGGACTATTTCTTACACTTATTTTATATTGCTTTTAGTTAAAATGCAAATATTTAGAGGAGCATTTTGGTGGCAGGGTGATTTTTTTCTTTTTTTTAAATACTTCTGTGTGAAGGCTTTGTGGGTGGCTTGATGTCCTTCATCCCATGTTCTAATATAATTTAAAGAACTTGAATATCATGAAGTTAAGCACCCAAGCACTAGGGAATATCAGAATGAAAACAATCAGATTAAGTTATGACCAGAATAAATTCAGTCCCTTGTATTGGGCCTTACAAAAAAGACCGTGGCTACGCTGTACGCAAGAGAAGAGCTGCGCAATGTGCCAGTGCAGCTGTAGCCCTGCACCTTGAGACAAGGGTCTCTTGGACCTGTGTGAACTGTGATTGCTTTTCACTGGGTTCATGGCCTGATCAGGTTTGGGATAATGTTTGTGGGGTGCCAAAAAGATCATTCCTCATGGTGGTAGTCTGTGCCAAATCCCAGTCAAGGGCTTTAGTATTTTGGAAGCAATAGGACTTTTCAACAAAATGGGTAGAGTTGTGGACCACTTCAACCTGGGCAAAACAATACATTTCAGAATCCTGTCTTGGTGATGACTGAGAGGTCTTCGTTGATTGCAAAGAAATACCTAATTGCCTCAGACATGGTATCAAAAAAATTGGCTATATCTTGACAAAGTCATAAACAGCTGAAAATAGGAGAATGTGATGGAATATGCCAAGGCAGCTTGTGATAACAGGTGGCCCTATCACCATCTGCAATAATTCTTTGAAACAATCAACTGGTTGAATGTTTAGTATAGCCTCTCTCAAACTCTGTTAATATTTTAGTTGTTCGGTGCTCAGAGGGGTGCAGACTTGGTGGCTACAGCCTGCTCCCATCAGTATTATCAGTTTTGCAGAGCTTCAGCTATGCATGCTTTTGAATAAAATTAATTGGCCGTGTTCAAGAAATATCTTAAACACAGACTTAAACTCTCCCGGGTGTCTTTGGGACTTACCCAGTTAAGCCTTTAAGTTAAACCTGTGTTTCCTTGCATATTTTAGCATGTACGTACTAGCTGTTCACATGCTAAAGTATTAGAATGAAATTTGGAGTTTTGCTGAACATGGACACAAGTTTGGTCGTTTTCTTATTTTAGGTATTACAGCTTCTTAGGCCATTTTGAAGTAGGTGGTGTACACAAAATGATGGCGTTCTGTATAATCTATTTCTGTAGGAAAAGGAACATATTTTCCTACCTATTATGGAGCACTCTGATGCAGAGGACAGTTTATTTCTAGCTGTATTTTTTCCTAGCCCTTTTTCTGGTGCCGTCAGTCTTCTCCTGTGTTATTAGGACAGTAGTTTTCAACACCGCCCACTCTTAGTTGTAGAGCAATGAGATCATTTAATTTTTCATTTTGTAGGGATGTTTGCAATTTCAAATTTGTTCTTGATACAGGATGGAAAAAACCCCAGAAAACTTCATAAATTTTGCTAATCAAATGATGCATAGTGGATTATACCATATTTCATAAAATTAAAAAAAAGTTTTCAAAATAGAAAACAGATCATTCCATTGCAGAAAGGTTGAAATAGTGCATTTAAATCTTATTAAAGCTCTCTGTTATCAACTTACAAAAGTATTTTTTTCCCCAGAGCTGCCACATTTCACTTTCAGCTGCTAAGCATTTTCTAGCAAATTGCAGCAACCCTAGTTGGGTACCATACAAAGCTTCCTTGCAAACAAGCAAACCTTCAGGACCTCACAGACAACAAACTGCAACTATTCTGTCTTCATCAGTCATTTTCATCTCCATATGAGTGTTTCAGCTGATCTGTCTGTGTCCAAAACATGCTTTCTCAGCATGTCCTGGAGCAGGTGATCTCTTCCCATTCTTCTTCCCACTTAACAGCCTTGCATAAAATCTTGTTCACACTTATGACGTGCCAGATATGTAGAACACATCTGCCTTTCAACAAGCAGTTATGTTTATGGAAATAATGCCTACTGGAAATTTAGGATAACAGATTCAGGAGCTTTCACTAGGTAATACATAGGACAACAGAGCACAGCTCTTGTAAGCACAGCACCACACAGCACCCAAAAAGATGCAACTTTGAAGCTGCTCAGGAATATGAGCACGCTCTCAAAGTTTGGATAATATAACTACTGATTCCCAGAAAGGATAAAATTGTATTTTTCTGTGCTCTGACCTTATCTTTGAAGCATTTTATATAAATTCTTTACCTTACTCTGATATATGTGCACATATTTTAAGAGTGAGAGAGAAAGCCCAGAAATTAGCTGACTAAAGAAGTAGTGCAATTAAAACCAGTCAAGACTGAGCGTGTCCCTAGTGGCAGAGTTTTATTTTTTTTTCCATGTGCCTCTTTTTCAAGAACTTCTATCTTTTCCAGTCTTTGCACATTGAAGTCAAAGATGACTTGGCATCATCAGAAGTGTGTTTGCATTTAGTCCGAGGATGTTCCTGTAAAATTGGAGATCTAGGCCTTCTAGGAATGTCTGTTTTTGACTGCGCCTTACTGCAACAACCCAACACAATGTTCTCACTACAGAGTAAACCAAAAATTGTACCACGAATGGGCACTCAACATTTCAGCTTTATGAAGTGTGTCATACCAAGCAATAGTGTTTTTCTGAGACCTTGGGTCTAACTCTTACCTGCATTTGTAGGATCCACATGGGACACATAGTGTTCCCAAATACTCTCAAGAGAGTCACTCAGATAGGGGAAAATAGTCTTTCTAGCTCTGTAACCTTAACAAAGATTGCAGTATTCCTTCAGAGCAAAATATGCATGACATCTGGAAGCAATTTTTCCTTTAAAAATCACCCTGTGAGTCAACATTGAAAATACACTCAGCACTGAAAATGAAAACTAATAAACACTGAAGTTTCCAGTTATCCCACAGTCTGAGTGACCTGCACTGGAACAAAGTCATTTCTAGAAAGCCTGAGCAGGGTGGGCACAAAGATGGTTTTGGATCACAAAGCTGGCCAAGCTGTGCTGAGGCAAAGAAGTAACATTTGTATGAAATCAGATGGCCAGGGAGGTTTTCTTTCTGTTGTATTATGGGAGTAGGGGGGAGTACAAGGAACTGGGTCACGCTAACAGACCTTGCCCACCGAGGAAGTGAACACAGCATTTATAGATTTAGAGCCAAATCGTACTAATTGGTGATACGACTCGTAGTTATCGGGCACTTTTAAAACAGTGGAATGTAGGATTGACACAGGGCTGGAAAACCTACAGTGAAAAACTAGTGTGACTGGGGTCTACTGGGCTAGTGAGGGAACATGGATGCTCTGCTGGGCTTTGCTAGCCGAGCAGGTCTCATGACATTTCTGGAAAGGGCAGATCCTGAAGCAGATTCTGATTGGTTTAGATCTCACCAGATGTTGCCTTTAAACTTTCCACAGTAATGTGGAAAATGGCTGGGACCTGGTTTCTCCTCCCTCGGCAACATTAAGATGTGCTCTAATACAGCAGTTCCTAGATAAATTATTTTATTCAAAAGCCAGGGAAGACTATGGGTCCTTACTGGGCTGTTACTAGCCTGGTTTCCCAAGGAAACATAAGTTTGTCTTGTTATGCTGTGTCAGTCTGTCTTTTGGCCAGTCTTCCGACAGGAGAAAAATATTCAATTCCTTGAGTTTTGTGAAAGCAGGTGGCTGTGAGAGGGGAGAGACCCAAGAGCAGCGGGAGCTCAGCAGCACTCGTGGCAGCAGAGGACTCACCCCAGAAACAGGGCTCTGGGGAGCCCTGGGGATGCGCCTGGAAGCCCCAGCAGCACAGGCAGAGCCGCAGGACATGCAGAGCCAGTAGCTCCCGGTGGCACTGCCTTGTTTTTAACCCAGCATTGCCCTCCGAACACCTCTCGGAGGCACGCCTCCTCCCTTCTTCTCTTCCTCCTCCCATGCGCAGAAGAGCAGTTCCAGTAGGGCATGCCGGCTGCCATGTCCAGATTAAACCTCCTTGTCCCGGGGCCTTTCCGTCCCCTCCGATCCCCTCCAGCTTTTTGCGCCTGTGCAGTGCCCACTCGGCGCAGGCTGGCATTGCCATGCGCGTACTGGTCTGGGGAGGTCCCTGTTGCAACACAACTTGCTGCTACAGCGTGTCTCCAGCAACCTGCAGAGCTTGCTTAGGCAGAGGAGGGATGTCAAAGTTTAAGATGATGCCCTGTTGCTCTGTTTTCCAATAATGTTGATTTTGCTGTGCATTCTTCTAACCCAGCACCAGGGGCTGATGAAGTCCCGAGGTGTTGCACTGTTTGATGAAATATCAGTTGAAGTCAAAGGCTTTAAGTGCCTCACTTCCCATCTCAGAGTGCGTCAGGGCAAAAGCCCTGATGCTGCTGTGTCAAATGGTATGACAGATGGTTAAACACCCTCTCCTGTTTTACTTAAGGCAGGAATAATATTTATTATCAGGGCTGCAGGAAGCTCAGCTGCGTAACGGTAATGAAGATCCCTGAGTACCTACTGTTCTCCAGAAGGACTAGGTCGTAGTGCTGATGAACATATTTGTGCTGATAAACATTGTGCCCAATTTGCATGCCAGCTGGATCAGCTACTTACTTGCTATTCTTTTTGCAACCATAATTTTTATCATAAATATTTTCCAGACGTACATCAGTAGCTCTTATCGCTTGGCTGGCAAGTCTAAGACAAGTCTGCCTCAGTAAGCCAGACGGTTTGTACAAAATAAGCTGACTCTGTACCCCAGAAAGTGGTCATTTCCTGGTTCTTTCGAGCCTCTGAGCTCCTTCTCAACACCTACAGTACATCTGCAAGCAGATTATGGCAAGAATGTTGTAATTCCACAGGCGTTAATGGAGGAAATGGTGTTTTGCTAGCTTGCATTATACCTCTTTCCAGTGAAATCGTATTTTAAAAATAACTTCACGTTCAGTGGGTGTTGGAGGAAGGGGTTAGGACTCCTGTTCTTAATTTTGAAACTGCAGTTTGCAGCTGCAGTAGAACAAGTTGCTGAAATGTCGGTGTCACTCCATGTCGCACTTCCACACGAAGAGGATCCGGCAGCGAAGGGCGACTGCTGTGGCTACAAACCGTGACCCGTGTAGGCAAAGGGGGCGAAAAGCAAGACGAGGTATGTGAAGGGAGATAAAGGAAAGACAGAGCTGCAAAGTGAGAAACAGATGGTGGGAAGAATGGAGCTGAAGTGCAGAGAGAAAGGAGAGGGAGCAGAGGAGTGGAAGGATGTTAAAAAAAGCAGAAAAAATACCGGTTTGCACTGCGGCCCTCCCTGAGGCCAAAGCCAGGGCCCTGCTGAGCAGGCCTCAGGGCCAGCCCAGGGCTGTACAGCAGGTGGGCCAAAGGGGTGGCAATGGGCAAGGCGGCTCCTCCCCTTCAGGGGAAGGCTGGGGAGGGCAGGGGGGGTGTTTCACCAACCTGTTGGGTTTTTGTGCCCCTAGTGACCTTGATAATTGAATCACAGATCGGGATGGGATTTCTTTCTCACCTGAGAGTGACAGGTGGGTTTTTTGTTGCTCTCAGCACCCTGCTGAGAACTGAGCTTCTGAGGGTTGTCAGAGCATTTTCCCCCAAGCTGTTAAAGAGCATGTGGTGGCTTGATGAGAGCAAGAGGCACTTTTTTTTTGTTCTGTTTTTTTTAAATTCTCCTGCATTCTCTGCCTGGTGGTTACCTGCGATGGTCCCTCCACAGTGGTTCCTGTGCAGCCGGTAGTGTGGGCACCCCGAAGGGCTGTAATGGGTGACCCTGGAGCAGTCCCTGGGCTGCGGTTACCGTGTGGTGAGCAGATGATTTCATTTCAGCCTTACTAAGCAGTTGGTTCGCTGGCATATCTGAGATCCAAACTCCTAATTTAGCTTTTTTTTTTTTTCCTTTTAAAACTTAAAAACGTAGAAGAGTGGAGAAGTAGGAAGTATACTGAAGTCCTTGCAGACTCCTGTCTGGTGGACGCCGGTACAGATTTCATTGTGCTTCAGTGTTTTCTTACTTCTTATGTACTTGTAAAGGCATTCTGAAAAGTCCTGTAAGGGACAGACAGTCTGCTGACATGAGTGCAGAAGGTTGTACTTCCTCTCACTGCCTTACTATCAACAGCAAGTCCAAAAGACTCTTAAACTCTAGATTTTTCACTGCAGGAGGTCCCAAATCCAAACTCCCCAGCTACTAGTCGGGGGATGAAGGAGATAATACAGTGCCAAGTACCTGCATTTTACATTGACATTTGGAGCCAGCTCTGCGACCTGAGCTGCAGCAGACAAGCTGCAGTCCCTGCAGGCAGCACAGGGGCTGCAGAGATCTGTGGTGATCATAGCATAGGCGTCTTCTTCTTCCTGCTGTAGCCCACAGCTCCAACTGCTAGTACCAGGTGTATGGCAGACTGGATGAGACTGGTGGGGTGACATTTCTGGTATCTTTAACTCAGATGGTTGGAAGATGCTGGACAGTAATGCCTTCATCTGTGAATCCTCCGCAATCCATACAAATGGCTAATTAAAAAGAAAGAAAACTGCTTTCAATCAAATCTTGTAGCAGCAGTTTGTTTCTGGTGGCTAAATCCACTTTTTTTAGTGTTTCTAGCCAAGCTGTGAGGCATGGTATGAATCTTCTTACTGCCCAAGCTAGAACTGGCAAAACCCAGTCATCTCTGCAGACGCTGCAGACCCTTCATGCTGCCAACACTCACTAAGGACCCTGTTTTCACATCTGCTCCATTCCTATTTCAACAGCTAAACAGAAGTCTGATTTTAAGCAGAGACCAGTCCCCAGCCAGTTGTTCTCACCTTTGCATTGTGGTAAGGACAGATAGTTTGGAGGCAAGCTCTTTCCAAAATCCTCCTGCTTGTTTTGATGCCCAAAGAGGGGGCTATGCTCTTCTGAAAATGCTGACACCTGGTGCACTACTGCATGGTGTTATGGCTGGAAAGTGGTACCTTAAAGAAGCTCTTCCTTCTTTCTGGCTCACGCTCTCAGTGCAGCAGGAGAGCTTTCGCCCTCTGTTTATTGTTGGTTTCTCAGAGATCATCACTTACATCACTTTCACATACGCTTTACTCTGGGCGGATAAGCAGTGATAAAAGAGCTTGTTTTATTTTGGTGCCTTGACCGGAGTGATTCACTCAAATATCTGATGGCGCCTAGAAGGCGTGATTAAGTAGCTATGATTGATTAAACAGCAATGATGGCTCCAGTTCTACATTGCATGGACATTTCTTTGCACTTTTTAAATCCTGGCCCTGTTCATAGCTGGTGTGTTATCTAAACTCTCTTTCACAGGGGTTTGCCAAGTGCACAAGAGTCCATCTGAGAAATGCTGTGCTTGGGTCATTTTTTTAGATCAGGGGTGCAGTGAAGAAACAGCTTGTCCAGTTCTAAATATACTGTCCTTGACAGACGTGAAATAAGCCCGCTGATTAAAATAGCTGCCTAGTTCCCAGTTCAAGATCTTACTGTATAACATCAACTTTGGCTGCCCTTCTGATAAACTTGGAGAAGGACTGATTTCCATTTCGCTCCTTTCAAAAGGGAAGAGATTGGAGGGTTGTCATGCAGCAGGAATGCACCGATTCTAAGAATTTCTAAACAAGACTCACTCCATCGTGAATGGCAGCGGGATTTATGGGGAGATTACTTGGTTAAACGTAGCCTGAAGGAATGAAAAATGAGCAGCCCAAAAAAGAAAATTTTTGAATATCTTGGCAGTGAAATCGAGTGGCGTGATTTATGAGCAATACTGAGTTATCTTTCTGGGATCTATCTTTAAGATCTTTCTGCAAACAGATATCTGAAAGTGGTTTTTCAACCCATGCCCTTTGGAGGGGCAGCTCTTGGTGAGGTGTATGGTTGTACCTATTGCTCATAAAATGTGATTGGACAGGCTTTCCTTTTTCTCTGTACGAGAAAGGAGTGCTTGGTGGATGATCAGCTGCCGTAACAAGGGTGATGGTGCTTCCCTACCTTTGGACCTTCCTCGGCTGGTGGGCCTTCTTCAGCTGGTGGCTGTGGAGGATGGGAAAGAGGGCTGGCTGCAGGGGCGCAGAGCCCTGGTTTTACCATTGTAGAGAGCGACAGCAAACCATGGCGAGACAAGAGGTGACAGAGGTCCCTGCTGAGGCTGAACGGGTGTCTTGGCGGTTCAAGACCAGACTGGGGAGATCAAAAGGCATTTTGGTCCCTTTACTATGGCATGGACTGCCAGAGGGACAGTCCACTCCCCATGACAGAGGGACAGTCCACTCCCCATGACACCCTCTGGGTGCCACCCCCAGTCGCACACACTTGTGGCTAGCATAGCCTGGGACAAGTGACCATGAGATTGCAGGGGCTGGAGGTGACGGGTCCCAACCAATGTGTGTGAAGGTTGTGGATGAAACCATGGCTTTATTTGAGTCTCTAAGACTTCTGCTATTGCCTTCAGTGGAATCCCTAATTTTCCTGTGATGATTTTTGCATGCGTGTATGCCCTGGCATACGTATATATGTGAATCCAAGAGCCACACAAACCTGCTTTCCGTTGGCAAAGCATCCCATAGGTGCCAGTTCCTCTAAAATTTTCCATTCAGCTATTTGCACAAATTTAATACTGTGTATGTCTCCAGAAGTCTTGTTTTTGCCCATGTGAAGCTAACTGTCTATAATGAAGTCATGAGTTATTTGACTAAAATAAGAACTCAGACTTCAAAATAAGAAACCCAAAACCAAACCCACAGCTATTTTTTTTTTCAAGTTCTAAAAAAAAAATATTTCCTTTTTAAATGAATGTCTCACCACTTAGTATGAACTTGCAGTTCTGCAAGACACGGAGAGCTTTTTTCAGCAGATGCTGAACCTGAAGTCAGTGGAAGATCTAAGAAAGAGGTTAATTGTGAGCATGTGCTCGGGTGCTTGCTGAATTGGGACAGAGCATTCAGTGTTTCCCTGAGTTGTACCTTATGTTTCAAAGGAAGGACCTTTGTTTTGCCAAATGCTTTGTTTCTATTTTGCTATGCACTGAAAGCTCAGGATAATCCCATTTGCAGAGAAGCAGAGAGGAGGGAAGGTTACACTTGGGAAAAGCTATTTTCAGTACCTCTGTTTTCTCTAACCCCATTTTCCTAATTGTGATCAGCTAATGCTGACAGACTGGTTCACAGAAATTAAACCCCATTATACGATACAAACAAGTCAATGAGGCCTGGAATCGGACCTTACTTTAACATAAGTAAAATAAAGATCCCCTGTGGCTTTTAATTCCTTTTTATTTAGTTACTTAATTGAACCTGCGCTGTTACTCGTTTGTAATTGATTACCACACAGAAAAGGTAATGAAACAGAAAACTTGATTTTCCCTCCAGTGATTTTTATGGTTATCATAGAAATGTTTTTACTGCTTCCTTTTGGGACATAAAAATTCTCAATATAGGCAAAGGGAAACCAATGTTAGTTAATTGAAAGCATTTACATGGTTGGAAGATTAAAAGTTGTGGGGGTTTTGTTGGTTTGTCGTCTCCCACACCGTTATTTTTTCTCTGGTAGATCAGCTCAGATTTTTCAGAATGAGAATTAATCTGGCATTTTATTGTCCCTTTCTTTTTTCAAAGCTGAATCTGCAAAGTTTGGGGACCTGATCCAAAACCCATCGAAGGCAAATGGGAATCATTCCATCTAATTCAGTGGCTTTGGATCATGCTTTAGAAGCACACATTCAAGATATAGTTATATATGTATACACACACAGAGAGACGCCTGTCTGCTCTGCATGCCATTTGTCATAACTGGGATTAATCTCTGAGCAAGATAGGGAAGGAAAATTTGTTTGTTTGTTTGTTTTTCCCCCTGGATTTAAAGAAAAGCTGATGTTAATTCCCCAGTTCTATTATTTCCTTCAAACCTCATTCCTCTCATATGTCTCTCTGTTTCTTTAATTTGTAAAGCTTGGTTTTCTTCATTTTATAACACGTTCCCTCTCCTCCTCTTCTCCCTTATTTGGGTGTCTCAGCTACCTTTGGCAGGGCAAGGGTCTTGTGGATGCTCTTCACCCAGTACCCAGCACTGCACTCTGCTTCCCTACCCTTTGTGAAGCTGTGGGTATTTCTCGATGATGCACAGAGCTGGCTGAGAGTTAAAGGACTCAAGTCTGAAAGTCTAATGGAGTTGCCAACTTTCCCCACCCCTTGCCTTTGTGCATACAGCTTTTTGCCTTGAAGCAATTTTAATAAAGGCTATGTAACAACATGGTGTTGGCATAGCATGAGCAACATCCATCTGTTTCTGGGGAAAATGGAAAAACATGTATTAGTGTAACATTAAGGTTCCAATTTTGAACAGTTAAAAATCAGGCAATGCTGAAGTTACAGACTGCTTTGCAAAGCTGCTTAGTGATTTTCATGGCCTTTTTTTTTTTGAAGTTGAGTTCAGATACCTTTAAAAAATGTCTTGTGTTTGAAGAGCTTTGAGCACCCATCCTTGGAAAGGAAGGCTCTTTTAGCTTATTTCAGTTTGAGCAACCAAAATTATTGCTTTCTGCTGGTAGTGTTGCACAGCTGGTGTTTTACAGAGTATTTAGTTTCTCACTGTAGAGATGAATGAGGGCTGTAAAATTGTATTTGCAAACATTCATGTTAACTTCTATGAGAATTAACCTTACATTAGGAGAGCTTGAGCATGCTGAATTTAATATTTATCCAAACTCAGATCTGTATAGAAAGAGCTTTAAAGGGAATATTCAGTGCTTTTCTGAAGCAGGGCCTTAACATTTACTTTTTTATTTGACTTTTTTGTGTGAATAATTATTAAGATACACAGGCAGAGTTTTTACTAAACATCACATTTTAAACAGTGATGATAGAGCACCCTGTCAGTGCAATTGTCGTTTATTTGTGCCAAAAATCTCATTTTAATAGTTATGCTGGTACACTCAGGAAACAAAGTGCTGCAGCATGTGGCTTCCTGGCATTTGTACCTAGTGAGAACAGCTTTCACTGTCAGTGCTGCAAACTCAAAACAATGTTCACAGGGAGGTATCATCAGCGCAGAACAGTATTGAGCAAAAGTATGACCCTGTACAAACAAGTGATCAAGGAATCAACAAGAAAAGGTGCTGGACCTGATACTATGAACAAGGAAGAACTGGTTGGACACATGAAAGTTGGAGGCAGCCTGGGCTGCAGTGACCATGAGGTTGTGGAATTGAAGACCCTAAGAGGAAGGAGCAGGGCAAAAAGCAGGACCACAGACCTGGATTTCAGGAGAGCAAAATACAATCTCGTTGGAGATCTGCTTGGAAGAATCCTATGGAATATGGCCCCAGTGATAAGAGGGGTCCAGGAGAGATGGGTGCTCAGGAAAGGACCATCCCAAAGAGTAGACAATCAAACAAAAGTGGCAGGCAGCCTGTATGGATGAGTAAGGAGTGCCAAACTGAATTCAGACATACAAAGGAAGTGCATGACGTTGAAGCAGGATCAGGTGACCCAGGAGGTGTGTAGAGATGCTGTCCAATGTTGCAGGGATGGGGTTTAGGAAAGCCAAGGCCGACCTGGAGTTGAATCTGGTGAGGCATGTGAAGGGCAACAACAAAGGGTTTGGCAAGTACACAAAGAGTAAAAGGGGGACTAGGGCGCTGCTGAATGGCACAGGGGAACTGGTGACAAATGACATGGAAAAAGCCAAGGTACTCAATGTCTTCCTTCCTTAATCTTTACTAGGAAAATAATCCTCCAGGAATCCAAGACCCCTGAGATGAGAGTGAAAATCTGGACCAAGGAAGACTTGCCCTCAGTAGAGGAGGACAGGTTAGGGAGCACATGAACAAACTGGGCTTACATAAATCCATGGGGCCTGATGCGGTTCACCTATGAGGGCTGAGGGAGCAGGTTGATGTCACTGAGAGGCCACTCTCAATGATCATTGAATGATCATGGTGACTGGGAGAGACTCTTGATGACTGGAGCAGAGCAAATATTCCTCCATCTTCAAGAATAGCAAGAAGGAAAATCTGAGGAACTATAGACCAGTCAACCTCACCTTGGTCCCTAGGAAGGTGATGGAGAAAATTGTCCTGGACAGCATTTCCAAATGCCTGAAGGATAAGAATGTGATTGGGAGCAGTCAGCATGGAGTTATGAAGGGGAAATCTTGCTTGACCAATCAAATAACCTTCTACAATGACATGACTAGTGTGGAGGATGAGAGGAGAGCAGTGGATGTTGCTTACCTCACCTTTAGTAAAGCCTTTGATATTGTCCCATGTAACATCCTCATAGACAAGCTGACAAAGTAAGGGTTAGATAAGTGGACGGTGAGGTAGATTGAAAACCAGCCAAATGACCAGGCCCAGAGGGTTGTGATCAGTGGCACAAAGTCCAGCTGGAGGCAAGTAACTAGTGGTGTACCCCAAGGGTCAACACAAGGAACAATACTGTTTAACATCTTTATTTATGTCCTGGATGATGGGACAGAGTGCACCCTCAGCAAGTTCACAAATGATACTAAACTGGAAGGAGTGGCTGATATGCCAGAGGGTTGAGCTGCTATTCAGAGCGACCTCAACAGGCTGGAGAAATGGGCAGAGAGGAGTTTCATGAAGTTCGACAAAGGGAAATGCAAAGTCCTGCATCTGGGGGCCAACTAGCTGGAAAGCAGCTTTGCAGAGAAGGACCTGGGGATCCTGGTGAACAGCAAGCTGACTATGAGCCAGTAATGCTGTTGACAAAAAAAGTCTAACAGCATCCTGGGCTGCTATTAGGAGGAGTGTAGCCAGCAAGTTGGGAGAGGTGATCCTTCCTATCTACTTAGTACTGGTGAGACCACACCTGGAGTACTGTGTCCAGTTCTGAATCCCCTCATTCAAGAGAGACCTTGGACATACTGGAAAGACTCCACTGAAGAGTCACAGGATGATTATGGGACTGGAGCATCTCTCATACGAGGAAAGGCTGAGAAAGCTGGGTATGTTCAGCGTGAAGAGAAGGTTCAGAGAGGATTGTATCAGTGCATGTAAATATGTGATGGGAGGGCATGAAGAGGGAACCAGACTCTTCTCAGTAGTGCCCACTGGCAGGACAAAAGGCAATGGAAACAAATTAAAAAGAGGAAGTACCATCTGAACAGGTGGAAACATTTTTTACTGCGAAGGTGGTCAAATGCTGGCACTGGTTGCCCAGAAAGATTGTGGAGCCTCCATCAAGAGATACTCAAAACCCAACTGGACAGAGTCCTGGGCAACCTGCATCAACTGACTGTGCTTGAGCGGGGAGGCTGGACAAGATGACCTCCAGAGGTCCCTTCCAACCTCAACCATTCTGTGATTCTGTGATTTGCTAGTCTCCTATTTAAATAATAATCAGTTCATAGAGCAGAAAAGATACCATACAACAGATGAGTCATTAAACATCATGGTTATTAAATTTTTAATGGTGAAGTAGGGAGTTCAGAACAAGAGCAGTTTGAAGGCTTTTTTTTGAAAGCTCTTTAGTCAGTATTTCTAAAGAACAAACTCATATTGTGAATGATCCATTAACAAAACTTAGATTAAATGTGTAATAACTACGATTAATGATGCAAGCAACACTGCTGATTTTGCATGACTGTGTAGTAGTGTCTATGGCCTTTGGTTTGATCCAGCAGAAATTGGTTGAACTCAAGTGGCTGACTCCTATAAAAGTATTTAAAGTCTTCTGGAATAGTTAAATAGTTCAAGGCCTCTTTTATGTTCATCCTTAGAGTGTTACTGTATTAAGTCCCCCCTAAAAAATGAAATCCATCTTTTTAATAAAGATTACACAAAAGTAGCAGAGAAAGAAATTTCTTTTAGAAAAGAGATTATATTTATGCAAGGTATAGATAACACACTCAACTTAGAGCAACCACAAGTAAATGTTATCACATGATTTGATGTGTGCAATACATTCAATATCGATTGTACTGCTTATTCAAAACCTTTAGGTAGCATGAGGTTCCAAGAAGGTTTTGATGGTGGTGGTGATGGTGGCAGCAGGGGAGTTGTTGATTTTCTGCCTTTTTTATTTTCTTCTGGGTGTTAGGATAATTTACTGTGGATGCCATGGTAAGCCATAGTAAGAGAGAGAAATACATCGTTTTACAATGGCTGCTGTGCTGTCTGATATGGTTGCTTGCAAATAAACCCAAGCACATGCTGAGAAGCAGCCTCTCTGTTCCTCCTCACCCTTTTTGTTAACATGGCTCCACTTGTGCTCCCTGACAGCGAGTGCACGTGAGCCAGCGGCATCCCCAGCAGCTCTGGGCTGGCCTTCTGAGACCAGGGTGGACTTGCTCCCCAGCCTTGGCAGTGCTCCTCTGCGAGGGAGGCCCCTGGGGACCCTTCACAGCCCCCTGACCCCTGGAACTGTCTGCTCTCAAATCTGCGTTTTGTTTTTTTTTTTTATGAGGTATGATTCATCAGAGTCATCAAGCTGCGACCTCGTAAAAATCGCTTTTCTAGAGCCATAGAAACCACAAGATCCCATTACAAGCCGTTTCATTTTCAGTGACTAATGGAAGGTCAGCAGTAATCAGACAAGAGGAAATTCTTAACTCTTTCTCAGATTCCCTTTTTCCTCTTTAGTAAAAACAAAGCTCACCAATAAATGAAATTCAGCTCAGATGGGTATTCTTCATACATGCTGTGCCAGTGCCGGGTTAGTTGACAGAAGACTGCCAAATGTCTGTTCAAGTTTCTTGGTTTTTCTTCCTACAAAAACTGTTTGCCTCTTGTAAGATATTTCAGCAACTTCTAAGGTCTCAAAACAGCTGCTTTTTCTTTTCATCCCATTTGCAATTTTATAGATCATATAAGTGAAAGTGGTAAAGGAGCAAAGTATCAAGGTTGCAGACTGGATCCCTGGGAACATAAGCAGACCTTCATGGCCAGACAATAGAGCAAGCTGGTGAAGTCAGTGTAGCCCAGCTCTGCAGCAAAAATTGCAGAGCTGGGACTCAGGAGATCTCACTTGTTAATTTAATTGTAGTAAATAAAGAAATGAAGAGGGTAAGAGGGCAAACAGACACAGAAACACACTTTCAAGCTTACAAAAATATTGAGCTACCTGTGCTGTTGGCCCTATTAATGTAATTGATTCAACATAGACCAACTTTCAGACCTATGCAGAAGTCTTGTAAAATTAATGTGAGCAGTAGGCTGAAAAATGTAGAGGAATGGGACACATAAGCAAAGACTGGGACTAAACTTATGGTTGGCAGGATGGGCAATGCATGACTGGGAGGTGGTGGGCTGTGGAGCATCATATGCACTTTAATTATCAAGTGCTTTTTAATGTCTGTTGGGGGTCTATTCAACTTAGGATGATTATATACATATGTAAGCATCTGTACTGTAATGAGCTGTGCATTGTACTTAATACTGAAGGAGGACTATTGCTGGGGTCAGAGACGTATCCAGCCAAAGCTTCACTAAGTGACCCTGAAGTCAGCATGAACATGTGTAATATAATGCAAAGGATTGTATGTCATATTTTTCTGCCTCTTTTCCCATATTGCTTTCTCCATATTGTTATGTCTGTTTTCAGCTCGGTGCAGGCCCGAGGGATAATGGCAGCTGACTCGTGGACCAGACACCAGTGGCAACACATTTACCCCGTGTCTGTTGGCCGAGTGCTATGGACTGAAATCAATGGCTCTACCTTAAGTATCTGGTCTTGCTTGGTTCTACTTGAGAAATGGCACTTCTCCATATTTTCATCTCATGAAATTTCCAAGGGTGTGGCAAACTGTCATATCTTACCTTGCCCACCAGAATGAACAGATTTAGGGAAGCTCTAAACAGCACAGGTAAGTGGGGTGATTTTATTTTTTTGAGTTCTTCATTTGCCTTTGTATAGAAAACACCTAAAAATGGCTTATAATTACAGGTGAGGAGATAATTGTGGGACAAAGGGATGCCTGTGCAGTTCCTGCCTGCTGCAATCTGGAGGAATTTAGGAAGCTATGTAACCACAGGGATGTTTCTTTTCTACCTCAAGTAGCTGGTGCCATTATAGGATTAATCTTCTGTAATTTGGCAAAAAACTATTCTAAGAACTTTCCCTATGGCAAGGACAAAGAGCAGGGAGGCTTTTAATACTAACCCCTGAATCTTACAGGTACTGAAGTGGGAGGACCCCATAGTTCAGAATGAGACATGGGCTCCCTGTTAGCCACCTGGTATTGTGCCTGGCCTCTGGGTGACCCAGAGATGTCCTCATCAGGCAGCGTTATCCCAGGTCCAAGCACCAGCTCAACCTTCCAAGCCCAGTGGCACAGCCAGCGGGGGTCACCAAACTGGTGAGGTCTTGTGGATACTGGGGGAAAGCTGTGACTCATGAGCATCATTTCCTGTAGCATCACTTTGTACAGATTCCCACTTTGGATTGTATAAAAGCAAAGGCTGTGCCGTCTCCAAGGATACACATGATGAAACTCAGGGGCTTCTTCTCAGGTGGCTGCATCTTCAAACAAGCCGACTAAATGAAAAGAGCATTATCAGAAGGTGTGAGTCCTTTGGAGGTCCACCTCAGTCGTGCTGTTTAGTACCTATGTACTTGTCACTTTGCTTTAGTTTCATCAAGTAAGGAAAGGTGATGAAAACAAAGGAAATGAGCTAAAGTGACCCTGTGCTGGATAAATTGAACATAGCGACAGACTAGAGGCAAAGGCAGGCTTCCCCGACTAGAGCAATATACAGCTGATGGGTGTGATGAAATACACAAATGTTTCTGTCCGATGGATTTTACTGGAGTTAAGATGTTTCCTGCCTGTGACAAGTGATGAGAAGAGATTTTTTTTCAGGTTTCTTGTTGTAAAATCTTTCATAATACAGTTGTCTTCTGCATGGTTTTCAGTACAAGCAAAATAGGTGTCTCTTAGAAGACATTTCAACAAAATAATGACTAACACCATTCTCTTCCCTAGACATTGTTATTGATCCTCTTAATGGCCCTCATTTATTGACTTCCTTTTTGCAGTACCAGAGGAGCAGTGACTGGGCATTCCTTAATATTTCGGGTCTAGAGCTTATTTGGCTAAAGATGAATGTAGTTATGCTTTCATTGGCTTGCTTCTGTTGTTTTACTTTTCACTGACTGGGAAGTTCCTATATAGAAAATCATCGAAGTAAATAATTTTGTCCCACACTGGTGGTGAGTCCTGAGGAGAAAAGTAGGCTGCATCATTTTTAGTACAGAGCAGAAAGACTTAATCTGGGAATGCCCAAAAACATGCCAGGCTGCACTAGAGGTAGAATTCATCCATTCAAACCCAAGAGCTAAAAGGGCTTCAGGTTTCTGTGAAGCAAAGCTTAGATACTGCAGTCAGCATTTTGACTGACTTCAGAAGTAGCTTGCTGACAAAGTCAATGCAACGTACTGTGCAGTGAACCGTATATCACAGTATCCATTCAAATCCTAGTGCAAATACTGAGTATTTGAAAACTTAAAGTAATTGACATCCTGTCAGGAGCAGAAATGGGGACAGCATCAACACAGAGAATGTGAATTGGATCTTTTCCTGGGACATTGTTTTACAGGCTTTAGATTGGAACATCAGTGGAAGTTACTTAAAAATGGCCTCGCAATGATGGAATAATTTTTGTTGGAACAAAGTGTATGTGTAAGTGTATACATAACACATATAGCACTTGACTAGATGATTATCAGATGAAAATATTGATGTGAATATCAGGTAAAAATCTTGACTAGCCATCTTACACAAATGAAACATAATAACTGAGAGACTAATTTAAAAAATTATTTCCTAAAATCCTGCTTGCCTTGACCTTTTCAAACTTGCCATTAATGTAAAATTGTGGACAGTTAACTCATTAGGATTCAGAATATCAAATTCTACGTTGGCCTTTCAGGTAGGTTGTGCAGGAAAACTGTACATGACTCTAAGGACTATTGCAATAAAATATAACACAAGTCCAGAGTGAATATGTAAATTTTTGAGATGTAATATCTCATGCACTGCTATACATTGTCACTTGTCAGCAGCTACCTGAAGAGATGGTTTGATAGGTATTTGCCTAAGATCCTGAGGTTATCCTAGACATAAGCACCAGACACGGGTGAACTAAAGCTGTCCTAAGATATTCAAGAAGCAAACCCATTAAAGACTGCAGGTGTGCTCTGTCCATCTGTGGCTTGGCAGAATATATAACTCAAGACCACCTGAAGCTGACACAATGTAAGCGCCCATTGGAAGGACTGGCACATATGAGGTCACTTTGGCTTTCCCTGCAAACACCTGTCATGCAACATGCACAATGAACTGGACAGACCTTTTCTAATCTTGTGAAGTGCAAAAGAACAGATATAGAGACGTGCATGAGATATTTTTCACTCTAGGTGAGAGAGTGCTAGACAGGAAAGAACTATGAAGTTATTGTTTATTGAAATGTTTGTGTGTTGTGTATGTAAGTGGATGCTGGAAATGATAAATTCATGCTTTCCTCCCATTTTTAAAAATAATAATAAAAAATGGTTCAGCTGCAGAAATTTTAGCGCCAATTGGGTACTCAGTAACAGCAGCATACTTCTGCACTGAATCCCACCTCCTCTGTTGCACTGGACAAACTGGGAGTGTTCTTTCTCTTTTTGCAGAGGAGCATAGTTTACTCTCTTGCTTTTACTTGACTGGCCAACAGGTGAATTCAGAGTGAACAGATCAGCTCAGGAATAAGAAGGACCTAAAGAGATGAAAATAAAGGTAAATGTCAATGTTCAGAAAAGTTCTTTGTAAAAAGCAGCCTATGAACATTCTCAGTGCTCCTGGTTACTGAAAGCACCATTTTGTAATCTGGCTGAAGTGTCCCTCCAGCCACAAACAAGTATCTGCTTTGGAGAGGCTGTAAACATACAGTTGCTCGTGGGAACAATGCAGAATTTTTTTCCCCACTCTTAACTTTATCTAGTGTGGAAAATTTGGCCCTAAGCATTACATTTAGAGTGCAATTGATTTAGCAATGGATGGGGACTTGAATCCTGATGTAAGTCATTTAAACAGGTGCCACATCATATTAATTGCAAACAAAGGGCTTGTTGCACCACCTATCTGGTTGCATTAGTCAAAGTTAATGGATTATTTATTTATTAAGATATGTCCTCCAGCATCTGCACATTCTGCTGGAAACTATTCAGATGGCAGCTCGGGCCTTTCAACTCAGCAGAAGCACAAATCTGGCCATTACCAGCAGAGATGGGAAGCACAGGAGAAGGGTACTAGGACAAGTTTTCTGTGCTATTATTCTTCCAACCCTTTTAACAAGTTCTCCCTGTGTTGGACTGTGGCACTATCTGATCAGTTTTCTGTGCCCTTCTCCTGCTATCAACCCAGGAGCACCTGGGGCTTTGCTTCCTTCCGGTCAACAGTCTTACCTACTGTCACCTATACACAATGTACAATTTTTCTCTGGTTTACTGTGTGCTGCTTTTGCAGTTCTGCCAAGTTAACCAATTTGTTATCTTAATTTTAAGTGAATACTTAAATCTTGGGCGTTGGGCCATGCTTTGAGAAAAGGAAGAGGAATAGGTTACTGAATATTCTCTAACAGCTTTCTGAATTTGTTCTGTGGTAGTCTTCAAACCTACAGGCTTCTTTTCCAGGCTTTGTTTACCACTAATATAACAAAGCACGCAAGTCTGTCCAGTTACATTGCTCTTTATAAAGCCTCTGCCATTTGTTGTTTGTTTCCTTTGCCATTCAGCAGATTCCTGCATACTTTTTGCTATTTTCTGTCTCATTTCCCCTTGTATCCTCAGGACCCCAGGGCAGAGCTCTCCTGTCCTAACGGAAGCCTTCAGCCTCGGTGTGGCAGGGGAGAGAGGGGCCAGGGGAAGCATCTGATGGGGATGAGAGCAGGATAATGACACACAGAGGAAAACATTGCATTGAACAGGAGGCCACCGGGGTACTCAGTGCCCTTATGGCACCCACCTGTACTGCTCCTCTCTGTCCTCCGCTTTTCTTTATGAGGAATGTGCTCCATAAAGACCAAGGCAAGAGGAGGTGAAGAAACCTCTGCTTGCATTGGAACAAAGAAGGGGTAGCACTGGGCTTTACTAAGAAGGTAGGGAAAGCCCATGGTACAGAGGAGGAAGAGGTAAAGGCAGTAGAGGATGTCCAGGTGCTGCCCTGCAGAACAGGAGACTCCTAAAGTTGCCAGTCCTACAATAAGGAAAAGTTCAGTGGTAGCAGAACATGGCCAAAGACTTTTAAAAAAAAAAGTTTAGTTCAGACTAAAATGGCCTGACAGTATGCCTCCAGTCCTCTGTGAAGTTAATGACAGCCAAGGGCGTGCACCGCTAAGCAGGACCAAGCCAGTGCCGTATGCATCCTGGGTGAGGGATGTTGTCATCTTCTCCTGGGTACTGAACAGGGCATAATCTGGCCTGGGGGTCTATGTCTGTCACAAATAACACTGATAGTACTGGTGTCTGATCAGGGTTGCTGTATTTGCCATAACTTTCAGGGACATGCTCTCTGCTCAGGGGAGGGAGTGAGGGCAGATGTTTGTTAGGTGATCTCAGAGAACAGGGTGTCCTGGGCCCTCCCTGATTTGTCTCTTGATGTGTTTTACATCCTCTGTGCTAACGGAAAAGCAGTTGCACTTTTAAATGGCGGTCTGTAATTTGATCTGGGCTTTGGGAGAGAGGCTTAGGCTCTGAGAGCTGAGCCTGGGCTCACAGCTCCTCTGCAGCATTGCCCTACAGGCTTCACAGAATGAAGAGCACCAAAACCAGGTTTTGTTACTAAAAGCAAAAATGCCTCTTGCCATTATTCATTTCCATGAAAGCATGTGTGTGCTAAAAGACATACATGGGTACAAACAGGTACATGCCTGCATGCATGCCATTCGCTGCTCATGTGGTAGAGAGCATCCTTTAAAAGGCAGGTCACACTTTAGAATTAATATTGAAAGTCTTTATTAGTAGGAAGTGGTTAGAAGCATAGTTTGGTATAAATGTGGCTTTATTCAGTAATTCATGTTCCTAGAAGTGCTTAATTCCTTAAGGCTCTGCTTGTTCCATTTTGGATTTTATAGTACAAAATACAAATGCAAACTTTCATTTTGTTGCATGGTTATTTGAAGTCCTACAGCCTAATTTTTCTAGACAATCCTGGGCAATTGTTTGCAGTACAAGGCAGGTGGACACAGCGGATGAAGAAATATGAATGGGATGGAATATACAAGATGTGAGCATTCCCTTGTTCAGGGCTCAGCCATTGACAGGACTTGGGAGAGGCAAGCAAAACTGTGGTAATAACAGATCATTCAATGTAATGGTAGATACTTTAATTTTTCAACTCCAAACTGCACACTGTGTTATCATTTCTAAGACCACGGAAGAGATGAATCAGGCCAAAATCATCCAAATTCACACAACGTGCTTATGTTTTCTTGGAGACCTTGGAAGTTGCCCATGGACCACAGAAGTTGAAACAAATTAATTTTAGAACTTGTCTGTTATCTTTGTTTCATGACTTCAGAAGTGAGGAGTAGGATTCTGTGATGTCTTTCACATAGCAGTGCTCTGAGACTTAATTTACTAATGCTTTTAAAAAGGTTTTGATCTTCAAGTAAAAAGTCCAGTAGAATGACAAGTGACTGCAATTAGTAAAGCAAAATCATCTCTCATTTTAATGTTCAGTTCTTTGACTTGGCTGTTATGATCATGTATATAATTCTCACTCGTCTCTACTGGTATTTGGACTCAGAGGAGAAGGTTGCAGCCTGATGAGCAATGCAATGACTGCTTACTATTTGGTTTCTTTACAGAGATTGGATGTGGCAGCATCTTCTTGTCATGATTATTGCTTGAACCAGCTAGGAAGTTAAATATTTCATTATGGTGGTTTTGATACTTGCACTGATCTCCTGTGGATTCGTAATTGAAGACATCACAAAACAAAACAAACCTCCCCCAAACAATTGTGTGTGACTAAATCACCTACATATGTTTCTTGTTCCCAGTTATGCACGGGTTTCTTTTTAATATAACTCTTGGCACGACAGAAACCATGCTGGTGACATTATTGGTATTGTTGGCATAGAATGTTTTCAATAACACTGAGTTTGTTGGGACAGAGCGTGAATTAGTTGTCAGTTCTTGAGAAGTCCAAATTTAATTGCTGATCAAATGTTTAAAATATGACTAAGATTAACGACAGCTTTCCATATAAATTCTTTCTTGTGACCATTAGGCAAGAAGCCAAAAACTGGCAGCATGGCAGCTCTGTTCAGCAGCCACAGTTTGGAAGTCAGCTCCAGGCTTCTATTCCAGATTGAAATTCTCATGTTTTTCAGAATTTATAATTTTTTTTTTTTTTTCATTTTGAGAGGAAAAACTGAAAGTAAGTCTAGGCCAACCTGAAGTAAATCCTTCTCATTCTGTTTTTCCAGGACAGTTGTCAAGCTGACAAATCAGATATTACGCAGCTCTTTCTATTATGTTCCATATAAATCTATAGTTCCTACCAGACTATTCTCCATCACTCCACCTTCTTTCATAGCCATTGTAAAATGGGCATGGAACCAAAGTACTTTTTGCAGATGTCTCTGCAAAAAAGTGGACTTTTACCTGTGAAACCGTAGAAGAAACCAGAGTAAACCAAAGTAGAAATTTTACTGAGTTCAGCTCCAAACATGTTGTATTTTTACAGATGAATCTATCCTTCCTTCCTGTTTGTGTTATCAGACCATTAGTACTGCTTTTCCTTCTTCTGACTTGCACATGCCTCTCTTGACAATGTAGTGTGCAAACCAGTTAGTCACACTCCACTGAAGTACTGTTAATCTAATAGATAGGTCACTGTTAGGTCAGGGAAAGGGGAGGAGAAAGAGAGATTTACTGTGGGAAGAAACACCAGCGTTATACAGGAACCCACTGGTGATGGAGAGTCAAGGCCTGTGATGCTTTCCACTCCATTGGCACACCAAGGTCAGAACTTTCCTTATGCAGCTGGGGGCGGGGGGGGAAAGAAGTTAATCCAGGATTAATGATGTCAGATTCCCTTAACACAGTGTTATGAGTTCAGGATAGATGTTCCAAATGGGTCATTTGTCTGTACCAGAATGGCAGTCCAAAGGTTATTCAACCTCCTTGTCCAGGACCTTTTGCTTACTCTAAAAGCAAAATGTAAAACCTGCTTATTCTAGTGGCTGGCAAAAGAGCCTGACCTATGGCCCCTGTAACTTCCCACTTCTGTGCTCAACTTTTCAGCAGATTCCCAGAATTAGCCATCTGAAGGTGCGCACCAGAGCAGGTTGACCCTTCAAGGCCACAGAGCCCTTCTCCAGAGCAAATTCCTTTCTCCTTTTGCTGGCTAAATGTTTCTCTGTGCTGCTTCACCTACATTGTCATAGTCTGGAATTTGCCTTCAAGTTAATCGCATCAGTTAATGCTTGTACCACGTTTGAAAAGTCTGAAGTACTACAATTTGTTATAATTTCTTCTGTTTTCTTCCTGACTCTCTCCAAGTCCAGATCACAAGGCACACACATCTCCCTCTGTAGCTTTATTGCCTTACATCTGAAAAACCGATCCCTGTTTTCAGCTCAGTCGCTGCCTGTTTAACTCCTGTGGTGCTGGAAATACGTTGTGGAACCAGGGAGAGTTAAACACTGTTAATTGCTTCATATCGTAATGATAGTACTGGCTTTAGGCATGCTTGTAAAAGCTGGTGAATACACATCTAATGCATTTCTGCAGTGCGTGTGTGTAGCATGGTGTTATCTTCTGATAAGCAAAATGTCTCCCTCTTTCCCTCTTTTCTACCTAGCTGTCTGTTGGCCACAGACCCCCAGAGTCCTCTGTGTTTTTCCACGAAAGCATCAGAAAAAGAAGGAATATGCCAAGTGTGGGTGAAGTTTTGGGGCATGAATTTGTGCTAGAAGCTTCTATGGAGCATGTGTGAACTATTAAAGGAGGGGTTTGTTTTTGCAGTTTCTCCCCGCCAAAGGCTCATAGTTAGGGGAATTTTTCACACGAGTTTTTACTCTTTAGATGCAAAGGCTGTGTCAGTGACAAACACCAGGTCCTTGCTCTAGAGCATGCGGTTCAGGGTTGCTTGTGCAAAGATCTTATAGGCGTAAAATCACAAACAACAGCTTCTGCTTTGGAAACAGACCAACTATTTTGCTGAAAATATTCCAAAAATATTTCAGGCTGGACAGAGCCATCAGGGTCAATTCAAACCAAGTGGTTACAGCCTGGCAAAAGGCATAAAATGAAAGCAGGGCCTCAGAGCAGGAAGCACTGAGTACCAGACTCCATGATATGAAAGATACTGGTTACAATAGTGCTTATTCTGGAGTGCCTGAAAACATCCAAAAGTAAGAATCCAGCTAGAGCAGAGAGGCAACCCCCCCCCCCTCTTTTGTGGTAGTTTTGTTTCCTGAGGGACAGATCTATTTCCAACTGTGACAAATTCAAGTAAACTGTTCTTATGGTATCAGAGGTGATATTTTTAGTCAGCACAAATGAGCCTGGTTGTAGTAGAAATAGCAGCTGCCCGAATTTTCTTTTCCATGTTCATTGCACCTGGCATTGGTGGCACTCCATGTTAAGGGGGAAGACCCAGTGGAGCACAGCATGGCATTACTTGTTTTCCTCATCTCTTAATTTTCAGGCTGATAAATGTGGTAGAGGAGGTGCACACAACACTTAATATTAAGGTTTGAGGCTGGAGCAGCTCAGCTACAGAATCTCCCTGCAACCATGAGGACTCAATTCAGCCAGAAAATCCCAAGGCAGCCTCTGCATTGGTCTTTGAATCAACACAGGCCCACTATAGGGAATGCTACTTTCTGGAACTGATGTGTCCTAAGTTGGTCCACCTCCAAACTCATGTTCACCAGCATGGCACTCAGCTGTCAGGCTCCCAGCCAGCACCCGTGAATCTTGCAAGGGCATGTCTCGGGATACTCTTGTCGTGTTCAACAACTTGCCCTTCTTCTGCCTTCTTTTTTCTTCCACATCAGACCTTTCTTTTGTCTGACCATTACATTTCTTGCTTCTCTCCAAGCTGGCAAACATCTCCATCTCACTTTCCCCTCTTTGTCCTTCTTTGTACCCAGATCCTGCTTACACTTACTTTGTTCCCGCACATAGAAAGGCAACGCAGGAAAAAAGGCCCATGAAACTGTGAGAGTCACTGTCTAAGTTGTTATCCATGTTTCAGAAGATAATGAAACATTTTAAATATGATACTTGGATAGATGGGGAGTGAGGAGTCACGTAACAGAGGTCTTTGACTTTATTTCAGGTAGTTTACTCGGCTCTCAGCTGTTACTTTTCCAACCCCCAGCAACTCCTACCTCTGACTTCATTCTCAAACTTTCCTGTTTAGCCTATGCTCTTTGCTTGCTTGGTTGCTTTGGCTGTGGAGGGGACCTGTTTATACTAACACCTATAGGACAAGTTTGGTTTTTCTGGGAGACTTCCTAGTTGTGGCTGAAATCTGCCAACTCCTGAGTTGAAAACCCATCAAAAGCCCTTCAAAGTTGCTAAACACAATGCCCTTATCCCACGCGCAGACCCTTCTGCACACATTGCACTTCAGTGAAACCCCTTGTTGTCAGACCAACGATCCAACCCACCATGTTTCTGTTCTTCAAACACAACCTGGGGCCTTCTTCCATGCTCAGGGCCACAGCCTGCATGTACTCCAGACCCTCTCCAGCCGGACCTTCCTGCTCCGCTGAATCTGCTCACACCCGTGGGACCACAGCTGGTCAGAAATTCAAACTTCGTCTTTAATGAAAATTTTGAGTTGATTCCTGGTGGGGAACAAAAGCTCACCAGAGCTGTTCATTTTGCTCCAGGGACCTTTTTTCCCCTAAGTGCAGTGTTGAACCTGAAGCCCCTCCAGCATTTAGGAGAGTGCTAGAAGCAGCAAGAAAATGCAGTGTGCGCCCTGAAAGCAACAGGAAAATGGATCAGACTGTTCTTAAAAGACTGACCAAAACATCCTGATGAGGCATGAAGGCACTAATGAGTCACACCCCAGGATGGGCTAAATAGTAATAGAAAAAAGTTTCTTGTTTCAATTCCCTGCTGAGGTCAGAAAGTTGATTCTCCACTACCAGCTGGGTTTTTTTCCCTCTTCAGTGAGTTCCTAGCTGCGATTTATGATAAAATAATTCCCTTGGGAAATTATTCTTTTGGGACAAGAAATATGAAAAGGATACTCCCTACTCCTCAAACCAATGAGAATAGCATTCAGAAAATTCTGATACCATGAGACGGGCTAGCTTTTGCTTCAAATTTTTTTTGCTGGTTATTCTGAAAATGGATTGAGCCGTGCCCTCGAATCTTTTTCTGCCTTTCCCACTGAACATTAGCAAAAAAGAAATTGCTTTACTATGAAAAACAGCTTACATTTCACAGGTGACCTTTTGTCTCTGGCAAAAAGGTTTTTGCTACATCTTTTTGAGAAAGCAGCCTTGCATTATTTATGATAAGCAGTTTACCAGGACAAATCTAGTTTAAATCAAATTCTAGCACAAATATCCAGCTTCTGTGACCTGAATTCAGTGCTGTCATGGATGGATATGCCTTAGCCAAGGCAAAAGATTGAGATTTTGGAGCAAAATGTGCCAAAAGATGAGGTCGGGACAGAGTTCTGGCATCTGCAGTCATGGTCTTCTATGTTGCAAGAAGTGCTGGGAGGAACCTGTGTGTTCCTAACACTATTGTGACTGTGTTTGTGGTGTTGTCGGTGTTGAAGACAGTTAAAACTGTATAGGTGAGCACTTTTACCAAGAAGCCTTTAGGAAAAACATACCACAGCAGCAACCATAACCCTGCTGGAATTAAGGCTTCTCGGTAGGCAGGAATGTATTTGTGAGTTTCATTAATATGTTCAGCAATGAGTTCAGTGTACCTGCAAGATAAATTAGATGTCTTCCTCCATCATCTAGTGTTACGGGAAGCTGTTGTGCAGATACAATGCAGCGAATGGAAACTTGGCTAACTTCAGGTCTGAGGGCCCAGACTAAAGAGTCCTATTAGCTGACCTGCAACTGGCATGTTATTGTACGGTATTAGGGAAGATGAATGATGGCTGTGTTTGGGCAGATTGTTTCCATAATTTAAGAGAGAGAAAATCAGCTCATTGTTGATCCAGATTTTGTCATAAGTAATTTGAAAGTCCTCTCTGGGTTCAGCTGAAAGGCATTTGGAGTCAAGGAGAAAATGCATGTTGATGTATGTTGGATGATGGTAAGAAAGCAGTGTTTTACAATCGTCCTGGTCCCGTGGGCTCACCTAATAAAGCGATTCACAATTAATTTGCAAGTTTGGGGGGAGTTCAATCACTCTTTTCTAGCTCATTCTTTTAAAAAAATTACGGTATAATTACACGCACAGCAATAGTTCAGTCCAAGAGACTCCTTGAATGCCATTAGGAGACGTATCGTATCCAAATGCTGCCAATATTAGCTAAAATTTCAGAAGCCTGAGCCAAACTGAGACACACAATTTTTCCTTCCTTCCTCCTTCTATTTTTCACTCTTTTCCTCATCACTGCAACTAAAAATAATGTGCCCTGCTTGCCTCATTTGCTAACTAAAACATTTATACCTGCTTGTTAAGCTGTAATTTTAGCTTCACTTTGATTGATAGCTCAAGTAGGAAAAGTTTGAATTTTTGTCTTGTACAGACACATTCAGATTGCTTGGCAAGGCTGTTGGATTCATTGCCTTTGTAGTCATCATGCAGACTAGAGCTTCCCCAGTGACTGAAAAAAGTTTAAATGAATTTAATGAATTTTGGGTTCTTTCTCTTTTTTCCCCCTTTTTTTAGTTCGTACTTTAATAAAGCACTGGATGTTTTGGAATGGTGAATGCATACCTTCTGAGTGAAGTGCAGCCAGAGCTACAGCTGCAGCTCTCTTTCTATACGTGTTGCTCAATAGGCTTGTGGGACAGGCTGCTGGGACTGCCAGGCGGGACGGCTCCGCTGTTGTTACTGGCTTGGGCCCAGTTTAATACCTCGCGTGTAGCTGAATGTAGGAGAGATGTCAAAGCTGTGTTACTAGAAAAATGCTGCTTTAAAATGGGACCCCTAAAAAACCAGAATTGTGTTAACGTTTGTTCTCATTGTATACTCTGGAGCATCACAGTAATTCCTGAGAAAGCTAAGATATTTTATTTTAATGGCTCCATGTCTACTTGCAGCCAGTGGGTCAAGTGCTTTGCCTCTCTGCTAGTCCATAAAGGGTCTTGACACATTGCCAACCACATGCAGTATTGTCTGTTGTGGGTGAGTGTACCAGGCATGGAAAGTACCTGTGTTACTTCTAATAAAGTACTAATAGTGCTGTGACTGATAGCATTCCTTCTGTGGTAGAAGTGGCAGGGACTTGTTTTTTGGAGCAGAGTTATTCAGCCTCAATAGGTGTGGGGGACTGTTAGGGTATTAAGTCTTCCTTTGTAAGAAGACTAGAAAAAAGCAGAGAGGGAGAAAAGACAGAAGCCAAGTGGTCCAGACTGAGTCCGAAGCCAGTATGCACTTACTGGTGCTTCTGAATAACTAATCCTGCTGGATCAGGGTAATGCCCTATAGGTGACTGTGGCTAGAAGCGAATGCTTAAAGGCGCATCATTGTACATCCTTTCAGCAGTCAGAGGCTCTAATCCCAGCGTCTGGACCATCATGGTCCAACAAGCAATGGATCTACCCTGCATCAAGTATTTCATATCTGGAACTCAATGTAAACTTACCACCACCACAACATTTTGTGGCAATGTGTGCTAGGACTAACCCCATTCTCTTAGATGCAGGAATGAGTTGCACATTTAATAGTTCATTGTATGAAACATTATTTTCTTTGGCTTTTTTTAGACTTGCAGCCAGAAAGTGTTACCAGACAGTCAGTGTTTGTTTTAGTAGCAGGATGGTTTTTTAAAAATCAGCTTCTCCATTCGAGGCAGACTTCCACCCAGCTCTGCTGATGAGAAGTCTCAATTCACTTGAGGTAAAATTAGCTGGGAGATTGTAACCTCTTGTTAGCAATGTGGGTAATACCTCAGATGGTAAAACCAGATCTGTAAGAGAACATCTGCCCAAGTCTCATACTGTGAAAACGCCCTTTTAGAATGAAATAAGCTTTGAATGACATTCACTGCACTAGTCCAGTTGAACCTGAGGGAGCATCTCTGTGTTAGCAAGATTACTTTGTTGCATCTTGTTTTGGATTTGGTTGGGTTTTGTCCTCTTTGAGTATGCTTCTTTTTTCTTTGGGTACACTTTGGTCCTCTTTGGGTACACAGCTGATGTCTCCTTGTGTGTGTCTTTAAATGCAACAGTCATGCAAGTAAATAAATCCTGGGTGAAATCACAAGTCAGTTAATTTCCCTGCCCCCATTTCTTTGTAACCAGAAGATGAAGTCACTCCAGAAAATGCAGAGGAGGCTCTGCTGTCCGTGGCATGCTGTGCCTGCAGTTAGTGCACATTTTAAATCACAGTTCTAGAGCTTATTTATACAGCTAAATGTCATATGTTTAAAAATAATGACTTTATTCAGACAGAAAAATTCTCCCCAATGTGATTAATTAATGGAAGGAGACTCACTCCCACTGTAACAGCTAGCTAGAATTATTCCAGGTCTTCTCTTGAAGTCAGTTGCCTATTAGAAAATCTGTTCACTCTACCAGGTCGGTCCAAGTTCAACAGCTAGAAATAATGAAGCAATGGTATGTAGCAAGCAACAGTAAATTTTTTGTAACTGCTTGTGCAACTTATTGTAACATGTCAATCACATCCTAAGACAGCAAACTGTTTTGGGAGCTTAAAGTTAAAAATAATAGGGTTTAGGCACAGTGGCTTAGATGTTTTTCATAATGAAGTAGTTTGCTTTTTGCTAATGTGTATAAGTCTTCCTGGAAAAGCAAGTGGCAGCGCCATTCTTAAAACCACACGTAGCACTTAAAACTTGGTATCATAGTTGCTGAATATTCAGTGTCTTACCTCAAATTGAATTTAACGTGAAAGAAAATGGCTGTGCCTGCAGCACTATTACAAAATTGCAATTGCTGCTCTTCAAAATCCTTATCTTAGTTTGCAGGCAGCTGTGAAGCACAGGCAGGCACACACAGATGCTCTGCTCTCCCAAGAAATCTTCCTTATTGCTTCTTGCCCGGCCTTTCTGCTAATACATTTATCTATCCAAATGAGCAGGATCAGATTAACTATAACCACAGTGAACTGCTTTGCTGGACTGTCACTGCAGCCCAATATCCCTCCCAAGTTAGCTGTGCTCTTTGATCCCAACTTCCAGGCTTTCATAGCAGAGTTAGAAGAACACATTTCACGGTGAAACTTGGCAAAGTGACAGCCAAGAAATTATTTTCCCTACTAATTTTAAATGCATCAGTACATCACTGTTAAGATATTCTAAGAAACAAAGGACGGGGCAATAACATTTGAAAATTGTTATTATTGTATTTGCAAAGCTTGATGTCTCATGTTGATGCTGATGGGAAGATGTCATTTGTCTTTTGTTCATAAAAAGATCTGAGATGCAATAATTTCAAAATATTAATGGCATGCTACGTAAGTATCAAATGAATATATCAACTAGGGCTGCAACTGTTCTTTTCCAGTCATAACATGTTGTGTCTAGTAAAAAGAAAAAAATATCATTGCAGATATTTATGCCGTTGACAGATCAGAAGGGCTCCTGTAGAATTGCTCTTCTCTCTGAAGTAAGTAAAATGCACTTGTAAAACTTTCTAATTACAAACTCATCCAAGGAACTGTTCTGATCATCAGGGTAAGTACGACAAGATTTATAACAAATGCACTGAATGGGTTTGTTGGTTTTTCTTTTTTTCCTTTTTGTTTACATAAGTACCAGATTTCTGAGACAAGCTACCAACAGTTCAGTCAGGAAATGCAAAGCTACGCTTGACCATGCATTATCAGCTCATTGTCATGCTTCATCTTTCTGCTTAAAAAAGTAAAAGCCTTGTCAGGCATACAGTAACTTAAAAATGCATGGGAGGGGTTTCTTAAGGTTGTACAATGAGGTTATTTGAGAGACGTTTTCAATATTAATTTGGGGGGCAGGGACAAATATACCAGTTATGTTTTTTAGCTTTCCTTTGGAGGAGAAAGATCCTGTAGTTATATAACAGCACATAAAGAGCTCCCTAATTGAGAGTGTGTGTGGCCAGGGAAAATGAGGTGAAAAGACGGCAGAGAAGAGGTGGTAGCTGAGAGGCAGAGGCAGCTGTTGGTGTGGAAAAGCATCAAGTGGGAGCCAGTGGAGCCTGGGCTGGCAGGAGGGCAGTGCAGGGAAGAGATAGAAGCGGAGGGAGGTTCACACATATTTAATATATTCAGAGGACCAAAATCTTCACTTCTTCTAGGGGACCTACAGAATAATTTCCTTCTCTTCTGTGGAACTCCTCCTCCTTCATGCTTTCTCTAAGATCAGAATCCAACCCTGTGTGACAAAGGAATTTGTTTTGAGATATTTTTAACTTGTGTTAAGAAATCAGTGCCATTTTTTGTTTTCTGGTTGTGCCTGTAAGATTGGAAGAACCCTACTGATTCACACTGCTGTGATGCACAGCAGCGTGCGTTTGTATTCTGAGGAGGGGGAAGCGAAACAATCACACATTCAAAGGAAAACATGCTTAATGAATCCACATACATTCATTTGCCACCAATAGAGATCCTTAGTAACAAAATGGATCATTACTCGCACAAAGATGATGACTAAAAACTGTAAAATGCGTGTCCTCTGCAGTAAGCATCAAGTGAGACAATGCCACACAGATTTCTGTGATGTATGATGCTCCATTTTATTGTTTTCTAGGCTTGTACCTGATGAGAAAGGAAAGACCTAAGAGGTGGCAAAGACCTCCTCCTGTTTCATCTGCCACTTTTTTGGTATTGTTTGAAAGAAGATTTCTGGGACAGACGTTATTTGTTTTGCAGCCATGTTGTTCTTAAAATATACAAGAAATAGACAATGAAGACCAGCCCTGGAAAAAAAAGACTACAGAATACACTTGAATATACAACTTATTATTTTTAACTGCTTTTCAAAAGGACTGTGCTTTTAATAATAGTCTGCTTTTGTAAAGCATTTCTCAGATGCGGACTTCAAAACATGGTAGGCAAATTGTCTCAACATGTCTGTGGGATAGGTAAGTAATATTAAACCCTTTTTACAGAGGGAGAAAGCTGAACATCAGAGAATGGAGAGCACTGTTTTCCAGCCTTGGTGTTACAAAAGGACTAAGAGTATTGTATTAAATTCCACTCCCTTAGTGCGATTTCATCTTTTGCCTTTCCACAGAAGGTTTGGTATAACTTCATCTTTTCTGGTCACGGGTTATAAAACGGGCAAATGCAGGGATGAGTGTGAGAGATCACAGATGGCTGGTCATTCCTGAGATGTACAATGTGTATCTGAAGTTATTTGTAAGTTCCAAAGTTAAACGTTTCATAAATATATCAGAATGTATGTGGCCTTTCTTAAAGTTCCCCAGCCTGAAACTGTTTAGCCTACCACCATGATGCTTGTCTAAGTTTACAGAGTGTGAGTAAACTCCCCAAGAACGTATGTCCCTATTAATGTTAGTGGGCTTCTTAAGTATCACAGGCATGCTACGTATTGATTGCTGGACACATGTAGTCAGCAACCTTACTTCATGGGGGTTCTCCAACAGATACTTTAGAAATATGAGTGACTAATAAGAAAGTTACGTTCATGATGAAAAGAGAAACCACAGCAGTCTATGAAGGCTAAAAGTCAAGCAATTTTCAGTCCTAGTAAATCTTAGTCCTTGTATAAAATTGCCTATATTAATGGTTATTTTCTTTGCCCACACTTCATTCTTCTGTAGAGATGAACAGGGAAACTGGGCAACAGGGTACAGTAGCTTTGAGTGTTCATTCTCCAATTCTGGATGCCTAAAAAAGAAACTCAACATGTTGCATGTTAGTAGGAGGAATTGCCTTGTCTTCAGGAGTTGTCAAAGAAGCTCTTAAGGAGGCAAAGAAAGAAAAAGTTGATTTTGAGTGTGCTGAATCTTTCATAGCTAGTTAGGTCTCTCTAGCACCTTTTAGGAGCTCTGTAGTTTCTTCCAAAGTATGCTAAAGCACAGGCACCAGAAATATGAAGGTGAGCCTTTAGCTCATTAATACCACCAGCAGAAAATGAAAGAATTAGCAAACTGTGATGGCCAGCCACAGCCAAACCAAATACCACCTCTGGAATTAGATGTGCTGCAAACACCAACAGCCTGCGATCATATGACCTTTAAAAAACATATGTTTCGTAAGTGGAAAAATGAACTAAAGAGGCTGCTGATGAAGCTTTCAAGAAGCCTGACTGCTCAATTATATATTAACATCATGCAAACTTTGCCAGCTGAGCCAGGAGGCAACGCTGACAGGGGCTACATGTTTTCCTTTTTATATAAACCTGCAGAAAAGCTGCTAGCCGTGGGGAATGCCTGCTGTAGGACATGATAAATAGAACTTTCTGGTGCTTGTCAAAATCACTTTTTACAGTATTACATTGCCTTTGGTGCCAGCCCCAACTGTCGGCAGCCGGTCCAGCTGCAGGAGGGGGGAGCAGAGTGCCGGGCTTTGCTGTGGAGAGGGTTACCTTATGCAGGCATATGTCACCATAGCAGGTGGGCAGGTGAAAAGAGGCAAGGCGCAGGTAATGGGTTTTGGGGAAGGGGGAAGTGAGCAATGTGCCAATATTCAATGTGCGGCTTTGCCATGCCTGCCTGTGAGGCCGGGGGCTTTGCACGCAGGAGCAGGGACCGCGAGCACAGCGGCTGCAATGTCGCTCTGACGAGCCGTGATAAATGCCAGCTTTGTTAGTGTGCGTGGCAAGTTACCAGCAGCCTGGCGAATTCCAGTGCTTGGAGAGCCTCGCACTGGGAAGGAAAAATGAGCTGTGAAGTAATAATGATAATAACAGGATTCAATGAGGCAGATGTAATCCACATTTCTTCAGCTGATCCTGGCTTGCAGCACCAACGCTGCTTGACAGAATTGTATTCACGGGGATCTTTTCAAAAGTTCATTCCGACGCTTGAGCTATAGAGTGGCTCTACAGCTAAAATAGAGCATTTTTTTCTTGGAAGTCATATTTACAGAGTACTTAAGTAAGGCAAGTACCTCAAAACGATTGTCCACAAGAATTAGTAGTTTGGTGAGGGGTTTCCCACTCCTTTATAAAACCTCTGAGTATATTTTTGCTCTTCTGGCTTACAGTCATGAAACCTTGGTAGTGCTGAGCTTCATGCAAGTACGTATTTGTGGCAAGCCCACTGGAGCCAGAGAATAGCAAATATTGACCCTCTTGTGTCAACAGAAAAGCAAGTGCAAAACTGGCTGTGGGCAGATCATATTTCGTTTTCAAAATAAACATTTGGTGTATTCTTTCTGCTTTCACCTCAACTTGATGTGTTGGTGCTCAGAAGCTGAAATCCCTCCTGCTGCAGCTTGCCTCTGTGTAAGGCATTGTTGACATGTCAAATTCTCTGGGATGCTCAGTGTCCAGACAGGCACTGCACACATTTCTTCTTCTTCTGACCCACAATGCTGTCTCTCAAACCATCTCATACAACTTCTTTGGGGCACATTCCTGTACCCTTTGGGTACTCTGGAAAACACTCTGCAGGGCTTGGGGCATTTCTGAAGGTGATCTAGAGCTTGCAGATTCACTACACTTCACTATACCCTTTGGACAAGAAATGTCTGCAAGCTACAGTGAAATTGCTGTTATTTCAGTAAGACTAAGGTAAAACACAAGAAGTATTTATTTACAGCATGCACAGTAGGAAAAAGTCACAGATATTAATGTGAGACTTCAACGGAAAAAACGTACATGTGCTTGGACCTTTGAGAATTGATCCCAACGTGCTGCCTGGCTGGTGCTCTCCTGATTCACCCCTCACTGGGGGCTTTGCCCATCTTCCCCGGCTGTGGCCACAGCTCTCCCACAATTTCCACTGGCATTAGCTGTCACCGTAAGGAACAATCCTACGACCTTCCTGCCCCTACCCACAGAGTCCTGCCCTGCCACCTGCTCCATGGTGACCTTGGACATGCTAGTGGTCTTGCACAGTGGCAGGGGTTAGACCACCCGTCCATGCTGAGACTTACCTTTATTTTTTGTTGTTGTCAGGTTATCTTTCACTGGATCACTTCTTTCACCATGTGGACTGTGAGGCTGCAGGAATACTTGGGTCGACATCAGCAAAAGGGCAGATGAGGGGCAGAAATGAGCAGTGGCCACTGGGCTGGGGAGGGGACCACTGGTGCATCCTGGCTTAAAGTCTCTCTGACATCATGGCCTCACTGTGAGTATTTCTGCCTGAAACCTATCCATGTTTGGAGCCAAATATTTGTTGTCCATCCATCAACAGAGATACTTGATACAATTATCTGAATGTGTTAGATGTGTGTAATCCCTGACTGGCTTTTGACTGAGAGCAGACCTGACAGTGATTAGCCACTTTGGGACAGCTTCTTATCTGGGGAAAGCTGGATACGGTATGATAGATGGAAATCTCAGAGGTGTGGGAGCCAGCTGTAGGGTGAGGTTCAAACTAAATGTGAGACTTGAACTCTCTGCCTAACCCCAGAGACCTTCCCTTACAAATAAATGTGAAGTGCATTGGCAGCTGCCACATGCTGAATCTTGCACAGTTATACTGCTGTCTACTGAGCAGTGTATGTACAAGCGCAAGCATCAAATCCTTGCAAGATATAAATTACACTTCACCACACCACATACAATTTAATTGCCAATCATGTAACCAGCACGTCTTTAAATGCTCATTTTGTTTTCCCACTGGACAAAGGCACTGCATTGATTTTTACTATATAATTACAAAAGGCCAAGGAAGGTTATTTTTCTAGATGATCTTTCCATGGGTAGCTGAAGTCACATGGGTTCCTAAACCCTGTTCTTATGAAAATCTGTTAAATTTGCTTTAGTTTTTGCCATCTAGACGGTACCCATGAACATTGTAGTCAAGATTTCTACTGAAGCCTAAGGAACTATGAAGTGGACCACGACTTACTTTTCTTCTGGGAAAACGTGTGCTTTCAACCTAAAAGATGAAAAAAAAAATATTAAGGGTAGCGTGAAGATGACAATTTCATCTAATTCCACATAAAGTGATTGACCACAATAAGGTTTGATCAGAAACAGAGGTGCCCTAGCACCATTTTGTTGCAAACGTGTTGGCCCTAGCACCATTTTGTTGCAAACGTGTTGGATTCACAGAGCCAGGCAGGAAAGATCCGGGGAGGAGTTTTGCAGGAACCACAGCCCTCAGGAGGCTTGTTCAGTTTCACAGCAAATTAGCAGATGCATACGTCTGCTGTTTCCCCAAATCAGTCAAGCTGGGCAGCAAGCAGGGTAATGGCTTATATAAAACAATGCAAATTAGAGGTCTAAACTAACAATAACCTCTCAAACGATTTATATGAACGGGGAGACAAATGCCTCTCAGTGACATATGTGGTATTGGGGCTTTGGAAAATAAATATGAAATGCCCAGAGCATGTGAAATGGAAGATGAGGTTCAGAAATTTCCAGGTACATAACTTTTTCTATTTTAAATGAGTCAAAGTGAAAAGGCAAATACTGACCTTAAGGATGCTGCTGGATAAATGAAATAATAAAAAAATAGGGAAGTCATGGGGAATTAAATCAAAATGCTGGTGAAGCCATAACCCATGTTGCTATAACAGAGAAAACAGACCTGAACATTGGTTGGAAAAAAGCCCATATTTTCTTCTTTCTTTGCAAAGATTCAGTTAATGAGTGACTTGGAAAGAGTCTCACTAAGAAAATTATGAATGGGGCATAATAAACATGAGTCACTATAGCAAATTTTCAGATTTTCCTTGGGAGTCTTCCTTACAGGATCTTTGTGTTGGGAAAAGGAAAGGGATAGGGAAAGACTTGCATCAAAATTTGTATAGCTATAAACATGGATGAGATTATGAAAACCACAAGGAAACATCATTTGCTTCCCATTGCATAAACATGTGGTAACAGGGTGGTACGAGCACGTACAAGGCAGTCTCCACAAGAGAAGCAAAGTGTAAGATGACAGTAAAAGACCAGAAATACTACAGGCATGAGATTTGTGAAGATACGACAACTAGCCAGTGAATTTCATTGCTTCAGCCTTTTGGAAAATTATGGGTTCTGCAGTTGTTCAGCGTCTGATGCACACAGAGATCGGGTGTGTTTGAGAATGCCATTCCCCAAAAGCGGGCAGACCTTTGCTGGGTAACCTTTGCACTCTGCTGGAATAGCGACCCGTGTCTGAAAGCTGGGTAGTAAAACTAACGCTCCCAACACAGGCGTGTTTTATGGAGCCATGATAGACACTGAATTTATATTGCTTTTGAAGCTTGCTTATCTGTCTGAAAGCTTTGGAGGGTGACAACCCTCTTGTTTCTTTCATTCTAGTGCTCTCCAAAAGCTCTCTGATTAATTAGTTATCCTTTCCCTTCCAGTCCCCACATTTGGGACTTGGAATATCTCTTTATATTGGAAAATAATAATAAAATGGCTTGGGCCATGACTGAGACATTTTCTAAAGTTTTTTGGTAAAGCAAAAAAAAAAGCCAAACCCAAAAAAGGAAGGGACCTTTAGGAGGGTGTTTTCTGACTGCCCAGCTAACACAAAGCTGTTCTTCTTGAATCAGGTGATTCCCATTATTTAATGAATAAATAAATGTTACTTTTATGTCTCAAAGCTGATGCTAAGTTTTACTTGTTTTCTACTGAAAATCGCAGTCTCCTAGGGCCAAATGGCTGGTGCTTTTGTCTTTGTCTGCCTCACAAATTAAAAATGATGGTCTTGTTCTTGCAGGAGAGCTGAGCACTTCTCAGGATCAGGCCTGCTGGGACTCTGTGCAAGTCACCTCAAATTAAAATTCCTTGTCAGAAAACAGCTCTGGAAAGGCAGTATCAAATCAATCTGTTATGAAGATAAACACCGGGCAACAAAATTAGACAGAAGAGGGTAGCAGTCAAATGGGAAGCACCATTTGGAGGATCCTGGACCAAACTTCACTCTTGGTTTTCACTTGCTTTCTGACTTTGATGAGCAAATTAAAATGTAACTGCTAAAACGAAGTTCCTAGAAAGAAGCTCAAATTCCAGATGGCTGATACCACCCAGGCACCAGCTGTGAGGAGGTAATAAACTCTGCTTTTAAAAAGAAATAGGCAGTGCCAAGCTGCTATTGTTGCACTTGGGGGTTTTGTGTCTGCTGAATTCAGCTAGTTCTAAGTGCCACACACATCCAGGGTCTGCACAATCCCTGGTATGAGTGTCCTCCTCCTGATTGCCATTGGACTGTGTAGCACGTACCAAAAGTAGCAGGAGTGAGACCTTTGTCAAGCAATACTAAGGAGCAGCCAAAAGTCATTTGGGCACTGGGTATGTTTTCCCTGAAGGCAAGACCTCACAACGCTTTGAGAGAATCCACAACAGGCTCCACAAGGTGAGAGATCGTTTTATCCAAATTTTGCCTTATTTTAAACAACTGCAGCTTTTGCTTTTTTTATATTGACAAACTGTATTGACCATGATGTACAGGGACATCCTATCCTTTGGATGTTAGCTGATGGAGGCAAGGAGCAGGGAAAGGGAGTACTGGGGAGCAGGCAGGAGCTGTTTTTGCAGAAGCATCTGGCTGTGGCCCGAGGAGGTGCATGGGGAAGGAGGGCATATGGGTACCATGAACCACATTGGTTGTAGCACAAGGGAGAGGTGACAGCAGAGGCTGAGAGCACAGTACACCACAGGTAGGCTGGACTGGGAATGGCTGCGATTTTAACAGCTGAACTTTTCAAAGGCCTCCTCACTCAGAAGCAGCACCTTATCTCTGGCCATCAGGTGTCAGAAAGAGATGAAACAGCCAGGCATTCAGGTCCCTCTCAGCTAATAAAAGGTTTTGGGTAGCCTTTAGCTCACAGTGGGCATAACAGTTTATTCCTGATGCTGCTGAACCATAAGGAGTCTCTATTTTGGTGCTGGCTGGACCTGTACCTCCAGGTGTCTTAGTATGGAGACTGAGCTACATGCTCAGTGCCAGCTATGCCCCATCCTGTGGTTGCATTCAGAGTGTCAGTACCTGGTGACACAAGTGGTGATGTAGGAGATAAATGGAACAGCTAAGCATGCACACTCCTATGCAATTGCACGTGAATGGGTCTATCTCTTGTGTCTTTATCAACCACAGCTCAGCTGTAGGAAACCAGATCTCTCCAAGTTCCTAGATTTGCTAATGTTAGGTTGCTACAAAACTATTTAATGCTACAAAGGAATCAAAGGTATGGGACAGGCTCTGAAAGCAGAGCAGCTGAGATGAATGAGAGTGTGAGGTTTCCTTGCTGCCGCTGCTGTTGTCACAAAAAATACAAACTAGCTACTGCTTGAAAGGACCATTTTTGCACCCCTGGCTGCGTCATATTGAGCCTGAAAAAAGTGAGGGTTTGCAGAATTACACATCACATAGAGTAGAACTTGCCCTGTTGCTCTTTAAAAAGAGTTTTCTTGGTTGTTCCCTAAATGAAATTGTTAATGTCAGAGTTTTCGAAACAAAACTTTTCCTTTCTATTTTGACACGGTACTGTTAAGCATGAAGATTTGTGTCCCCCTCCCCGTTGTCTGGGGTTTTTTGGAAGAAAACTTTTTAACTTTTGTTTTACATTTTTAAGTCTAACCCTTTTCATCTTAATTTGAACTGTTTCAGGCTGACCTGAAATAATGTCTGGTTTTCCTTTTTGCATTGTTTAGAAAAAGTATTTTTTGTTCGACTCCCCTCTGCCTTTGGTTGGAAAGTTAAAGCTAACAGCATTTGCCAGCTTTTAGTGAAAATGAGTAAATATTCCTTAGTCATTGGGTGAGATCTTTAACTGGCTTTGAGCATTATAGTCCTACTGAAGTCAAAGGAATCAGACTGATTTATACCAGATGCTTATCTGGACTTCCAAGGGGAATGAAATCAGCATCATGGATTAAATTTACCATCAGTACAAGAAGATCTGTTTGCATTAGCAAGATTACATCTGTGCTTCCTCATAGATAAATTTTGTCCAAGTCTCCACTACTAATGTTGTCACCTTCATGCTGCAGATTGTGGTTCAAACTAGCAATAGAAGCCCAGGAGGTTTTTGCTGGAGAAATACTTCAGCCTTTGGGCCCAAGATTTGCACCAGTGTTCATGTTACTCTAGATTTTAAGTAGTTTGTTATCATCTGTTCATTTTGTGTGTTTGTGCCAGAAATGTATATGAAGACAGCAGTGAAACAAAATGAATGGGAAGATAATTGTTTTGGTTTGTAATTTTTTTTAAGGATGGACACAATAGTAAAGAAAAATAATTGGGTTTTGCCAAAGGAAGTTTATATAACGGCGTACTTTGTATGGCCACCAGAATGACCACCAGTACGAACAAACTGGTGGGGAAAGACGTGAGGTATTGAATTCGCATAAGCAAGGAAACTGTTGCAGCTGGAAAATGAAACCTGCGATTTATGAGCACGAAGGTCTTGAAGTCAATATTTTGTTCTCCTTAGTTATTCAATAATGACTTTGACAGTTCTTCTGGGTTTGAGGAGATACAGATTTTCAGGCTGGCAGGATGTAATGGACTAGCTGATTTCCAAAGCTGTCACTCTTCTTTGATTTATATCTTCTGTATTTTCCTTTTTGGACCAGTTAGTACCATCAAACTCTTGCCTGCCTTGGCTCGGTATGCAGCAGCCTGTCTCCAGGGTAATTGCAGGATGGCTTGTCCTACATGATCTAGAAGAGGCCATAGCCCTGCTTCTGTCTTGCCCTCTTATGAGTAAGTTTTAAAACCTAGAAGGACATTAGACTTGTGCTTGGACCTTGTGCTAGGGCACATGTTGAGCCTCATGCACTCTTCCTAAACTTCTGCTAAATCTGTGTTTGTGGCAGAGGCGGCACTGTATTTGTGTCACTTTGAGTTGGTGGTACTGGTGAGCATGGTTCTTGCCTGTTTGAGTAGCATGAGCCTTTCTTTCACTGCACCATTCTGCCCTTTTATGAATCTATGTCAGTTATTTACATGCTTGATTCATAGAATCATAGAATCATTTAGGTTGAAAAAAACCTTTAAGATCATCCAGTCTAACTGTTAAATGATTTGAAATTATTTAAAATGACAAGCACAGTGGAAACTGTCTAGGATGTATAATTTGCGGTGAATTATTTCAAATTACAGAAGAAAGTGAAGAATGAGGGCTCTTGGCTGTAGTATCAGCATGGTCTCCATATGTCTGTGTGAATTTCACAGACAAATTCCCTCATAAAAACAAAGTTCTGTGCCGCACTGAGGATCCCTTATTGCTTCCCCTCCAAGGAGCACAGTAGAAGTCCTTTTAGCGGGGTCACATGGAAGCATCCTGGTGGTTTCAGGCATCCGTGAAACAAGTATAATCACGCTTGCCTGTCTTCTGCAGGGAGATGTTCATGTGAAAAGAACTAACTGTAGCATCGTTATATCATATAGCTATATAGCTGACATAGAAAAGTGAGTGAATAGTTTGGGAGCAGATTTTATTTGAACACTTCGGATCTGTGTTTGTTAAAGACAAGAGTAACTTTTCAAAGTGCACAGCAAAAGCAAGAAGGATTTGGGGTCTTGTAGCTGTTGCTGTTCCTGGAGTGCTACTGCTTCCTTATTCTTAGGGAATGACAGAGCCAGCTGGCATAAATATCTTTCTCATCCCAGGTTTTTTGGTTTTTGTTGAGGTTTTTTTTTCCATTTCCTCATTTCTTTATAACATCCATCTACACTGAGCAAGCTAGGTAATGAGACTTTACCAAGGCAAACCAGAGAGTGAAAAGCAGGTCTACAGGCTTTGGGGTTATTTAATGTTAAGCTGTTATGAGGGTATGTTTTTAAAAAAGAATGTTTTCCTAACAGGCCTGGTACATAAAGAATTTCTGGCTGAATCTGTAAATTCCTGCAGGGAGATGTTGATTCTTTATCTAATGTTTGTTTTATCTGCTCCCTACTAGAACATATTGCTGGTGTGCAAGTAGACTGCTGTCATATGGCCCTAAATAGTTGCTTCATAGAGGATGATAGGGAAATTGTATTTTTTTTTCCTAATGACATCTATGTTCCTTGTAATTTGTTTGAGGGAGGTTGTTTTACCTGTAAAACCACTTACACAGGTACTATTTTTCCACTTTCCAAAGTCTTCAACTATAATAACAGTACTAAGGGAGCCAGATTTTCTCATGTTCATTCTCTTTTCTTAACTAAAGCACTTGTTGAGATAAAGGGAATATTGAGGTGAATCTGGAGTAACTTTTGGGATTTTTTTCATAGTCACACAAATTTTGAGAAACCGATGTTAGAAAAGCAACCTTCCTCCACCTGCTTCTTCACCTTGCTTAAAAGTCAGCAAGAAGACTATAGGACAAGGGAACACTGCTTCCAGTGGGATGGCAAGCAGAAGTTTTCCTGTGGAGATGGATAACTCTAGGTCTGTAGCACTAGCATAGATACTGGATGAAACCAAATTTTAGTCAGCTTTGTAAATATTCTTGTAATTCCTGCAGCCCATATGGAATCATGACCCTGAATTTGGGAATGGCTGGACCAGTGCACAGTGCCTGGGGAGCAGAAGTGTCTCATGCCATCCCGGGCCAGCCCTTCCAGACTTGAAGGTGACCTGGCAAAAGTCACTGGGGTTTTTTGTTGTGATACAGACAGGGCTAGAAAGCTTTTGCTGCTCTGCTCACAGAGTTACAAACCTTAGCTGTCCTAGGAGAGCAGACAGTGTGGGTGGAGGTGCTGTTCCTGATGCAGACGGCTCTTCAATTTTAGAAACTGCTGCTCAACCCCTACTTGTGGTCAAGAGCATTTTCCAGAGCACGTAGGATAAACCATGCTTTTCTTAATTTTACTAGTTTGCCAGGTGTGCTTGTATTATGGTCTCCCCCTGGGAAGGGCAGACTATTCCCAAAGGACTGGCACATCTGTACCTCCCAAATGAGAATTTTGGGCAATTGATGGCAGCATACTCTCCAGCCTCATAGCTTTTCCTCCTTGAAAAGATCTTCAGGTGCTAATTTGCAGGTAAAGGACTGCCTTGTGTGGTTTTTGCTGAACTAGTCTTCAAGTAGAAAACATCAGAGTGGTACTTTGACAGCGAGAGTGACAAAAAGCCAAAAGACACTCTATAAAACGCCTGTGAAATTGTCCATTGGGGTCAAGGTGATTCTGGCTTGATACAAATAGGAAAATTAGCAAAATATTACATGCCACTTTTTGCCTGCTGGCTCCCTAGGTCCCACAGGAAGCCACAAATGTCACAGGTCCTGGAATGCCTGGACATGGGCCTGATCCTGCTCCATGGAGTGAGGGGGGCAGAAGGGCTTTGCAAGGTGTGTACCCTCTGGGCTCAGTCCTGCTGAGGTCAGGGGAAATTATGTCCATGGCAGGAAGGCTGGATCTTAATGTGCTTCAGAGGGGATATCTTGCACAATTATTTCCTTACAGAAACTCTGGCCTTTTTCAGCGCTCTGCTGTGTGTGCCAATTAACCTAAGGCTTGCTTTTGACAGAGCATGCTTGCTTGTACAAGTCCCGCTATCTTTCTGCTCTAAATGGCTAATTTCACAAAGGAGAGCTTTTTAAGCATTAATAGCGTTTTTTAAGAAGATCTTGACAAAGAAAGAGGTGTCCCTTAAATATCTGCCTTCCCAGTATCCTGCAGCAATGAGGACACAACCTTGGGAGTTATTTGAAGTAATATATTTTTAATTGTATCTTCTAGCTAAGAGTGGCACTGGGATCTTCAGTACAATTCCTTTCAAGGTGACCTTTGCACAGTTGGGTTGTCTGGACAAGCCATGGTGTCACTGTTAATAAGGGCATTCCTTGGAAAAGCAGTATCACCCATGTTAGGTCTGCTGGCGTCCTGTAAAACAGCAGTGGCTGGGAAGGTGTTAGTATAGCTGTGCAATGAAACTTCACTCCCATGGAAGGCACTGGTGAAGTTCCTGCTGTGCTTAAATTAGCCAGGGCTTCCTCATTTAGTCTTTGGTTGAGGAGCATGAGATGAACAGCACACATGGAGGCTGCAGTTCTTCCCTTGCATCATACAATTTAAATATTGTGCTTGACACTGTCCTGTTGTCTTCCACCAGAAAATCACCTACAAATTTCCTGAGTGTAAAATTAACATGTTTGTTGCTCCAGAGCCTATCATACAATCTTAAAGACTGATACGAAGGCAGAACTAGTCTTTGTTATTAACTGATTTTACGTACCAAAACTACCTCAGAGCTGGTGTGTACCAGGTAAGGAGCCTGGTTTTCCTCAGCTGCTGTTTTTGGCCAACAATTTACCTCTAGGTAAGGCCAGTGGCTATGGAGAGGTCACCAAGTCAGAATAGTACCTTCCCATGCTCTGTACTCCCATTGATAGGAAAAAAAAAGCCAGTATCAGGAAAAGTTTTTGACTCACAGGTTCCTGGCTCCTCTCTGAACATGGCTGCCAGCTGATGACTGCTTCAGGAGCTGCTGTAAAATGAATCCATGACTATAGTTCAGTTCCTGTTGACAGGCATCCACCTTACAACCTCCGCAGCTGGCAGCCTTGGTGGCAGGCACAGTGGAGAGGTCCAGGACTGAAGGAGCAGGAAAAATAAACAGCGCTCTCATAACAGGATGTGACTGCCCTGATTCCATGATTCATATCCTGAGCAGCATCTCCCGAACCAGTGCAGCCCATCAACCAGGTCCTTGGCCAACTGGTTCCTCTTTGAGGTCCAGGACACTTTCTGATATTACTGCTATTTGCAAGGAAACTGCTTTTGGCTTGTTTTTTCAGGAACTCCCACTCCTGGCTCTCCTGTGAGATGAAAATTTCTGCCTCGGTGAGAGCTCTCAAAGGGGCTTTGTGGTGCTGCCGGCATTACCTGCGATTTTGACGTAAAAAGTCATTTAAAGTTGGAGGCTGCCTCATCTTACAGCATTTCCTGTAGAACTAGTCTGACCATTCATCAAGGAGAAACGTGGTGAGATTTCTAGTGAAATGTTCATTCAGTGTCCACTTGCATATGGTGCAAATATCTCCCTCACCCTACACTGCCTTCTCCCTCAGCTTTTCAGTCAGCTTTGGCATTTTCTGGCTGCTCAATTGTTTGGGAGCCTTGCTGGCATGCTTTTGGGATGGCACATCTCTGGGAGCACCAGGATCCCCTCTAGCCCACTGACACGTCTTGATTTCCTTTGTAGCATCTGGGTGCTTTCCAGGTAGGTTTAGGTTCCTTCTGAACAACCAGAAAATTTCCAGCTGCTAGTACACAAACATGTCTGCCATCTCCATGTTCTTGAATAGTTGTCCTCACTATTTACAACTCAGGGAATGTGCTGAGAAAGAGCAAGGTGTAATTGATGTCTGTAGAAAATGAGTGTTTATGGTATACTTGCAGTGTCAGAAAAAAAGCAGCTTTCTCTGATGTATATCGACCCAAACTCAAACTCTGAAAACATACGGCTGTCTTATTCCCAGGTCTCTGCAACCTGGAAAATTGAGGATTCATCTGTTTCCCTGAACATAAATAATATTATGGCTATTTTTCTAATTGCTTGCACTTCTCTTTTATGAAGACCAAACCCTTGCAGCTCCCAGGAGGCTTCTCTGCACCTGATAACAGTTTTTATAGCTTGTTTCCTCTTTCATAGCTAAGTTTAGCTCTTGATTTTCCTTTGTCTCATCCCTCAGGCAGGTCTTGCAAGTAGTTAAGCTGTTTGCATTTTCTTCCTGCCTGCATCAAGAAGTTTGTAGAAATAAAGTGCAAGTTTTTATATCAGATTGGTGGGAAAAATATCAAAAGATAAGAGAAAAACAAAAATCCTTTTTGAAGCTATCATGCCATTGAAATACTCACAGTGGAAGGTGGCTTTGCTGAGGTTGAATTTATTCATCATCACAGAAATCTCTGCAAGAACTGGAATTTCTCACACATCTCATGTGAGCTCCGTTCCCAACCAGTCCCACGTCACTGACTTGGCTGCTGACCCGTATACCTGTCATTGTGGTGTCTGTGTGCACTGAAGACCTGCACATAGCCAACGAGAAGGCAGGCCTGCCTTCAACATTTCACAGTCTGAATATATGACAAGGTGTAGCAGTCAATGAAACTAACAGCTGTGGAAAGGCTCAACTAACTGCAAGACAGCAAGAGGCAGTGAGGGAGGAGAAATTAAAGCTGTTGACTGTCAGTCATGGTCTGACCTTGACATCTGTCCATTCCTTCCCTGCAGGCAATGTTTTGCAGGAGAAGCAGCAGAGAGGAAGCTTTGAGGAACATTGCTTTGAGGGGTGTGAGCAGGTGCCCCAGCATGTTGGGAATGGATGGAGGTGCTGGTGCACGAGAGCAGGAGGTGACTGCTTCTGGAGTATTTGGCAGGGTGCTAACCCAAACCAGTGAGGCTGCAAGGATGAATGTCACAGTCTCTGTAGGGCTGTGGGGTCTGCCCAGATGCCTGGGGAAGGCTAGGGCCCTTGTAAGGTGACTGCATCTGCAAAACCAAATAATGGGACAAATTTTAGGGTCACAAAAAGTTCAAGAACTCCTCAGTGTCATTGCACTGCATGGGTTGAAAAAAAGCCTGCCTGGAGCAGAATAGCAGATCAAAAAAGATTTGAGCTCTCCCAGCAGTATCATATCTCAGATAATCTTTTTCTATGACATTAATTTCCTTGGGCAGAAGATTAAGCACTTTAAATGAATTATAGTGATTTTAGTTTCTGCTGTCCTTGCATATTGCTGCAATTATCAGTGCAGTCTCTCAGTTGCCCTACTGCCATCACAGAGCCAAAAAGGTTAATAACAGTTGAACCAAAAATTGCTAGATCTGTGTATGTGTGTGATAGGTCAGTATCCCATAGAATGAGCACCTCTGATATTTAGATGGAATTAATTTCATGCCCCTGACCACACAAGGTCTGCTCACCACTTATTAAGGACATTCCAAGGTGAATTCTAGATGGGACTTGTACTGGCTTTTCCCATTGGGTAAATTCTGCTTCACTTGGACAGGTTCCTCTAGTGGGTCATTTAATAGACAAGGGAGTGTCTTATAGGTTGTGTTGAATTACTGAAGAACAAATGTACCTGATCTGTGGTCGAGGTGTTAAAAATTGAAGGCAGCATTCAGATAGACATCCTAGCTACCTCCCAGGCTAAATGGATAAACCTAGGAACTTTAATCCCAAAAGCAGAGATTGAGCAAAGGAGGATTTTTATTAATTTTTGTGGTATCAGAGCATACAAACTTTTTAGGCTGTATCCCTTGAAAGTAGAGGTACTACAGTGTGCACTAATGCTAGAAACAGCCCTAAAAGTTATGTTACTGGAGAGCTTCCTTCACGTTAGTATTCCTGCAAGTCACTTCATTGTGCTGTGTGGATCTTACTCTGCTTGGTCTCAGCACCCCAAGGGTGGCCCAGCTGAGCTGCCTGGAAGCCCTCAGTCATATGAGATGCTCTGACACTTTCTCACCAAGAGTTTCGAAGCTCTGTTAACTGACACTCCAAACTGATTGAATTTAATGATAGTCTTTCCACTGACATCATGGTTCTGATTTATACCCTTAATACATAACGCTTTGTTTCAAATGCGAATCTTAATATCCTTATCCAGTCTGCAGCTCTTCCAAGTTAAATATGAATAAACAGAGAGAAGGAAAAAAACCCACAAGAGAAGTTTAAGAGATTTCTGTGTGTCTGTTAGAGGCAACTCTTGACTAATGCCAAGAAGCAGCGGGAAAGTGTGTCTTTTGCCTAGGAATTCAGAGTCTGTGGGACTCTCTGCAGCCAGAACGTTGTGCCACGGAGTTATTTTCTGTCAGAAAAGGCAACCGAACCTCTCATGTAGTAGTTAGACCAGTAAGAAGGTTAATGGACTAAAAATCTTGTGTGTTTGTTTTAGTTAAATATGTCAGACATTGACTATTTTTCTTCTATTTTTAGTCTGGTTTTCTAAGGAAATGAGGCTTATACAGTCAGAGTGGCTGTCTGTCCATCTGTTGGTCCCTCCACTTCTCCCTGTAACTTTCAAACTGTCAGCAAATTTCAGCCAATCTGGAAAGAAAGGAAAGCATCTCAAAGACATTACCATTTTTATGGATTTCATGAAGACTGGTGGAAATTTTCCAAAGGCTGGATTAATGTCCCCTCAAGGTAAAGCTGAGATCATTCAGCCGTTGCCCTTTCTGTTTGCCCCGATGTACAAAACCCATCTTCCCTATTGTTGTGTGAGTGGCTTTAAACCAGCTACAGCACGGGCTGTGTCTTGCTTGCCCCAAAGCAATGGAAAAATAAAGGTTTTCGGGGAGCCAGACATGTCACCGGAGACTCGCAAGGGATTGGAGGGGAACTGCAGGGTGTCAGATGAGAAACAGAAATAAGTGAGACCACCATGGTGAACAGGTTATGGCAACAGGGGAGAGGTACCTAGAAGGTGTCATGTGCTGACAGTTTTTCAGGGATGTGGCTATTCTTGAAGGAAGAGCAAACATCAGAAAACCTGGGAATATTTTGGAATGGAGGAAGGCTGAGGGGTGCAGAGTAAAATGCGAAGATGTAACAGGGAGGGTACACTGGGAAGAAAATAGGCTAATTTCAGCAGTAGTGTGTGAGGGCATAACAGAAATCCATAGGAAACTGAGTTTCATTAGTTCAGCTGTTCACAGAAGAACTTGTTTTATCAGGCTCTTTGTTGGCAAGGTTAGACTAGGGAATGACTGAAGTTATTCAGAAAATATGCTCTCGTGATTTTTTTGGGGCTCTGCAATTGTACTGAGAGAGATAGCAACTCTTTTTCATGATAAATTATCTCCAGAAAGCATACCTACCCTCTGCTGCCTGCGTTCCTTGCAGCACCCACTGGGTTTCTTCGATTCCAGGACTTAGTTTTTCTTAAAAGGGTGATTATTTTGCTGTGCCCACGCCACTAAGACAGAGCTGTGCTGATTAAATAGAGCCTTTGTGAGCAGTTCCTTGGACTATGTGAGGAGGATCCTTCTTTACAGCTATGTGAAAGCTTATACTTACTTGGATGGCATTCAACATGCCTTGGTAGATGAAGCATTGGCCGTCTGTGTATCATTAAGGAGCTCGAAGAGTCAATTCAGTCCAGACAGTAAACAATGAATTGCTGACACTTTCAGCTCTGCTGGGGCTCAGAAATACCAGCGCGCACATCTGAGCCATATCAGTGGAAACACACAAGGATTAGATTCTTCTGGTGACGGCTGCATTTTTATTGTGAATAATCTGATGGGAGCCTGATGGTGTCCAATGCATCCATTCTTGCCTTGTGATTTTTTTGCCATCTAAAATGTTGTTAGTTTTAATGACATAATTATCCTTTATATATTCAGTTAGACGTGTGGGCTGGGTTTTTTCCTTTTCTTTTTTTTTTTTTTTTTTTTTTGAGTTATAATTAGTTTCCCTGAGAGGCAGCAGATTTAATGCTTGGGTAGTTTTCTGAGAAACTGGGACTGAAAGAAGCTTTTGGGAAATGACAATTATATGTCCATGGTTTTTATTTGGTATGCTTTATTTTAGTCTTTGTCTAGGCTGAAAGCTCTTGTTGACTGGCAGAAGATGGATTGAATCAGTGAAATTAGACAATTTCAGTCTTCCCCCCCAAACAAAAATATATTGACTGAAAGTAAAGTGCAGTTGTACTGTTGAATTTATACAAAGTACTGGCAGGAAAAAATGAATACCCCTTCCCCACATCCTCGAGGGCATTAATTGAATTCACATGAAAGTTTTTGCTGAACTTTTCTAGAAGTTTATCTCAACAGAAAATTTTGTAATAGATGTTTGTATCAAGGTAATTCTAACAAGATGAGACAATTTAGTCAGTGTACCTTGGAAAACAGAAAAAAAAATGGCTGTTGGCTTGTAAATGACCTTCTTCTGTATTGCCCTTTCATGGTCAGCCCAAGGTAGCCTATGCCTGTCTTGGGGACCTTGCAGTACCCCACGAAATCCCCACTGGGGACTACACAGATGCATAAGGACTCTGCAGTGGGTTTAAACATTAGTAAAAGAAAACATCTATGGAAACATCTATGTCAAAAATCGTTCAAGCTGTTACCTTTTGAAGCTTCATGTGTGCAGTTAGTTCCCGATTGCGTTATGCCCTGGCTTCGCATCATCATTAGGGAGAAACAACGGAGAACGATTGTCACGGGGTTTGTGAAGCTCCGGGGGGGATGCACCGAGGTGAGGGCTCCTCCAGCACCAAGAGGAAAACCCCGTGGCTTTGTGGTGCCATTCTGCAGCCGCAAGAGCTGTAGTTTTGAGAGCATCTGAAAGGTCTTCTGTGTTCTGCCTGAGTGGGAAGTTTCATTGTTATACTGAAATGATTACGAAAAGCATTTGCTTTCGGAGACAGAGTGGGGGCACAACTGCCCCCCATCCTCTCACAGAGCAGGGAGGAGCCCTGACTCCCGCCATGCTGGAGTGAGGGGAGCTGCCCTCCCTCGCGTGGGGCAGGCTGCTCACTTGCCCGCTGCGCTCCTTGCAAGAGAAGCGAGGGGGATAACGTGCGATTTTGCTTCTTCCTAACAGCTGGTGTAGCCACCGCAGGACCCTTGGGGGAATTGAGCGCTGCACCCCAACTCTGCTCCCCACACTGCGCTCCCCACCAGGCCCTGGCTGCTGGGGGAGCACCTTGCTGGAAATAAGTGTGGTGAGGAAGCAATACTTATTCTAAGTGATTTCGCCTATCCAGTTTCTCCCAGCTTCAAGCTACGCCAGGGCAAAGCCAGGGTTTCCATCGCTTCTGGGAGACGGCAACTGGTTTCTCTCCTACAAAGCCCATAGCAACTAGAAATGGAAAAGCCCTCGCAGGTCCCTTAGCCTCTCCCTCTCCTCACCCCTCTCTCCTCTTTTTTAAAAAAACCCCACAACTGTATAATTGAGAATGATGTACCCATGCTAGTTTTGCCTGTCCCTTGCGAAGGGCTTCCAATCGCTTAGTTTAATGGAATATTATTCCCAGATGGAAAAGCTCATCTACTGGCAAAGTCAGTGATATAATTTGTTTATATAGATTCAGTGCAATTAAAAGGCGGGGAGGAAGAAGAGAAAGAGAAGAAAGTTCCTTCACCATCTCATACTTGTTACTTGTCAAGTTGTGTACCCTATCAGTAAAACTGTGGTCTGGAGCGGTCAGGGATGGCATGGCCCCAGAAGGCTGTTGGTAGGGAGGAGGAGACAGGGTGTCTGTCACTCTGACTTGGAGGGAGTGTGCTACATAGTTTTCATTTTCTGCATGCAGGATTAAAATTAAAGGAAAAAAAAAAAACCTAACAACTTGGCTCTAGCAGTGGGAACCAGACAGATGTGAACTGAATGGAAAGCTGATTATTATTTTGCTTGTATGTCACCACTTCCTGTGACCTGAAGGATGGATTTGTCTCAGAATTTTCTGCAGCATAGGCAAGACATTAATTACCCTTTTCACAACTAATGGAAGAAAAGTACAGTGCTCAGTGTTTCACGGTGTTCTTTCTATGGTTTACTTCAGGAGTGTCTAGCAGCTTTCCAGAATCTCAGATCTGTTGGAGATTTTCTCCCTTCCTTCCTTTGTAATTGAGGATCACAAGCACTTTCCCAAACTGATCTATGCAGCCTCTCATAATGTCAGGTAAGGCACACACACAGAGACCGTGAGCCCACTGTGTCATGTGGAGGAAAGCACAATATGAACCATGTGTTCATTTATATACTTCACTTGGTAAGGAGATTCACATACACCATCTCCCCAGTCAGGTGGGGACGATATATACACGTGTGTATAGTCAGATAGATTTCTGTTGCGTGACCAAATACGCATCAGCTATCTATATATTTCCTGGGGAGGAAAGCAGGCAGACAGGGACCCTCCTGGGGACCCAAAGGCCCTGCCAGCTGCGGTGGGTGCCCCAGGGTGGGTATCCTTGCACTGCAAGCAGGCAGCTATGCCAGCCGGAGGGTGTTTCCACAGCCATCAGTGCCTCATTAGCCCACAGCCCCTCCTATGTGCATGGGCTGCTACTCTGCTCACGTTGCCTGCATTTTCACCCTCACACACCACGCAGGTATCAGCAGGTACTAGCTTTCTGCTAATTGCCTCCTTCAGAGACCCCCCAGCTCCTCCGCACAGGCGCCGTCCATGTTGCAGCTCCCTGTCAACAGGCACGGAAAGCCCTAGCCTGAAAAGCCAGGCACTTCACATGGTGCCTTAACACGAGGTTACCGGGGTGAATAGACTAGAGTTTCCCTTCCAAGGATCTAAGTTCAAATTTTGGTTTCAGCTGTAGAGGGAATTACATTTAAAGATATTTTAATCCCTTGGGAAGCTCTCCAGTCCCTGGGGATATCACTGCTTAACCGTTCCCTCAACCCAGTGCTGAGCCATCCTCTCTCAAGACAGGGCTTGTTCAGGGACTTTCATGGGTTTTTGTTTGCTTGCTTGGTTTTTAAGTGGGACTATTTTCCAATTTAATTTGGGGTTGTTTGTGAAAGGTATCTGCTTTCAGAAGGTTGCTGAGATTTTTTTGGTGTAGAAAAAGTTGATCTTACTTCCTTCTGGTTAAAAGGTACACGGCACTGGAAAATGTGACTCGGAGAGGGAGTAGGATGTGCAAAGGAGAATGGGGAGCATGGGGGGCCTGAGCCACAATTGTCATGAGACATTCAGAGGAGTTTCCAAATGGAAGTATTGAATTCTGCTTTTTACATGAAGTATCACATTTTTCCTAGTGGAAGGAGGGAGGAGAGTATCTGGTGGTATGGGCCAGAGCTGATGTAGCTACCCCTTTGCTTGCTTTTGTGTATCTCCCATGCTCAGAAGTACAATTATGCTTTGAAAGAGGAGTTCACCCAGAAATGTAAGGAATGACAAATGCATCAGCCCCTGCCTGCACCTTTACATTTCACTGTACTCAGCAGTCCTCCATTTATGATACAGTAATGTTGTGGTTTAACCCCTGCCAACAGCTAAGCACCATGCAGCTGCTCGCTCACCCCCCGGCCCCGCTGTGGGATGGGGGAGAGAATTGAAGAGTAAAAGGGAGAAAACTCGTGTGTTGAGATAAAGACAATTGAATAGGTAAAGCAAAAGCCGTGCACACAGGCAAAGCAAAACAAGGAATTCATTCACTGCTCCCCATGGGCATGCAGGGGTTCAGCCATCTCCAGGGAAGCAGGGCTCCATCACGCGTAATGTTACTTCAGAAGACAAATGCCATCACTCCGAATGTCCCTCCCTTCCTTCTTCTTCCCCCAGCTTTATATGCTGATGGCGTATGGTATGGAATATCCCTTTAGTCAGTTGGGGTCAGCTGTCCTGGCTGTGTCCCCTCTCAGCTTCTTGTGCACCCCCAGCCTCCTCGCTGGTGGGGTGGGGTGAGAAGCAGAAAAGGCCTTGGCTCTGTGTAAGCACTGCTCAGCAGTTAACTAAAACATCCCTGAATTATCAGCACTGTTTCCAGGAGAAATCCAAAACATAACCCCATACTAGCTAATATGAAGGAAATTAACTCTATTCCAGCCAACACCAGCACAAGTAGGAATGTATTTTGTTCTGTTTCAGTAGCAGCACTTGAGTGAGTGTTACTGGCTCATTAGGAAATTGGATGATGTGTCTAATGCTTTAAGCAAGGGACACATTTTTTAAGCAAGTGTGGAGTGTTTGAATGATGCCGGCAATAACAACCTGTAAGTTACAGATGAGGTGCACTGAGGAAGCAGTGCGTTATCTCTCTGAATGTTTAAATTTTTGCACATTTTGGCAACTTATTTAAAGAAGGCAAGAGCTGGACTGTCAGCACTGATTTTAGTTTTGCAGTGCTATGGCTTTCTATTTATAAGGGACATGAAAGAGGTCCTGAAGGCAGCGTGTCTTGTCAGTGAATTAAAAATTCCCTCATATCTGCAGTGTTTGCTTTAATTTAAAAATTTTTTGTGGTTACTGAAAGATAGCTTGAGAAGGAGGTAGCAAAGCAAGTTTCCCAGGTCACATCAGTTTATTTGTGTTGTCTCCCTATTTGTGGTCAAAATTACAGTCCTGTATGAATGGCTATTAGATGCTCTATGGATGGCAAAGTGGGTAGCGGTCCATCACGAAGTGGTTTTCGTGTGGTGATCCAGCAGTCTTGGATGTTCATGTGGAGAGTCTGGCCTATCTTGTTTATAACAACTGATATAGTTGTGCAGTGATGTGCACTGATATAAAGTGCAGTGCCTACCTTGAATGCTCTGAATCTGTGCCTAGGCAGTTTCCTGATATCATCTTTAGATGGACAGGGAGACATGCTCAGCATGCAGACAAACGCAGAGTAGAGCTCTGGCTGTGCTTCCAGCTGCAGAACTGCCCACAGTTCCCTGGTGTGTTGTTGCAAATAAAAACCAGACAAGCTCAAATCACGTAATAATCATGATAGGCTTCTCTTATTTAGTTCACAGTGTGTACCTTTGGGCAACATTCAGACTCTCTAGTGCCTGCTAATTAATTTGTTTTCTTATACTTTACTAATATTTGGATTGACACCAAAGCCCAAAAGGGAAGAATCTAGCTGTCAAAAAATGAATGTCTATAATGAGCTTAAGGTGTGGATGGAAACTACATAGTTGTCACACAGCAGCTATGACATAAAAGATGCTATTGCTTCCATACTGTTCCCCATAAGGGAGAGAGAGATTTTGAGAGGGCAGAAGATGTGATTACAGGAGACAGCTACATGGAAACTGTCCTTGAATGCTCCATGCACCGAAACGGAGTAGTGTGCAGGAACAAGGCTGTTGTTAGAAATATTTTAATAAATATTAAGTTCATGGATGAATAACAAAAATGTGTAAGCATTAATTAAACATGGCTGGCTAGCCTGTGCAGCATTGTCCAGTTGAGGAACACAGGATTCAGAGTGAGAAGCTGAGCTTTTCCTCCCAGCCCTGAAACTAGTTTTCTCTAAAACCTCGGAAAGTCGTATTTCCACTGATTTCATACGCTTTGGACCAGCAACATGTGCCTCAGTTTCCTCATCTCTGAAATGCTGTTGTTTGCTAACATAATCCCTAGACCATTGTCAGATACTGATTATAAGTTATATTAGGACCCTGGAGTGAAGCCTGAGATATTAATTAATCACCATTGTCTTTAGGCTCCTGGCCCTTTGCTGTATGATGGCGGACTCTGCAGCCCTGTAAGAGCACTGTGTAGAGACCAGGCTTCCCTTTCTGTGTCTGGGACTTCTCCTGCCAGCCTCAGGCCAACCCTGGTGCTGAGGGCTTGCCTGCCCACTGCGGTGCCACTCTGCCTGTTACCCCACTGCCCCCAGGCAAGTGCTCCTGCCTGCGCGCTCCTGCCTGCACACTCCTGCCTGCACACTCCTGCCTAGTGCTGGGCTCCTGCAGCCTGTGTTGGCTGTTGAAGTGGCTTGGTAACCAGTCCTAGGACACCCATTCTGTAATAAATGAATCTTCATGCTGTCTGATGACCGTAAAGAGTAATCCTAACATGTAGCATCTCTCTGCATAACAGCACAGCACCCTGGGTGCCTGTACCTTGGGAGCCCTTCATGCTCCCTGTGATCAGTATACATGGTGAGCTCTATCCAGTTGCTCTTGGAACATCTTCTTTTCCCTCTGATGCTTCAGGGAATCTGTGAGATCTTCAAAAGTGCCCTTGAAAACATTCAAGAGAAGTAAATCCATGCTTTAAATAGGTTACATTACTGAAAATGACTTGAACAATGAAGCAAAAGACAAGAGTGTGCAGGTGACTAGTAGACGGCAAAGGACAAAAAATAGGAGGCTGGCGTACAGCTCATTCAGCACCTGCGAGTCCTCCGGCTGTGTTGAGCGAAGGGCTGTACTGCTCATTAAGCCCTGCAAACCCTAGCGAAGCAGGTGCAGAAACCAACACCTCAAACCTCCTTGGAACCAGTGGAGTCACAGGCAGGTGGTGACAGTCATTTGTGTGACTGATTTTTCCAGTCCCCATTGTGTAACTGCAGAAATACCAAGCTGTAGTCTCTAGGTCTCCACTGGAAATAGAGAGACAGCCCTTCTCTGGGATGCAGTGGGAGGTGTGGGGGCTGCCTCCTGCTCCTTTTTAGCAAGAGAACATCTCTACATCTCTACAGCTCCCTATACCACCTTCTGCAGAATGACAACCAACATATGACTTGGATTTGAAATCCTTGCAGCTGATGGAAAAACAATTAAGATTTCATTGAAATTCTATGTAGAGAGCCAAGAAAAGGAAAATAATGTCAGAGGAAAGGTGATATGTAGGACAGTACGGAGAATTCTCTTAAGTTAAGCCTGTCATTAGGCGGGAGCACAGAAAGTGCTAATTGTACAGTGCATTTCATTCATCCCACAAAGAATAATTAACACTTTCCATTCTGCCTTCCCCTTCACTGAAATGAATGGATTCAATACATATGCTCTCTTGTTAAGGCAGGAGTTGTCATATCCTGGATCCTTATGTGCAGAAGAATTTCATTGCTGGGTTTCTTCGTCTGCTGACACTTGAACAGGAATCACTATTAGTCATGTGAGGGAGTGCTGATTTCATTGAGCTCTTTGTGTGTCTTCATCTGTTGCTGTTACAGAAATTATTGACCCAAGATGGTGAAGCATTGGAACAAGCATTGGAACTGGCTTTCAGGTAAGCACATGCTTAAATATTGCCCTAAATAGGGAAGGACTGGCCAGAGATTGCTCCTACCCTTAGAGTGTTCGTAGATGTTGCTGGTGGGGAGGGAGCACGGTGCAAACAAGCACTGCCTGGTCCCATGTGGGCTGCCAGCAGCCTGGCAGGGCGCTGAGGATTTTTCCTTAAGATTTATTTCCAGACTGATCCAGCAGTTGACAGAGAAACCAAAGCTCTTGCCCTGTGTGGACTCTGACCTGACTTGCTGCCCTGATCACCATCAGTCCTGAGCGATATTATTGTGACAGAGCGACAGCTGCTTTGCAAGGCAAATTTTCGCCTCGCCAGGTCCAGTTTGAGTGTTTGCACACAGCTTCCTGGACTCCCACACTCCTCATGAAATTGGACTTGAGATGAGTCTTCACTTCCTTTTAAATTGGAGAAGATATCATTGTGTTACTATGCAGGTGGTGCTCTCTACTCCAGTGGTGACTACACTCCAAGGCTGGGATGAAGTGATCCATGGCCATGTGGCCTTTCTATTTCACAGAAATAATTGAGGTTAATTAGTTAAAGATTACAAAGCACTCTGACATTCCTGGCTGAAAATGCTATCTCTAAGTATAACAATAATGGTACTTTACACCGTCTGATACTTTTGCAGGAGTCTCTGTAGGAGAAGCTATGCACGTACAAGCTGGTGTGCTTGGTGTTAACTGAACTTCTTCATCCCATTTCATGCCAGAGACAGCCCAAAGAACCACTCTTCCCTCTCTTTCAGTCTAGGCATCTTCAAAGTTTTGGGAAATTTGCCTTAGGACGCTGTACTCTTGATGCCTACCAATGGCATCAGTAGACGGCTGGCTTGGAGGCTTGCTACAGCTGCAGCGCGAATGAGGGAGCTACACAGTTACACAGCCACTCCACTGCCCTGCTACCCCACTGTTTGCATTACAGCAGCATGGCTAAAGGGGGGTCCTGTCATCCCCACAGTAGATTTGCTTCTCGTTGGCACTTTTGGGCAGTTACAAAATGCCAGCTTACTTTCAGTGTCGTAGACGTGCTACCATTTCCATACCATGTGGGCTCTGAAAGTGCTGAGCCAAATTCCTTCCAAACATTTGCATGGGCTCTTGAGACAAAGGTATAAGATGCCCTCACATCTCTATCCTTTGACACAACCTGAGACAGCAGCATCCTGTCCTCAGTCCCACCATTTCCACAGAGGTGCAAAGCAGCCTTAGCTGCTGGCAATGAGGGAACATCTGTACACCCACACCTCACTTGATCTGGCCTGTCCAGTTCTTGGTTCACCTGTTAGCCCCACAAACATTAGTTGTGGGGCTTTCATTGTTTCCATATGACCTCTTCTGACCCACTATTGCATCCAGTCCAAGTTGGTACATGAGTAATCTCTGACTGAAATTGGGCTTGAAGGAGAAAGAAGAGAGTTCAGGGGGCTAAAAAGGGATATGTCAGAAACAAGCTTGCTCACATTTCTTAAAGCACTGAGACTATTCCCAAGCTAAGCACAATGAGCTGTACGTGAAGTCATTTAGGAAGAGTCTTCTTTGGGCCAGTCTACTCCTGGCTACATAGTCATTACTTGGACTTCACCCAACCTATTTTCATTCATGGACTCCTCACCACCCATCTATGAAGCTTATCTTCCTCTGAATGAACCAGAAAGCTAAAAGGTAACTAAATGCGATAATCGGGCAAGGGGGAAGTAGGGAAGGAGATTCCTTTGGTGCTTTGCTGAAAGCTAAAATGGATATGGTTGCTGAAGGTGAGAGTAATTGGTGTGCCAGTAGGCCCAGAGAGGTGTGTGTGAGGTGTGAGCAGGTGGGGTGTTCAGGGGTAAAACATGCAGACTGCCACTGTAGGAGACCCCCTCTGTCCAGCAATGAAGAAATCCTATTTTGTTGGAGTCAGGGAGTTGTCGGCTTATAGGATCAGGAAAGCTTGCAGACAGAGACCATCATCTTACAAGTCTCCAAATGTTCACAATGTGGCAGAAACAGCTAACGAAGTTACTAGGCAGATGAGGAGCAATTACACACCCCAGTCTCTCCAATTGGATGAGGTGCCTGCCTTGGTTTCATTCTTTTGTAAATTGAAACAGCAGATAAAACCAATGAAACAAAAACCTGCAGGTTAATGATACCAAAAATAGCCATTCCTCTCCTGCTGGAAAGGTAGGTCATAGCATTACAAAAGGCTACTGTGATTTTTGACACAATTCCTGTGTGGCAACCAAGACACATTTCTGTAAGAGTTGTGAATGCAAATCAGTCACCAGGGGAGGGAGGATCACTGTTGGTTTAGGGACAGGAGACCACAAGCTTCCAAAGTTTTGGAAGCATCACTGATTTTTGTATGCCTAACAGAAAAAATTTCTCATTCTGGGCACCTGAATCCAGAGGCCAGTTTTAAACCTTGTTTTGTTTTATCTGGTTGAAGTGGAAGAAACATTTCTAACATGCAGTCCATTCTTACAGGCACATTGACTTGAAAGTTAATCATAGTTCTGGCCCCAGATGGTTACAGTCATCTGCTTCTCCATCTGTGGGAGTCTTAAAGGATACTTGATAGCTGTCCAAGTAAGTGCTTAAAAATTGTATCATATAAAGGCAAAATAACAAAATAGCATCATTCAGAATAGTCCCAAAGGAAATAGAGGTGGAATAAGTGTTTCAAGCCCTCAGCTGTGCCCTATAGATTTTACCTGAAATACAGATTATTGTATGGCATGCATGAAGTGTTATTCATAGTAGATGTGCACTGAAGATGTACCTGCCTATTTTCATCAGGAAAATGCTATAGAAATATACTTCCTGCTTTGCCATGGAGAGGAATTTTACAATTAGGTAAATGTAAACAAGTGTAAGCAAAACATTTTTCAGTTACATTATATTATATTATACTGTATTGAAACTTGGTGTGGCTGTCTGTAAGTAAGCTTGTTTTGCAAATTGGTTTCAAAACAGCCAGCACTCTTTTCCATACCAGAAGCCCTTGATAAGTCAAGAAGAATGGTGCAAACTATCTACAGTCTCCTTCTGTCCTCCCTGTAATCCCAGGCAAGATAAATATAGAAATCTCTAGGGCTGAGATGTGTGATGCAGTATGGATGAGCAAATGCAGAACAGACCTCATTCAAAACAACATTAGATCAACGGGTGAGTTAAGATGGAGATGGAGCTAATTGAAATCCTGTTTAGGAGGTGGCTGCTGGGTCCCTTGCAGGCTTGTAGAGAGACCAATAACGATGATGTCCAAGACCATGGGAAGTTTCAAGTGATATGAAGCTTGATCCAAACCTCAGTGAAGCTGAGGAAAATCCCCCATGGTTGCATGAATATTGCATGTGTTATGGGTCTTTTTTTTTTTTAAGATCAATTGTCTCAAATGCAGAGACACAAGGATTCCACTAAACCTCAGTCTTGTTCTGCATGAGGGTTACAACATGTAAGAGGGAGGAAAGTGTTGCTTTTCCTCTCATGGTGAACATGATGATAAATTTAATTTCTGGATCATTCCCCAGAGTTATATCCAAGGGGACAGAGAAGTCAGTAACGCTCTCTACATTGAGTTGTGAGAGATGGAGAAGATAGGCAGCCAGTACGCCATACCTGCCATGAGCAAGCAGAGAGAGAATAGAGGGAAACAGGTATGACCCCTTGCCTCATCCTTACCACATCTGCTCAGGAGAAGCGAGTCATCACAGACGGTCAGCAAACTGCATGTCTGTCATGGACACCACAGGTTCCCTCTCTTCTGGAGCAAGCTGTGAGCATAAAATATAGTGGTGTAAGTAAAACCTTTAATGAAGGATGAGTTTTACAGCTACACATATTAAGGCCCTATAATAGTTTACAAACAGGAATCATATGTTTTGCTTTGTCATAATAATAATCACTGGTACTTGGGAGATGTTCTGCTATCACAGAAACTCACTGCTGCAGCCTGGAAAACCCTCTCTTTCTGAAAACACTCAAAGATGGGCTGCTAACCATGTATGTGATCGCTGGGCAAATGGTATGGCAGAAGCCCAGTGAGCAATAGACCAAGTAGGCACATGGGAATCAGCAAGTAGTAATACGCTACCCTGGGAATAAATACCATGGTATGCGACACCACTGGGGACAAAATGTCAGTGCAAAATGTGTACATGATACTGTGAGCAACCCTAAGGGATAAGCATCTGTATTTAACCAACACTCCTTACAATTACTAATGCCACACTGAGCAATTCTGTATTAAAATTGGTATTTGTTGTTTAACACATTGCTGAGGAATGATTTATGATCTGATTCCAACTCCTAAATGAATTGCAACTATTCTGGCAGTTATTAATTGCGTAAACTGAGGTGCAGGAGTTTATCTCACAGTATCCAATCTGGTTTTTATGGCTGCTATTTTATTGCTCTGTGATTGCGCTACGATTGGCTTCGCTTTCCAATATTTACAAGTTAAAAACAACTTTTAATATATTTGTTGGCTTAAATGTAAGACTGGGGGCAGGGGTTATTTAATTTGTGATTTAGAGATCTTAATCTTCCTGAGTTTTTCCTATTAATTTCTAATCCAGTTGCTTCAAGTCTGTGGTATGTCGGTCTGTTTCATATAAAAGGAATAATAGCAATTTTCCCTGAATAAGCAACATCACTTGGTGATGCATTTTCTGTTTAGGCAGGCGGGAAGAATCCAAGCAGGAACAGTGCTCTCAAGGGAGGGGGAGAAGCGTCACCAATGCAACACCATAGCACTGCTGTGAGTACCTCAGCCTAATGGGCTTGGGGGATGAGAAGACCTTGGCCTCCGCTAACACTGTGTATCCTCTTCCCTTGAATCTCTTTTGTTCCTGGAGGGATGCCTCCACTGGGGAGAGCAGCAGCCAGAGCCAGAATCAATATCAGGGATCAAGGAAACCACAGGAAATGGGGTATTTCTAGTCCACCTCCAGCAGAGTGAGAAGATTGGGATTAGCTGCCCAAGTCAAGGTCAGATGCTCTCTAAGAGAGCATTAGAGGCATAATCTGTGTGGAGGAAAAAGACCTGCTTAAGCAAAGGGCATACAAATAAATGGAATACGTTCCCATTGCCAATTAGAAAGTTTCTAATTGTCAAAGCAGTGAAAATCTACAGCCAGTAAGAGAAATAGGAGGAAGAAATCTACCCGGTTTTAAAGTGGAGTTGGAGCAGATAATCTGAAATCTTTCTGGGCACTGTGCCTCTGATAGGGCCTGGACCCAATGGCTTGCTCACACTGCTACATGAAGGCTCCCCTGTGGCACTTTGTGCACTTTCCCACCATCCTGCTTGGTTTTGTGGTGACAATGTCTGGCAGAAAGGACTACCCCGATTCCTACCTTGCAAGGGTCTTGGGCCTTTCCAAAGGGCTTTGACATGTCCTGGTCAGGAACAGACTGAATTTATAGTCAGCACAAGCTGAGGCTGAGAAAATCTGGCTGTCAGATGCTGGAGATTTTCAACTTCAAAGTGCCCTTGGGAGCACTGTAGCAGGTAGACGGAGCCTATGACCCCCAATCCTTTGTGAGCTTTGCAGTGGTTAGTTATGGTGAGATGATGTTTTGGATCCTGCTGGTTTCCATGCACTTGCCAGTCTAAAAAGTCTGAACTCAGAGTGTTCAGCAAAGCTCATATACGGCCTTGGGCTTTGCTGAAGTGTGAAAAACTTCAGACTAGATTTCTGCAATGCTGTATAAGCATTGCTTTACCCCTGTGGCTCCATCCAGCCACCAGCCAAAAATTCTGTGGGAAATGGGATCTTGATGTCAGCGAAGAGTGGTGGGTGATTCCGTTATGATTTGGCATGAGCTGAGGCTTTGATCATGAAACCTCACAGATTGGAACTGTGAGGAAAAAGAAGGAGAATATGCAATGTTCTTTCAAAAGGTTGCAGAGTTTCCTTAATATCTACTCCCTGGAGCCATGTGGAAATCTCGCTAAGCCACCCAAACGCTTTCCAGAGCTTTTGCTGCATGGAAGCATCCTCAAGGCTGCAATGCAGGCTTTGTCTTATAGCCAAAATTGTTATTTCCAATAATAATGAGATGATTGATTAGTGACATCAATTCCCAGCTGCTAGAAATGACAAAGAAAAATATTCCAATTATTTTGCTAATGACATAAGTCTTGCCATTCTGGGACCAAAATATGGGTTAGGCTAGTGCTGAAAACTAAAGACTGGAAAATTCTACTTTCAGATACTGAAAAATTATTTAAAAAACACGAAGTCACTGAGTAAAATTTAATAGAGTAAGTGAACATAGTCTTAGTGGCTCAGAGATACAGAACAGGCCTGTGATAGTGACTAGTAGCAGCACTTTGGGTTGATACCGCTTATATCACAGTATATTGATGTCTCCACTAGGCCTGAACTTGTTAGACATGACACTTCAATCTCAGAGTAGATCACCGCAGTAGCTTTTTACCTCAGGACATACAAACTCCATCCTACTAACTTCACCATAGATAAATTTTCATTATACATATGAATTCCCTATTGTATACATCAAAAACTGATCATGACTGGAGTGTCAATAAGCAGAATGCGAGAATGTTTTGTAATTCTTTTATACTGCTGGGCATGCTTTTCTTTCCCCACATTTATGTATACTTTTATAAGGGGCGAAAATAGGTAAGAGTCGCATATTATGCTGAAAGAAAAGAAGACATGAGAATATTTGTACTTTTTGATCTAACATGGTGCAGAATAGCCTTTCAGCCCTGAATAGGGCCATACTCTTTTGCCTTGAGCCCAGGCAGACTCAGCAAAGGAACATTGATATTGCAGAAATTATTCCCACTGGCATGAGCTGCCTAGGAAACACAGGCTGAGGAAAAGTTAACAGAGAGAGCAAGAGAGAAAAGAGTGAATTTTAAATGCCTAGAGAAAAAAATACCAAGAAAACAATATGCCCTCTTCTGCTGAAGGCTTAATCAAGCTTGGCCTGAGCCTTCTGGCTTAAGCAACTTGGATCCTGCTACCCAAATGACTAGTCACGTGCATTCGTTTCAGAAAAGCTTACCTAGTTGTTGGGCACTGCTAATTGCCTGGCTTCTTTAAAAAAAAGACTAAGGCTCTGTTTCAGCATTGAACTCATTCACTGGTCAAGGTACTGAAGTGAGTGAGGCTCCAATGAGGGATGAAGGAAGGCTGCAAATCATGAATGAAGATGGTAGTAAGGAGGAACCTGGTCATCTTCACTGAGTGTTTTTGAGAGAGAGTAGTTTTTCTGACGATGGAGTATGTGAGGAGACTTGGAGGCAGCAAGAGAAATTAGCTTGTGTATACTTTTGAACCCAGATTCTTCCGAGAGGAGCACAGTGACAGGACAAGAGGCACCAGGCACAGGTTACAATGTGGGAAATTCTAACTCATTATTAGGCATTTTTTTCTCACTGGGAGGGTGGTGCAGCACTGGAATTGATGCCTAGAGAGTCTGTGGAATCTCCAACCTTGGAGATACCCAAATCTTGTCTGGATGAGGCCCTGAACAAACATGACCTCAGCAGGCCCTACTCTGGGCAAGTGGTTGTCCCAAATAACCTACAGAGGTCCCTTCCAGCCTGAATTATTCTGTGATTCTGAGTCAGATCCTACAGGTGGTAATGGAGGGACCTTGACTATCATGCCTGAGGATGGGGCAGTGTGAGTCTCTGACTCATGACTAGGCTGGAGTCACTGATGAATTCCATGTATTTCATGACTGTATATAAAATTTTATGGGGAGCCTGACAGTTGCAAACTTTTTGACTCTGCAAGGCAAGAAAATATTTGCTGAGTCATTACACTAATAAATGCTGGTATTTTTCCTGTCCAGCACTGGCAGCTGATCCCTTTGAACTTTTCGTGATGCTTTGGACAAGGGTAGGAGATTAGTTCCCTTGAAAATGCCTTTTCCATGCATGCTCTGACCCAAACTTTCAAAGCCTCCAGTTCCTCCTCTGAAGCTTGGTCTGCAGAGAAAAAGCTTCAAGTAAATGGCAGCTGGATGGATCAAAGCGAATTCTCTGGGCTACACCCTGCTCTTGAGGGATGCTCTGGGGACAAAGCTGTGTGTTGGTTCTTCATCCTAACGGTAATGCTCTAGGTTGCAGTAAATGAGTTGATGGATTGCTGTTTACATCAATATTCTCTGCTGGAAATCAAAATTCAAGGAACAGCTCTGGTATTTCATCTGCTTTATGTGGGAACATGGTCACTGTTGCCCATAATTCATACTATGGTATGACTGGGACTCTGGTGTGTCACGCAGCATTTCAAAATTGAGAGTGACTACTTCAAGTACTAAGCTTAGGTGTAGATGTGTTTTGTTAACCATATGATGTACATAGAACAGCTTTTTATAACTGAAGAATAAGAAGTGGACTTCTTATTATCTAGTTGGACAATTGCCACTAACAAAGGGGGAGACGTACTTTAATTTGGACAAAAATCCGTATTTCAGTTATATTTAAAATACAGAATTTCATGGAGGTGTGCTTTCCTTTGCATTTCCATAGCATGGAAAGGAGGTTGGAGGCGCTAACTACAGTGCCTCAGATTGCTGCAGCAGCTGCTTGTATGTCTGTGCCCCCAAAACACTTGTCTTGGCATGAACGAGTGCATGTGTGTGCACTGCGTGCAGACTGTTTGATCACTCCTGTCATGCATAGCCTGGCAGAGACATGGTGTTTCCTACACGAACTGCCATCTCTTCCCAGCTTGCTAGTGAAAGGCTAAACATTAAGCAGAGACTAACAAGATTCCAGTTCTGCAGCACATTTTAATTTTCAGCAGTCTGTATTCTGCCATATATCCAACACTCCCTCCTAAGGGAAAAAAGCAACATAATTAGCATGGGATAGATTTCGTTCAATGTACTCTGTTTTGTTCCATTACTGTATTCGCCAAAGGAACTATTTAGAGAGAGGGCTTTTCACAGTATTGTGTATGGTCCAAGTTTTTTCAGTTGGTTAGGGTTTTATGTTTTTGTTTTTGTTTTGTTTTGTTTTAAGAAAGCACTATTTTAGAGGTTGCATTTTCAGAAGCCATTGGATTTCAGCCATTTAAGATACATAGTGAGAAGGGAAGAGACAGTAAGAACTAAAAAAGATTATTATTTTTCCCATTACCAGCAGGAACATCCTCATCTGAGTCCCATTAGAGAGGTAACAGCCTACATTAATAAAATAAACCAATATATAATCACTACCAGTCTTAATGCTGGGGCTGAATGACCTAATTTAGTAACTCATTTATGCTGTGTTTTAGTAGTGTAGCCTCTCTCGTGTTATCTGAGTAAATAGAACAGATGCAGATGTTTGCCAGAGGTTCAGAGTCTCATAAACTTGTCTCTATGGACTAGCTTGCATATGCCTTATAAATTCACTGGTCTTCACTTACTGGACTCAAGCTTCAAAGCAAGCATGAAAGCTAGAAATGCAATATTTATACTTACGGATCCAGTTGCTGTAACTCAGGTCAGTCAAACAGCAAGAATGAGCTAGAGAGAGAAACAAGAGTAGCACATAAAGCATCTCTTTCATGAAAAATTTTCCACTGGCTTTACTGAACCTGTCTTCCTTCAGTGTCTGAGACATGGTGAAGGGAGTTATCTCACTATCTTTGTAGAGGCATTTTCAGTCTCTTACGGATCTAATTACATAATTGAGGGACAGCTAGTTTAGAGATGAACGGGACTTTTGCTCTGTGGTTTGTCTGTCTTTTGGTGGTTCCCTCTCAGATTTCTGTATTTTTCCTGAATGGGTGAATCCACCTCCAGTGAAAGACGCCTGTGTGCTTTGGAGGGCATTTGCTGAGGATGATGAGCAATATCTGCTGTGCTCAGTTGTAAACAAAAGCAAATCCATGAGAAAATCCAGTTCTCCAAAAACAACTGATGGAAGTAAGTAAGGCAAAGCATGTTACCCTTCAGCCCTTCCTTTGGCAAGGTTTCTCAGGTGAAGGCAAGTGTCTTGAGCAAATCCCTGAGCGTGCCGACACCTGGTCCAGTCACACAGCAAAGTGACTGAGCACAGGCCACCAGCAACTTGGATGTCAGCAAAGCACCTGTGTGAAAGGTAGCTGGGATGCTGGGGGAGGCAGAGACACCAGAGCATCCTTCTGCGCCCGACAGAAATCACAGAACTTGCCAGAGGAATGAGACCAACCAAGGGTGGCTGCTTTCATCCCTGCTCAGTACCAGCTCTGTGCCAGTGGAAGAAATTATGACATCTGTCTCAAGACTTGTCTTTTTATCACCAGCCATATAATTTCTTCCTCTTCCAAAAAATGGATTGATCTGAAGCCCTAAATTTCAGCTGGTTTTCCATAAGCATATTAATTTTTTGAGAACAAATTCAGTTTTTACAGTCGCCTTCTTGATTAGTCTAATGAATTTTCCTCCTTCTCTTCCCATCATCAAATACACTTTCCCAGATGATGGGGAGGTTCTTCTCTGACACGGAAAAGGCTTTACAGGAAGATTTAAAAAGTGCCTAGTGATTTAGGGGCTCTCAATATTTCAGGTACTAAGTATGAAAGATTGTAAAGTGACAGAAAATGTTGGGTACCTGCCCTCTGATCCCTGATGCTACTTATTTGAGGTATCCTAAATTGGCATACAAGATCATCACTCATTTTCAGCTCAAAACATATCTCAGACATTCAAAAATCTCATTCCCAAACTTCTACTTCTGCCACAGATCAGAAGGTTGTCTGAAAGTTGCCAAGTATGAAGTTTAAAAGAAAAAAAAAAAAGAAAAAAAAATCTTGTCTCTTTAATTGCTTCCTGTTTTCTGAACTTTTATGGTTCATGTTTCCAATCTAATTCTTTTTGGCTTTCGAAGAGAGATTTCCTTCCTGCTTTGCTTTCTAACTAGCTAGGCTAAGGAGTTTTAAAAAAATTGCACAACTGAAAGAACTTTCCTAAATAGGATATATCTGCCTACAGCCCAGGCCTGAGTGCAGAGCCTAGATCCTATGCTCATCTTGACTCTCTACATCCAAGCTAACACCACCAAGTCACTGTGCAGGCACGTTGGCAGATCTTCCTCTCTACTTACCTAATGCAAGTCTCCTGCTCCTGGTCTTTCTGCGCAGCATCTCCTGTGAGCATGTGAGCCCCTGTGGTGCCCAGCTGCTGGTTTTTGCCCAGCCATTCTGCAGGGCTCCATCATCTGTCTCAGCATCCCATGGTAAAAAGACTGGGGGAAGTAACTGCCATGCTTCACATACAAGGTATGAATCACGTTCCTTTTTACCTGTCCTGCTTAATGCACTTCACATATTTCCATTTTTTAGATTTACTATTTACTCTTGCTAGAAAACAAGGATGTTAATGCAGACTTCCTCGCTCTCTAGAGCTGAAAGCCCAAAGGCGTGGTGAGTTTTCACCAAGCGTTCCTTAAAGAACAACTCAATATGAGAAATCCTACAAATCCCACATGAATCCATGTAATCAGCCCTGCCAATCCACTGCAGACTGCAAACAGCCACAGACAGGATTCCAAACAGTTAATTTCAAATTGCTTATTTTCTCTCATCTCCACACAAATTCCTGTCGTGTTGCATTACATGTAAACAACTCGGAAACTTAATGATATGCCTTTCAGTCAAAAACTAGTATGGCTTTTCAGTTTGAGCAGATTGATTGCAGTTTGTAACAATATGAAGTGATGCAGTCCGATTAGAGTTTCTATTGTTCTTTGGGATGAAATATTTTACGTTAATGTAAAGCCAAGTTTTCTGCTGGCATGACTTTATTGACTTCTGTGGAAAAATAAAATACTCATGTAAAATCCATAGTACATCATTGTTCATAGTTCTGCTATAGTAAATAAATTTTATAAGCTTCTGTAAATTAGATGTGCCAGATCAGATTCCAGGCCCTATGGAAATAGCATTGTCAATGAAGTGAGGCAACAGCATTGTCAATTGGTTTGGAGGAGACACTTCTGAATGAATCTTCTAGCACCATATGGTTTTGAAGGGGGTTCCTACTTCCATGTTTTTCACTGCCCTGGTTGTCTTCCCGGTATTGCTCTTAAAACCTGATTGTCATTCTCTTTAGTTTCATTCCTATGTACTCCAGAGTAGTTTTTCTATTCTTGCTACAGGCGTTGCTCTGGTGTTTTGTAGCAATCCCGTAGACTCAAGCCCAGAAGGCCTGCAACACAAGTCCTGCTAGTTGCCAACAGGATTAATGTGAGGAACTTCCATGAAATCTCTCTGAATACATCCCTCACTGAGCAATATGTCCCTCAACACTTTAGGATGGGATTTTCTTCTTCCTTTTTTTATCTCCAACTCCAGTTCCTCTCCTCTCATTTTTTAAAGCAAAACATTGCAGAAAAGACATTCAAGTGGGTAATTAATGCATGGTTTGCTTGGGTTTTTTTGAGAGGGGTGGGAAATCTCTCTGAGGCAGATACACTAATGCATAGCTGCTTGGCTCAGTCTCTTCCTTTGAAGCATTTTTTGTTTGTTTGGCTGTTGTTTTGTATAAAACCCATTTTCTTTAGTTTAGTATTCTTTGTTTATTTTTCCAGTTTGCAGGATGCCATGATTGGGGGTAATCAGAGAGGTCAGAATTTGTTTGTGGTGTAACTGCACCAGCAACGGACTGAAATTTGACAAATATGCGGGCTTGCCAATGCAATTCTACCCTGTCCATGCTGCTGGACTAATAATGAAGGTCACAAATATTCTACAGAAACTGCCAATGTCTGGTTGTTTTGCCTCCTGTTGAGTTAGCAGGATTCCAGCAGGGTTTCGCTTTTACAGGACTAGCACGTTTTATAGAACAGGAGACATTTTTAATGTAATATCTGCAGTATTACATTTCACTATTACAATGCTGCCTGACACTGGGGACCAAAGCAAAAGTACTAGATGGAAAAGTACAAACTGCTGCACTTTGAACTAAAGCTGTGCGTACTGGCATGGGGGAGCATGTAGTTCACATCGCCAGTGGGATATGTTACACATAGATCACATTATACCAGGCTGCAGAATTGGAGATGTTTAAATCAGCATTGTAAAATCCTGAAAAAGTGTAAAAATGAGGAAAACTCCTACATTATCAAAGTATTGAGTCATTACTTTGATATGTGTAGAAGTCCTTTCCCTAAAAATAGATTCTTTATCCCTGTCTGTCTCTGTAAGGCATCCTCTTCATTTCATATATCCACTCTGAGAGGGTAGGGGCTTTCAGTTTTTGGTGGGAGGTGTTTTGAAAGAAGCTATTTTCACACTGCACATAATAGCATGGTTGGAAGTACAATTACTGAAAATTCTTCCATTTCTGGGTGTGAAGATCCCCAAAGGCAGCAGGCACCGCTATTGCTGCCCATGTGGTTTGTCACTTAAAGGTTGGTTTTTTTAAATTTTATTTATCCAGCCTATCTGCTGTAAACCATCGCTCCTTAAGCAAGTACATGGAGTTTTGATCTCAGATTGCATGTTTGCACATAGTTTTTTCTTACTATGAACAACTTCAGATGAAATATTACTTAATTGTTCAATAATCATATGCAATTTTAGGACCAGTTAATTCCTCTTTGGGTGACTAATTACTTTGATGAATATTGAGGCATGGTACAAGATGTTCCTCTATGAGAATGTGTAGCTGTTCTTAAGTCAGAGGCTGTTGGGAGTAAAACAAAGCATCTGACAGAATCAGGGTTTCATTAAAAAAAACCCCACCCCCCTCATAAAGACCTTTTAAAGGGAAACTTTAATGTTAGTTGAACATTACTGATCATTTGTGCAGCTGTATAAACACAATTCTTTTACAGCTGTGGTAGGCAAAGCATGAGGGTACTGGAGAAAAATGTGACTTGATATTGAATTTTCTTTAACTGAGCTTTCCCAAAGTAATGTGGCAGGTCATGAGGTGACTGCATGGGCAAAAAAGATGTATTGCACAGAATGACAGAAATCAAAACTCAGATCTTTTATCTGACTTCTACTTTTTAGTATAAGCCAGATTTAACCAGAACTTTTACTTGTTGCAATCAGTAGCTGTAGGTATCAGTAACTGTGAAAACAAGGGATTATATTTTCTTCTTTCTTCAGATTCTGTTTTGACTACTGAATGGGGAGTTGATCGTTAGCGGAGCACAGGTGCCTCCACCTCTGGCTTACCCATGGCCTCCACCAGCAGTGATGAAAAGTTGTGGTCACCTAACCACCCTCTGAAGTCCTGCATGAGGTACCCATGATTGTATGTTTGCAATGTGAAAACCCTGATGGTGGGCAGCACTTAGAGCTGTCATCAGCAATCAGTCCTTTAGGACGACTTCACGCAAGCACTAGCTTCCCTGCAAGCTTGTGTGAAGCAAGCAAGCAAGCAAGCTTCCCCGCCTGTGCTGTAAAAGTAATGCAGATGATACATGGGTGAGCTCAGTTACCCCACATTTCAGGCCAACACCTTTCACAAGCAATTCAGGATCAGCTGCAAAGGCATGCAAATCTAACTAATGAGAAGATGTGTACAGGAGGTCAGACTTACTATTTAGTCTTGGAAAAATCAGAATATAATTTTCTTTTTTTTGTTGCTGTTGTTTATTTTCTTGTTTATTTTCACCAAGCATTTTTCTTTAAGATAGATAAGAAATGTTTTTGTAAGAAACCTGAGAGTTATTGATTAAAATCAAGTAATAATATCTAACATTTGTAAGTCTTAGTGGAAGTTATCTGTTGGCCATGTTAATATTTTTATCTCATTCTAGCACAGTAAAGGATGTAGTTGCAATTCCAATGAGGGAAGGGCCTATCTGGAGCAGTTGGGTTTATACCCTTGAGGGAGAAGCTGAAGAAAGGATAGGGAAAAAACAGGAGTGCATGATTGTTTCTGTACTGACTCACAGATCTGTTTGCCATCAAACGTAGCATTGTGGTGGTGACATGGACTTGTTACAGCTAAAAGCAAAGAATGCAGAAAGTAAGGGGGTTTGACCCTAAAGCTTGAAATACTCAAAGGTTTAGTGTTTTGAGCAAGGCGATGATCCAAAGTTTATAAAGGCAGAAGAAAAACAGCCTTTGGCTTCAGTGGGCATTGCATCAAGCCTTCAGATGACTAACAATCAGCAGACTTCATTCTGTGTAATTCTGTATGAAAGAAGCATTAGTTCTGCAATGTACAGTCAGCTGAGGAGGAATAAGACACTACGTGTCTTAAAAACTTACCCTTCTGGTCAGCAGACATCCTCATCCCTGAAAGCAATGGAGATGTTCTAGCACAACTGGTGGAAAGGCACCTAGCTGTGCTTTGGAACTGCTGCTTCCCACTAAGCCATCACCGGAAAGAGAGTTAGTAGAGACTCCATTGTCACATACCCCAAATCTGAACCCTGGGTTGTATTTAAACAAGCCCAGGAAAGAGTCTGAAGACTCTATGACCCCGATGAATTGGAGGATTGTTTTTTCTAAACTGGGAGGCAAATGTCAGAAGATCAGATTACAAGTGTCTACCTGTGTGTTTTCACTGCATGTTGGGTCAGCTGGAGCAGGCTCTGCAAATACCAAGGAGGTGGTTCCAGAGCAGTAAGCACCTCAGCAGTTCCTAGCACCAGTGGTCTCAACTTGGGAAGGATTTCACAACATATCCGAAAGCCAAAAGCTTCTTTGACTGCTAATTTAATAAAGAAGAGTGAACTACTGGATAAGTCCCTGGAAGATAGACTAAATCAGGGCTAATTTGTTATATAATCCCTTTTTAATGTGGAGAATTAAGGTGATGGCAAGATGACTACGTGTTTAATTCTCCAAATAATTACTGGCGGGTATTGACAGTAAGGATGGGAGAGAGCAAGTTAATTTCTGCTTGTTGTTTTCAACACGTGCCAAACACTTACTTCACACCAATGAGGAAAGGCTGGAAGTTGTGCGTTTCATATGCATGAAGTAACAGTTGGCACAAATCACCAAGGGGAGAAAAATAAAAACCACTAAAGCCCAGCAACCCAAACTGTCACTTGCTGACAATTTTTTGACTGACTCTGCTGAAAAAAAAAATAGTAGTAGTAAATGAAGGCCTCATGCAAAATATTCCACCTGAGTAAACGCAGGTGTTTGGCCCTCCTCAAGACAAATAATGTGCTGAGAAGGGAGCGATAGCCTCAGCTTTCCAACCTCCTCCTTCTCTCCTCTTGGGAAGCACCGTTGTGGGCAGTCCCAGAGAGGGACGAGAGCAGAGCAGTGGAGGATGACAGCGCTTGACTCCAGTTGGTCATTTCTTCTGCAAAGGCTCTCGGCCATGAAGAACCTGTTCTTCTCTGTTGCTAGGAGTGGAGGTGCGGGGCTCTGTGATTAACAGCATCTGCCCTGCTTGGAGCAACTCCACCAGGTGGATCAGGATAATGGAGTTTATGTCCTCCATTTACCAGCACTGCTGGATTCACCCCAAAACAGCTGGAAGTAGCTATATCTGCACAACCTGCCTCTAACTCATGTGTCTTCACATAGGTCTGGGATATCCTATGAGGACAGGCTGAGAGAATTTGGGTTTTTCAGCCTGGAGAAGAGAAGGCTCCGGGGAGACCTTATCGCAGCCTTCCAGTACTTAAAGGGGGCCTATAAGAAAGATGGGGACAGACTTTTTAGTGAGGCCTGTAGTGATAGGACAAGGGGTAATGGTTTTAAACTAAAAGAGGGCAGATTTAGACTAGATCTAAGGAAGAAATGTTTCACAATGAGGGTAGTGAAACACTGGCGCAGGTTGCCCAGAGAGGTGGTAGATGCCTCATCCCTGGAAACATTCAAGGTCAGGTTGGATGGGGCTCTGAGCAACCTGCTCTAGTTGAAGATGTCCCTGCTCATTGCAGGGGGGTTGGACTAGATGACCTTTAAAGGTCCGTTCCAACTCAAAGATTCTATGATTCTATGATATCTCTGGCATTCGGTTCATGGCTGCCAGGGCCCTGGAGGCACTAAAGGGCCCTAATGTCCCTGCCCAGCCCCTTGCTCACCCTGCCCACGGCCCAGGACACAGTAGCAGCCCCCTGGGGCCATCAGTCCCTGTCCCAGCGATGCTGCAGCAGAGCCAGGCTCCAGCTGCCCACATCCCTGCCTGGCCATGGCCCCCACTGAGCTGGGCTCACGCACAGGCCTACATCCCATCCAGTTCCTACAGCCTGTGCAGCACCCTGGCAACGGCCATAGGTTACCAGAGTTTTCTCATGCATTTTCTGTTCGAGATGACATCCTATGCTCACAGAACTTGATGACTATCTAAGTCTTCCCTGTCACTTATGTAAGTAAATACATGAGTAAGTGTATTTATTGAGAGTCAAAACATGTATACGATACATGGGACATAACATACAGAAGTATTATGTATTGTTCCTCTATGATTCCCTCCCACCTCACTGTCCTGTGATCTCCCTTTCTCCTCCTTGTTCTCTCTAACTTGATGTCTACGAGGAAGAAGAGGAGCTGAGGATGAAGTCATACAGCCTGGAAAAGCAGGGATGACACTGGGCAAATTCATATCAAGAGTTAATTTCAGCATGTTTCCTATCAAATCACTCAGGAATCACACAAATAGATACTTTCCTCCTGTTTTGTTGATGCCTAGAATATTACTTGTAAGCCAGATCTCGCTTGTTCAAATCAATCCCTTATTTTATTTTTAAAGAAAGAAACTGTTTTTGCAGTTTGACATGTTTCTTGTTTTCAGACTGTGTTGATTTTCTGTATGGTTCACTCTAGGCTTCCTACGACTGACAGCTTATTATCTCGCCTTATGAAAATCATGCATGACTTCTGGGAGCCGTCTATCAAAATGAGAGAACACACTGAGAAACTGGTACCTTCTCTCTAATTATCCAGGTTGATGGTTGTTCAATGAACCTATTAACCGCCTGAAGTGACTTGCATCTTTACAGGTACAGTACTGCATGATTTTTCTCTGCAATGTTTAAATGGCAACCCTGTGTAGTGTCCCATTCTAACTTCATCTCTGGTCTGATGGTTCCCAAATGCAGCTGGCTTCACTCACGTTGGATGGTAGACCCCTTCCTATGCCTTCAGAAGTAATGGCTGCAGGTGAACATTCCCTCCTCCCCTTATCTCCTATCCTCTGACAACCCCCTCGGATCAAGGTTTATGCCTTTCAGTGAAGCACTTAAGCGCACACTTAGCTCTAAGCACTTCATTCCTGTCATTTCATTAAATAGGGATGTATTTAAGTGCCTACTCATAGTTCATGGCTTGCCAGCACTTCAACAGTTTCTTTTGCAGTGGCTGGATAAGATAAAATTTAGAGTCAGCCCTGACAGTCCTGTGCCTGGGGGAATGGCTTCCTTTCTGGTAGTGATGGACAACACCTCAAACCTTTCATGGTACTCTGAAGTAGAGACTGACAGGGCCTTAGGTCCAGCTGCTCACTGACGATGAAGGAAAGGTACTCTCCAGAAACCTAGGTCTGATGTGCAGTAAAGTGGGAGAGGGAAAGTTTCCCCCACTTTCTCTGGTTGTGGCCCACTGGTAGCACCATGCTTTGCTGGGGCAGGACACCCCATCAGCACAGCAGGGACTCAAGCCTTCGTGCTGTGGCCATAATATCACAATCACAGATCTGGTGGAGGCAGCTGTGCCCTATCCCTTCCAAATCCTATTCCATTCCCAGTCACCCACACAGATGTCTTCTCTGCTGTGCCTCCTTCCATGATCAACTCACCCTTAAGAGTCAAGAGTATGTATGTTTAAGGGCAGTTCAGGAAGTGAAAAGAGAGAGGAAAAACATCATTCATGTTGTTTAGAGTCTGACTGAGCTAGCAAAGTCTGAGCACCTTGTCCACACTGGGATTAAGTGCTAAGAAATAACATCACAAGAATAAGAGAAAAATAAACAGGCTATATTAATCTGAACGGTAGAAATCATCTTTGGGGGTGGTGCCAAAATGAAATGGGATGTGTTGAAGTGTGGCCAGTGATAGACTCTAGTTTTTCACACCAGTTACAACACAGATGAGCTCAGAAGTTGTACCTGTCCTGGGAGGAAGGGTTGTAGGGTAGCATGTAGTAATTGCTCTCAAACTGAGACTTTTCAAAGAGTTTTTGGCTGGCATTTGGAAATATCCTTGGAAGCTTTACAATCATCTCATTTTGCTCGAATTGGTGTGCATTAGCATTTGTATCTATGGCAATGAAGTTGGAGTTTGGCTTAGGACTAGTTGCCACTGGATTCCTGAGGATTAGAAAAGCCAAGCTAATAAATGACCTTGACCAGATGGCAAACCTCACTCTTGTCCCCCTGTGGTTCTATTCCACAGGGGATTACATTCCAGCCCAGGCAGCTGTCAGGGAAGAGTGGACCACTATTTCCACCAGAGCTTGGCAGAGCTGTGACTAGCTTTATTTAAAGGCTTTTTCTGAACATGTGTTAGAGCATATTCTGCTCTCAGTTATATCAGGGAAAAACATGGCATGAGTTGCTGGCCCTGTTCTGGTCCTCTTGTGCTGCTGCAGCAACAAAAGGAGTCAGAAAACTGTGCTCACCGATAAAGCATGGAGAAGTCATTTTTCAAAGGAGTCACTTGGCTTGGCCAACCCTGTGCCCCTGCTCTGCTCCCTGTGCTGCCAGCACAGCTGAACACCTCTGGAAGTGTGGTTACCCAAAAACTCTGGGCTGCTAGCGTGGCCCTGGCAGGTCTAAGTGGCATGGCTCTGTGGAAGAGCCCTGTGGCTGTGCTACCTTGTGCTGGCAGCCAGGGATAAGCTGCATTTGTGCTCCTGTACCACTCTGATTGTAAGTGTGGCCGTCAGTGATGGCTAAAACTGATGGGAAAACTAGGCAACTTTGTTGACATGGGGCTTTTAAGTTGCATAGGTAATGATGGACATGTTAAGTTGGGGAGGAAGGACACTAGTCAGCCACCTGGGGAATCCCTCTTTCTGAACGTGGGTGGTATCTTCTGTGGTACTGCTTTGGATAGCCATGTTGTGTGAAGTCCTGGCTCTTTAGAAATCCAGTGGATTATCAGACAAAAAAAACCCCACATCATATGTCATTCTGGGTACGTACTTGCTGTGAATGAATACAAAGACCTATTCATCACTCCTAGTGCTCACATAACTGACAGATTAAATCACTCTCTGGCTGTGAAGAAGACAGTGGCTCAATAGCTAATGCTGTCTAACAGTTTCCATCAGAAGGCCTTGTTTCTGGTTGTTTATAATTTTGCCAGGCTTCAGCTGCTTGAGCTGAAATTTCCCATGCCGTATGTCACCACAAACTGAAGTTTTGTGTGTGGAAGGGCCTACATGAATAGTCGTGGTATTTCCAAGCTCATGTATCACTGAAAAGTCACTTGAACACAAATTTTCAGAGAGTAACTGTACATTTTCCTTTCATGAGGGAGCAGGAAAAACATCTGGAGTTAAATGCTCCCCAGTGGTTGGTGCTCAGGCTGAAGTTGGAGTCACAGCTAAACAGCCTGAGTGCAAGAGGTTCCATGTCCAAAGCTCTCAACTTGATAGGCATTCTTGACAATTTTAACCTTTTCCAAAACAACCAATGTCTTTTGAGGATGTACTTTGGTTCACTGACATACTTAGTCCCACATTGTAGCCCATGTTGTTAACAGAAGTTGTTTTAAGCAGACTGAGATTACACTACCAGAGAGCACAATTACCGAAGATGGCATCTAATGGCTTAAGTTCGAGCACATCTCAGGTTTGGGTATGTATGATGGCTTATAGCTCTCCTCTGCTAACCCTTTACCTGCTCCACTGCTGTCCAGTTGTCATATTTCTGACCGGCATTCCCTGGCATACAGGATTGGGACTAGTTTTTCAGACTTCCTTTCTGGTCTGAGCACCAGGCTGAAGTTGCTAGTTCCTGGAGATGAGTTAGTTGACAGTTTTTAGAATTACTTTAATTTGGTCCACTGAATCAATTTTTTTTCCTCCTCATTTCCAAACAATACTGGAGAGTTCAACAGGAAGACCTTTCAGGCTGAATTGAGCTGTCCTCAGGTGAGGTGGTTGTGTTGGGAGGACATTTGATGACTAGAAATAAGAGGCGGGTCAGGGGTGGGATGGGGTTTAGTGGACCTAAAGTAAGTTTGAGGATGACATGCTATTTCTGGGAGTAGTATCCACAGATGATAGCTCAATTGCACATAGGGTAGAATTGTGCTCTCTGATCTGCAGCCTATAAAACCCTTTCCCTACAGATATTTTTTTATTAGAGTGAGCTTTAAAAGCCCCTAGAAGGACCTCTAACTGCCACAGGAATCTGAGAAGGCTTGTGTAAGGTCCCTAGAGGAGTTTTTCCTTAACCATTGTGCAACCCAGAAAATTTCCAGATCTCAGTAAAAACTTTGTGTGTGCTATGTTTTCCCAAACTGGGCATCAATGTGAATTATAGGAGCTATTGGCTAGGAACTATCTAGAGGTAGACTTTTATAACCACCCAGAATATTTTCAACTACCCACACTACTGGACCTTCAGATGATTTAGACCTCTGACAAACCTGGATTTCCATTAAACTAGATAGTTTGGGTCCAATTAGTAACATTATCCCAAGAAGACAGTGTTTAGGATGGCCTGCAAAAAATATCTGACCATTTATGGTACTCTGCTTTTATAGTGGGTTTTGCAGTTGTGCTGTATTCTGTAATGGTATTGCCATGGTGTTAGCAGTACCTTAGCTGGCTAATTTAAAGCTAGTTGGGTATGTCAATGCCATGCTGCAATTTTAATAAGGTCTGTGGTAGAGACATATCTGCAGTCAGAAATTGTCATCATTCTGCACTGCCAACATGGTGTAATACTCTGCACAAATCCTCAAGCCAGACTTTAGGAAATTAATCTGGATCCTATAAACATTTCACTGGGAGGAAGCAAAAACACTTGCATGACCTGCCAGGTCTTTTTGTCTCATAGGTAGGACTTCATATGGAGGAAGGGGTCTTTTCCCTTGGTGATAATAAAAGCACTTTATATTTTTGCTACAATGGAAAGATCATGCATTATATAGATCACACTGAACAGTATTCAGTAAACTGCAGATGTCCTTAGGTTTCCATTATAAACTTGATTTTATTCCTATTCCTCACTTTGCCAAAATTAGCCCTATACACCTACAACTTCACAGGCATAATTTTATTCTGGGACAGATTTTTTGGAAGAGTTGAAGGAAACTGGTCAAGGTGTTTAAGAGAGATGATGGCTAAAAAAAGTGAGATCATCTGCTTGGAGAGTTTCCTGAAGACTTTTTGGCTTGTCATATCCTGAAAATTCATTTGCCTAGAGATTAAAAAAATATTTCAAATCTGTTGGTCTTGGCTAGAAATGGTGCCTTTGAATAGTTTTAGGCTGTCTGGTGACAGAATTATTTGGTTACTGAAAGTGGTTCCTGCCTTAGTGTGTGTACGTATATGTGTATGTGTTCTTTGGAGATTTTAACTCAACTAGTCAGTGCCAATGTGCTCATAAATTTATAGTGGCATATGTAAGGTTTCTAAACAACTCTGCACGTATCCTAAACAGACATGTTCCTTCTCTGAGACTAGTCCTATCTGCATGTATTGCTATCTAAAATCCTCACCTGTGTGTTTTCCGACTCCCACTGCAATCCATGCTGAAGCTGAGAGCATGGCTTTACTGTCCCTTCTGCACAGTCCCTGGAGACCTCTCCCAAAGGGAACAGCATTCCAATCTCATTCCACTCATCCCAGTGCTCTTTCCTGGGTCAAAAAAATCATATATGCCATGATTTGTGCCAGTATGTCAGTCTCTGATGGCTACAAGCCACACATGATGAGACTTAAATCAATATTATTTTTCAGCATATATGTTTTGTGGCTTATTTCTAGTTTTATGACAAAATAAGTTCTGAGGCATAATGTCACTATTCTTAAAGAGGATTTATTTCAAAATATGTGCTTAGGGCTTTCTGATAATTGGGTCATTTTTAAAGATGGTTCTTGAAGTGTGACCAACCAGAGGCAAACAGATTCATTAGACAAATTTCAGTATCTCTCACTTTAAGTAAGAAGAATGTGACATCTGGAAACAGTAGAGTTGTGCTATACCACTCCCTTAATGCGGTCTCCTGGGATCACTACTTACCCACTACATCATCCCCTTAGCTTGTACTGAAGGTTATAGCATAGCAATGTCAACAGTAAAGTCTGCCCAAGATATACCATTGACGATGGGACATTGCCCATGTCTCATGAGACCTTGTTTTTAGTTAATCTTGCCAGATTTAACATTTCAGCCTTGATCTTTCTGAGCTCCTGGCTTTAGTCAGTTTTGTTGTTGTTGAAGTCAAGTCCCTGACCTACAAATTGCTGGAGCCTGTGTGTGTATTTGAGAGAAGTAGGACACCATGCTTTCTCTGTTTATTATTCCATCAGCATCTGTTTTTGGCCACTATTTGAAGCGAGCTTTTGAGCTACATGGACCTTTGTTTTGACTCAGTGTGGATGCTCTTGCACGATATTCTCAGCGTCAACAAAAATAATTGACTAGTTGCTGAAAACAGGGCTAGGAATTCACTTTGTCATTTTAAAGACTCTTAACAGTCTTTTTACTGTTGTTCTTTTTTGTGAAAAAGCTTTGGTATCTCTGTACTCTGGAGCTAGGACTTGGATCCCAAGTGAAGCATTATCTTGGAATCAGCGATATGGTTTTTTCCCCTGTTCTGGTTCAAAGTGTTCACTCTGGCTCTTGACAATCACATTTTGAACATACTCAGTAGAAACTTGGTAAATGCTGTTGGCAGTGGGAATACGCTGACAGGATTGAGCAGGACATTGCTGGTTGCAGACTGCTCTGCCATGCAGCACAGGAAGCGAGTGCAACAGGACTGTCCAGACAGCCATTGTCTTCTCGGACTGAAGAACTGCCTGACTGGAAGGTAGAAGTGACGAACACGTTTTCAGAGGCTTTCAAGAGTGAAACTAGCTTATGATGGCAAGAAGATAAGATGTAAAACTGACATCTAGGTGGATGAGGGGAAAACTGGAATATGGCAGGCTCAGTAAGAGTCTACAGAGATGATAAGCAGAAGAGGAAAGGCTTACAGCAGGAAGAGAGGAGGATAGTCTGTGGTCTTGGAGAAGACTTCTCTGAGGCCTGGAGCTAAGCACAGGCTTCCTGTGTTCAGTTCCTGTGTTCCGCTCTCGGCTGTGGAACCCACCATAACGGACTTCTCCTCCCAATATGAGTCCACACAGATGTTGACATTCATAGACTCACTGAGAGACAGGCTTTCACTGCAGGGGATCTGGAGAAGTCATTAACTCCACCTTTCTACCCCAAGACCAGGTTACAGTCATGTCACCCCAAGATATGGTATCTTATTGTTGATATTGAAGTTTTGTCCAATGTCAAATCTAAATCTCCCAAGCTGTTTGGTTTATGCTTCTTTATGTTTTATTCTTCCTGATCTTTCCACCGAGTACATATTATTTCCTTATTCTTTGCAACAGCTTTTCAGTTAAGACTATTAACCTTCCTTCTTCTCAGTTGTTACTTCTTCAGCAAAAACCCCCACATTTCTTGCAATCTTCTCTCATGTTTTCTGGACCTCTGTCCATTTTTGCTGATCTCCTCTGGCCTTTTGCCAACTAGTTCATATCTTTTTTGAAGTGCAGTACACTAAACAGGACATGGTCTTTCAGATGAATCTTTAACAGTGGGGATCAGCCCACACAGAATCTTTCAGTAGTCTTTAAGACCCTTTAGACATCCCAACGTGAGGGCTTTGCCATTCATGTTCAGCTTGTTCCACAGCAGTCCCTGGATTTTTCTCTTGTGAACTGGTACGTAGACAGTTATGCAAGTACAGATGAGTATTTCTGTGTAAGCATGGTATTTTGCACTATTGCATTCCATCCATTTTAGATGACTTCTCTAAATATATCAAGATAATTTTAAATTCTGATCTTTTAGCATCTATAATATCTGCAGTCCTTTCTTGCTCCATCTGCAAGTTTAAAAATCATACTTCATGTTCCATCTTCTATTCCTTCAATGAAAACATCAAATAAAACTTGATATGGGACCAAGGCCCACAGAATTCATTGCAAAACACGTGTATTTTGATAGGTTACGATGGAATTACCCCATGGACACAATCATCCAACCAGACTTGACCTCCTGCCCCTTCCCACAGCAGTTTCATTTAGATCACAGTTCACTAGGATGTTCATGAGTATATCATAGGAAGTACTGCTAAAGGCCTTGCAGAAATTAAATTAAATAAATAAATTCAAGCTATATGACATCTGCAGCCATTACTTCACCCTCTCTTTAAGACTCTAGAGTGAAGCTGATCAGGCCCAGGCAACTGGAAAACATCTAACTTAACTGGTTACTCTCTAAGCAGGTTTTGCATACTTTAGGCTGAAATTTTGCCCCCTTTTCCAGATAATAATTTCACTGTCTGCTTGCTGTTGACCTTTTTAGTAAAAATTGATGAAGAAGGGAACAAAAAAGAACATTGAACTCTTCAGCTTCCTTAATGTCCTCTGCTGATAGGACCCCCTCATCTTTGAGTAATGGTCCAAACTTCCCTTTGTTTTTCTCTTACATTTTTCTCTTAAATTTTCTCTTAAAATTTCTTTTACCTTTGGTAAGGTTTGCTTCTGCATTTTGTCTTTACAAACTGTATATACCTCCCTAACAGCCCGTGAACACCTCCCTAACACCCCCATGAATGGAGTATTGTGCTGGATTCTCAACCAGCTGACCTAGTTTCTACTTTACAGGTATCTCTCTCTTTTATGCTTGCAGACAATTAAAAGGTGGTGAATTAGCTGATTTCTGATGAATTTCCTTACTTTCCTCTAAAATGGCATAGGTTGCACTTGATTTCTTATTAGCATTTCTTGAAGGACCTGGCAGCTCTCCATAATTTGTTTTCCCCTTAGATTTGCCTCTTATGAGATGCTCCCTACCCATTCTCCAAGTTTATTGAATGGAGATTTCTTCTTGAAATCTAGTGCTGTCAGTCACTCAGTTGGATCAAGTGGCAGAAGCTGACATTATGTTTGCTGCAGTACTGTTTTCTTGTAAAATGTCGTATCTGGCAGTAGACTTTGAGTCACATGTTACAGTGCCCTCTACCTACACGTGTAACTGCCGCTCAGCTGAGGAAGGTAGTGACAATTACAGTATGTATTAGCCCTTAAGGTTTGGGCTGCTGTTCAGAATTTAGCATGAAGAATGAGAAGAAAAATGTAACTTCAGAGAAACCTTCTGTAAGGCATTAATAAGTGCCCTTATAATGGATCTCATTCAATGTGGACAGAGGATCTGTGCTGATGAAACATTTAGAACACAAATTCCTTGTGATAATAAATAATCCAGACTGAGGTATGCAATGATCCTTGCCCTCATTTGTTTGCTAAAAACTTAGAACATTATGCAGCTGTTTCATGGTGCAATGGCCAGACAGTGAGACCGTAACAAGGGAGAGGAAGAAAAAAGCAATAAGCTTCACCTTAAGCAAAAATGGCTGATCAGACCACAGTGGACCTATGCCTTGTAAGAACAGTGCCGGAAGCTCTTACTGACATCTAATGCAAAACCACTAAGACTTCAGGTGCTACTAAAACCTTCTAATATTCTTTAATGTTGGTCAAGACCGCTGTAGGTACCTCATGGACCTTCTCATAGGTCAACTAGAGACGGTCAAGAAGGCAGGCCAAGCCTGGTGCTTATATTAGAAAGCTCTTCTTTTTACACAATCATTTTTACAGAAAACATTACAGTGCAAGTTTCTTTACTATCACTTCAAGTTGATTTGGATTCCCTAAACAATTAAAATTAATAACCAGTAACCAGTCCCAGCTATGGTCAATTTTTATGACGGGTATAAACTACTAAAAATGCGGGCATCATACTGGCAATGTGGTGTTGGGAGACACAGGAGCAAGCCTTGCCTGTAACCAGAGCAGGGGGTGATGGTATAGGGAAATCCAGGTGGTTGAACCGCTCATATCGCAGGGAACAAATGTGCAGTGTCAATACGCTATCTAGTGGCTGTATCGATTATGACAGTATTCCTGAATCTGTTCTGCTTGCGAATTGTAGTGTTAAAAAACACTTTACATGAAATCAGGGTTTGTAAGTCTGTAACCGTTCCTTAATGAATCTAAGCTATTTTGAGGTTATAGGTGATTTATTAAAAAAAAAAGGTAGTACAGTCTGCATGAATATGCAGACAAAACTGTTGCTGGCATGTTCTTGACGGTCATTCTCGTCATTAACAGCATTCTGACAAGCACTGGACAAGTAGTCAAGATTTTTCTTCTTCATATACAGACTATGTTCTAGATCAGCTCATAAAAAACAGCTCAGTTTAGAAGTGTTTCAAGAACAAGTTTAAGAATTTTCTTTAGCTGCTAGATTGTGCAATATTTTGTGAGCAGATAATCTAGGTACTTTAAACTGGGCACATAGTATAGAGTAATGCAACACCAGATGTGTTCTCCTCTAACGGGGAGAACTAATCCCTGTCCCCCGAGATCATAGACTGGGAAGAGGTGAAGATTGCACACTACGGCATTCTCCTGGTTTTCTGTTTCTACCAGGGGTGTGATTGACCTTCAGTAAGTCATACACCCCTTCTGCTTTGTTATTTATTTGTTACCTATGAAAAGGAGAGAGTACTGTTCTACAGAAGCTAAACCAAACAAACAGCTTTATAGTTGATGAGTACTTCTGTTGTAAAGGCCTTATTTTCTATATTATATATAGATGAACTAGAAAATACTATATGTATATATGACCTGTGCCAGCATAGTTAGGGTAGTGCATGAACTACAACTAGCACACAAATTTGTTTGTGGTTGTTTTTTTTTTTTAATGTTTGACTCACCATTGCTCTCAGCAGTTTTGCGGTTTTCTACATATTAACTGAAAAAGCTCCCTAGACAGCTGTTAAACCATTTATCTTTAAGTGCACTTAATTGTATGTGTATTTGTTTTAGGAGGCTGAGTAAAGACATGATGATGCAGGCTTCAGCTTGGGTAGCGTTTCTGTTCTTTCTAGTAATGCAGAAATTTTGTTTTGATCCTTCTTCATACATCATGAAATGAAAGGTGTCAATTTTGTTCTCCATTTTTGAGAAATAATCTATTTGTACAGACATCTGACCCCTTAAAAACAAGTTTAAAATAGCTGGTAAAAAATGTTGTTCTCATTATCTATGTTTACCATAATTTCTTCTGATACAAGCTTCCATGGTGTGTGCTATTTTCCACATACAATAGCAGTTAATAAATATGTATATAAATGCAACATATGTATATAAATGTGCCCCATGGTTGGTTGCTGGGTTAAGTTTATGGACTGCACTTGATAAGAAAGCCATGATTTTTAAGAGCAGTGCATAAAAGTCAGTCCCCTGGTCTTGCTCTTTCATCCAAAATAAATCCAATTATGCAGTAAGCATACAAGAGTTGGCAGGTCTACAGGCAACCTGCTTTAAGTGCTCTAAGCTGAGGAGCTTAACCTCTTCTCCCCTCCTACCCACAAGCATTTTCTATCCTACTTCTGATTCAATGTTCAGTCCAGATTAGTTACCCTCAAAACAGTTCTTAAAGCAATTTTTTTTTAACTGAAAGAATTTTCTTTTTAGATGACTGCTAGTAACAGAGACAGGCTTAAAAATACAGCAGAAAATCATGTGTGTTTCTCACTGGGACTTCTGTCCTTGTGTGTCTAGCTTCAGAGTGCGTGAGCCCCAACTTATTTTTATTGCTTGTACAACCAGCACAACCCTGGCCACAAAGGTATCGAATTAAATAATTAGTACAAGAACAAAAAAGTCCGACACTCAGGATTCATTGCACAAACATTTAAACAGAAGAAGTAATTTCTTCTACAAATGTGTTTCTCTTGTATAAGAATAATTTTGTACAGAAAATAGCTCTTTATACATTTTACAGAAATACAATAACATTTAGATTCTCTATGAATGGATAACAATTGAATGCAATTTAAGATTTGTTACGTTTTAGTCACCAAGTATCAATAACAGAGCAATACATCACTTCTCCAATATCCTTAACCTGCTTGACTGATCAAGTATTGAGTCAAGACAGTGAAAACATTCCTAGAGCCATGTTAATTTGCACACACTCAAGGATCTTGAAACTGCTAGTTATGTAATACCTCCTGAAAGAAATACCGTAATTTAAGTGTCAAGGAATATGAACTTAAACCTTAACAAGGCAGCATTACTTGCTCACTTAGATTCTCCTGCTGGCTAATACTGTAAAAACCAAATTGAACAGAAGCTTTTATATTAAACTCGTTTACTGTTAATATGACCTTCAAAACGAGATAGCAGAAGTTACTCTAGTAAATGCTACACAGCATTAATACAACATATAAATGTAATAAAAATACTTTCATTTTCTTAAGAAAACACCATGGAAGGTAGAGGAAAAAAAAAATCCAGTAAATTAATATCTAAAAAGTAAAACTGTGAAGGAAAAGAAGAAATTGAAAAACACATGTACGTATATTCCTGTGTAAAATGTAAGGGTATGCTAGGACGTACATATACTGAAAAATACTCAATTTCTTCCAAAACTGTGTTAAAGGCCATATGGCATCACGTGGACCTCAAACATAAACCACGTTCAACCGCTCTTCCTCTACAATTGCTGTTTCAAGCACCTGTACTTATATGCATATTTCCTTTGAAATTAGTGGGATGGTAAGGATATTTATCCTTGAAATACAACTATATGCAGTAATCTTTTCTTGCTTTCTAGGCATTTTAAAGTTTAAATTGAAGATGTAGGCAACCAAGTACTATATAACCCAATGACAGAAAACCTGAAATGTAGATTGTATACAATATATTTAGTATTCATACACGGCTACTTAAGAGTTTGCCAGCTGTACTCCATGTGAGTACTGTTGATGCTTCCATGCTTCAAGATTCAAATGGGTAGCTATGTTTAGTCAAACATGGCTCTCGCTCAGAGTTAGCCGGTCTCTTAACATACAGAACTTTCAAATAAATTCAGCTGGCACTGGTACACCTCTCCTTCTCACAGCACAAAGGTTGATATGAGACAGTAATGAATCACATTATACTGGTTCACATTTCCATGTAGTTGGAAGGAGAAACAAGCCCCCTGCAAAACCTTATTCCAGTGATTTTGCAAATTCTGCATAGTCAATGTATCCGTCATTGTTCTTGTCATCATCTCTTAAGACATCATCTATTAGACTAATCAACTCTTCTTCCTTCATTGCCTGGGTATGCTCACCACCTTCCTACAAAAACAAAACCACATTGGACAGTTTAGCAGTGTTTCCTGTATAGTGGCACATACAAGAGATTACTAACAGCTAATTTTTTGTTAAGCTATTCACGTTAGTGCCAAATTAGGCACCAAGTTTTATGTAATCATTTATACCAATACAGAAAACTTCTATCAGGTGCAAGCGATGAAGTCCAAGTTCTCTGCACTTCAGAAGAACTCCATATCCCGTTAGTATTCTTAGCCAAAAGTTCTAAAAGCTAAATAGCACAGTGTATAGTGATAGATAATAATCTAACAGATGTATTCTTAATTTGGATCTTGACATAGTATAGACACTATAGTTTCCATACAGTACAAAAACATCTTCCTGTGCATCACGACTTGGAAAAGGCAGAGCTTGACAGTAACAGGGTAGTGAAAAAATCCAACACTGTAGCTTAAAGTCAGTAAAATTCTTAGCATCATCCCTTATAAGCAAAGGGGACTACAAAGAGGTGCCTTTGCACAAGTAACAGCAAATCATTACTCTGTTCTTGGCTAGGTATTTTTTGCTACAGGTGTACACAGGTAGTTATGATATTCTGAATTGTAACTTCCAAAAGGTCAGTAAGCGATAACGTGTTGCTATTGTCTTCCTAAGGATTGTATCTTCCTACTTTGTCCTTAAATGTTCCTAGCTGGAAAAAGAATTTGTGTTTAGAAAAAGGTGAAAAAAAAAGGCAGACCATGTCTGGTGGTTCTAATTACTAATTTCATGCAAGAGGTCTCTTACAATTGGTGTATCCACGGCAATAACAGTTTGGAGTTGAAAACGGAATCCTTAGAACCTTGAACAGCATCGTTTCACATGCTATTTCTATAAACCTTCATCAGCATTATCCCATTTTGAGTAACTTCCCTTTCTCCTCATCCCTGCCTACCAAAGTATCCCCTCTGTCACATAATTTTCATGCTACAGTCCTTCTTGCTCTGAAGGTTGAACTACAACGGAGACTTCTCGAAAACTGTGATGTGACACGAAAAGCTGTGATAAAGCTAGCACATTTATGAATCAAACCAAAACTATCGGGGGAAGAATAATCTCATTTTCAGGCAAAACTGTAACTGCACTGAAGAAGTGTTATAACTGTTCTGTTCTACTGTAAGCTGCTTTTAGAGTGTCAGAACTGTTTCCAAACACACATACCGTTACAAAATTTCACCCACCTCTTTGTGGACATGTGATATAGCAGTAGCAAGTTCCAACCCATCTAACAAATTATTGCCATCATAATCATGCATTTTGAAGTAATGAAGCTGCAACTCTTGTGGAGACATCTCAGATTCTGGTTTCTCAATAACACCTTCCAAATGTTCCATGATGTGGCTAAAAAAATAAAATAAAATAAACAAAACCCACAACATATCCGTCAGTTAATATTTAATGTTCTGTTTACCTCAGATTTAGTCTTTGATCAGACAGTCAAGTACACAAGGAAATATTGTATCTTTAAAAGCATCCTGGACAACAGAAAGCTACAGTTTTATACCAAGATGAAGGGGGCACAAAGGTTCTTTACTACAGGCGCTGCAGTGGCCTCTAATATCTTAGTTATTTCTCTTTCTTCTGGCCTACTTAGCAGGTTATCAAAACAACTGAAACAGTGCCCAAAGTCTCCTTTTGGCTGTCTTCCAAAGCACAGGAACTGGATGAAGATCTTTCCCAGTCCAAACCTGAAGTATTTTAGGGAGTTCGATTTGGTGCTACCACCATATGAAGCAGCAAATGAGAAAAAACCTCTCACTTTACCTGTTCAGAATATGATTTTGTCTATAGTATATTGATCTAGGTAAGCAGGCTTCCTGTAAGAAATTCTTTACAGTATGAGTAGGTCTAAAGACTCCAGAGAGACCTTTCTAGGTCTAGTAAAACTTATCAAGCAAGCATGTCTCATATCTCCAGCTAGTCATACAACATCCTGAGAAAACATGTGCCCCAGGCTTAAGTCCAACTCACATAACAAGACTTAAAAAGATAAGCAAATCATTAAGAAGTAAAGTTTACGTTTTTAGAACATTGAACACATACTCTTTATCTTGTACCAAGTTCTTATCAAGGCGAATATTTGCATGTTGACTCTCTCCTACGTGTTCCTCAGCAAGGGCAGAGATGAAGAACGCAGCCAGAAAGCAGAACAGCAGGCGTATTCTAAAAATCCGCACGGACACCATGATGTCCTACAAAAAGTAAAACACCCCCCCAAAAAAACCCCAAACACAGATGAAAAATGCAACCTAGTTGCAGGATATTTACAGAGTGCTTAGAAATAAGCCCACAAAGGGTAGAAGAACTTGCTTCGTTTCAAGCACTCAGCAAGGAGAAAACCAGGGAGCTCCAATTAAGAATTTCAAGGAAGTGTTCGATAATTTTCAAAGAATTAAAAAATTAAAAATTAAATCCGCGAGGAGGAACGGAGCCGATTACTGGGCTGAGCTTCTCACGTCTTCTGGCAGCGCCGGCTGAAGCAAACCCCACTTTGCAGTCGGTTCGACAGTGAGCGGTGCCGGAGGCCCTGACGGCTGGCACGGCGCTGCCCGGCGGCAGCGCCCCCAGGGAAACCCCCGCCCAGGCCGCAGCACGCCCGCTCCGCCTCTCCCCGGCCCCACAGCCTTGACTGCCGCGGGGGGGGGGGGCGGAGAGGTCCCGCCGCCGCCAGGCTACGCACCCTCCGGCGGATGGCCGCCGCCGCGCCGTCCCCGCCGCGGGCTCCGAGTCACAAACAGGCAGAGCCGAGCTCGCAGCAGGCCGACCACCATCCCCAGCGTCACCTCTGACCCGACGCACGCGCCACGCTCCCACCCCTTCTTCCGACCTATTGGCTGCACTTTTCCGCCGAGCGGCGGCTACGTCACCGCTCCTGGAATTCCACGTGGAGGCCTCGCGGAGGAACAGGTGGAGTGTCCCGCCCACCGCGGGGCGGGGGCGCCGTCACCTCCCGGCCCGGGCAGCCTCGGGGGGCTCTGCCCCTCCCGCAGGGCGCGCCGCGGGGGTCCGACCAGATGCTGCCGGTGGAGCCGAGGGCAAGGGGGGCGGCGGCGGGAGAGCGGGAAGGGGGCAGCGTGAGCCCGCTCCGCGCCTTGCCCTGGTGGCCTCTCGGCAGCCCCTTCTACAAGCGACCCGCTGTTGTTTCGGGAACCACGGTGCCCCGTCGCCGTTACGCTCTAGTTCTATGCACCGTCCGTTCGCTTCCCACTCTGGCCAGATGTCGAAGGCCTCATTCTTTTTATACCCGACGTCTGAACAGCAGTTACTGACGCCTCTCAAGGCTACAACCCTCGGAGCAACCTCCCGCCTCGGGGAGCAGTGCGGGCTCTCGCTGCCCATGCCCCCGCACCAGTGGTTATTCTGTGCTGAAATCGCTGCTAAAGGGGGGTGGGGGCTGGCGGGAAGAGCGGACGGAAGGGGCCTGGGGTTCAGGTGGCTTCCGAGGGCCTCGGTAAGGGAGCAGCACCGCCGGCCCTTCCCGCCGACGAAGGGAGCCCTGGGGCCTCGCTGCGGCACAGCGAACGTAGCACCACGGCGGCGATGCCGGCGCTTCTCAGGCCCCGCCGGCCGGCTGTGTGTGACAGGCCGAGAGCAGTCGAGTAGGTGCAGGGCCCTTGGCGGGCCGCGGGGCGGGAGAGCGGCTGCCCGTGCCGGAGTACGGCTCTCTGGCCGGGGCGTCAAGTGAGAGGCGGCAGGAAGGGGTGGCCGTTAAGGAGCCCGCCGTCCCCGGTCGCAGGCCTCGGGCAGGGCGTCGTACTGCCCGCGCACACCCTGCCGTGCGCCTGGGGGCGGGCGGGGCCGGGGCTGCCCGCCTGGGACCGCGATCCCGCACCCGCTCCGTGCGCTGCCGCTGGGGACTCCCCGCCGGGCGGGCGGGGCGGGGCGGGCCCGGTCCGGCCCGGCAGTAAGATGGCGGCCAAGGGCTCACACTCGCACGTGAAGCTGGAGGGGGAGATCGAGCGGTGCCGGGCGGAGGGGCACTGGGGGCCGCTCCGACACCTGGCGCAGCAGCTGCTGCCGCCGGCACGGCCCCCGCGCAAGGCGGCGGCGGCGGCGGGAGGCGCGCAGGACGCGGGTAAGCGGTGGCGGGCAGGGGTGAGGCAGAGCGGCAGGGCGGCCGCCGTTACCGGACCGCCCGGGTGTGGGGAGGCGACGGGGTCGGCTTGTCGCTACGCTGCTGCCTCTCGGGGCTCGGTAGCCCCGGCCCGGTGGGCTGACGTGGGCGGGAGCTGGCCGCTGCCCTATCTCCCGGGGTTGCGGGAGAGGGCTGGGGAGCGCCAGGGTACCGACGGAGGGAGCGGGGTGTCGCCCGGTGTCCGGTGTGGGCAGCCCGGCCCCGCGGCGGGAGGGATGCCTAGGAGAGGCGCCGGGAGCCCGGGAGACGCCTTTCAGGAAGACAACGCTTGTGCTTCCTCCTCATGTCAGCGCTTCCGAGCCCGCTGGGCTGCGGAGGGGAAGGCACCGCCACCGCCTGGGGCTGCCGGCGGGAGTGAGGGGCCGCCGCGCTCGCTCGGGGGCCCCTGGGCGTTTGGGACGTTGCCCTCCCCTCGACAGGCACCTGGGGCCGGGTGACGGCTGCGCTTGGTGCCTGCCTTTAATTTAACCAGCTCGGCTGGGCTGTGGCCAGGCTACCGACCGAAATCTTCCGTGTTTGAAAATGTCTCTCTTCAACTTCTCGACGCCAGTGATGCCGATTCCCTCTTGCCCCCTCCCCATTCCATTCTGGATGCCCCTAAATTATCTCCCCATATTTCTGAAGAGGGCTGCTTTATTTAATGGCTTAGGCTCATCCAAGTATCCTTTCATGTGTGAGACAGGTTTCATCACTCGCAAATGTGCTTTTATCTTTTTTCTTGGTATAACACACGGCTTTGCCTGTTTTAAAATGAAGTCACTTGTAAAAACGTGAGGCAGCCTAACTTAGAAATCTCAAACTGTGTCTGTAGTCAAAAGCAGTACGTTGTGAAGAGGACCTGATCCTAGCCACCACACCGGCGTTAGAGGTTCTGCCGTTGATGTCAGATGAGCTATTTCGATGAATAAAACCCCTTTTTTAGAGTAGTGTTTCTAGGATGTGGCTCTAGAGTTAACTGGAGCTTGCTGGAGTTCAGTAAACTTCACAGTGGGAAAGCATGTTGTGGGGACATGTTAGTAGCTTAATAGATGTTTATTTAGGAGGCTTTCCAAGGGTATATGCAATGCAGATCGAACCCTGTGTTGAGAACCACATGGCCAACCTTTGAACTTTAGTGAGGTTTCAGCAGCGCTTCCCAGGTGCAAAGATCATCATGCAGTTTGGGGACATTAATAGTTGAAGAGTTCATATTAGTTTGTTCCCTTGTAATTAAGAGGCATAACGACAGTATAATTGCTGTAAAAACATTATTTGTTAATTTCCTGCTATGTCAAAATAACTTGCTAGTTATGAAAGAGTAATGACTTACTATTGCTATAGAACTTTTCTTCCAGCAAGGGACTAGCTACAGTTTTGTGTTTCTGGAAACAATAGTGTGTCTGGATGGGATTTTTTAATAGTAGCACTTTCTTTGAGAGATTGCATATATTTATTTCTTCATTGTGTATGGTCTTATGTAATTGCTTAAGTTTGGCTAAGAGATTAGTGACTACCTGAAAGTGCTTCAGTGTTGTGTAGAAATGATTGCGGGGGGCAGGGGGGAGAGAGAGTATAACTGAACATTTCCCATTTTACATACCTATAATTTGTTCATGCAATTTAGTTGTAGACCTGCAGTTGAGCAGGAAGAGCTATCGTTATAATTTGATATGCAGCGGAACACTTAAGCCACAACAACAACCACAAAAGTAAACCAAACCTCCCCTCCCCCCAAAATTGATTATTAATGCTGTATATAATGTATAGGTAGTAAATGGGGATAAGTTGTCCCATGGACAGAAATAGATACACTATTGTGTTTCCTGCATTCTAGATTTTCAGACTTTGAAGTCTGAAGTATATATGAAATGTAGGGCTTGGCTCTTTGCTTTACAACGATTTTCTTACCCTGTTTGACCCACTAGTCAGCTGATTGAGGTACTATTATGAATAAGTGAACTGCAGAACTGGACCTATCGTGCAAGAACTCCAAGTACACTGGCGATGAAACCTTTTTTCAGCGTGATTGCAACAATGCATGATCCTTCATGCTGCATCTGGTGCTACTACCTGTGTTTCAGTTTCTCCTCTGTAAAACTGTGAACAGGAGTGGTTTTTAATGTAGAAGAAATTACATGTGGCATATTAGTTATGTCACTGGATCAATCCTTGTGTGTCTTTAATAATGGACGTGTAGCATGTGTCTAAATTCTCTATTTTTATTTTTTGTTCTGTGAGCTTTCAGCAAATTCTTAAAGTTTCTGATGTGGTTACTGTTCTTCAGTGAAATTTAGTAGCTTATCCATAGTCCAAAGCATGCATTTCATGCTTGTACATTTTTAAATCTAATGGATGCACTTAAATGTTTGCAAAGATTGGTCTTAACTTTTGAAAGTGAGTTTTGTGATGAAAATTCCTAACTGCTACATTAGTGACAACACAAGAATGTACTGTGCTGTCAAAATTGAAGGATTCATTAGGGAAAATCTTCAAGTTGAAAGGAAATATAATTTCATTTTTGCATAGGAAACTTACTGTTTCTAATAGCTAGAAGTTAATGGAACTTTTTTCTGTCTGCTAGTTCTTCCTTCCCCCCTCGTTTGAGTTACTGTTTGTGTGTCTCAAAGGTATATTGTTTTGGTTTTTTAATGCTATTTATCAGCAGTACAGCACTAAGTGATGTTTCTTGTTGGTATGTCCTTTCAGAGGATTACGGGAGTATGCTGCTTGCAGAGGCTCTGCTGGAAGAATGTTTGAAGGAAAACTTTGCCAAACTGAAGGACTCCATTCCATTGACAGAGAAGAATGAGCCAAAACTGAGTGAAGCTAAGCAGTATCTGACCAATATCCTAAGCAGAGGAAAACTACGAGTAAGTGCGCTCTGTTGTTGTAATTCTTGCCAACTGGATGCTTCTTTCATCTGATTATTAGTCTGATACAAGGTCTGGGCATTGCCTGTTCATGTCGTTCTATGTGCAGTGCTGTATTTATAGGTATACTAATGGGCTGGTAATTCAATAGCCCTTTGCAATGTCTTCTGTTAGGAGACTTGCTTTTTCATACACAAACAAATTATGTGCTAAGAGTATATATCCTGTTTATTTTTTTATTAGAAAGAAGCAGGATAAATATTTAGGAATTCTCTGGGGTGGTGGGGCATGGCCACATAATGGTGCTGGCAGGCTAGCACAGCTGAATGACCTACTGCTGCTCCTGGTCTGAGGGAATTGTGTACACCTGGTCAGCTCCAGATCAGAGGTAAAATGGGCTGCAAGCTGCTGTCAGGCCCTTAAGGTTGTGGTGTGAGTCCAGGATTACAGCCTTGTATTGCTTTCAGTCTCTGACAGAGAAGTAATGCTTTTATTTTATTTTGTGGTCTGGGTGCCTGGTTGGTAAGTTGCCTACCAACTCAGCTGCAGAGCTTTAGGAGTGTTTTAAGACTGCCTCAATGGCTGCTGCTGTGTTGGTGTCCTTGGACACAGTTATGCTTTTAAAGCATAACTAGCTTTAAAAAGACAATGAATTACAACAGTTTCAGATTTGTATTACTTTTGGTCCCGAAACTTACAGGCTAGTTAGCTTGGAAGTGAATGTTATACTTCTATCATGTTATTTTCTAGGGAGTACATGTGCAGTGGCTTTTCTGGTGGAGTTCCTTGTTCTTAACTTCTTGAAAGTCAGTGTATTTAAAAAGTAAAAAGGGGAGGGGGGAGGAAGAGGCATTCATCCAACCCTCTTTCTTTATAGTTTAGCACCAGTAATGGCCAGAACCACTGAATCCTTCCAGGTCTTGGCATTAAGATGGGCTGCATGAATTGCCGCTACTATTTTTTTGTTAGTGGTGACTTGGCTACTCATGCAGCATTGACTCTGTCTTAACTACATGTATTAAAAAAAGGAGTGTGAAGGCTAGGAACCTTTTCATACTTTCCAAAGCATAAAAAGGGTCTGAACAGGTATATTTTACTGTTTTTTGGGTTTTTTTAAGTAGACAGAATTGTATGCATGTCTTCAATCCTTAGGAAACCAAACAAATCTTAGAACTAGCAGGCATGCCTTCTGTTTTCTACTTTTGCCTGAAAAGTCTTTAAATTAAGAAAACTTGGGAGCTTTCTTGTTCTTTAATTAGATGTACAGAGGAGAGGGGAGCACTTGACTAAGAAGCGATGCTTTCTGCCTAGTTTAAAAGCAGGGGATTTACTCGGTGTGTATATAGGTAGTTCTGACAATGGCAGGCTTTTATGTGCTATCTGTGGCTCGTAAATCAACAGTAGGTCAGCTGAAACCAAAGAGGTGGCTTGTAAGCTGTGTATTTCTAAACGGAGCTGCAAAGTAGTTGCCTGACCTTTGCCTGCTGCTCTCCTAAGCATAACTGTAGGATCTCTAGACCCTTAAATCCTTCCTGCTCTGACCTGCAGAGCTAGCAACGTTGAGAGGAAAGCATTTTGAATCTGCTTAATCTGTTCTGAAGTACCTCATTCTTGCTGCCTGGTATTTTACCATGTGAACACTCTTCCTTTGCCCCTTCTGTTTCAGCCTAAGTATATGACAGAAGCTATGCTGATCCTAGGAAAGCTTCATTATGTGGAGGGATCCTACAGAGATGCCATCAGCATGTATGCAAGAGCAGGAATTGATGACCTCTCAACAAAAGATGAACCTCTGTACGTGCTGCGTTTGGTAACTGAAGCCTTCGTTATTAAAGGTAAAGGACCGTGTATGCATATTTGAAGTATGCTGTATTTAGGTTGAAGTTGAAGGTATTTCTCCAATGATTTGATTGGAGCAGAGTAAGGGCAATATTGTATGCTTTAGAAAATCCTACTGGGTATGGTCTGTGTAGTGTAAACTTAAAGGCATTATGGAGTCTTAGTCCATGGTTTTTAAACTTGGCTGGCTTGTAAAGAAAAGCTTGAACCTGGAAATCTTGTGGCAACTGTTGGCTATAAGTCAGCAACACACTTCAGCTTGTGTATCCATTTTGGGAAAATCTAAATCAAGCACTTGGCTGAATTGAGGCCTATGCTCTCTCTTAGAAAGAGTTTATCTACTTGTAAGTTTTAATGATTTCTGTGAACTAAGTAAGGACGATGTTTCCAAGTTTTAAACTCTGGACTAACAGAATATGTGCTTTCAAAGCAGGTAGTGTATTTTTGCAATGCATGTCACACAGTATCAGACCTTATGTACAAACAGAAATCTCTCGTCCCCCTTGTAATTCTACAGACAGTGCACTGTTTGAGAGATCCTAATAAAAACTGCCTCTAGGTGTAGTGAACTTGCACTACGAGTAGTGAAATTGCATTTCCTTTTTGACTGGGGGAAAGGAAGACCCTAGTCAGCTTTTGACTGAGGGGGAAAAAGATCAATAATCTTCTCCTTCATTTGCTTTCAGTTCCTTTATAAATGTTGCTCAAGTACTGCTACCTATCTACTGCTTTCTACTCTTTTCAGCATGTCCACCAGCTAATTAGGTGAATGAGAACTCTGATGATCAGATACCTTCTACTGGTATGTAAAAGAGTGAAACCAAATCAACCCAAAATACTGTTTGACTGGGCTGCTAGTGTTCCTGATAATAATTTGAGTGTTTCATGATCTCACACAGTCATTCTGCTTTTTTGAAAACCTGTTTGTGCTGCTTTGCTTGCTTTGATTTTGTTTTCTGTGGCATTGGTTGAACCTGCTTCATTAACGAGCTTTTGTGGAGCAGGACTAATTTACTTGTAACTTGCACTAACACTTGCATGGCGCAGAGGAGTGAGTAACTGCCAGTGCATTCATAGCAGTGTATTTGAGAGCAGCTATTGGTGCACTCCAGAATCTGAAGGAGATGCATTATCCTCACTGGAAACTGGATAAGGCCCTTGGTAAGGTGGGAATGTAATGATAAGGTATGCATGAACATTGATGGAATAACACTGTTCCTGTAAGGCTTCTCCTGTGGTATAGACTACCTCACTTGCATATGAAGATATCTGGGGTGGAGGTGTTTGCCTCAGAGGATCAGACCATACTTTTTTTTTTCTGTGTCATTTAGCACAGAACATAAATATTGTGTTGCCTCTGTGTTTTTGTGTAAACCATAAGGAGCCCCTGCCATTGCAGAGCAACCTCTGTGCTATTACTGTTCCACAGGTTTTTATCTTCCATAATAATTATTTTCAAATTAGCCAAGATATCAAGGTTATAGTAAGTCACTCAATATTCTAACAGTTTTTGACAGAGAGAAGTCCACCGGCAGGGTGGACCTTGTCCAGCTGAGTTTGGAGAGGACACTCACTGCTAGCATCACTGTTCCCCATGCCATGTGCTCAACCTTCTACTTAAACCTTAAATGTTCGAAAGTTGTGTAGGTAACTATGGCCATAACAGTGTGGATTTAAATTTTCATTTCAAAACATGTCTGTTCAGGCTGCCTCTGCAGGGCAAGTAACAGCATAAAGCCGAGTTATTTAAAATTAACTTATACTGTATGCTAAAGATTTTTCTTATTCCCCTTTTTCATTTGGTATCTCTGCAGAAATTCTGTTGATCTGTACCATATTACTGCCTTTGGTTGAACTACTGTTAGCTTATGCAAGCTAAAACCTTCTTTAAAGACACCCGTGAACATTGCTGGTAATAAAATTTTTGCAGGGATCATTTAGGCAACAATCCAGAAAAGCCACAGTCCTGTCTTTATTCAGGGCAGAACTTAGTTCCCCGCTTAATTTTTTTATTCCGTTTTTTAGTAATGGGAGAAAGCAGTTGGTTTAATAGAATCTCCCTGTTCATCCAGCATTAGTTAAATGCCAGAATTTTGTATCATCTTAGTATGAACCTAAGTTCACTTCTTAGCATGAACCTGAAACCACCTTGGTTTTGTGTAGCTAGTACTGCTGGGTTGTGCCCATGTGCAGAATGGCAGTGTAGGTTCTCGGGCGCTCAGGATTATGCTGGAAGATCATGGAGGAAAGAAAAGTCAAATCAAAGGCACTTACACTTGCTTTTACTGTTGGAAGCAAACAAAAATGTAATGAGAAAGATATGGGATACACTGGGAAGAGCCGCATAGATGAAGTCAGTGGTGGAAATGAAACGTGAACCAGCAAAACTGAGTTTGCTTTTTTGGAGCACCTTTTGAGCTCCGCAACACTGAAGGTTAGACATTTGAGCTGAATCTCTGGGGCCTTCCTCTGAAGGTCCATAGCATGTAGGAGGTTCATATTATGGTAAGAAGCAATAAGGATTTGCACCCTTGTGATTGGACTGCAGAAGTTGAACAAGGAAAAAGTTTCTTGCTTGCCTTGCTTGGTAGACTTCCTCCCAAGGTGAGTATCAGGCAGTAAATGTTGAAGTTCTTTATAAATGTGGGGACTTGAGCAGTTGACAAGTCACAGGAGAAATGGCAGAGACAGCAAGACTCTTCCAGTCTCTCAACTGACTGCTTCTGCTTGTCCTGTTTCTAAATCCCCGTGTTGTGAGGAGAGGAGAAGTTCTGTTGGCGCTGTGAGTGGAGCTCTGACAACAATTTGATTTTTTTCGTGATGACTAATTTTAACCTCTATGGTTAATTAATAGGTGGTTGGTCTATACTTGTCTCCTTCCTCCACATCCTCCATAAAGTTAATTCCTCCTTAAAACCTCTGCATAGTATGGCAAATAATCTCTGATGCAAGCAGTTCTGTCTGTTGCATAAAACAGTATTGACAAGTAAAGTAAACTTGCTCTCATTTTGCTTCTAATTCACTTGGGACATATTGTGGCTTCGTTACCTGGTGTTGTCCGTTAGAAACAAGCAAGCAAACTTCAGAACAACATGTGTAACTGCCAAAGCCCATTAGTTTCTCTCTGGCTGTGCTTGCTGCAGAAACCCTGCAGGGACCTCTCTCTGCTCCCAGTGGATATATCTTCCATGTAGCAGGGTAGGTCACAACCTAACCCTTTACAAAGCAAAGTATATCTCTAGCCAGGACTTCAGCATACTTGAATTCCAAGTTTGTAGAAAGGCTTCTGTGTTGTTGCAACGTTTGTTCCACAGCCTTTTTTGCTGTGCTGCATGAGAGCAGGCTGAGAGCTCTGTTAACTGAAGGAGGCTGTTGCCAGCCAGAGTGGTGAAGGCTCAGGCAGAGCGGATGTGGCGTGTGGGTCCTGTCTTGGTAATGACTGAGAGGGTCTTTGGCTTGCAGTCCGGGTGTGTGGCATCAGAGCTGCTGCAAGGTGAGTCAGCCCCGTGCAGAGGATCTCCCTGTGTCCTTCAGATCAGCTGTCAGGCCAGGCACTGGACTTCTTCCACCTGGCGGGGTGTAGCCTGGTGATAGGTAGCTATCTAAATCTGTGCAGTGATGACATAGGATTGCAAATGGTATCTAGCTGGTTTTCTAGTGAGGTAAAGATGTAACAGTCCCACTGCCTCTTTCTCCTTTTCTCCCAGTCCATTCTGCAGTAATTTTTGTGTTGTTATTGGCCATTTTCACCTTGGGGTGGGCTTAATTTGTGCAGCTCCAGTCTGAACTCTGTACAGTCAGAAGTAGGCAGTTCTGGGGTGATTCATCACCTCTTCAGATGGCCTCTGATGTGGATGAAGTGCATGGTATTGTACAATACAGTCTCCTCTGGCAACTGTGAGAAGAGGCTGTGGACTAACTTGTTCCTGGGTGTGTAAAGAAGGGTGAGATTTATCCCTTGTAAATTTGTTTCCAAAAGTTTTTTCAAAAACTTAACGAAAGGGAGCCGTTGTATCAAAAAGCTGCAGTGTGAGCTCAGCCTTTTTAGACCTTAGAAGTATCCATGTGGAAGAAAACAAGGTGAGACCGTGTCTGTACAAAGTCTTGATCGTACTCTGTGTTTTCTTATAACAAGTCCAACCACAAGTCACACGTACAAGAAAATGACACTTTGTTAGTTCAGTGGCTCAGAGCAATCTTTATTTTTCTCTTGAACCCACTTAAGTCATTTAAAGACATTTAAGATCTGCAGTGTGACACGTCTGAAAAACTGTAAGATTATGAGAAACCCTGCTGGATTGAGCCACTGGTCTTCAGAGCCCACCTAAGAGCTGTGAATGCAATTGCTGAAAGCAAACCCCTGAATCCACCGTGTGAGGGTTTTTCCTGAGCTTGTTAAGGCTGAACAGCCTGGAGCCTGCATTCAGGGTTCTGGTTCAGTCCAGCTCTTTGTGGGTTTTCAGGGTTTTTTGTTTGTTCATTTTTAGGACAAACTGCTGATCGTACGTGTTTTTCTGTTTCTCTTATGGTTTTGTATCTTTTAAAACCTCAATGATAATGAGTTCAGTATTGCTTGGAAATATATTGTTCTGCTTTCTCCCCATGTGAAATCTTTGTCTTGTGTTTGTAATACTGGAAGTGGTGATTTGGAGGTTGTGGTGGTGTCCTGAAAGGAAAATGGTGGTATCACGCAGATGATAAACAGAAAAACTGACCTTTTACTTGGCTGGTTTGAAAACTACCTGTTTGGTTTTAATCATGATTTTAAATCGACCAACTGAAGCCTCAAAATTTGAATAATCTATTTTAAAGTTCCTTTGTGCTTGTGCTGCTCAATTTCTTATTTTGTTCGTTTGCAGAACTATTAAAAAACATGTAGGTTTGCATTCAGTAAACATAAGTGTGGTGTTAAAATTGTTCATTCTAGCTAATCAGAGGATATATCACCCACTTGTTCATACACTTCATTGGAGTCTTTAATTTTGACATTTGCTTGCATGTCATTAATTTTGTAATATGGTTTTCTACAGCTTGATTAATTTCCTAGGTGAGATTTTTATTCAGCGGCATTTGTTTGGAAATTAGAGTAAAATGTACAGTTAAAGATAGCTTTATTGCAAAGCTAAGTTCTGATAAACCTATTTTTTCCTTTTCTCTTTAAAGAATTTGATTAAGAAAATCTTCTCAAACACATGAATTTCACTTGCTACAGACAGTATTTTAACTTAGTGTTTCTGATAAGTCTTAAAACTTGTAAATTTCTTGTCGTGTGTGCATTTTTTTTTTTTTTTTAATTCAAGTTTAAAATGGGAAAAATAAGCTTTCCTGTTTGGTTTTATTTAGTCAAAGCTTTGGTTCATCAGCTTTGGAAAGCTAATAATTGAACTAAATTAGTGGAGAGAACTGAAAGGGAGAAAGAAACATGGGATTTTTTTCTTGTGGGTTTGTGGGTTTTTTTTGTCTTCCCCGGAAGAGAATGCCTCTATTTTAAAGACTGATTTCAGTACATCATCGAAACCTTTTATTTCAGATCCTAAGCCAGTAACTTCTCCAGTTCAATTTTTTTACTAAATTCTACTGATACCGTAGTGCAAGGATATATTCTATTTAGACAACGTTAATGGGCTATTGTGTTATAGGCTTAACTTAAGCAGCCTTACTTTGAAATAGAGTCCTTCTGAAAACAGAATTTCCAGTTAACTTCTCTGGGATGAGGTTTTTGTCCGCTTAGCTTTTGATGAATAATGAGATGTAATACCAAAACTATTGAGTGTACTGGAATACTGTACTGTGTGGGATGATTTTGAGTGCCAGTAGTTTGAACAACTTCAAGTACAGATAAAATGAGTGTGAAAACATTATGGATCTCTGCAGGGTCATATATTTAAATTCACTTTCAAAAGAAAATACATTAAAAAATACACTTCTAACTTCTTTTAGCAGGAAGCGTTTTTAATTCAGGTCATGTTTTACAAACCTGTTAACAGGCTACGTGTGCACTTTCTAAACCTGCTCCTCATTTCAGAAGGCGTAACATTTTGCAAGGTGCATTCTCCTTTTTCCATACGAATGTTTGGAATACAATTCTGTCTCATGGATGCCAAAAAAATCTTGCCATGGTTATGCATACTCTTGTGCTTGGAATCTTTTCCACAGGCTGATTTTTTTTTTTTTTTTAAGAGTTCTTGCAGTTCTCCAAGAAAATCTTTGCTGTAATACCTAAAAAGAAATAGTGTTGGGGGACCTTACTATGTAAGAACATACCTTGTCTTGTCAACTGAGACAAGTGTAGGGAATGGATTAATGGAAGGTAGATGGCACTTTTTCCCTGTTCAAATAAATAATTTTCTTTGTGTCTTCTCTGTCCACCACTAATGGGTGGAAGTAAAAGCATGTTGTAATTGCACATGTCAAGATAAAGGTGATCCATTTCTGTATTATTGTGCAGTAGCCACATGGCTATGAGGAAAATATCTAGACCTGCTAGTGGTAAAAAAAGAGGGAACCTCTCTTCCTCCCTTCCTTCCAGCACAACACACACGCCACACCCCCCCAAAGTTGTTTTCATCCTGCCTGCATTGCTACTGCTGACTGACATGGGGGTAACGTGCTATAACGTACCCATTTAGCAGAATGGGACAGTAAGCTATAAGGGGCAGGAAAAATCCTAAGAGCCTGAATTCTCTCCCTACCTCCACCCATTAGTTTCAGTGTCAATTTTTATGTCATTTAGGCACTGTTGACATCATGGCATGCTTACTGTAGGCTTTTACTTGAGAGTCTAAATCTTCTCTACCCTAATCATCCTGTTTAGACCGGAGAGTTGTTACTTTAAAGTGTGCTGACTTGACTGGGGCTCCAGTTCACTATTGACTGGAACCTGCCCACCTTGGAAGTGACAACGCTGGCTGAGGCACTTGAATTCCTTGTAGTGTTCAGGAGAGCAGCTAAGACTTCCCTAAAGACACCACCAGCATCCCTTACACTCTTTAGGAAAGTTTGTTCATTGTGGTGAGCCAGAATAATACTGGGCACCAATTTAAGAAGCGAAAAGCACAGGTTTGGGTGAAAGTTGTGGAAAAATTAGCTAAAACTTTGCTTTCACTTTTTTCATACAAATGTATTGCTCTTGCATGGTAATGGGCCTCATGAGGATGAGTTGGTAGCGTGCAGCTGTGTTAACCTGTTGCTTTTGAGATGATACACTGGCTTGCAGTAGTCTCCTCCTGTTCCTTAATTGCTGTTTCTTCTACCGGCAGCCACTCAGGGAGGTTACTTTGGCCAGTATTTTCAGCTGCTGCTGTGACTAAGTAGAACTGCAATGGAAGAAAAAATTTGTTTGCTTTTTCGTATTTTTTTTTTTTAATCTTTTTTTAAAAAGAGTCTGTCAGGGGCAGGACACAAGTTCCTTTATGTTGGAATCCTCTCTGATGACTGAAACTGGGTGAGATTCACATCTCTGAGCATTGAGATCTATGGGGAGATGGGTTCCTTTAAACAGAGCCTAAATAATAAAACTAGTTTTCTTGCCTGACCGTTAGGAAAATTGAGTCCCAGCCACAAGGATGTATGATGCAATATGACATTAAAAACTGAGTAACTGGGGGTAAGGCATTTTGTTGGCAGAACTTGTTTTTACTTTTGCTTGAAAAAACCTGCATCTTTTTGATGTTAATCCACATCACAGAGAGAGAGAGAGACTTTGTTCCATACGTGTTATATGCTTTAAAGTGCTAGTGTTCACAACTCTGCCAACTAGACAGGAAACATGCTGTTTATTCATGTTGGTATCAGAGTCTGATAGGCAAAAGCCCCAGTTTGTAGGTCACTGCTGCCTTGATAAAAGGGCCTAGTATTAGTATGTCTTATTTGGGTTTTCAGAATAGAAATTTAAGAGTTTGGAGTTGCTCTTACGTTGTGACAGTGATGATTTCAAAGCTGTTGGTGAATTGCGTGCCTGGGTGCTGCTGCTTTCCGGCTTGGACGTGGCAGAGTTGCCAGGCCTAGCCTTGGTGCTCTTGGCACGCTGAGGCTTCCTGCGGCAGCTGGGGAAGCAGGTTTCACTGCTGGGCTCCATGAGCTCTTCTCTGCTGTCAGATAGGGTAATTCACTTTTTTTTTTCCTGTTTGCATTTTAGAAGTAGTTTGTTTAGCACAATCTGCTATGCACAAATGCAGCGTGGGTGTGATTTTTAGACTTCTGAGGAGAGTTAGCTGCAGGCCACTAAATGCAGATAACTGAACCTTGGAAAGTGGAAAAAGAAAATAACGTCTTGTTCCTTTTGTTAATGTGATTTGGTTTCTGTGATGGTAAAGTTTTGTTAGTCTTCTGCTCCCTTCTCCACACACAATTTCAGGTGCTGATTGCACACATGCACAAAACCTTCTCCACTTCCTGCCCTACGATTTAATTCTATGAAGTTGCAGGGTCAGCAGCGTCAAGAGATGCAGGAGATACAAGAATACTTGCACGTGCTTTTCTGAGGAAACAGAGCAAGGAATGCACAATGTTGGTGTGGTAACATGAGACAACACAAAGATACAATTCAATACAAAGCACGATACAAATGTACTCTCAGGCGGCATGAACTAGAGGTAGCTTTTAGATGGCTATGATGCTGTCCCCATGCTGGGGCTGTGTTGTGTAGCACGATAGGTGTCCAGTGGCTAAGGGAAGATTTCCATGTGCTGGTTTACCTTGGAATAAGCTCCAGATGTCTTTGCCCATCTTTTTAATGATAGGGGAACAAGTTTAGTCCTTATAGGCTGCATCTGTTCTAAAAAATTTTAAGTAGAATTGGCTTGAGTGCTTGATACAAATCAGCATAGTAAAATCTGAATTACTCTCCCCTCTTCTCCTTCCTGCTCCCAAGGTACACGTGAAGACGGGGTAGTCTGGTTCAGTGACTGTGCAGCTAGAAGAGAACTTTATTACTGTTGATGCTGCCTGACAGTGATGCAGATGAGCTCAAGCTGAATAAATCCAAGTACTTGATCATTAGCACCATCTCTCTGCCTTATGCCCCATCCACTTTTCATTTTTTTTCCTCTTCTGCTTCTGCCTGTTTTATTTAAACCAGGGGAAAAAAATGTAATCATTGCAGCATGCCATGAAAGGTTATGGATGTGGATGGTGTTGACAAAGCCCTTTAGATGTGGGGCTGTAAGAGAGTGCTCTTCTCTCCTGTGTTTGCTGTGCCCTAGAGCATCGCTCCAGCAGAGGTATCTCCTTAACTGCTATCAGATATGTCTCGGAATGAAGGTACCCTCTTGTACCAGGACAATTAATATGGTCTAGCAATGGTCCCCAAAGTAGGGTGCATGTGCCCCATGGGGAGCACAAGATGATCCACTGGGGTGCAGGAGGAAAATATTGGAATGCCTACTTATATTTATTTTTTCCTAAAAAAAAAAAACAAACCACATTGAAATTAAGCTTTACTAATGTATTGGATTGACAGTTGTGCCTTCACTCAGTCTGTATGTCAGAGGGTCCTGTGTCACATGCAGCCCACAAAGTGTCTTGCAGAAGAGTGAGTGTTCCACAGTACGGAGGGGCTCACAGGAGCACCCTCACTTGTTGGTTCACTTCCAGTGTATTGCAGTTCACCCATGCCTGGTTAAGTGGATTTATGTATTACATTAGTTTTAACTAAACTAACCCTCATGAAATAGACAAATAGCTTAGATTCCATCAAACAAACTGTGGATTACAGGTAAGGCTAATAACACGAGCACAAGTGAACAGGAAGAAAATGGCAGAGCTGACATTACTCCTAGCATGAGCTCTTCATCAGCCACATTACGAGGTATAAGCAATGATGGTCTAATCGGATCTAATCAGCGATGTTTAACTCTGTATCACCCCAGTGATAGTCAGTTCAGCACTTTTAATGAAATTATTTTAACTTAATGATAAATTTTTAGAAGCCTTTTTTGAGGGTTTCTTACGTGACAGCAAAAGGTGAAAAACCACATACCATTGGGGAAACACTTGTTCTTCCTGCTGTGGCAAAATGGCTGAAATAATACAGAGAAGACAATATGGCAACAAACTAAAATGCATTCCTTTAGAAAATACAATGTTTCTGACATGTCTCTGCTTAGGGACTGTGCTAGATTCTGGTTCAATAATGAAATACACCAAGAACTACTTAGCAGCAAAGTGGGACCCAGAAGTGCACAAAGTGCTATAAGGTGTTATCAGTGAGGTTGACTTTATAAACACAAGACTTTTAAATAGAATCTTTACAATACTTTGCAATGAGATGGGGAGTGACCATGGAAGTCTTTTGTACCACACCAAAGCTCACTGGTGGTCTCATGGCAAAGTGCTTAAAAAAAGTTGACAGACTTAAAGATGAGTTATGCCTTTTTGCTTTTATAAGAAGTCAAGTGTTCTGAATTTGCTGACCTTTTCTGTCATGACAGGTGGCTGCCAGTAGCATGGAACCTAGCAGGTATTTTTTAAAAAATAAACACATAAATATATGATAAATACATTGTAAAGCAGTGTGTGTATATAACTATATACATATGCTGGGTGTACATGCTCAATAATTTTTTTATTTTTTTTTTTTACTCATGAGATGCATGATCAAAAAAGTTTGGAGACCACTGTATTACAGGTTAAAGCTAAGGTTCAAAGATCTGCAGTGAAGCTTAAGAGCAGCCTGCTGATAGGCTGCAGGTCTTGATAGTCTCAGGAAAATGAGCATCTTTGGATGAAGGTTGCTGGTCTTTGCTGTGCAGAGAGATACGCAGTGTGATACAGAGCCTACACGGCATTGATCAGGGGTAGGTGACTGTTTGCCACCCTCTGGCTTCACAGCCACTCAGTTAAAAAAGCTGTCCTAGTTGTAATTACAGCTAAAGCTGACTGTTAAAAGTCAAACCAGAGAGTTCTTAATTTCAAAATAATTGGACTAACATTGTTAGCATGGGTTTATTGCATCTAGTGGGAATGCTGGGAGTACGGGTCTTGAGTTCTGCTTTGATGCAACTAAGCAGCCTTGCACAGGTTACTTAAACTTTCAGGCTTCATTCCCTGCTTATGGACAAAAAGGTCTTAAGTTAATTTTATTTAGGGTTACTGGAAATTTCTGCCTTTCTACCTTTGAGACTTTTACATGAAAAACACCAACATTATAATGGATTGCTGTGAATATACTGGGCTGTTGTGTAGCAATAATCCTGTATAATAGGAAGCAATGATGAAAGAAGTTTGTGCAGCTTTCTTGCAAAACAAAACTTCTCCTCCCTACCTTTCATGAGATGCAGTATGAATGACTGTTCAAAACCAAGGCCTCTAGGCCTTTCTTCCTCCCTTCTATTTGCATTGCAAATAAATCCTGCTGAAAAAGCATAGCTTAATTGCCGGGGAGATTAAATGTTCTATCTTTGTCTCAAGAAAAATGGGGACAAACTTTTTAGCAGGGCCTATTGCGATAGGACAAGGCATAACGGTTTTAAACTAAAAGAGGGTAGATTTAGACTAGGTATAAGGAAGAAATTTTTCACAATGAGTGTGGTGAAACACCGACACAGATTGCCCAGAGAGGTGGTAGATGCCCCATCCCTGGAAACATTCAAGGTCAGGTTGGACGGAGCTCTGAGCAACATGCACTAGTTGAAGATGTCCCTGCTCATTGCAGGGTGGTTGGACTAGATGACCTTTAAAGGTCCCTTTTAACCCAAACTATTCAATGATTCTATGAATGTTAAGACCCCTGATGTGAATTATTTAAACTGCTGTGAATTGTGGCAGAAATGATGCATAGTGCTGTGTCTTGCCTCAGTCAACCTAACTGTGACTGCTGCTTTGGCTTGTTGAAGTTCAGGCTATTTTGCTTTCCAAGGCACTGTAATGTAGTAGGTTGGTTGAGGGCTGTGCTCTTATGTTCAAACTTTAGCCAGCGGGGCAGGCTGGTTGTAATATCATCACTAAAATGGTTTGGTTGTGCTTTTGAGTTTTGTCTTTGAAAAGTGATTAGTATTCTGCTGAACTTAGTGTCCATGTGTGTATGTTTGAAGAGCTAGTCTTAAAAATAGTCTTGTTTCAATGCTAATTGTTTTTCTAGAGCCACACTTCTGAACTAGACTGAAGGTCACATGCTAGAAATGAAGTGCACCCTCCCCTTGGGGACAGCTACCCAGAATGACCTGGTGTTTGCCACAGAGTGAGAACATGCACACCACCAGTTTCCTTGTAGCAGCTGCCATGCAATATGTTCACACCCAGCTTACCTCAAGACAAATTACTTCCCTTCCTGTAGCTAGAGTAAAACTATTGCATGCGCTTAGCTTAGCAGCATGCTGGCTTCTGGCCAGGATGACCTGTCTGTGTGGCACAGGAGTATAGGTGCTGTAACCTTGCTCTGCAGAATGGGGCTGATGGTGTTGGCAGGGCTGTAAGTTCCACCCTAAGATGTCTTTTGCTTCAAGTTGGCATAGCTGTGTTCAATACAAGTGTAACACCAGGACACAACACAAGAGGTAGGCTTCATGCTCTGTGTGCTGTTGTGTTTCTTTGATTCCTTCCTTGGATTGCCAGGTAGCTCTGGTGCTCCTGGGCTATGGGGTTTTAGCAGCTGCGGGCTAACACTGTTGATGGAAGTAGTGTGCTGCTGACCCTGAATTCTTGTATCTGTGAACCCACTGTTCCCCAGTTGTGTAAATTCATCTGAATACAGGAGGCTGGAAGCCTGTGTAAAAAGGAAAATGAAAAGAACCTGTGAGTGGATTGGTATATTCCTCCTACTCAGAAGGAATGCTGCTATTTGATGAACTAGTTCATGGAGGAAAAGAAGAAAGCCACCTTAGCCTCCTCTTCTCCCTAGCAATTGTGCAGTCTCCATCTATGTGCTAAGGCTTTCAGGATCAGTCTGGGTAACTCCCTGAGCTGGCCTCCAACTCAAAGCTGGCCCTGCTTTGACTAGAAGGTTGGACCATGGACCTCCTGGGATGCCTTCCAGCCTGAATTTCCATCTCAAATATTTATGTTGTTGAGAATCTGATACTGCATGTCCATGTGCACATGTATGTTCCAGTTCTGGTAATAATATCACCTCAGAGCATTGGAGCTACATGGTACTTTGTCTTCCCTTGGCAAGGACTGAGTGAGAGGAAAGTGGAAATATGCCTTCATAAAATCTCCCCTTTCAGGTTTCCATAAATGACAGCAGTGCATTTCAGCCCTATGAAGAAATTAGTTCAGTGGCACCTCTTACAAACCTTACGGCTTTGTTTTTTTTCCCTGACATAAATGCAGATTAGCTTTAGAAGGGGAGAAGCAGGGGCAAAGATTATAGAGAGATCAAGAACCAGAGATGAATCTTTGAAGAACTAGAGGATGTGAATGGAAGCCTTATATTTGTGCAGGAAAGAAAAGTAGTGTTTCTATACGTAGAAAGTTACTGCCTCTGAAGGGGGTAGAAAGTTTGTTCTTTTAAAAAGGATAATCTGGAAGCTTGTCTTTAAATCTTGAGCTTGGACCATACTCTATTAGAAATCTGTATCTTCACTTTATAAAATGTTCTTATGGTATATATGTATGTATATATTTAAATTTGGACACTCGATTCATATGAGAAGAATCTTAGCATAGATAAGTTATAGGTTGGTATTATCTTACCATAACTGGTTGTGAAAAATACCCAAGACCCTTTACCTTAACCAGCTAGCATATGGCTTTATGCTTTACTTGGGAGCTAGCAAGAGTTACCTTTTTCTTGCTACATTCAGTGTGGAAGTAGCAAGCACTTTTGTGGCTTTCTGATGCTTTTTGAGAGCTGAGTTGAATTTAAAGTGTATGTTGTGTTGCAGAGTTTTTTTCTGTGCTGTTAACTGGGGGATGGAGAAGAATTAGTGGAATTTGTGCTCTGAGGACTGGAGGATTGGTGAACAGTCTTGTCCAGCTGCATCTGGAGCAAATCTGTAGTTGTTGGGGTTTTGTACAGTGAGAACTGAATTGGTGGCTGCAAGAGTAGGGAACTTCTGTTGTACTTCTGTTCTTCACTTTGTTTACTGGATTTGCAGTCGTCTTACTCTAATTTTTCTTTTCATTGCATTTCTGTGGTAGGGAAGAATAGACCTGTTTGGATTCTGTAGAATAGTTTATACTCTGACATCAGGTCAGTGCATATGGTATTAGCAGAAAAAAACATGACTAATGTCACGTCATGTGGGTCATTTTTTCCTTCTTGCCCTTTACAAGTAGAAAAACGTGCAATGTAGCATAGTATCTGTTTTAATACACTGTATATTGCTCTGTACTTAATGTGACAAGAAACCTTTTTGGAGATGTTCGTTCCTTTGTCTCCGATCAGCCCCAGCTCTGTTTTTCTGACTGCATAGATGGACACATTTGTGGTCAGTACTTGGTGCTGGCAAAGGCTGCTTGCTTTCCTCCCCCACATCAGAGCTTAGAGATAGTAGCTCCTTGCAGTGGGCTGTAGCATGTATGTAAATGGCTTTTTATCAGCCTGTTCTCCCTGTGTGGCATCTCCCACGATAACCACCCCCATACAGACTGTGCTAGGATGGCTCTTGCAGTTTGATTAAATGCTGCATGTGTATGAATGCCAGTGGATTGTACTGTGGAGTTCTTCCAGGGCCCTCAGCCCCACTTTGCAGTTAAGGGGATGGTGACTCTGAAATGCAATACTTCTTAAAATTTATTTTGAATTAGGGCAAATGCCTAGAAATTCAGTGGTAAATATAACTGAGGCAGATGTAAGAAGAATATTTGTAGGCTGATCGTTCCAGCGTCAGCACTGGGTGGTTTCTTTTTCTGTATAGGGAGTTAACATCCTCTTTTCCCCTCCATTACATAGCAACAGGGTTAGGAAATAGAAGGTTTAAAATAGTAGGAAAACAACCCATGATATAAAGCCAGAGACTTCATAGATGGACTAGAAGACAAAATCTGTTATGCTGTACAAGGTGTATGTCAGTGGAAAGGAGAGAATACAGAATGGACATTAGTTAAAGGCAGCAAAATGATCATCATCCCTGTCCCCTACACACTGTCAGTTTGAAGTAAACCCACGCCCCCTGCTCTACACTGGTCAGGATTTTCAAAGGTGAAAGGTGCCAATGTGTGTTCCTCCAAGATACAGCCCCTTGAGGCAACATGCCATGCCCTTCTGACTTGAGAGAGGGCAGAGGGAGCGGGGAGCCACCTTCTGAGCTTGCACCAGTACAGCATCTTCTTGTCTCGACCCACTGAACTAACTGCTCGTGTCTGGCTCAAATGTAAGACATGAGATAGGGAAACTCCTAGCAGAGTAACCAAGGGGACAAAACAGAAATGATCATGAGGAGTAAACAAAGCTAAGACTGCCTAAGAACCTCAGGCTCCTTGTACTGCATCACAGGGAACCTGGCTCCCTTCTGGTGCCTCACAGTGGTTTGTTGTCCAGACTCCTGAAATGAGCTGTGCTGCGGCGCTGTGCCTCCCGGGACTGCGGGGGCCCAGGAGAGCGTGGCTCCTTGTACGCGCGGTGGCTCCTCGCACAGAGCAGACTCTTTTGCTGTCTGCAGCAGCAGTGTAAATCGCTTCCTTGGAGAGGCTGTCCAGACGGTCAGCTCTGTGGATCTGTGTCAGGAACACTAGGATTTTTGTGTTACATATTACACATTTTTCATTGGTATTAGGGAGTGTTATTGTATATGAAGTTTGTTGGGAAGCGTGTGATGAACTTTTTACAACCTGTGTTGGGCTACTGGGCATAAGTGCAGTTGTGTTTGGTGTAGAAGACCTGAGTTTCCAAGCAGTAGTGTATTGTAGAGATCCATTTTAGCACAAGAACCTACACTGATCAGAGTAAAATCAGTGTGTGAATGTGTAGCCTCTCCAAATAGATTTAGAGATATGACGGTTGTCAGTGTTATGCCAGACGAGAATCTGATAATAAAAGATTTTCATGTAGCGACAATAGCTGTGGGTCTTCAATTAACATGCTCTTTGTCTGTAAGTGGGCTTGAATGATGATACAAGGAAGAGTTTTAGTAGTACAAAATCCATGGTTTTTTCCTTTCTTTGGAAAAGAGGGTGATCTTGTGGTTAAGAGATTCTTGTGCCTTGCCAAGAGCTTGCTGTGTGTCCAGTTTGCATGAGCTCAGATTTTCCAAGAGAGGCCTCAGTTTTTCCAACTTTGTTTTAGTACCTCTTTGCTTTTTTGTTACCCCTCCAAACTGCTGCTTACTGAAAGCAGTTGGAATAGTGGATGCTTAGAAATTCTCAAATCCGGTGGCCAGGGTGTTTCTGAAACAGCACTTGTGTTGAAGCACCCAAAATCTATAGCTGTCTTTGGAAATACAGGCCTTAATTTCTCTGCTCATCCCTACCAGAGGGATTGTATGTCCTTTCTTCATAACGTGTTTGAAAGGCACAGTAGAAGCGTGCAGTACTGTGTGTTAGAGCAGCATGACAAAAATGCCTTGCATGTGTAGGAATTTTATTTTCCTGGGGGTCTTTTCCTGAAAGTCACTAAAACAAAGGGGAAACCCACCTATGGAAAAATCTTCCTGTCAGCTGGCATATGAAGGAAATACACAACCAAACTGGTGGGCTCCAGTTAAAAAAGGTGTTGCCATTTTGCAGGTCTGTCACTGGAGCGTTCAACCAACTCAATTGCGTCACGTGCTCGACTGTGTGAAAGGGAGGAGGAAGTCATGGCTTGTTTTGAGACAGCATGTGTCATTGCCCAGGTGTACTTGCAGGAGCTTGAAAAGGTAAGAAGTGGTGTGCTCAGAGTGTTAGCCTGGCGGCCTGGGTAGAATTTCCAGGGTTCTGATAGCAAAAATGGGGAAATGCCAAGTAATCATAGACAATAAGGAGTATGAGAACAAGTTGGAAGGAGTGAGGTGTCTCAGTACAAGCACTTGCAAAACAGCAATTAATCTGGTCTCTGTTTCCTCTGAGAATGAGGTCTGGAAACGAGTTTTGCTTGTGGTAAAGCACTGAATACTTCAGATATGCTCAGGTTGTATCTCGAGTTTAGCTCTTACTGAAGAGGGACTACAAACTTTGCATAGCAAGCGCCAGCATGAAGGAACCCAAGACATTTTACATATCTACCATGTAAATGATACACAGTAGTGGATATTGAGATGCCTAACGAGCTGAGAATAACTTTTTTGGGTCAGCCATAGCAGTTTAACTGCCAGTGCTTCACCTTCTCCAAGTGAAACTAGAGGAACCTTGATCATTAGTAGCAAGTAACTGCTTAGTCAGTGGTTGGCTAGGATGCTGAGTAAGATGAGTACTTTGAGCCCTCCACTGAACTGTAATATGTGTCACTGATTTGCTGGGCACATGCCTAGTTCTCTCTATCTCTGTAACTTTGCCTAGCTGAGTTTAACAGGGCACACCATGCGCTTCCATGCCCTTCCTTTGCCACACGTTATGCTTGACACCAGCAGCACTGATGGCACTGCACATCATCTGTTGTTCTGTAACTTCATGGCCTTTGACCTTCTGACCAGATATTTCTGCTCTTCTCAGCAGCAAAAGTGCGTGTCTATTCCAGGTTTTGTTTTTAATTTCATTAAAACAAGAAAAAAACGAGCTTAGTGCGTATATAAGAATTCATTAAGAAATCCAGCTAACAAGTTGTCTGGTCTGTTTATTTGTAGGAGAAAGCTGAATGGCTTTTTAATTTAAAATTAAGTACTGTACTTCCCTTTTGAAAGGACAAGTTCCTGCCAGCACTTGGCACGTGTAAGTGTTTTTACTGACAGCTTGCATCCTTGAAGAAGGGAAAGAGGTTGAACTGTAATTCATTCATCTTCTGGACACAGACAAGGATGCAGGATTACTGATAGATGTACTGAAAGTCCATAGGTCTTCTCCATAGGTCCTGGATGTAGAACCCTTCTTTGGAGAGTCCACACAGGGCAACTTCCATCCATGAAAGCTGTTTGTTACCAGTAAGGAAGCAAAAGCAAGAAGGGTTTGATAGGTTAAACCAAGGAAAGGCTAAGATTCTTCCATCAGGACTCCTGATAGCTTACCAATTCTTAACAAATATTTATATTATGTTAAGCTAGACATACAGATTCAAACATTGCCTTAATATGTCTGTGCAAGATGCTGCATCTGTGTGCTGAAGCCCTTGGTATTAATGTGTAGCTTTCTACTTACTTTATTAAAGGTTGGAAAGTAATAAGGGATGATGTTTCAAAACTCAGATTGCATGCAGAATATTTTAAAGTTACTTTGACAGGCTTTTGAATAGCTGATGAACATAAGTTTTCAAGTAGCTTGAGGAGGAATCTGATGGCAGAAGGCAACATTTTCTTGTTGGAGATGTCTTTGCCTCATGAGGCACTGGCTAGTTCAAACAGTTGTCTGTAACTCCATGTATTTCTTTCCTCCCCTCACAGACCTTAAACAATACACATTCAAGAAGTATCAAGGGCAGCAACGTGACTTACTCTGAGTTTGAACTTTCCTACTTCCTGGAAGCAGCTCTGCAGAGTGCCTATGTGACTCATTTAAAGAAGGGGTAGGTGGATGCAGATGTTAATAAAAATAGATAATGTTGCATGTTTTGTCTCAGAAACAGATGACGGCTTATTTCTTTGTATGTGTTCTGTTGTGAGTTTTTTGCTGCTGGCTCACCTCAGGTCCTGTCAGTGTCCTTCCCTCCCTCCTGTTGGTCTCTCTCGGTCTCTCTTAAGAGTCCTAAGCCTCGTTTTTCCAGCCCCACAGGTAGGGTGGAGTTAGAACAGTTTTGTTGTCTTGACTCAGCTCAGTTCCCTGTGGAGACAAGGGGAGTTTGACGGTAAAGAGAGAATGGAATTTGCACTGCTCTGTGCTTTTAAAATGTTCAGCCACAGGGCCTGGTTTAGAGCTCAGTGAAGGCTTAAGGGTAGTTTCTTTCACTTGTTTGTTTATTTAAGGTCTTAAATGTCCCAGTAAGTACCCCAAATCTGTGTGGTTTTACTAGAGAGAATGCATGCTCGAACAGTGCTGCTCCAGGGTATGTATTGTGCCTCTGAAATACAGCTCCCAGTGAACCTTGGAAGGGCAAGAGGAGTTTGTATCTGCCGGCCTACAGTGAATTTCATCTGAGGAAAACCTTCTCAAGAGCAATAAAAAATACATTGTAAATGCCCTCTTCCAAAGGCCGTCGGTGAGGGTACACTGTTCCCTAAAACAGGCTGTCTTCAAAACATAAATTCTGTTTAGCTGATGGAGAGGTTGCTATGTAGGGAGAGTGTCTCTCCACTATGTGTAAATGGTGCTTGTAAGAATCCATCCTTCCCTAGTCATATTTGTGTACCGTAATATCCCATTTGTTCTCCAGGCATCAGATACTGAATTTCTCACTGCTCTGTGTAATGTTGCTGGTCAAAGTTTTATAAACTTTTTAAAGCAAACCATCTTCGAAAGCATTTTATTTTGGCTGTTTTTTTATCTCACCCCCAGTCAAAGATACTTTCTTTCATTTTCTTCACTCCTCCTCCTTTTCCTGCTGAGTAAAATGGAGAAAGCAAAAAATGAGGGGAAATTGAAAGGGGGGGAAAAAACCTAGGAAAAAAAATTTCAGCAAAAGTCAGTTCAAATTCTTCTGTAGAAAATCGATACCTTTTTTTGACTTTGGAGAAGGAGAGGTTGCTTCTTGTTTAGGGTTTTCTTGGTAGTTTTTTATCCCCCAATAATGACTCTACATGCAACTGTGAATTGCCTCTGTGTTCCCCATGCTTTCGTTAAAAGCCTGCATGTACAGTGGAGCTGTACCCATAAGCATATCTGTGAGAGGTACCTTCAGCTAAGCCTTGTTTAACCCAAAGGCTTACAATTACACAAAGCCCAAGTGTTGTGAAATGACCCCTTTAGTCAGGTGAGTACAAGTTTATCTGTAAAGAAAGTATGCACTTGTAAGTAGGTGTAGTCTCAGTATCACCTTGGCAGTAGGGGACAGATATGTGGTTTTCCCAGGTGAGTTGGTGGTTGACCACCTGTGGCACAGCGTGTGCTTTTCTAACCTTTTGCCATTCTCATGGCAAAAAAAAATTGCAGGTCTTGTCAGTAAGCTCATTAACTATGTAATAAAATAAAATCTCATTTAGAACATATGGCACTGATGTCCTCTAGGCACCTTTTGAATATCAAACTCACTCATTCATTTTATTCAGCAACATTATAAATTCAGTCTTCATCAGTTCAATATATCCAGTGGGTTGTCTTAGCTATTGCTGTGGGCCCTGCTTGCTCCCTTCCCACTTATTTTAATGACAGCCTTCAAAAAAAAAAAAAAAAAAAAAAACCCCAAACAAACAAAAACCAAAAACCCCAACAAAACAAACCCAACTCACAAAAAACCCTACAGGGAAACAATTTGGAATCAAAATACATGTGTGAATTCAGAAGCGCTTTGATTATAAGCTGAACTGTTACAATAGCAGGAAAATATTCTCTGTAGCTCTCTCCTGATGAAAGAGCATCCCAGTTGGTGTGATGGAGCTCCCATGGCTGGAACAGGAGCAGAGCCCCACACGCTCCTCACCTCCTCCAGTGCAAGTGAGAAACACCAGCCAGGGAAATGAAAGCTCTGGTGGGGGGAAAGGAGCCTGATGGGACTCCACAGCTTGTTTCTCCCCAGAGCTGGTATTAGTGCGTGGTTTCTGCCACGAGAGGGCATAAGCAGCATTGGGATATATTAAGGAAAGAGGAGGGAAGCAGGAAGAAGTGTTTTAGGGTGCTTCATGTGTATAATAAATTTCTCCACCTGATATTGAACAGCTCGAAGAAATACTTTTGTTTTCCTTATTTCTTCCAGCATGTTCAGGTAGGAAATAAGCCTTGGATGATGAATGCTCAAGCTGGGAAGGGAGTAGTCCTTATCAGGTGGGATGTCCTTCAGCAGGGGCACATGTGTGCAGAAGAAATAGTGAGTGCTTTATTCTTGTCTCGCCAGGCAGAAGAGCTGAGGGATCTGAGTGATGTTGTCATGCTTTTGTTCCTGCTGGCAGGAACCAGCACGTTCCTCTCGGAGCGTGGTCAGGGATGCCCTTTTCTCTTGCAGTGTACAGTGGAAAAAAGGCACCAATACAAAACAAAGATCTGGTCTCCCTTTCAAATATTGAGCCACCAGCTGTAAGGACCAGCGAGTCTTGCTGCTGTGGAAGTCCCAGATGCTTTTAATAAGATGTTTACTTAGAAATAGTGTGTTACTAAAGTCACATTTCCTGCTGCTGTTTGCCCTGCTGCATCCTAGGAAAGCTTTCCTTTATTCTTCCAGTAAGCAATGTTGATGCTGTGGATGCAGAATATAGGCAAGCAGATGCTGTTGTACTGTAGGATGTAGCTGGTTGTCTTTCATGTTAGCATCTGCACTGGGTTTTGTTCTGTTGGTTTTTTGTTGTTTTTTTTCTGATGTGGATGTGTGAAGATTAGGCTCATTTCTTACTGCTTTTCCTTTCAGAATATTGAACAGGTATTACTACTTTATACTGTTATGGGGGCTTTCATCAAGATGCTCTTAGGTATTTTCTTAGGGCAAACAGGTTTCACCTGTGTGCAGTAATGGTTATATGTATGCTGCTGTCTTAATGGCACTTGAAGTATGTGTGGAGTTTCGCAGGCAAGGCAAATGAAGTCAGAGCTTTCTAGAGGATGTCATTGGCTTTGGAAACTCTAGATCGGAACTTTTGAAGAAAATTGATTTCTGAAAAATAAATATTAAGCCCTTATTAGAAATTGGGTTTCCTCATGATCCCTCAAGTTGGAACCTAAATTACTTAGGCATTTTTGTCAGAGTTTTTCAGTCAAGGAAAGCTTACACAATTCTTTCTCTTCCCTTCCCTTGTCAGTTTTCTAGAGTGCTCAGTTCCCTTTTTGAAACTTTGTAGGCTTCTCTTGCAAGGGCAATTTGGAAGAGTAACTTCATGTATGTGTTGTTTTACAGTAGTATGTAATGTATAAAGGCAGGCAGGACAGTCTCTGCCAGACCAATCATGTCTTCTGAGAAATTTATGTGGGCTTTCTTTTCATTATCACCTCTTCAGTCCTCATAATCTAGCACCTTATCCAGGACACCAGGACACTGCAGCTGGTGATTTGGGAGTGGGTTTTACTGCGTACTGCATGGATCTAGATACTGCTAAACTCTTGTTTTGTATTGTTTTTTCTTGAATGCCCCACTTCTGTTAGACAAGCTGCCATTGGGAAACTCCAATGTGCTTTGTTGTAGTTACTTGTTTTGTATCTTCATTCATAGGAACCTGAGAACCTGAGGCTTACTTCTTCAGGTGTGTTTTGTGTCTATGCATGAACAGCTGTTTAATGAGAGAGTATGAATTTTTAGAAACCTTGGTGAGATGCAGAAGGAGCTGGGTGGAGGCAATGGTGTTGCTGCTGTTTGTGTGCTTTGGGTACTTCTTTACCTGGAGAGGTGGCTCTGCAAACTGCCATGTAGTCATCTCAGGATGATCTCTTCCATCTGTTAGCAGCTAACTGTTTTAACAGTCAATGAATGAGGATAAGAATGTTATCTTCTGGTGCCCGTGTTGTTGGGAGACTGTCTTTGCAGACCTCTGAGCCCATGGTCCGCTCTAGTTCATTATCAGTAATTTTCCCAGTAATTTGCATAGAAAACAGTATATTTCTTTGTTTTCTTAAATTTTTGTGTTGTGTTCACCAAACATGACATAAATGTGATACAACTGCTTTGATTCATGGACTGGTAATTAATTACCCTGTATTACCAGGCTATTTGTACAAACAAAGCAAATTTTCATGCCAGGCTGGACTCACTGGACTCAAGGTGCTCTTTGTCACAGTTTGTGCCCAAGTTTTTCTGTGTTCCTCTTTATTAGATTAGCTATAATTGAATCCTAAACCTCATTTCATCACGCTTTTTTAACGCCTCTCTTGCCACTTTTGTGGCTGGAACCAAGGCAGCTTAATGACCATGTGCTTTTCCTTTCCTGTTCTTCCTTATTTCTTTTTCTGGCACTTTAGCAGTGCAGTAGGGGCCCACGGACTCTTCCAACGCATTTAATTTCCATGATCTGATGTTCACTTATAATGCCATGACTTGAGGCAACAGTACCTGGGATTTCCAGATAGTCTCCTATCCAAGTCCTGCAGAGGCTCAAGATTGCTTAGTTTCTGATCTAGACAAGATCAAATAGATTCACGATGGATTACCAGAGGCTTTATGTTTGCATTCTCATCCACTTACCTACGTACATGTATTTCTGTTCAAATACATACTTTTCGTTTTGTTAACTTCTTCAGGTACTAATTTAAAAAAAATCTCTTCAAGTGCACGTTTAGTATATGAAGGACATCTATTAATGGAACAGTAAGTCTCTTACCGTTATGAGTAGAGCAATTCATATGCTTAAAATGAAATGTGTGTTCAGATGGCCTCCTGGCTTGGAACAGCAGAGCAGAAAGGCAAACTCCTGTAGCGAGGCATGTTTGCAGGCTGCTGGCAGGTGTGTGCGCTCTCCTGTCATGGCTCAATAATGTTCGATAAAGTTTAAAAAAAAAAAAAGCTGCCAAACCAAATCCTCAGTCCTATAGAACTGGTATCGTTGTCAGGTGCTTTGCATGCTCCAGAGTTGAGAGCTCACAGCGTGGAGCAGGTGCTCCCTGAGAGACCCTGACCACACAAGCACCTGTCTGGGTGGTGGTGACTGCTGGGTCCTCCTCCCGCCCTGCCCATTTTGCACTCCTACCTTCTGTTGAAGGTGTTCCTAGGCATTTGCCATGCAGTTCATGGCTTCAACCCTGACTACTTGCAGATGAGCAACAACTTGCTATTTATTCTTTCATTCACTTCAGTGTGCCAGTATTCCTTTTCCTCTTCCCTTCCGCCCAGAACAAGGTGTTTCTGCCATGAAGCTTAACTTTGTTTATGTCCTTGTCTAAAAAGTGGAACTGAAATGGTGCTCCAGTTCTCTGGGAACAACACTGTCTCTTTTTAGCATATTCTCTAGGTTTTTCTTCTCTTAAGTATGTGTCAAATTTGGAATTAATTGGCTTTGCAAGTGGTCACTAATCTTCCTTCTGATGCTAGTTAATGGAATTCATTGACACTTTATTGAGACAAATACCATTATCCTAACAAGAAATCTAAACACAGGCATTTTTGAAAATGTTGAGGAACTGTTACACACCATAACTGTTCTGTTCAACCTCTTAAAGAGCCTAAGGAAGCACAGAAAATGCCAATAGTTTTCAGTAACTGAGGAGAGCAGTTGGGCAGGTACGTTTTGTTTAGATGGAGGAATTTATTGGTTTTGACTATCAGATAATAAATAGCACGTGAACAATTCTGTTGGATTTCATGTGACTACTTGTGCATAAATATCACCATGCGCTTTATTGCTTTCCTCAGTTTAAGGTCCAGAACTGCATCTTTGTGGGTATAGTCTTTCCTAGACCCACAGAGAAGCACCATATGTCTTGGCCCTGTAATAGGAGTACTTGCTGAAGCATTAAAATCCAACTTATAAAAACTTCCTTGAACTTTTTTCCCGTGATAAATTCAAAGCACATCTTTTACTTAGGAGAAAGTGGAAGGAAAAAAAGACAGACAGCATCTGACTTTCTGCACAGGGGCAAGTCCCCAGTGTTTTTGCTCTTGCCTCACTTTGTTGCTTGGCTGTAGTTTTCCCATGACTAGGTAATCTATGGGTTACCTCAAAGTTTAAAATTTTGAGGTAAGTATTGATTGAAAGTAAGGCCACATGCATTTGCATTCTGTTACTTGGTGACCTTAAAAGCTCTAGGGTGTCATTTTATGTAGCCAATATTCATGGTAAACATGTTTACATTTTACTTCCCTATTCTTGAAAATAATGACTTTCTTTTATTTCTTCAAATGTTTGTCATTGATTCTGGAGTGCAAGAAGGTTTGCAGTGCATGAGAGTGGGCAGAAGTGCAATCTGTACTTGTTATCTTCAAAATTTAATCAGATTGACAGAAAAGGTTGTTATGGTGTATGGCTTTTTTCTTTTTTTTTAAATGAAATCTAGGCTTTGTCTGCACAGAAAATTCTCCTGGAATAAGATGAAGTGGCAGTTAATGTACCTGGTTGTCCTTATTTCAGTACAGCACTGCTCTTTTTCTGATAGCTTGTATTTCTTTGCGTAGCTTCTACCCTGTAATGAAAGTGAGTTGAACTGTTTTGTAGTTTCTATGGTAGTAGGGCCATGTCCTTAGCTTTGAAGGGCTTAATAGGCTGCAAGTGTGTTAACTAGTATGTCCAGTGTTTAATCTTTCCTCTCTGCAACTCTCTTGGTGCCCAGACACACAATTAAGATATCATTTAGCAAGTAGTCTGCTTTACTCTGCATACACCATGAGCAATTAATGTGGTTTGGGGTTATTGGTTTTGGTGGTGTTGTGTTTTTTTGGGGTGGTTTTTTTTTTGTTTTGTTTTGTTTTTAGACTAACCCTCTTTTTTTTTGCAGGTTAAGCTGTGCTTGCAGGCAGTTACTGCAACTTAGCTGCCTGATAATAAACTGTTTAAACCTCTGTTATTTCATCATGTGTCTGGAGCATCAGACACAAGGCATTTAAGCACCACCTAAAAGGAATCGTCATTTAAAAGTATCATGTAAGCTCAATGTAATTCAAACAAGTACAATCTGTGTTGTATGAGGAGGAGATGTGGATGCGTTTAAGAAGCAGCATCTGCTTTATAAATACGAGCTATGAAAGGCTTCCAAATGTCCCCTCTGTTCGTCAAATGTGAATGTGATCTTCTCCTAGGAAGCCATCTGGAGTAGGCAAGCTACAGTCGCTGCCTCACTCAGTGCCATTGTCCTATCTGTGCCTCAGAGTGACTTGTCTCGCTACTGTACACTCAATATTAGTGATGGTTTCATGGGTCTGTTTGAATGTCAAGTTCGTTGCCACGCTTTGGCGCATCATAAAAGTATTTTGTTTCCAATGTGCTGGGGTTTTTTTTGTTTTTATGAATTTTTTTTTCCTGCTTTCCCCATAGAAATATTGTGAAAGGAATGAGGAGTCTGCGAGAAATACTACGGACTGTGGAAACAAAAGCTACTCAAACCTTCAAAATGGTAAGGGGAGTGAATGGGAGATGGGAAGGTGGGATAATCTGCTGTGCAGATGATTATCTCTCTGTTTATTAACCAGTACAGTAGGACAAAATGTATTTGTCCTCACTTGATTGACTGCTGCGCTTTTTTTTTTTTTTTTTTTACACTTTTGGAGGTGGTGTATCAAGTAATCCACTTAATTCAAAGACCTGCCCAATTGAAACCTCCGAACCTTCAGACCTGGGCATGTGTTTTACTTTGGGGTTTTTCCAGTGCATTTTCTAGCCCTGGTAGAAATAGGGATGTATTTAGCTTGACAGTACTGTTCTCAGGTGATGTCTTCTTTTCTTTCTTGTTTTAAAGTGTTTGCATGCACACCTTTTTGTGTTTGCATGTAGAAGTATTAAGTACTTCTGGTTCTTGCAAAACAAGCAGTGCTTTTTTTAGATTCAAGTGCTTCAGTGTTCTTCCTGTAAAACTCCCTTCAGTACAGTATAGACTGATTTTTATTTTTTTTAATTAAGTTTTTGTTGGTGTTGGCATTTTGCATCCTGTTATCGTGAGTGCCTCTGGTAAAGAGATCATGGGGAAAGTTATTTATGTGCCTGTTTAACTTCTTAGACCTTTAACTGGTTCTTCCCTGTCTCCCCTTTAAGAGATCTTGTCCTGAAGTTACTGAGGAAGTGACAAGGTCAACAGCATGGAGAATAGCAGTCTTCAGAACATGAATGAAAACTTTGCAGCCCTAAAAGCACTGACATTGATACAACTAAACTTGTTTTGTGCTTGGTTCATCTTTGTGTTTTGTGTAATTCCGGAGAAGTTTGGCAAGTAAGGTGGGCATGGGTTTGCATAGCATTTTGGAGATGGAGAGTGACAGGTTCCAATGGGTGGACTGACGGTGTGTCTAGCTCACATGCAAATGCAGGGATAAAATGAAAGTGCGAGCAGAAAGGGTATCCTGGGTGCTTTTTTGCCTAGGTTCCTCACATCTGTGTATTTGGGAACTTGTGTTCTGGAAATGAATATTCTTGTTGCCTTGGGATCGCCTTATGCCTAATTGAGAATACAGATGCATGTAAAAGTTTGTGCAGGGAATTACAAGAGGTGACTTAAATAATTGTCACACTCAAAATGGTTGCATCCTTTTCCAGATTGAGATCAGGGTTCAGGGGATTTTTCTTGCTTGCCTGTTATCATTTTGCTGAAATGAGTCTAACCATCTGCTGTTCCTATACCATGACAGAACGTGGCACTCAGATGCCCCTGTCCCTGTGCAACTGGGGAGAGCTGTAGAACACCCCTGGGGATTTATCCCTAAGGGGAAATCTGAATGTGTTCATCCAGTAGTTTTTCCTGGGATTTCCATTTTACAGGAAGTTGCATTTTCATTTTCTTACTTATTTTTAAAGAGTTGTCAAGAGGGCAAAGGGAGGAATGTGCTTAATTAAACAAGTTTTTCAAGCATGAAAGTGAAACACTTTTTTTTTTTTTTCTTAATTTGTGGGATCACAGTGTTCTTCAAGCATAATGATGCTTTTTTTAGCCAAAGGCAGTAATAACATAAATCAGCATTTTGGCCTGTTCTGATTTGTTTGGTCTTATTTAAAACAAGAGTGAAGCTAATTTACGCAGCTACTGTACTGTATGTTAAAATCAAAAACACTAAAAGTATTTGGTGCTTGCCTTTTGAAAGGCTTATCACAAACTGTACTCCTACTTCTGTGTGAACTGTTAGAGATCTTTCTGTTGCTGGCATGTTATTTTTCCCTCCCCTCTAAGACTGTAGGATTTTTTCCTATAAGAGAGTTGGTTCCTCAGGGTAAAACTGACTAAATAATTACACACTGAGACGATAAAACGATACTGGCTAATGTTGGAGGGCCCTAGGCCATTTTGCTCATGGTTACTTGCTATAAAAAGCATAGAAAAGCCTAGTTAAAAAAGAAGGCTTTCTGTAACTTGTCAGTAGGAGTGCACAGAAGCTCTTGGGGTTCCCAGTGAGTTCTGTGTGACAATATTTCTCTGAGGCACCGTCATACATTTCAGATCACTTTGCCATTTGCTAGGTGCATCTATGAAACCTCCCTTTCTGGTGTTTAAGAAACAGAGCACACTACTGTGGTTGCATCTTAGACTAATTCGGTGAATTCGTGTGTGGTGAGGTGGATGAAAATAAAGCAGCTTGCATCAAAAGAAGTTCTTTTTCTGAATCTGATAACAGGAACTTTAACCTCAGTATTATTTATTTGGTCCTGTAAATTTCATACCTCCAGTGGAGTAAAGCTTCAGTTTATCATACCTATCCTGGTATTTAAAAGAAAATGACACATCTCAAAGTGTAAATTGCATATAAAATACATATGCAGTAGTCAGAGAAGTTCCAAAAGAATATTTACGAGTATTAGGACAGAAGGGCTGAAGTTTCAGCCTGCCTCTGTTCTGTGCAGTATTTACTTTACAGCTTAGAGTGCTGCTTAGAATTCACACCCATTTTGATGTGTCTCTACTTGTTTGCATATTCATCTATGTACAGTGCAAAAAATTAGAGATTGAGTGGGTGGGGGACAAGAACAAATGGCAAAGACAGTTTTGCAAAGTCAAGTTAACTTGCCCCCTTTTGGGCCAGGTTGCCAGCTATGTGTATGAACTGGAAAACAAGTATTTAAGGATCCTTGGCCACTCAGTGATCAAACAAGTGATGCGATGTTGCTGTCTCAATATAAAGTTCCTAACCCTGTTCTCTCCTCCTTCCATTATTGCAACAATAAGAGAGAAGCAGTACTGAGATGAAGCTATAAAAGGCTGCAGGAAGAGTGATATTAACAGATAAAGGGTTGACGTTTTAAACCTAATAGAAAAGTAGCCTCTGAGCTGAGACTTGCATACAAAATTCTGAGGCTGAGAACACAGTGGAGTGCCACCATACTCTAATACTGTAACATTTCTGAGAGAGTCTCACCAGTTCATGTGGCAGTCGGTTCTCTTCATTCACCAGAGTATGCCTTGCTGCCAGGCCTTTTTGATCGTTTTTTACCTACAGCATTGAAACAAGACCATGTAAATGCAGAAGGCTGGCCTTTTCAGAGGATGGAAGAAACTGCCATTGCTGTAGACTTTTTAGTAGCTCTTTTAGCTGTTCTAGCTTTCTAAAAAGTGGTACTGTCATGTTGTTGATACATCTCCTTCACAAGGTGGAACATGGGGTGGGGTGAACTTTTGTATTGGAGAAGGCTTCACTGATGTGTCTTTTTCTGTGCTGTTCACTGATCTCTAGACTGCAGCCAAACAGCTAGCCCAAGTACTTCTCCATTCTCTCAGTGAAGACTGTTACTGGAGCCCTTTATCTGATCCGCTTCCTGAGTTCATGAACAAAGAAGATCAGTCTTATGTTAGCAATCTTCTTTGTCGAAGGCCGGAGCTGTACACAGAAGAGAAGTGAGTGTTCTTTTTTATTTCAGTTTATTGCAGGAGGAAGGAGAGTGTTTGAACGCTGTTTGGTACTGCTAAGTATGTCACTGATTCATGTAGTAGTTTTGTGTATTCTTGTTTTTAACTTCCCATCAAAAGGCCTGCTGGAAAAATAAAGCATTAAACCTTGAGTGTTTGATTATTTTTTTTTTTTTTTCCCCAGGAAGGAAGAAAATACAACCAAACAGCTGTCTTTAGGTTATTTCTATCTCATAGCATTTATGTTTCAGTATAGCTCATCTAGGATATATTGCAGAGCTTTTAATTGTGAGAACCTGCAAAAGAAGGTATTGCCTAGCAAATGAATTATGCATGAGATGTTTCAAGTTACTGTTCCTCTTGTGAAATGAGAAAGAGGCTGACGGGATAATTCTTGACCTTCCTCAGAAAAATGTTTTGTCTTTCAGTGCGTACTGCCCTCAAGACAACGTAGAAGAGGCTCTTCTTCTCCTCTTAATCAGTGAATCCATGGTAAGCCAAAAATGAGTTTGTAATACTAATAGCACAAAGGAATATCTCGTGTTTCCATGTCAAGTCTTCTGGTTGGTTTTGTTTACGGAATCTTCCCTAGATAAACAGAAGCAAGGATTTGGCTACTGAATAGGAAATGCTATTTATAACTTTATTAGTGACACCACTTTTATTAAATGGAATGGCAGTGAAGGATTTTAGGAGTTGTCAAGAAGAAGTGCTGCATGCAGGTTCTGACATCCAGATACATTGTCAATAGACTGATTTTTCCATAACATCTGTGTGGATTTATGGGTCAAGAATGGGAGGAAGGGAGCCTCGCCTAAAGCCAGGCATGATGGTGGTACCCACTGTTTGGCATTTGCAGGGTACCATATTCTGCTTACATTCCTTAGTCTGCAGGAATAATATTTTAGCCGTTTCAGTCTTGAATGATCTTTTGCAGTTTCTGATACTGATGATACAGGGAGTTCTATCTCATGCAGAAACATCCATAATGAACTGCAGTGAAGTAATTTGATCTCTTCTATTTGTAACATCAGTTATAATGAGAAGGGAAAAAGGTGGAGAAAAACTACTGCATGGAAAACTGCATGGTAACCTTTGGTCACTGTCATCTTCTGAGAAAACAGAAACATATGGAAAATGTGTAAGGAATGTTTTCTGAAAACATGTAAGGAAAGTTACTTTCCTTTAAATACTGGGTGGTCACTTGTAGATCAAAGTGAGATTTGAAAATCTTGGACCATCATTGACCATTTTAGAAACTTTTTAAACAGTTTTCAGACAAGCTAAAAAGGGATAGTGTGGAAACTTTGTTTTGTTTTTTGCTTCCTTCAGCTTTTCTTTGTCTGGTTCTTCTGGCTCAAGTCCTTCCCCTTTCCTGCAAACCTCTTCAGAACATGGCAATTTAATATTACTTGCTTTCAAAATTTGGGGAAAAATTGAAGAGGCAGAACCACCCCCATAATTTAAATATTAAATTGACTTAATCACATACATCTGAGTGTTACTAGGTGCTTTTTAGTGCTTTCTAGATTAAAAGATTTCTACTGGTACTGTATAAATCTAGTAGTATATGTAGTTAGATGTACATCTGCTTTGTTTTTTCAAGGGCTTTTCTGCAGCTAAAATGGCTTTTTGTAGTTGGAAGTGGAGACTCCAGGAGTGAGGTCTTGTAGAACACCACATGCACTTCTGTTAAAATCAGAAGAACTCATGTCGGCGTTGCTCGTCAGGGCTGATCCAAGCAAGAAGAGGATCAGGGGTCCACAGCAATGACAGTACTGGCTGCTCCAGCCTTTTCTGGGGCTGGGCTTGCAATCGGAAAGGCCTTGTGGGACCTTGAACTCTGTAATTTTGTTCTGCTGACGTGAATGAAAGTTATCCCTGGTTTAGCTAGTAGTACATAAAATGGTGAACTGGCCTTGTAACTAAGTTATGGATGAAGCAGTGTGAAAACACTATTGATAAAAACTGGACTGCTGTGCTGACTTCAAGGCTAAATAAATAAGCTTGTGTTTGCTTAAGTGCGGTCTTCTATATATAGGAACTTTCTGGAGGTAGATGCAAGGCATTTTGACCTGCTGCATATAAAGCACTCAAATAATCAAAGATCCTGTAGTAGAGCGCTGCAGGGAACCATAACTGTCTTTCCATTTTTTGGGGAAAAGAAACATCTGAGTTTTCCTCTTGCATTAGCAATAGGCTTGCCATGAGTTTATTGTTTTAACAAAAATACAGGACAAGTCTATAGAAATACAGCTGTGTATAGAAATATACTTAGGAACCACAGGAATGTGCTTCTGAAGTGAAGGAACAGAGTGCCATCTGATTCTTACATATATTTGTAATCCATAAATATTTTCCTGTAGTTTTACTGTTACCGTACTAAGAAGGGGATGTTTTGTTTAATTTATGACATGAAACATCTTTTCCATGACTGCTTCATTGTAGGCTACTGAGTTTTCTCATGTACAAGTTTGTTGTTTGTTTGAAGTTTTTTGTTTTGCTTTTTAAGACTTGCTGAAGCTCACGGAAAATGAGTTGACAAGAAGCAGATTTCCAGTTGAGGTCTCCCTAATGATACAACGTTAACTTACTAAAACATATTTTCCTTCCTGGAAAGAGTGTCAGTGGTGCGCGATAACGATAAGTTTCTGTAGGCCAGTAAGCAACATAGTTGGTGTTCCTGGATTTTGGCTGGATTACGCATTCTTTCAGTATTTACAGTTATGAACCCCTTAAAATGAAATAGAAGTAAACAATTAGGTTGGCTTGCTGGGAGCTCTCCAGCTTCTCTGCCACTTTAATTGCTCTGTCAGAGCAAAACTCACCAGAAAGGTACTTATCCTGTCTGATTTTTAAAGGGACAAAAGAGCAACCATGTCATTATAATCCTTTTGCAGGACTGTAAAGCCAAACAGCTACTCCACATGCCTCTTCCTGACTTTTGCCACTCCAAAATGAGCTCAAGGGGGACAAAATTGGAGGGAGGAGGGACAGAAGAATTGTCAGCACGGGGAGGGGACACAGAGCAAAGATGTACTGGGGAGGAGCATAAATCATCAGAGAACCTCAAAGTAAATATGTGATAAAATTTATGAAAAAGAGACATCGTAGCCTTTTCAAGAAATATACATCTGGAGCAACCCTGCCCCGCCCTGAGCCATACAGGGAGGGAGTAGGTCAGTACTAGGTAGCTTGCTGCTGAAGTTCATTCTGTTCTTCTGCTTGTGTTGCCTTCCTAAGGTGAAGTTAACATCTACTTCACCAGGATCTGTGCAAATCCCCAGATGGTATTATGGGGGTTACAAGAACCGTTCCTGTAATGGGGAAAGGAAGAAAAACTGCCTTTAAGGTGCTGTAAGCCAGACCCTGCATTCCAGCACACCTCTAGCTCTTACTGATCCTCAGTTCTGGCTTGTGATGCTGCCCCAGCTTTTCTTCTTATCCCTTTACCTTGCATTGGAAGGGAGACACTTTGCATGTTCTGGTGGGATGAAATGAGAGTATCTTCTAAAGGGGTAATTAAGGGTTCCTTCAGTATTTCACTCACTCTACCTCTGAGCCTAAGTATGTAGAAGTTTTTCAGATGGCCATATAACATGGTAGTCTCTGTCATAGCTTTGAAGATGTTTCTGTGGGTATATCAACAGAGTGAAAGCTTGACGGCTCTTTCCTCGTGGCACTCTCCTAAGTTGCCTCCTATATTTTTTCTGTCCCATTGAAAATAATTTAACTTCCATGAGCTAAGGCATCTCAGTAAACAATGAAAAGTATCTTGGTTGTTGAGTTTGGCAAGTGCCCCTCCTCTGTGCCAGCTGTTACTTAGTCATGGTGATTGGCTGTAGAGTTCTCATGAAGGAATCTAGTGAAACAAATCAGGCAGCCTGAAGATTACCACAGTCAGGGCTGTCTTTAGTGGGGTTTGTGGCCTCCTGGCTAAATTCTCATTCCTTATGCACAGCCTGAGTTATGATATGGATGGGCTGCATTTGTGAGAGGAGGAAAATGCTTTCCTTCAGACCAAGAAGGCCAGCTGGTGACAGCCTTTACAAGTTCAGGCTGTGGTAGAATGATGTGTTCCTATCACATGTTGGAAAAAATGGACTGGCCTATTTTTAAACCACTAGTCCTCTTTCTCATTGCATTTAACCTATCAAAACCAGTGGTGCTGTGTTTGTGGGGAGAACCAAGGGCATATTGTGACTTGTTGCAGTGTGGTTTCTCTGCATCGTGCTACCAGTGGGCATGGCACTGGTTCTGCCATCAGGGATTCTGCTTCTTTGTGCTGTGGGGCGTAGGCAAGGGAGGTTTGGCAGGACTTAGCTGGAGTTTTGTTTATTTTAATAACCATTCTCAGGAGTAGTCAGAGTTGATTGCACTGCCCCGTAGTCAGCCAGAAGTTTCTCAGAGCCACTTTTTGTGTTTACTTTTGAGGTTAAAAAAAAAAAAAAAGGAAAAGTTCTTTGTTTGCACTTAGAAACCTTGCCTTCTTGAATCTGAGATTCAACGTACAGTGTAAAATCCCTTTATTCAGCCCTTGGCAATGCTGGCTCTTATAACTCGGGATTCTGGCTAGTGTAGTCTACCAAACATACCAGGTAACATGGATTATTTTTTTTGGCTCTGTGTTCTTCACTCATACTGAAAATGAAGCTCCTTGTATCCAAAACTAATAAAATCTGTGCCTGTGTAACAAAGATTAGAAATGTCATCTCCATCTTATCTCTGATTTGAATCCCTAAAGGCGATTTGACCTTGGAGAGCCTGAGAGCACAGAACAGATGGTGAGGGGGAAGTAAGATCCTGGGATTTGTTCTGTTCTTTTTACTGGTGAGAGCAAACTCATGGCTGTGAGCATGCCTTTAATGGAATAAGATTAAATCCCTGTATTTTTAAGCATGGAAATAATTAAATTCTGTTAGCTCTACAGTTCCTAGCTTTATAAAATAAGTCTGTCTAGCAAATGGGTTGGCAAAGGAGAACCTCTTGTTGCCTTTTTTTTTTTTTTTAATTACACCAAGCCCAGTGATGTTGCAACTGCTGGATGACCATCATGAGTATTTTCTTGAGGGCTGTTGGACTATGGCAGCTGAAAGAGATAACTGGGGACAGGATTGCCTACTCCGTTGGTTTCTGCCAAATCACGGCCGTGCACCTACAATAGCAAGCCCCACTGTCTCCTTAACTGGTCTGCAAGGCAAAGCTATGTGTTTGGGACCTGCAAAGGTGGATTGCAGGATATTTCTAGTGGGAAATCCACCACCTCTGTTAATTGCCTCTTGAATAAATAGTTCTAATGTGAGTTGCTGGAGACAGGATAGAGAGCTTTTTTGTTTCTGCTTTGCAGTAGAAGTCTTGTTTCTGAACTTGCAAAGATGATGCAGATTCTTGGAAGAGAGCTTTCTAAATGCAGATTATAAATAGCAAATATGTGACTTTGTTTATCAATACTGTCTTGGGTAACAAACTTCATTACTTTCTTCCCCTCTCTCCCTTTTGTGTAGGATTGCTGAGCTGTTTTGCCTGCGGGTGGTATGTCTGTCTTGCTTTAAGTAATGTTTCCAGAATTAGCTCTGCTACAGTACAGGACGTTAAAATATACCTGGTGACGGATAAGGTATATCTGTATGGTCATATGGTCATATTTGATAACCAATAATAATGGGCTATTTTACTGAGACATCTGAATGGGGTACCAGTAACTTGTGATCTGTTGCCTACCAGAAATGAGACAGATGCCCCACAGTTCACAAGGCAGTAAGTTTTCATTAGCTGTGCTTCTGGTCTGAAATGGATCAAGTTGTTTTATCTCTGTAAGAGCAGTTTTGGGAGTGGCTGGAGTATGGTATTTCCTCCCTGTTCCGCCTGCTTCCATTTTCACAGCAGCTTTGCAGTGAACCCTGAATATGTTCTTTGTATGTGTTAGTGAGGGGAACTTTCAAGTGCTGTTGTTGAGATCACCAATAACTTAGGTGAAATGGGTCCGTGCCATTGCAAAGAATTCATTCATTTTGTTGGCAGTACAGGCAAAACAGCCAGAATGGAGATCCAAAGGACACGGGCTAAATATTTCCCAACTTTGAGCAGTAGAGGCATCAATTGCACGATTTCAAAGGTTTGTTGTCAATCTTGCATACACAGCATTTGTTTTTCTCACTTAATGCTAGTATTGAATCACACCAATTACATTATTACAGTACACTGTGTAAAACATGCTGCTGTTCTGTATAGATGGGTTGCAGTGGATCTGGCAATTATGTCTATTATAAAAAGACACAAGTTGAACATTAGAATACCCATGAATTAGGGGACAGGCAGCAGGCACTCATTAAAGATTTTAATTGCTTTCTTTTTCTTCTTTGAAAAAAAGCAGGGGGAGCCGTGTTTCAAAGTGAGCAATTAAAGGATACTTCATAGCTAATTGCTGTGAGAGGGGGCTGCTATGTGGAATGCTCTCTAACTGTAATTCGTATGTTTGCTTGATGTTCTATTAAGAAGCACATCTTTGTACTGTAGTAAAATTTAATTTTCTGCAGCGTAACTGTGTGCATAATAACTGCCAAAATAATGGCTGTTTGCTGTGACTCTTTTCCTTTCCACATGTAATAAACATGCCATAAAGAAGCTGTAATTGTTAGGGTCACTGATGTACAGCAAATCCTCCGTGTATAGGTGGCTTATCTAGTTTGCAGGTAAGTATATTGTATATGTGGATAGGAAGGCACAAGCTCAGCAGGGTCGTTAGTTAAATTGCAGATCCCCAGAAAGTCAGATCTCTTCCCTGCTATCAGAGCCAGCATGGGTCTGAAAGTCCCATACAGTTGTATTGCTGCCGATTGGAGCCAGGCTTAAAAAGCCCTGATGTACCCCAGCCAGTTGGTTCTGTGCCCGGTCAGGTTGAACGCCGGAGTTGGGCTTCAAGCGTGATACAGAGCCATCACAATGGCTGAGCGCTGGGTCGACTCGGGGGTGCCAGCTGGGCGGGGGCCTTTTGGATGTATGTGGCCTGGAGGCGGGCTGTGTCCCTGGGCTGCAGAAAGGGAGGGCTGAAGGCGCTCGCTATCCTGTGTGCTGCTGGGTCTGGGCTGACTACAGGTTGGGTCTTACCTCCCCAGGTAGGATTGGTGTCACATCCGAGCCACCTGCATGTACAGCTAATTGTGTCTAATGCATGCCAAAATATGCAAATGTGGTGCATCTCTGGGTTGCTCCATTATCTAGAAGTACCTCAAATAAAGAGGCGTTGACTGTATAATTTTGCTCTGTGTAATCCAAGTTATGCTAACTCCCAATGGTGAAACTCCTTTTGGTAGTATTAGTGACCTTCTCCATCCCACACAACAACCTTGAACAGAGGTTCTCTCCTTTTAATGGTGACTCATCATCTCTCCCCATCCTGCTTGTGTGCTGTGAGGCATGTGTGTGTGACAATGGGAACAGCTTAAAGGGAAGAGTCATACTGGGGGTGTTGAAAATGTAATTGTAAGCTATGTTTTACTGGTGCTTATAGTGGAGGAGGAGGAAGTAATGGAGTAGGACAAATTGGGGATTGCTGCTTATGTTATTGATGCACTGTTTGGAGATCAGTGTTCTACAAATAGTCATTCTTCCATTTGTGTTCAGAAAAATAAGTGGTCTGAAACAACAGAAACACAGGTATTGGAACAAATGTTGGTGTAAATGGTTTAGAATTAATGCATTCTCAAATGCAAAATAAAATATCTCTCTCTGTGTACGTTTCAGTAAGTAAAATTCCCCACCCGACAGAACAAGTGTGTACCATGATGCAGTAACTCTACAACTATTTTGCACTGGTACTTATCAGCAACTGTCAGGATTTCTTACTGCCAAACTGAAGTTTACAAAAACATAAACAAAGGTGAGACAAAAAAATTGGCTAATGGTGCTCTGGGTCACAGTACCTTTCCTTCTGTGAGAGGCTGGCCACAGAAACATGCCAATTTCCCTGAGGTGGGTTTCAAGAAATAGTGAATCACATTCCCTTCTCCACCCTCCTGTATCTAACACTGCAGTAGTACGTGATATCTGGAGCCTTGGGATGATAAATTACATTGTTGTGTTAGACACACTCCATGTTCTTGCCACTGTTCAGTCGGTTTGATATGAGGTTTGCACCTTTTGGTTTTGGGGTGGTTTGCCTTTTTTTATATATATATCTCTGATAATGTGGGAACTCCTTGACTTTTTTTTTTAATTTTTTTGAGCAGCTGGAATTGGCAGTTGGAGATCTGTTCAGTATTAAAACAATTGTTGGAACAGAAGTGATGATGAATTTGTTCAGTGGCAAGTCTTACGCATGTGCAAATATAGGGAGTGATAGATTGGAGAGACCTATGGCTTTGAGATTTGAAACTTCAACAAAATAAGCAGGTTTATGACCTTCTTGGAAAGAATGTTAGTCATGCCTGTGCATATGTTGTTTTTAACTGCTGACCGTTTAGGTAAAATGTGGTATGTACAATGTCTTCAGTATGACTGCAATTTTAGAATGTTGCATCTTTGTAATATGTCTAATATTCTTGATTATTGCAGGATTTGGACATGTTCTCCCCACTAGTACCAGTACTTGTTAGCAGATGTTAATGGACACTCGCCAATTCTGATTAATTTTCTATCTGTGCTAATGCATCAACTTAAAAATCATAGCTTGGTACTACCCAAAAAAGCATCAGGCCATAGCTGACTCTAATGGGAGGCTGATGATGAGATTACAGACCATGAGGGTGCTATCTCAGTAGCTATTTTCTACAAATAATTGTCATAACAATGTAACCAGTGCAGAAAAAAAATGTTAATGCTGTTGTATATACGTAGGAGGATTCACTAGGCAATAGGATTGCTCTGTATATGCTTTGTCTTTTAACTCTCTGAAGTAGCAATCTCAGAATTATTCTTTATATGCCTTTATTTTAACTCCTTTTTTCCTTTTAAAGTAGCAGTCTTGGGTTAAATCTAAACAGAGCTTAAACATTTTTTATTATTCTTATTTGTTTAGTTCTGCTAATAAAGGTAGATGAGCAATGCTTCTGTACTCTGGTTGCAGGGTTTCTCTTTGAAGTCGGTTTCATTCTCTCATGCAACCTATTGTCTTGAACTATTTTTTTAAATCACAAATTACGTCTTTTGAATTAACATGAAAAAGAAAAACACTTTTGTGACTACAAGAGCCGTTGTAAGTTTATTTGTGCAAACACTAGACTGAGTCTGACCTGTCAGTTTACCTTGAACTGCAGTTGCCATTTAGCTCTTGGTTGTGATTGTGTTAGTTGTCAGTAATTGTGTTTGCTGTCTCGGCTGGAGGCTGTGATGAAGAGTGCTTGGAACTGGGGCACTACACAGATAATACCATGATGAAACATCTGCAGCTTGATCATAATGAAATATGTGTGGGCTTTAAGGGCTGCATATTCTGGAAATTTTTATTACACTTAATTCCCCCGTTTAACCTTTTTAGGGAAAAAAATAATATCTCCCTGCAATTAGAAAGAAATAGATGTAAAATTAGAGTAGTAAGTATTATAATTATTGAGGAAATGGAATCTGGTAGATCTGTTTCCTAACACTGTAATTCTGTGAAACAAATCTAGATAAGATATTCCTCGTAGTTCCTTTCTGTAGGTACAGCTATCTTCTTGAGTTTGCTTCTTGTGGATAAACAAGATAAACTCTATGGAAACACCTTTCTTATGCTGGGAGGAGTTTAAAAAAAAAATATCTCGAGAGGATTTTAAACAAAATGCCACGGATGATGTGGAACTTCATATGGAGTCGTCGGTGCTCCCTTGCTCTTTTGCGGTCTGATGCTCCGTTTGTGTCTGTGCCCAGGCAAACCGGGATGCAGTGATCAGCCGAGCCCCAGACCAGCAAGATGACCGGGCTGTCAGCCTCCGGGATGCTTCTGCAGTCTACGACCTCCTCAGCATCACACTGGGCAGAAGAGGGCAGTATGTCATGCTTTCTGAGGTACCTCCTCCTGCCTTCTGCTGAAACTTCCACTTGAAACATGCAAGCAAAGCCTGTCTTTGCAGTAGCTTGTTGGGAAGGTTGAAAATGAAGCACACTGGTAGGCAATTAGAAACTGCTACAGACCTATGGCAGCACAGGCCAGAAATGTGCACAGAACTGTTGGAGATGTTAAAATAATTTATATGCTATATTTTTGTATTTATACTTGTACAAAGTGGCTGTCGTTTGAAGTGATGGTGTATGCTAGCAAGCCCTGTTAACCGAGAAGAGGAAAATTATGTCATTAAAAAAAAAAAAAATCAGTCTTGGCAAAAGATATTTTAAAAGAAGTCTGACATTTCTCCCAACATTTATTTCACAGTGCTTGGAGAGAGCCATGAAGTTTGCATTTGATGAATTTCACCTCTGGTACCAGCTTGCCCTGTCCATGGTGGCTTGTGGAAAGGTAAGGTTCAAACCAAAGGACTTAAAAAGGACATGTTTTCCTCTGGCAGAGTATATCTAGCTTACTAGTTTGAATGTGCACCGTCATGTATTGTGTCAGGGTAGGTGCCGTCAGACAGCTATGTAGAAGAATAGTGCTCTCCTTTTAGACTGATTGCACTTTGTGATCAGGTATGTGCATTTGGTATTGAGTACTGTTCTTTCCATGTGGTATTTGCTTCTCATTATCAAGGAGAAAACAGATTTTGTGCATAGCTGTGGATTGAAAAGCATTATACAGCTGTCCATTCTCTGCAGGTTCAACATAAATATGCTTAGCATAAGAAAGATACTGATGTCTAAAACTGTCATCAACTCATTCTGTCTTTGGGCAATTGACTTAACATCTCTTTAAGCTGTGGTTTCTCTATTTGATCAAGGAAATGTTAAAGCTTTTTATAGAGAGCTTGCGAGGATTAATATTTTTTAAGTGCTTGGTGCAAAAGATACCGTAGAAAAAGAAATTATGTGTGAATGTTTGCATGGGCCTGTGTTTTAGCATAGGGTTTGCTTTTTCTTTTTTCTTAAATTAGTATACTATTTGTGAAAGTTTTACCAGTTGACCATTGAGATGACTGACATCTGGTTGCAAAAGGTAGGCAGAGGCAGCATGGGCTTTTCTTTATTTGTCTTAAAACAGTAGACTTCCTGCAGGAAACAAGGATGGTACAAAATTTAGCTTGTTCATTCTGGGAGTCCCCACCTACACTTTTAGGAGGTGTGAGCAAATTAATGCCATGCCATGGTAGACCACTTAACATGGTCCTATATTTCATGCTCGTGGAGAGTAGGGGAATCCATATCGAACTGGGCAGAGACCACCAACTAGCAGTCATCTGCCAAATGATGACTTCCTCCTGGTCTTTTATGGCTATAAGCTGAATTGGAAACTGTGGCTTTGGAGTGGAAATTGGGGATGAACAGAGTGGCATAGTTTTGCAAAGAAGTTGTCATCTTGTAATGTATAAGTGGCAACAAAGCTTGGAAGATGTCTGAAGGGATTCCTTCACTTCTGTGAGCATAGGCAAAGCCTTATCTTGGAAGACTGTCTGTTGCTATGTATTATGCTTCAAGAAAATGTCAGAACAGCAGCGAAAGTCTAATAAAGAGCATCAAGGATGGCTAAGGGTATAGTAAGCAGGACTGTGGAAAGATTGAAAGAATTTAATTTTTTTACCTTAAAGGGGAGAAGAAAGTCCAAGAGAGAAACAAGTCTTTAAGAGCCCTTAGAAGAAGGGGTTAATCTTGTCTATGATGGGTAGGACAAGATGTGATGGCTTCCAGTTGCATCAACCCAAGTTCATGTTTCCTATTAAGAGGCAAAAAAATAAGGATGATGGTACACTGGAAAAAGATCCCCTGTGGAGGCTGCATGGAGCCTGCGTTACTGGGGATCTGTAGAATACCCTAGGCAAATACTGGTCAGCAGTGACCCCACTGTGAGGCACCAGGGGTGTACTTGTTAGGACCTTGCAAACTCTGACTCTGTTCTGGGACTCCACACTTAACCTCATAAATGGGCTACATCTGTTATAATCGAAAGGAGACATCAAAACTTTGGTCAAAGCTTATTAGATCAGCAGGGAGCTGAAGGGAGATGTTTAGTAATCTGCAAGCCTCTTTCTCGCTATAGGAGTTCAGTACAAGCATTTCAAAATCCAATTCCAAGTATGAAAATGGTGGCTAGACTTAATCATGTATAGGGAAACCTGAAGCTACTGGTGGAATACTTGAACAATGAGCTTGGTGCCATGGTGCTAATACCTTGCACTGGCCTATGTCAGGTGGGGGGTTTACAAGTCAAGTCCAGCTCCCTTTGGCATTCAGCTGGAGTTAGCACGTTGCTGCCCTCTGTGCCTTTGTAAATCCTCTGGATACCTGATCTCTTGATACTGAGGACAACAATGACTAGATAGGCTATGATGGAAAGGTGCAGTATCATAAAAGGTGCAGTGCATAAACACTCACAGGACTTGTCTAGGAGCTTTATTGGCTTTACAGGTTGTATAACCTGTTTCTCAACAGCAAACAATGCTGTAGGGCTAGTAATCTGCCAGAGAGCAAATCTATATTTTAACTGCTGATGGGTGAACCACAATTACTCTCTGGATACACTCAATCTTAGGTTACTGGCGGGGAGAGAAATGGGGCCTTATTTTTAGCTTCTAATAATTTGCATGAGAACTCTGTCCTTCTCCTTATATGTTTGCATGCCTCTTCAGCTTCCCTAGATGTTACTGAGTATTTGGTACTTAAGAGAAAGAAGGAGCAATGCAAGTGTCTGTGTCTCTAGAACTGTCCTATCTTTTCTGGTTTTCAAGTATGTAATGTCTTTTTGCCTGTACTTTTAAATATTTACAAGATAAAATAGCCTCATCTTGCCTATTGATGTAAAAACTCAAAGTGTTCTGAGCTCTATATGGGGCAGAGGGAATTCCCTTACCCAACAATCCCATCTGTGCAGTATTTCACTTCTAATCCCAAAGTATTCCCTGAGGATTCCTATCATATACTCTGCAATGCGTCATCTTGCTAATGGGAGCCGTGGCACACAATTTTATACTGCTTCGCAGCTTGATAGCAGGATAGAGTTCATTTAAAAGTAAGTGCTCCAGTGTAGCAGAAAGAACTGATGAGAAAACAGTGTGGCTGTCTAGACTGCAGAATGCACTTGAGCTTTTATAGGTAGAAGATCTGTTTCCACCTGTCTCAGTCACAGCCAATTCCTGATCTCATCCTTGGTAATGAAATCTCATATCCTGCAGCGTTACTTGTTCTGCAGTACAGCATATCATGCTCATAAATCCTGGGTATGACAAGAACAGTTTTATCAACCTGTAAATGCTGGAAACTTTGGTCTCTCTTTTTTTTAAACATGTTTTTGGGTTTTGCAATCTCTGACCTTCTTAAAAGTGCTGTAAAATCCTATCTTTCCCTCTATTCTACACTGTATTTGACTAGTATTATTTTGTATATTCATCATCTTCAGGTTAAGTCAATCAAGTTGAACTTCAACCTATTTTCTTCGTCTGCCAGCCAAGAAATTGCCAAATGGTGACTGTCATTTTTAAGAAGTCATCAGTCTGAATGTCAAGCCAGCCACCTCGGCTCATTACTGTTAAGTGTGCTTGAGTTTACACATTATTTTAAAAGGCATGTGTCTTAACAAAAATGGGCACATCACTTTGGTAAGTTCTTACAGAGCAAGCAAGGCCTTAGGGCTTCATAAAACAGTGAATGAAAAAGCTCAGAGAAGCATAACCTCCCTGTCTGTCTTCTGTCCACTTAAGCAGTGGAAATAATGGAGTGACAGCAATTTCACTTTCCTGTGCTTCTCAACAACTTGTATAATGAGAAAGATGGTGTGGTCTGGTGGTTTTTTTTGTTTGTTTGGTTTTTGTTTTTTTTAACCCATTCTTGGGGATGCATGTATACCGAGCTGTATATTTTCTGAACAAAGGGAGCATGGTTATTTCGATTATTAAAATCCACCATGAAATTCAAAAGACCTTTGTAGGCAATTATAGATGAAATGCCTGGAAAGCCTGATAATGGTAAAGACATGCCTGCTGTAGAAAGAATAGTGAGAGATGTCCTGTGTCACCAAGTGCAGTTCTGGATAGTCAAGAGAAATATTTAAATCAGTCTAATGCAGCACCCCTGTTCTTCTGAACTGGTGCTGGAAAACTGAATGTTAAACTCTTTACAGCTGCTTCACGTTGCTTCTGCTGGTAATAACCTTCACAATGTGATAATATGACAGCCAGAGGCTGAATGGGCATAGCCGCTCCCTGGCTCTGCTGCCATGCATAGAGAGGCTGCAGTCTGAGTGGCGAGTGGTATGATAGCCGGATGCCATCTGGCAGAGTCCTCGGGCAATGAGATGAGCCATTGTCCTGCTGCCAGAGTAAAATGAGTGCAGTAGGTTGCATCTGCTTGTCTCAAGGTTTTTTAAAAAGTAAAGTGACCTGTATTCAGCAGAATGGGGAAAGGAAGGACCAAACTCTTAATTTACCGAGTAGAGAAGATGAGGTAGTCTTCTTAGCAGTGAAAAGAGGGACAACTGTTTGGGGCAGACTTGTCCTCTGCTGCTGCTTTTCACCTAAGCAGTTTCCACTGGAAGTCATGGAGATTACCAGCACACAGCACCTCAGCAGTCTAGGGTAGCTCTACCGACAGTAGAGCAGTCAACAGCTGCAGTTGGAGACAAAACGGTCATAGAGTCTAGGTGATGTTTTACAAGCACGGGGGATGTGAAATAGGGTCCCTGTGCACTTGCAAGCATTTCCCTGGCCTTGGACCAGTTGCATCAGTTACATGTTCCTTTGTTCAGGTTTCTGCCCCCTTCCACACCTAACAACCTCACATGGGATCCAGCCTTGGTGTCCCAAAGTGTCACTGGAGCTCTCTGGCAGTAGAGACTCAGAAGTGCATTGTGGGATTGGGCTCTAGCTTAAATTGACAGTACTTCAGAAAGTCTTCTAGATCTGCATTGTGAGTGTCTTTCTTACCTGTCATACTGCTCAAGGGGAAGATAAACTGATAAAATCTGTGCCTTGAGCAACATAAGGCAACATTGGTGCCTCTCTTCTACCTACCAACCAAGGAGGCAAGATTTCTATTTAGTGACAATGATGTGGCATTTTCCTGAGGGTAGTGGGGGAGGATTCTTCAAGGATAGCTGTGAAATTATTCTGTAAACACTGAGTCTACTTAGCCTAAAAGTGCTGGGTACCCAAATTGAGCCATTCAACTCACAGCAGTCCTACACTGATCTCTCATGTTCAGTGGATGTTTATTATTATTACTAGTGTATGCAGTGCATAAAGCCATTTTCATGCTCATATTCAGTATTGTGGGGTTTTGTAGGGCAGAAACTAAACTTGGTTAGTGAATTAAAAGCTTTAGGATACGTGTTTCTTGAGACGAGGCTTGGGGAGTGATACGCTCTCAGGCCAGCTGAGGGAAGTCTGGAGCATCTGCTAGGAGAGGATAATCTGCTCTTAGCCCTCATGCTGTATACTCATTTAGGGGGTGAAGTGCAGCAAAACATGCGTAAAGGCAGAGCTCGGGAGCAATTGAAGGGGCTGTGGGGAAGAGCCTCTGTGAAAGCCCAGTGAAGCTGGAAGCAGTTACCTAGTTACCTGGAGGCAAGGGCTATGCTCAGCAGGCCTTGTGCTGGGACTGTTGGTGGGTGGTTATGTGTTCCTGGGGTGCCTGGCACACAGCTGTCCAGCCCCTCTCATCCAGCGCAGACAAAACACCATCAGCCCAGTGCTTGCCTTTAGGACAGCAGTTGCATGACTTCAGAAACAACTGCATCATGGCTGATCCTCTCTAGACCCTGCTAGCCAGTACTGAGGACACCATAGGGACTATAGTTGACATTACCACATAGGTAAGACAGGCTGGCAGTAGGGGGATTTAAGCACCAGGCATGGCACCTTGCAAAACCAGGGACATGAAGTTGCTTTTAAAACTACACAAAATGGTCCTTTGTGCTGTTATCCCTTATGTTTGTTCATCTTTAGGGCAAAGAGGAAGGAGGAGTCATGCTTGTCTACCTGAATGGTTTTCTTAATAACATAACGCTTCCAGAAGTATCTGGTGTTATACAAAGGGAACTAATCACATCCTTCTTGGCATCTGTCATTCAGCTGTTTTTCTGGGGGAGTAGGCTCCAGCTCTTTCCAGAGCCAATCTTGCAGTGTCACTGTGCTCCCCTTGGCTGCTCAGCAGTTGGACATACTGCAGCCCTGCCCAGGGCTTGTGCTGGCAGCATTTTTAGGGCTTTGAAACCAGTCTTATGTGGACGTGAACTTTGATTTTTGGATCCCTTTGCAAGTTGCTGATACATACTGGTCATAGCCAAATAATGACAAGCTAATGTCTGAGCAGCTCATATCTGTGTTGCACCCAAAAAAAGGAATACTTCCCCTTATTTAAACAGTGCAGCAAAAGCAGATGTCTAACAGCTTTGAGGAGCTTCAAGTTTGACTCAGCCATGCATGTACTGCCAACATACAGCTTTCCAGAAGGTTAGAAGGAAAGTTATAAATATATTTGATACATAATTCTGCAGCAACAGCAGACAAATTTTATGATTTAGGCTGTTCCTTCTGTTGGTTTCCTTGCAAAAGCTTAGCTTGGTTGCTAGGCAACTGGCATTAAAAAAAAAAGTACATTTCTCTTTGCATTGCAGGCAGGAACCTTGGGAGCAGCAGGGGCCTCGGATGGCTCCTTAAATAACATTGCTGGGGAATGAAAGTTAAAATATTGAACATTCATTGGTTAAAGATCCTGTTACAAAGGTCAGCTGTCTAGGGGATATGCAATAGTTTGGTTTCCTTTGGTGCAAAATAAAAATTAGAAGGGGGTGTGCCTGTGTGCTGTAGATAGTACAAAAAATGGAAATTTCCAAAGGTGCCTGACTGTTGAGCAGGATACCTAGATGGGCTATATGATTGCCTTCAGGCTTAACGCTCTTTCCTTGACAGAAAGTGTGAAGTGGGGTGTTAAAAAGGATGAATTTATGCTTACAGATCTTAGAATTTAAGAGGTACTTTAAAAAGTGAATATTTGAAGCTGCTTAACTCCAGTGCTTTAATTTGCTAAACACAGGGTAAAAGAAAAGGAGGAGAATTGGTCCCTGTGTTGAGAGAAGTAAATGTCTTGGGGGAATAATGTTCATGCTGAGGGATTTGCAGAAATCTAGAAATTCAGTGGCAAGCTAGCACCAAAGCAACTAATTCCAGAGTTCTCAATTGCTGGCTCACTCTGTCATCTTCCTGTGTTGGTTCAAGGTCATTTATAGCTAGATGGCTGTGAATCCCAGGATACAGAGAACACTAATTCTTGCATAATGCTGAAAGATTTCCCCCCCTTCCCCACAATCCCTTTGGAATAGTGTAGTCTTTAAAATAAGACCGGATGATGCCAGAAATAAAAGCAGTACTAGTTGTAGAGATTCATCTGTGTACTAAACTGCCAGGTGAACTGGGAATGAGGCTGTCTACCAAAACCACTACGTTGAAGAATATTTTTCCCTCTGGCTGAAAGCTCACCAAAGAATCAAAAAAGTAGAAAGGTTTTTGGAACCTTTGCAAGAGAAGAGCAACTGTTTATGGTGTGTCAGGTCTGCCTGGCATGATTTACTGTCTGGAAATTCTTCTTCATTTTACTTACATTTATGGTTTCTTTATCTTCTAAATATGAAACGAATTTCTGACGTCCTTCTTTTGTTGATTTGGTATGGTGGTAGAGAAGAGGAAGGGAAAGAACGAAACCTGTGTTGGAGTGAGCGAAGAAAACCAGCATTTGGGCAGCATCTATGTGTTTACTGTTGGTAATGGCAAATTGATGGCAAGATCTCTTACTTTTGAGCCTTACAGAAGGCTCAGGGAAGAGACTATTCTTCATTCTGTACTGCTTATGCACAAGCATCTTTGAGGAGTATATCTTGCATGCTTCATTATAATTAGTAAATGGGGAATGAGGCTTGTTTTGTATTTAGATAAAAGTTTTTTTTTTACATTTTACTCCCTTATAGGATTCAAAACCATGTCTGCTGTAATTACTTAGGGGGAGGTGTCCTCTCCATCTTTTCCTTCCCCATAGCTTTCTTGTGATTTCTTGCTGCAAGTCAAGAAGTGCCCTCCCCCATATTGGACATGGTAGATAGAGCTCTTTCAGAAGTATCAAAAGCAGACGTTTGTCAATATTGCTTGCTACTTCCCAGAAACTGCATTTCCTAATTTTCTTGTCATAAATCATTGTGGAGCATTTTTGTGATCTCTGCAGAAGAAAAATATTGTATGCAAGTAGATTAGGTGAGGAAAAAATTGACAGAGAAAACCAGCTTCCTGTAGATACTGGATTTAAATATGGAACAGTACTGCCATGTCCTTCCCCATTGCAATAAAACACAAAGTTTTTGGTATGTGAAGGTTGGAGCACAACTCAGGTAATTGAAGTTCTTGAGTCCCTACACAGTTCACCCCTTTTTCCTCTCTTTCTTTCCCTTTTGGATGGCTGAACACTTCCATTAAAGCAGTGTTTTCACTCCTTAACCTGATTTGACCTCTGTGCTTTGTTGGTCATAACAAGGGGAGGATGGTCACGAATTTCCTTAAACCTGATGAGGATCCCAAGGCTGAGAACTACATTAGACCTCCCATAAACAAAGTTGAAACCCTCATGAGGCAGCTGTTGGCAAGCTTGCCATTTTTTTTAAACCATGTCCGTTTAATGGGGGTGTGTGTGTTTGGGGGGACTTAAAAACCTTTTTCCCAGAGACAAACCAAATGAGACCTAGAGGCAAATCTCTAGTTTTCTGAAATCCTTGGGAATTGGTTCCAGTGCAGTTCTTACAGTCCAGCAATTTGCAAGCTAAAGAGAAAGAACTTAAGCCCTGGCTTGAATTTTGATGTGAGCCCCTCTGAAGCTCAGAATTATGAGTAGGAAGCATGCACTCACTTGAAGTTCAAGCTCTGCTCTTCTCAAAACATGCCTCACCAATAAATCTAATTACTATTGCCTTGCAGTGAATCTCACAAACAATGCGCTTGGCTGCCTGGTCCACCCACGCTCAGTGAAAGAATACATTTTAAGTACATTAAGTACATTTTAATTATCAGTTTATTTCAATGTTACACAAACACTGTTTCATATTAAATATTTTTACAAACCAATGACATCTATATTCAATACCGAGTGGATGATATTTTGTTCCCTGCCTATTAATGTGTGTAATTAATATCTTTAAAACACCTTGATATTATATGTCATGCCAATCTCCCGTAAGTAAAGTCACTATGGGAATGGGATGTTCTTTCTACCATCATTCCTTGGCTAACATTTTCATCATCTATATATCATTTCTACTGAGTAAAGTTTTCAAGGTGAAATTAAATAGATCTCTTGTATTTTTAAAATGCAGCTGGGGAGAAAGACTTCATGCCACTCTGTTTCTAAAACCCCTTCTGCTCCATATGTTTAATTGCAAATTTTAAAAACTTCTTTAAAGTGGCATAACTTTGTAAATGTTTTAGAAGCACTGTGGAAACTGTGGCGCTCAATCTATAAATCGATGTTCAGAAGCTCCTGAGGGCATGTGATAAGGTGACTCCATGTGTGAGGTTTGTGGGTGTAGGCACAGGGTGGAACTTTCTGCTTTGCAGCATTTAGTAGTCACTGGTTTGCAGTTGCTTCCTGAAGAGATTCAGGACAGACATGAGAAGTGGTTTGAGGCTAGCAGAGGCTGCGGGGTTGGCTTGTCCCAAGGACTGCCCTTACTCAATGGACAGGCTGCAGGTGGGGAGGGAGCAGAGTTCAGGAGGAACTGGCAAGGAGCTGGGTTGTATTACCTCTTCTGATGTAGACCGTGGAAGGTCCTACAGTTGTGGCCCAAATTAGGACAAGCCTCTCGCTGCTCTGGTTTGTGCTAGTGTTGGCTGTGCTGGCCCATGGGGTGGCTGTCACCAGGTCCCAGATGCCTCCTGCTTTCCCTGCAGTCATGCTGCCAATGGGGACCTGCGTAACCACCACCAGGTTTGGTTGGTACCCACTTCTGAAAGCATTGACCTTGGATGGTGTATGGTCTCTTACATACCTGGCCTTTTCAGTTCACTTTGCATGGTGACATGACAAGGGTGGGTATGGGGTTCAGCTGCAGATACACCGACTAGCAAGGTGTACATTGTCCTGTTCCGTGCTGTGGGTTTCTCTTGTCTGGAAACACCTGTGGGGCTGGAGTGTAAGCAGGAGGGCAGGAAGATGATGTGCCAGGCTAGGACCCTTATAGGGTTGTGCTTGCATTTCCAGTACATCCAGCAGTAGTACTGGGAATACCAGTTGCCTGCAGTGCAGATGGCATTCTGTGAGAGATGAATAAGATGCCATTAAATCCTGAGACACTACTTGTTCTGAACAAATAGATGTCCGGGAGGTTCATTCTGCAGGATGCTGGTTACTTCATGACAGCAGAGTGCAGCAATGTGTTTCTTCCTGTACCTAAGGGCTGAATTACCCAAGTCTTTGTTTCTGAGTGGTGTGAGGTAACATTTTAAACTCTAGAACAAAGTTTATTGATTCCCATCTTTGCCCTGACACAAGCTTCATTCTGTCTTTAGGCAAATTGTGCATTTGGAATTGTAAACCAGCAAATATTTCCTTACTCTTACTGATGATACGTGATGCGCTACGTAGGTGGGAGCAGCCTGGAGAACGTAGGGTACACTTGCTCGTCTTCAGACCACGCAGCAGGTACCCAAGCTTTCCAAGCAGGAGGGTTTGCTCTCTGCTGCTGTGGAGCTGGTGTCCTTGGTTACAAAACCCATCTTTGCCTTAGCACAGGCATGGCTGCTGTACGTGTTTTTCCCTTTTCCCAGGTTCCCTTCCAAGCAAATTCCAACCCAGGCTTTTGAATCCCATAGCAGGAAGTGGACCTTCAGTTCTGTGGAGGAAGGAGGCTGCAGGCACAGCCTGCTTTGGTATGGTCTGAGGGAGGGGAAGCACTGATGGTGGATGGAGCATGAAGCAGCGGTGCAGGTCTGTGGGGGACTGGAGCAGACACCAGACCCAGCCACCTGTGCTGGTCAGAGCCCTGGTAGGGAGAGCCCCTGGGGGTCAGGGACAGGAGGAGGTGGCCAGATCTGGGTAGGAGTAGGGTTAGTTCGACTCTGCAAGCTTCTGTTGCTGCTCTCCTGTAATGTGGAAAAGCCGTGATTACTAAATGTGCTTTTGAGAGGGAACACTGAGTGAGGATGGCCTGTATGTGTCTTGGGACTGTGTGGAAGGAATGGGGCGTGTAAGGAGTAATTCTGAGAGAAGAAAACTTCCCCTTGAGCTGAGGGATGAGAGAATTTGGGGGGATCAGGGGTCAGTAGTGAGGAGGGTTGGAAACATGAGAGAAACTGTGGTCCAGGTGGGGTAGGCTAGGAGGCTGTGGCAGGGCAAATTCTGTCACCTCAATCGGCTGACCAGACCTTCTCACCAGCATCTTGGACCAGAACTTTCCTCATGCCCCTTTAAACCTTCTGAAATGGCCTCAAGTTGCGCCACGGGAGGTTTAGATTGGATATTAGGAAAAATTTCTTCACCGAGAGGGTGGTCAGTCATTGGAACAGGCATTGGAACAGGCTGCCCAGGGAGGTGGTGGAGTCACCATCACACATTCAAAAAAATGTGTGGATGTAGCGCTTCGGGACACGGTTTAGTGGGCATGGTGGTGTTGGGTTGATGGTTGGACTTGATGATCCTGAAAGTCCTTTCCAAACTTAATGATTCTGTGATGCTGTGAAATGTGGCAGCCATGATTATGTGCTGTAAGAAACAAGGTTTGTAGAGCACATTAAGATTAGATGTTACATACCCCTTTTGATTTAATAACAATCGTTCATTAATGGTAACTGAACGTCAGAAAGACAGCAAGAGTTTTATGGGCTTTCTTTCTAACACATTCTATTCGGACCACCCGCTGAACAGTGCATTGCTCTGCAGCTGCCTGCTCCACCCTTTGCATGGTGGGATCTTTGTTGTGTCCTTGTATGTTCTGGAACTGGAGAAGGCACAAAACAATCTGCAGAGCAGATTACTTTAGCTGCACAAACCTCTCTCCAAGTAGACTTCTGCTGAAATGTTAATGTACTGGAGGATAAGCTCTTTATGATCTTTTCTGGCTTACTGGAAGATGGTTGTGTGCAAGGAAAACTATAGTAAAATTCTTGTGAATTGAGAGGGCAGAGTTAAAATAACCAGTGCGTTAATGGCTGAGGAAAACTGCTTCTTGTTAAGTGCACAGCCAGGGCTGGTTCTTTGGCACGTCTCCTCTGAGCGTGGGAAGAGTGTGTGTGCGCATGTGCACACGCATGTGTCTGCGCGTGTGGAGGTGGGAATAAAGTTGCTAACTTGTTGCTGATACGTGATTCTTCATAGCACTTTTTTGCACGTTTCACTGAAATAATCTTGCTTGGACTCTGTAACAGCATTGTCTAATCAGTCTTTTTTATTTCCTCCTCCTCTCTCCCCCCTCTCCTTCACCAGTCAGCGTATGCTGTGTCAGTACTTAAAGAGTGTGCTAAACTCCGACCTACAGATCCCACCGTTCCTCTTCTGGCTGCCAAGGTCTGCATTGGGTCACTGCACTGGGTAAGCAAGCTGATGCAATTCTTATTACGTAATGGATCAGGTGCTGCAGTGACAGTGCCACAGTGTAGTTGCAGTGGGGAGAAAGGGAATGCCTGTTAAAAATCATACACACATGCATGCCTTTTAAAAAAAAATGAAAATCAAATGAAAATCCCAGCCAGAAATTTTGCAGTGTGTCACTGAAATGTGTTTTGCTGGTACATTAAACAAAAGAGGAGGGGGGAAAGCCGTAACAGCTGTTCTGGGTACTGCTGCTTCCACTGGGTGTTGAGTTGAATCTTGTAGCCCCTGGAAGACAAAAGTTAATAATTATTAAGTGGACTGTTAGAAGTTCAGATCTGCTGGACGGCTCAGTCCTTTGTTCTTGAAGTTGCTGTGTCAGTGTTTTCTATTCTGGATGTGTTAATGTATGCCCCAGAAGCAGAGTGGGAGTGGAGGCCTGTGCCTGTGAAATTTTGATTATTCCAAGGAGCAGAAACATCTGTCAGTCTTTTGCTGCTTCGTTTAATTAATTGAATGGCAGCCTGCTATTTTCACCTGTCCTCACCACGAGGTGTCCCTGCAGTCAGTGAAGGATTATAATTGCTAATATAAGTAAAACAAAGATGCAAGAAAGCATGAAAGAAACTACCAGAAGAATCCGCACAGATTTTGGTGAGAAGCTGTAGGGGCTAGATTTGCTGCTGTTGTGTCTCCCTACACCCTGCCTCCCCATCCTCTGCATTCCCATCTGGTGAAAGTTGGTATTCAGCTAAACTTAAATTGAGTTGTATCAGTTCACACCACCGTCAGCGAGGAGATCTGATTATGTATGTTTTTGAATGAACTATGCTGTTCAAACTATAATGGTTAAACTTACATGTGAATCAGCAAAAATTGGGGAGTGTCTTGTTCTAGGAAAAATCCTTCAGATCTGAGGGCCTTGAGGGAATCCTTGCTGAACTACCCAGCCTACTTCTGTTCTCTATATAGAGCAATTTAACTCTTTTGTACCCTTAGCTCAGGATTGAAATTTGGGATGCTGAAAGTCATTCAGTGATATAAAATACCATTCGCAGAGAATGTTACTTTTTAATAAAACAAATAAGCTTTTTTTCCTGTTTCTTAGAGATGTTAAACAAATATGAAAGCCAGGTGTTACAACTATGTTGAATGCTCTTACTAGTATCTCTAATGAAGTTTTCAAAGCAAGATCAACTTGTCGTTAGTCTAAAACATCAGCAAGTATATTGATAACTTTTACTGTATAGGCTCTAAAGCTAGAGGAACTTAATGCAGCCATTTAGCCCAGGCACTTGGAGCCATAGTGGGGGACTGCAAAGACCCTGACAGCTTCCCCTGGCAATGCTGCTGTCTCAGTGATTGCCAGGAGGCAAAAAAAAAAAAAAACCCAGCAGAACAGTTGTGTTAAATGGGAGGAAAATCTTTCTCTGAGATTAGGCTAATTTTTGTCTAGGAGCCTGAATTTTAGTATAGAAGACAAACTTGGGATCTCCATATTGCAAATAAATCTTTTACTCATCTGCCTTCCTGCTCTGTGAACATAAATCCAACAAGGGGAAGGCACTGGAGCCATGAAGCCAATGAGGGAAGATGCCCTGTTGGACCTGGTATTTAAAAACAAGGAAGAACTGGTTGGCAGTGTGAAGACTAGGGGCAGCTTTGACTGCAGTGACTACAAGGCGGTGAAGTTCAGGATTCTGAGAGAAGGCAGCGAGGCAAACAGCAGAATGGTCCAATTCAGATGTGCTTTGACTGACTTTGACCGCTTCTAAACATAAATAGTGACTTCAAGAAGCTGTGGTCTCTTGATACTTTCTAAACATGTGACCTCTGCCATAAGACTGTGAGACAGATCAAGAACTGGCTAAGCAACAGAGCTCAAAGGGTTGTGGTCAGCGGTGCAGAGTCCAGTTGGAGGCCTGTAGCTAGTGGTGTTCCTCAGAGATCGGTACTGGGTCCGTTTTTGTCAACATCTTCATCAGTGACCTAGATGAAGGGTTGGAATGTAGCCTCAGCAAGTTTGCTGATGATACAAAACTGGGAGGAGTGGCTGATACACCAGAAGGCTGTGCTGCCATTCAGTGGGATCTGGACAGACTGGAGAGCTGGGCAGAGGGGAACCTCATGAAATTTAACAGGCACAAGTGTAGAGTTCTGCACCTGGGGAGGAAGAACCCCATGCACCAGTACATGCTAAGGGTTGACCTGCTGGAAAGCAGTTCCGTGGAGAAGGACCTTAGAGTCCTGATAGACACTAAGTTATCCATGGGACAGCAATGTGCCCTGGTGGCCAAGAGGGTCAATGGATCCTGGGGTGCATTAAGAAGAGTGTGACCAGCAGGTTGAGAGAGGTTATCCTCCCCCTCTGCTCTGCGCTGGTGAGTCCTCATCTGGAGTATTGTGTTCAGTTCTGGGCTCCCCAGGTCAAGAGAGACAGGGAACTTTTGGAGAGAGCCCAATGGAGGGCTATGAGGATGATTAAGGAACTGGAACATCTCTCGTATGAGGAAAGGCTGAGAGACCTGGGGCTGTTTAGTCTGGAGAAGAGAAGGCTGAGAGGGGACCTTATCGATGTCTATAAATATCTGAAGGGTGGCTGTCAGGAGGATGGAGCCAGTCTCTCTTCAGTAGTGCCCAGTGATAGGACAAGGGGCAATGGGCACAAACTGCAGCACAAGAAGTTCCACCTCAACATGAGGAAAAACTTCTTTACTGTGAGGGTGACGGAGCACTGGAACAGGCTGCTCAGAGAGGTTGTGGAGTCTCCTTCTCTGGACACCTTCAAAACCCAACTGCACGTGTTCCTGTGCAACCTGCCCTAGATGATCCTGCCTTGGCAGGGGGGTTGGACCAGATGATCTTCAGAGGTCCCTTCCAACCCCTACCATTCTGTGATTCTGTGATAACTTTGGACAAAATTGAAATAAAGTGAATGCATCTTGTGACACCCCATGCTAAAATACAGATCCTTGGAATGTTCTTATGTTTAAGAGGAGCAGTGAAGTTTTAATGGAGGCACTCTACAAAATTACTGGGTCACCGATGTGTATTGAGGTGAAAGGACAAGTTTCTGTACTGTGAGAAAAGAAATCACGTACAATCCCTTTTCTTTCATGTGCTACTCTGGTGTTTATGCAGCTCTCACTATTGAGGACTAAATTTCAAATGGTGCCATTAAAGTCTACTGACTGTGATGGATGAGGAGTTGAAATTATGAGCCCAAATTGAAAATTCTGCTATGCCAGGAAATGGGCAGAGTCAGGATTTGTCCTTCTCATTGGTGCTTTCCTCAACATCTCTTTGGATCTGCTAGCACAGCAGCATATAAGGAATGCCTTGTTATAGAGACACTTAGAAAAGAAGGTGAGACTGTAATTCAGCCGCAACTCTGTCCTCGGGCAATCCAGTATATTCAGACTTCTCGTACATGGCAGCAACAGTTAAAAAGCATAAAAAAGCAACAGTTTTAACGCTAAAAAATAGGAGAAGGAAGGGGGAAATGAACTGGTTTTGATTATTGCAAAGTTAGAGGGTGTTTTCCTCTATCTACTGCTTTTCCATTGTGTGAAGCACTTTTCAGTATTTTCCAATCAGACCCTGGCTTAGAACTGGGGTGCAGTATGAAATACAAACACTGTTTCACAAGAGGGTAATTTTAATGCAAGTATCTAGAGCGCAACCTTATGAACTAAAACCAAATTAAAAATATTCCTATCTCCTCTTCCTTTCACTCAGTGGCCTATGCTCTACCCTGATACCAAACTCGATGATGGTATAGAAGAGTTTTAATCAAGGGGAGAAATCGGAGCATCTTTTAAAAGAACTGAAATGATAGGTTCCCACATCTCATAGTCAAAGGGATGTTTCTGATATTACTGGCAAATTCCTCTGCCTAATAAAGACCTTCCTGCTTAGCAGAGCTGTTTTTCTAAATGTCATCCTTACAGTAATTATTTGCATTTAAATTACATGGCAATCAAATCAGAATTGAATCATTTAAACTGGAAGTGAACAAGCTGATCAATGCCAGTATAAATAGAAAAGAGGATAGACATGGCACGGGAACAGCCTAATGGACAAATATTAACAGTTACAAATACTCAGAGATATCTTGCTTTTCAGAACATATAAAATATGATTAATTTCTCCATTAGGAAATATACCTACATACTTGATTGCTGGCTAGGTAGGAAAAGGGTGAAATCAGATCACCATTTATCCAATGAAACAGCTAACTTTTATGTCCTGCATCTGTCTACTATGTGCTTCTGGTGCAGTATTGTACTCAGTTTGTTTATGGTCCATGGACAAGCAGTACTTTTGTCTTATTTTAGTTACTAGCAATGAAAAAAACAATGCAGCTGGATAATAACAGAATGTTGTGAGAAGCACAGAACAGTTTCTTTTCTGATTAATCTAGTGGTCACTTAACTCGTTTTGCTGGCTTTGTAGATGGTGTCTCAGCACACTTCAAGAACGGGGGAAAACAAAAAATTAATTGAAATGTACCGTAGTGATTTACAACATTGAGGATGCTGAGATCACATCTATGAAATAATCTCTCAATGCAGAAAAAAATCAAAGTAAAAACATGCATACATTCATACTGTGCCATGCAAATCAATATATAACAGAGTCGGATGTGGAAAAGAACTAAACGCCCCCAGCTTCTGTTGTGACAGTATGACCGGATTATTAGCTGATGTAAGTTGGCGCTACTCCACTGGCATATTACTGGCACCATGCTGGCTTACATCAGCAGATGATCTGCCCCGTCAACCACTAGCTTTCAGGATTGGGCCTGCAGTAAAAAACTGATTGATATAAGCACTGTTTTGGTTACCTTTTTCAGAATTAGAGGTTTTTATAAATTAAAAAAGAGTGAACAGTTGCCTTGGAGGACCAGAAAAGCTCCAACACTAGTGCACCTATATAGATCACACTAGTCTCGTCAGGATGTGATTGGACCTGTACTTAATAAAGCTCAAGAGATACAAAAGTGTTCAGCAAAGTTGGAACCTTTATACTGTATCTAGCCCATTACACAGGTGTTTTAAATGTCTTTGTAGTGGGCTCAGAATTACTTTAGAGGCATCATGCTGCCTGGCCTTCCAGTTTGCTGAACTCATACGTGAATGATGCTAGCAAGTGAACACAAAGCCTATTTGTGTTTAGCCAGCTGTCTTTTAGTTTTCCAAAATGCACTATGAAGTTTTTGACTGTTGAAGTTCAGAGTATTGCTTTAAATTTTCATAGGAAAGTTGGTGTAGCTTACGGTGGAATATGTCCATACTGAGGTTGTCCTGCCTTGGTCCACTATAAATTTAGAGTTCCACTTACTAAAAGGCTTGCTGCAGTTTCCTCTTTCACTCAGCTTTCCCTGGCGTGGCCTCAGCTGAATGCTCACTTGCCTATTTTGGCAGTGACTTTGAGTTGCAGCATGAGTTGTTGTTTTTAATATTTTAATAGTACAGTACTGTTAATTTCACTACTAATCTAGGTTCTCCCGGACCCTGTTATGGCAGATGTTGTGAAAATACTAAACCCAGAACTTCTGCCTATACGCAAGTTTTAAATACTGCATTTCAGGAGCCTTATTTAAAGGCATTTAGGGTTACTATGATGTTTTCTTGTGCCTTTTATGCCATTGATTTCAATGGAGGCACATTGAAAACTTCGTAAATACACAGAGACAAATAGACTATAGTCCTAGAATAGGCTTGGTTCTTCTAGGACTCTGGTCTGACAAAGTAGGAAGACATGAGGCACGTTCTCACTATTTTCATTGCACCACAGTTGATACAACAGCAATAGTGTTGTGCTAAACTTGAGTGGCACCAAATCGTGCCAGTATTATCAGCTAGTATGAGCTTTTTGGAGGGACTTCACCCCATGGCAGAAGCTGCAGTGCAAGATTCTGCTGTGCGTCTCAAACATTTCCCTCGTTTCTTTTAACTTGCCAGTCTTAGTGTGCACAGTGAAGTGCTCTGCTCCGGCACTTGCTGGGAAGATGGAGATCATGCCATCAGTCAGGGAAAGGGAGAAGAGAGTGGGGTCAGGCCAGGCCAGACCATGCATGGAGTCACAAAAAGCGAGTAAGACATACCATGAGGTCAATACATCATGACGGGGAGGGGGGAGGTTGGCAGGATGTAGATTTAGAGCTGCATGCTTCTGAGGTAGCAGCTTATCATTCATGACTTTCACAGGCCTCTTAATCCAAGAGTGCTTCTCTCCCCTGTCTGTTGTTGACCCTGTCACTACAGATAATAAATGCTGTGCATGTGCCTGTACCCAGTCGCCTAGGAGCCCTGGAGTCACATTGAAATGCTTAGGTCTTACTGCAGTATCAGTAATATTGAAAGATCAAATCTAGTTCCATTGTCGGAGTTATTCTGCCTGGCGAACGGACACTCTAGAGGACCGACATTGCTAGGGTGAGAGGCTACTGAGAAAGCAGTGAATGGTAAGGAGCTACTAGAGATTTCTTCCATCTTTTAAATGACGTTCTTGCTTACATGACAGCTACTGTTACTGAGACAATCCAAAGGGTTTTAGGCATCAAAAACAATGAAGAGTTTTGCCTTCTATACATCTCCCTTGTGAACAAACTACTCTTGCCACAGTGGAGGAAGGGCCCAAGTATTCCCAAGTGCTGGGGGCTGAACTTACATGCAGAGTAAGTTGGTGTGCTTTCGCCACTGGTCACACATAGCGAAAATGCTGACTAGGCCAGCAATAGAAAGCACAGGATTCTTTTTTCCTGACATAGTAACATGATTTGCTGTGTATGCTGTAAACAGCTGTGGAGCAAAAGCTTTCCATTATACTATGCCTTATTGGCCACTTTCTCCCTATGTGTTTTTCCTCTTCTCAGTCTCTATTCCCAGTATTTAATTTCTTCTCCTCTTTGAATTAGTCTTTATGCCTACAACCCAGTATAATAAAAATGATGAGGTCAATCCAACTAGTCAATATCATGTGTAATTTTGCATAGATACACTTTCTGTAGGATTTGGGTGTCTCATGTGCTTGGGTATCACTTAGTCTTATTGGTGTCCAAACTCCCCTGCTTCACTAACCTTGTTTGCTGTCCTAAGTCCAGTGTCACTTGATGTGTTTCCTGCTTCCTCCCTTGGGCACTCCTCTTTTCCAGTGCAGTAAGGTGCCATTTCCATGCTATTGTACATCATCAGTTTGCTTGTCCTCAATTGTTCGAAATCCGTGCTGTGAGAACTGCAGCTCCCACTTACAGTCCTCGAGGGTGTTGATTCAGTGGGGTAGAGCTTGAGCTTTTCTAAAAACAAGCTGGGTGGCAGTTGGAAACCAGCTGGGTGGCAATAGGCCAGGGGACAGCACCTGCTGTTCCCCACTCCCTTGTCAGTATGCCCCAGGGCTTGGCTCGGGCACACACCAAAACCTGCGGTCAAATAACAGGGGTGGCTGGAGCAGCCACTCCCTGTTTCAGGGAGAACATCCATCAGGGTTATGCAGCTAGCAACTGTTCCTTTTCCATAAAAGATAATGAAGGCGGGGGGAAAAACCCACACCACCACAGTATTACAGTCTTATTGGTGTCAGCTCACAGTTTGGCAGCCTGTCTCTCTCCAGGTGCCAGATGTGTGCTTGTTTCTGGCATGGTGGAGAGGTTGCTTAGCTAGTGCTTCCAGGTGCCTCCTGACAATTTATACAGCTTGAGTTCAAAATCCAAAAAGTTCCTTTTAGGTTGTTTTTTCCCCACACCTGCTTTCTGAGCCTTCTTCCATGCAGGTCTCGGAGGTAGGGAACACCTCCCTGCAGCCTGTGGTGCTGCCCTTCTCTCCACCAGCTATTTCAGTGCAAAGTATGCAGAAGAATGTAGTAACAGTAAGGGCCAGATCAGAGATATATCTGCGTGGCTTTGAGACACTGTTTTTTGCTTGCTTCTGAGAGAATAACAAGTAGCGATTCTAGGGAAACTGAATTTAAGATGTTACTGGCACTCTTGATGCCCAAAGAAATGTCTTTTCCATGGTGTTGGGAGCTGCCGTTGGCGCTGCCAGCAGCCAGGTAACAGCATTACGCTGTGTATTTCCTTATCACAAAGTGATGTTGTGCCATGCCATGCCTGCTTTGGGGGAGGACATGTGGCATCCTGTGGCTTAGAGCTTACTAGCAAGGGCCTGTAAGTTGCAATAAGAGGTTTTGATCCATGTTCCTTGCCCTTCTAATGCAGTGTTGTGTCACCTTAAGATTGGAGTTCTCTGAAGTGAATGAATCGTTTAGGTTCCCTCCATATTGAGGCTGGCCCCTGGCTGTGCAGTAGGAGTAGGAATGGACATCTTGATTCTCCTGATAAGCTCTCTTAGCTCACTTCTGTGTACCTTGAGCTCACAACTTCTGGGAGTCCCACAGGGCAAGACTTCACATACCCAGCACCACATGGGGAGAGAAGAAAGCGGGAGCAGCTCCTGTTGCTTCAGGTCATATGACAGCATGCAGGAGCTGCAGCTGGGAATGGTTGTATCTGGTGGGACTCCAGAGGAATTGATGCCTCATTTGGAGGCTTTCCCCCTCCCTTTCCCATTGCTACATCACAGAGTGGAGACATGTTGTATGCTTAAGAACCTCTATAGACACAACTTTACTGGTGAATCACAGCTCAGGCTCACTACTGATCCCTCACTCAGGTGTATGGAGAGGGAGTTTTCATCCAGACTGCAAACCAGCAGTCCTTGCAATTTAGTTGGTAGCCCCAAGTGTGCCTCAAGGGATGTATTCCTGTTTCAGTTAGTAATTTCCAGATTCATAGCTGACCAGGCAATCAGCAAGACTGATGCACTGGAGAGTTGAAACCTCACAGTGGGTGACATGAGTGAAAGGTTTGGTTTTTCACACTTGCCCAGAATGATTGAAGAGTAGGAGAACAGGAGTAGAGGGGGCAGATGGCAGCCACAGCAGGGCTGGCAGGGGAAGTGGCCGAGTGCTCTAAGAAGGAAAAGTAAATGCTCTCATAAACAGAACCAGCTGTGCTGGAGTTTGCAAGGCCACTTATTTTCAAAGCAGCCTCCAGCTGACCCAAGTTTGCATTCATGAGAATCTTTGTGGCTGGTCAAGGTGCTATTAGTGTTTAGTATGAATAAATGTTTACAAGAATGTTAGTGCTAGAAGTGCTCTTTCAGCCATTCTGAAAAGTTGTGGTTTTAATTATTCATACACTAGATTAATCTGATGCTTACAGGTGGCCCTGGATAACTGGCAGGCAAGAAAGCTGAATGGTGTGCTGCTGATTTATGCAGCATAGGCCATCAGTTAGAGACTGGAAACACCATCAGGTGACCATTCAGAGAAACAATGGAGCAAAATCTTTCCAGTTTTAAATGTCTCTATTTCAACTCCAAACCTTTCATTTAATCTTTTTTTTTTTTCATACACTCTACCCACCCCTACTCTTGTTTGCTAGTCATTAGAATTCCTTGTATAACTCTTTTCTTGATCTAATGGAGAGTTCTTGGACAAAAGTGTGTGTGGGGAGAAGAGGAGAAACAATGAAGAAAGGGAGTGGGAATATAGCTGTTTATGGTGGCAAAAGAGGTGCATAATTAATTTTCTGGCTGCAGAGATTTCATGTCTTACATAAAAGTTCCTGAGAGCTGAAGAATTCAGTTATTGTTTCATGGGAAGGGTTTTTGGGGGGGGGGGCGGGTTGGGGTTTTTTTCTGTGTGGCAAGTCATGGGACATTATTTTTCTTCCATTGCCCTAGGCTCTGGTCCAGAAAACACTTCAGTATGTGGCAGGGAAGTTGGTAAGGCTACTGACAGGATTAAGAAATCTCCTGGAACAAATGTCAGTCTTCCTGATGTGAAGGGTCTCATCTGAGCATCACTGAAGTCAGTAAGACTATTTCAAGTGTTTTCAGTAGGCTTGGGATTATGCTGTTAAAGACAATCCTTGTAATTTAGTTGGTAGCCCCAAGTATGCCCCAAGGGTGTATTCCTGTTTCAGTTAGTTTCCAGATTCATCGTTGACTAGGCAATCAGCAAGACTATAGTGCTTTCAGCAAAGAGTTTGATGATAAAATGTGTTGATCATTGGGCTGTCTGATCGTGAGGTTTCAGAAATTTGGGAACTATTGGTCTACGTCTAGTTTGAACTGTATGGCCTCAGGGAGCTGTACAATTGAGGAAAAGACGCAAACAGTGCAGATTGCTTCTTCGCTTGCACTTTTCAACCTTTCTTCATGCTTACATTAACAGTGAATTTTTTCTTATGTTTGATATCATCAAAGAAATACCAGCTCCTTTGTTTATGAAGCTGTTAATTAATGTTGTGACCTGAATGTCTCCAAGTGATATAACTAGGAGTCCCATTGACAGGATAGTACATCAAGTCACGTAGATTCTCTTCATAGGTAGCATATTAACAGATCACTACAGAAGGAAGTTTCTGGTCTGCTGGTATGTTTTGATTCCAGTTCATTATGAGTGACTCCTTTTAGATGGCAAGGAACTATGAGGTGCTGAAATCTGACAAAGCTGAGTATTAAGAGAGCGCGTTTCAGTTATGGCTGCAGTACTTCCATCTAAAACAGTTGGATTTCAAACAAAAATGTATTTCCTCAAAATTAAACAACGCCATCCCAGAAAGGCAGTTGTCATATAATAAAATTTTCCAAAAGGAGGATTTTTCAGATGGCATAATGGTGTCTGGTTCTTGATTAGGGATGGCTGATTATGGTTGACAGGATCAGCAAACTATCTTGTAGAGAAATGTAGTCTTCCTGTAGGCTCTGTGCCTTTCAGGCATTACTTACAGCTTTTGCTTGTACCTCTCCAACCTACACCTTTCCAGATATGTACAGTCTACAGGTCTTCTCTACTTATAACGGGTGAGTGATGTTAAATGAGAGTTTAAGGTTAGAAATGGGGAACGCTCCATTCTGTAATAAACTATTCAAATTATTTTTTGTTTAAAATTATCATTAATTCAGATTTTAAAGATACTAAAGCTTAATTTTTTCATTAGACTTAGATCTGTGTGGTCAGCTGGAAAGGAAGGCTGGGGGAGCAGTCTGTGCTGCAGTAGAAGAAACCAACTTACATATTTCACCATTTTGGAGGCTAACCCCGAGAGGTCATGCCTGCTTTCTCTTCCCATTACAATCTGTAATATAAAATGTATTTTCAAAGAAATTGTGTCTTTGAAAAAGATGCAAAATGTGGCTAGTGCAGCATGAGCTCCTAAGGTGGTGTGGTATTTCAGACCAAAATTTGTGTCCTGAATTTGCTGCCTCCTTGTTGTGGCAGCAGAACTGCAAGTAGCAGCTGAACTCAGCTTGCAGTAAAGTGCTTTCTTGTTTTACTCTTGTAACGTTTTAAAAGGAAGTAAAATTTACTAAGGTTTAAAGACATCATACCAGCAAAACTAGATGGTCTTTCTATGAAGGAAGAAATTTGTTAGACCTTTCAATGTACTGCTAGGGTAGTATATTAGTCAGTTGGTCCAACATTTGTATTTAAGGTTGCATGACTGAAGCACACCTGAAGTGAAATATAAAAATAAGATAGTGTCCTTCATTAACCTTAAACATCTGGAAATAGTTTGGGGTGGATACTTAAAAAACCCAAAACTTCTCAAAGCTGTGCATGTGCACCAAGGTCTGCTAATCTGACCTTCTACATCCTCCTGTCTACCAGTGTTTACTGTGATCACTGAAAACCCTTGTATGAATGGCTCTCAGATCACTTACCTGTAAGTTTAATGGGATAATCTTATTGAAGCACGTGCAGAGGAAATGCCTGTAAGTCTTCAACCTACCTCTTTTGCAGCTGGAAGAAGGAGAATACTTTGCTAAAATGGTGATAGACCTGGGTGAGGATGCTGGAGAGTCCCTAGCAAAGGGTTACCTGGCACTGGGCCTGACATATAGTCTTCAAGCTACTGATGGTGAGTTATCCTGTTTGTCAAGTGTGTTGTATGGAGAGCATCTATTCAAAGTCTTCAGTGCAAACAATGGAAGTGTATTAGAAACTCTGCTTTTAGAGCTGGCTGGACATGAAAAACAATGAGATTGCAAGACAAATAGGGACTGTTCACTTTCTCGGGGAACTGTCTTCTGTGGTAATAAAGGTAAAAGTTTTTAGGTGAAGGAAAAAATGCAAATTGTTACTTAGGTGGTGACAATCTTGACTGTAGCTGACAATGCTTGGTGTGCTTTACTTGAATATTTTTAATACATTTCTTTGACTTATTTACACAAAAAAAAAGTCAAACTTGCCATCTATTTTCATATTTTTGTCACCCACTTGTAAATCACATAAAGAAATACAATCCAAGAACTGGAGTCAGAAATGCCTGACTTCAGTTCCTGGCATGATACTGATTCCCCACAGAGATTCAACCACTCTGTGATGTCGTTTCTTTCTCTGCTTAGAAGTAAACAAGATAAAAATATCTACCTCACTGGTACGTGTGGACGTTGACTAGATACAGACCACTGAACGTAAGAAGTGTTTTATTTTAATCCTGCTTGCTTGGGTTTTGAATGACTGGACAATGGGCTCCTGCAGATTTGGTCCCTGGTAGCCAGAAGGGCTTGAAGTCCCAGTGTTTGGGAGAGTTCTAACTCTGACCTGCATCAAGCTTACAGGTGGGGACAGTCTCTGTTTCTTCTATGAATTCTAACATAGGTAGAAGGCCTTCTAACATTGTTTCTTTGAATAATGGCTGAGCTACTGTTTTTCCTAATCACTTTGTCAGTCCTGCCCACATGCAAGCAACAGCTTTTCTGTTAGATGGGCCCCATAGAAATGAACCAACTTCTTCCAGTAAATGAGCCTGAAACAAAGCTAAAATGACTGTATGATATCATGGAAGTATGCTGGCCTTGTAAGTTACACCATAATTCTGCAAGGCATGTGCACAAGGAACTGGCTTGTGCTCTTCAATAGTGCAAGACGGTGTATTTTTTCAGCCAGCCATATCTGATCAGCTGTTCTGTTCTGCTTTCCATCATGGAGGCTAACAGGCACTGCATCTCTCTTCAGTTCTCCATTTCTCTGCCTCAGAATAGTTCCCCCTAGAAAGTTCATGTCAAGAAACATATGTCCTTCCTAGCCTGAACTTTCTCATACTTTTTTTTTTTTAAGTTCATTAAACACTGAGTTCTGCTTAACAGCCTAACTTTTTAGGGCATTTTGCCAAGGTTTTGTTTAAGCTGTCCCTTAAACCATATGAGATCCCAGAGACTATTTTCTGAGATAGAAGGTTAGTCCATTATGATCTATTTGTTATCCTCAGTATGGAAAGAAGGTGGTTTCTAAATAATGGGGTTGTAGAGGCATGTTCTGTACTCTGGCTCTAAAAATACTTTGGTGGAGCAAAATGCACATTAGAAACTTTTCTTCTGGAAGAAAAGTCTTCTCTGAGTTTTCAAGAGATTAGTTCAGATGTTGCAATAAGTGTCCTTTGTAACGTAAAAGAAACGGTCTTCACAACAACTGCCTTAGATTCCCCCCCCCCCCCAGATTACCATCTGATTTATCTTGTGAAACATTGGAATACCTGCTTTCTCCTCGTATCTCTAGCCTTTAAGTCCATAGGGCCAGTTTTTCAGTTATTTGAGGAAAATCTTTCAGGTTATATTTTAATAAAATGGATCAAGTCCTTCAAAAGCATGCTTATGATAATCATGAATATGGAACAGCATTTTACTAGAAAATGTCAAATTTGCACTAACGAGACTTTTTTCATTAGCTTCATTAAAAAATAGCTTATGACAGTGAGGAAGCAAGAGTAGAACATGCTGAAAGGAAGATAGCAACTCCTCTATGTAATCCTGCCTCATACTGTCAATCTTATCATTGTGTTTATACCAGCTCATAGTGACATATGCAGACACACAGTCAAACATCTGTGTATATATGTTATTCCTATAACTTTCCACTTGAGCTGACTTTCAGTGAGTCGGCATTTTCAATGATAGCCAAGTATTTCACAGACATTTGACCAACTGCGTTATAAAACTTACAGCATTATGCTAAGATGCCTTCCATCCAAGGTTAGGCTTTCCTATTTAATATATCCTTTTACTAAATATTTCTCCTCCTGTGTGACAGAGGCACTGAAGAGTTAAGTATTATTTGTGACTTGCAAAAAGCACTTTACTAAAAAGCAGAGTCAGAAGAGAGAACCCTGCTGAATGACAATTCAAAGAACTTGTGGGACCATTTGAAAAAAAGTCACTTTACATTTTTTACAATTATTAGATTTACTCCTGGATGAAATAAGACTTCCTGAAACTTATGCGGGGTAGCGTATGTGTAGCTTCCTTGTTCTTAATGTCTAATTACATGTTTCTTGAAATAAGTCTTATTGAAGTAGCTGAAAGATGTGTCCTTGGAGGAAGTCATTGCCACCTTTGCCTTACTCTTAGAAGCACAAATCTCTTGTTCGTACAGAATGTCCATTTATTCTACACTAAATTTTCTGCACATCTGTTCCCAATAGGTCAATGTCAACAGCAAACCTTTCTCTTCCTCTAGTTCCAGTTTTGACATAAGCTGTATTGTCAACTTTGCCTCCCTTAGGTCTGGTGAAGAATCCATTGAAGACAGGGGAAGGTGAGGTGAATTTAACAAAGGCTAAAGAGGAAAGACCAGGTGGAGAATGCATTGTGAGATACAAGCGCTCTTCTTACCTAACATCACCACCTCACATCTTGTGAAATCTTTGTAGATTCAACAGACCCTCACTCTTTCAGAGATAAGAGGGTGTTTCTGTATCTCTGTTTTCGTTTATGATTTTGGTATAAGGCCATGGATCTGGGACTGAATTGGATACTTTTTCTATCAGTCTGTGGATTTTATAAATAATCTGTATACTGATAGCACTGGTTAATGTTTAAAAAAAAAGTTAGACATTGCTTATTAGTGAACAAACCCATCATTTTTGCTTCTGGAGATAACAGTCAACACATGCAATCTTTAATTATGATTCTGGGTCCTAAAACTGTACACCTTGCTTTATTAGGTGTCTTAACACAAAGGAATGCTTTTTGAAACCCACTGTTATGTGCAAAAGGGTGCATGTGCATTGATATTTTAGTTTGGATCAGAAATGTATTTTTGAAGTCCATCTCTTCATCATCCCCGCTTCTTATGTTGTGATTCACATAATGGAACAGTTTTGCACAACACAAACTGAATTCTTTCCCATAAAACTAATGGGTTACATAAATAGACCTGATTATGCTGCAGCTGCTAATAAGTCTTCAGTCCACAGGAGAAGACTAGAACTAGACTCCTGTACCTGTGTTTGTAGTGTTGATGTTGATCCTCAGCAGTAAGTGTTTCACTCTGTACATTCACACCTACTGTGCTGCACCTGCTTTCTAACACAGAACTTGCCCTCCTCTGTTTTCAAATGTGACTTTAGAGCTTTGTATTTAGGTACCAAAATGTTTCTGAAGATCTGTTGACTTTTGGTAAGGCTTAATCTCCTTTAAAAATCCAGAGTGGTTTAGAAAATAAGTCTTGGGATCCTAAGGTGTCATTTGCAAAAGTAATGTGTCTTACAAGAATAACTGCTGAGGTTTCAGAAACTTAAACTCCCCTGTGCTCTCTGCCTTACTACGTCTGCAAAGATGACTTTGCAGGCGATTTTAATCTAAGTAATAAGTCATACTGTGTTTTAGTTGGTAGAACTGCAGCAGCCATGCTCATGGTAGGTAAAGCTGGGTAGAGGCTGAGGAATTCATTTGTGCTGTCAACCTCTTAGAAGTTTAGTCAGGCCCACCTAATTCTGTCTCCTTGGTGCAAGCTTTTCTTTGTCTAAAGTAAGAGCTTTTCAGTGATACAAGTGGGTTGCAGTGACAACAACTTCTTTGAACAATTCCAGGGGTAGGGCATCCACAGCATCTCTGGGCAACCTGTTCCAGTGTCTGGCCACCCTTATAGTAAAGAATTTCTTCTTTATATCTAATCTAAATCTTCCCTCTTTTAGTTTAAAACTGTTACGCCTTGTCCTATCGCTACAGGCCCTGGTAAAAAAAAAACCTATCTTTCTTATAGCCCCCTGAAAGGCTGCAATAAGGTCTGCGTGGAGCCTTCTCTTCTCCACGCTGAACAACCCCAACTCTCTCAGGCTGTCCTCACAGGAGAGGTGTCCCACTCCCTGATCATTTTCATGGTCCTCTTCTGGACCTGCTCTAACAGGCCCCTGTCTGCCTTGTCTTGTGGGGTCTCACGAGAGCAGAGCAGAGGGGGGAAATCACCTCCCTCAACCTGGTGCTTTTTATGTATCCTTCCCCAAATCACTTTTCATTACTTTTTTTTCTAATTTACCTCCTTCAGCTGTAAAGGCCCTGTAGATGGCATGGGTAACCTGCAGCATCAGTCCTAAGTATTGTCAAACACAAATTTCAAAGTGTTTATCAAAGTCAGATACAAATCTAGAGACGGACAGCCAAATTTCCCATTTAGTTGTAGCTGAAAATACAGTTCATGTTGTGGGAGGTGGGACTCACATGCTGCTTCCCAGTAGTGCAGAGGCAAAGCTGACTAGTTGTAGAGTAATCACTTCATTTCCATAACACATTCTGTGCTGTTTTCTAACTACAACCTGAACATCAGTCGAATGTCTCACCAGGTGGAACTTAGAAGTTCTGCTAGCTTTTCCATTTGATATTTATTCTGGAGGGCAAATAGTAAAATTTCTTTCAGTCTTCCTCATTGTGTGGGCATCTCCAGAACTGCTCTGTAACTTACATAAAGAATCTTGCAGTTTCCATGAGAATCTGACATATTTTTCTGGATGAACATCCATGATCACATGATCACATCCTTTGTGATGTATCCTCAAGTATTTTATATTTACATCAATGTTGATTCTTTTAATTTTTCCTAAATTTTCCTCCTCTGTTACCTTTTTCCAGTATTTGGCAGTGGACCTGAATACTCAGTTTAAGGCTATTGAGAGTGAAGCATTTCCAGCTACTTCTAATAAATGCTGCATTTTGCATGAAATTCCATGTCTTGAAATTTATTCTTTGAACTGCAAATTTTTTGTTAAATTTTTACTACTTAGAGTAGATTTTGGGGCATAAGCAATTTTTGATCTTTTATTATTTGGGAAATCCTGAAGATTGGTGTTCCTCCCAAATGAATCCGGTGTTTTGAAGAACTGCTGGAAGATGTAGGAATAAAAAAGGCCTGATCACTATAACTACTTCATCAAAATAAATTACTTGAAGTTTCACTCACTAGCATGTTGCAGAATCCAAAGAAAGTGATTACCTTTGTACATCTTGTAGAAGAACACAAGTCTCTCCTCTTAATAACTTTTAAGAATACTTGAATTTTATCTGACTTTATTGCTGAAGTATATACTACTTACTAACTTCCTATTCTGGAGCTTGCGCTGACTTGGTGTATGAAGTCAAATGTATTCATAGGTGGCTGTTTGCTGATGGATTAGCTACTCATCACTTCGTGCTGTTGATCAGTAGCCCTCAAATTCAGGGTAGGCACAAGAAGAAACAACTGCTGTGCAAAATCTGAAAACTAAGAACCAGAACAAGACAGGCAGTGTACTTCTGAAAATTATTGCTAGCTTTCCAGATATTTTGGATCTGAGAAAGCCATGCTTCTCTAAGCTCTTCCTCCATTCCCCTTGCTCTTGATGATGATAGCTTATGATACCCTGGCATAACAAGAACTTGATTCTTCTCTTTTTATGGTTTTGGCTAGGAATTAATTCACACATTGGGAAGTGAGCGTAGTGGGCAGCATCCTTTAGTCAAGCAATTAGAGACACCAAGGAGGGCTTTAGTGGCTAATGCCACACCTGAAGTAGCCTAAAAGTCTGTTGTGTTCTCAAGGGTGGTGTGTTGTCAGGGTTTTGTCAGAGCTGTGAATTTGGCTCCTGGTAGTTCCCTGTTCAACCTGCAACACCCTCCTACGTGAAGACAGTGGTGGAGACAGTCTGTATCTGAGTCAGAATATGCTGTTAGTTACTGCTTTCAGCATATATACCAACCTGGCAGAGGGCCTTGGTATCTAGTTACTGTATGTCCCCTTCTCCTCCCAGACCCCTTCAGTGGCATATGCAAATAAAAAATGCTTGGGCATTTCAAAGGAGTTGGAAGAGTCTTTAATAAAAATTAAATTGAGAATTCAGGTTAAAATACTGGTTTTGTGCTGTTCTTTAAAAACAAAATGGCATGTTTTCCAGGCATGAACACACACACCACCAGATTTATGCAGTCTTTATGCTCCCAGTTTGAAATACTCTGTGCATGTGTAACTACTTATTTATTTAGTTGGAAACATTGAATTAAACTCTTAAGTTGCGTTGTATCTTGTCCTGCAGCTACTCTGAAGGGCACTCAGGATGAATTAAACAAGAAAGCACTTCAGACTTTGGAGAGGTGAGTAGGAATCTTGCGGATGCTTGCATTGTGTATTTCTTTGGATGAATTCAGAATAATTGTTGTTTTTCATGTTTGGGTTTTCTTCTGCATAAGGCTTCCTTGCCTGAAAGTTTAAGAACAGTTCAGTAGATTTCAGCAATAGTCTGTCAAAACTAAATGCAGTGATTATTTGGTTGAATATCCAAGGTAAGAGTACCTGTTCTGCCACTAAACAGAAATAACGTTGGCCCCAAATCAGCTGCAGTGAGATCTACAGTGCTGGGAGATGCAGCTTCCTCAAATGATGCCAGCAGGTGAATGTGGAGAACTACTTTTGTGTCTGTTCCTGTGTGAAGCAGGCTTCAACTCCTGTTTCCCTCGTGTTGGGAAAGTACCTTCACCGCCAGGGTGTAGGCTGCCATGGGGTGACCTGGCATGGGTGCACTTACTGCAGAGGGGATGGTTGCTGTCCTAATGAGTGTTTACATCAAGGGGGTATGGAGCTAGCGGTACAAAACAGTTGCCACTCGCCTGTTCTTCACCTCTTTATTTTGTGGGGGAATCTGATCCAATGGCTCTGCCCTGAAAATCTCTGCAACTACAGTTACCTCAAGTAAAACTGCTTGGTTTAAAAACCATTTTTGTCAGTTCTGTTGTGGTAGAGGTGAGGTGTGAGCTTCTTGACCCTGTTATGACTAAGTTACAGTGCCCAAAATACATTAGGTGGTGTTTGGGCAGTTAACATTGTAAATGTAGGTGCCGACACACTTTGGATGGCAATTACATGGAAGCTTATGTGGTCTAAGTCTTGGGCTGAAGCATCTAATTCTGAGTTTGCTGTGGTCATAAATACATTAATTACAGAAGTGAAGAAACTTTGAGATCTCTGGTATATCAAAGTACAGATTGTAGCAAGTTGAACATGTTACTGGATCTTAGCTGTTTTTCTGATGCTGAGTGGGGAGGAGTCCAGCATGTTTGTTTTGCAGTGGTTGCAAGAGCATATGGTAAGCTGAAACCACAGATGTAATTCTGGATATTTACCCTATGGATATCTGAAAGATAAAATTTTAAAAAGCCATTTATTCAGTCACTTTTTGCATCAGTAGTATACTTTAAGTCATGCTAGTTCCTGGGCTCCAATGTAATATTTTCACTACTGCCTGATTTTGATGTAATTGCGCTGCTGCAGTGCTTTTTAAACTGCATTTATTTGTATCCTTTGACCTTTCCCACTGGCTGTGGCTTGTTTTCACGGTATCTTAATTCTAGCTACAAATCAGATAAGCATCTAGCCAAACAATAGGTACTCAAACTTCAGCCAACGACGATGTTGTGATAGTGAGCTGCTTACTACTAGTGTCTTCCTAATGCCTGAGTTTGGGTTCTTTCTTTTTATGATCTTCTTTGTTTTTCACCTGTTTTTAAAGTACATACATGATCTCTCAGGCCATGGTTTAGCTTGTAGCCGTCTGTATAAGTGGCCTGTTCAGCTGGAAGGTTGGATCGTGTATTTTTCTAATACTTTGTGAGGAAACTGAACAGTAAAGTAACAACCCTTTGTTTCTTTCCAAAAACACCATTAATCTCTTCTTCCATACACCCATGTGAACTTTCCCCTGTTATTTATTGTTGGAGAGACTACTAGTGAACTTCTCACAGGAGCCGCTTGCTAAAGAGGCGACTCACCCTGCTCCAACAGCTTGGGGCAAAGCTGGGTTCTATCCTATGGAGTCCTGTTGCTGCTGCTGTTTGGGTTTGGGGTTTGTTTTGGTTTGGTTTTGTTGGGGTTTTGGAGGGAGGGTTGTTTTTTTTTGAAGTGGGGGGAAAAATTAGTGAGTTGCCTGTACTAATTGCACCTTGATGTCTTTGGCATTGCATCAGAATCCTTGAGTGCTACCTTGACTTGCAGAGTTACAGGACACATTCAGTCTATATTAAATTAATTCATTCTAGAGCCATTAGTGATAAAAGTCAACTCCAACAGTTTCTTGCTCACAGCCAAGATAGCATTTGAGAGGTAGCTGCCATTAAAATGGTGTGTGGTTTGTTTCCTGAAGTAATTCTCTGATTTTTGTTTATTTGTTTATTACTTCTAGCAAATTAATAGTTTTGGCAGGGTTTTTAACCACCAGCCTTGTCAGCCTGTTGTTTCTCCCTCATAAGGATGTTAATCATGCTCGCTTTGGGCAGGACAATGCAGGTGCAGGCTTCCCTGGTGTCCTGGAACGCAGTCCAGAGGGAGGTCAGGAATGTCATTTGGCTACAAGGGACCTTCCTCTTCTCCATCTCTCCCATGTGAAATGACTTCCCTGTGCTGCAGAGCTAGGAGCAAGCTCTGTGGGTCAGCAAGGGGATAATCCACTGGTTCCTGGGCTGGGCTGCCAGTGTGGCATGAGCCAGTGTCCCACATTGCTCTTATGTTAGGTCCCCAAAATGCTATCTTCACGTTGCCTTGGTTAATGGCTTCTCCACAGGCTAGCAAGCTCAGACTGCAGTTTCATGCTTAGCATAGTCTGAGAGGGACAGTTCTGCCCTGGGTGTCCGTCCCTGTTGCTTGTCTTGCACAAGCCTATGTGAAGGGCCTCCACATCTGGTTCTAGAGACACTGCAGCCTTCACTAGCCAAGGGGTCACTGCAGTGCACACTGTTGCCTGCTGTGGACTAGAAGGTAATATCAATACTATCAGTATCAAACTAGAAGGTAATAAGAGGTCCAAGCTTGATAAGTAAGGGCCTTGGTTTTGGTCCAGGCTCAGCTCCTGCCACCAAATCCTCACTCCTCCCTCAGTGTCTTCCCTTTCCAAATTAGGAGTCTACTGTCAGCGATTAGGCTAGAAGCTGCAGGGTGGAGGATGTTTTGTGCGTTTGAGCACTAGCTCACATCATGGGCTCCTGATCTTTAGTCCTCTACATGCTTATAGTCACAATAATAGCAGAAACTTACTATTTTTTCAGTGCTAACCTAACCCTCTGCTACTGTTTGAAAAGTGGTGATATAAGAACAAGTTGGACAACTATCTCCCTCATGTGTTACTTAAAATAATGCTTCAATGGGTTTTTATGAGTTAAGAGCTACTTTCTCCATATCAGTTATCCAAGTTCCAAAACATTAAGTGGCATTAATGAAGGAGCATGTAAGTTGTATAACATCCTGGCAGTTGTGTTTCTCATATTTGTTCCTGTGAGCCTGGCTTAGCCAGGCCAGCATCGGTCTGCTTTTTGTCTAGTTTTGGTGTGCTCCCCCATTACTTTACTGGACTAGTTTTCTGTAGGGGAGGACTGGGTTTTGTTCTGTGCTTGTGTGTGACTCATGGCAAAGGAGGTCTGCAAAGTACAATCTAACAGTCGCTTTTCTTTTTGTATTGTGTCGTCCTCCTTAAAGAGCGCGTGACTTGGCCCCGGAAGATCACCAAATCATCCTCTATCTATCGCTGCAGCTGGCTCTTGTCAGACAGGTATGTGCAATAATTGGCAACCACTGAGTCTTGAGAGGGTGGGAGAAGGACAGTCCAGTTGAACAAGACCCAGACTTGCTAAACAGGGTGCCTTCCTTCCTACATTGTAATCAATGACAATGAATCAGAGTATGCTCCTGGAAGAATTTTTTTTTTTAAATAATAATTCTATAGCACATGGAACAACCTTCCTTAGAGCATGCATTCAGCTGTAACTCCTAAGCAGTGCTGTTCCCATTTGGAGCAACTTTGTCCCTGTGGGGCAAGTGAGGTGTGTTTATTCCTGTTCCCTGGGTATCACACTGTGTCCTGCTGCGGGCCATTCCAAAGGCTCTCTTGTTACTGCCCAGTTCTGTATCACGCCAAATCGCATGCTCTCGGCACTGGGGATTGGTTTATTCCATACTTGGGCACGTTTGGTGTTGGGCTTTGACGGGTGCTGGAGCTCTGCAGTGAGTGGGATTAGTTGGCATTTGAATGCTGCTGCAGGTGTTAACTCATAAAAATTAAGCTGATCAGAAAATACACTGCACTGCCTTTCAGAAAAAATGTTTGGGCTGTGCTTTATTTTTCTGTCCCTTCTTTTTATAATTGGGATGTGTTTTATTTCTCTGTCCCTTCTGATTAAAAGTCAGTCTTTATTGGAGCAGTCCCTATTTTTTTTAAATGCTTCTCTAGATTTGAAATTTCATCATCATAGTTTCCTTCTTTGGCAGGCTTTCTGCTTGCTGCAGTTTCCTCTCCTTAGTCTACACTACAGAGTCAAACAGTTGGATCCTTCTTACTTTCCTGAACTAATTAGGGGACCTATGTGTTTGTTAGGTTAAACTAATTGTTCCAACAGAGCACACTCTTGATAATGTCACTTTTGTAACCCTTTCATAATGAGAGCAATGTGTTGTGAGGAAGCCTGCAATAAGAAAGGATAATTAAAATGGCTTATTTAACTTTTTCATCAGCCTACTGGTTGCTTTATGATGCGGTTTGCTCAGGGTCTTTCATTAAAAAATATCCAGCTACCCTTCTTTCTCTCGCAGCTTTTGCCTCTTAAGGAGGTTTTCTGATCTGCTGCCTCTTCTGCTTCTTGCCATGAGTAAAAGCATTACAGCTTTTCAGCTGCTATCCTTAAAAATAAAATCAAGATTTTTGTGGTCATTGGTTCTTTGTTGTTTTCACTGTCAGATTACTGCATTTTAACTTGCTACCCTTTCTTTTTCTCCAGTTGTAGCCTGTCTTTCAGTGTTGTTTTGTATGTCTCATTTCATCCTTTCCTTTTGCTCTTGTTCTTTCCATTCAGTCTCTTGTCCTCATGTTCACGTTCTCTTTTGTCTACCTCACCTGTGTATTTTCATCCTTGATGTTCTGCCAGTCACCCCTGCTACCATAGATGTGTGATCTAAGTGTGTTATGTGGTGTCAGCCTGACCCCTGCGATGCTGCTCCTGCTCTTCTCCATCTAGTGAGATATAAATCTTTAACGCGTGCTTGGAGAGAGAGGAGATACCTGAGACATCTTTATTTTTAGACTGCTGTAAAATATCCTACTCTTCTTTTGCCAGTTTACTTAATGATAAACATTTGATAATGCATTTTTAATATCCTTAATTATTTAAAGTATCTAATATATTCTCCTTCTGATTAACTGAAAGATAAATGATACCTTTTTTGATAGTTTGCATTAACTATTGAACGTCACAGTTAGGGCTTTCATCAGGCAATGCTACAGTACCCAAATCAGGCCATTCCTATGCAGTAGGTTATAACATAATACCTGAATGTTATTCTCAGGAAACAGGCCTTTTTGTTTCCATAGTTGGGGTCAATAAATGAGGTAACCTTACCCAACACTGAAAAATCTAGGTATCAGCTTGCAGAGATAAGAGAGCTTTTTCATGGAACAAAGCAAGAGAGGCAGCTGACCGGTAGAGTGCCAAGCAAAGTTGGAGCAATTCATCTTCCTCAGAAGACTCTAAAATATTTCCAGTAGCTCTTGTCTCTGTCAGCACTGGACAAGGGAAAGGGGAAATGGAAAAGCGTAAGCTTCCCTCTGACATGCGATGAGGACGTGACAAGAGGAGGAATGGTTATAAAATGCTTTCACAGAGTTGGCAGTCGAAAACCATCACCAACCAAAATGAAAGATGATGATGAGGTGCTTCGTGCTTGTGTTTGTGTGTGTGGCTCTGTGTCTTAAAGACCACCAGAGTTCCTGGGAGGACTCCAGTGACTCCTGGAGAGTCTAGGTCAGCCCCACAGCATTTTAGGGTGGATTTTTCAGCAAAACAGAGTAGAATAGCCTCTTCTGTAAGGAGGGTCTCAACTCTTTGGTTTTCCCCCAAAGCTGAAGTGCCCTGAGGCCAAAGTCAGTATTTGCTGTGATGGTTATTTCCACCTGCAGTGCCTGACTGGCAGCCAGCCGAGCCGATCAACAAATGAGACTTTAACTCCCAACTCCTGGCGGCTGGTTCGGCTGCTTCTCCTGTTTCTGTGGTAACAGCATTTGGATCAGCAAAAACAAGGGAGAATGAACATTTTAAAGCTCACTGATTTTAATGCCTTGTCTTGTTTTTTAGCAGACCAGTTTCTATGGAAATGACTCCAGAAAGTCAGTGCTCTTGTTAATTTTAAGTGCTGTCCCTTCTCATTTTGGGTGGCGGTGTTGTTTTTGACCTTGAATGGCATGTTAATCAGTGTCAGATACATAAAACAACATATGGGGGGTTTAGTACCATTTTAATACTTGATCTGATTTGACCTTGCTTTGCGTGAAAATAGGAAGGGAAAGACAGCCAGGGGCCAGCAGCTGAGAATTAGAGATCTCACTTATCAATTTCATCTGTGGGCTGCCAACAGACCTGAAGTTTCAAGTGGCAATATCCAAAAAACACCTACTGCCTTCCAGAGTGTCTGGATGTAAAAATAAGATAAACATCAGTTAAGGCACCAGAGAAAATATTTCAGCGGTTTTCTCCACAGTATTTTCCTGCTGTCTTGTCTTTGCCCCAGGAGGGGAGCTCTGTTTCAGAAGGCATCAAGAGGTGCTTCTTTCAGCAACTGCTGGATGTGGGTAGTTCTGGTTTGTGTTTCTCCCAGATCAGCTAGTGCTTCCTCTGCTGAAAAGCAACATGCTGCTTTTCCGTCTAGGTCCTCGCCTAGATTTTTCTGGTGATCAAAAACAGCCTGTAGTAAGAATTAAGTCATAACTTAATTCACAGATATGTCTGTGCCTGCTTTCCTGAAGTTATGGTGGACTGTAGCAAGTCTGTTTCCAATGGAAGCTCCTTGCCAGTCAATAAAGCTTTCTCCTTTCTATAATCCCCATGCTATGAAAAGAGATGGAGAGGATAGTTTTTAATGGTTAATTAACTGTAACTCAGAACTGATATGAAATTATAAGGCCCGAAAACTCCTCTTATGAGATCCTGTTTCATTTACCATTCTAACTGTGCAAGTGCATTCTACTGTTTGGAATTATTTTTAACGCTCATACCGTTTTCCCTTTTATACCTACAGTTGTAACATCCCAGCATTGTTTTTAAGGAAGCATATAGCATTATTGAAATAAATCCTATTACATAAGAGGCAGTCTAAACAATCCATATTGTGGCATTATTTTGGTAGTGCTGCAAGATGCTATTTCTGGCTTACTTCAATATCTTTGCTTCATAATCAGTGTGATCTGAATATACCTGTGTGCCATGCAGAACACTTGTGGTATATTTATTAACAGAAAGATGAATCAGAGAAGGGTAACATCTTCTAATTGCAGGCCCCACTTCGACTTGCAGTCTAGCTGAAATAAGAAGCTTTAAAGCGCAGCACTTGTAGGGAATTTAAACTGGCAGCCTACCTATGACACAGCCCTGAAGTTTCAGGGTGCCATCTGGGCTGCCAGCTTCCATTTCTCGTATTACATAGTTACTTAAATAAATAAACTGGGGCATCTGTCAATAGATTGATGATCTCTGCTTTTCAAAAGAAGCTTGTGTTGACTGCTGCCAAACATCTTGCTTTTATTCTTTAGTTTGAAATTTAGTTTGTATTTCATTGCATCTGGTCTGTTGCAGGTTGCTGTTTTGTATAATGCTTCCCATAAAGGAATAGAGTCTCTTCACAATATTAAAGGTTATTTTTTTTAATCTGTGTTTTGTCCATTGTTTCTAACTATGCAGCAGTACTATGTAGGCTACTAATGGTGTTACATCACTAAAGAATCTTTTTGGGCTCAAGTGAAACAGTTAGGTGTCAGGGAAGCATGATTAACTTCCAAAACCAGCCATTGCCTGTGACTCTGATGGTACTAGAGGGAAGTGCTGAAATGAGATGTAACTATTGTAAGGCCTATGCCACAGAACAGGGGAAAATCATTTCGGATTACACTTATTTCAACAGTATGTGACTGCCTGCAGGTTTGCAGGAGCAACCACAACTGACTTTTGTGCTGCTTTATTTTGTGTATGTTGCAAGAGAGTCAGAGAGCTTCTTTGATAGCTGGCCTCTGTTAGGAGTGTGAACTTGCAGTTGTGTGATCATTGGACATTTAAGTCTTAGTGACTTGGTTTGCACGTTCACATGCAAGTAAGGTCAAGTATCCTTACAAAGTCCCTTAGTAAAGACACTAGTTGCAAGTATTATTCTTTGTCTGCTTCGTACTAGGAAATTAGGATCACCTTCCCAAGTCTTTGAAGAGAATCATAGAATAGTTGAGTTTGGAGGGGACCTCTAGAGATCACCCAGTTCAATCCCTGCTCAAAGCAGCGTCAGCTGGAACAGGTTGCTCAAAGCCTCCTCCAGTTGTTTGGTCTACAGATTTTCTTTTTCTTCTAATGAACTTATTTTTCCCAAACATGGAATTTCTTTATGACTACTTGTGTAGGTCTGAAACAGAGGAAGAGAAAAAATTAGAGCTGTGTTTACTCCTGAATGCAAGAAGAGTCTTGATAGGAGCTTCATTAAAGCAAGTCAAATTTATATACCTCTGGTATACCTACTGAAGAACTTCGTGGCTTGCCAGATCTGGGCCCACCACTGTCTCATGCCTGTTGTCCTGGTTCCAAGTTGTCTCGTTATTGCTAGTGTTTTTACATTGTAAGAAAATGTGTCCTAGTAAGCTGCTGATGTACTTACCTTTGCAGTAGGCTATAACAACACGTGATTAAAGAAGCTCCACTGACAAGCAGTAATTCATTAAAGCTGAGCACTCAGTCATATATCCCAGCCTGAATCTAAGCCAGGACATTCAGCAGTTTTGAAGCTGTGGGCCAGATGCCAGTTTGGGGTTATGTCTGTGGAGCAGTCGCACTGATCTCCAGACTTGCATGGAGTCACCAGTAATAGAGTGGTTAAGTACTTTGGCTTGCATATGCACAGTAAGAGTGAAATGTCACTTGGACATTAGGATGAAGCTATCCCATGAACAGAGTATGTGCTATGCTCCCAGAAGTATACCTGGAATCTAGATGATCAGCAACCTCTGTTGTAACTGCAGGCAGTGTAATTGTTGCTTTTCTTAGTTACGTGCTACCTGTTTTCCTCCGTGATCTGTGGAGGTGGTGGGAATTTGACACTGGTGGTATGCCAAGGCAGGAGAATGTCTGTAGAGAGAGCTTTGCTAGGTGGGAAGTTCTCGTAGTAGGAAAGAAGGAACTACATTTTTCCATCCCTTACGGGAATGGAAAGGGGAAAGTGTATATGAGGAAAAATGTATACATTTTTCTGTTTTGTTTTCCCTAGGCTTCCAGGGCCAGACACAGATCTGGAATAATTTAAGTAACAGTAATTTCAGACACTAGAGAATCTTAAAGAAAATCCTCTGTATAAAACTTACTGGTAGACAAATGAAAGAAAATGTTCTAAGAAGTTCCCTTTTGAGCAGATAGTCTAAAATAGAGTATTGGATCACAAAGAGCATGTGATGTACTTGCATTCATTATAGATGTTAAGTTGTCTGCCAAGTGAGACTTGATTCTAATGACATGCTGCTGCTGTGAGTGTCAAGACTGCTCTTTACATCACTGCTTGCACAGACATTTCTTTTTCTGACAGCATATTTTTGCATATTGACTCTTTTACCCTTGAACATTCAAACTTAATTTTTATGTTCTTGATCCAAATCATGAAAGGCCTTGTACAGCCATCACAAGAGACAAAATACAGCAGAGATGTGTAATGCTTTCCCTCAGGTGAAGAGCTAGCCACCCATCCTAGAAAATGGAGTTGAGAATTGGGCCTCTGTAGTGAATCTGTTTACAGTGTAGAAACACCATGCCAAAGTAAGAGGAGGTTGATTGGATCAGGTCTGCTGCTCCTGTTTATAAGCAGTAATGCTGCAGAATCCTCTCTCTAGAACGTGTGGTTTTTTTTCAAGCAGTGCAGTCTGTTAATGTTGGCAAACTGTTCAGACAGTAGAGGTCTTTCTCATAGGTGCCTAAGTAGGATTTCTTCAGAATTTCTAATGACTATTTGTTCTTACTTTTGGGATATAACGTAGGACTGAAGGAGAAATGTGTTCTCTTTTTATTTCTACCCCATGTTCTCCCAGATTTCTGATGCTATAGAACATCTTCAAGAAGCACTGCAACTGTGCAAAGATGACATGAATTCACTTCATCTACTGGCCCTCCTCTTTTCAGCTCAGAAGCACTATCAGCATGCACTGGATGTTATCAACATGGCTGTTGTTGAATACCCGGAAAGCTTTAGGTAAGAGTTATTGCATTAAGCCATACATCCAGTCAGGAATGATCTGCTCACTAGCTCTGTTTTTCTCAGTTATACACAAGGAGCCTGTTAAATCAGGTGTGCTACTGGTCTGTCACTCTCCTCCTGGGTGTACTGTGAAGCTAAAACATGTGAGGCTCAGGGTATTGTTTGATTTTCTGTCTTCATGGTCTTTCTAATCCTTGTGCTTGTTTGCTCTTCCAGTATTTGTCTTTCTGTATTGTGCTGATGCTGTTTTCCCCCATGTATCTCCCTGTACTTTTTTCATATGTCACCTTACATGTGGAGACATGAGTGTGAGACAACTATGATGATGTCTGTATCACAAATAATTTTGTATTGGATTAACTTCCTGGTTAAAGACAAAAAAATTCTTCATGTATTGACCACTCTTTTGACGCTCATGTATGACACAGTTTGCTGCAGTAGCATAGCTGGGGAAAAAGATCAGTTGAAAATCACAAGCTGTAATAACGTATAGCTGAAAGGATGGTTTAGCTGCCTAAGAGCAGGTTTGAACCAGCACAGACTTCTTGGAGCCAGAGTTTTCCACTGTGCTATGTTTGACTCAGTCCTTCATCCATCAGAGGGAGATAAATTGAATTCCTTGCGATCTACTGTCATGACCTTTCAAAACAATGAATTTGTCTGTTCTGTACAAAAATTAAAGCTACTGTAATACTTTCTGGTGATCACATACTAGCTGAATTTCTCAGCCAAGCTGCAGAAGATGCTGTTGCATTGCTGGAAGACCAACTTCCATTCAGAATTGCCTGTATTTAGCTGATGTTTTAAACCCATTCAGCATTGTCTTTAGACAACCTGCTTTCTCAGTGGAGAGAGGGAGTGGCCTCTGCAGGTGTAGTACAGCAGCCCAGTGGGATGTTGTCTAAACTAGAGCAAAGGAAGGTCACAAGTGAGATTGAGGCTATCTAAATGTGAGCTTGAATGCTTTAGGATCTTTTAGAACTATGGTGCTCTATCAGTATATAATGCTTTTCATTATGGCATGTTGCCATTTAAAATAGCTCTGCTGCCTGTTTTTTTTTGAGGTTAGTTACTTCGTGTATCAGAGAATCATAGAATTTTTAGGTTGAAAGGGACCTTTGTAGGTCATCTAGTCCATCCCCCCTGCAGTGAGCAAGGACATCATCAACTAGAGCAGGTTGCTCAGAGCCCCGTCCAACCTGACCGTGAATGTTTCCAGGGATGGGGCATCTACCACCTCTCTGGGCACCCTGTGCCAGTGTTTCACCCCCCTCATTGCAAAACATTTCTTCCTTAGATCTAGTCTAAGTCTGCCCTCTTTTAGTTGAAAACCATTACCCCTTGTCCTGTTGCTACAGACCCTGCTAAAAAGTCTGTCCCCATCTTTCTTATAAGACCCCTTTAAGTACTGGAAGGCTTCAATAAGGTCTCCCCGGAGCCTCTCTTCTCCATGCTGAACAACCCCAACTCTCAGCCTTTCCTCATAGGAGAGGTGTCCCATCCCTCTGACCGTTTTTGTGGACCTCCTCTGGACAAGCTAAGATTGTCAGTGCACATTTTTGAGAACAAAGTGAAAATTAGTAATAGAAAAACTCTTCAAATGATGCCAACATCTCTTCAGAGTGTAAACATGAGTATGATTGAAACAGGAAGTATGCCAAAAGCTGCTAATTTGTGTTTTGTGGTTTGAAAGTAATAAGTGTAGTAAAAAAAACATGTCATACAAGGATCAGATGTTCGTTGTGGACTACAAACACTCGAAGATGGTTAAAACGGGGGTGGAAGAGGAAGAAGAAACTGGTTGTTCATGTGAGGAACAAAGTATTTGCCATGTCAGATCAACCAGCTGGTCCATCAAGTCCTGGATCTTTACTCCAGCATTTACTGATAATTTATGTTTCAGGGGAGGACATAACAAAGAAAACATGGTGTGCAAAGTAGCTTGCAGGGCTGCTGGGTGGGTTCCTTTGTGCTGTCTGGTAATCTGATTTCCCCAAAGCAGGAAAGAATATTATCTCCTATGCTTCTGTCAGTGCCAGTCTTGCAAGGAGTAGCAGAATAGGTTGTTTCTGATAGAAATTATTAATATTGGTAGTGGAAGCCACAGGTTCATGCTTACTCCTAGACACAGACTTACTAGAGCGTGTGCTCTTGGAAGAACCCGTTTTTGCTCCCTGCATGCACTGTGGTACACAACACTGTTGGCAGTGAGACTCATTCACAGGTACACAGGGATGCAGGAGTAGGGGCTGGCTTCTTGACTCTGGTCTTATGGATGGCCTGTCTCGGTGTGGGTCTTTCTGTAAACCAGCCAGCAAATAACTCATGAGTGAGGGAATGGAGAAAGAGTATCAGAATTGCAAGACAGAAAAAAATAAAGTTTTTTTTTAAAAAGCATTTCTGAAGAGGAGAATCCAGTGATGGGGGGGAAGCAAGAAGAGTAACAGAATACATCTATAGTTTGTACCAAATTTGAAACTGTTTCAGACTTTGTAGAGGTCTGAAGTACAGTTTATGCTAGGAGGGCTTTAAGGCTTTGTAAAACCTCTTTGAAGGGAGAAAGACCTGATGCTATTGTGTATCTCCAGTTGTTACTGCCTTATAGAAAAATGGTAGTAAATTTTACTACTGCATGGAATGACTACAGGATACTTCATGTAAACAGTATAGGCAAGTTCAACTGCATGATTTTAAAGCTGTAGTTAAAAATGGTTGATTATTTTTCCTAATTCACATTGATATGAACCAGGCAACTGTGTAATGTGGTGCCTGGGGGCTCCCTTCCTAATGACAACTTTTTTTGGAAGCATGGTTTGATGGCATGTATGGAGAAAAGAAGATGAAAGCTGCATTAAGGGACCTTAGGGCTCTCTAAATGCCAAAAAACGTAAGTATTACCTGGATGTATATCCTAAACAAAAGAAAGAATAATACATGAAAAATTAAGGTCTTAGCTGGCCCAAACTACAGACATCTCATACTGTTTCTTTGGCTTCTGAGTGTATGCAATTAAGATGAGTTTCTTCCTGCTTTTCTATTTTCAGAGAAGTAATCGTCAGGATGTCATGTAGTTGGTTAGTGGCTGAAGCACTTGGAAAAAATAGACTGCATTGCTCAACTAACACACAACATCCTTTGGCATGAACCCCATAATACTGACCCAAATGTGTCTAAAAGTGCCCCTGGGGGGAAGTTTAAACTTAAGCAGTTACTTGACATTTCGGTGGTCGCTATGGTGCATAGGGAGGAGGGATACAAAAGCTAGACACTGAATACAGTGAGAGATATACTGGAATGTTTTGGATCAAGCTGTTGGAGAAGGATGTTGAAGAACAGCTGGATATCCAAAAGCACAAATTGTTTAGAGAAATGAACGTAGGAAGATCACTTCTGCTTGAAAGATAGCATATAGTAACAAATGCATTACAGTCAGTCAGTGACTGACTTTGGACACTTGGATATACTGTCAAGCAATGACAGAGGAAGACTGGATAGATGAAAAACAAGAGCTAGCAAGATGGAGTGAAACAGAAGAAATAACGCTGCCTTGCCATGACTATAAAAGATAGAAATAATAGCAACCTTTACATTGAAGGTATCACATGAAAAATTGCTGACTCCTATGGAGGCAGACTGCCTGGGATAAAACTCGGTGTTTTTACATCCTGTCAATGTTGATATGCTTTTAAAAGAAGTTAATTAATGCAGTGCCAACAGTCGGTTTTGGTATATATTTCAAAGCACTATCTCTGGCACATTTGGGAGAGAAGACTCCTGATAGTGTAAGGTATCTCCCCTCCAGGTCAATGATGCTGATCATAAGCCTTTCTTAAGATGGATTCCTTCAATTTTTTTCCAACTCAAAAGGCCAGCCTTTTTGGCCGTGTTCTACCTGGGACTGGCTGTGATTACCTCCCCAGGCTTGTCTCAGGAATAAATCTTTTACCTGGAGGAAATAATATTAGTGAGCAGCCCTCCTGCCCTCCAGGTGATCTTCTTAAAATAATGCATTGTTGATTTAGAAAGAATTTCCCTTTTTAAAGCCTTCATTCACACCTCGCAATGTTCCATGCGGAAGTCCCATAGGTCTGTCAGCCTGCAGAACCCACCACAGAGCCTGTCTGACATGGTCCTTTATCTTCAGCTGGTAATATTTCCTCCTTCCTGTTTTGCTCATGTAAAATTAACTTTGTCCTCCTGACTCGCCCACTCTTCCAGAGGCTGTTTGGCTCTGTGGTCATCTTTTAGCTCTAATTGGTTAGCTCCCAGCATTAGGAAAAAAAAAAATAAATTAAGGTCTGTACCTAGCCTGAGGTTGGAAATAGGATATCAATTTTATGGATACTTTATTGCTTTATAATTGCTCCCAGACTGCTTATCAAAATGTATTCTGTTGTTTGCCAGCTTGTTTTTTGTCTCCTGGACGGCTCCCCATTAAGTTAGAACAATACATTCTTCTGGCATAACTTACAACAACTGCTAATCACTGCCCAATGCGGTGGTGAATGTTTTGTTGTGATCACATCTTCGTATCTGTAGCAGTTCTGCAGGAGTCGTAACTCTCTTAAATTAATAGTTGCTAATATTCCTTCTCTTCCTAAACTATAAGTCACTGTTCTGTTGCTTTCAGAGTCTCAAAAGTAGTTTTAAAGAGAAATAACAGAAAACTTTTGGGAAGCGCTGCTATTCTACACACAAAGACTCAAAAAGAAGCAGGTGGGTTGGTGTTTTGGAGCAATGTAGCTGTCAAATGCAGATGCTTTTGTTCTACCCAGGTATTTGCTATCACAAAAGTAATTACTGTAAATGTAGCGCAGAAAACCTCAGAAGGCCAGGAAATATTAAATGTGTATCCTGGAGACTGTCAATAAAAAAACAAGTAAATTTTGCTTGGGGAATTGTGTGTGTTGTCTTGGTGCTGTTTTAGCAGAAAGGTGGGGGTTTTTTTTTGCTACAGCCAGCCCTCACAATACAAAGTCCTCTTCTATGTTAGAAGTGGTTTACTGATAGCAAATGTCCTTGACTTCATCACTACTACATTAATTTCATTAAGAATGTGTGAAGTAATTATCTGGCAAGATTTATGTGTCATAATCTGGTGCAGATTTGCTGTGGGGAGAGCTATTCTGTGGTATGTAAGCAATGTCATTTACCAGGTGCTTCCACTCACTGCAAAAAAAGGCCAATGTAAAACCAGGAGCTCAAAATGCATGATTAAACTGGCATTTCCAGTTTGAATCCTTTTTCCATTACTTGTCAGGCTATTTCTTTTATGTCAAAAATAAACAACTCATGCCTTCTTTGAGCAATATGTTTCTGGGCACTAGTGGAGTACTGCAATATTGTTGACAGTCATGAAATAGAACTGTCTTTATTGCCTGTAATCTTCATAGGAAATAAGGAATCAGTTGCGTCTCAGTCGATGGTTTGCAAACCTTTGTGTTATGCCTAGCCTATACTACAATTTTTGTTGTACCTCCCACCTCACCCCCAAGTAATACTCGCGTATGCTGTAGAATGGTTTTACTGCTTTTCTCCTGAAAATGGTGGTGACCTCACTTAGCTTTAGAAGTATGGCTTTAGAGAATTAGATCAGCCTGTTTATATGATTCCAGTTCATCGTTAGGCAAGAAGCAAGGAAACCTGGTGTGTCTTGTGAAGAGACATGGTGATAAAACAGCTTGTTAAAATTCTTAGAATATTGTTTTGTTTGAATTCCTCAAGGGTGCAAGATCTAAGGATCTAAAGCAGGGATAAATGAATATTTTGGCTGTAGCATTTGATCATGCTAGACAACTTTTTATAAAGAGGATATTCAGAACTCTTAAGGGTGGAGCTTTTGTAGGTTGACTTCTTGTAGTGGTGTGTTCATAACCTGGATGGTGAGTGACCCACAGATGTTTTTATCTCTGTATTGATGCCCCAGACAGTAATACAGAGTAATAAAAAAACTGAAGTATGTACTTGGGTGATATGACAGTACTGTGAGACAAGAATACAAAACATATATTGGGCTTCTGTGAGTCACTTAGGAGATATATTATGTGGCATTAGAAGGGTTGAGCTGTGTTTTTTTGCTATAGTAACCATGAATGTTTGCTCTTGTTGGCATGTTGTGATCCATTGTTGTTTTTATAAAATTAACCTGAAAAAACCTTGGTGATATATTGCAATAATCAGGACTATACTCTGTGGAACTGGTAATGATACTGGGTATTTGCATGCCAAATATATGAAAGGAAAGCTTTAAGCTGGTCTCCTGACTCTTATTAATGATAATACAAATACTTAAAGCTAAACAAATTTTAGAAATACAAATCTAAGGGTTTTTTCCTGGTTTGGATTTATTTCCACATGTTTAGGTTTTTTTTCTTTCTTTCTTTCCTTTTTTTTTGTCCTGTATAATGAGGAAACAGAATGAATTCTTAAGTTACGATGTCCAAGATCAGATTCCCATTTTGGCAAGTTCAAACATCACCCCTTTCTAAGGATCAACAGTCTGATCTAAGACAAAAATTCAGCAGATGAGCACGATAGCCTTCTATCCACCATCTTAATGCAGTGGGAAGAAATATCCCCCTAGCTGGTTTATAACTGTTTGTACCGGGAATGGATTTGTGTTAGTGTACAAATCAATTAATCTTTAAATTATACGGATGGATTCAGTGGTACCTGGGGAGAATTCCATTCCCTCATAGCACAGGGTTCAGTGTATGAATAAAAGGACTTAAACAGAACTTAGAGAGGAAACCTACTGCGACTTATTTTCTTAGTATGGTATGAAAAGAAGGAACAGCTATGTGGTTTTCCAACCTTAGCGGCTTCAGTCTTAGGTTCAAGTCTTTCCTCTGGATGAAAAATCAATTTTATTTCATAATTTCTTTTTTTTTTCCTACCACCTGAGTAAGTGGCTGCTACCTCTGTTCATTTAAGACCTTTATAATGAGCAGCAGTGCTTCTAGATGCTGGATTTGGCATTGGGGAGGTAACCCAAGTTCTGTAAACGCATAGGCTTCACTTCAGAAATTTATGAATAAATTCCAAAATGCAGGAATAGCATGACTGATTTGAGATGAGATAGTTACCACCCACAGGTTCTATACTTCAGAGCAATTTATTTGTGTAAAAGCGGGAAGCTCCATAAGGGAACGTTAGTAACTTTGTGTTTGAGACTTCAAGCTCAGATTTTGTGGGTTTTGCTGTAGATTCCTGCTGTGTGTGTGTTGGGTCTGCTAGCTTGTTTTTGATGTGACATTTAATGCTTAGTGACTACTGATATGCCAGAGGAAAATAAAACCTGCACACCACTTTGTAGTAATAATAACTGGCTGAATTACTTGTTGATCTTTAGAATTTGTGTTTCTTTGATGGGTCAGGCCTTAATAGAATAAACTCTGACTGTTCAGCACAGCTGCTTTTTGAAACAGCAAAATGTTGATTTCATGTTCCTCTACTTGCATTTGTCTTACGCAGTTACCTTTTTGCCAGTACTTTCTCACCTGGATGGAGAAATGGATGCTTTTTGGTTTCTGCTGGCTCACTCCAGTGCACTGTATGTATCTGCCATATCAGTGAGTTAGTCCCCCCAACACACGCTTTTCTCCCTGCTAAGTGCCATTTTCTTTTGAACAGCTGCAGAGTGTTCTGCTTTATATTCAAAGGAAGTGTTTAGGAGCCCTGACTGTCTACGTTGAATGCCAGAATACATTGAAAAATAGCATGTGTGGACTATCTGGGCAGCAGAGTGAAGTTGCCAGTAGGTGCTCTGTGGGCTGGAGTTCAGCCGTAGTATGTGCGTGTAGGGGCTATCCAAGGTGAGGAGGGACTGGGTGATTGGGATCCCTGTGTTTCCAGCAGGCAGTTTTGTGAACTCCAAAGATAGACCTGGGTCATGGAGACCAGAAGGAGGACCTGAAGTATGCTTGCTGCCTGGAAATCAAAAAGAGAACCAAGGGGGAAAGGTGGTGTCATTGTGGGAAGCCCAGCTCTAAACTCTTCCTTCTTGCTATGAGCCTAAACATGTATGTGGGGGGGCTGCAGAGGGGGCCACCATTTATTAGCAGCTTCAGACATCGATTCTGCTGGAAAACATGGTTAGAACCTTCTTAAACTGAACTCCTTCAAGGCTCTTTCATTATATGGATAAAGGAGGAAGCAAAACATCCTGCTTGGCTATTTTTCATCTCCATACATCTAGTGAAGGTGAAGGCTGTGGAAAGTCTGTTGTCAAACATACAGATCCGATAATCTGAAATTGTTTCCTGAGGCTCTCAGAAGCTGATCACCAGTGGAGTAGAGGAAGATATTTTGTGGGTTTTGGTTTTTTTTTCTTAAGAGGCATTCCTGGATTTTTTTGAGACCTTTAAAAAGCCTCAGATGCAAGGATGATCAATTTTTTGCTTGGGAATTTATTTTTCAGAATGAAGACTATCAGCTTTATTAGCATTCACTGAGAATTACTGTTGATAATCATTGCTGGAAAACAATGGTCCTGAAATACAGAGAGGCGTGGATGTTATGCCTAGCAAATTGTTTTTCAGTGCAGTAAATGACTTTCTCAAGAAGTTTACAGTGCAGTCAAGCCATGTTGTCTCTCAGATGAGTATAATGATGTGATCACACAATGAAAGGGTTGGCTTTTTTTCGTCTCCAGCTGGAAATTTCAGACTTGAGTGACTTCTACTCTAAGGTCCTAGGAGTATTTGTTTATTTAATGAGAAGAACACAAAATGTTTTTATTCTTACTATTTTCCTCTTCAAAAAGAAGAGGGAGGGGAATATATTCAGACTTTCTGAATAATTCACCAGGGAATTGAAACAGAGTATGGTAATTTTTCAGCCATGAATGTGTTTTTTACCTTCTGAAAACAAGAGAAAGCCCTTGTTCTTCACTCACTCAGAAATACTGGTCATAATTGCATCTTTAGATGGTAGGTCTACTTCTGTTGCCATTGTCATTAATGGTTGCAGAACCAAGTATGTAAGCAAGCACAGTCATACTATTTGATATTAGTCAGTATCATGTTACTTAATATTTTAGTCTCTGTTAGTAAAGGAAATAGAATGATGAATGGAGATGTTTTAATTGAGAGACTGTAATGCAAGTTCTGCATTACCAACATGTCTTTAAAAATATCCAGACGTATTTCTCAATATGCTAACATTTTTATAACACAAAACAGGTAATACGAATAATTGTATTCTTTCCTTTATTCATTTTTACCTTGGCTTGAAGCTTTCTGTTACATAAATAGTTCATCAGTAAGTTTGTCATAAGACTGTATTTTATGAGGAAGGGTGCACATGAGGATGGAGAGCAAAATGGTCTAATCAAATGTTGCAGTCATTAGCAGAGTTCTTCCTACATACACCAACAGAAAATTCAACCCAGAACTACGTAAATATGATGTAAAATTGTGTTTGAGTGCTGTGGCTGGAGATGTGAACTGCTGGAGATATAACAGGTTAGGAAATGAATGCAGTGACTTCTACTGCATATACCTCTGTCAGCTGGAGAAGTGGTAGAAGGCCGATAACTAGCACCTCAGATGAAGCTCATACCAGTAAGCAGTTGCTCTGAAATTCATAGTAAAAAGACTCTGGGACATCTCTTCCTCACCCCCCTCCCCGAATCTGGCCACTTCCATCTGTGGTCTGAGGACTTGCAATGACTTGAGATTATTCTGTAGTTTTTCTTGTATTTTCTCAGGACAAGGTCAATGTGTCAATGTCTTTTTGTTGTTGGTGGAGTACGTAGCGCAGTGGGGCTCTGAACCCAGCTGAGGATATAGCGTGTCACTGCCGTCCGATGATGAACAGGAGGGATGACCGGTGGGCAAGGGAGCTGCAAGCAGCTGTGCTACTGAGTGAAGGGGGAAGCTGTGCCTCCTGCCCCATGGGTTTCAGCAACCAGTCATTTTGTCTGATTCTTCAAAAATTAGGCATTTGCTGTGTTGGGGGGAAAAGGGTGGGAAAAAAAAATGTCTTTTGCTTGACTTAATAAATTTCAGTAATGTTTAAGTGTGCCGTATAGCAAAGTAGGAATGACATAACTCAACATGAAACAAAGGGGTAGAACACAGGCATGAGCATCGTCTTTAGAGTCTTCTCCAGCCCTCCCCAGACCATTGCAGTAGAAGTGCTTGGAGAGGCCGCCGCGATGCAGCGTTGCAAAAATGGCGTTTGAGGAGAGGAGCGTGCAGCATCTGCCCACCCCCAGGCGCGCGTGCCAGCGGTGGCGGCCCCACCAGGAGGGGTGGCACTGCCTGCCAAATAAGGGTGCAGAACTGATAGTCGCTGGCTGCTAGACCGTCCTCACCGGGAGCGAGAAACAGCTCGTACAAGGGAGCACCAGTTGCAAAGGGTATGTCCACCCTGCCGGAGCTGCTCCCTGCAGGGACGTGGCTGGGCTGGCTTTAGCCCAGCTCCTTGGGCTGCTGCTGAGAGAGTCTCCACAGAGACCTGGATCTGTGTGGGTGAGCTGCCCAGCTGTTTGCGCTCGCACTCTTGAGCCTTGTGGACCCCATGGGCTGCCTTGAATTGTGTAGTAGCTTTTCTGCTGGGCACCCGCTGGCCTGAACGTATCAAGCTGCAGCGACTGCCAGCAAGGCGGGCAAAGCATGGGTGCTGACTAGCACTAGGCAGCAGACAGAGACTCTGAGAACAAAAGGGTCAGAGATTTTCCTGGCGTGCACAAACCAAGCATGTGTTAATGCAGAGAGCAGTCCCCCAAGGCTTAGATGTCCCATGTACTGGGTTAAAACAAAACAAAGCTACCAGTAATGTCCACCTCAGGAAGCCACTGGTAAGCAGCATGGGGCCAGTGTGTGTTTGGGGTAGTTCATGCCGTTGCCAGCCAGCTGTGCTGATCTCACTCATGGGGAATTTTTAGTCTACCTGAGATTGCTTTAATCTGTGCTCTTCTTACACCTCCAGAAGGAATGGCTCCTGGGAGGCAGAGCGCAGGGACCTCCTCTGCCTCTCTGAGCCACTGCTATAGTGCTGTTCTGTAGAAAGACTTGTTCAGAGCTGTGCATGGTAGTATTGGGAGTTCATTGTTTGGAGGGTTTTTTTGCATCCGAAGTGCTTGTGTGCATTAATGCTTTTTCTTACACAATTGCATGTAGGAGTCAGGATACATATGCTAACTTACCTTTCAATCAGAAATATTCTTCTGAAACTGAACTAGAGGGTACATTTTCTTGTTTATTGCTCTGGTGTTACAGCAGGTGGAAATGCTTGGAGCCTCTTTTGTTGCCAGGGGTATAAACTATGTCACATCTTATTCAAGAGGCTGTACCTTGTCCATTTGGAAATGCCAACTGGAAAAAAGTTTTATTTTTCAAGTGCACTTTAAAAAAAGAAAAAAAAAAGGATTCAATATATATGTACTCTTGGAGCCTTCACACCAGATGATTTTCAAATATAATAGGGGTTGAAACCTGCTCTACCAGCAACTCTGGGATTATGTTGCTTATTTCTTGGTGGCAACAAGCAATTGCCTGGTGCTTCCCCAGCCACTTGCAAATGTCAAGGGTTTGCATAGCAGGGGCATACTCCTGTGAAAATGTCTGTGGGGAGGAGGAAGGGAGATCCTGTGGGGTAGTGATGTCTAAATCTGTGGTTTTGCAGGGCAGGAAAACTTGCATCTGAAAGCCTATGGTCTCTGGTGTTATGTTTGTTCTCTCTGTGCTGCCCCAGACAGTGTGTATTTCCTAGTTTTAGTAGCCATATTTTGTCCCACATACCTAAGACTGCTTTTGAGCAAAGCCCCATTACATTTCTTAACAATTTAAAAAAAAAATTTTTTTAGAGGCAAAACATATCTGAATCAAACCTTCATTGTTTTAAAAAGGATTGACTGAGAGAGAGAGCGAGATAAAGGAAGAGAGTGAAGCAAGCTTGACTTAAGACTTACCCTTTCTTTTATATTTTTGGGGAATGTAGAAACAAACACATGTTAAACTTCGGAAGCCCTGTGATGATATTGTGAAGGACAGTATCTGAATAAGCTGCTGCAGGGCTATTTTATTCAGCTCATTAGCTGTGATAGTAACATTGGAAAGCATGTAGAGACTTCTAGTACAGATTTTTTTATGTTCTAGAGATCAAACTGGTCTTAAAAGAAGGAAATAACTTCTTCAGATGCCTTACCGGCTCAGAACATAGCTAGTATGTTTCTTTCATCGGATGTGTATCAGGTATTAATTTAGACTTTGCTCAGTTCTCTACCTAGATCTCCTGCAAACTTCTGATGCAAAAACTATGTTTTAGATATGGCAGTATCCACTTCTGATCTCATCTAACTGGCCCCTGCACATGGCAGAGCTGGTGTCTCATTTTACAAGGTATAGCAATATGCGCCCTGAATCTGGGAGTTCTGGATGGAAGCAATGTCGTAGCTGAAGTATAAGCAGTATAAGCAATGGTACGGTGTAAAGTTTCAGTGCCACAAAAAGATAGAAGCAGCACGCACAAATTACGTATTCCAGCTGGTACTCATTATTTGCCTACATAGACTGGGCCATTAGTCTGGGATTAGTTGCAAGACGTGGGAGAGACAGAAATCATGGTCTTAGGTGTCATTGTGAGCACTGTTATTACAGGGAAGAACCAATGAAGCAATTCTGTATCCAAACAGCACCTTAAGGAAATCATGGTTCTCACAGGGCAGGGCAGATTTGCTCTTCAGCACTTACGAGGCTGTAATAAGCTGTAAGACTGGTTGCAAATAATGTCACAGCTGAAAAAAAACAAAAGTGTTGCTCTATCATTAAGGACAAAGTGATATACAGGTTCTCACAAGTGAATGAATAAATTCTAAATGCTTCCTCTGATGTGTGAACTCTGAAATTAACACCATTGATTTCTGCACACTAAGAATAGTACCGGGTGTCAGCACCGAGGGAGGAAGGGAAAGAGAAGAGAAAGATAACCCTTCCAGTCTTCTGCAGCATTCACATTGCTCAAAGCTTAAGCTATGTGGCATAAATGGCCACATCCGCCATTTCAGAAGTTAACTAAATAGCCCTGTATCAGCACTGTAGTAGAAGAATCCCTAGTCATTGGCTTGGCCCCAACCCCAGTGATGCTTACTGCAGGAACACAACTGTACAAACGGGTGTATTTTCTGACCTTGGCACTTGTAAGTGCTTATCTTCACTGGTGAGCAGGTTCTGTTTGGGCTGTTGGCCTTTTAAGAAAAAGCTTACTGTCTAGATTTCAGTCTGCAGAGATGGAAAGCCACACTGTTTTACCCTACCCAAGTAGGGGAAAAAATACAGCTGAGAATGGTGCAGATGGCCTGAATTGGACTGGCACACAGTACTGGAGTATCGGTGTCAGATGACTACCTTAAAAAGTGAGGTCCTGTCATCTCCCTTTTTTCACTGGGGATCTCATAAGCCACTTTTCCAAGATTATGCATAATAGCAGTTTGTCTGGCTGAAAATATCCTCCAGAAGAACAAGAAAAAAAGTCTGTGAAACCAGAACACATTAAAGACCAAGGAAGAGAGGATATTTATTTTTTTTTCTTACTGATGTCAAACTTTATCAAACTAAGCTGATAAAAATGTAACAAAACAAAAAATCAGCAGTGCTGCAGGATGTATATTTTTCTACCTGGTGCTCTTCTAACTGGCTGCAAGTATTTTTTCCCATCAAATTCAACAGCCTCTCAGCAAATTTTATTAAACTGATTGCCGGTTTTGCTGGTACGTGACAGCCACTGCTAACAGCACAGTTGTCTGGGAAGGAAGTCCTCAGTCCTCCTGCTTGTTTTCCGCAGTACACAGTCCATCTAAATTCCTTCACAGTCTTAGCGTATGTCGTGAACAATGTCGATTATGTTTTCAGTACTTAAATAGTGCCATTAAACTGTTGCTGAAGAGCACGCCCTAGTCAGTGTGAAAGCACTTTGAGTTTGGGCTTGGAATAGAATTTGCAAGCAGGACTGAGCACAGAGCTGGTACTTTCTAAAGTTTAAGGCTGCAGTTGCGTCGAGGTTTTATATAACAAATACCTCATGCCTTAGTCAGGGCCACTTGTAGTGAGAGTAACTATAGTAACAAAACAAAGTTTCTAGCTAGTGAAGGAATATTTCCAATGGGTAGGACATCAGTCTCTGATCCAGCCCCTGAAATATGCTTATTTATCACTTTTGTGTGCAATGCTATTTTAATAGCTACTACTGTATTTTCAAAGCTATTTAGAAATTTTCATTTGTTTGCTTTTAGTGTGGTGGGGGGTTTTTTTGTTGCCTTTTGTTTGCCTAAAACCTATGGAGGCTTGCTCATTTTACCTTCAGATGGAAATGTTCTAATTATATTCCCGCTTTTTCAACTTTTTTCCCAAAAAAATGGGGATTATGCAGTTGGGCTTCTTATTACCTTGAGCAATCTTGAAAATATTGGCTGATTTAAAACAAGCTTTGACAGTGTGTTAGAAGCCCCAGAGACAGTTAAGTTTCTGCAAGTTTCCGAAGAGCAGCTGGCTGAATTGAGGCCGGAGGGGGCAGGCGGAGCCGAGCCCTGCTGTGCCGGGGGTGGCAGCTGCCAGCGGCATGGCGAGCGCGACGTGCGGTGGGTACGACACACGGGGACATGGCAGCAGCACTGCCGCGAGGTCTCCCGGAGGGCTCTCGAGAAGAGCTGGCAGCAGGCAACAGATTGCAAGGGGGGGCGGGGGCAGAGGGTGCAAAGCCGTAGGAAGTTGCATACCACCTGGGAAGGGACAGTTTGTGGCGTTTAAGAGAGGGGTGTATAAATACATACTGTCTGTGTTGATTGCTCATTTGCAAGTGTAACAAGTGTTAGCAGAATAAATAAGGAAGGTAATCATAGAATCGTAGCATCTTTGGGTCGGAAGGGACCTCCAAAGGTCATCTAGTCCATCCCCCCTGCAATGAGCAGGGACATCATCAACTAGAGCAGGTTGCTCAGAGCCCCGTCCAACCTGACTGTGAATGTTTCCAGGGATGGGGCATCTACCACCTCTCTGGGCACCCTGTGCCAGTGTTTCACCCCCCTCATTGCGAAACATTTCTTCCTTAGATCTAGTCTTAAGTCTGCCCTTTTTTAGTTGAAAACCGTTGCCCCTTGTCCTATCGCTACAGGTCCTGCTGAAGACTCTCCCCATCTTTCTTACAAGCCCCCTTTAAGTACTGGAAGGCTGCAATAAGGTCTCCCCAGAGCCTTCTCTCCTCCAGGCTGAACAACCCCAACTCTCTCAGCCTTTCCTCATAGGAGAGGTGTTCCATCCCTCTGATCATTTTTGTGGGCCTGCTCTGAACCCTCTCCAACAGTGAATGTCCTTCTTCTGTTGGGAGCCCCAGAGCTGGACACAGGACTCCAGGTGGGGTCTCACCAGAGCGGAACAGAGGGGGAGAATCACCTCCCTCGACCTGCTGGCCACAATTCTTTTGCTGTAGCCCAGGATACGGTTGGCCTTCTGGGCTGTGAGCACACTTTGTCCAGCTTTTCATCCACCAGTACCCCCAAGTCGTCAGCAGGGCTGCTCTCAATCCCTTCAGTTCCCCAGCCTGTATTGATATTGGGAGTTGCCCCAGCCCAAGTGCAGGACCCTGCACTTGGCCTTGTTGAACCTCATGAGGTTCACATGGGCTGCATGTGGTAATCAGCACAGCTTAACCAAATCTGCACGTGTTAGAGGTGCAGTAAAAGGCTGGAGTCTTAGCATGGCCTGCAGGAATCAGCCTCCCTTGGAAACCAGGGAATTGCACCTCTTCTAGGCTTTCACAGAAATCCGAGCCTAAAAGTGACAGCCTGGTTAAATAATGGTAGAAAAAAATTATTCTTTCATTAATAAAAAGGTCTTGTAAAACTTCAGTGGAGAGCTTTTCTGCTGCCAACCTGACGTTTTATGAGGAGCAGCAAGACATTTTTAAAGGAAGCATGGCATTTGCTGAAGCAAGCTGAAAGCACAGTCTCCCCAAAACTGTGACTGCATTTGGACAGTCGATGCATGAGTTTCCTTGTCCTAGCTTCATAAACCAAAAAAGTGATAGTTTTTAAAAAGATCCCTAACCCTCTCTTCTATTGTCTGTGAATAATTGTCTGTTCTGAAGTTCAGTAACTGTCTGTTCAAATGGATGAGCCATAAATTCACATTATGAGCCTCCAATAAAACTAAATGCATTACTGCACTGGAGTGGATTCTCCCATTCCATGTAATTCCTCTTTCAAGCAACAGATTCCTGCTTCTACTAATTCTCTAGCCGTTTGGTAGCAGAGTGTTTGGAGCACCAGGCAAGGAAATGGAGGTGTGGAAAATAGAAGGGAAAACAGAGCGAGAGAAAGCCACAATCTGTTCTTTGGACTTTGAGGGAAGGTAGAAAATCCCTCTGAAGCTTTTACATAGTTTTATGGGGCTGTTCCTGCAAATCAGAAAATCTAGTAAATCACCTCTTCTGCATAGTAAGATGCTGTTTGTCCACCGGTAGACAGGAAGCAAAAAGCTGTTCTTTTGCAAAAGCGTGTTTCCTAGATGGCGTATAACTGTAGTTTCAGCCCCAGACTCCTGTCAGTGATACCATGTTTGAACTTCCCAGCAACCCTGTGATGCAGCACACATTTTGTCATCACTTTGTACGCCAGTGAGATGCAGCTGTGACTGGGGAAGAGTAGAGCAGCGCTTTATCAGGGAATAACAATAACATGTATCAGATTAGTCTGGGACGTTAGGAAGAATAATCTGCCTAGTTGAAGTTGGTGAGATGGTTGTAGAGAGGCAGAAGGTAGGGACCAGAACTGGAATTTTACCATATCATATGAGCTAACACCTGTGTTCATGTTAAAATGTGACTTAGGCTCCTCAGTATCTTCAGTTGATTAAAACTTGGGGTTTACATTTCATTTAAAAATGAATTAAAGATCCTAGCAAGGGATGGGACAGGTATTAAATATGATGAATCTTAAGGGGACAAATGTAATCTTAAAGACCCAAATACAAGCAATTGAGTTCAACATGTTAAGGAAAGCTGGCCAGATATAGCTGAATCCATCTCCTTTATTTGATGGTTGGAAAGATTATTTTTTTTTACTCCCCCTGAATCAGCTACAGCACTAAATCCCATCATAGAAACATTCTAAAATTAGTAGAACTGGCTAGGTTTTCCATCTTTGCTGCACAGTTCTGATTAGGTTTATTAATTAAAAACTCAACTTTTGCCTTTCCCTCGGTTTTAATAAATTAATAACAGGATGAGTTAATGTAGGCAGTAAGTTTCAGGCGTCATTCTACATCACATCAGTTGGTGGTGTTTTCCCAAGAGCCTTCAACTTTGTGGTGTTGTATAGCAACCATAAGAGTACAGCAGATTCTGCACAGTGTCTCCTGTGTAACTGTGCTCATGATTTGTGGTCCACAAATTAGTGCTTGTGGATCGGACAAGTTCATCCCTCAGATTCCCTAGAAGAAAATTTTCAAAACTGTAGGTCACAGTCCCTGCAGGATGGTAGTAGTGTTCAAAACAGACTGCAGTACAGCAGCCAGCATAGCTCAGTTCCATGGATACAGGGGCCTGAGGTGCAGCTGTTAAGCTGCTAAGGTTGTCCCTTCCTTCTTCTGCCAGTCCACCATGCTCATAAGAAGTATTCATAGATGCTCTGGGACTGGGCTGTGATCTAAAAACATAAGAAAAATTGCCTGAGGACCCAAGTGGAGACACAACTTAGAGCAGTCAAAGTATTTCTTTCACTCTGGTAATTTAGGCTTGCTTCCTGAGTAGCAATGAGAAACCATGGAATGACTCAGTTGACAAAGGTAAGTTGCAGTTTAACTTTTATTTATAGTAGCAAAAGAAAAAATTGTCACACGGATCTGTCCTGAGGCATAACCCATGGGAGAGGAGAGAGAGGGATGAGTCCAGTGTCCTGGCTGTGTTTTCTCAGTTACACAGGCAGTCTCGGTATTTGCACTGTTTAGGCAGAGGGGGCTGGTATGTGTGAATAGACCCTCTCCTGTCTGCTGCTGCAGATGCTGCCTGCAGTGAAGTGTGATCTGTTAAGTCAGGGTGCACTTGTTCACAGTGGTGCAGAGCTGTACCAAGCCACGCCAGGCTACCCCGTCAATGCCATTAGCTGGTTTAACAAGAGGGAACACACAGCTTACATGGAGAGGGGAAATGTTTCAGTGGCTTAATCCATTTCCCAGGGTAGTCTTTGCTGGGGTAACTTCTACAGAACTGTGTAACGGAGCAAACCAAGTAGGTGATGTGTTCTACAGCTGAAGTAGTGTCTAGATGATGACTTCATGGGTTTGGGAATTTATTCGCTATGGTTGTTGTGATGCAGTGACTTTGCAAAGGTATTTACAATTATTTTTGTATTTGAGGCTTCAGTTGTCCTTTGGCTGTAATTCTGAATATAAAGATCAGAATTTGTATCCACTGGGAACAGCAAACCACTCAGAAGAGATGACAATCTGGAATACATGCATTTGCAGGGTTTACTGAAGCAGACTTCACTGGGTTTGAGTGAATCAAAACACATTACATTATTTACAGTTTTCAGTGGAGAAATGAAACTGATAGGGTAACTGGAATCACACTAAAAATCCTGCATTGAGGCTGACTGAATGGCAGGTATTACTTGAAGAATAAATTTGTACTTGAAGAGACCTGACAGATAGAGCTGTGATCTTGGCATAGAGTTGGAGGTAGATGGCATTGGGAAACATTTAATGGAAAGGCCTGTATCTTTATATCAAATCTGCCAAATGTAGCTACGGTAGAACTTCATTATAAATAAGGAACGAAGTGGAAGAAAAACACACAGGGCAAAAAAAATCAACCATGCCATAAGCAATCACAAATCTGATGCATTAAAGAATCTGTGAGCTTCCAGCAGAGCTGATGCTTCTCCAAATTAATTCATTCTGTGTCTTATTCATGCTAAAGTGCACTGCAGCTCACATGTCTGTGCTTTTAGTAACTTCTCTAGGGCCTCCAAGAAAAAGATGCCCGAGAAGTTTATTGACTGCTGTCCTGAATACTCTGTACAGGAATTGACCTCAAGGATGTAATTTGCAGTATTATTTATTCAGCATGTTGTATTTTATGTTGTGATTTCCGCTGGGGACAATCATTTGTGCAAACTGATGCAGGATTTCCTTGAGCACTGGGTGGCAAACACTGTAGTTATCCTGAGTAAAGATGTAGTTGCACTGTCTTGGAATTGCACAAGTGAAAGATCCGTGTGTGCCTCCTGAGGCAGGGTAGCGGGAAGCTGTGCCAGCTCTTTGTCAGCTGCTAACTTTCCCTCCCCTACAAGCTCATTTCCCTGGGTAGCCACACAGAGCAGCTCATGGCTGAGTGAAAACCACAAGTTGTGTGTGTGAAAGCATTAATTTACAGCTGTAGCTTTGAGGAGCTGCCTCGCCCAGTCAGCATCCCTACCCACCCTCTCTAATTTTTTTTTTCCTCCAAAGACCCTTTTGTATGGTAGATGGACTTGGTACTTTCCGATGCTCTTGCTCTTCCCTCATGGTTCTAATTTTAGCGTAATTCAGGCCTGTGACTTGACAAACGCCTGCAAAGTGCTCTCATCACTTTTCAGCTTGGTACGTATATCTGCTGAGGCTTTCATAGCTGCTCTCTCCATTTCTCTTCTGCTTGGAGTCATCTTGTGCTGAAGCCTGATGAACAGGGTAATTATTTGAAAAAGGATTACAGCTCTGAATCTTTTCGACAAAGGCTGAAGGAAGCTATTACTTCATCTTGTATTAAATGGCACATGGTAATTTTAAACACCTTCTGGATTTATAATGAATTAAATCAAATCTATTCAAGAACAAAGAACACTGATTTTTATCTATATGTTTCAACAGTTTTTAAGCCAGTCTTTTTGACAGGATTTAGTTTATGCCATGTATCTACAGTCAAGGAAAATAAAAATGTCAGATCTTCCATGAGTGCATCTTGGTGTTGGGAATCTGATTCAAAATGTCAACTTTCAGGTGCATGCTGTATATTTGAACCATGCTTCCTCTGGATGTCATTCCCTGAGGGAATTAATTATGGTAGGATATATCACATACATAATGACAGGCTGTGTTAAGCCTTCAAGAGGCAAAACTACCAATCAGGTCAGCAGAGAGCCCGAGCGTTGCCTTGGAGTAAGAATTTCCGCACAGTGTCTTCGGATGTCCTTTCAGCAAGGTACTTCAGGAAAGGTGTGGACATAATAATGCAAATACAGTGCCTTCAGGGTAGCGGGAACAGAGAGGAACACTATACCTGTCTTTCGGATACATTGGTTTAGAAAGGAAACAAAAATTAAATTGTGTGCTCTGAATTACAGCTGATTTGCATGATGGCCTTTTAAGAGGGAAAGTAGAGGCATACATAGATGCAAAGCATTTTTTTTATGCCTAATGGTAAAACACAGGACAGCTATAATACTCTTATGCTTTCAGGTTGACATCTGTTCTTTCCCTTCAGACTTATTTCAAGGAAAAACTGGTACATGCTGCTAACTTATCAGAAGGCAGAGATTATAAATACACACTTCTGATTTATCCCAGCGTGCTCTGATCTCTTACGCTGCAGAGAGGTCTGTACTGAACTGACAGCATACGTGACACAGAATGAACACGGGGAGTCCATTGTGTCCTGTCGGCAGGAGCGGGCGCAAAGGAGCTCAGTCTGGCCTCTCTCTGTCCCCCTCCTTGGCCGAGACGTGGAGATGCAGAGCTTGCCCGCGGGCTCCTTGCAGCTCTGCTGCCCGGCTGCTCGCCCAGCTGGCGCCGGCAGCCCCGCAGAAGCCAGGCCTTTCCGCGCGGGGTTTCCCTCCGCAAAGGAGGAGGGAATCTATAAAGCTTTTCCCTGTTAAAAGCTTGGGGTTGCTATTCGTCATCGTCTCTGTTCTTTCTTTCAGTTGCAGGGTCCTTGTAGGTGAGCTGAACGGGGTTTTTTGGGGGTGTTTTTTTTGGTGAGTCACTGGGAATGTTTTGTTTCTTTTTAAATTTGCAGGCTAGAATTCTGCAAATGAATGGTTTATTTAAAGGGATAAAGTAGGAAATCAGCTGGTACAAGCTGATCAAACTGCACTGACCCTGCACTTCATTTTTGTGTTTATCTGATGCATGCTCATTTTTAGGGAGTGAAAGACAGCCTGCCTGAGCTTTTCTGACTTGAAGCTTGCGTGCCAGGTCCCCAGCTAGTTTAAAGAGGTGCAAATCCATTCAGTGCAGTTGGACAGAGCTGGTTCCCTTCAGCTGACTGTCTGGCCCTGAATGTTTAGTTCCTTTTACCTGTTTCATTACAGCTGTTAGCTCTAAATTTTGGCACAGAGCTCAGTTTTACAAAGCACTGTGATGGTAAAAATGTGTAAAGGTCAGTGGTTGCTAAAGTGCTCGACTTTAAAAAAACAACAACAACAACAACAAAAAACCCCAAAAACCAAACAAAAACCCAAACAAACCAAAAAACCACACAAAAACCACCAAAAAACCCAATCCAACAAAAACCCCTTCTGGTCATCTATGGGTGAAGAACCTAGTATTGAAAGAAGGCTAAATATTGTTATTTTTGAACACTTAGAATGTAATAACTATGCATGTTTTGCTGAAGGATTTTCTTTAATCACACATGCAGTGCTTGGATCTATAATATTGTGTCATCTTTTCTCAGCACATCTGGAAGATCTGTCACATTGGGGTGTAATAGATATTGCAGAAAAATAATCCATTAATCTGATTTTAGGCTCAATCTGCCATGGATTCTCGTTTTATTTTTGTTTTTTTAACTGTGCATTTATTTCTCACCTTTCTCTTGAGAGTTCTAGTTTTTGTTGGCAGTTCCAATTGAAATTTGTTAGGCATTTCTGACAGGTTGAGAGACTGCTGATTTTTATTTGTTACTCATGAGCAGTGACTCAGTTTATTTGTACAGTGTCAGGTGTACCTGCTGGAATTATACGTGCAACAGTGAAGTTACCATTTCCAGCAAGGCTAAGAAATTAAGCCTTCCCTTTAAAATACAGCCTGCAAAATCCTGAACTATATTAGTGTTCATCTGAACCGGGCACAGGTCTCTGCTAGGAAAATCTTGTGCTGAAGTAGTAGTCAAGGATGCCAGCTGTGGAACTGGGTTCTGTAAGTAGCCAGTATCCTTGGGCTGATGTGGATAGTTGGGAAATTTTTACGAAGAAAATCTAAAGAATTGTTTTATGTTTAATTATATGTGTGCCAAGAAAACGAGGACTATTTAGGTTAAACTGAAATGTTTAAGTGGCTGCACACAACTTAAACTCAGAGAAGAATGTCCCTACTTATACTGAAGAAGCTGGATTTATTAAAAAATACAGTCAGTTGGACTGTCCTTCCAGTGTGTAATTAAATCATGGTGGCCTCTTTCAGTAGGACTGGAAACATGCAGAGCTGTTCGCTGTTATATCCCGAGTTTGATTTTTGTCTGAGTAATGGTTAAGGAGAGCTATCACGGTATTAGTTCAGCCGGCTGGCCTGAGATCTGTGGGAAACCCGTACTGTGTGGGTGGGTAACAACATGACAAAAAGTGCCGTCGTTGCCAAAGCCAGTCTCATGGTCAGGGATTAAGGGCTACAATTCCTGACCCTGGAAGGAGCTTTGTACAGGATGAAGGAACTATGAAGGAACTTTATAAGGAGATTCAGTGCATCTCCAGAAGCACTGTCTGGGATGAAAAAGCAACCCAGCACTACCATGAATACAATTTCGTCTGTATAATTTTTGTAAGTCAGCGTGCGTGCCAAGCCAAATGGTGAGCACAGGTTTTTACTAGCTTAACTTAATCATGCCACTGAAGGATTGAGTGAAACTGCAGTAGCACAATCTTCAGCACATCTAGTTGTTGAAGGACAGACCCAGGTCTGTACACTGATTGCTAGCTCTGTGTTAAAGGTTGTGCGCCTGTGTCTTCCCGCTGCTGTTACCGCGCTGTGTTCAGCTGGTGGTAATGTAGACTGCAATTACATCATGGTTTTACTTTGCCATCATAGACAATTGTGATTCCTGCTGGTAGCAAAATATCAATTTCTTTCTCTAGGTTTTTCTTTGGTGAAGCCAGCCGTTTTCTGTCTACTTACAACAACACAGGTTTGTTCTAGATTATGTGGGTTTTTTGCTGAAATGAAGGAGCTTTTGTCTTTCTTCAATTCTGTCACTTCTTTCACCTTTTAAGCCTGTCTTTCCCCATCTTTTTTCAGGCTGGCATAGGAAACTGCTCCTCTATATCTCACTGAACGAGCTCATCTTATAAAAAGCACTGTCTCTGAACTGTCATAACTATGTGGTGGGTTGTCTTAGCCAGAACATATGTTGAAGCATGCCCACACGCACCCAGAACTATTATCCTGTAGTGAATTTCAGTGATGTTTGGCAGATGGATTTCCATCGTCTTCACTTTCACTGGGATGTGCGGATAGCAGTAAATATCGGTAGGCTCCGGCCCTTCTTGTGTTACTCGCATTTACACTTTGTCCTCTGCAAAGTTAACCAGCTAGAAGAGACTCTTACAATCCTTCTCCTCATAAAGAGTTGGATCTACCAAGGTTCTTAAGCACATGGTTAGTTTTAAGGAAAGGCATAATTGACTTCTTGTTGACTTCAGCAAGTCTACTCATATGCTTAAAGATTAAGACCTTTTATAAGTGCTTTTCTGGAGTACTGCCAAAAAGGCATAAATTATATTGTCCCCAAAATAAAATGATAGTGAGGTCTCTTTAACAACATTGCATAATGCATTTCAAAACAAGAAAAACTTATTTTACACTAAGCCTATTGTTTTTATACCAAAGCCAAATTTTATGTGGTTCTAATTTACTAATACAGTGGGGCTGTGATGTAGTTTCAGCCTGTTGGCTCCAAGTATCAGTATCACGCAAGATTTCATGAATGTGTCGAGTTGGGTAGGAACGTTTTATTAATCCTATGGGGGAGGTGCTGCTTTACTGTATTTTGTGGCATAATTTATACAACCATAACATGAGTATGCTGTTGCTTTTTATTACCTTGACACTGGGTTAATTAGAAGGTATTTCACTCTATTTTAAAAATGTGAATCAGGATTCTGACATACCTTTCCAGACAGAAGGTGTGTTCTTGGTTGCAGAGTGGGGTGACTTGGAGGTTGATGTTGAATATTACTTTATTAGCCAGAGTCCTGGTATCCTTTCCTCTAAAACCTGCCCTAAAGTGCATGTCCTAGAAGTTTTTCTGAAAGATACGTCAGTTCAGAAGTGAAGCATCTAGTTCTGCAGTCTTTGGGGATAGGAAGTATTGGCAGCATATTAAGTACTTCAGCTTAGTCCTGTTAATGCTCTTCTTTTGTCTGGCAGGATCTCAGCTCAGCAATTAGAGACCTGGTTTCCTTTTCCATTTCTGTAAATCAGGAGTTATTCTAGTGGTTATGACAGCATGATAGTTCTCAGCTCTGCCCTTCCAAATGAATTCCTGTTTAATCAAGGTTGCCTGGATTTACCCAGGGGCACATCTGATGAAATTCTGAAGAATCAGGCCCGACAGGTGAGAAAATGTTTTAAAAGTGATGTCAGCTACAGAGGAACTCAACCTGCTTTCCTTCCTGTCCACAAATAACTTTCAAGTTGAGAGCACTAGTATTAAGAAATTAAATGTAAAGGATATGGGGAAGGTGATGATGAAAAACCTAGTTCTCGGGATGCTTTGCAAAGGTCATTCCCACTATCTGCTCCGCAGTTAAAAGAGTTGAAGCACAGGGAGCTGAAGTGACTTGACCAAGGCTGGCCAGAAGCCACGTGACAGCAAGAAATGGAGCATGACTCTCCATGTCCCCAGCCCAGGCCACACTGCCACCATGGGCGAAATACAGTGGACCGTGGTTTCCAGTATGCCTCTGATTGCACTGATGTTTGCACATTGCTATGTAGCTGTCTCTTTCCGCCTACAAATGAGATACCACACCACAGAGTCACCTGAATTTAAGTGCCAGGACTCAGAGATCTGCTGGAGAAGCTGTGCGTTGAACTCCTACTGAATTCATGATTGAAACTAAACAGGAGGTAGACCTCTAAGCTCCTAGCCTTGGATGCTTGAGACCTGACCCAGGTTTTCAAATGTGCTGTGCGGTGTCCAGTGCAATGGGAAGTACTCTGTGTCGTTGGAGCCTGTCAGAGAAAAAAAAAATTCATAAAACAATGTGGGGGGACACTTGCAAGTTAAACATCAGTTTAACGTCTTCATGAAGGGTTGCAACGGAAAGTCTAGTACACTGTCCTCACAGAGGGAAATTACATATAAAAAGTTGATGTAAACACTCTGCATAGCCAAACTGGAAACTTTTTTCCCAGGTTTTGCTATAAAACTTACAATTGTGAAAATTATTTTTGTCTTTATTCAGGCGAGGGATGGACTGAAATATGTATGATTTGTGATGGCACAAAATCATTTTATTGCCAGTTCCTCATCAGCGTGAGGGGAAGGTAAAAACCCTTTTCAGGTGTATCGCCCAAAGGTTCCTACATAATACAGGGGGAGAGAAGGGTTTTTATCAGCTCTGCTAACAATTTGCTTGATTCCTACATTCTTAACAAAAAGCTAAATACCAGAAGTCTGGGATTCCAAATGAAATATCTAACTAAAAGGAAAGGAGATGATAATTCTCATCACCCTTTTTTGTGCCTTCTTTTCATGGGTATGACCAGATACAGCTTGATTCTGAAGAAAGGTGAAGACAAGGAAGACTTTCAGCATGCCTTTTTCTTTTCCCCCCTAGCAAATCAGCATGCTTTTTCTTTCAGCAGACTATTAGTTAATTGTTGTCTTTCCTTCAAGTGACAACCTGCCTGGGTTTAGCAGATAAAGGGGGTTTGTTACAAGACCTCCTTTTCATGTAAGTGGCAGTTTCTGGATGGGCCACATCAACATTCACTCATATTTGCCCTCTGTATCACAAGTGAATCTGATGGATCTGAATGCTGAAATAGGTGCATGAGGTTGCTGGACTGGCTGCAGACATATTTGTTTTGGGAAGCGATGTTTGGGTCCATGCAAAGATATGCAACGGAGTCCATCGGCAGGGCCTTCACCTGACTGACAGGAGGCCCTTCTGCCATCAGGTGAAAGCTGCAGCTTGCAGGAGGAGGCAGTCCAAAAGCAAACACCCAGAGCTTGAGCCATGCCAGTGGCCGCTCCTTTGTTTTTGCTGTGCAGTCTCTGACAGGTTGAGCTGCGATCTTAGCTTTTCTGATCACCTCTTCTTCTGTTTCCCTCCTACTATATGAGCAAGAGCCTGCTAGATGCCTTGCATCATGAGAGTAAGCCTAGCAAATTGTCTTCATCATGTAAACTTCTAAGTAGCCTAGAATCTACCTCTGAAAGCTGTTCTTACCCTGTGCTGTGCTGTGCTGTTGCAGTCATAGTTCATTGAGCAACACTAGCTGAAGTGCTGCTTTCATGCAAGGCTGGGGCTCTGAGCAGGACCCCTTTCTAAAGGAGATGTCAGTGCCGAGTTTGCTAGTTTTCCTGGGCTGGGAAGATAAAGTCAACAGTTCTTTAGACATGCTACCAGGCTTCTGGTTTTTTTTATTTTTTGTTCATACTGGTGGGGGGGTAAATGGGCAGAGCGCCATGTTAAAAAAAAAAAAAAAAAGGGGCTATATGTCTGTAAAAGTATATGATCAATTTATTTTTGTAGGGAAAGTGATAGATAACATGGCACAGCAGCATGAAGTTATAAAAGGAGGTTGCAGTCAGTGTTGCTGGCATTAATTTAACTAGAGAATGTGCCCTTAAATGTCAAGAGACTGCAAGAAGCACAGAGTTATTTGAGAAGACAGCAACTTTGATGTTGATTTTATCAACAAAAATGCAGGAGATTAAAAGCAGCTTTCCAATTTTGCCAATTTTTTTTTCGTATTGATAATGTGACTAGTGTTTAGCGCGTGCTCCAGGAAGGTTAATGAAACCATAATGGTTATGGTGAAAGAGTATACATTAACTAATTGGATTGTATAGGTGACTCGCCACAGAAGCTAAGCTCAGCAACTGATAAACTGAGCAGCCGAATTGCTGTGAAGATACTACAGTTTCAGATACACTGTCCTCTCATACTGGCAGATAAAGCAAGACCCAGATAATCTGGGTTACAAAAAGAACATGGTCTGCAATCATATTTCTGCTCTATCAAAATGTAAGAATGGCTATTCTTGATCAAACTAAGGGCTTGTCTGGCTTCAGCAGGGCATCTGGTGAATGCAGAGGGAAAAGCATGTGGAAATGCGGCAGTAGGATGATCCTACCCCTCCTGTGTCATCCCCGCTGCTGTCAGTTCAGTGGTTCAGAGGATTTTGGAGCCAGAGGTTGCATTAGGTTGTGTTTAATGCCCCTGATGGGCCTGTTATCCGTGAATTTATCTAATCCCTTTTTGAACCTATTTATGTGTCTGCTCCAGAACATCCTGTAGCAATGGGTTTTGCACTTTACTTTTGCATTGTATGAAAAAGCACTTCATTTGCTCATTTTAAATCCACTGCTAGATTGCTTTATTCGTTATTCTTTGCTTCTTTCATTGAAGCAATATAGACTGCTTTGATTTCCTGATCTTCTTCATGCTATTCATGATTTTATAAATCTGTCATCTTTTCTCTCCACCTCTTTTCCAGGCTGAGAAGTCTTTTTATTATCTCCATATATCAAAAGCGTTCCAAAACTTTGATCATTCTTTTAGTCTCCTTTATCTTCTTTCCAGTTCTGTTAGATCAGTCTATGTCCTGTTTCCACCTGTATCCTCCTTTTGCATCTGCTGCCTTAAAGGCGAAGAAACTAATTAAAGAGTTTAGTGATCAAAGTGTTGGGGGTTTGAATCCATGCCTCCCAGTTCCTCAGAGAGCATCCTTGAGCCGTCTACCCATCCAGGTTGTGGCGTTCCCCTGCTTTTCACTGGAGCTGGTGTGGAATATTTATCTGGGCTTCAAAGAGGTAGGAGGGTGAGCTGGTTTCTGCTGTCCAGTGGCACTTGCGTGCTGCTCCAACACCCCATCAATCAGTCATTGGATAAAATGCATTTGCTGTCCTTGGAGCTGTGGCTGGGATTCTGGTTTCTCTCTCCAGGCAAACGTCTGTAAACACACACAAACAAACAAGCACATGCATCCTGTCATTTAATGAAAGAAAGTACAAATATTAGTTGCAGAAGTTCAGTATCTTCATGCTAATGTACACAATTGTCTCTGTGAATTGGGACATATTTCTGCTGGTTTTGGTGTTTTGTTTTGTTTCATTTTGTATTCAAAATCCAAAAGAACTCAGCAGCCGTGTGTGTAAGTAGGCAAATCTGGGTAAATAATGAAAGACTTTGGGGAATGATGGCCTTGATCTGGTAAAGCTGTAAGACATGTAGATCTTTAAGCAGCTGCTGACAAGCTCTGAAAAGCTGGAGGGGTTATAAGTAGCCAGTGAATGGCAAAACATATAGATAAATGACTACATAATACTCATTATTCCTAATTTAATCGCTCAACCTTGAAACAAGTGGAATGTGTTATTGTTTGTTATAGAACTAGTATTATTTATTGCCTTTAGATGATAGGGCGCAGAGATCCCATTGCGATGCTTTATAAACATGTGGTTAAAGGGCTATATTTGATACTAAAAACTCCATTTTAAAGCATCTTTTAAAAGTCCCAATAATTAACCGATCAATAAATCTTTAGGTAGTCCTATAGCATCCATAAAGTAGTCAATAGGTTATTACTAAACATAGCAACTTACAACTTCTTCCACAGATGTGCTCATAAACATTTAGAGTATACCATATGCACATGTGAAACCCTCTGATAATAAGTATTAACTATTAAACCTCAGTAATTAGATTGTCAGCGATAGGAAAGAACTGCCTCTTTTCTTCATGGGTAATATTAAAGACCTTAAAGGCTGAGCATTTAGCCACGTAGTACTAGAAGACTCTCAGGAAGGCTAGATAGGTGTATTTGGCCAGGCATTGAGACATGGTGAGTATCAGCAGCTGATATTAGTCTTTATGAAGACAAATGTTGAATACATCCTGAAATCAACCAAAGTAGCTTTCTTGCTAGGCCTTCCAGTATTCCACCCCTACTTTTTGTCAATGCATGGCATATTATAGTGATATTTATGTCATTTATACTACTGAAATTTTGATACTTGGGAAACTTAATTTTGAATTTTCAGAGCTTCATATCTCAGCAAAGTCAACTGTATACAGATTGTAATTTGCCGGAGTTATATATTACTGTAATAAATATGTACGTTTGCTTGTGGCAGTAATCTGACGTTACATCAGGGTATAGAAGCCTTTGCATACTGTCTACACACAAGATAAAAGATAAACCTCTTCTGAGAGGGAGCTTAGAGCCTGGTATCAAGAATAAACACTGGTTATTTTCCATTGTTATTGTCCCTGAAATTATATGCATTACAAGAATGATTTGTGCATTTTTTGCTCTTTTTTCCTGTGCTTATGTAGTAGTAATTTATATATTTGCTTTAACCCAAATCTGTTTTCATTTTCAGAAGCTAACAGAATTACCAATGACTGTATTGAAAATCTTGGGGCTATTTTTATATGTTGAATCTCTTTAAGAGTCTGCTGTGCTTAATACTACAAGCATCGTACAAAAGTACAGTAAAATGATATTAAGAAAATGTAATAAGGTGAGATCTGTGCATATATAATTTTTATTTATGCCCCTGAGAGTTGTGGACAGACACTGATATGACACAATACTCATTGGATTTATTTTGCTATTTCAGTAATAAAATTATAAACTTGAGATAAGTGATACTACTTCACTTCAATGTTTTCCCAATATTTTTATTTATCTGGTTTTGCTATTATAAAACTTATTAGAAGTGGAGAAATATAAACAGCGTATAGCACATACAGCCTAATGTCCTGATTGTATTTTCACCTTTTAATTATCATGTTTAATTGCATTGTTTACTAATGCTGTCAGTATGGTTCGATTCCTTTTGCCACTTACAATCTTCCCGTTTGCCTTTTGGTTTGCTTCATTATATTATTACATGATAACATGAATAGCACTGTTCCAAGGGTGAATTACCACAACAACTAACAGCGTGTGGTGTCTCCGAGATTTGTCAGTGTTGTACTGCAGAGACAGTTGCTAAAGTTGCATGAATTTATTTTTTTTTTTAACCTTTGTGTGCCTGTGCCTTATGACCGATGATAACATTGTGCTAAGACTTCATTATGTTTTTGTGAGAGATTTGCTTTTTTCCTATGTTTCACTAGTTGTTCTCTCTCCTGAAATAGAACATGGCATCTTCATCCATAAGAAGTTGACGTATACTCACTGTAAGCAGTGAACAGCAGTGTGATGTAGAAAAGAACTTGATGTGTTTGTCTTTGTAGTGTTTAAATATACTATGTAGTGATTTTAATTGCCAGCTGATAACTAAGTCATCTATGTGAAAGCAAGAAGGAACCCTTAATATAACCCTCCTCTATAGCAGTTTGACTGTTAATAGATTCTTCTTTCCAATATTCTTCTGTTTTGCTAATATTAAGAGTGGCATCTTACAGCGTTCAAAAGCATGGAGCTATTCAGGGGTGCAATACGACTGTTCTCTAGGCTTCAGGCTCCTTGACCACCACTCTTCTGCTGCCAGGAGGGTCATACAGCGCTTTGGAAGGTCTCTCATTTTGAAAGTTTGTAGTGGTTCCAAAAATACTCTGTGTGCTTAAAATAGCCTGGATTGTTCAATGTGGTTTTTTCATGGACCAGTAGAATATTTTTAATAGAGTAATTGCCAAAAGGAAAGTGATGATGCAGTCTCACCCCTCTGCACAGCGCAGTCTGAAAAAGCTCGCTCACCAGCCTGTGCATCAAACCATAGCTTCTATTTGTGTATTACCATTGCTTTCCAGATGTTATCCTGTCTTGCTGGAAAGGCTTTAAAGACTACAGAATTTACTGCGCACACAAGGTAGTTGCTGCAAAGATTATTATCTTTTGTAGTTATGTTGTCTGCATTTATTTATAAATGTCCATGTGACTAGTTTCAGCTTCCAACAAATCCTTGGATTTTCTGATACCTTTCCTTTAAGATCAAAGACTCACAGTTAGGTACTCCTCCATGTAGGTGCTTGCAGGCTGGGGCGAAATAACTTCTCTGATGCTTCTCTGTTAAACTGAATAAACTGAGCTTCTTAAGCCTCTGATGAAACACATTTTTCTAGCCCTCGGATCACTCGTGTAACCTTTTTCTGAACCTCATCCCATTTTTAGTCGTCTTTTGGAGTTAAAGAGCAGGAACTAGAAACAGGAATGTAGTGTCTTGCTGATGCTGTGAACAGGAATAACCATATCTTCCAGCTCCTGATTGATTGTGCTTCCGTATAGGGATGCTAAAGGTTGCTTGACCTCTTAGCTGCATTGTTGTTCAGGAACTTCACATTCATGAAGATACCTTTTATAACGCTATTGCACTCCAGGGTATAACTTCCCATCTTTCTAGTGTGATATATGTTCCTTGCTCCTAAGTGATTGGTTCTGTGTTCTGTTGTATTAAAACAAGCTTTGTTCTTACGAGCCCGGTTAACCCAGGGGTACAGAGCAGCGTGCCTCACTGGCCAGTTTCCATTGCTAACCACTCCTTTCAATTCAGTCTTGTTTTATGAAAGTGTGTCCACTGTCACATTCTTTGTCCCACCAAAATTTTTCATCAGTCCATGGATCTAGCCCAAAAATAACTACCTGAATCATAATAAGGACACTTCCTTTCAGTTAGGGGTCAGCATCTCTAAGAGCAGGGGATGTTTTTATTAGTATTTGTCTTGCTCAGATCAGTAACAAGAAAATCAAAGGTAAACATAGGATAGGGATGTAAAATAGTAAAGGACAAAGACCAATTCCTTTGATTATTAATCTTGTTCTTCCTTTCCTAGCCTAAGTTTGTACCTGGGGAATTTAGTTGAATACTCGTTCTGTGAGGTCAAACTGTAGCAGTGGCCACCAGCAGACTTCCCTATAGCAGTGGACACAGTTGGGCTACATTTTGGTGACTTCTCCCCTCTCTGCCTCCAGCCCACTTCACTCCCCTCCCCACCCCCCCAAAACAACAACAACAAAAAAACCCTCAAAAAACCCAACCTAATGTCCTAATGGTTTTTAGTGCAGAATGAGACTGCCATTTTAGCATGTTACTGTAGGTATGCATCACAGAGTCTTGGCTGCAGATTTCTAATTATTGCAAGTGAAAGATCTCTTATTCAGCTGCAAAGTCTTCTCTAACATTATCTATGCAGTCACTGTTGTTTCTTTCTGAAGTTGTTTGGATTCCCCAGGAGCCTGCAGGTCACATTCACAAACCTGGTTTTAGGACTTTTAACATTCAGCTGTTAAAGTATGCATGTATGTACATATATGTGCATCCAGTGGATTAATCGCTAGCCATATCGAGTTAATTAAAAAAGCACAGATCTTGGACTTTATGAAAGCATTGAAAGCAGAGAAGTGAATTTACATTAGTAAATAAGAAATAAATTCAATCGTCTTGGCAATTAAGAAGAAAATAAGACGAGTTGTCCTGGTTTCAGCCAGGATAGAGCTGGTTTTCTTCACAGAAGCCAGTGTGAGACTGTTTTGGATTTGGGATGAGAAACTGTTGATAATGTGCTGATGTTTTGGGTTGCTGCTGAGCAGTCAAGGACAGTCCAGCTTCTTGTGCTGGCCTGCCAGCGAGCAGGCTGGGGGTGCACGGGGAGCTGGGAGGGGACACAGCCGGGACAGCTGACCCAGACTGGCCAAAGAGATATTCCCTACCATCCGACGTCATGCCCAGTACATAAACTGGAGTTGGCCGGGGGGCGGAAATCGCTGCTCGGGGACAGGCTGTCGATCGCCGGGTGGTGAGCAATTGCTGTATTGGGCATCACTTGTTCTTGTACATTCCTTTGTCGGTATTATCATTGTTGTTTCCTTCTTTCTTTCTGTCCTATTAAACTGTGTTTATCTCAACCCACAAGGTTTTTTTTTTCCTAATTCTCTCCCCCACCCTACTGTGGGAGGGGGAGTGAGCGAGCGGCTGCGTGGTGCTTAGTTGCCGGCTGGGGCTAAACCACGACAGTCCTTTTTGGCGCCCAACGTGGGGCCCGAGGCTTGAGATAATAACAGTTGCAGGTCACAATATCAGTTTATTTGATTTGCATGATGCTCTCGTCTTTGTTGTACATGTTAAGGATCGGTGTTGGTCTCTGCGGGCTGCTGTACTCGCCTGCGAGTTTTGTTTTTCGAGCACTGACCTTGAGCTTAATGTGGTATCATCTGAACTCTGTACTAAAGCCGTTACTGTATTTTGGCTACAGTCTTGTGGAGACGATTAGCAATTATACTTCTGCCTCTGAAAGGCTTTCTATGGAGGAAATGCAGAATGATACCTTTGCTACCCTCTATCATAACGTTTCCTCCTTCATCACAGTAATTTTTCCGTATTTTGAACACCCTTGGGTAGTTATAATACCTCTATTGCTACTTCTGGGGAACATTGTTTCGGTTTTGTCTAAGGTTGGCAAGCGATTTAAGAATATCACCCGGAGATCTGCCCCAAGGCTGGATAGTTATGAATGGCAGGGTGTGTGGAACAGCATGGGCAAATGCCTGGGGCGGTGGGCACCTCCGGTGTTTTGGAGCTTCACTCCCGAACAAGTGCAGAATCCTGATAAACTAGCAGAATATCTGGAAGAAGTATGCTGTCAGCCTGGCAGCTCCAAGGAGACACAAATCATTGCCATGTGCTGGGGCCTGGCCCATGCCTACCGAGCTCTATTTAACACTGTGCAAAGGGGAGAGGGGCTCTCTGGGTCTGATGGCAATGTGGCAGGCACTGTGACTACTCCAACCCCTGCAACAGGCACTGTAGCTACTCAAACCCCTGCGGCGGCCACTGTGACTACTCCAACCCCTGCAACAGGCACTGTAGCTACTCAGACTGTTGCAGCTGAACCAGAGAACCAGCCCATCCCAGTATCAGTTGCCCCTGTACAAAAGAAGAAATCTTGGAAGCGGAAGTCAGCTCGTTTAGTAAGGGAGGAGGAAGATTCTGCTAAGAGGGAGGCAGAGGAAGCGAGTGAGGAGGCAGAGTGCTCTGAAGCAGGGCCATCACAAGGACTGAAGAGGGAAGAGAGCAGGTCATCGCTTGAAGAGGAGGAAGAGGAAGAACTCATAAAAGAGACGGTAACTACCCGATCTCTATCACTGAGTGAACTGCGAGATATGCGAAAGGATTTCAGCCGTCGTCCAGGTGAGCACATTGTCACCTGGCTGCTCCGATGCTGGGATAATGGGGCCAGTAGCCTGGAATTAGAGGGTAGGGAAGCCAAGCAGCTGGGATCCCTTTCTAGGGAAGGGGGCATTGACAAAGCAATTGGAAAAGGTGCACGAGTCCTCAGCCTCTGGAGACGACTCCTGTCGGGTGTGAAGGAAAGGTACCCCTTCAAGGAAGATGTTCTATGTCACCCAGGCAAGTGGACCACCATGGAGAAAGGTATCCAGTACCTGAGGGAGCTAGCGGTGCTGGAAGTGATTTATGGTGACTTGGACAATGGACAATCATCCAAAGATCCAGATGAAGTCAATTGCACGCGACCTATGTGGCGGAAGTTTGTACGGAGTGCACCATCATCATATGCCAACTCATTAGCAATAATGGCCTGGAAAGACGGAGAGAGACCAACGGTGGATGAATTGGCTGGCCAACTCCGGCAATACGAAGAAAGTCTCTCTTCTTCCCTACGGGCCTGCGTCTCTGCTGTAGAGAAACTGTCCCAGGAGTTCCGGCAATTCAAAGAGGATATGCCCTACCCTCCACCCGTACGGACCAGTGTCTCAGCCATTAGGAGTAAGCGCTCTTCTGTTCAAGAGAGAGGATATAGAGGATACACACCGCGAGCCACCCTGTGGTTTCAATTGCGTGACTACGGAGAGGACATGAGGAGGTGGGATGGAAAACCTACCTCGACCCTAGAGGCACGAGTACGTGAGCTGCAAGGGAAAACAATTACAAAAGGGCGTTCATGTTCCTCCAGAAAAATCGTCGCTCCACTTTCCAGTGGGCAGTTCCCCAGAAAGAATAGAAGAGCTGATCTCACCTCTGATCCTCTTGAGGGGACTTCTGATTCCTATTTACAAGAAGTGGGTAACGAGTACTATGAGCAGGATTAGAGGGGCCCTGCCTCCAGCCAGGCGGAGGAGAGGGACAACCGAGTTTATTGGACTGTGTGGATTAGATGGCCTGGCACATCAGACCCACAGGAATATAAGGCTTTAGTGGATACTGGTGCACAATGTACCTTAATGCCATCAAGCCATATAGGGGCAGAACCCATCTGTATTTCTGGAGTGACAGGGGGATCCCAACAGCTGACTGTGCTGGAGGCCGAAGTGAGCCTAACTGGGAATGAGTGGCAGAAGCACCCCATTGTGACTGGCCCAGAGGCTCCGTGCATCCTGGGCATAGACTATCTCAGGAGAGGGTATTTCAAGGACCCAAAAGGGTACCGGTGGGCTTTTGGTATAGCTGCCTTGGAGACGGAAGAAATTAAACAGCTGTCCACCTTGCCTGGTCTCTCAGAGGACCCTTCTGTGGTGGGGTTGCTCAGGGTCGAAGAACAACAGGTGCCGATCGCTACCACAACAGTGCACCGGCGGCAATATCGCACCAACAGAGACTCCCTGATCCCCATCCATGAGCTGATTCGTCGGCTGGAGAACCAAGGAGTGATCAGCAAGACTCGCTCACCCTTTAACAGCCCCATATGGCCAGTGCGAAAGTCTAATGGAGAGTGGAGACTGACAGTAGACTATCGTGGCCTGAATGAAGTCACGCCACCACTGAGCGCTGCCGTGCCAGACATGCTAGAACTTCAATATGAACTGGAGTCAAAGGCAGCCAAGTGGTACGCCACCATTGATATTGCTAACGCGTTTTTCTCGATCCCTTTGGCGGCAGAGTGCAGGCCACAGTTTGCTTTCACCTGGAGGGGTGTCCAATACACCTGGAATCGACTTCCCCAGGGGTGGAAACACAGCCCTACCATTTGCCATGGGCTGATACAAACTGCACTGGAACAGGGTGAAGCTCCAGAGCATCTGCAATACATTGACGACATCATCGTATGGGGCAACACAGCAGAAGAAGTTTTTGAGAAAGGGAAGAAAATAATTCAAATCCTTCTGAAAGCTGGTTTTGCTATAAAACAAAGTAAGGTCAAAGGACCTGCACAAGAGATCCAGTTTTTAGGAATAAAATGGCAAGATGGACGTCGACAGATCCCAACGGATGTGATCAACAAAATAACAGCTATGTCTCCACCAACTAGCAAAAAAGAAACACAAGCATTTCTGGGCGTTGTGGGTTTCTGGAGAATGCATATTCCAAATTACAGTCTGATTGTAAGCCCTCTTTATCAAGTGACCCGGAAGAAGAATGATTTTAAATGGGGCCCTGAGCAACGACAAGCCTTCGAGCAAATTAAGCAGGAGATAGTTCATGCTGTAGCCCTCGGGCCAGTCCGAGCGGGACAAGATGTTAAAAATGTGCTCTACACGGCAGCCGGGGAGAATGGCCCTACCTGGAGTCTCTGGCAGAAGGCACCAGGAGAGACTCGAGGTCGACCTCTCGGGTTTTGGAGTCGAGGATATAGGGCATCTGAGTCCCGCTATACTCCAACTGAAAAGGAGATACTGGCAGCATATGAAGGAGTTCGAGCTGCCTCAGAAGTGGTTGGCACTGAAGCACAGCTCCTCCTGGCACCCCGACTGCCGGTGCTGGGCTGGATGTTCAAAGGGAGGGTCCCCTCTACGCATCATGCGACTGATGCTACGTGGAGTAAGTGGGTCGCGCTTATTACACAGCGGGCTCGAATAGGAAACCTTAATCGCCCGGGAATCTTGGAAGTGATCATGGACTGGCCAGAAGGCAAAGATTTTGGAATATCACCAGAAGAGGAGGTGGCGCGTGCTGAAGAGGCTCCACCATATAATGAACTGCCAGAGAATGAAAGGCAATATGCCCTATTTACTGATGGGTCCTGTCGTATTGTAGGCAAACATCGAAGGTGGAAAGCTGCTGTATGGAGCCCTACACGACGAGTCGCAGAAGCCGCTGAAGGACAAGGTGAATCAAGTCAGTTTGCAGAGGTGAAAGCCATCCAGCTGGCTTTAGATATTGCTGAACGAGAAAAATGGCCAGTACTCTATCTTTATACTGACTCATGGATGGTGGCAAATGCTCTATGGGGGTGGCTACAGCAATGGAAGCAGAGCAACTGGCAACGCAGAGGCAAGCCCATCTGGGCTGCTGAATTGTGGCAAGATATTGCTGCCCGACTAGAGAATCTGGTCATAAAAGTACGCCATGTAGATGCTCACGTACCCAAGAGTCGGGCCACCGAAGAACATCAAAACAACCATCAGGTGGATCAGGCTGCTAAGATTGAAGTGGCTCAGGTGGATCTGGACTGGCAACATAAGGGTGAATTATTTATAGCTCGGTGGGCCCATGACACCTCAGGCCATCAGGGAAGAGATGCAACATATAGATGGGCTCGGGATCGAGGGGTGGACCTGACCATGGACGCTATTGCACAGGTTATCCATGAATGTGAAACGTGTGCTGCGATCAAACAAGCCAAGCGGTTAAAGCCCCTCTGGTATGAAGGACGATGGTTGAAATGTAAATATGGGGAGGCCTGGCAGATTGACTATATCACACTTCCACAAACTCGCCAAGGCAAGCGCTATGTGCTTACCATGGTGGAAGCAACCACCGGATGGCTGGAAACATACCCTGTGCCCCATGCCACCGCCCGGAACACTATCCTGGGCCTTGAAAAGCAAGTCTTATGGCGACATGGCACCCCCGAAAGAATTGAGTCGGACAACGGGACTCATTTCCGAAACAACCTCATAGACACCTGGGCCAAAGAGCACGGCATTGAGTGGGTGTATCACATCCCCTATCATGCACCAGCTTCCGGAAAAATTGAACGATACAACGGACTGTTAAAGACTACACTGAGAGCAATGGGTGATGGGACATTCAAACATTGGGATAAACATTTAGCAAAAGCCACCTGGTTAGTCAACACTAGGGGATCTACTAATAGAGCCGGTCCTGCCCAATCAAAACTTTTACGTACTGTAGAAGGGGATAAAGTCCCTGTGGTGCATGTGAGAAATATGCTGGGGAAGACAGTCTGGGTTACTCCTGCCTCAGGCAAAGGTAAACCCGTTCGTGGGATTGCTTTTGCCCAGGGACCTGGGTGCACTTGGTGGGTAATGCGGAAGGATGGGGAAGTCCGATGTGTACCTCAAGGAGACTTGATTTTGGGTGAAAATAGTCAATGATTTGAATTGTATTATGTTAATTGTTACACAATACAGTATGTCATTACTACTATGGTTGCTATCTACCATATCGATGGTATTACAGTAAGAATCACCCAGACTGATGAAGAATGAGCTTCACCGAAACTAAGCAACATGCAGCAGTGATGGAACCAGAACTGGCTTCAGCAGCTTGCGCCCAACAAATCCCTCGAGACCGACATCTTCGACCTGCAGATCATGGACATGGACCGTGCCAGATGACAATCCAACACCACATACCATCTCCCCTGCCCTGAGAGACTGCTATGATGGATGAAGCCCAGAGTCATGGACTGAATGAACTACACAGACATTTTAAAGTGATGGCCCATGGACTAAGAAAGTGATATCTGTGTGTATATATTAAAAGACAGGAAGAGTAGTAATGAATAATTGGAATGTATTGAAAGTACAGGACCTGGGCATGACGTAAATGGTATGGAATAAGGGGTGGATACTGTCCTGGTTTCAGCCAGGATAGAGCTGGTTTTCTTCACAGAAGCCAGTGTGAGACTGTTTTGGATTTGGGATGAGAAACTGTTGATAATGTGCTGATGTTTTGGGTTGCTGCTGAGCAGTCAAGGACAGTCCAGCTTCTTGTGCTGGCCTGCCAGCGAGCAGGCTGGGGGTGCACGGGGAGCTGGGAGGGGACACAGCCGGGACAGCTGACCCAGACTGGCCAAAGAGATATTCCCTACCATCCGACGTCATGCCCAGTACATAAACTGGAGTTGGCCGGGGGGCGGAAATCGCTGCTCGGGGACAGGCTGTCGATCGCCGGGTGGTGAGCAATTGCTGTATTGGGCATCACTTGTTCTTGTACATTCCTTTGTCGGTATTATCATTGTTGTTTCCTTCTTTCTTTCTGTCCTATTAAACTGTGTTTATCTCAACCCACAAGGTTTTTTTTTTCCTAATTCTCTCCCCCACCCTACTGTGGGAGGGGGAGTGAGCGAGCGGCTGCGTGGTGCTTAGTTGCCGGCTGGGGCTAAACCACGACACGAGTGTAGTGAGGATGGTGTTAAAATCCATCCTAGCAGCAAGTGGTAGGTCGTGTCATTACCGAATCTGTCTTCTAACCTCTGCTTGACCTAATTCTGCTGAATTCTAGTGGTCTGTGCAAGTACATGTTCTCTAGGTATAAGAATAGTAGCAGCAGTTACACTACCTAGAACAAGAATGTACAAGGGCTGTCAGCTGTCTTGCCTAGGGGCATGAGATGATCACCAGCTGGGGTTAAGAAAAAGCATTTCCTTCCTGTGAGGCATTACGTAATTGTCTGTGTATATTAAGTGTGTCGGAGGTTTTGTCTGAAATTTATTATATAAGCCAGTGCTGTAAGAAGATGTCAGACTAAGAAAATAGCCTGGCATACGTATTATGGCAATTCCTTTTTATTCTGTTTTTAATGCTGTCCAAAATAAAATGAGATTCATCACAGGTTTCACCTTGTTAGCTTTGCAGTGTGTTGCTTTTAACACTGTCCTGCCAGCTTTGTGACGCAAATTTGACTGCAGCTGAGGAATATTGTTAATCCTCTCATCTCCTTGTGGGGAATCAAAGTTGAGCCAAATGAAATGTTTTGTGCTACAGTGTTTTCTTTTATTGCTGCACATACAAAGCAAGTAAAAATGCTGGCTTCCAGGATCTCACTAGAGTGATACTGATTCTCCACATTTATGAGATGCCAATAAAACAGAAGTTATTCTTTTTCATCTTGCAGTTTACTCTTCACCAAAGTAAAACTGGAATGGATGCATAAAGGACCTGAAGAGGCTCTGGTGACATGCAGGCATATGTTGCAGATGTGGCAGATGGTATATAGTGTTTTACAGCACAGGTAGGCTTTTTCCACTGTCTGACAAATTCAGATTTCATAATGGAGATGCAGTTATCTTCTTTAATTGTCTGGATACTTAAGTTATTTTACAAAAAGGGTGATGAACAGTACTGTTTAAAAAGAAGCATAAGTAATATTTCTAGCTGTAACTTTAAAAAAGGCAAGATTTTCATAACCATGATTTAAAAAAAAACACAACCACAAACAACAAAGCCAAACATCAGGATTATAAGATTGAAGAAACAGTTTGAAACAAGAGTTTCTGATCTGAATGTCTATAAACAGCTCCATCCATATTCAGATGTCCAGAATGGAGAGCGGATTTATTTTTTCCCCCAATAGTACTGAGCATCCATCAACTATTGTTCAGAGTCTGCAGTAGTTGGCACCACCCAGGAATGTGTGGGGGTGACACAGTCCTGAACTGAGTAAGCCAAGGAAAGGCACACGGCCAAGACTCTATCATATGCTGTGATTTCATGCCGGTTGCATAGCCTGGTGCTAACGGGGCAAGGAACGGGAGTTGAGGGATGTAGCATCTTTCTCCCTTCTCTTGTCCTAGTAAATCAGCATTTAAACAGTGTCATGTTCCCTGTTTGTTCTCTCTGTCTCATCTGCTTCTCCTCCAAAAGGAAAAGTTTAGAAAGTGTGAAAGCTATCGGGTTGGGTTTTCTCCCTTCCCACACCCTTTGGGTATTGCCCTAGTCATGATACCACTGTACAAGTGTCTTGGGAGTGTTATCTCAAGACTGCACTTATCTTTCACCTGTAATGTCCATAGAGGTTGTGTTTGATGGAAAGGATAGCAGACTCATGAAGCTAGTATTGTTCCCTAGTTTATGTAGACATTTACATAAGCTTTATAAACACCAGAAGTGTATGTACAGAATGACGCATGTCTATATACAAATTGTCCTTGAGGTAATTCCTTGCTGGTTTAGCTAATGAGCAGCAGACCAAACACAAAAATCAAGATATTTACATAGCAGCAGAGAAATGGTCTCTTACAGGCTGGAATCATTGATTTCCTTAGGCCTTAGTCTCTTTAGCTAAGGATTCAATCATACACCTCTCACATTAATAATCTTTATACCCATGAGTAGTCCTCGTTGAAGCTGATCAAATCCACACTGAACAATTATGACTGATTAGGATTTACTCTTGCAAACAGGAGCTGCAAGCCTAAGACTGAAGAGAGTACGTTGGAAATCAGACAAATAAATAGTTTGGCCATTTGGACTGCATTCGGATCCCAAGCTGTGCTTTGGCTGTTACATTTAAAAACCCAAGATGCGATAGCTTTAGAGGCTTTTGATGAGCTTTAGCCATAGAAGCCTAAACAAAACAAATAGCTTTGCTTTTGCTTTTAGGAACTCTAATGTGTATTTCACTGCAATTCCCAGTGGGACTTTTTGGCTTTCTCAAACAATACATCATAAAGTGTTTTCTATTGATAAATGCTGCTTTAAAGGTGACAAGAATGAACTTGGTACCTGCAGTTTTAGACTGGATTCAGTGACCCAGGAAGCCCCTTGTATTAAGCAAATTGCAGCAGTATGAGCTAACAAATATGTAAAATATTCCGGGTTGGGCTTGCAAAGGAACTTAAGGGGAATTCTTATCAGTGAGACTTGGACACAGGCATTTTTTAGGGCCTCTTGGAAAAGAGAAGCCTGTATTTACATAAAGTTCAGAGCTGTTGCACCCAATACTCTTTCCTAGTTCAATCACCAGTTAATCACCTACAGAATTAAGTGGCACTTTAGTTACACTTGGTTGCGTTTGTCTGGCCTGAGTTTCCTGGCTTTGCAATCTTACTCTGACTCCGCTAGACGAAAGAGTCTTTCAGGGCCCAGCGTTTTCTCCCCAAGCAGCTATTCATGTGCCATGCTCAAGTCCCCTCCTGTCTTCTCTCTGATAAACCGGTGCCTCTGCAGTCTCTCACAATCACGCGTTTCCTTCAGCAGATTTTGTCACCATTGCACCCCTGTCTCAGCTACCTTTTAAAAACATGGGCAGTGGAGTGGCAACGTGTCCCGCTGCCAGCCTTTCCAGTGCTGCATGTGGAAGGCAAATCATCTGGCTGCTGTCTCTTCTCTGGTGCATGGAAAAGCTTTCTTGGCTGAAGGCCTTGTACTGCAGCTTTGAAGGAGTAGTTAATGTTCAGCCCTTCTCCAGGATAACGAATAAAGCCGTTGGGAGTGGCTGTTTTGCACAGTGCAGTCCACTTGGTTTTCAGGCTGGGATTTCAGTCTGCTTTCCCAGTTAAAAGACTGTGCTGTTGATGACTGTACTGAGGTGCACTCTGAATGCTGCTCTCCTGTGGTCAGTTTTTACTGCGGCCAAACTTAGGCCATCTGCCAATCTCCTCAGCTGCCCTTTGTGCGGGGGAATGGTGTGCAAGCCGGTGTTCGGCCACGTGCCTGAACAGTGACTTCGTGGTGATGGATGCTGCATCGAAGCAGCACTTGCATCATGGGAGTAGTATTTTGAAGTGTAGCTGCTGCGTTCCTGCGTATGCAGCACACCATTAAGTCAGAAACGCCCTTATGGTTTCACCAGCAGCCTCCAGCCAGGACACTGACACTTGGGTTAATCCTGGCTAGGCAAGGCTGAGACAGAGGTCAGAGAATTTAGTTTTCCCTTATATCTGTTGCCACATGATAGTATCAAGTGGGGTATCAGTGTGGAAACCAGTATGGAAGACAGGGAGGCCCAGTCGAGGCTGGAGATTAGTGCAAACAGGCAAATGCCCAAGAATTCAGGGTCCATTAACGAAACCATAACATTTGATCCCAAAGCCCAAGTAAAAGGTTAATTACCTATTGTAAATATGCTTACCGCTATGATGAATGACAGTGGCTTTCAGTCCTACATTGTTAGCTGGGAAGGACAAGACTTGATTTATCTTTTGCTATTATTTTCTGTGCTAACAGAATAATCATGTTTAAAACCGAATAGAAGTTCCAGGCCAATTCTTCAGCTAGATTAATGCAAATTCAAGGGAATTCTGTGCAATCCCTACCAAAGGACTGATCAGACTGGAAGATGGGGCATCCACAGCAATCATGACTCTGTGACAGCTCGTTTCCTGGGAGGAATATGGTCCAAAGGCTGAGCTGCAGGCTTGGACGTGTGCCAGAAGAAGTAGCCAAGGCAGTCACTTTTCCTTTTGATATTTGTCCCTTAATGGATGATGAGAGGAGATATCATCACCATCTGATCCTGGGGGGATTGCAAACTATGTGGTGACAGGAAGGCTCAGGAGATCTGCATGAAGTGATTTTTTCGTTAGGCATGTGATTTCTTTTTTTTTTTTTTTTTTTTTTTTGTTTGAGGTTTTTGGGGTTTTTTGGGAGGTGGGTTTTTTTGGTGGGTTTGGGTTTTTTTTGAGTTTCCCTTTAGAAGACCTATCCTGTGAGGACAGAAGTCTAGTAGAAGAGCAGACCAAATAGTCCTCCTTTTATAAAGCGGAGCTATGTGGTAGCTTTTATCTTCTTCCTGTGTTTGAACCGAACAAAGGTGGAAGAGGAGAAAACAATCCCTTTGAAATGAAGAAATTAGCACCTGGGTGGAAGGTGGTAATTGGTCTATTTCGATAGGATCAGCACAGCAGTCCAGTGCACAAATCCTTCTGTAGACAATCCTGAGGGATGGTGGTTCATCCTGGGTGTGGGACTGCTGGTTGGCCTCTGGTCTGGCTTCTAGGTGCCAACATGTTCCTTGTCCAGTGGTTTGCAAAGACTCCCAACAGACAGACAACCTGATACCAGCAGGTGCCCTGGAGCCCTTGCTGGGCACTGTGTCTCTGAGCTTCCTGTCTGTTGGCAGGGTGGGGGTCTTAAAACAACACGTTCAAGAAGCTGATTGCCTCCCACTGGAAAGCTTGAGTTGTCAGTTCCAGTGGCAGCTAGATGGGACTAGCCTGCTTGGAGGGGAGCGTCTCTCTGCCGAAAGATGGCCAGGTAACACGGTTTTGTTTCTTTGCAGTGGCTCTGAGAAAGGAAGTAGTGTGACTGAAACACCGGTGATCAAAAAGCATAATGGACTGCATCTCACGCTCCCAGATGCTCATGATACCGACTCTGGTGAGGAAACAAGATTTGTGTTTTCACATCCTAAATGCATGCTTTTGTGAGAAAGGAATGATTTACCTTAGGGGGAAGGGAACGGCTGGTGGAGGGGCTGCGTGCATGCACATTGCTGGGCTGGTGGTCAGGAGCTCCAGATCTGTCTCCAGGGCCACCTCTGCTGCAAAACATAACACCGTGGTTTGTCTGTACCTTGGCTTCCCCATGCATAAAACAGAGATGAGTTCCTGATTGCTTTTACAAAGCTGTCTGAGACAAGCATGAAGGGTATTAGATGGCAGTTCCCTATACTTCTGCAAGAATTGTATAATTTGGTCCTTTCTTTTCCTCCTGCTTTTTCCTCCCCTAAATTTAATCCTTTTTAGATGTCCTGTTCAAGCCAGCTATTATTATGGTTTTGGAAAGCTGAATGAGAGTGTCAATTCCTATTAGATGGTGATTTGCTTTGGGATTTGTACATAAACCTTGGGATGCTTTATTATATGGTAAATACACATCACAGTAACAGATATCAGATGGAAATAACTGAGACATCAAAGCTGATCTTGGCACGAAGGGGAAAAGAAGCTTTCAGAGAGTGCTGCTGACTTGTGATTTTTGTTGTAAGTCTCGTGGTATTTGGTGCTTCCTTTGAAACTGTAACTCTCAAAATCAGATGATTATGTGAGAAACTCGCCTTTGAACTTGGAGTTATTTTAGGGAAGCAACTTTCTACCCTTGTGGATGTAGAAGAAACACAAAAAATGAACCTCACAGACTCAGAAACTGGACAAGAAGAATATAAAAGCTTAATTTTAGAAAGACTAACACCTGAACAAGTTGCATGCTTTGGGGCTATGGAATTAAGGTTTGTCTGAATCTTAATCTTGAACATTTGGAATTGGTAAAACTGAAGTCGCATGCTCAGCATATATGGCTGAGATAAAGGACAAGTTCTTATGTGTTAAGTATATGACGTGTATTAAATTATGTGCATTTAACCCCCATTTACAGCCACCAATGGGTAAAAAGCATTGCAAGGTTAGGTCTTGAGCATACAAACATTCAAATATCAAAACATTATTCAGTGTGTCTGCTTTTTTCTTTGTAGTGTTAAACCCTTAGGGTCTGTATTTATGATGTTGTAATCTTACTGATTGTATGCACATGTACTTATGTAATTTGTAATCTGTTTATTCCATTTCCCTTTTATTACCCTTTGATGAGATGAGTCTCTGTATTTTGTATAGGTCCTTTTTCTCATTGTTTATATGGCAGTGTTCTATAGTCTTAAGCTTAATCAAAGAGAATAGGCCAAATTCAGCACAGATAGATGAAGAGGATATACTAAATGCATATGTGCTGTTTGGCATATTAAAAATTATCTGGAAAAGGGAGAGTATATGACATGAAAGTTTTGTGGTGGTACAAAATTGTTTAGGATAGTCATCACTTAAATTGTGAAGATTTGTGAAATATATCCTATCATCCCTGATGCTGGGCAGTAAAATGGACTTCCAGTTTCAGTGAATGTATGAAAATAGTTTGGAAAACACTGTCGGTAGTTTGCAGAATCCATCAGCCACTAGACATGACTAGGAAAGCAATAAAAACCAAAATATGTTATTTGCCACACGACTTTTGTTATCCATCCAATTCCCACTCTGGGGGAGTGGCTTATGGTGCATAGGCTGTGGGGTTGAGCCTGGACTGATCCCTGCCCCTTAAGCTCTAGCTGGTGCTTAATGGTATGTAAAAGGAATTCTGGATGTATGATCTCATGCTCTTCTGGAGATCCCTTGCCTTGCTTTCATAGAATCATAGAATGGTTTGGGTTGGAAGGGACCTTAAAGATCATCTAGTTCCAACCTCTCTGCCACAGGCAGGGACACCTTCCACTAGACCAGGTTGCTCAAAGCCCCATCCAACCTGACCTTGAACACTTCCAGGGATGGAGCATCCACAACTTCTCTGGGCAACCCGTTCCAGTGCCTCACCACCCTCACAGTGAAGAGTTTCTTCCTTATATCTAATCTAAATTTACCCTCCTTCAGTTTCAAGCCATTACCCATTGTCCTACTGCAACAGGCTCTGCTAAAAAGTCTTTCCCCGTCTTTCTTAGAAGCCTTCTTTAAGTACAGAAAGACTGCAATAAGGTCTCCCCAGAGCCTTCTCTTCTCTTATCCTATCCTCAGTGGAGAGGTGTTCCATCCCTCTCATCATTTTCATGGTCCTCCTCTGGACCTGCTTGAACAGTCAGCATCCTTCTTCTGTTGGGAGCCACAGAGCTGGACACAGTACTGCAGGAGGGGTCTCACAAGAGTGGAGTAGAGGGGGGAGAATCACCTCCCTTGACCTTCTGGCCACGCTGCTTTTGATGCAGCCCAGGATACGGTTGGCTTTGTAGGCTGTAAGTGCACATTGCTGGGTCATGTTGAGCTTCTCATCAACCAACACCCCTGAGTCCTCCTCCTCAGGGCTACTCTCAGTACATTCTCTGCCCAGCCTGTGTTTGTGCTTGGGATTGCCCCAGCCCATGTGCAGGACCTTGCACTTGGCCTTGTTGAACTTTATGAGGTTCACATGGGCCCACCCCTCAAGCCTGTCAAGATCTAATTGCTTTGTAATTGTCTGGAGGAAGGAGTGTGGCCAGATTTGGGCTACACCCACTTCACAGCATGGTTTGAGATTTTGAGACCAAATTGTCGCCAGCAGAGCCTGTAGTGTTTTGATGTACTGGTACGCCTCCCTTCTAAAGACCTCAGTCCTGCCTCCTGCTCACTCCTCTGCTGCAGACTCCTCCAGAGTCACAGCAAAGCTCAGGCACATTTGGTCTCTATGTAGTGCTTTCCTCAAAAAGCACCTGGGTTGGGTTCCTGTTCCAGTCTGCTCTTAGCCCAGTTCTAGCAGCCAGCATGCAATGGAGCATGTGCTGTACGCCATGGTACTGCCTGCCGGAAAGAGCAAACTAATGTAAAGTACAAGCTTTAAACCAGCTTTTCACACACATAAAGTGATTCACACTAAATGCAATTTGATTTTAGCCAAGAAATGTATTCGTCCTCCTTTTCGAGAATCTAGGTTTCCATGCTGACGTGGTTACACCCACAATGGACATAAGGATGGGGCTCGTACTGAGCTTACACCTTCCACCTTAGCGCCGGACTGGCACTGGCTGATTTCAGGAAGGGTCTGTGGCTCGCTGCTTTGCAGGCTCTAGGTGCTGCAGAAAGGAGGCAGCTGGGTGTGTTGTCCCAGTTGGGAGCCTCTTCTAAGGCAGCAAGAGGTGAGATTGGAGACTACAGCTCTAGCCCCTCTTGGCCTGGTGTCTTCGCAGAGCTGCGGCTGTGGCTGGCTGCTTTGAAAGAGGGAGGAGGTCTGATTTCCACACACACCCCCCCCCCCCATCATTCTGGAACAGACTCTGGTTTCTATCATGAAACCCCCCGGGAGCGTGCGGCAGTATCACTGTAGCGCACAGGCACTCTGTGATCTCTGGGCTCGTCACTGAAGGGGGGATTACTGCAGTCGAGTTTGACACTGGCCTCTCCCTCAGTTAGACCACAATGAGATTATTTGCTGTGCCAGAATTTTAGGTTTGCTGCCAGCAAGATTAATTCCTTTTTATTTTCTTCATCTTCTCCTAACTGAAGCAGTGTTCCTAACTAAATTCACTGGTATCAGTCAGCTGCCTTGCTATTTCATTCTTTTTCTGATTTAGTCTTATCTTACAATGCTCTTGCCTGAAATGATTTAGGCTAGGGAATTCTGTGTTTCTTATAAGCCTAGTAAATCTACTGAGGTATATTTCTATTTTGATAGCAGTTTTTTCATAGATGCAAAATATTAAACATGGTCCTTCTTGGTCTTACAACAACCCTAGAATGGTGCTTTAAAATGATTTCAATATATTTTGTATGGCTTATATGCCGAGCTCATCATGACAAAATCAATTTTCTTATTTTTATGATTTCTTTCCAAAACATGTCAAGGGCTTTACTGTAAAATGTGAAGCTTATATTCTTGTCTAGTGGAGCTGTTAAAAGGAGAAAGACTGCACTGAAATAACAAATCGATGTGCTATCTTCTTATGCCAACATTTGCATGTATTTTGAGGCATGATATTAAAGTTCTGTGAGACAGGCTTTGTGGGTTTTTTAGCATATAAAGATCTACATTTCTTTAGGAAGAGATATTTTATAAGGAGACATTCAGAGACTTTTTTTTAATGTTGCTTGAAGTTTTTCCGGCTCTCTCCCTCCCCTCATCCCTGCCACCCTGAGGTCAGAGTGATACTGGTGCGACACTTGCCTACCTCCTCCTCTCAGGGGACAGCGTGTGTGTTAGAGATACACTCTTTTCTGACTCTGGTAGCCTTCAGCCCACCCCCAGGGTCACCATGTTGCTTGCTTGAGGTTCAGAGCTGTGGCTGAGCACCTTTCAGTCCAGAAGGGCCAGGCTGGCAAAGACCTTCTCTTACAGAGTTTATTTGGGCAGACAAGCTTGAAGGAGCGCTCCTGTGAGCGGTCCAGCGGAGATGGGCAAGAACAGCAGGAGCAAACGTGCAGGTATGGGCTGGGATGGAGAGAGCTGTTTCATCTGGCGTGTGTGTGTCTAGAACAAGGAGTTTATCTGTGTCTGAGGCTAGGCAGGGATGGGAAGGGATCGGATGGTCTCTGCCTAATGTGGTTTGCTTCCATGTGTAGGCTGAAATGGAAAAGAAAATAAACATCAAAGGACTGGAATGCCAAAGGCTGTTACATGCAAAGAGCCTCTGCTGTAAATTGATAAGTAACTTGGGTTCCCTTTATATTGCTGTGCAGATTGAAGCCCACAGCACTGCGCAAGATCAGTCTCAAATCACAGGGTTTCCCCTCTTGGCAACCACCCGGCTAATGAAGAGAAGAAGAGGAGCAACTAACTCATATTCCTTTGAGTGCAACTAACTCATAGTGATATTCCTGTAAAGCCTGCTTTGTGACAGAAGGATGCTTTAGTAGATCCTAAGTGCCTGTTCAGCCTCATAGCAGTGTGTGGACCTCTCTAAAATGCACAAAGGTGCCTTACAGTGATATAGTCTCCTCGGATTGACTTGCAAGGAAAAGAGGATTTCCCTGAGCTCTGTGAGAATGTAAATAAAACACCAGCCCATCTGCCCACCTCAAGCAGTCAGACCAGCATTACATACGCGTGCTTGCAAGGAACACAGCTCCAGAAAGCCTCTCTGAGAGAGGGCAGTCTTGGCAGAGAAATGTAATACTGAAAGTTGCTTTCAGCGCATACTAATGTGATCGCGAGTGCTAATATAAGAATCTGTTTAGGCTGACTGCAGAATCCCCAAAGCCCATGTAATTTTTTCCAAGTTTGCCAGTCTAGGCATGAGGTCTGCCCTAACTTCAGAGTGCTCCTAAGAACATCACTAGCTGTTCACATGGCCTTTTTCTTGTTGCCTCTGCAGTGCAAAGAAGCTGTCCCATGTTTTGGATGGCTGGGGATGCATGGCTGGTAGTTTTCCCTGTGTTAAAGAACTCTTGTCTGGCTTGAATTCCTGGGAGTTTCAGTGAAATTTCTCCCAGGTGGAGGGAGGGATGGGGGGAGAGGAGTGAGCGGGCAGGGCAGGGGGAGGAATCCTGTGCGGTGAAACAGGCTGAAGACGGATCTGTTAAGTAAACTGTTAAATATAATAAATTCTCCATGCAAAGCAGAATGGCTTTTACCGTACCATTAAAGCCGTAATTGCTACATAACTGCACTGTCATCTCTTGGAATATTAGATCAGGAATGTCTTTGAAAATATGTAGGAATTTAAGAAATGCATCTAGGAAGAACACATTTGCATTTTCCAAGGGAGCCGTGGGAGGCGCCTGCGCTGCAGGGCTGTTTTGAAGTTCTCCTGCTTAAAATGAATGACATTAGTTAGCGGTGAGATAATGGGACTGATATTTCCCATCACAGTTTTAGGCTTCGAGTTGCACTTGCGGCCTCTCTCTAGCCATGACACTCTCGGAGGCTGGGAGCGCTGCCTCGGGTTAGGTAAAAGCTGCGGGCCGTGTCCTGCCCCACGCTGCACAGGTGTCTTTGGGAAGGAGCGTGGGGCAGAAATGTGCCTCCCCTCGCGCCTGGCGGAAGGCTGGCTCCCAGCTCGGCGTGCAGAGGAGTGCTGGCCGGGGGACCACGCTGCTGTGCCTGCCGGCACCCTGGCCCCCGGGTGATGGTCTGCTGGTGAGGTGGTATGGTTTGGCAATCCTCGCTTCCACACGCTCCAGCTGGAAAAGCACGCCATGCTTCTCAGAGAGACCATGTAATGCATGTGCCCCGTGATAGGTTTTTTGCCCTTCTGTCCCTTCCCATGCCCAGAGCCATCCCAGCTTCTCCCAGTACCTGTTCCTAAGCTCTGCTGCTCCCTGAGGGCGGCTACGGTGAGAGAAGGCATGATTTTAACTCTGGGATCTTGTGGTCTACAAGGTCAGCCTGTAAGGGTAGATTGAAGAGTAATGCTAATCAGTGCAAGTGTCACAAGCAGCTCTCCAAAGAAAGAGCTTATCAACCTTAAAATCACATTAAACTTACGTATATTACAATATTTCTTTCCCAAAGCTTTACAAAGCCAGCCCTGAAATCCCATTTTGTAGCTTCTTATTTTGTTACCACCCTCTTGATACCCCTCTGAGAGATTGGCTCACCAGTATAATCCCGCTTGCTGTACTGGAGAACATGGTCTCCGCCCATGCATTCTTCCTGGGAGTAGCTTTTGATGTGATGTTTTGTCCCAGAGATGTGGGCGCCAAATACTTTATTCTTGCGTAAATGTTACAGCGCATACTAAAGGTTAATATAGTCAAAGCACTGAGCTCTCTGCTCCCCAAGGTTAAATGAAAAACCACACTCCCTCTAAACCAGTAGAACAATATTGATGTCACTTGAAATGTGTGTGCTATGTGAATGGTACCAAGCTACTCTATAATGCTGTATTAAGATTTTGCATGTGAGCCGTATTTTGTAATTGTATGGTGGCAGTATGCTTATAAAACGGGTTACTAATAAGTATTTGTAGGAAATATTTGATGGTAGAGGTCTGCTTTCCAAATGAGCAAAATATGGTTGCTTCCTTGATGAATGCTAAGCAGACCTTTAAAAAATTACTGTCTGTCTCTTAATTCGCTTGTTTGAGCTGCAGCCCTTGGGTAATTCAGTGTTTTTTTTCAGTAAATTAACCTTTTATAAAACACGTTTCTCCAGTTGGTCGTGCCAGAGTTCAGTGGAGTTGTTATTACATAAAACTGATGCAGTGAGTGGAGAATCAGACCTGCTGCTTTAATGAGTCAAAGAAATTTCCCAAAGAAGTATAAAATGTATTAATGTTCTTGTTTGTTTGGTCCATAGGATCACAGCGAGCCTCTTCCCTTGCTGCATCAAGACTGGAACAGGCCATGTCTGAAATAACTATGCAGAGCAGCGCAATGAAGCAAGGACCTATGCAGCTGTGGACAGCTCTTGAACAAATTTGGCTACAAGCTGGTAAGTCCTGGGCCACCTGGAGTTCTTTTTCTCGCAAGTGGTGAATGAGATGACATAAGCATTAATGGAGTAGTCAAAATCAGTAGTTGAGACCACCTTATTCCAGCAGAAAATCTGCCTGCCTATCCTACCCAGTTTCTGAAATACCACTCAATGTAACAAAAAAAACCCAAACAAACCTGGAGTAGTGCAATTTTTAGCTCACCTTGATTTTTCCATAACACACAGAGGACTTCAGTCATCACTAAAATATGCTTTTAAAAGAAGAGGGTAGGTAGTTCTTCATTAACAAATGGTAGTTGATAGGGACATTCTCCTTTTCCTGTGTGGTTCCCTGTAATAAGACAGGGCAAACCATGTATTAAATGTTCTTTAGACTGGGAACTTTCCAGTCTTTGCTGAGGTTTAAGTGAAAATTATTAAAAGAGCAAGTCTTTCCCTCATTTTTATCCTTAACTGTTTGAATCTCCCAAGGACTTGTAAGGTTGCATGTCAGTGTGAGAAACTCACGCAGAGGTGCTACAGCAGAGCGCTTAAAGGGAAAAGAGTACAGTGAGAAGGAACTCTACTCAGAGGCGATCTCCAAACGCATGAAAGGGTTTTATGTAGGGCACCTGGTGAGGAACAGAGTTGCACAGCACAGTCTACCATTTGCATTCCAGCATTTCAGGACTGATAGAGTTCTGACCCTGCAATTTTGCTCTTAAGAGACACAGCTTTTCTTCCACAACCGGGCCCACAGTTGTGCACCTGAAATTACATTTGAGTGCTCTGATTTGCTTCTTGGATGTCTATGCTACCATTTGCAACAACAAAAAAAAAAAAGCAGAGCCCACTGGAACCTTGCTGATAATTTGCTATTCTGTATGCAAGAGAACCTTTCAAATTCTCATTTAGCTAATCTGTACAATTGGCAATTCTCACATAAAACCTGGCAGTCTCACCCTACTTCTCAGCAAAGGTTTTTATAGCTGTTTTTGTGGGCCATTTCCTACCAGTTAGACTTCAGTTCTGGTACAAAATACGTGACGTTCTTTTTGTCACAATTTGACTAAATATTAAAGAACAAAAGAAGTTACTTTATGGAATGCACCGTCTTTTAAGTTAATCATACATGTTCACGTAATGGCTTGCGTGTATGTAAATTTTGATGATGTGCTGTGGGCTTCAAAATCACTAGCAAGATTTTGCTTTATTCAGTTTATGCTCCTGATTTGAGGCTGCAGAGGAAGCTGGTGGGGAGCAAAAAAAAGAGTTTATTGTGATGAGAAGTCAAGTGTCTGTTGTCCATCATCCTGCAGATAGCTCTAGGCAGTTTACATTTTTGCTGCTGTGTGAAAAGACAAAAGCAATAAAGACCTAGTGCTTGCTGTGACCTAGCTGTGATTTGCTACAGTTACTTTTCAGTGTAACTCAAGTGCCTTTCTCAAAGGCATTAATTAATTCTTTTAGATAGAATTTATTTTTATAAGCTGTAACTTTTCTGTCCTATTCTATAATTTTTTTAAATCTTTGTTTTGTTTAGTGCTTACATTTAACTGGACTTGAATCAGGATTGATACTCTGAAAATACATACTGTGACTGCTTTGTAGTTTTGTTACTGAAGTCAGTTATTGACATAATGAGCTCTTGGTGAGGTACGTTTTCTTGCAGTAGTGTGGAAGTGCTCCATTCTGGTATCCTGAGGGATGAGGAGAGATGCAGGTATTTTGGGGTAGTCTTTACTCTCTGCAGAGAAGGGCACAGCTCCTGAATAATTAGAGGCCTTCTTTGAAGTGGATTGGATTTTACACTGGGCTTAGTGAGTGGAATAGTCCAAAAGGGTATCACCGACCCTCTGTACTAGAATCTTTCCCATCTGGAAGGAGGGGAAAGGAGGAACAGGTATATTTGTAAAAAGTTAATAACTTCCAAAAAAGGAGGTACTTCATAAACAACAAATTAAACAGATATGGATGGTTAAAAAGAGTTGAGGTAGTCACATGCTTTTGCGTTTACAGCTCACCCTCAAATTAACAGCTGTGGAAAGCAACAGGCGATTAGTGTAAAATTCCGACGCCTGCATCCAGAGTCCCTTCATATTCATGATAGAGCCGCACCAGTATGATGTAGATTTCTATCAGGTTTAGCTCACACTTGTCCTTTTTCAGTCAATGACTCATGTTGTGACTCTAGGCAAGTTGCCTAACTTTTTCATACCTCAGTGTCCTATTTCTAAAGGGAAAAAATGTTAATCTGCCTTCGGGAAATGACTCGTGTATTGTTGTTTTTGTTGTTGTTAACAGTTTAACTTTTTTTGCATGAATCATAAATCTTTAGATAAAATTATTAAAATTTCCAAACCTCACACTACAGTAAATTTATAACAAAGCATCTGTCCTTTTCAGACACTAATGGGACACAGCTGGCCATGTCTCTGTGTGGGTGTGGATTTAGAGCGCCAGGCTGCAATCGTGTCTGGGGTTCCATTAGAGCCATTACCGTTCCCGTGCCCCTTCATAGCCCAAGGCATGAAAACTAATGCTACCAACCAGCTGATCCAGTTAGACCTTTCTGCACTCAGATTGGAAAGAAGCATACAAAACCAGCTATACCACAGCTGCGTGAGGCTGTTCTTACAGCAGCCAGGCCACAAAGCCAGGACATAGGCTTGCAAGGGCAGGGTTAGTGGGTGGTAGCTATCAGATGCTGCTTATGTAGGGGCATCGTTACTGTATCCTCCTCCACCTGCAGCTGCAATAAGGAGTGTCTGCCTTGTGCAGAAGCATCCTCAGTCCCCCGGGGCTGGAGAGCCCTTGTTGCGCTCCTAATGGGTCTCACAATTAGTGCATGAGAACATGTGCATTCTTTTAATGGTAGCTGAAGGCGAGTGAGGCTGTGGACCCTATGCAAATAGTTAACTTTTCTGGGTTTATGACCAGCAATGTTATGTAGGGAAGATAATAAAGCAGCAGCTTTGGAAGCACAGCTGCTAAGTCCAAATGTGATGCACTATAATGGATGCTGCACCTTGGCTTTCCCTGCAGTAGTGCCTAGTGAACTTTGGCAAGCTCATTTTTTGTAGCTTACTGTAGTCAGCCAAAGAGCTACTTGATGGATCTGTGGTCTCTAGAAAGAGTCCTCTTCTTCTCTTTCACACATCCAAATAAAACTGTGAATTCTCACTGTTAATCTTATGTCCAGCCATCTCTTGTAGGACCAGCTGGGAGTAGAGTCATCTGCAGCAGGGAACTTAGCACATTTCTTCAGTGGACTTCCATATCTTCCTGTTTTCCCTGCAGGTAGTCACAATTAGCTTTGGAAGAGTAAAAAGCTGTCCCCAAAGCCTAGAGATGTTGTCCACTCCCTGAGGCAGGCGTGCTTAGAGGAATACTAATTGGCTTACTCTGTTTTCCAAGTGTTCTGCAGCAAAGACTGTGATTAACACAGCTTGTCTGGTCCCTTTTAACAATAACCTTCCAGTCCTCTTGAAATGTAATGGCTTCTTAAAAGGAGAGAGTTGTCTCATTAGTCTTTAACATTAATAAGCCTAAACATTCTTCTTGGCCCCAAGTCTGAGAAACAGGTCATTTCAAGAAGTACTCGGGCAGGGTGCTGCATTGCACATGCTGCTGTGGTGCAGCTCCAGGAGAGGTGGTCTTTATGCGATCTGTATGCCCGATTTTCGTCTTTGTTCTACTTTTTATAACTGAGAGCTTGAATTCAACTTCAAGAGGAGAGAGGGAACTTCCACAGCTTGGGTAAAACTCTTTCTACCTCTTGTTGCAGGAAGAGCTGCAAGGGGAATCCTAGAGGTTACTGGTGATAATACTGCTTGTGTTACCAAGAGAAATGTCTGACCTAACAGCTATTTCTACCCCTTATTTCCTTTTTAAAATCATGCCAGTATTCCTTTCTGTTTAGAAAATACAATCATGCTGTTTGGCTACGGAAAATGTACTTGAAATGGTTCAAATTTATGACCAAAATTTACCTTCATTTGACATTTTTGTAAGATCACTTTTGACCCAAAGAGCAAAGCATATCAGTGCTGAAAAGAAATAGTTTTAATAGTTTTAAGCTCTTTGGGTAACTGGAGTGATTTCTTATCTGAAATATGTGTGATTATATTTCCAGGCAGTAATAACCATCTGCTTTATTTATATGGAGCATTTTAGAATGCTACAAGCCAGTTTTAACAAGAGTTCTAATATTCCAGCTCCTGTTGCTATATTATTTTAAGCTTTACTTTTAACTACAGTGTCCACTTTGTTTGTCTTTACTAGTACTTTATATCTGACAATTTAGCTTCTTGTCTAACTCAATACTTTACCAAATATGGCCACTCACAGCAAAGTAGGTCTGGTAATTTGATCTAAGATTGGCTAAATGCCTGCTAAGCACAGTCTCACTTACACCAGGTACACCTAAGGCTAATTTAAAAGAGCATTTAAAGAAAAATGACTAGGATAAGTATTCCATGTACTCACAGTGGTGCTGGAGTGGGCTACCAGCTGTCTCAGTAACATGCTAGAAGTTTACTCTAGGAAAAAAATATTATAATGAACGTGCCACGAACAAGAAATGTAAAGAGAGCCAGTGTAGCAGAGAACAGTGAGCTAATGGAAAAACATCTGCTCCCCTGAGTTATGTACAGCAGGAACTTTTTTTTTTCCCCTTCGCAAAACGCTTGTGATTTATTTATTTTATTCCGTATGGACCAATTCCTGGGAAAAAGCTGCGTTAGAGGAGATGGGCTTTGTTCCACGAGAACGTGTCATGGGGGTCAGTGGGCTGGAATCTTCAACCCCAGCTGGCCCGCGGCCGCACAGCCGCACAGCCGGCATCCCAGCAGCAGCCAAGGGCACAGCCGGGCCCTTCCCTGCTGCCCCTCAGCTCACCCAGCACAGCTTGTGCACGGGTATTTAAATGTTCTTCCTTCACAAAGCTTTTAGCGACCCTAAGCCCCCTCAAGTTATTAGCCCTGATATTAAAGGTGTTTATCAGGTTTGGGGAGACATCTTTACTGACATTGCCAGAATAGCTGGGATCAGATACCGTCCCATGATGCAGCACTGGTTGTTGAAGCAATTCTAATATTTTTCTCTTTTTTGTTTTTAAAAAGAAAGTGCTTTCAAATTTTAGAAATTCAAATTTAGAACTTCCCCATTCGCTGCTTTTGAGTTCTTGAGCTCCATAAGCACTGCTGATTTCGGTGGCTCTTTACAGCAACACAAAGCAATATGAAAAGCTGGAGCCTGAGGAGGGGGAGCAGGAGAGTGTCCTTTATTGCACAGCTATTACTGAGGAGACTAAAGGTGTACTGCAAAGATGTCTGCCCTGCAGTGTTTACTTACTAGGAGGGATTAGGAACACTTCACACTGGAGATAGAAATGGTAAAGTGAGCTGGTTTGGTCCCCTTTGAAATGTTACTAGCGAAGTTAAGAAGACAGCAGTGGTCGTTAAGCCTCCCCGTTTAGCAAGCTCTGACCTAGACTTTTCTGGTGCAGGCTAAGGATGACCAAATTCCACATTTCTCTTCATGTGAATGTCCTCAGGGGGATACTAGGTTTTGATCTACGCTCTCTGGCTTGGTTTATTTTACTTTCTATGAACAATGAATTTAAAAAGTCAAAAAGAATCTTGGCATTATATTGGTACTGGGCATTTTGGATTGCCTCCCCCATTCCTGAGGCTTCTGGATATTTTTCATTGCTGGAGCAGGACATGAAACTTTGTGGACTGATAATCCATCGGCATGGGCAGTCTTCAAAGAGCACATGCCATTTCTCGAAATCTGGGACATGCAAACATGCACTTGTGTGTTGAACACTCACTTGTGAAGGAAACAGGCAGCAGCTAGCAATGCTCTTTGTTAAGCGGTCTGTAGATCCTTTGCCAAGAGATGGAGGGAAATGTGTTGTGTTGCCAGTGGTACCCAGAGAGCGACAAGGGTAGCAAATACTAGCATTTCCTCAGCTGCTCAGTAAGTTTTGGGCAAGTGATAGAGCATACACGGTCATGAAGAAGGAAGCAGGACATTTATTCGTACCAGAGACAGAAAATAGGAACTTATACTTGACTGGGCTAGAATATGAAGACTTAGAAGTCCTTTCTTTGACTATAGCCAGTAATACGTGTTTTGAGAGAGGATACAAGAAAACCCAAAGGTGCCCTTCCAACAGAAGCATTTTTATGTCGCACTTATCAGTGATGGCCTTATTGCCTAAAAGATGGTGGCTTGCTTCTCCCAGCTGGGAAAGAGCTGTTTCCTCACCAGTGAGCTGGACCCCACTTCACATAAAGGAACCAGCTATCTTGTAGTATTTCAAGTAATGTTTTGACTGTGCCATTTAGTAGAGAAGGTAGTCTGTGGTAGTTCTGTGTCGATTCCAGAACCTTTCACTCTAATACTGCATTTGTAAATAAAGAAGCTTAGTGGCCATTTCAGTCCCTGTGAGACCCAAAGCGGGTCCCTGGACTCCAGTTAACTACCAGTTTGCACGCGAAGACAGCCTTTGAGAGTGTAAATCTGTTGCCTCATTCCAAAGAGCAAGTGGCAGAGCTCAGGTGGATGGGAACACGTGGCAGTTTCTGTTCTTCATTTCTGTATTAAAGGTTTGCATCAAATGAGATTACTGCAGTCAGGATAGGGCTTGAGGAATCTTCCATCCAATCTGCCTGCAAATTGTTAAGCTATTGCGTGCATGGTGGTGTCATAATATGGAACAATGACTAAACGTCACATACCAGAAAGGAAAGGCAACAGGGGAACCTTTTGTCACTGTAATAGCTCTGTATTCACGGCCGAAGGCAGAGCTGTCTCAGAGGAGTGGGTCTTTCCAGCTGGCTAAGGGCAGCTGCAGAAACAAGCATTAATAGCTCCTGAAGGCAGATGATGTGGAACAGAAGTCACACATCCTCAGAGGTGTTCTCACCTTCTTAAAGTGTGGAGGGCTGCTCCCCATAGTACTAGCCTGCTGGGCATCTGGCTGCATTGTGCTGGCCGTGTCACTATGCAATAACGTTTTTGGGGTGGATGAGAGTAGACAAGTGCTTTAGATCCGGCGGGCACACACAACCGAGTGATGTGGAGCAGTCTACTTGTGGGAGTTCAGTTCTGCGTCTTGGATAACACCAAACGTGATTTGCAAGGAATGAAATTTTAACTCTTGGGTTGTTCACACTGCAGGAATACATTTCAAATCCATTTGATTTTTTTTGGCTGGAATTACAGTTGTTGCTGTTTCTGTGGTGACAAGCACAATCACTTTTGACACTGCTTTGAAACACTTAAGGAAGAGAGAATAGAGTCAGTGTTCAAGGTGATGGCAAGCAACTCTCTTCCTCAGAGTAGCACTGTGATGCAGACGTGACTAGAATACACTTGTTACTCCTCTGATGGACTCCCTAACAGAGCTTTGTCAAAGAATTTATTTTGGAGACAAAAAAAGGAGCCTGACTGTAGGAGACCTGGCTTTGTCAGTGTTCTGGGAAGTGCACTCTGTCTGTGCGTTTGCTACTGGTCTTTGGAGAGCAAGTAGATTATATGCTCCTGGCAATTCTCACTTGATTAAGGATCTGTACTTCACTGTAGATGAGCTTAAATGCTAGCAGAAACAGCTGGAAGAACTAGGAGCTTGTATTAGGAGCTAATGATAATCTGAGTGGAGACGCGCCCAGCATTAAGACTCGTGTATCAGTGGAACTCTAGTTGCAGGTCAAGACAAAGTAGGCCATAGCCGCAAGAGGAGATGACAGTTGTTTGGAAGAACAGCAGAGCAGGCTGGACAGTACTGCAGGAGAACACAGATGGGAAACATAAGGTGGATATGAGAAAGAAATGAATCATGCTAGGCTGGACCTTGGAGTCAGCTGGATAGCTGCTTGTGGTCTCAGTGGGTGCAGGCTCAAGCTTCAGTTAGTGAATGAAAGGAGACAGTGCACGATTCGTCCTGTGTTTGCCCATCCATGCAGTGTGCTGTCTCACCCCAAACCTATAGGTAAAAATGCTGAAATATTTCCTAATTATCATTCACACTCAAGAGTTTCTAGCATTACTCCAAAGAGGATAATACAGCAGGTGGTACATCCAGGATGATCATCTCGTTCTGCTCAGTAGCATTCAGAGAGCCTGTGGTGGTACTTACTTCAAAAGACAATGTAAATTTGTTTAAGTTTTTATGAAGATGATGTTAAGTGAGAGAGAGAGCAAGGAAGCTTGCAAACATGGCCTTTAGATCCAAAGCTGCAAAGAATGTCAGTGCCAATAACAATGTAGTCCCACAACTGGAGGTTCATAAATGGTTTTGCTGAAGCACTGAACCTTTCACAGGATAAGAATTACGGATCTTCTGCACCTGTGTCAGCCTGAGGAGATACCCTCTGCTTTAGAGTGGAACTGGGTGCCACATCTCTATAACAGAACTTCCTCATGAGGGCTCCTAATTTGGTTAAATATTTATTTACAGCATGATCAAGTGATATAAGGAGATAAGCTGAATAATCCAGTGGACAGGAAGCTGCTAACCCAGGTAATGCAAAGGCAGGTGTTCCAGTACTTTCAGTACTATTGGGGAGGCAGTAGTATTACCGTGATAAATTTAAGGAGTCCTTGTTTTTTGGGTTTGATTTCTGCGTCTAGCTGTGTTTTTATTCAATGTTGCATAAGCATATCTTGTTAATCTGTAAATAGAGTGAGTATGTAATAGAAGTGAAAAATGAGTTTACAGAAAACACATTTTAATGCAGGCCTAAACGATTTCCCTTAATGTCTATTTTTAGCTGGGTGGGTGCATTCCTTTCCTTTTGTAAACCAAAGGCACCTCTCTCATACTTTTTTATGCAAATTAGGCCTCCTGCACCATTAAATCATTTTTTATTGACTATTGAGCCTGCAAAGAAATGGACTGAACTTTAACATGCTACGTTACGATACCATAAAATACAATTTGTAGATCTTATTTAGATTCTGTGTTGTTGCTGTACTTCCTCTAAATAATTGTTATTACTGAAGAAGATTTATAGGCACCGTTGAAAGAAAGAATAAGTACTCTCCATTTTGCATGCATTGAAACACCGGCTGTGCGTGATTCCACATCTAAACCCCCTTGCTCCTGATTCTTTTCTGAAATGAAACAAGTCACATTATGCTGTTAGTTGCTAATAGAGCTTTTAATATGGCAGTATCCAGAACTGCTGACTTTAATCAGTGCCAGCATTTCACCCCTTCTCTTGTGCTGCTACATTTGTGCTAACTTTGCAAATGAAGTGTCTGTCTTCAGGCTGCAAATCGTCACTTTGCACATCCCCATCCTCATTATTGCCACATGCATGGCGTCGTCTGCTATGCAGCACTTGGCAGGAAAATGCCCTGTTCCTTGGGAAGTGCAAGTAAAATACTGTCCTCCCACAAACTTTTGAATAAGGCTGTGCACATACTCAGCTTGACAAGGTACACGGTCTTGCTTTCAGTTATTATAGATAGCTTCAGCCTCTCGGAGCCAAGGGAGGGGATGCATGCCGAGATTTTATAATGATTAACCAGAGAGAAATGTGTATGAGTAACTCTTAAAGAGTATAGTTCTTACCAAGGGGAACTAATGTTTTTTTCATGTTGACAGCTTTGGAGAATGACATTTATCTGTAGCACAACCTAGGGATGGCTAAGAAGTATTTGAGCATTTTCTCAACAATGTCTCACCGTTCTTCTAGAAGGACCACTTCAGAAGTGGAAGGGTGGTCAGCCATGCTGTCATTTCAGTACACGATCGTTTTCAGTGTGCCAACAGAAGTGCTCTTTGTGGTCCCAGTCTCGTGTCAGATAGGCCAAGAAGGAGCCTTTCCATGGCCAGACAGGACTGCCTTTGAGATGGTCCCCTGCTTACCTCTGCCCAGCAAGCTCCATGTCAGCATGCCAAGTCTCTACAGTCATCTGAGTCTCCCAGCATTCTGAAACTGGCAGAGTTTCAAAGCTATTTAAGAGGCATTTTCAGGCTAATTTCCCCCCTCACAGAGACTTCCTGAAAATCTTCACTACCTTTAAAAGTCAGGGCATTTAAGGTTGTGTATAATTTCAGAATAATTTATTTAAACCTGGAGCTCAACTTAGCCATTTCAAATTGACTCTTGAACTATCAATACTTACTACATTACCATGTCAGTTTAAAAAAAAAGGAGACTTTGAGCTTTTGCAGTGATAACATGTAGAACACAAACAGGTTATGGACCAAAGGGCAATGGCTGCTCTTCGGAGAGAGAGATTTATTTTATATACCTATGTGCATATGTACATACGTGCATACATACCTACATGCATCCATCCATCCATCTAAAAACAGTTTCCCTTTTCAGTTATGTGTGGCAGTGAAAATTGAGTATCACTTCTGAAGCCTTTTGCAAAGATTTAATGCATAATAAATCTAGAATCAGAATGGACTATTTCAGTCAGAAGGGACCTACAATGATCATCTAGTCCAACAATGATCTAGTCCAAATACTGAGACATATTTAATTAAAGTTTAACTATGAGATATGTTATGAAATTTATGTGTAACATGAGAAATTACTTGATTAACAAATTGACAGTCAAACACATTAGTATGCCTGTTGAATTTTTTTTTCCTAAGAAAACCACTAAGGTAGTTGCTGATAGTTGAAGAAAGTGAGTGACTGAGCAGTCTCTTCCAAGAGCTCTCTTTTGGTTTTCTTTAGAGTATGTATGAGGACATGAATGTGTGAATACACGATATAAATAAGTCTCTGTGATAAAAGCCTTTTGATTTTAACAGTCTCTGAAAAGTTAAGAGATAGCTATCTCATAAACTAGACAAATAAGCAGAGAGAAACACTTCTAATAATCTTTTAAAATGTGGAAATACTCTTTTAAAAAAGTTAGCTACTGTCCAGCTCCGTCAGATGTATCTTCTTACTCTGACATGTTTAAAGTTCTCAGTAGACAGTGATGGCTTATTCTGTTCTTTTTTTTTCCCAGATTATTTGGAAATACATATGATGGCTCCAAGTGGCTACCAGCCCTGCTTCCTTACAGCTCAGTTCACCACCGTTTACATTCCTGACTGAGGAGTCCTTACCACCGTCCTCTGTCAGGACAACACCTACAGATGTCCATGGACATCTGTATAGAGCCCTTAGCATTAAAGAAAGATCCATTCAGTGGATCCGCTTGTGATAGTAAGCACTAACTATAGTAGTAAGCACTAACTATAGTAGTAAGCACTGTGTAGGATCATGGCCTCATGTTTTAATATGCTTAAGGGAGATGATATGTAATTAATGTGAAGAAAGGTCACTGACTTATTTCAACTAATGGTAGGGTGTTTTTTGGTTTGTGTTCTTTCTTTTTTCTTTTTTTTTAGCTGAACTCTTCATGGAACAACAGCATCTCAAAGAAGCAGGCTTTTGTATCCAGGAGGCAGCTAGTCTTTTCCCCACTTCTCATGCTGTACTGTACATGCGTGGGAGGCTTGCAGAGATGAAAGGCAATTTGGAGGAGGCTAGGCAATTGTATGATGAAGCGCTCACAGTGAATCCAGATGGAGTGGAAATTATGCACAGCCTGGTGAGTTTGCAGGGGCTCAGCTCCATTATAGTATTTATGTTCCTGATTAACTGTAATAAGAGGGGAGAGGGCTCATGCTTGCTCTGGGTGCCATTGTCATCCTAATCGTGAGAGCAAGTGACTGTTCCAAGAATAAATTGGGTAGGTTGAACCTCTATTTTAAGACTGGATTGAATGTTTTTAACTAATTAGGACTTGTGTCAAAAGTAAATATCTTAATTGACAAAGTATGATAGTTTTGGAAGTCAATTCACTGCTTTGTCTTTGCTGCTTTTCCTGCTAACTGTTATGCATTCTAAATAAACAGTACACTGATGTTGGAAAGATCTGAACTAAATAACTATAGAATATAGATACATATGGGGTTTGTAAACCTTGGGCTGGAGCCTTGTGTCTACTCAAATCAAGATAAAATATGAGTTTATGATAAAATTAATCTGCTATTGTCTTAAGCTGCATCTTAGCTCCAACTTTGTGTAGGGGCAGTGACTCCACATTTGTGTGGTTTTTTTGGCAACACTCCTAACCAGCAAGTATTTTTTCTGTTGCACCATCCCTCAAACAAACTTATTTACAGACACAGGGCCTAGAGGTTAATAATAATAATAGTAGTAGTAGTAGTAGCATAGGAAGCTTTGTGGAAGACCAAAACCCACTTCTGTTACAAAATCAAAACAGTTAATCATCTTTCATCAATGATGTGTCTTGTTAACTGTAGTCCTTTACTAGGTCTCTCTGGGATTTTACAAGTCTTTCTTGACTAATTTAATTTTTACAGGAATCCTATATCCATGTGACCACCTTGTGTCTTTGCTAGCAGATTTGTATTTCCTGGCATAAATTTGGTCTTGATGAGGTTTGCAGGCAACTCCAAAAGTGAAGGGGTATCAGTGCACAAGAGGACAAACGTGAAGTGAAGTTATAATTGAGAAAAAATAGTAGAACCTACAGGCAAGGGATGAGATATTTGGTAATAACGAATGTTCAGTGCAAAACTAGCAAATGAATAGCTGGTGCATATGTCAGGAGAAAGTTACAAAACAGCTGTGCACATATCGGCCTTATAGGGGGCAATAATATTAATTTGTTGCTGTGATTCAGCCTTTGCAAAATCAGTTGGTAAAAACCTGGCAAGACAGAATGATGTTCTTTGCTCAGTTAGTGCCATGATTTCAGACAAGTCACTGGTATCAGAGCAGCCATCAAGTTAGATGCCAACATGATACTAATAGCTTTCATTTTTGTCTTATTTTATGGGCAGAACCACGTACTGTGTCTTTCCATTTCAGTTGCTTGCAATTTTCTGAAACTGTAATAATTTGGAATAAAAATTTCTGAGATGCACACCTGCTCTGTGACCCAGCTTACTTCAGAAAATGTCACACAACATGGCTTAACTGTTTCTGGAAATGAAGCTAAAGAAGAAACCTTAAAGGCTTCTGTGACACCTTCTTTACTGTGCTTTAGCGTCTTCAGGTTTTGTCAGGAATGGGTAGTCTTTGTAACATATTAATGTGCTTTTTACCATCCCTAAGAAAATTCTTCCTAGGATATCCAAGTTATAAACTTTAAAAAACACATTTTATACATGCTTAGTAGATATGTATTTCTTAAACCTCTGATGAGTCTGTGAATGCTCATTCCCTTCAAACCCTGGTAAACTCCATCATCTCTCAGTCAAGGGATGGAAGTAAAGTTTAGCAGAGGTGAAAAAGACAGTGAGATGAGTTTGGGGGCAGAGACTCAGTCCATGAGCAAGCAGGGAAGATAAACTCAATAACAAAGTAAGAGAAATACGGATAGTTAGAAAATAAGATAAGATAGGTAACACTGGCTAAGACTGGATAGATCAAAAGAATGACTGGGTTAAGGAACCGGGCCAAGACACATGGTTGAGGGCTGGGCATGTTGGAAAGGATGAATTAAAGAGGTTGGTCTTATGACAGAGACAAAGGAGCCTGAACCTGTAAGAGTACCTCTACCCCATAGCTTTCAGTCTCCTTAAAATTCTGAATCTTCCCATCCTGGTGTCAGCAGATACCAGTGAAAATCACTTCCTTAAGCACGTGCCTCATCTCCTTTAGCTTGGCCATGCTGGCAGCCTGTGGTTTACACCTGTTAGCTAAGATAGCAAAGGTCTGGTCTACCCCCTGCTGATACGAATCATGGCAGTAGTTATAGGATGCCACATAATGGCATTCCTTTGTATGCTTTTCCAAAAGCTAGGAAATTGCGTATAACAAATTAGAAGCATCTGATGAGCGCTATAGAAAAGCCTGTAAAGAAATTAATCATTCTGCCTTCAGAACAGAACTGGAATAATGTGCAGTAAACAAGGTTTTTAGGGCTATGCATCAAATAAAAAGGGCAAAAATAAAATACTGAATGGCTGCTAGCTAAGTGATTTTGTCCTGTGTACTGAATGAGATGGTGTGCCCATAGAGAACTTAAGACTGGGTTTATGCAATTGAGGATATAATGTAACAAGCGGTAAATTGCAGATCTCCTCAAGGCAGAAGACGTGTGGATGCCTTTCTGAAATGTATGTATTAGCCAAGTACTAGCTGTACTGTTATTAAAATACAAGTTCTTGAGCACAGTATGTTCAGTCCCCTACCAGAGGGAAATCTATGTCTGGGATTATTATGCAGGAGACCAAACTAGATTATCAGCTAGTTCCAAGTGGCTTGAAACTATGCAAGACACATACATAGGCAGCTGAAATTAAATTCACACATGCTGTTTCAGTGCTGGGCTCCCCAAACATTTGAGTACATAGTTTTCCCACTGTAGCAATAGTGTTGTGGATGTGTAATAATTTAGGGAAAGGGGGTCTGGTTATGAGAATTGCTGTTTGACTTAGTGCAGTTGCCAGCCAACTGACCTAGTCCACTTTAAGGGAAAACTCTGCTGTAGACAGTGCCAATTCTCCCTGGTGTATCAGCATCAATTAGCAAAGTACTCATGTCTCTTCCCCTGGGCTCTCAGAACTGGGTTGTCAAAGCTATATTTGGAAAATTCCAACCTGAAGAGCATTGCTGGCTTTAAATGAAGGGCACAGATCTAGCAATGAATGAGTCCATTGGGTGTCAATAAGTTCACTTTTACAGAGGGTACAGTCACCACCGTAATAAACACAAGCTCTTTCCCTGCATAGCTGAAAATGGCGGTGTTTTACTCTGACTGTAGGGTGTTTACAACGGCTGTCAAATCGGTGTGCTTTCCATATGAAGCACGCTGCTGCATGGGAGAGCAGCAGCGTACAGCAGGACTGCAGTGCTGAGGGCATCTGAGGAGCTAGGTAGCGCGCTCCACTTCATCGCGGGGCTGTTGGCACTTGGTGTCCGATACTGTGGTTAGGTAACCACGGGCACATTGAAAATACCAGGCGGTTGTGCCGCTTTTTGCTAGCGCTTGCATTTTGTAAGTGATGCCACAGGATCCTTAAGCTTGTATCAAGAGTCCACCAATGGCCTTTACAAAGTAAATATGACTGGCTAATACCTATCTAAGGAAGCACATTTGTTGAGGAGTTTCGTTTTCATTTGGAAAAAACACATAGAATCCATTTTTGGGGCTATTGGGAGCATATTTATGTACCAAAGTACTCCTGGTGAGGTGTGGAGCTACTCCTTTGGTTGAACTGTTTGCTGTCAGAAGAAATTAGCTTGGCTTGGCCTTTAGAAACTGTACATAGTGTAAGACCACAGCTTTCTTTAGGAAATACAACTTGCTAGGGGTTTTTTCCACATTTTTCCTTGCTCTGTCTCACATGTTTCTGTCACCTCCCTTTACTAGAACACGCCCGTTCTTTTCTTCTTCCCTTTTACGCTCCTGGGGCCTGCTTGCAAAGTTCACAGAGCACTTCTCCCTTCCAGGGGGGCTGGTGGAGTTTCTACTGAGTAAGTATCTTCATTGGTCCAGAAACGAGAGCTTAGTGCATATCGCCTTGTCTTACACTGTGACTCATCAGCCATGCCAGGTGCTAATCTCTTGACAGCACATTTCTAAACCAAATAACTACAGCTTACTTCTTTCAAGATGTACCAGATTTGGTTATATAACACCATGATATACACCGCTTTGGGACGGTGATGAGAAAACTGACATGTGCCCAACCAAGTCAGAAAATACAACATAAGCCAGGACAGATGACGCCTCCTTGTAAAGCGATGCACAAATCCACCTACCTGTATGTCACTAGGGAAAGACATAGAAATTTGCTAGTTCCCAGTCATAGTGCATTCAAGTGCCATTCTCCCTCTTGATTCAGAGAAGAAAATGAATGCCAGCATGTTGGATTTGAGTCCTAAAGCTCCAGATGTAATATTGCAAGATAAACTAAAAATGTACTGAGATATGCAGAAGACTCTTGCCCAGCATGCATCTCACATAGCCCTTTGAGTTAGAACAATTCTCAACATGTTTTAGTTCAGGGAAGAAGAGACAGAATTGTGTATTTAAAAGGGAAGGAAGTGGGCTCCCTCATCTCCATCACTGTGCCAGATTTAATGGAAAAAAAAACAAGAAAATGTGGTCAAAACAGAAAAAAAAGTTGCTTGACTCGTACTTGAGACTTATTGATTGCAGTGGAAGATTGTAATGATTCCTCACTTCTCCTGAAGGCTGGGGCAAGGATGATAAGGTTACCAGAATGCCACGTAGCTGTCTGCACTGCCTCATCCCTATGCTTCATAGCATAACAGTGAAATATATATTGAGTTTTGTTTGGTGAGTTTTTGTGGAGGTTAAAATGGAAAGCAGTCTTCACAATGTGTTTCTGTGTTCTGTTCTGACCACATAAATGGGTGGAAAACATAATCTAGTGACAATGTATTTGATTTGTTCCATCATCAAGTCAAATAGAATATACAGGTAACACTGGTTGTGCTAATCATGAGAGTTCTGTTTTTTCTTAGAGAGACTCTCACCTGCACCACAGAACGTAAGATCAGCAGCCACGCAGAAGGGCTTTACAGTATATAGTACCCTCCAACTGAAGTTGGAAAAACAAGCGTCCCACTCACCTGAGTTTGTTACCTAAGCTGGGCTGTTTTGTGACCCTTGTTTTCTGAGATTAGTGTAGATTTTGGCCTTTCCCCAGTAAGGCCTGGTTATTTTTTGGAGAAGTTCCTATGGTAAATGCAGTTTGGGAGGTATCAACCACATAGCAGAATCATGGAATGATTGCGGTTGGAAGGAATCTTGGGAGATTGTGTAGCCCAACCCTCTGTTCAAGCAGGTTCAGCTAGAACAGGGTACCCAGCACTGTGTCTAGCTGGGGTTTGAATATCTCCAAGGATGGAGACTCCACAACTTCTCTGGGCAACCTGTTGCGGTGTTTGATCACCCTTACAGTAAATAAAGCTTTTTCTCGTGTTTAAATGGAATTTCTTATATTTCAGTTTGTGCCCATTCAGTCACTGGATACCCCTGAGAAGAGTCTGGCTCCATCTTCTCTACAACTTACAATCAGATATTTAACCATATTGATAAGGTCCTGCCTGAGACTTCTCTTCTACAGGCTGAACAGTCCCAGCTCTCTTCGCTTCTCATTGTATGACAGATGCTCCAGTCCTTTAATGATCTCGGTAGTCCTTTGCTGGACTCTCTCCAGTATGTCTGTGTCCTCCTTGTACTGGGGAGCCCAAAACTGGACACAGTACTCCAGGTGTGGCCTCACCAGTGCTGAGTAGAGGGGAAGGATCGCCCCCCTCGACCTTCTGGCAACACTCCTCCTAATGCAGCCCAAGATACCATTCACTGCTTTTGCTGCAAGGGCACATTGCTGGCTCATGGCCAGCTTGCTGTCCACCAGGTTCTTTTCTGGAAAGCTGCTTTCCATCCAGTCATGCCCCCAAAGTGAATCTGCAGCAAATACCAGGAATTTTTTCTGCAACTAGATACTAAACGTAACATTGGCACAACCGTACTGGGTCAGACAGAGGTTCAACTAGTCCTTCTCTTCAACAGCAGCATAAGAACGAACCTAGGAAAGAATGAGAGCGTGGCAGGCATATATGCTACTTCTAAGGTTCTGACTTAGCTCAGGGACATCCTGAAGTAGACATAGATTCTACTTGCTTAGTAATTCACAGTGGATTTCTCCTTCCTGAACTTGTCTTGAGCCTGCATTAGCTTTCAGCATTCATGGTGCCCTTCAGCAAGGAGACCTGCAGGTCTGCTTTCTGCTGTAGAAAGAGCTGCCAAATTTTGTTACGTTCTAGATGCAGCTCTTCATAGGCACACTGATGCACTTTGTTTTTAATTTGGAAGAAAACACACCACTGATTCTTATTCATCCCCCCTCCCATTACTGATCTTATAGATATTTATCACCAAACCAGTCCCACTGCCTTCATTATTGCCGTTGTGTGTCTCTGAATTTCTTACAGTTCTTTTTAAGATGAGAAGGCTAAAGCAAATAACGCACTTACAAAAAATTAACCGAGCTTCAAAGGCAGTGTTGTAGACTCAGTGTTAAAAAACTTCACTGTCCCTTGGGTCTTCTACTCATATAATTATTACCTATATACAATTTCATACAAATATAGCGTTCTATTTGAAATGTTTTGTATTAACCTGATATTGTTATCACAGCTCTGTTTCCATCTCCTTGTGCCTGTAGGGGCTAGATTTTTTTCTGAATGGTCAGCATCTCTAATGAATGCATGGTGATTTATAATAGCAGAGAGCAGTGTAACGGTGTTGTCGCAGGTCCTTGCAGAGATGTCAGTGTCCCGGTCTGTGAATACAACCCAGCCAGCAAGCATGCAGTTCTAGTCTTTGATACATATTTTTCATTCTGCTTGCCAGAGACATCCTTTTAGCTGATGGAACCCAAATTTCTCTCTGCTGGTAAAGCTGAAGAGCTTGACTGAGAACAGGTTTTTGTATAGATTATGTTCCTTTTGCCTAAGATAAGTACATTACTTTTGATTAGATTTGAGCATTTAAAAACTATATGAGGTTTTGTTTAAGTCTAGCTCTTAATTGTTCAGTTGGATGCAAGGGCTGAATGAAAAGAAACAGCCTTTACAGAAAATCTTGGCCTGTTTAATTTGGCCTTCATTGTGTACTTAGGATGCAATTTCATGTTCATTTTAGGAGAAAAGTCAACCTATTGTCTCCAGACTCGCATTTGGTAGCATCAGGATAATTTGAAGACTACAGTTTCCACTGATTAGAACATGGAAATGAATTATTTCTGTTCATTTATTTCATTTTACCTCACAGTATGGTGCATGCATCCTTGTTTTCAAAGGCATCCATTCACATAATAAAAACATGGCTTGATTGCTTAATATTTTCAAGGATGACATGCGTTACTTCCTTGGGGATTTGTTTCATGCTGCCATGGTGTAATCATATAAATCATGGGGCAGATTCTCAGCATGGGTAAATTATTATAGCTCCATCATACCAAGGTCTGTATGTCTTATAAGGTAGCTAGGACCCTAATTAAAAGCATTTTTACCTTGAAAGCTGAAGTTAGAATGCTTTCTGTGCTTAAATGTGGGAACAAAGGAGCATAGTTTTCACATTAAGAGTTATTTATCATCTAAGGAGCTGCTTCATGTCCATAGTTTATCCAATTTGTTTGCTGTTTTGTAGATAAGTATGCTGTGGTCTGTTTCCATTTTCTAGTGACATTTCTTGCTCGGTTTTTCATATTTGTGTACAGAGACTTGAACATCACAATTAAAATTTATCCCTCTGTAGTTAAGACAACTGTGCCTTTGTCCTAAGTGTAATTAGGTGGGTAATTGTATCTAGAGACACAATGTGTGACCTGTTTTTATCTTTTCTGGAGGTATTTCTTCCTAGCTGCATTTGATGCTCCCGTTGCTCTTGTTTTGGCAAAGATGATAAGCGGAGTTAGGGACTGGGTAATTTTGATTAGGCGGACCGTTGTACTACTATCACTACTGTGATATTTTTCATTATCACAGCTACTACTTAAACAAATACTTACAGGCAATCTTTGAGAAATTGCTGGCCTAAGAACTTGAATTTCAGTAGGTCATGACAGCAAAATGAGTTTCTAACTGTTCTTTGACATACAAAATGATTGAAGCTTTACTAGTAACACTTTTTAAAGTTTTTTTTTCTTAAATGCATATATACATTGAGTTCATTACTTTAAATATTTTTGGATAGTATCAGATGTGTTTTTTATGTTTCTTATCCAGAATTTCTGTATGTAATAAAGGGTTATTTTAAGGTTTTGATGTATGTATTGACTGTAGTTTTTAATTACATTGTGTCTGCGTGATCCTGGGTCGGTGTGGCTTCCGAGTTACAATATAGTAAAACGCATAGAAATAGAAAAATAAAAACCAACATCGCAGATTAAAGTACTCAAGATATTTATGGATACACACGGCATACGAAGGATGTGTATGCCATGTCCTCCAAACCTAGGAAGCCACAAGCCACGTTATTAGGAGTTTTGGGGGGGGATGCTGACGCAGAGGCGATTCAGAAAGGGCGAGGTGGAGCACCCAAAGCAAACGTACGAGAGCTGAGCGAGCTCCTGGTTCCTCTTCCCGAGCTGAGCACTCGTTCCGTGGGTTTTATCAAAACGCTTCAGGCTAGGGCTCCGCTACTGTTGTGCGACAGGGTGGGTCCTTCCTCTGCCCGAGCGCGAAGCGCTGCAGCCCGGCCATTTCCCGCTGAAGGCGATTCGCTGGGGAGGGCTGGGGAGGAGCAGGAGCAGCCCTGGCTCTCGCCGGCCCCGGCGCAGCCGGCGCCGCTGCGCTTCCAGCTGCGATCGTGTGTCACGCTCTACTCTAAACCTCTGTAAAACAGGGATGAAGCTACTAATCTACTTCATCTGGGGTTTGTGGAGCTTAATTACTATCTGCGCATACTTTCAGATGACGGGCGCTCTGTAAGCGCAAAATCTTACTTATTTGAATTATACGTTTTGATCCCAGTGTGCTTTATTCATTTCAGCTTTTGGACCACAAATTATTTTGGGCAAAGTACTGCGACTGTTCAGCACAAATGATGTGCTTTACAGCTCTGAGTACCCTTGTGTCCCTAAATGTAAGTAGTGATGAAAACATTGAGGTGGGAGTGGGATTTAGCAAGCAGATCTGCCAAGTATTTCTCCCTCTCGCAAGGATTTGTTTTCATTAGAGGACTCTGCCTTGCCTGTATGTTGTGCCGTGCCCTCCATTGTATTGATAAATTGTTACAGCGGTGCTGTGAAGGACAGAGTAAACAGAAGCAAATGTGAATCTGACTGCTTTCTAGCACAGCCCTCTTCTCTTCCTGGGGACAAGATATGACAACGCCTGCAAAAAATAGCTTTTTGCAGGGGGGAGGGTGCTTCCTTTCTCTGACAGTGAATGTACCCTTCTGCTCTGCAAATAGAGTGCAAGCAGAACATCTTTGAACCAGTACAGTTTCCCCTGGTGAAAAGGGGGTTGGATTTTTGAGAGAGATGACAGACCTGAAGGTAGAAAAAGCATTCAAGTAGACAATCGTTACAAGCCTTTCTAAAAATGGAGCAACCTTGAACAAAATGCCTTTTTTTATTTTTTCTTTCTTAATTAAGTAAGTAATAGTGACAGTCAACAGGAGATTCTAGCAACCCAAAGGAAGACCAGTGACGTCTTCTGTGATGCAGCTTGGAGAGCTACAGACTCTGGGACTCTTTTAGGTCTACCTAATATGGAGTGTACAAGAAAACACTGGAAGGGTGAATTTGCTAAGTCCTAGTCTCTGGCAGGATATTTTTGGACTACTCTGATAGTACAAAACATTTAAACAGTTTAGCCCACCCCATAAATTTTCCCTTGATGTGCAAAAATCCCTATATACTGTTAACATTTTTTCCTCACAATTTTTATTCTGCTCAATACACTGCCATTTCTCCAGTACACTTGGAAAGCAGGCAAATGGTGATATACAGGTGTATAAGAGAAAAGGGGAGGGGAAAGAACTGGGAGGGACATAGAAGAGACAGCAAATGCGTAGAGTGCTGCTCACTTTAAAATACCAAGATAAATCATTGACCAGAGACAGTTAAAGTCACTTCTCTTGCATTAGCTGTTCGACAGGTTGTTTCTTCCTTTTCCGTCCCCCTCTGCCTTGTAGATTTCTGCAGGAGATGAACCCAACCTTGATTTGCCCCCGAAGGCTCTTACAAAGCTATTTATTTGCTATTTTATCCAACCCAACCTTGATTTGCCCCCGAAGGCTCTTTCAAAGCTATTTATTTGCTATTTTATCCAAGAAAGGTAAAATTCACTACAAAGAACCTGAAAGTGCACTTAGGTCAGAACCTTGTTCCAGTGGTGTTGAAGGAGTGTCTGAGAAGAACAGAACAAACAATCCAGGACCAAGAAAGAGAGAGGAACTCCTCAGCTCTTTTGAAAATTTGACTCCTGAGGCAGGAACTTAATAGAGGTTTCCTGTTTGTTCTTTGTGACATCTAAACTTGTGCATTTTTAAGGTGTTGAAAACACTCTGCTTGCTCCTTTCCTCTCGTGATTCTATAAAGCTCCAGTCTATCAGTGAGCTGCTGTTTAATATTGCTAATGTGACTTTTGCCTATCTTTTTGCGGAAGTGCTCAAGAGAGTGAAGCCCCAGCTGGAAAGAGAGGTGGGGAAAAAGCCCAAACCACCTATGATGGTCAGGGATGGGCAAGAGAGAGCTTGACTTGTCAGGGTAGCAAAACAAAGCCTAGGAAGGGATACATTTGCTCTTTGCAGGTACGTGTGGAAACCAATAGCGAATGCTGTGGAGAGAGAAAAGCTGCATCAACTAAAGGTCTATCTGCTATAAATGGGTGCTGGAGACTGAAGAGGGCTCCCAGCCATCGGTGGAGAGAGGTTCTGGAGCAGCCTTCCAGGATGAGATGTGGGAAGAACGATCTGAGCCCTCTGATACTGGAGCCTGATCAATTTACAACGGAGGGAGGGGCAGCCCTAAAGGTTCCTGTAAGTGGGGCTTAACCAAACCCAAAACAGTGCTTGCCCATTCAGGCGCACAGACTGCCCTGCCCAGACCACCAGTGACTGAATTCATACTATCCTCACATGTGACATGAAACCCAGAGTGTCCAGCTAAGAATGTCTTGCAGGCCCACCTGCTGTCCTGCCTTCCTATTTCCTTTTTCTTTTGAAGAACTTCTATTCCCAGAAACATTTCATAATTATTTTGAGTTTTATTATTTTTTTAAATTAGAGGTGGAGTTTGAATGTTAGTAGGGCTTCCCTGGAATACAGCCCTGACCTCCATTTTTTATATGTATTTTTAATGAGTTGTCAAGTGGCTTGTGTGTATCATGGAGGAATGATGGCTGTAGCTGGACTCAGGAAAGTTGCACTGAAATCCTCTTAAAAGTAAGCAGCATTGTGGCAGCTCAGCTCTATTGACAATAACGTCAAGTCAGTTTTAATAGTGTAGTTCCTTATTGAATGAATCCACCCTGTAGGAAACAGTATGACCTTCCTGTGTATGTGCAAGACAAAAAAATCAATGTTAATCCCTTGAGAGGAAAAATATAAGATTAGTGGAACAGTTGAGTGATTCTAATGAGAATCAGATGGCAAGAATGTTAATTTGAAGAGAGATACTCGTATAAACTGTCTGAAGGTATAACACAATAGTTTCCATATATCACCAAATGCCATGTATTCTTCTTAGGTACATATCTGCAAGGTGTAATTTAATGGATTTGCAACTCTTCTGTATGGCTTCCTGACAGACCAACAGGGGTTTTCAAGCTAATCACCTTTCAGTGGGGAAATTTATGACCAGTGTAGTTTGCCGAGCCTTTCCTCCATTAGGAAGGGCACAGGCTGGAGACAGTCGTGGGGTGCAGCATACCAGCTGGGAACTGCTTAATCAGAAACAGGCTTGAGCATCTCTGTCTTGTGGTTGCGCTCTGGAGTCATGCAGTTCACTGGCATTGTCAAATATAATGTTTGCAGAAATTGGTCCTCATTACTAGTATTTTTGGAAGTTGGGTGGGTAGTAATTTTTCTGTCATGCTTTACTTAATAGCTATCAGCTTTGTAAGAAATAAACAAAACAACAGGCTTTTATACTCGCTCTTTGCTTCTGAGAGTCTGAGGTGGCAATTCCATTTTAAGTGCTGTTAAGTCGTAGGTGAAAATTCACCTTGCCTAGTTCTCAACCTTTAGCTTAGGTAGGTGAGTTGGTCACTCTCTCCACCTGTTGCCTAGAGAGAGGGACTTCTCCAAGACTGGTGCAGAGCCCCTTTTGTTAGGCTCCTGCTCTGCATTGCCTTGTGGAAGAGTCTACCTCTGTTCTTCCCCTGAAGATAGAGGGAGATTGTGCAATTAAAGGGGTACCTGTGTTTATATAGACCACATACCCCTTTAAATTAGTCACATGAGGCAGTTGAGTATCTCCCAGTGCATGGCCTAAGGCAGGAAATGAGGAGAAATTACGCTGACTTGTTCCAGAGAAGTTACTGCATTGATGTTTTCATATTTAGCCCAGTTCTCTCGTTGCTTGTGTTCACTTCCTCAGCATTTATTTTAATGCAAAGAGTAGGCTCAAAAACATCAGTTTTGCAGTTGTATCACTTACCGGGCTGTATCTGCTTTCCAAGATTGTCACCAGTGTAAGGGACTGCAAATAAAAATCGACTGGAACACAAATGGGAGCATCTCAGTGGTGCCAAGCTGTACACTGGAGATTATTTGTTTATGCTTTTATTTGCCAGCATTGACTAAACAAAGATAAGCACATAAATGCTGTAGCAGAGCTTCCCAAATGGGATTACGGGGGTGATAGGGGCTAGCACTTAAAATAATAGGTGCCAGTGTGGGAGAGATGTCACTGCCCACTCCTCCTCTTACATTCTAAGAGCAGAGCTATAAAAGAGGAGGCAGGTCTGTGGAGCTCTATGTGAGGTTTGCTGCTTTATTCAGGAACGTTAATCTTTTAGGGTTTGATTCATTAGGTTTGTACTGTGTGAGCTTTGATTCCCCCAAAATCCAAACTGTGGTTAATGTGACTCTGAAGGAGGGCCTTACTTCGTGAGCCTTAGCAAGTTTTACAACAAACCAGGCAAGCTCAATATAAGGTCTGAATTGAGTGGGGAGCAGGCCTCCAAGTCAGCTAATTTTGAATGTCAACGTGCATGGTACAAGGCTAATTGAGATACACAGAAACTGCCATGTGCCTTTTTAATTGCATTTAGACAAGATGTACAGTATTTGAGTCAGCCTGGCAGTGTTCCAGCTGATGAAAGTGATGATACCCGACACCAGTGATGATGTATTAAGTGTGCTTAATATCTTAGCACATATGTCATGAGGCACGTTAGAACCATTGAATAATTTAGGTGAGAAAGGACCTTCCCTCCGGAGGTCATCTGGTCCCACCTCCTGCTCACAGTGGGGCAGCTTCAAATATAGAACAGGTTCCTCAGGGCCATGTCCAACTGAGCTTTGAGTATTTCTAAGGATGGATATTCCATCACCTCCCTGGGCATTATTTTTTTATAGAGCGAAGCCTTGTTTGTAAGCAGTTATCCCAAAGTGAGTAGGGTGGGAGGCAGAGGGAGGGCAACGCTGGTTACCTGAAATGGAGAGCCACTGGGAAACCGCTACCCGTGCTTTGGCTCTCGTGTATCTGGGGCTCTTAACCCTGGGGGTCATGAAAAGCTGCTACTCCATTTACTAGCACAGTAGGTGCCATTGCCGTTCAGTGGTAAACATACCCTCGTATCCTCACGATCTCTGTCTCTCCTTGCATTAGGAGCAACAGCTCCCCCTTCTTCTCCGCAACCTGTCAAGCCAGTCTGTATTGCAGACCTTAACACCTGCATTGAACATCACATGAACCAGCACTAAAGAGACAGCGTACGCCTGAAATACAGCACTTGTTCGGCACATTTACACCTGACGTACCAACCCAGCCAAACCTAACTGCTAGTGAAGGATGAACTAGGAATTGCATTTACAATAAATTCTCAAGCAGCTCTGAGATTGTGATTATGTTTTTAAACAAGGTTAGCTTCATCCTTATGTAAGTAAGGGCAGTGTTTTCCAAAACAGCTAATGGCAAGCGGGTTTGGCACTTCTATGGGATTGTATGGTTTTTAATAAAAAGCAGTATTATTCCCTTGCATCTAAATGAAATCTCTAGAATTTCTGAACTTCTAGTTATAGTAATTTTTGTGCCAGATTGGCAGGCAGTGATATTTTCTCTTTGAAGCTGTCACTTGCAGCTCAGCAGAGCACAAGAGTGACTAATACAGATGAATGGAGCTAGGTTAAATTAGACAATGCCACAGTAAAGCATTTCTAAAGTCATATATGATCCTGTACTGCATTGTGGGGCTCAAAGCTTCACGTTGTAGGAGAGTATATCAACCTGTTAAGATACACAGCCAGACCCCACAGCTTTTAGATTTTTTCTGAACTGAGATTATGTACATGAGGATAGTTCGGGATAGGCTTCTGCAGGTACAAGCAGATAGCAGTTCTCCTTGTGACTTAAGTGAGAGTAAGAGATTCTGCACATATTTCATGCACATTAAGAGCAAAAGTGCTTGCAGTATCTTTGGCACCGGGTTCATGGACCATTTAGTGTCCTGTTTGCCTGAAAAGCGTCTTGCCTTGAGAGCAAGAAAAGTAAATAAATGTAGAGAGAGACTGATAAAACCAAAAAGCCCTGGAGATTTCCAGGCTTCAGGAGCAGAAACCCTCACTTTAGGATTCCTTGCTGCTGTTCCTAGAATACCACAAATAGGTCAAACAAGCAACCGGGAAGCTCAGAATTGTGCAAGTATTTGAGATAAGTGTTAGTTTAACATTTCTGCAGCTTTAAATTATTTTTCTTTGACTATCACCATAGTCACCAGTGGTTAGAAGACTTTCTCAGCTCATAGATTTTGCGTTCTCTGAGAAAATCTCTATTATATATTATTTGCTGGCTGACACAGCAAATCAGAGAGACTGGAAGCGTATACCATTTTTAACTAATCTCTTACTTTGAATAGTGAATGAAGAACAATCATAGGAAATGGTTTGGAAGTAACCCATTGTTCAAAATCAGTTTTCCCAAACCAGCAAATATAAAATAGCAGCATCAAAAATAGCAGCATCACAAAGTAAAAATGGTGTATATGTGAGATCCTTGAGCCAAAAGGCAGCCTATTTTTTATAAATTTATTTTTAGCTTGGTCAGCTGTACTAAGTGATTTTATCAATGTAGCTGGTCTGTGGAGTAAGAATGCTCACATAATGTAGTGTCAGTGCAGTCAGCTATGACAAGTTATGATACATACATGTAGTGCAAATCCTTTCAAATCAAATTCATACAACTGAAATTCTGTAAATGGATTACATCTCGATAGTCTTGCACTACTCAATTTCGCTCTCACAAGCTGGCATCGCACGGGGACAGAAGAGCAGCCTTGGAAGTGCAGCCCTGCTATTTTTGCATACTTCGAACTGGACGACTTGCAAACTTTTTCCATCTCAGTGGTCATAGAGCCTGTCACAGTTTGAGAAGAACCAGAGGGACTGTTTCTCTGCACCTCCTGTTAGAAGAGAGTTCCCTTCAGAAGAGACTTCCCTTGCTCAGGTGCCACAGAGCTGATGGTGAAAGGTGAAACCTTTCAAATTAAAAGGAATTATGATGGCTTTTAGGTATCTATGGCAGCATAGCCCAGTGCTTGGGGCAAGGAAGAAACACCTATACTGTGCCTTTAACGCTACCTAGGCTTTAGATGTTAGGTAGGATTTGTTGTTCTCAAGGAAGGGTGTTAGGGAAGCACTTTCACAGGTGCGGATGCCACCCCCTTCCCCAGGTGGCTAGCACTGCCACACAGAGCTTTGACAAGCCAAAGTAACTGTGCTTAAAATACTACTGTCCCTCGCTTACTGCTCACAACACAAGAACCTGATGCTTCCACAGCTCCTCCAGATTGTTGGAAAATCAGCACTTCAAGAGGTAAATCAGGGAAGAGATAAAAATGAACTATCCCAAACAAAGCCACTATGCTTCCACTAATCCCCACCCGAAGGAGAAGAGGCAGAGAAGGCCTGGGAAGCACCTGGCTTTGGGTGATACGGTGCGTCTCTAGTGCAGCTGCTACTGCTTTTACACCACACACAACCAATTAACAGCAGTTGTGGTCAGCAGCCCTGGCCTCCACAACAAAGGATAGGGTATGGCCAAGGTTAATGAGGACAAAGTACTTGATAAACAAGAAGTCTAACCACTTAAAAGAGGGCAAGGGGAGGTCGTGGGAGGATTTTTTTAGATATTGCTGTCCAAAAACTTGAGGGTGGTTTCAACAGCCAGCCAGCATAGAGACGTAAGAGCAAACAAAAAAAAGCTTCAACTGCAGCAAAGCAAGTGGGCAGTGCATAGCAGTTTTAAAGTTAACTGAAAAACTAAAAGAGATAATTTTTTTAAATGGAGTGAAATTGTGCGGCAGGTAGAATCTGAATGTGACCTGCTATGGCTTCCTTCCTATGCATTGCGATACGCTGCGTTGTGGGGCTGTTTGTCAGCGACAGAGCAGGGCTTTGTATTCAACATTGTCCCTGTCATGCTCCCTACCACCACCCCCCCCAAATCGATATTCGCACCATGTCTTTGGCACGAGCACTTACGCTGGTTCTGTCTGGAGTGACTTTGCCTTGCAAGTAATTTTGTGAACGAGTTTGCCCAACCTTTAAAAACCAGACCCTCAAGTATACCTCCACAGAGGGCTTTTCACCCTGAGCAAAGTTAGTGCCTAAGCAGGATTGAAGAAGAAGAAAAAAGCCTTTTTTCAGGCTTTTCCTAAGTGCAGCAGTGTCACACAGATTTCTCCTGAAGAGACTCCTGCAGCTGTCCATCAGAGCTAGCCAGCAGCAAAGGCTGGAAGCAGAATGGGGGCTGGGGGAGTGATTTTTCTGCTGGGCCAGATCCTCTAAACAACAAAGGCAAGTGGATAAAAGCAAAAGACATGTTAACTGAAGCGAGCTGAACTGTTCCTTTGTCAGTGCCCGAGGCGCTCTCCGTTTATACTGCATTTAATTCTGTCATTTTGGGCCCTAATCCTGCACTGATGATAGGAGGGTGACTTTCTTTACCCATGCCTTAATCCATCAGAAAAACCCAGGCCTTAACATCATGAAAACCAACCTAGTTACTCTGAATTTTTGTTTAAACCAAGCCCGAACAAAGATGTTATTATTTAACTTGAAGCTCCAGTTTAAAAAATAATGAAAATCCAGTATTGCACATGATAAGCTCTAGATCCTAGTTAAATTATACTCTAAAAACCACAAAATGGAGATGATGTTGAAAATCCTCAACCAGCCTCACCCCATTAAAGCTACTGAAGTTTTGCCAACATGTCCTCACTGGAGCTCTAGCCAAGGATTTAAGAGATCCATGTTTGTTTAAAATTGTCTCCAGACTACCTGAAAGTAGAGGCCCAGGATCTCTGCAGAGCCATTGGGCATTGGTTTTATTTGTTTTCATCTGGGCATGAATTTCTTTGAAAATACCCAGCAGAGCAATAAAAAGGGATTGTTTTTAATCTTTAGAGATGATAGCATGCTGTTATGCATCGAGGACACTCAAAAACAAAGCATCAGATAAACTGTACCAGGAGATTTTATTTCTTCTACCTTGGGCTTTTCTGAAAATAAAACCCATTCCGCATGGAGCTTGCGGTTGACGAGACATCTATAGGCTTGGTTTGTCATCCCAGAAGCATTAACACCACCGTGTTCAGACAATTCGCATGTGTGCCCGTGTGAAAACGCAGCTGGATTCTGCCCGTGCTCGGTGCCCTGAGGGAGGGCGGTCATTATCGCTGCTGAGACCTGGCCTCAAGCCAAGACCCTGCTTAATGCGATCAGAAGGTTTGGGTGAGACAGAGTGGATTTTACATCCTCTCCTCCGGGAGAGGGTAGGTGAAGTCGGAGTTTTATGCCCTACTGCTGCCTGAGTTTAAAACTAGTCTGTGCATTTTTTGTATTATGCTGGACAGCATGGTGGACATAAGAGCCCCTTCTGCCATCCAGGTTTCAAATCATATTAACAACAATTATTTATGTAGCTGCAAATCTGTGATTTCTCTTGTTCGAGTTCTCTTCAGCAGAATCCTTCCCTGCCTGAATGAACAAGGTTATAAAAGATGGTAATTATAAATCTCATTGACTGCCTTGCATTCAAGGGCGTGTTCCTCCCAGCATTGCTGTGAAGCATGTTACCCAGGAGACTGTCCTGTACAATCCAAAACAGAATTATTCTGACCCAGCGAGCTTGTTGGAGGGGAGAGAACATTTGGGATGCTGACCTGCTGCCACAGCACAATAAATGCATTTTTCTCATTTCACAGCAGGGCAACGCCACAGTACAAGGCCAATACATTCAAGTATTCTTTTGAGGCATGACTTGCATCTCACTGACAAGTGCTGGCTCCCTAAAGATGCAGAAAGGCAGCCTAGGACACAGGAATCACAAGCCAGAAGTCCTGCTGACTGTCCACACAATTTCAGCAGCTTTCTTTGACGGTTTGGTTGTCTTAGACCTTTCTGGGCTAAACCATAAACCCTGCAGACAGTATAGCACAGTATCAATAAAATCCTTTCTTAAAACATTCAAGTCAGGCTGTGCTTGTAAGACAGCCTAAAAAGCATTTAATAAGTGACAGCTGGCTGTAAGGCCTTGCACTGCTAACCACAGCATCTTCAATACCACCCTTTTCCCATCAATCTGATCACAGTCAGGATCTCTACGGGTGCTTTCCTCAGTCCTGAGAGGTTTATTATCGGCATCAGTCATGATGCCCTACAGTCAGGAAACTACACAAAGCCCTGTCAGTCCCCCACTCTTGCAAGAGGGCTGTAAAACCTGAGCAGTCTTATGCTCTGAGGGGGGGAAAAAAAAAAAGAAGATAAAAGAAAGCACTTCCTAGAACAGTAGCAAACACAAAACATGGCAGTTGCCATCCATTTCCTCCATTACTGTCAGTGCACAAAAGCAACACAGTGCTATGTAGTAGCCTAGGCAGTTGCATCCTCTTTGTGCTCAAGTAGGAGAGGGGGATGAGGGGCAAAGCAGTCACTCCCAGCAGGTGTGCAAGCCAATTGAGTTTAGTCAGAAACATCCTGCTGAAAATGTAAATGTTTTACAAATACATCATCCCCATCAGGGGCTGCTGCTGGAGCTGCGTTTTGTTGAGGCTTTGACACAACAACGACTGAAGATGCCCCTCTCCCTCGCTCACTGTCTCCAGCGCTCCCCAGACACATGAGTGCTGGACTTATGTCATACTGCTTACACTGCTTACAAGGTCTTTTCCACCTTGCTGCCTCCTTGGGCATCTGAGAGACACAGGCTGGTTCACCGAGCGTACCCCTGCCCATCCTTCCTAGCAGAAAGGCAGACCAGCCGCATTAAAGTGAAAGGGCATTGCTAGACTTGGGAATGGATGCAATGTTAGGGGTTGTACTGCTCTGTAAATGTCCTTTGCACTGCATATGGATTAAAAAGACTTCACAATGTTTGTGATTTAATTTTTTTTTTTTTTTTTTTTTTGCTTAGATCTGGGGGCAGCACTGGAGTGTATCTTATGTGTATGTTTCTGTGCAATTGTGGGAGTTACCCAGTTCATTGTATTTAGGCAGTTGAGTTTTTTCACCCATTTGCTGAAAATTATGAGAGATTGATTTTACCCACTTTGCTGATGATCCAATATTTTTCCTCTGGCAGTCCTCAAGAAAATTCATTTTTCCCTCCTCCAAATATAGTATACATCATTAGACTACTGCCAGGCTATGTAACCAGCAAAATAACTGGTCTGTGGTGCAGACAGGTCTGGTGCCATCTAAACGAGAGATACTCTACAGAATTTTTCAGTTAATTCAAACCTGGTTCAGGTTACAAGTCATTGGAAGTCATCCTCTTACCTGGTGTCTCTGGAGAGGTTGCCGCCATTTTTTCCATTCTCTTCAATTAAGTGACAGGCTAATGAGCCCATGCCTGCAAAGGAGGTATGCAGATGCTTTAGGAAGTCACATGTATGGTTTCTATAGATGGCAGGCTGTCTAGAGTCAATCCTTTAATAAAAAGAGAATTAGCTATTCCTCCCTGCACATGGTTTTAGACAGCGCTATACACCTTTAACATCATTCAGAGCTCATGTAGAGCCATGTACCTGCCAAGCTGACAGCTCCTACGGTGCTTCTGTAGGAGCGAGGACTTCTCTGAATGGTGAAGTGCAACTAGATAGCTCTGCTGCTGAACCAGTTCCCTACAAATCCCATGTGCCTATATTTATGTAAGAATCTCAGCACCTGTTCTCAGTATATGTACATTGCTTCTAAACCTAAAATGCAAATGTTAAAGTATAAAAGCTAAATACTCTAATCACATGCCGACAAAAACAATTACTGATTGCTGTATTTTGGCTAAATATTTTGATCTCAAGTATCCATCTGTAAAAGAGCGTCATATCACTTTGGAGTTTTAAACAGTTACAGAAATGCAGCTAGATCTGGACAAAATATGCTTGGTGCTTGGATGAGTAACAGTTTTTTTCATGCTTGACTTCCAGAAAGACAACTGATATGGAAGTGTCTGGTGTGGTTATTACACAACAATTAGCAGTTGTTTCTCTGCTGACAGATGTCCACATCAGAAAGCGCTGATTGTCTCTTTTGTTTGCAATTTTAGAGATACCATAATCAAGTAGCTTGGACCATCTCCGAGAGATATTGTCCTTTGCCCTAAAAGCACAGCCTTATTGCCAAGGTTCATGCTGGGGAAAGTCAGATTGTGTAATATTATAGCAGATGATTTATGCAGAAGTTTAAGTCCTTTATGCCAGTATAGAATTAAAAATTGCAGTTATTTCTGTGGATAAATGTCTTACCCAGGATAGATGAGCAAGCTGTATTTCAGCATTTTTTTTGCTAATGACCTGTTTCAACAATGAAGCGACACACATCACACTGGTGACATTGCTCGTCAGGGACTGCTAACAAGCAAGAGAAGGGAAAGGAAGAATTTGTAAAGAAGGGGGGGACAACTTCACATGAACACGTTCTGGTGAACAAAGTTCACAAATTCTCTTACTGCACAGCTATAGCACGGAACATGTCTCAATTGAAAGCTTCTTAAAATGTCACAGACAAAATAGTATTACTCAGGTAATTCAGGGAGAAAATAGCTGGGTTACATTAGTGCTGAAAAGAACGCAGTGCAAACTGTGACCTAAATTAATATTTCTGCCTGTAACCTAGAGGCCTGTCCTCTTGACTTTCCCTCCTGCAGCGCACTGAAGTTAAAAGGAGTCCTTGCGTGAGGGTTTTTTGCCTGAGGTAGGATTGCAGAATGATGTGCTGTGCCTGGCAGCGTGATTTTGAAACATTTGCTAACAGGCAAAGGTCTATGGGAGCAGACATGAGACTGGCAGGTGGGATATGATAGCAGAGATTTTGTGCAGCTGCCAAAAAATCACAGGCCAGATGCTGGAGCCGAACACGCTGCCTGATAGGAATGACGTTCTGGGGAAGAGAGGAAGCCAGCAAGTGTCTGTCAGAGAAAAGAATTTGATTCCGAGTCCAGCCCTGCCTTTACCTCGTCCTTCTCCTGGGGTCAGACAAGTCACAGCCCTGTCTATGCATCAGTAACTGGCCACGCATGGCGATGTAACTGCATTTTTTCATTATGCTGCACCCAGGAAGTACCTCACCAAGTCAGACTGCTCTTTGCTTCTCCAGAAACTTATTTAAATCCCCTACTTACCATCTGCTTTTCCTTCTGTCTCTCTCCCTCTCTCTCTCCCCCCTCTGCATGAGCTATCTTCTCTGAGCTCCCTGTTCCCCTCACACATTCATTCTGCAAGGTACATTTTTATTGGTACTCCTCAGAGACCATATTCTTCCCAAGACATTGATCTTTCTTACTTTTTCTCAATCCTTGCTCTGCTGGAGGTCAGTTTCCTCTCTGAAAAGTACCAGCAAAGACAGAGCGTAAGCATGCATGCATTGAAACAAAGAAAAGCACAGCAGCAGACCAGCCATCTTTTACCCTTCCACAACCACCCTGATCAATAGGTAACTAAGAGTAGCACTGTATCCAGGCACCAAGGGCATCCACAGACCGACTGGTGGCTGACATGCTCCCACACCCTAGCATGAAAGATCTGGGCAAAGCCAGCAGCCTGCAAACCAGGCCAAGCACTTCACCCTTTCTGCCCAAAGGAGGAATTTCCTAAAAATACATGTCCTGACATACCGCTGAGCCACATGGCACAGTGAGTGCAATCCTATTTTCAGCCTGCTCTGCAGGGTGACATAGCTAGTTACACCTCCTCCCAAAAATGGCACGTCAGCAGCGCAACACTTGCTGGTGGACCATCAGCACAGCCTCCTGTGGGATGGTGATCTCCGCTGGAATTCCCCATCAAGTGATGGCACGCTCGTTGTGCGTAAGGCTGTGGTTGCAGGAAGCATCCTCAGCCCGGCTGAGTGTAATCAGGACAGCTGCTTTCTGCCTGTCAGTACAGCAGTGGTACTCTGCAAGCCCCAGATGGTTAAGGTCCCTAGGTGATGGACTGAGGAGGAGAGAGTGATCAAAACTAATTCTAATCTGACCCTAAGAGAAGCTCTCCCAATGGATATTATGTCTTGGCACGTACCTTTTGCAGCTCCACCAAGCAGGACAACAGTAAAGGAACAACGTTTGTTCCTTGGCCTTTGGAGATGATCGGTAGCCTCCTTCCAAACCATGGCTGGTTAGCAGATTCTGTTTTCCCAACTCTGAGGCTTATTGCAGAATCCCAGGAATGTTCCTGCGTTTCAGATATCCCAAAATAACTGCTCTAAGCTGTCCTTGGGGAAAAGCAATCCTTAGAGCAGCCTCTTAGCTCAAATTTTTGTCTTGAAGTAGCTGAGCTTGAGGGAGAGAACTTGTCTTTGCCTCTAGTCACTGGCTCCCACAGGAGAAATGAGCATTTTGGATGCTCGCAGTAAGAAGTTTGCATGTCAGCTTACTCACTGTCCAAGGAATTTCAAAGACTTTGTTCTCCTCATTTCTGTTTGCTGCAGAAACCTTCCCCCCCCCAGCATCCTCCCTGCAAATCTACTAGTTAGCTGGCAGCTTCAGTAGCCCAGCCATCAGAGCAAATGCCTGGCAGTGCAGCGGGATTAGGAGCTGACAGAGCTGTTTTGAAGGTTTGTAGCCCACTCTCTTCCTGTGCAGTTGCCAGGCTTCCTTCCTCCATCCAGGGGAGACAGTGGAGCCATCACAAACAAAGTGGTAGGTGGTTCTCTGACACCAAAGCCATCACTCAGACACTATGAATGGCCATTTCCTCTCCGGGGGGAACTGCGCATTTCCCTCATCAGCGAGAGACCTGTCCTGCTTGGGTGTTGGGGGTTGTTGGAAGGAGCAAATCTGATGCACTGCGCAGGGCAGAGATTTCAGTCCATTAGCGAGAGGGCTGGTGCTCTGCTTCTCAGAGGTGGATTATCCCAGTTTCCAGGGAATCTGTAGCTCCTGTTTATCTGTGCCAATCATTTGTGTTCCTCTGTTGCGGTAAGTTATTCTCCATGTCCCTGAGGTGCTCATTACCACATTATTCATGCTCTGTTTATGTAACGTTAGAAGCTAAAATAAATTCCTGAAAGACAAAACTCCCCAGCTCTTCTCTGATCCCCTCTCTAAAGAGTGTGTAACACTGTACAAGAGAAGAACCTGATACATTTCTTAACCCCTCAAGGTCCTGGGGTGGTTCAGTCGTCTCTGGAGAATAAAACTTGCGTCCAGGCCTAAAGACATTGTCCTTGGCGTGATCTATCCCTGCAGTAGATGCCTCTCCACTGACCTCCAACTTGATCTTTGAGAAGATTACTAGCTTTAGTTGTGGTTTCCCATCCACAGCCCTCGAGATACCACTGTAGCTCTACTAGTCAGTATTATCCTCATGCTGTGCTTTGCTCTGAGACCACCTTAAAGCGTAGAAAGTGTAGTAGTCAAGTTGGTCTACAGTTGAACTCATAAATGGTATTTCAGAAAGCGCTGGGGGAACTGTCAGAAGTGGGGAGGGGCTGGAATGACTATCCCCTTTATACTTCAAACACTGTTTTTCACAAACAAGGAAACCAGTTATAATTAGTTTAAATTCTATACTATTTAGGCTGCCTGTTATCACACCAAAGACAGGGCAGAGTGATAGACTATAGTAACATAGTATATAAAACAGTGTGTAGCACAGTAACGGAGTATTTTGCCTCCTGGTACATAAGACACAGCTGCACAAACAGGGGGTGGGAACTAGCAAGACTTCCAGGTTTTCAGCAAGCTGTCCCGATACACTGAGCTGGCCGCAGTCAAGAGAAGGAAGCAGAAGTCCCTTCTTGCCAAACAAATGGGAAACATGGAAACATCACAGCTCTCCAGTGTTGCTGGAGCTTCCATTTACACTGATGTTATGTGCAGTATTTATCAAAAGTCTTTAATTATGTATCTTCTCAATGAGTTTCTTCACTCATTCTCTTTTGAGCATGTAACAGAAAATGCTATCTGTAATTCAGCAAAATCTCTTTGTGCATGGAAGTTTATGATTTATGAGAGATCTTATGTTAAGAGACGATAAGGAAACATGCTCCGTGGGAGATCAGAGGCACTGGAGCGGAAGCTGGAGGCACAGGCTGGGCCACGGCGGTGCGTTCCTGCCCAGCTCGCGCTGTGTCGCCCAGCAGCTCAGCTAGTGTAGCACTTAGCTGCGATACTGCACTCCAAGGCTCCGGCTGTAGTTGTGCGGAGGATGTCATTAATAACATGCTATCCCAGAGACTGCCAGTAGTAGAAAACTAAGCGAATTAAGATTTTTAAAGTATGTCAGCTCTCCTTTCAGAAGACATCTGCTGTAATGTACATTGGCATGCTATGTGCTTGTGTCAGCTGTGTCTTCGCTGCGCTACACCCTTCCTCGGAGACACGCTAAACGTGGCACTTGCTCTAGCGATTAGTTCTGTGGGACTAAGGTTCATAGAGACCCTTGGCAGAGCTGAAGCTGTTATCTGGGAGGACCCGTTCATGACTCATAAGTTCAGAGGAGATTTATTCAGATCGTAAGTTCAGAGAGAGGAAGGTAACACGCATGGGAAATGTGCACATCAGCCCCTCCTTTCTTGCAGAGCAGTGCATTCAGAATTGTGGAAAGATCTAGCATTGGCACTGGAGGAAACCTAAGCAGCCAGAAGTTCCCTGTTCATCAGCCACAGCACGCTGTGGGCACTCAGATTAATTGGGTGTCCGAGTCTTAAACCTGGATGTTCCCCAGCTATATGCAGCAACATCTTGCTACGTACAACAGAACATAGGCACCTGCTTACTATCAAAATAGAGGCAAAGCGCTGTTTCCGCCCACTGGGGATGATGGGGTGCTTAGCTGCTGCCCTAACTTAAAAATATTTGCTAGAAGTTAGTGTACCCACCCTGGGCACAAGAGAGTTCTCAATCCTCCTCAGCCTGAGAACACTTACACCCAGGACTTCTGCTTCCCAAAACCTGTCCCTTGACCCCATCCCTGCTCTCTTAATTGCTCCTGAGTAATTGCAGATTCTTCAATGCAAAAGCATTAGCAGCCAATGAAGCACAGTACCACTTTCTAGTCAAGTGCTTTAGCCAGCAGGTTACCTGCCACTCTTCAGCATCCTGCATGTATAGTGCGTACCTTTTCTGTCATTGCTGAGGCTGATCAGTCTCAATTCTGCACATATTTTGAAATACTTGGATATATCTAGGCTGAATCTCACAAATTTCAACAGGACTTTCTGCCAGGGAAGCAGGTACAGTGCATAACAGAATTGGGACCTTAAATTATGAATAATGTATTCTAAATTACTTTGTATTATTAGTTTGGGACCTTCTCTGAGTGCATGCTTTTACAGTCGACACCACGAGCTTGAGTCCTAGTTGTAGCTACTGTGCGCTCTACTGCAACATTACTATGACAACTGCTAAGATCAGGGCTGGGAGAAATCTTGCCTTCCCTAGGAAAAAAGAGTGCGAAACAAATACTGCATGTAGTTAGTCTCAAATATGTAGTCAAGGCATCCTGTTGGGTTTCTTTGCTTGCTGCTTCATCTCCACGTAGGTCTCAGCAAAGGAAGAACTATCTAGAGAATATTCCGCATGCAGCAAACAATTCTGCTTTGAATGAAGCTTAAGTGACGACAATCCAAAAAGGCAGAAAAACTCTTCATTCTCCCTTAGGCTTCTATGAGCCTCCCTATGAAGAGATCAGAGCCTCCTGGTTTGAAACGCTGCCTTAGGGTTTGCTTTTTATGTCAATAAATGTTTTATCACATTTAAGCTTCAAACACAGTACGAGCATCGCTGCTAACGTTTGATGAACTGAACTGGAGCGAGCTCCCCTGGGCAGAGGGCAGCGTGCAGCGTGGCGCAGGGCTTCCCTTCTGGGGGGCTTGCCGGGGCCTCACCGTGGGGATGGGCGAGACGGTGCCTTTGCAATTATACACTGCCTTGAAAAACACACTGGCAAGCTAAGGAAGGGGATGTTCCTCTCTTCAGGTCTTCACCACTTTTGATCTTTGCTTTCTTTTGCTTTTTCTTCTCTCTCTGCCAAAGCTACCTCGGTATGGTTGGCAAAGCATAACCGCATCCCCAGGTCTGAGGTGGGCTTAAGACATCTCTGTCTTCATGCTCAGCTAGTCTGTCTCTCCTGATACGTCCTTGCAGTGTTATTTGTTCTCTTACCTCACACTCACCTCTAGCACGCGAAGATGCTGCAGTGAAATTTAAGCAGCAATCTGCTGCTGGGCTGCCTTTGGTGCTTGCAGTACCAGCGCTGAAATCTCCGGGTTGAAACTACTGAGTTGAAACCTACAAGGCAGGGCACAAGTGCTACAGATCATGATGCAAACCTGGGTTTTTGCTTTTCCCAGCACTTGCCAGTTCCGCCCCTCTGGGGCTGTTCCTTCATTTTTCCTTTCCACATGCTGCGTTTTGCCGCGGCCCTGCCTGCCTCCCCTCCCCTCAGCTTCCCCTCCTCTGCCTTATGAAATGCAGCACTTCAGCGTCATTGACTGACAGGGGATGCAGCAGCTTTGGCAGAGGAGATGAAGAGGGGGAAGGAAGAGAAAGAAAAGCTGCTTTTGACAAAAGAGGCAGCAGAAACACTGGAAGACGAGCTTTCCTCCAGAAGCGGATCCCAGTCACCCTTTGTTAGGGCAGGAAATTAAGACACGGTCTCTAATTCAGTGTGTTTGGCGAGCAGACCCTGACTGCTCCATGTTTTCCTCCAGTGTCTTTTCAGAGAACAAAGCTCAGGTGTGTAGCTCAGGTTTGCCACAACCTGGACTGAATCAGCAAAACAGATGATTAGCTACGCCACACACTGCCAGCCGCTGCGTGGCTAAGTGACAGCACAACAAAAACTCACTTCACTGCTCCCAGCTTAAAAAAAATCCTGGCTCCTCAGAGATGCAAAGGCCATCCATGAACACAGGGGGAAAGAGTCACAGAGCAATTGGCTAGTTACGTGTCTGTCTGTATTCTAGGAGACCTAGAATTTCCAGGGTTAATCTTTGCCATTTTCCAAAAGGACTCTCTGATATTTCATGCAGATTTTGCTTACAACTTACTCTGATTGCCAAATAATTCCAGAAGCGTGTGTTGCCCTGTAGCAGTGCGGATTTTTCTGTTACATGAGACTGTTATCACCAAGTGCCAAACGCATCTTGAAAAGCTTTTTGTAGGGTTCTGCTGAATAAGCACACTTTTGAACGAGCACTTTTCTGCAGCATGCCCTGATCTTGCCAGCGGCTGACTACCCTCCTACTAACCACTAGTGACATGTCAGAAGCCCAACAGCAAAGTCTAATTTATTCTGGAAACTTCTTTGGGTATGTAGACAATAATGGGCGAAAATGCTCTGCTCAGTTGAGAAAAGCATCAGAGACAACCTCACTTTGGAATCTGAGTCTCATGCAAAGAAGGAGAGAACTTGCATGTAAAGTAACTATTAAAATCAATTTGTAAAGGATAGAGTCTAGTCCACCTATACAGATTCTCCAAAAATGAGATGATCATGCAAACAAAACAAAAAGCCATCTTCCAGGAATGGAAGAAAACGTTTTTCTGGACATCCCTTTCCAATGCAAGCCCCAAAGGAAAGAACAAGTAAATCTGTGCCACCTTAGTGGAAGAGACAAGGATGCCAAGACTCAAGATAACTCCCTGCTGCTCATCAGGTGTTTGAACTAAACATTTGCAAAGGAAGTTTTGACTTCATTACTAAAAATAAACTCCAGCTTGTACATGAGGCTTATTTTGTAGTCTTCTATAATGTCTTTTCTGCACTATTTTCTGGGAATTTTATGAGCTAACAACCTTTAAGGAGGTTTTCTCAAACTCTGAGGAAATAAAGGCACAGATCAGAAATTTCACAACCTTCTGAAGTGGGACTTCAAGTGGGGCTTACACTCACTTTCTTTATTAATGGAAATTGAAAACAAGTCACTTTTTTGCTCATCTCTCTGAAGTTGAAATGTGGCTCTCCTATTCTAAAACAAAAATAGCCTCACTCAAGCATCGATTACTAAGTATCACATCACTGGAGGCAAGGGAGTCCAACCCAGTGTCACTATAGAAGTGGTTTAGGTTTTGTTTGTTTTGCATGCAGACAAGGTCAAGAATACCTTTGAAAAAGCTTCCCATATGCACTCCCTGTCCCCTGCAATTAAAAACAGTAAATTCAGGAGTCCAGCTGCCAGCATAAGGCACCCTAAATCAGCAAACCAAATTCGCTCTCTCCCCAGTGCCTTCATGCACTGCTGGACTGTACCAGGTTCGCTGTGCCACAGCCCTTCACCTCCAATGAATTTCTTCCAGTGCCCTCGGCGCCGTCTCTTGCAGTCCAGCTTGAAAGCACAACCTTCACTACTCTGCCTCCATTTACAAGACCTGAAGTATGTCTTCAGACCTAAGGAAGAAAATTAGGTTAATCTGCAGAAGTTACCTTCAGACCTCCTTGAGCAAGTGAGTTAGCATCCAAGGGCTATACAGCTACGTCAACACAAGCAGCACATGAAACGCCAGCGTGTGGCTAGCAGAGGGCTGGTGCGAGCCCTAGCGACATGCTGCCCACAGGAGCTCGAAAGCAAAATAATCCCATGCACCTTTTGGTTTGGGGTTTTTTACTATTGATAATATGCTTGAGTTTAAAAAGAAGCCTGAGCTCGTTGCTCCTGACTCGGTACCAACAATACTTGACAGAGAAGACCGTACCCAGAGGGACTCGCCATCCTTGGGAGGAAAATAACCAGGCAACGCCAGAAGTGCCAGCGCTAGCCAGGAGGTGGCAGAGGAGCAAGGCTGGCTTGGACACCAGCTTCTGCATTCGTTTGGCAAAAACACAAACGCAAACCAAGGAAAGACAACAAAACCCAGCCCCACCCTCCATCTTCAGGAATAAGAGGATGAAACCCTTAATCACATTCCTGCTTGTATTTATACTAATTGCTCATCTTCCTGAGCTCTGACTTTATGAAATTATGCATGCACACCAAGCAGATGAGTTTCCATAGAAACTCAGGAACTGAACTTTCATTAGATTTTTTTTTTTTTAAATCTTCCAGATAAAAATGCAAATTGGCCTGTCAGTGGGTGACTTTCTGAATTTATATATATTTTTTTTCTTTTGCACTGTAGGCAGAGTCCAGCTGGACCTACATAGCAACAACATACAGGCATTGTTTATAGCAAGCCAGACTCCACGGGGAAATAAGAAATTCAGTAGCAAGGAGAAGCTCTCAAGTGCAAATACCTCAGGGAAACAAAAAACTGAAGTGCTCAGTGCTGCGTCTTTGTCAGGCTTGGGGATTGCGCAGCCTCCAGCTCTCACAAAATGCTTGTGGTTTGCAAGGAGCAGGGTGGGGAGGAGGGGAGAGAGGAAACTCAAAGCAAGAAACTCTCCTGCACGCAGAATTAATGATGTTCAATCCGTCCTTTAAACATCCAGCAGCATATTTCTGCCGGTTCAGTTAAGCCTCACTGGGAAGGCTGACACCATCTGTCGCAGCTCACTCTGGGCGAAGGAGTAGGTCTCAGTGCTGGAGTTTGGGAACGTTGGTGGGGCCTGGGTCGGAGGGTGGATTGGCCACACCCTGCCCGCCTCTTGGGCTGAGGCCTGAAGCCAGGCATCTTTTGCCCACACCACATGGAAATCCAGGCCCGTGGGCAAGAAGGGGCCATGGGGCAGTTCTTGGCCAGAAGAAGCAGGAAGCAGGATGGTGGGCATGCCTGGGAAGGGCCATGGACCTGGGCAGCCTTTGGCATGAATGGTTGCGCATGTAAGCAAGGAGGAGGTGGGAAGTCTTCACCTCCTTTAGCAAATGTTTCCTTCCTGTGTTCTCCCCAAAAATCACGTAACAGTTTTTCACTCATGCGGTATACTGCAACGTCAACAGGAGGCTTTCTCTTGGCTTCAAGGAGCCTGAGATCACCCTTTCTGAGGGTTCACAGATGTTTTTTCAGCTAAACTGGCGTGCTTGAAAGCACTAAATACCGACAAGCAAATGTTCACGTGTGCTGCGCTTACTGGTGGGCTACGCTTCAGCATCTCCCCCAGGTGAACACGGTACCTGGGGTTTGCCTGCAGCCTCCTCCCCGCACTGCAGAACAGCCGCAGGGACCATTCGATGCAAAGCGCTGTCCTGCTCGGGCACAGGCAAAATGAAATGCAGCGGCTTTGTGCTGGGGAGCCGTAGGGAGCAAGCCCCGCTAGCCGCTGGTCCTTGACCAGCAAGGGTGCCGGGGCAGACGAGGGAGCTGTGCCTCACGAGCAGTTTACGATGAGGCGGATTTCACTGCAGCATTGCCGAGAGGCGTGAGATGTCAGCCGGGGAGGGAATTCCCCTCCTCGTTGGAGAGGGATGACAGGCAGCAGCTGCACGGCCTCGTTGGAGCTGCGGCCCCCCGGGAGCATTGAGAGGCTTAGTGTCAGGGTGAGGACAGCGATGGTTCCCCGGCCACCAGAGAGCACAATTGGGTCTGCTCGGTCAGCACAACAGGAAGAGTTTTTAGGAAGAGTGGTTTTGTGGTTGAGGACAAACTTGAGCTGAGATAACTCCTGTCTATTCTTGGCTCAGCAGCAGATTTGCTATGGCCACACTACTTGCCCTTTCTGTGCCTCATTATCCCTGTCAAGCAGGTGACTCAAATTATAATTGCACAAATTCCTTCCAGTCTGTCATTACATGCCTGCGGTCCTCCCCGGGCAGCTACCTCCAGAGGAACCAGCCTCTCCCATTGGGGTACCTCTGTGCCACCTGGGCCTGCTCGCAAGGGGACGGTAAGATTAGGCCCCGTTGCCTCATCATTTTCCAACAGAGCGAGAAACCTGTAGAAAAAACATCCCCACTGCATCTTTAGATGATCAGATTTGATACGGAGTTGATTATTCAGGTCAAGGTTCTGGGCAAGAAAGAGGCAGTGAAACTTTTCACAGTACCACTGATACTTGATTAAATGGGTATTTCTTAATTTTTCTCTCAGGCAAGGTCATGTGTTTCTGTAGTTTATGAGTACTTTATGAGTACTATCGCTGGCTACAGGGCCTTAGTCATGCTGAGGCACCCTGCATCTGACACTTCTGGGAGAACAAATGAAACAAGACAAAGGCAAGATCTTCACTACGCCAAAAGTGTCACCGTTCTTTCATCAGAAATGTACCTGGGTTCTGGTTGCAAGAGATCTCAGGTTTCTTAGGTCTTTTTGTATCAGCTGAAGGCCACAGGACCCATTAAAGGTGAAGCGAATGCTTTTCTTCATATATGTATGGCTGCATCCAGTACGTAGTCCCAGGAAAAGCAATGGGGCCGGGCAGTCATCTCGCTTCCAACTTTTCTGCGGGTGAGTGCAGGCAGAGGCCATGCAGGGCTTGGCAGATGACATGAAAGTGTTGGCGGCTTCTTCCACAGGCCACACCTGGATGAACCCGGTGGGAGGTTCGTCCTGGCGTGTGCACCTCTGGGAGGAAGCAGAAAAATGCCACTAAGTCGTTGTGGCCTGCAAAGCCCACGTGACCATCTGGGCTCGGTGTGGTTGACTGCTGTGTAATTAAAAGAGAGCCTGGCTCATTAGATGCTTTGTGGGTTCAGACGCATCCATGCGAGCCCTATAGGAAAACATGTTCTTCCTACCACTTCTTTCATCCTCCTCCTCCTGTTCCTTCCAGATGGTTACACCCACTTGTGTCTTTTCTTACCCTAAGGACAGCTTTTTAAACAAGGTTCCTCCGTCCTTCTCCTCCCCCACGCTGCGTTAGGATCTGCCCTGGAGCGCAGGAGGACGGAGAGCCCCGTGCTGTTACACACAGCTTGCCCCTGGAAGGCTGGAAGGGGTCCGCATCCCTCTAGCCCCATTTGTTGAGAAGAAGGATCTTTCCAGATGGTCAGGATGTAGGAGCTGAGAGACTTCACCTCAGCTGGGTGTTCCAGGTGTGCAAGAGTTAATTTAGATACTCGGTGTAATTGAACCTGTGTCTATTTTCCTGGGGATTAGAAGCCGGTGTAGCCTCCTCCGGGACAGAGGGATGCTTAAAGGGGCCGTAGCCTTTCCGCTATACAGCACCCATACACGCTCTCCCAGTAACACGCAGCAGGAGCACTTGCAGAGCTGGATCAGTCTCAGCTTAAAAAAAATTACCTTCACAGTTGTTTTTTTAAATCACACATCACAAACAAAACAAGCAGAGCTTAGCAGCTGATTGCTGCTCTTCCTCAGAAATAGGTGGAGATCCCACCCCGTAGGACTCCTGCGCCTGCGCTCGTACGTCTGCCCGGCTTGCTGGGAGCTCGAGGCGCTCCGTTTCATCCTCTGTTTTGCGCCGTTGTTAACCGCTCGTTGCTTGTTTGTTGACAGGGCCTGGTGCTGAGCAGACTTGGGCGGAGGGACCTGGCCCAGAAAGTCCTCAGAGATGCCATCCGGATCCAGACCACCAGTCACAGGGCCTGGAACAGCCTTGGAGAGGTCTTGCAAGCTCAGGGGAAAAATGAAGCAGCCATCGAATGCTTCCTCACCGCTCTGGACCTCGAATCCAGCAGTCCTGTCATCCCGTTCACTGTCATACCCAGGGAGCTCTGAAGCTTTTCCCTGCAGCTAAGCACCTTCATTCCATGGACAGACACCAAAACCAAACAAATAAAGAAAAAGCCCAACAGAAAAGTGCCATTGTAACCTGGAACAGGGCAAGATAATTCCAGGATGGGGCTCAGGTCTACATGCTTAGCTGAGACAAGCCTAACTGTAGACGAATTTGCAACAGGCAGAAATAGAGAATGCCTTTTTCTTCACAGGTGCCTGGCTAACCTCCTGTTCAAGTTAATAGCAAGGCTTATTTCAAAGTGTTGGTTCAAGGTGACTGTCTGTAGAATGTACTCCACATGCTGGAGTACAGCTGTTCTAAGCACTTGCACCTTTCAATTTTCATTAAAGATAAAAACCCCAAGCCCGAAATTAAAACCCAGACCTGCTCTAAACAGGAGTATAAGCACCAACTAACTTGACCAAGTTGTGCTTAAGCATGTGGCTGCCTCCACACAGATCTGACAGGATAGGAATGACCATTAAACCATATAGACGTGCAGTATATGCTGTTTACAAAATTATTTCAACTGTTTTGATAATCCTTTTTCCTGCCTTGTTCTTATATACTGCATATGCTCACTGTATTTAGTGTGGTGCTTGCCTAGACCAATTTAAATTAAAAATACTATTTTTTTTAAAAAGCTGCTATTACATGATGATTCACAAAAGCAGAAAGACCAAAGACCAAATCAGTTCACACTTGAACTAGTATTAAAAACATATATGTATCTCCAATTACATATTTATCGAAAGGGCTTACATGAAATAGCTAATTGTAAACTCTGAGCTTCATTCTTATTAATCGACTATTGCATCACTTCTAGTGAGGAATATAGTGATTACCAGTATATAGTGACTGAACTCTGCGCTCTACTGCATTACCATTTCTGGCACAAAACATTTTCATATCCATCTTTTCATGATACAGAAGATGGCAGCAGTCTTTTAAGGGAAAGTATGCTTAAGGCAGTATGTGTATATATGAATTACTTCTTTCTTAAAACCAAATCTTTGGGTTGTCTGTAGAAATTTCACATTAGAGGTACAGAGCTGAGCCTTCAGCAGAGCAGGATCATTTTGCATATCGTATCAGATGTAAGAGTGATCATCTGAAGAGCTCCTAATCCGTGCAGCCTCCCCACGGCTGGCACGGCCAGGGCGGGGGACGCAGCTGGTGTGCCCGCTGCTAAGCTGCTCCTTAGCTGTGCTTGACCTCCCCGGGGCCTCCGCGGCGAGATAGAGCTGTACCGTGCTGTCACACGGCACACGAGAGCCAGCCTCGTCCCAAGATGAAGACGATGCAGAAATGAGCTGCGGACATTTTTCTACACAAAAGGTCGGGGCTCTGTGCCCGTTTCTGTCCAAAGAAGATTTATGACTATTTCATAAGTAGGTTTGCACTAAAACACACTTTGTACTAGAATTCTGCCCAGTATTGTGATCCGCAACTAGTTCATTCTGGAAATAATAATATCCTCTGGCAATAAATGAGTAGGGGTTATTTCTTAAAGAGCCTGAGGCTCTGGCAGCAGACTTGAAGTCAGCGTTGTTTACAGTTATTTGGAAACCTGCAGGCTAATGGAGCGGCGGGCCCCTCGCGCCGCTGCCAGACCGCACCGTCGCAGGGCTCCTGCCCCCGGGCGGCTTCGGCTCCTGCCTCCCCTCGGAAGGAAGTACACTGCCCTTGGGTTTCTCTCAGCAGCCTGTTGCACTCCCAAACCATTTCCCACCCACCCCCCCCCCCCATTAAATCAGTAGCCCAGCTTATTCCACTGTTCACCGAGGGATCTGGAGTGAAAGCAGCCCAGTCAGAAGGCTGCTCAGCCCATGAGGTCTCTGGCTTTCCAGTGCCACACAGGCACCAAAGCGGGCTTTTTAGGCCAGAGGCAGGTTTCCAAGGAGATGCTGTTACTCGGATGCATTTTGTGTTTGCGATAGCACCAGCAGCAGAGGAAGGAGTAGGTGTTAAAAGTACCAGAATTCCAGAATTAAATGAGTTTCATGGAGACAAAAAGACGCAGCAGAGCGCCATTTTGCTGTGCAGGATGCTATGAAGTTGGCTTGCTCTGCACTGTAGGTGGGAAAGGGGGAAGGGGGAGACATGTTGTTGTTGATAAAATATGTAGATTGTTACCCAGGTGTTTTAAACCCGGTTCCACAGTCGGATGCAATCTGGCAATAGATAGATAGATAGATAGATAGATAGATAGATAGATAGATAGATAGATAGATAGATACTACAGTCCGGTATTTGTTCTGCTCCACAGTTCCCAGGGTAGGAGCGAGCTTCCTGCGTAAGACACAAAAAAAGAGTCAGTCTGGTCCAACATCACCGCTTTCTTGTGCAACGTAGATCTGCAAAGCGCTGCCATAGCAACTTCTGCGTACCGGACAGCTATTGGAGTACAAGCTCTGCGTCCGCCTCTGCGACTGCGGAACCGCTTTAAGAGATCTGTAACGTAGCTGGTCTGTGACCTGGCAGGAGGGTGCCCGTTTCCCAGCAGCAGCTGAGAAGCAAACACTCACAGACCCGTTTACTTCTGCATGCCTAGCTTGTAAACAGCCACCAGCACATCACATTTGTCGCCATCGGGCAAACTTCATCTCGGCGATAATCGGGCTTGCCACAGCAGCCACCCTCCTAGGAGAGGCGCGAACGTGCGTGAGGACTTGGAGTGCATCAGCTAGTCAGATGTCACGAGAGTGTATTTGTCGTGTGCATTAACGAGCGTTACGGGCATTGGAATTGCAGTCCCGAGAGCCTCTGCTCCGGCTGTGGCAAGGAGGACGTACACAAGTGCGTGCCATCAGCATCAATAGGAATTACATGGGTACGGCAGCCTCTACCAGCACAGCACACCGCAGTGCCGACAGCAGTTGCAGACAAAGTACTTGGCGTGCGTACCGGACTCAATCCCGAGATTTGCTGCGTGCTTCCCAGAGGATACGAAGCACCCGTTGGCTGGAGGGGTGTTATATTGGCCTGAAGTGCTCTGGCCGTTATCACAGACTTGCAAGTATTTTGGGGGCAAATCCTTGTAGTTACATTTGTTGTGAGTGCTCACCAAAACAGAAGCCTTCCCAAGCTTACATGCTACCTCTGCTCTTCAGCACGGATTTTGTTCATACTCCCGGGTACAGAAAAGCAAAGACAACTACTTCAGACAAGCCTATGCATTGTAGTATTTATCTAGATAGCAATGTTGATAAATCTAATAGATCTACTTCCCTGAACTCAGTAATACTTCTTTGCATAGCAGGGAGCCTGGCAGGCTTAATGCTCAGAGTTTGAGATGAAGAACATAAGATTTACATCCCATCCCTCATATGATTATTACAGATGATCACAAGTAATGGAAGCTTGGGAAACAACAAGTGAAATACCAATTCTGTGAGTTCTAGCACTGACTTGAGTCCAACAGAGGTTTCTCATTAGTTTAGAAAGAGGAAGAGAAAAAAGGCATCATTGCCTGAAGGATCCAGCTATACCCAGGTTCCTCTCACTCCATCGCAAGGTTATTTCCCTTTTGTGTTGGCAGGGAGCATACAAAAGTAAAATAATTAGCTCCTATTTTTCTGTTGCGCAGTAAGGGAGGAGTATTTGCCGTTGCCTTTGACCAGCAAGAAGGTTTGCATATTGTCACAAAAATGACTTTGCCTCCAAGATAACAGAAGGAGAAGCCCAACAGGCCAGGGAACAACCCCTCCTCCCTGCCTTACCCCGTCCAAACCGTCATTAGCCCCACTGGAGTTGATGGTTTTTATGAGCATTTCCTCCAGCTGAGGATCTGCCCACCGGTGTGCTCATTCTGTGCAGGGAGTAGAAGGGAGCTGCTATGTTCCTGTGCTGCACAAGTACCCCGGTCTGTTTCTATTGGTAACAGTTCATGCTACAGATTATCACAATGCTTCAGAAGTGCTAATTATCTTTTCTTGGTAATGATTAATAAATCCAAATGGAGAACAGTCCTGGAGGGTGTTTACTTTAAAATTCACTGGCTGGGTACCAAAGTAGGCACAGCACCGACTGCTGCAGTTTGAATTAGTTATTTTATCCAAAAAATGTTCCATTTTCGGAGAGTTTTGGTGAAGACAGAGTTTGGCTCGTTTATATTTCATTTTAATGACAGCAGAGTGGGAAACAATCCTTTTTAGTGAAAAGACATCATTGCCATGATCTCTTTTCAGCCAAACCAACAGAGATTTGATAGCTGCAATTCAGCCGAGGAGAGCAAGCGCGCTGCAGCGATAATTGCCTCTGTCGGAATTGTATCACAGGCGTATTTGACAATTCCGCAACGAGCATGTGTAGCTGAGACGACTCTCCCTCCCCCAGCATGTCACCCGTTTGGCTAAGGACACCCGCTGTATGCCCCAAGGGGCAACTGCGGTGCCCATCGGCACCGCCCCGGAGCCTGCTCTCGCCTGCCAGGTGGCTGCTGCCCTCAGCTCCGCATCTTCTTCGGTGGCACTCGTGTGGTGGAACCAACCCTGCCCAAGCCTGGCTCCAGGCGATGGTCTCCCTACTGTTACAGCGTTGCTCAGTGCTGCAGGGTGTCAGCGCCTGGTCAGATGGAGAGTTCTCTTCTTAGAAATGAGAAATGGAAACATCCGTCAGTTCGGTGATGTTGGCAGGAGGCGAGGTAGCCCCGGACCCAGCAGCTGCCGAGATGGTTCCTCCCACTTCGCCTTTAATGAACTGGCTCGAGCTGCAGCAAACCAAGGCAGGTTCCCGAGTAACTGGTGCTAGAGGATCCAGCTCGTTTCCCCACAGAAACACATGCCAGTCTGTAGCTAAAACCACTGATAGCGTCACCCGTGATGATGCAACTGAGAAACTCCCTGACCCGGTGCACAGAGGGGTGCTCAGCTTTGGCACGTATGAGTGTTTCCTACCCGCCACTTGAACACTGGTAACGCGGTTGTTGGAATTGTCTTTCCACGTAACTTCACTTTTTTTGTCCTTGTAAGATGTTTTCACCAGATGAATAAAATTGACCCTGTGGAAAACAAAAAATGCTTCTCGTATTTCCTGCCAGTTTCAGTACTTTTAATATATTCATGCCACAGATATTTCAAGCATTATGAAACGACCATTTGTTATATTAACTGGAACCAAGTGTGCCTAGCAAGTTACCAGTTGCAAAGGGTATTTTGGCCTACACCCTGTAGTTCATGGGAAAAACGAGAGTGAGCATGCAAGCGGCGTGCTTTCAGAGAGGAACACAGCCAGGAAAAAGGAGTAATGGAGCTTCAGATGTTTGGATTTACGGAGATTTAAGCAATCATCATGCTTTTCTTGTGCTTCTTCCAGTAAAAATAAACAAAGGTAGTGTGAGAAACTCTAACATCAAGGTAATATGCAAATACTATGTCAAGTTTAGGGACTCACCTTATTTTGGCCGCAATGCCATTAATCACCTTTTTGCTGCAAACAGTTACTCCTGTGGTTATTTGGAAATAAACTGTCTCCATTCAAGAGCTTCCAAAGCATTCTTTGCATTTACACGTTAATCTTTTGGGCAAGCTTCAAGAGGGCCTTCTTAAAAAGCCAGCCCCTTAGTTTCATACTCAAATGAGATTAAGGACGGGGTTTGTGAAGAGCATTTCTTCATAACTGTGGCTTCTTTGGTTTATGAGTGTATTCAGTATAACTCGAGCAGAACAAGGTTCCTCTGTGGCAATAACAGAATTAAGTCCTTCGGCTGTTAGTGCAAAGTCTTAAAAACTGAAAATTGAAGCAAACAGAATACTAGTTCAGATTTTTTCCAACTCTTCCCACGATAGAGAGTGGAAGCGAAACAGTGGTGTGGGGTTTCTGTGGGGGGCGGCGGGAGGCAGAAGGCTGCCACGGCCCCTTCGAGCAGGAGCCCGACTGGAGGCGTAAAACTGGAGAACTGGAGACTTTCATTGTTCAGCCCCCTCTGAGGGAGACCGCTCGTCTTTGCTTCCATCCTAACGCTGGTACGTTGCCTGTTACCCTCTCTGTGTCACACAGGTGCTTAGTAGTCCCTTTCTGTTTAAATGGGAGGAACATTAGCCTTTTCACCCCTCATTGTTGCTGAGAGGAGCTCCAGATGGTTTGGCTACTCTCCACCTTTAACTCAGAATCGCTTCTTCCCTTGCAGAGAACCAGGTTGTATTTCAGTGGTAATTTTGACGTGATGGTCTTGAAAGGTCATTAAGAATAATAATTTTCAATAATTTTTAATAATTGATTTGTACTTCCGCTTCTGTCTTCCTGCTGCAGAATGGGAAAAACCAACTCAGATGATACATACAGTGTATTCCTGCCTCGTGCAAAGCCCAGATATTTAGCAGCCCCATAAACAGTAAGGGAAGAGGTGAGAAGCGTCACTGCTGCCCAGATACTCACTTCTACGTCAGTCTCTGGCTGTCAGGTTTTTGTGGAGTCACCAAAGCAGCAAAGCTGACTTGTCTTTAACCACATCCCTCAGGAGATACCACATCCCCATCAGACATGCCTGAACCAGTCTTTGGAACAAGGGGGGAAAAAAATACACATAGCTTAATGATCTTTAAAAACTGGTGTTAAAGTCGAACTGGGTATCATTGGCTTATTCTGTCGCCATTTGCAGTTGCTATAGCATTAAACTGAGCTGTGGCTGCCAAGCCAGTTTCCTCTGCTACGTTTTCTCCAGAACAAAGAGCAGCATCTCACAGCCAAAAAGTCTCCACAGGTCCACCAACTGAAGAGCAAGATCCAAAGGTTTTCCACAAGTGCTCCAAGTCAAGCAAGTGTTGAATTTTGAAGGAAAAGCCCTTTACAGGTCGGTCGTTCTCCTGAATCTGCAGAGCTGCCATTTTCAGATCTGTTCCCATTTAGAACGGAAGTAGCCGCTGTGATCATCTGCCTGATGGAGGAAGGGAAGCAGGTAGACAGAACATTTGAATTTTATACAGCAAAAATGGCAAGCATTGTAACATGTCCTAAAAAAAGCAAAAGGGCAATGAAAACTGTAAAATAGGAGACATCTTCCTTACTGAAAAGCTCTCTTGGAGGCAAACCCCAGCTTCACTGGCTTTTCGGACAGGAACACACAAAAAAACCTGGCTGTGAGAGTAAGAGCAAATGTAAAGCAGCCCCTTGCCAGCCTCCTGACTGCAAAGGCCCCTCTGAACCTTAATTCTGCCTCTACCCTGCGCCACAGCCGGAGACCCCAGCCCAGCCTGGGAGGACAGGGCCCGGACCCTTCCCGCGCGTGCTGACAGCGGACGTTAGCCCTGCGCCCCGCGCTCGTTGCCTTTCGGAGGCCAGCACGGTGGTCCTTGAAGCAAAAGGTTCATTACATTATGTGTGACAAGTCAGACGTCTTTTTTTATAGCGCAGTTGCTTACGACATCATAATGAGGTCTGGGAACAGGGATGTTTGTAAATTGATCAGCAGTAAGTATTCCTGTATTTTGTTGTCCCGTGAGAGGAGGCGACACACGCAGCCCGAGTTCGCAGTGCCGGGCACCGTTTCAGGAGTTCAAGGGATGTACGGATTTTCTGGTCAGCGGAGGCTCGGGCCGATGTTGTGCTCAGCGTAAGGGGCATTGTCTGGCAGAGACAATTAGCAAATGAAGCGCTGCCTCACCAGAGGCTTCGCAGCCTTGGAGTCTCTTCTTCTAGGCTGACAACAAACAGAAATTTGAGATGGTATCTCAGGTTTCCAAAACAGGAAGCTGCTAAATCCAGCAAGAGCGCGATTCGTTTCCCAGTTACCACACTGCTGCTCTTTCTACATCTCCTTGGAGGATATGGAAGTGTTTGTCGAAGGGTAGCAAGAGAGGCCTTTCATCCCCATTTTTCACCCGATGGAAAACCAAGTGTGCCAGGAGCTGAGCTGAGCGCGGGGTGCTTTTCTGCGCAGGACTGGTCACATCGCCGCGGCTGGGGTGTTGCTCTTTCCCGCAGTCGCAGGGCAGCTCGGCCTCCCGCCCATGCCCTGGCGCGGCGCGGTCCTCCTCCAGACCCCAGAAGGGGCGCCTGCTCTGCTTTTTTCGGGTTTCCTCGGGGGGGGGGAGGTAAGGCAAGTTTCCACTCGCTCGTTATATTAACGCGTTCTATATGACTTCTTCTTCCTCTACGAACAGCTGAGTAGCCCACATTAGACACGTGTTGCTGCAGCTACAAAGCACAGGAAGGTACAGGTGCCTCTGTACAAGCGGTCCAGGTCTGGCCTTGGAGTGCTGCTGCATCAAGGGGATGACTCACCACAACCAAAGCTTTCATTTATGAACTTACTCTGTTGTCCCATCGTCCCCTCTTGGGTACTTGCAAAGCGCTTTCTGCTCAGACAGCTAACTGAGAAGTAATAAGCTGAAAGAAAAAAATTTGTTTCAAGCTGCATTCCAAAGGAAAACTTCAGCGATTTTCAACTAAATAAAGAGCTTAAAAAACCTTCCAATTAAACAAAATACTGTTCTGACAGGAGCCCTCAAGTACTATCTTCAATAACTCAGATTTATACGACCAGAAGTCTTGAGAGAATTGCCAGAAGAGAGAGCATTTTGAAACAAAAATTCGAGATATTTAGTCCTGAAACAATCTACACAGAACATTTAAATTTTCCTTTTTGTCTTCCAGCCAAGAACTATTCACCAAAGTTAGCTCAAGTTTATATGTGGCTCCAGTTTTCTGGAACTTCACTTTTCAGCAAATGCCGTCCTTGAAAGAGGTTAGAAATGTTTTCCAGTCCCACTTTTTGTTCTCATATGTGGCTAATGCTGGAGCTCCGGGTGTGAAAGCGTTCTCGTGTGCTTCTGCACAACGTTACCAAACATTCCACCCACCGTCCAGCGAGCGCAAGTTGTTTCCTGAAGATTAGTACGAGCTGCTGAGTAAACATCAGCATGCACGGCTCCACGCGCGCGCGCACAAGTCCCCGCTGAAATCAGTGCAGACCAAGCCCGAGTACTTTGGGAAATCCCACCCATGTACACATCTGCAACGCAGGTGGTGGGGATTGACATCTGGGGCTGGCTCAGGCACGCTCTGGGTAAAGATTAGTTCTGAAATATTTTGGGTCTTGCTACCAAAGCAAAAAGTGTGCTTTTACAGGCAGCAGAGCACTCGCCGAGTCCTGCGGTAGCAGCGCCTGCAGAGCTGCCGGGCGCTGCGGTGGAGCTGGGGCTGGAGCTGGGGCTGGAGCTGGAGCTGGCCACAAGCGGTGGGTAGAGCTTCACCCGCAGCCCCTTCTGCGCACGCCTGCTTCCAACTCGCCGCTCTCTCGGTCACCGCCCGCGGCTCAACAGCAGCCTGTTGCAGAGCTTTTCAGCTGTCGGCGATCCCTAGGAATTTTCGCGGGCATGGCTACTTTTGTAAGATTTACTTACGCAGATTTCTGCGTAGGATATGACCTTTCCAAAAAGGACGTGTTCAGGGTCCTGTATTAGTTGGCCGTAGACACCCCTGGGATCTGTAGCTCACAGCATGAAGACTGGGGACTTAGAAGTTTTCTCCTAGATTCTATTAGAGCTTCTTAATTAAAAGTCCTCTTTGGGGACCTGAATTGAATTGGAAACCATGGTGATCACTTAGGTCAATCAGCACAGAGATGATTGCATTTGGGAGAGTGAGGTGGAAGATGAGAATGCGTGCATGTTGAAGAGCTTTAAGGGGGGAAAAAAACCCCAACCAAACACCTGTAAAAACAAGGAGCATGCATATTTTGCAAAGGAATGGTTAGAAGATTCACCTTACAGGGCTCACCATTCACTACTGAGTTAGAGACTAACAGCTGACAGCGTTAAAAAGTGTGTTCAATTCTTACCTCTCTGAATATTCGATCAATGGATTTGACAGTCTGTCTACTTTCTGAAATCTGTGTATGCGCATTTTCACTCATGTTGATAACTACACCAGGAACACCAAAATGCTAACTAGGCAGCTGTGCTCCCCATCATCCCACATGAAAGAAATATGTTGTTACTATGAAAATAGAAACATTCATCCACATACAGTGGGTCCCGTAACTTCATCATGGAAAAACTAAAATATAAAGAGATGCTCAGTATCCAGGAAACACTTTTATTCAATAGTTAAATTCCACTGTTACAGTTAGGAAATACTCATTTGTGATCAGATAATGCTGATAAGATATACAAAGTTATCTTTTAGTTTCAACTTACAAATCATTGTACTCTAGTTCCAGGACAATGAACTTGGTTTCAAAATTGGAGCTGTTTTGGTTTCACTAGAAAGAACAGTTCTAAAATCAATTATTTTTTCTTACAGAAAAGGATGACATATCACTAATCTCCTTTAGTATCATCTTCTTCTCCCTCTCCTCTTATAGGAGAAAAATCTAAATAGGTACAAGGTATGTTGTTCTTGTAAGTCTCCACCAGAAATAAGTAGCCTTGCTTCATTTGTCTTTGCAAATTACAGTGTCTGGATCAGGAGCTTTTGCAGACTAGACATTCAGTTGTTCAGCCCATGTATGAAACACTTGGCATTGCTCTTGAGAAATCTTACAATCCCGGTACGCAGGGTTAACCTGTTATAACCTCCAGCAATAAATAAGAACATTCATTTAATAAAATTATTCACATAATAATAGGAGACCGCAGTCTGTTGATCCATAAGCTATCTAAACCAGCAGTTTCTTACAAGCTGCTTCCTTTTCTAAGGTGGACGTGAAACACCAGAGCACAGAGGTTGCAGGAATTCAGATCTTCCTCTCTCCACCACCTTGATTCTTCCCCCTGCCTCCTTCCAGGTCTTCTGTTTACTGTTTGGGCAGTATCTGCACCACTCTCCATAGCCAACCCTCCTTCCCCTGCCAGCAGCTATTCCATACCGGATTCGCAACATGCAAAGGATGAAGCAGCTGATAATGCTGATGTGCAGACGCAGCAGAAATTGGATTTTTTTTCTCCTTACTCTACAGTTAAGTAATTGCAAGACTCAGATATGCTGCCAGCTACAGCATGCTTGCCTCCGGGACCACCCCCCACCCCGGTGCCAGCCTTTTCAGCCAGTGCCAGGGCTTTGGACCTGCGAGAAGGCTGGAGCATCAGTCAGGTTAATATCGCGTGTCAATTCATTTTGGGATGACATGGCTGGTACAATAGGTTTAATTATTCCAAGCAGCCCTTTGCTGAAGCTTTCCCCTCGAGGCCAAAGTTTTGTTCCTTTTGTATTAATATCACCTGGAACATACCAGTGGAAGTCAATAACCCTTGCTCTCTACTGACTTACTCTGCAGGGTTATAATTGCAGCCTTAGAAGATACAGGCACGATGTAGCATGCGTACAATGACATGTATTTTTCCAGCAAAGGCAGAAACAACTGGTGGAAACCACAGAAGCAGTATCAAACCCCACAAATCCCAAATACAGTGGATTCAAGGAACATCCATCTGCTCTATTACACATCAGAGTCGCTGTCTGCTTTCCTTTCCATCAGTACGTCCCTGAAATAAGGCTACGGACTTAAAACCTACTGAACCAAATTTTTCCATTGCCTTCATTGCGCAGTCCCATACGTCCATGCAATCAGCAGCATGATGGCAAGTGAGTCACCCTGATACACACCTGCAACAGCTTCTCCCCAGCTTCCCGGCTCACAGCTCTCCCAGTAAACAGGACAGGCCGCTGTCTTGCCACAGAACAAGTCGGAAGTCAGGTTACAGAGGTCACTTGGAATTTTCAGTGACTAATCACTAGCTTTTGTTATCGCAAAAATACTATATAAAGCTTCAGAGATGCTTTGCCACTGAAAATATCCACCGGCGCAGGTCTCCACACACGTTTAACTTCCTGCGGCCGCGCGTTTCTGTGGGGGTGACTGTACCGCGCCTGTTATTCCTGGTGCATCCTGTTTTTACTACTTGCAAAATTACTAGAGTTGCCATATTCCTGCTAGCAGTCTTCCTGACAGAAACATGTGCATGTTGAGCATTGTTTTTCTAACCGAAGTAGACCTTTTGCCAAAAAGTTAGTCTGCTGTTTTCCCTCATCTGCATTTGCTGTTGGAGAAATATTTTCCAAAGCAAAAGATTAGCCACTGAGCCCTGCGGGCAAATGCTGATAAAGGCGATTCAGTGAAGCTTTCCGCTTGTAATCAACATTTGCCCACGGAAGTCAAAGCCCTTTATTTTTTTTCTTTCCCTCCTCCAAAGGAGTTTAGCCCTGCATCATTTGGTTCTGGTTTCGAAAGTCTGCACAAGAGACACATCCTCACTCTTGCATACACAGATGCAGGAGAGCAGAACAAGACCTCACTTTTTCCTTGCTACATAATTAGTATATTCAGAGGAAACCTTAATGCCGTACATTAACTTTCACATCTGGAGCATGTTTTCAGATAACAGAGGGGTATTACTTCAAAACAAAGCAAGAGCATTAATAAACACAGTACCAGGAAACCCACAAAGGTTAAGTGATTTTCTACAGAGTAATTCATTCTCCTAATGAGGTTGCTGCAGACAACGCTCTCTGAGAGCAGTTATTGTGTATGTATCTTTAATTTGTGTATTTATGTAATTCATGGTAGTGCAAAATAAATTTCTGTGTAAAGTGTCCTAATAGATGAAGTGAGGCTGTAATATTCTTCCAGAGCTTGTTCATTACAATATACACTGGTACGGAGTCCAGAGGGAGTGGAAGCCATTAAACATTAAGCAAAACAATTGCTGTCATCCTCCAGAGGGACCGGCTTTGTAAATGCTTATGTTAACACTGCGCAAAAGAGTGGAGTATTAGGGTAAAATTAGAATGATAAAGGGAGGCAAGTACCTCGTCCTCAATTTCATGAGATTTGGTTGGATAACGAACAATATTTGGATCTTCGTCCTAGAAGAGAGCTCATCCTCGCCCTGAGAGCTAATTGTCACCGGCAAACGGAAAAGACGAAACAAAAAAAAAACGTTTCCAGTGTTTTCTATCCACAAAGCTGAAACACTCCCCTGTGTGTGTTTTCAATTCAACTAAAATAGACCACTGTGTGCAAACAGCCACTCTATCTGCATCATTCATATTTGATGGACTAGTCAGTACAACAGATACACTTTTATCCATCCCGTAAGTGATGAGAAACTAGAGACTTCAGTGTCTTGTGCTCCTCTCAGTTAACATGAGTGGCAGCAGCTGTTATTCGAGGCTCCTTAACATGTAATATTTGATGTAGAGACAGAAAAATTTGAAATATATTTAGTGGAATTGGGTATAACATAAGGAACTTCCACTATCAAATCATCCCAGGAGAATACGCAGGAAAGCTCTCGCCATGTTTGTTAACAGCGGCGCAGGCATTCCTGTTCTTGGGTTTAGAGGCCGTATGACAATAGTATTCTTACCAGGTTAAAAGGTAACTTGCAGAAAAGGTAGGGCACGATCTCAAGATGCCTTCGTTCACGTTGGCAGCAAAGCACAAAGGTGGTCCAGAACGCCGTCACCAGAGACCATAGAGTACATACTAAGTAGATGAGCTTGGGTTTCAAATTAGGTTTTGCACATACGACTTCACACGCCTGTAAGAAACATGTAAGCAGACTTTTAAATCCGTTGGAAACCAAGAGGTGATACTGCCAGTTCCTTCTGCTTGGAAGAGATGAGAGTAGCTGGTTGACATGGGAACAAAGGTAGCATCCCAGAAACAGCACAGGAAGGAAGGCAATCCTTCCTTCTCTGAGCAGATACCTGAAGGCAGGAACTCCTGGCCTGTCTCAGACGAGGGTATGTTGTTGGTGGTCGTGAAATACCAGAAATGCCATTTAAACATGAAACCAAACTTCTTTCAGTGAGGGTGGTCAAGCACAGGAATGGGTTGCCCGGAAAGGTTGCGGGGCATACACCCCTGGAAATAGACAAAATCAGCAACTTGCTCTGGTTGACCCTGCGTGGAGAAGGGGGTTGGACTAGGTGGTTTCCAGAGGTGCCTTCAAACCTCAACCACGCTGTGATTCTGTGAAAGGGAAGCTTGCAAAAGGCAGAAAATGATGTAGCCAGTGCTCGGCCGCAGGCTTTGGAGGAACCATGTAGATATACCAAAAGAAAAGAGCTGCTTTTCCTTCTTTCCGGTCCCCCCCACCTCAAAACACATCTTCTGTGCTAGCACGTAGGGACGGAGGAGAGGGGAAGACAATCCCACAGCCAGAGCTTCAGAGCTCTCGGACCTGGGAAGAGCAGGTGAGAAGGAAGACCCCTCGCCTGCTTTAGGACATACTCCAGGGAAGCTCGCTAGAGCTCTTGCCAGCTGGCATTTTAGTGATCCACCCTGCAGACGAAGGGGTTAACATCTCCTGAGCTAAAATGCAGTCGCTTCATTTGTGGCCTCACTAGAGAGGGCAGTTGCAGCCCAGTTTTTAAGCCTCTGAAGCAAGAGCCGATGGAAAGAAAACTGCAACTTCTGTCCTCTCCTCTGGGAAGAAGCTGGAGAAAGTCTGTGCGAAGGTCATTTTAATATTAAGCCAAAGGTCCAAGAAGCACCAGACGAACAGTTCTGTTTTTCCAAATAAAGAGTTAGCAACTACACGGATAGAAAACGTTCTCCTCTCATTTTAGCCAGGCTGGTCCTTCCTTATTCCTGCGGGAACACGGTCATTTCTTGGGCATGTTTTTAGATATGCCACTGCGAGCCGGGAAGAGGAGACAGCATGTGCTCGCTCATGGGTTTTCGGCACGGGGGCTCCGCACGCAGCCGAGTCGCAGGGCGCAGGCTGGCCCTGCGGAGCAGGGACGGGGCCCTCGCGAACCCGGGCTCTGAGCTCTTCTGGAGCCAGCACTACCTCCAGCTTCTGACAGCCTCTTTGGTGGGCATTGTAACGGTGCCCACAGCTAAGGTGGGAAGATCACTTCTCTCTGTTACTAAGAATGTAGCCGTGGACACATTACCCTGCGAATCGCTTTAATGTGCCTCACACTGCCACATATACTTCATGACTCTATTTGCACCCTACGTGTCAGTTCAGCCCAAGCCCACTGCCGCTGCCAAGCTCCCGCAGCTACCGGCTTGTCCCTGCCGCGCGCTGGAGAAACTGGGAGGGCAGAAGAGAAGGCGGCCTTCCACCGGGCTTCTGCTGAGACGCAGGGATGGGGGTCTCCTCCCGCCCCCCCCCAGCATTGCTTGGATCCGCTGAAGGCAGGCTGTAAAGCAAAGGAAACAGCTCAGGGGGCACGGGTGGAAACCGGGTGACTTAAAACGGCAGGGCAGGTGGGGAATGCGGAAGCGCGTTCGAGTTCAGATGGAATCGGCCCAAGTCTGCGATGCGAGACGTGAGCAGCACAGAACCGCCACTGGAGGGTTCTCCTTTGCCTGCGAGGTGATGCGCGGCTCATGGGCACACGGCAGCGTGGGTGACCTCACTGCTACCGCCGTGACCTCTAGCTACGAGGGCCACAGGGACGGCATGCACGGAAGCAGAAAGAGGGATAGGAAGCGAAAGGCTCTGGCTGCCTCCCCGCCACCTCCCGGCGCAGAAGTGGTGGGGAGAAGCCAAGGCAGAGGGAGAAGGAGCCGTCCGGTCTCTGTACCTTGTCCCCTCAGGCGGGGAGCGCAGCTGCTCACTTGCTCGACATGCTTATTCCGCTGTGCTGTGCTGCAGCTGGCTGCAGGAGGGGGAACATGCTGCAGGTCTTTACAATTTAGTGCTGTTCCCAGGCTAACGAAGATAAATATTTCTTTTGGGTGCTCTGGACAAAAGCAGGATGTTGCTATACCTCTCTCCTGTGAGCGCCTAAAGCCCTAAAAATTGAGCATTTGGGGATTTGTACATATTCCTTATCTTAAACTATTGCTTAGCAACAGACTTTAACCAAGGACATGTTTGTGAAGCTGCCAGGCATATCCGTATCTGCTCGGTGCAAAGCCATAAACGCACCTTTCCAAATTATCTCTGCTAGGATCACACCTGCAGCAGATGATCAAACTGCGCAGAAGGTTATCAGCTGTATAGGCTCTTAGCGTTTTTGCAATGCTAATGAAGTGATCTCGACCTGGTTGAATCAAAGCCTTTTCGCTGCGGAAAAGGTGTCGTTGCATACCAAGTAGGTTGCAGACAGACGAGCGGCCAGCAGGACTCGGCACGATGCAGCTCTGTGGCCGCTCCTCCCACACAGAGAGGAGCGATGTACGTGTTTACCTAGCAAGCGTTAGGTGTGTTCCCCTGACACGCTGCTACGTGTGCGTGTACTAATGAAGAGCCCTGTTTTGGAAATAAAAACCCCCACACTGTCTTAAACATGACTTTAGGTACCATCTTGGTATCTATCAACCCAGCTACTCTATCAAGCAGTTAATAGGGCAAAGCTTACCACCAGTATTGTACCTCAAACTGGATTGCAGCTGACAGTCCAAGGTTATACTCCTCAGTTACGTTACAGAGGAATTTTTTCCCTTCCAGTCACCAGGCTGTACTTTACCACTATAAGCCACAATGTAAATATAACACGCATCTATACGATAACTGGGCCTGGAAAGACAGGCGAGCACACGAGCCCTTCTCACCTCCCTGTGTCCTTGAGCCCCAGGAGCTGGTGGGTGGCCTGTGGAGAGCTCCCAGGGGCTTTCTGCAGCTACAGGACCCTTTCCTTCGCAGGGTTTTTTTCATGGGATGGGAAGAAGGGGCGAATTTCACTTTGTGTCTGGGATTGGGGGAGAAGAACCACTTTCCTGCCTAGAGCAGGGGCGAGATGCATTGAATAAAGTGGGGGGTAGCAGCTGTGAAACACCCAGTTTTGGTGTGCAGGGGGGCAGGTAAGGAGGCTGCAGCCCCCCCCCAGCTCTAAGAAAACACGGGTGCACGCGTAGCGTGTCCCGGCGTAGCAATACGCACATTGCTGTGCCGCTCGCCACGGCGTGCACACTGTCCGCTGGGCACCGGCATTACAGTGGTGCGTGCACCATGCAAAAAGGGCCGAGTTTGGGAGGCAGAGGCAGGTTGTTAGGCGCAGGGTTCTCCCCCTAATTTCACAACCATTGCTGAATTACATTTTACAATAAGAGCTTACCTCGTCGCTCCGAGGGCTTGGGGAGGCGGGAGGCAGTCCCACACGCTCCTGATCTTCATTACCACGTGCCTGTAACACCATTGTTGATGCAAAGCACGCCAATGCTCCGGCCGCTGCGGTGCAGGGTGCTTCCAAAGACACAATAAAACTCTTAATGCCAGGTCAGAGCTACAGCAGAGGGTGAGAAGCCCTTCAGACTGGAGGAAATACGAAGCATTAAACAGTAACGAGCAGACAGCACGTTAAGGCAGTCCCTGTGGACAGCCTTATTGTAAACGGTATCATCTCAGTGTTGACTTAAAACTGAGCCATATACCAGGCTTGCAGCAGCTTTTAAGGTTTTAATCCAGGTTTTAAACAATTGAGACCCTTCAAAAGCTGTAAACACTTAGAATAGAAGCTGCAGTCAGGTCTGTATCGTCTTAAGACATTCTCACATTAATGGCTGTGCTGGCAAAAGTGAAATCGGTGCTCAGTTCTGGGGTGTGCTGGACACCTACATCTCGCACTGGAGTCAGAATTGTACATCCTCCATCTTTACTTACTTTCTTAACAGTTAAAAGGAGGAGTGGAGGAACAGAGAAAAGAAAAAGAGGAGAAAGAGCAGGAGCCCTTATTAGATCTCACTGATTGTACCCTATAGCCCAGAAAAGCAGATTCAGCCAAGTTTCCAAAACACAGATACTTTCTTGGTACGCTGCTCAGTCTGGGAAGGCCGAGTATGTCCCTGCTGGGGGCAGAGGGGAAGAACGAGAGATGGTCCTGTGCCAGCAGGATCAAGCCACTTTTGCCAGGGCTCTGTGAGCAGAAGGAGCACACGGGATTAAAATCCTTTCTGAAATTCTGATGACAAGAGGAAACACAGCTCTCCCGTTATCCTCCTGCAGATAAATATTTGAAAGCAACTATAAAGAAAACTCAGCCATGCGTCCCCTGCTACCTGCCAGGCAGCCACGTCAGTACAATGGGAGCCATCCTCGGACAAAGAGCAACACAAGGAGGCTGAATGTACCAAGTTCACTCTACTGATTTCTGCTGAGCATCACTATTTTATAGACATACCTGTTTATTTTAAACCCATCAGAGGACGTATTTTCACTACATGGTGGGAATAGCAGTGTCACAGACCATGAGGTTTGTTTTCAGAGGGGAGATGAGGGAACTGCAGAACCACCTCACCTGCTCGAAGAGGAACTCCAGGGTTACACCAGCAGAAACATAATTGGTGGAAAAAAACCCTACAGATCAGGTTGCAGCTTTGAGTTATTCATCAGTCCCTTCCTTCCGTTCAGGGAAGGACAGGACAGTGTAATTGCTTCTCACAGAGGCTCATTAAATCAGGCACCGCGGATCTGTTCACAGTAAAAGAAACCTGAGAGCGAAGGCTAGCCCTTGACCTGACACAAGTCCAGAGCTGCCGTCAGTGGACCATAGCTAAAGCGGTGCTGGCAAGGCACAAGTGCGTTAAGCTACTGACTTCTCTGCACTGGGGCAAGTCAGGTGGTGGGAGGGCTTCAGAATCAGGATCTTACTTCGAACCTTTCCTAGAAAACTAAGTCAAGCTCAAGGACACTTAGCAGGAAGGACAGCAGCTTACTGGGCTGTTGGATGTCCCAGCAGGCAGCAGGCAAGGAGCGTGTGCTTGAGGCTCCTCTCCCCTCTTACTGGCTCTGTAAGCCACACCTGATTAACACCACTGCAAGCAAGGCAAGGATCAGGTTGGCTACAGCATTCAGACTTAATTTCCTTTCCTGGACCAGCATTTCCAAATGCCTCTTGAAAGCTCTCCCTGTTGTTTCTAGTGCTAGAGGAGGAAAAGGTCTCCTGGATGGACCTGTCCTATCAATCAGCAGCATGATTGGTAGATCTGACACGGTGCAGTAAAGCAAGTCAAGAAACCTTTGCACTTCCCAACACTAAGGAGCGGCATATAACTCATCTGCCCAGAAGGGCACCTATGGGTAATCAGGCTTTCCTATAATACACTTCGTCTCAGTCATTTAGGTGGAGCACAAAGCAATCTGTTACTTACAGGGATTGACAAAAAATGTGTTGTCGGCCAACCTGCATGTTACGAGTGCTCACGGCACAGCAGCAGATGGCCACCTAAGCTCTCCCCTTCCTTCAGGTGCAAGTTTCTCCCAACCTCCACAGGAGCAGCGACCTTTAGAATTATTCAAATTTCAAGACAGTCCAAAGTCTGACCTGAGGTCGGATTCCCTCTGAGCTAGGCACTGTAAAGCCACAGGGGCCTTTCCCCCCGTGTTTACAGCCTAAGCAGGTAATGCCTGGGCTTGCTAATGGGAATGCAGTTTGGCCACAGATAAGCACCAGGGCACAGAGCTGAAGTACGAGCTGCATTTCCTTAATACCAGGCAAGACCCCAGCAGCAGGTCTGCTCCCTTGCCCCTTCAGGAAGACCGTGCTGCAAAAATGACAAGCAGGGCGCAGGCAGAACTGGTTGATACATGCTAGACCACGCTGTTTCCAGCACGTAAAATGGCTCCCATATGCTTAAGTGCAGTAAACCACTCTATTTTATCTTGTATTCTTAGCTGGTTACTGATTACCAGAGCCAACAACACCACTACAAATAATACACAGGCTGCAAAGACATTGTTCATCCCCGGGACAGGAACATTTACCAGTCCCACCTGATACTGGGGACAAGTCTGCTCTGGGTTGCCCCAACTCTTCTGAAGTCTTTCTGCAGCAAGAACTACCAGCAGATATTACAGCTTTCTGCTTTGATGCGTCTCAATCAAAGAAGATTTATCATGCCTGGTAAGGGTGGCTCCCTCACCCCTACGTTTCTCCGTCTGTCCTTACTCTCTTTTGAGGCAGGTACACCCATCTGCTCCACCCTCATTCTGCCAGTGTCTTTCCATAAGGAAAAGAAATGACACACAACAACGTTCCTTTTCCTTTGGGGTGTATCGGGGGACCCACCTCCACTCCTGGCTAGGTGGAAAGCACCACACCAGCCAGCCGAGAGGAGCTTCACAGGGAAGAAGACTTAGGAAAGCTGTGAGAGACAAATGAAACGGGGGCAAGGCATTTCTGTGATGCCTTGTTCACAGGGCTTTCCTGGGTGGGGTGGGGACCCCCGGCCACGCTAACCTTTCTGCTCCAAGGGCAGCTCACCACCCTCTGGATGGTGGCCTGAGGACATGGCACACCACAGCATCCAAGTTTCTTTTCTTTCCGTTTTCTTTCCTGCTACAGGCCCCTTTCACCACTGCTAAGGACACCATGCCACCAGAGAAGGATATAAAGCATCGGCTGAGACAAGAAGGGATTTCCCCTCCCTTGGCAGCCGGACGCCCTCCCGGCATCGTACATCAGTACAAGTACATTGGTGAGGGCACACGCGTTGCTAACGCCAGTCGGTCCAGCTGCACGCAGGACACCAAAGCCACCGTACAGACTTGACCGTCGAACGAAGTGCAGAAATTTTTTAAAAGCAGTTCTGCGCTTCCCAAGTGAGTCTCAGCCACAGCACTTTGTGGAAAGCTTTTATTGCCTGAGGATCACCAGGAGCCACATAAATAAAACACCTCCAGGAGGGTCTTGCTTACCTTTGCTTGTCATCAGCAAAGGCATACCCTGCCCTACCAATCCCTCTCAGTTAATGCAAGGTTTTCCGAAGCTTTGCTCAGCCTTGCATAGAGCAGAATTACATAGATGTAACATTTCTAAATTTCAGCAAGAGCAACGGTGAAGAATTTAATACGCTGTGAGTTTATATATTCCATTTTAGGAAGCTTATTCTACAGTTTCCCTTGGCCATGTCCCACTTTGCTTATAGTATTAAGGCCCAGCTATTTGTTTCACTCATCTAAGCAGAAACCTAAAACTCCACCCACACCAGGAGCACAGCACGCTGTATCATCATGAACAATCCATTATGTATTTTTAGGACTACTTCAAGAAAATGACTAAAACCAAAAAAGGTAAATCAAAAAAGGTAAACTTTACATCCCTGTCAAGTGTTCAGTCTTACAAGTCTCAGGAGAAGGGGTACTTGCACATTGCAAGGCTGACCTCTAATTGAAAACAACTGTATGGGTTAGAAAGGATTTCTGAAATATTTAAAGCCAGCACATGGAAATAAAGGCCATTCCTGATTTAAAATGGCTGAACTGGTTTCCCTCAAGCCCATATGCATGAAACCAGTTTCAAAAGGAAACCATGTGGAAGAGTTCAGCTCGGTACATGAAGTTTCAGAAGGTTATAAGCAATTGTAAGCACTGGAGAAAGAGCAAAAATAGAATTAAAAACACTTTAGCAACCTTACCCAGCACAGAAAGCACCACTCCCGACAGAGCCCCTGGCTCCAACAGATACGTAACATACACACAGCTCTCAGAGCACAAGTATTCCCACTGAAGTCAATACTTTAAATTATACATTGACCTAAGTACAATCCTAAAATTGGGCCAGAAAATAAAACTTCCAGAGTTTGCACCTTCTTTTATTATTATCAGTAAGGACATTTCCTTATGTTTAGAGCCTTCGTTTCTGGTTAACATTTACCTAATCACAGTTTCTTGTCATCAGGTTTATTTCTAGTTGTCCTGCCAGAGGGCTGCTCACATTTTTTAGAAAAAGTTTTCAATGATCTTCTCCCCCACCCCCTGAACATTTCTCCTTCCCCTGAGCCGCATGGCCTGTGACTCGCTCTTCATCTGCAGTTACTCCAAACCACCTCCCAGGTTTTCCCAGGTGTGAAACTGTGTCTGGAGAGAGGGGCACTGCCTTCCCCCTTGTATTCCCGACACTAGTTTGCAAGTTGAAGAAGATGCTGTGCTCCTGACCCAAGCCAGCAATAGTTCATGGCTGCTTCGGAAACGACCTTGCGGGTGTATAACTTCCAGGCCCTGGTGTTGCCCACACAAACAGAAAACAAGAAATATCAGATAAAGGAGGCAGGAATGAGCAGTAAACTCCCAGGGCTGTTAGGCAAGGGCTTCCTTTAGGAATACCATGTTGCAAAAGGGTCTGAAAGCTCCAAACAAGAGCTGAGCCTCTTTTGTGCCACATATTGTTCAGTAAAAATTAATGACACACCTCTTCAGTCCTCTCTGAGTGCCATGCTGTCCCTAGTAACAGAGTGCTGTGAAAAATGTCCAATAAGATCCCCCGATTTTACTCATTTACAAGCATATACGATCCAATTTTCAGTTGATTGACTCATGCACTTCTTAGAGGGAAGTACAGGCACAAACCTCTGCAAAGCCAAGGGCTAAGTGTGAGGCACAGGATGAGAGTGTGCTAATTTAAAAGAGTGGGCACCCGTTTGTTACCCCCGCCGCAGAGCTAGTGACCGGACCACGGTGCGTTGTGTGCCGAGGGCGCACAGCAAGTCACTCTCTGCACGTGAGTCATGCACCAGTCTGGGATTCCTGGGCTCTTGGCAAATTCAGTAAGGCCAAACTCTTATTTCTTTTGCTTACATTTTTAAACTTGTTTGCTTTTAGTCCTTCCTCACTCCTGGCACTCGGTGGGGACAGGATTTAATTCTTTGGCATCGCAAGGGTTTCCAAGGCAGACCTGAGGTTTGCCAAGGCATCTATTACAGTACCAGGGCCTCCATGTTAATGAGTCTGTGATAAAGCCCAGGATCAATCAGAGGCAGCAGCAATTTAAACATACTCAAAAAGAAATTCTATCTTCCAACAAAGAAATAAACTTTTTCCCCACAGAGTTTGAACCACTCCACCACTGAAGAGCTGTGCTGGTGCAGAGGGAGCCTGGAGTGAAATTCAATGTGAAATAATCATAACCCATATAACTGGTATTATCCAAGCTGGAAAGTAATGCAAGTAAGCAAGCACAAGTAAATGACACTGGATTTCTTTTTGAGTTGTTTGGCTTTAAATGTGCAAAGTCTTAAATATAGCTTCTATATCTACATATGTATATAAGGATTTTTCATGTTATTTTGAATTTTATAGGACTGTAAACCAGAATGTAATTGGAATAGGACATTGAAATAAGATAATGATCTCCTGCAGCTTCAGAAACTAAGAAGAATACAGAGCTGTGTACATATTTCCTTCTCCAAGGAAGAAATAAATGTACTGTCATGATTTCTGTCTCTGGAGAAAGAATCATTGTGTTGCATTTTGTGGTTTTCTAAATAACATTCGTCAAACGAAGGGCTATTCAGAGGTGCGAAGTACAGCACATGCTAATTGGCCCCAGGACTAGCTTGAATATCCAGACACCTGTGAGAATTTAAGTCATAGCTGATAAGGAAGTCTTCATTATGCTTATACTTGGGTAAACTGAAAACAGTCTCATCCTCGTTCATTTTTCCTTCTCACAATTGGCTGAGTAAACCCAAGCCCATTGTCACCGAGGTTTATCATCTCTGGATGTATATCCATCGCGTTAATCAAGTTGCTTGCTGTTCGGGTACATTACGTAGAAGTTGTATCAGCCAAGTTGTGATGAGTAGAAAGTAAAGGAAATAACAGAGAAATTTTTTGTCCAAATCTAGGCAGATGGGAGTGACAGATTACAGGACTCCCAAGTGCCAACTGAGTCACATACTACTCTGGAACTGAAATTCCCATCATCCTAGTGGAGGATTCTTCATCCACTAAATGCACTAAATGCTTTCCTGGCGGTCAGAAATTTCAAGGTACCATTTCAAGATGTTGTGATATTTATAAGCCTAAGCCAGCAAAGATCTTCCCACAAGGAACGAAGGTTCACATCTTCTTAGCCTTTGCAGCTTATGATGGGTGTCATTTGCCTTTCTGTCTCTTGTAACAGCATGCTGTATGTTTGAATTTTATCACTCCTCTAGCACTCTAGTTGTGTGTCTTTCTTTATTTAGTGACAGACCTGGAAGATGAGTGATTGTTTCTTCTGACTAATACATTATCAGGTTCAAAACAAGCCAGTTGCCTTTAAAGTGTTCTCAGATCCATTTTAGAGAGCTATTATCCACATTTAAGAGGAGAAAAAACTGAAGCACGTAGATGTTAAGCAATATGCTCACCTTTATGCATTTTGCCAAGAGGAAGAACACAACCCATTACTCAAACTGACAAGCGTATTTCCTGCCCTCTGTATTCTGGTGTCAACTGACCTTGGCAATATGGAACAACATTTTCTCACGTGTGATTTTGCTCTTTTTTCTTTTTTTTTCTTTTTTTTTTTTTTTTTTTGCTTACTACCATAATCTTTTACCTCAAGTGTTTGGCCTTAATTTCAGTAAACATTTTTCCATTTCTGTAGAGATGGGAAAGGCACTGGAATAGAACTGGGTGGTTTAAGTTCATCATCTGTTCATCTCTTGATAGAGATCAATATAGATTAGAGGTAAGTCTGGTTTTATCCATATTAATTTTCAAAAACTAAATGATATGCAACAGATTTATAATTAAGCAGAAGCGATTATGTTTTTGTACAGCTTAGTTAAATGGATTTGCCACCATGCATTAGAGTAGAAGCTATAAAAACAGACTAGATGTTGCATTTTCCCCCTGCCTCTGTGCTGCAATTTGCATGAGAGCATCCTACATCCTAAATAAAACTTGAGGTCAAAGTTTTCTAACCTGGGGATCTATTTCTAGTCTTCTAAAACCATACTGGCTACCCAAATAAGGTGGCTTCATTTAGACAGGGGATGAGCAACCCCAGCTAGGAGTAAAATCTGAATTAAATTTACTCAGGGACTTAATGTGCCTGAATACAGTGGCAGCTTCAGGTTCCTAAGCCTGCTGAGCTCAAAGCTTCTCGTGTGGCTCCTGCCGTGTAGCCCAGACATTTACATTTCTGCCACAGATAAAACCGGCTGAGTCACAACACTGTGAGGCCTATCTCACAAGTGAGATGCGGCAGGAACCCTGCACCAAATTAATGTAAGCCTTCCCAAGGGTCCTTAGCATACCCTTAGCCTCCCTTAGGACGCAGGGGAAAGTCAGCTAGGCAAAACGTGGCACTTCTTCTGCACGTCTCCATGCAGCGGTTGCAAGATTTGCTTTCATAACTCCATCCTGACGGATTTCAAACGGGGACTGGCGCTCCCGCTGACTTTGTGGAGATACTTGGTTGAAAGCAGGATTCAGCCTGAGGTATGAGAAAGACAGATTGCGTAAGCCAGTACCAAGCACCTGAAACTCAAAGACCTAAAGAAGTACCTCTGCGTTCGAGACTGGTATCAGCTTGGCTGGCAAGCGTTTCACCCTGTTCACTTAGTGAGGACAGAAGGGGCCACTGGCCCCATGATCCTCATCTCTCCGTTGCTGGAGCTGGGCAGAGCGAGACCTTGCAGGTGAGATCTGGTCCTCACCACACACAGTGCATGTTTTACCACTCTCTTTGGTGGAGTCAGGCTTCCACAATATTCCACGTTTCGTTCACAGTGAAGTCACCGGGGTTATTCATGAGGCAGAGATACTAGGAGATAGCCCTCACATGATGGAAAAGGGTACGCCTGGGCAAGGACCTATTAAAATCAACATTACACAACTGCTTCCATGGGGAGCTGCTTTTCTCCAATTATTAGCCACAGTGATTAAGTGCGTCGGGTGACTCACAGACCTTACGTTGCCCATCAACAGCAAAAGCCATTTGGAGTTAGATAAATGCCCTTAAAATGTATTCTTTAACATATGTAGCTCACAATACTTTGAGCACCAGTAGCTGTGATGTGAATCATCTCGATGCATGGAAAGTTTGTTGCTACTTCGTTTTTTTAAAAAAACAGCATGCCTAATAGCTCCTAGAAACGACAAGATCACTCCAGCCAAGCAACAAAGAACGAGCACTGGTGTTGACTAAGCGTTTTTGCTTCACGCATTCAGTTTCTAGCAGCCTGGCTTTACAGTGTGCTACACATTCTGCATGTCCTCGGTGCAGCTCATCGAATGAGCATGTAACCAGGGAAAAAACATTCTGCAGTGTATATGCCAAATTATCATTTCCAGAAGTAAAAGCAGATAGTTATTTCTCAGTTCAGGGGTCTCTCTAATTTCCAACTAGCTCTTTAAGAGAATTTCTTAATTTTTGAGCCCTCCATACTACTTTATAGTAATTTATTGATGCAAGCACTTTTAAAGAAACCAATACCCAAGGAGGAAACTTCTTATGAGTACTGGTTTCAGAATAAGTCAGTATTTTGAAGAAACGTAGCTGCTCACTGTATGTCAGGATTTCAAAAAAAGCCCAAGAACATCATTAGCATCTCTAGGCAGCTAAATTTAAAAAAACAAAACAAAACAAAACCCTGCCCTTTAGTCTCTTGGATTGATTGATGGAACATTTCTTGTTGTGAATAATTCAATGCCTTGGAACAGTATTCCAATCATAGTCGATTATAAATTAACACTCATTTTAATTGATGCAGATAATCATGCCAATGTCACAGCAAATACATTATCAAGCATTACATATGGATGCTGTAATGTAAACAAGAAGCTGAGAACTCCATTATCTGCTGGTGCATCACTACTAAGTAATTTCTAAATATTTCATCATTGTTTAGACTGCATTCAGATTGCACACAATAACTTGCTGCTTATAAACAGGAGATGCAACTGTTTTCTTAGGTATAATTAGCAACTAAAAGGAGGGAGATTTCCTTTGTCACCAGTTGAGACGCTTGCTCAGGATACTGGAAGAGAAAATATCTTCCCTGGACTCCCATAATAGGCCATACTTCCCTCCTAACAAGTAGAAAAGTTTGACTGAGGTGGAAGGGCTAACAAATGACTGATAAATAAGCTCTTCTTTTTATACAGAATCAAAGGAAAACATGACTGCTCACAGCACTGAGGACAATAACCCTTTGCCTCAGTTCCCCCTCCTTGGTGCTGTGAATGACTGGTAAGGATATAGACCCTTTTTATATTACTGCCTTGCTTTTCCCTCTCCATGGAGTCATACTCACATTTTGTGTGTTAACACAGTCCCAGAGTAAGGAAATGCATGCTGGCACATTCTTTTCCAGTCCTCGGAGCAAAATGCTGCCTGTCATCTTTTTTTACCACAGCCCTCCTGCATTTGTTCGTCGAACAGCTAGAGCTGCTGCAGGGCTCAGCGAGGTTCTTCTGCTCCTTTCTGTAGAGCTTTTTAACCGGTGGGCTTTTAATACGTGAATGAAATCTGTGCTTTCCAGAGCAGAGCTACAAACAGGTATTTCATTCTTGAGATCCTCTGATCCCTGCTCTTCATTCACAGAAATAAATGCAAGGTATAAAATAAATGTAGACTCATCCTGTTGAGCTAAAGTACTTTTGTATATATAACAGATTCTGGCCTCACATATTTTTTGGTCGGTGTCATATTAAGAGCTTGTTTCTGGTTAGACTTGATAGACACTGGTATAAAACTCCCACATTATTTCAGCATCTCCTGTTATTTTGGGGTTAGAAGAGAACTAACTATGAAAAGTATTTAGGAAAGTTTCTCCTGGTACGAAACTGAAGTCCATATCACTTGTTTGTAGACATAGACAGTAAACTAGTCTGTAACTCAGGCTTTCCTCTATGTATTCCCACCTCATTTTAAGCCCAAACTTGAGATTTCTGCAATCGAAGCGATCAAAAGCAATCCAGAAAAGGCATTTCTAGCTATATTTGGAAATTCATCTCAGCCATTAAGAAAATATATAGCAACTCTGTGGAGAGGAAAATCAGTGATGTTAAAATAGCCATAGCATATTATGTAATGCATTTTCTCTGTATTTATATGTTTCTTTCTAATAGCCATGTTATTTTTTACTGGGAAATGAGCTGAAGCCTACATTTTTGAACAGATTATTCAGCCCTCAATCCTGTTCCTAACCAAAACTAAATAACAATTTTATAGCCATAGCAGATGTAGGTAACATTGATCAGTTATAATAGCTGTGCCTGATTCTCCAGTATTTTCAGGTTATGAATCCTGACTTGAATGAAAACATACATTTTGCTGTACAAACCAAGTGGATTTTGGAACACTCAACTCAAAAAAAACCCCAACAACTTCCACTAGCCAATTTTGAGTTATAATCTTCCATAAAGGGCTTTCCTATTTGTCTCCAGAAAAAAAAAAAACCAACCTAACTTGGTCTTTAACAGCTGTAGTCCAGCCTAAACCTGCCTATCACCATTAGGTAGGGTAGTGTATATTTATTAATTCTCCCCGCTCCCCTCCCTGATTTTTGATTGTCAGGGTTAGTCAGCCATAAAAATGCAGCTTTTGTGCAGTCAGAACATCTCATGATTTTTCATGTAGCACTTCATTTTGTTTGTCTACAGAAAACAATTGTGAAGTTAGGGTTCGTTCAGATAACAGGACATTTCACTCAGCCATCACATTTTGACATTTGATAAGTAATTAACTAAAGGAAAGAACAGCTGTGTTAAGAAAATGCTTAGTGACAGCATGTAGATGATTTAAGGCCAATTCATGAACGACATAAGCCCCATTTAAATTTAAAATGTCCCGAGACGCACAGTAAAAAACCCCCTGTATTATGTCTTTCCTTTGCAGTCTAACAAAGAGTTAGCCTTCATCAGCTTGAATATCTGAATGTGCCATCAAATACTCCTATTATCTAGAATGGGAAGCTTAGACTCCCATATCCTAAAGACCAACCTTATGACAAATAGTAAATATAAAATACGATAAATAATTACAAAAGAAGGGAGCTCACTGGATTTCTTTCTTAAACTTAGCAGCATTTTCCCTAGCTTTTGTGTCATAATTTCTCTCATGCCAGTCATTTAGAATAAAAGATCAGATAGGTCAAAGTTGGTATGTTTGAAATAAAAATGAGTAGTAAGCTAAGTACAACACTATGGACAAGACAGAGAAGAGGAAAAAAGAACAAGCAATATGGGAAAATCATGACGTCGGTGGCAGATGACAAAGGAAAGCAGGTTTATGAATGAAAAGCATTCTGAAAAGTCAGCTCTCCAAAACAGACCAGGGTTTTGGCGGGTCTCACGTACACGGTTATTGTTACTCGCACAGCAGATAAACCACGCTGGCACTCGCTCAGTGACCATTTGAGGACTACCCATACAAGAAGATGATTAGTTTTGGTAACATAGATGGTAAATAAACAATTTTGCTTCTCTAAAGATACCTTCCTGAGGCTCTCCTTACCTGGATCTTAGCCACAGTACTCAGAATGATATTAATAGATTTCTCTTGGCTCTTGAAGCGATTTGACCTCAAATGGCTGTGGTAGTAGGTAGAGTATGTACCAGCCTGCAAAGCTAGCCAGCGTATGCCACACCCTGCCGTTACAAATACTGCCGTTCTCCTTCTACAGCTGCTTCATTGGCAGGTTATTATTCCAGGACAAGGATTCAACTGCTGGTGGTTAATCAAAGCTATTACGTCTGCTTCAAAAGAGAAAAAAGAACGAAGGTACAAGTGCCTTACTACCACTCCCAACAGCCACCGACCGAGAGAGGCCTGCAGCAGCCTCCCAGAGAAGAGGCAAGTCTTGCCACAGTTCTCCTATGCCTGCAGAGCCATTCCTGTATACATCTGGCAGATGGTCAGAGGGAGATATGAACAAAACCTACGCCACGTGGGCACGGTTCTTCAATTATTTATGTTTTGTCCTTCATCGAAGACCAATTGGTCAGGCAAGGCCAGGGGAGAGAAAATACTTTCTGCTTTTGGCATGAGGAAGTGTACAAAGGTTTCCAGCTACACACAGGGTCTGGTGCGCTTCGGAGAGCAAGCGGTAAAGCTACCGAGGGAAGACAGGCACGGACGCAGCCCACGGCAAGCCAGCGGACGTCTCGGGTGGTAAAACAACTTCAGAGCTTTGCAGAAGTGGACGAGAGCGCTCGAGGCAGACGCCTGACAAGTATGACGGCCATACCTGCTCTAGGGAGAAGGCAGGAGGCCGCCGAAGGCGGGAGGCCGAGCCCGTGGCCTGCTGGATGGAGGCAGCCTGCGCCGCTGGGGCAGTGGTGGTTCTGGCCCTCAGCAGCTCCAGGGCTGTCCTGAACCTACAAGGCAGCTTCAGAGGCTTGGCCAGGCTTTCCCCCATCAGCAGTAGGGAAGGGGAAGAAGCATAACCAAATTGTTTTTGGAGGCCTGTGATCCTTCTCGCCGAGCTAAACCAAAAAGTGCTGTGTGTGACTTCCTTGAGTAACAGCTAACAGTCCTCAGTCGTGATGGTCACAGACCCGCTGGATCATGACTGCTAAGAGACTGTTTGTTCCTTTTCAGTGAAATGAACATAGGAAACATAAAATGTGGAAGTGACAAAAAGATTTTCTTATATGTGGAGAAGCTGACATTTAGCACTAGGCATGAGACTGTTAATAGCATAGAGCTTTCTCCTGACAGTTAATACCAGGATTAAAAAAAAAAAAATCCAGAAAGTAGGACTTGTGTATATTCTGCTATGTTTATAATTCAGAATTAATATAGAACACAGAGACACTGCTTTTAAAAAATCCTTTTCCTGACCATAACTGTATTTTAAGCCATTCACAGGATGTTGATATGCATTTATTAAACTGAAAAGCTAGCCCCAACAGATAGCGGCATTGCACTAGTGCATCAGTTTGTGTTTTTGTTATTATGATAAGATTTTGAAGGGGAGCAGTTGCTTACGAGATTACATAGGGTATATGATCAAAAACCTCAGCACGGATGCCAGTTGTAACTAGTTGTTAGCTCGAGGTCAAATGAGAAGGTTTCTGGCATAGAACAATTACACAGCAAAATAAACAGAAAGTATAAAGCTGTTCTCCAAATCAGCAGCCAAGCAGATCTAGTCTGCCAATAAAGCACACCAGATTCAAGCTGAAATTCCAAGGCTGGAAGTGCAATTTTAAAAGGTGTTACAGATCATTTGTTGCATATTATTGTATAATAGCAGTAACTGTAACTCATTTAAGAAGTTGCTGTTTACTCAGAATGGCTCTCCTACCACCATAGGCCACCTGGCATGGAGCAGTTAATGAGATCCTAAAGGATTTTCAAATAAAAGATTAGCATTTACTTAACTGAGAAAGTCTGTCCCATGATAATTTGTATCAGTACAATCCTTTGCTATACTTTCAAATAAACACTGAGGAACTGTGCTGATGTTTATTTTATTTCTTAAAGAAACCATTCCTTCTAGAACTACAAATGTGACAGATAAAGCATGGATAATTTGTTTTGCAAGGATAAAAACCCTTTTCTCACTTCCATCAGATATCTAGAAATCACTGGTACCTTGAGGTTGTTGATCTGCAAACAGATTCAGACCCAAAAGAGAAAAGGGCCTATCTGTCTACTGTAAGAAATACAGCCAAGACCATGTCTGAGTTAGTTAGGCATGAATTCCTGACAGGCAAAGGATAAAACGTACACAAGCATTATCGCTGCTGATTCTGGTTTTAAAAAAGTGAATTAACAGCTGCAATAAATTGTCTCTTCCAGTAGGAGCTTCTATACTTATATTTGCATATATATTTTCCCAGAGTCATTCCTAAGTATATGTCAAAGGCTCTCGGGAGGCACGCGTTAATAAATATTCTGCATATAAATTATGACGGGGGCGTCATCAGCTATAGCTGGAGTTCACCCCATCTCCAGCTACTGCAAACTTCTCCTAGTCAAAGATGACAGATCCTTGGACCTCAAAAAAAGCCTTGGAAGGAGCATGCTGCCCTTGAGACGCACCTGGTTATGCCAAGCTTGAGGGGGTCCCAAAAATGCACACATGTTGAGGGAAGCAACACCCACATGTTCGTATTTCAGCTGACATCCAGCTGCGTGCTCTCAGCAGTGTTGTTTTCGCTTCTCAGTTGTGCTGGGGGAAGAGCAATCTGCCAGGGCTCAGCCTACTCACTGCCTGCTTTCTGCCAAGCCTGTTCCGCGGGGAGTACGTGGGCAGCAGCCCCTCAGCTCCCCAGGGGAGCAGGGCTGCAGTTCAGCCATCCCTTATGTGCCCCTGTCCTCAACAAGTGGCTGCACGCAGGGCACCGATGCCACAGTCAAACCCTTAATAAATATCAGCGATCGGTTCTCATTGGACTGTACTGATTTTTGAAGCACAGTAAGTCTTTACAGCTTAAGGACAAGGACTGCCAGTTTGGGCTGCCCAGTTATGAAGTTAATCACCAAATGTCCAGTAAGTTTTGACATTTCACCCGCTCCATGAATTATCACCTTTCTTTATTTCAAGCAGGCAGCCGGAATCACTCGCTGTTAGACCGATAGTTTTCCTTTTATGGTTTACAGATTTTGTGTCTAATTGTGAAGAAAGCCATTTTTGGAATGCCTGGGCAGTACACGCGTGAATCACAGCAGCAAGCCATTGCTTCTGTCTCCCAACATGTATCATGGAACTATTTTCTTCCATCCCTTTTGTAGTACAGTACATTCTACATTGTGAATCATTTTCATGCAAAAATAGAAACCAGTGATGACTCTATGTTCACTTCACAACAGAGAAGCAAGAATCGGCACCCCATAATTAAAGTGCCAGGTTTAGTGGCATTGTAACAAATTGCTGCACAGACGGGCTTGAGTGTCAGCTGTAGAGAGCTTAATAGACCCCTAAGCACATGTTTCCTAATAAAATATGATTTAAAAAAAAATAAATCAAATTCTGGTCCTCAGGGAAAATCCAAAATAACACATAGATATTTAGTGCCATATCCAAAAAGGGGTTTGGATGTTGTAACGCTTAAAAATGCCATACCTAAAAGCAAAATGAAATGCTGCCATTCTCAATGCTGAGTTAGGTGGCTATCATCCCTGTGAAGTGAATAACTGGAATTAAGCCCCTGGGAATCAGATTTACCATCTACAGCGTGCTGGGGTGTGGGAAGTGAAATGGTTAGGTCAGGCGATATATTTTGGCCATCTCTTCCACAAATCCTACCTGTGTTGCACACTGGTTCCGCTGAGCTGTGTCTCCTAGAGATGAGCCACTCGGAGCCAGGAGCGTCGCCCTCCTCAGCAGAATGCCGCACCTGATCTAGTAGTCCTGCTGGGAGGCTGGCAAAGCTCACTGAACGCTCATCGCCACTCTAACATGTCTGCTCGGCTTCTCTCCGGCCTGGAGCCTGCACCTGCTTGGGGTGTGGGCAGAGAAAGCCTAAGCCTTCCTGCAGAAGATCGTGTAGAGATTCCCGTAGGTGCCTAACTCAGACCGTGACAGATGGTCGTTTTGTGAAGCATAGTAGGGATTGCAGCTGCTCAGCATGGCCCATCGTTTAGTTCTGCTGGAAGAAGAGACAGCAGTAATACTTCAATTTCCCAATTTAGCAAATTCAGTCAGGTAAACTTAAGACACCAGCTGTTCAATCTCAGCGACTGTGTCTGAAGCAATTGTCCCTTCGGTAATACTCCAATGTTAAGAGTAACTTGAGCGTTCTTCACTGGGAATACATCAAACTGCCGTTTTTTTTTTTTTTTTTTTACTGGAAGTTGTGTGACTAGCAGACTATTTGGTGAGGTGCAGGATCCACAGATGGCAAGCATAGCTAGCTCAGAGTTACACGGGTTGGTATTGCCTGTGCGAGGATAGCTGGCAATTTAATAAACATACAGGATATTTTGAGTGAAATAGTAAAATGGAGCTGCAGTGGCCTTGAGTTTGATCTCTTGCAGTTAATCAGGAATTGTATTAGAGGCCAGAGAAGTCACAAGACAGAGTGCTACTACTGAAGCGATTAGGATCAGCTTCAATACTGCAAGGGCTGAAGGCATTTTAAACTTTATGGAATTGTAATTTAAGGAAGAAAGGAATTTTACCAATCATTTTTCTGCCACACGCAGATGATATGCATCCAATCCACTTGCTCCTGTTTTCAGCTGCAGAAATATTCATACCTTGGCTCATCTACAATTTGAATTCATCCTAGCCACACCACCAAAATACACCTCCTTCCTAATCTGGCAGATGCTCTTAGTTCTTTTAAACCCTTGCAAGGGAAGAAAAAAAACCCCAACTGTTTATGTGGTCTATTTTTTAGAGAATGGTTAACAATAGTAACAATATCTATCACTTTTCATTTTGCACACCATAAAGGGCTCTCAAGATTGAATAGTTACAAGGAGAAATCCAAGGTGTTTTAGTAGCCTTCTGAAGACGTTTTGGCCAAAATCCTGTAAACATGAGCTGATGTGTCACCTTTCTTGCAGCAGCAGTCTCGTTGCCATTAAAAAGACAATTCCTGCAGTACAGTTCTTCACAAGCTGTGCGTAAAAGATCGATGCCTTAGCGTGCTACAGAGTACAAAGGCCACAGGCACAGGACTAAATGGTCATGAGGGTAACAAGCTCTCACACAGCAGCTGAGATGAAGTTGCTGTTGATTGTTAGGGTGTTAATAGATGAGCTTATTATGCTTTTCTGCAATAATTTAAGGAGTTACTATCTCTGTATTTGTAGTTGTCATGCTCACAGTGAAGTCAAAGTGAAGAGAACATAGCGCTTCAACAGCTTCACCGTGAAGTCTGTTGGTTTAGCTTAAATTTCTCTTCACCTGCAGTTTAAAGGAAGGAGCGGATTGTGGCAATAAAGCAGCTGAGGTGCGGGCACAACATTGTGTTCTGCTTGTTTTGCTGTGGAAAGGGGCAACCTCCAAGACAGGACCACAGTCAATAACTGGGGGAAGTAACTTCTTAGGCCGCCACAGAGAGATTCACTGGATCTCATTTATTAGTATCTCTGGTCTCTGGCGGGTGTGAGTTTATTCAAATAAGGCAGCCCCTCATAGCGCTGGCAAAGCTGACAGTCCAGAGGGCTGAGCTGATTTGCATTACGTCGCATGTGCTCAGGCCGTACATAGAGCTCCTATGCCTCAGCTGACACATGGCAATTTATGTACACGTTTTGCATTTCAGATGTTCATGCATAATTTATTAGTGGAAATGCTAATTTGCATAGTACTTACTGGGGCGAAGTAAATTTTTGAGGACCTCTGGACAGCAGAAGAAAACATAAACTACCTGGATTTTGAAAAAGAAGCAATTACGGTGAGCTGAGGCACTGTTGTCACTGTTTCTGGTTTTGCAATGGTTTCTATCAGCTTTTACTTCCAAGTAACTGTTTTTCATTATGAATGCCCTCAGGCAGGGTAACGAAATTTACTGTAAAATGAAGGACCTGCGTACATGACTGGACACAAACAAGTCTGAGTGGATTTTTGCCTTCAAAATGGTTGGATTTTAGACAGGTCTGGTCTGAAACATCTGTAACGAGAGTGGTATCTACCCAGGCTGTGTGTCTGCAGAAGCAGAAGCCCTGTTTTTCAGATGCTGAGTGGGGATAGCCTCTAATGTAAACTACTATTTAAGTCCCAGTTCAGCAAAGTTCATGCTTGACTTTGAGCACAGGCATTGACCTCTTACTCAAGTTAATCACATGCTTAATTTAATTAAGCTTTAATTTGTTAGGTGGGGATGGAAGTAAGCATATCCTTAAAAATATGCTGTATCAGGACTTATCCCATAGATGGTCAAGATACGGACTGAAGGCTTGATCCAGATACCACTGACATTAATAGGAGACCTCAGCAGCCTTTGGTTGAAGCGTATAAATGGGAGTCACAGGCATGCTTCCATGTTGGAATACATAAATCAGTTTTTATATCATGTAATTTTCATCTGATTTACTTACTTGCATGCAAAACCTGGCAGTTGGAGGAGAGCTGAAAGCTTAATGTTCTGGTGTAGCGTTAATGTACTGGAAGAAAAGTCAGCAGAGACAGGAGGATGATAGGACCTTCAAGCTACCGATTCTTCCCAGACTTCCACATGACGGACAAGAACAATATGGTGGGGCTGAAGGTAGAATCTGACTCACAAGTATGGCCCATCATTTTGCATAGGTATTTTTCAAGGTTCTGATCTTGCTTAAGCACATCTCCCCATAAAGCTGGGGCTCCAATGCTTTTCTAAAGTGTTAGCCATAATTGAACAATCTTAGAAAACTACTCTGAATAGTGGAAAAATATTTATTTTACCATAACCATCCTTTATGGGACAATGTTTGAGGAAAAAAAAACTTAGAATAAAATTTAAATACTTAAGTCTTCAAGCAAAAATGGAAGAATTATAGATGGCAAAATCCAAAAACCTCTTCAGTAAGTCCATTTGAGCTGAGACTGTCAGACCCATTACTGCAGAGTAGCTTGACTGAATGGCTCAAAATTCATATTCCACTTTTGTTTACATTCCCACATCACTGAGATTGCTGTGCTAAAGAGTAAGTAAGTCCAGAAAAGGATTTCCTGGCTAGGATCTGCATTGGGGTTGTAAGTTAACACAGAAAACAGGCCCTCCCCATGGTGACAGAGTTAGAATAGATGTGTATTATGAGCAATATTAAGGCTCTTTTCTGCCTGACAACAGGTTTACATAGGCTATATTCAGTGGTTCTGTGTAAGTGTCCGGAACAGCCTTCTAAGCTTCACTGAAGAGGTAAAAAACTCTGTTCAAGAGGTGAACAGCTTTTTTACCGGGTACCTATCATACCAGACATAGCATGGGGAACAGAAGACTATCAAGCACAGTGATTCAGGGCAAAAGTATTGTCCAAGAGGATATGGAGAAGGCAACTTCTGAGCAGTGGAGTTAAGAGCCGCTGAACTGAGTGAGTCCAATGCCTCTGCTCTGTTTGTTGGGAAGATGAAGTTATCTCACAAGAACGACTGTGGACCAGAAAAGTTCAGAATTGTTGGAGTTCAAACAATTAAACCCATCTGCTCTATATTTTGAACAGAAAAACAGGAGTAGGATGGGAAAGGAGCAGCAGTGGCTCTGCTTTTCATGGAAAGCAACTCAAGAGTTGAATATGCAGGTTTATTTTGTGATTGCTTGCATCCACAAAGGGGAGACTGGTGGCAAGAACTGAGGAAATAGGGCACGTACACAAAAATGTGGACCTTTGACTACACCACTCACATCTCTACTGGTGGGGGAAATAAAAATACTTCTTGTACATGAAAATTGTGAAAACACAAAAGCTAAATATTCTGAGGAACATATTTTAAAACTCAGGTGAAGTAGACAATACAGGTCATGTATTATCTACTAAAGAGTGATCCCTAGAGCTTTCACCCACTTATACTCTGAAAGCAAGACACAACTATTGTTTCTCATATTGTACATATCTACATAAAGGCTTACTTTGTCTTTAAGACATAAGGTGCTGGGATTTCTTTGCAGTGTTTATAAGTGAGTATGTTGCTAGCGTTTTCCCTGTCAAATATACAAAAGTAAGAAGAAAGTAGGCAGAAGCACTTGGTAGCAAGATATTAGCTTTTGGTTTATAGATAGATACTTTCCCTCTAGCTTCTTTAAAACTGTTGAGCTGGGCTTCTTGAAGAAATCTCATACTGCATAACTACCTAGTATTAGCATTGGCTGATTAAGCAGGTAAATTGAGTTTCTTGTGCAGTTTATTCTCTGAAGACATATTGGAAATGTAAACTCTCGTTTGAATTTATTTTAATCAAACATTAGTCAAAGACTGATGAAAGCACAAACCAATAGTGGATCCTAATCATTTCATCAGTGAAATTATTAAAAATGGAGGTGAGTGGATTCTTATGAAAATTATTGAAATAGCTTATCAATCCAGAGCTATGGACATGTTTGCAGGCTAAGAGAAGCCTCTTGGCTAGAGAGTGTTCCCCAGAGGTATACTAGATTAGCAGTGGAATTTTGCCCTTCAGCATGATTGGCAAGGTAGGGTCTGCCTCCCCCCTTTGAGGAAACAAAGTGCAACTGAAGTGGAGGACACCATTCATACGGCTTTCATCCTATTATGCTAACGGTGAATGAATGTAACCATCAGCATTTTTGGTGAAAACATCCTACTTTGACTAGGTGCAGAAGAGAAGGCTGATGAGGGCTGAAAGAAGAAACACACATTTGAATATTCAATGCATTTTCCCCACGCTTCTGATATAAAAAATAATTATGTCAGATGTTCTTTGAAAACTGCCAGTTTGCTTAAGACTACTTGGCAAGTTACCTCAATAGCTGCTTGCCTGCACTTTGCAGACAGATTGCAAGGAGGTACTTTTCTCTCAGATGCAGATGAGGAATAAGGTCTTGGGAATGATGTAGATGCTTCCAATCTGCTTCACTAGCAATGACTTTTTAACTGCTAACATGGCAGGCAGTTATAAGTTAAACTTATCTTTACACAGAGGCAGCCAAGAAAGTAAAGATCATGGATACGAAACCTTCCCCCCAATACAATTTTCCCCAATTTCATTGCTTTTGTAAGTAAAGATTACTCTTTAATAAGAGGAAAACAGCAAAAGCATTTTATACCTCTTCAGTAGCCAAAGAGAATTTATCAGAACCTTGGCAATAAAACCCATCCTCAAGTGTAATTTATGCCCAATAAATGACTGATCTAACAGCACAGCAATTTGGGCCACTCTGTGAGGGATCTCCAGCTTTGATCACGCAGATATTCCTTCAGGGTATGTGGAGGTTTATCTCCTTAGCTAATGCTTCCTTTGGGAAGGGTAAAGGATGGGAAAAATCAAGAGAAAGAAAAAGCTGCCAGAAGTAAAGTTTTTTTGGGGGTAGCATTTCTTCCAAAGCCCAGTAAAGAATCACAAAAAGATTTTAAAAGGTTTTAGGGGAATCCACTGGCTGCAGAAACCCCCACAGCATCAATCCAGTTATGATGCTATAGCATGAGGGTGAAAGAGGATGGAAAAGCTAGCAGGGAGGCATAACTTCCCTGCATGTTTAGCCTGGGCATCTCAGCCCATTTCAAAATGGGGTAAACTTGTCCTAGTGGTAGAATAATGAATGATTAAAACAAAAGGAAGAATTGCTGAAAGTGCTCTTTACTCTTGCTTTCAGACGATCTTGCAAACTGGCCTGTTAATCTGGCTGGTGGGGATGGCTTCCGCATAGTGAAAGTCACCAGAAGACAATCCTCTAATATGTTACATTTTAATAGGCTGCCAAGATAAACATGTATAAATAAATGCCAATATTAATTCAATGGAAAAATGCCTAGCATTCTTAGAGTTGAAAATGCAAATTATGTAGCCTATCTTAATTCTACCATCTTAAAAAAAGGAAAAAATTCTGATATATTACACTGCTTTGTGAATCAATTCCAAGTTGTTAGAAATTTTCACACATCCTAATCCCTTAAGAAGCTTTATTTTTAAGCATATACGTGATTCAAAAGTCCTTGAAAAGACTACACTGACTATGGAGCTTTAGAGTAGACATTGAATTATTATTTTCCTATTCTGTGTGAATGATTTGACAGCAACAAAAGACTGCATTCCCCCTTCGGACACAGGGACCTTCCAAAAGGTATCTTTCAAAGGTTTCAATTTTAGTTAGTATTAGAAAAACAGTGGCTATTTAAGAGGGGGGGAAAAAAAGTATTTATAGTAGTCGGTCTTAAACACCTTAGAAATAGAGGGAACTGAGAAACCTCGCAGCCTTCCTGGGGTTGCTGATCATCTTATTCTTTACAATTAATAACAGATTGGGGCGGGGGGGAGGGAGATCTGAAATACTTTTTTTTAATTTTTATTTCATTAGCAGTGTACTGTAGCTGTGTTAAAAATCTCTTAGTTTAAAACACATAGCTCTCACTCCAGAAATGGACAATTCTTCTACAATCTTGCCAACATAGAGAGCTAGCAGAAATTCCACCCCTCAAAGGCCATTAGTTGCATTTTTCTGACTGCTAGAAAACATGTGCCTTTTAAGAAGGTACCACAGACATATTGCTGTAACGCTACAGTAGGCAACTAATCCAAACTCAGGGCTTCTCAGACCTGGAAGGGGAACACCTGTCTGAACTCTAAGTTTGCATATCATGAAAGGAACCAGCCAGTACCACAAGATGGCAGCTACCTAAATGACTAAGGAAGTGACACCAAATGGAGAGCTGGTATTGTTTGCTGATCAAGGTGTCAGTTACTACTGATAAAAGTACTGGTTTACTAATGGGGAAGTTTAACTTCTGAGCAGGTACATGCCTACCCAAAGGTCTTATCTGCAAGATGAGGATTATGCAATTGGAACAATCTAAATACTCTATTTCAGCTGTGGGGGCCACTAGAAATGTATGTATCAAACTTAACTACCACCCTTGCCATTTGAGAGCAACCTGCAGGAGCAAGCCAGGGGCTCCAGCCTTAGGGTCTTGGTATTATTCAGAGATTAGTGTTGGACTTTGTCTTGCACAAATTTAGATGTTTGCAAACTTCTTTTCTCTTCCTCCCACACTATTCTCCTGATTTGTATTCCTTCATCCTCTTTCTTTTCCCTGTCACCTTTCTTTCACTATTTCCAGTTCAGCTCCTCATAAAAAGGCCAACCTGCAGTGTGCTGCCATCACATGACACCACGATACTGTTTGTATGACAAGATCTTAAGAGCAGGATCTGCTACTCTGCAGATACGTAAAGCATCCAGTAAAATGCAGACCCATTCTTCAATAACCTACTGAACATTGAATAATGTTAGTAAGTGTAGAGTTATTGTGTCATGTCATCTAGAATTTGCAGGGAACTTGCCTCATCTTTAGGCTATTACTGTTAAAGTCATCTTTACCAAATCTTCCACATCTTCTGAAAAATCTCATCTTAAGGTATTCCAGTTGGACTATATCTTTGTGCAATTTCTTGAACAGTATCTTGGGACTCTCAAGTTTAAGACACTGAAATAAATACCCTCTTCTCCATAGCTGATATTAAAAAAGCCATAGGAAGTATTTTTCTAGGGAGCAGCTAGAAAGGAGTCATCAATTTAAAATAAAAACTGTCATTTACATCATCTGAAGATGATACTATGACACTATGACTTCAGACTTGCAATTCTAGGAAAATTAAGGTCTCCATCTCCACTCTAATATTTTCTAATTTTTTCTTTGCAAACTTAGTGTAAGTCCTTCAAAAAAATCTTTTTTTTTTTTAGTGTATACACAGCTATCAACATCTCGATTTTTCAGAAACTGAGTAAATAGATGACCTGACAACCTGTGACTATCCTTGTAGGAAAGAACTTCTTTCAACACCAGAAATTGCAATAGATGTAGTATGTTTGTTCTCACTCCAGTCTAGTAATGATAAAGGTAGGTATAAGTAGAAAAAAGATAGCTGAGGAGATACTAGGATATAAAAACACATTTACTCTAACAAACTCTCCACCAGCTCACTCGCTCTGTCCCAAAGACAATTCTATCTCCTTTTCAAAGTTCTGTTAAGCATAGATTTATTATACAGTACCCAAGTTTTTTCAGCATTGTCCCTTTTGGCTGAACATGACTGTTGGGGTTTTTTTATACTTAAGACAATGTATATGAGTGCGTGGAGATGTGTGATCATCTCAAATACCCACTATTCTCACTTGGGGAAAGATTGCTTTTTAAGATTCATTTTTATACAAGTTCTTTGCTAAACTGAACATTTTTACTAAAAAGACTATCATGACAGACTAACTCTGAATTAGAATGAAACTTCCTTAAGTATCCATTACAACATGAGACTTCAATGGAAAAGCCATTTTTAAATGCAGTGTTTCAAGGAGAATTTTTAAGGTCTATAGTATTTCCCACCCATCCCCACTGGAAAGGGCCAGCAACAATGATTAATCCTGAGCTATGGAAACTCCTCTTACACAACAGTTGGTAAACCAGTTTAACACAGCTTTTCTCTTAGACTGAGTTACTGTCCAAGAAACATGGTATAGTCACATAACAGAAGTGACATACATAAATCTAAACAAGCAGTCATTTTGCTACTCATTGTGTCCAGGTTGTTGCTGAACAACTCCTGAAAAGGGACCACTCCGATGCAGGAGATTTAGCTACCTCAGTCCTGCAGAGTCAGGTCTTTAATGGCCCCCTTCAAAAGACTGGATACCCAGCTTGCACTACCTCCAGTGGGTCCATCATCTGCAGTCCTACATTATATGCTCATCTACCTTCTGAGCTATAGTCTCCCTCAAATAATTAGACTGATCTTATTAGCAGACTCCTAATCCTCACTTACTATCTTCTTTACCCATTACCTGTCCCTAATTTATTAGCTGTATCTTAACAAGCTGCAAGTTTACCAGCTACTATTCCTCATTCAGTGATATGTTCCTCCACCAAAATCCCACTGCTACAAGTGATTAGGTAAGTACTTATTTCCAGGACAGCTCACAGCCACAAGGCACATAGTGTCTTCTATAGTTCTGCTCGGTGACCCCTAGCACTACTAGAATGAGTTAAGAGACATACTCTAAAAGTGATCAGGCTGTAGCAAGCAATTACACATCTTCCTTCACTGAGAAAGACCACCATATGAAGATAGGGTTGCACACCATGCTAAGCCTAAGCAGCTAGCAGGGCACTTTCACTCCACAGAATCAATTGGAAGGGACCTCTTCAGACCACCTAGTCCAACTCCCTGCTCACACAGGGTCAGCTAAAGCCACTTGCTCAGCACCTTGGCACCTGGGTTTTGAATCTGCACAGAGACTCCACAACCCATGTTTGACCACCCTCATAGTAAAAAGGAGTTTTCTCCTGTTGAGATAGAACTTATCTTTTAAAATTTATGCCCACTACCTCTTGTCTTGCCAGTGGGTGCTACTGAGATGAATCTGGCTCCGTCTTCATTCCCTCCTATCAGGTTTTCATAGACATTGACAGGATCTCCCTCTAAGCCTAACATTAATGGTGCAGTGGTCTTTAGGCATAAAATCTCTCACCTCTCCCCCGGTTTAGAATAATAACAGCACCACCATGTTTTACTGCAGTGTTGTACCATAGAAGTTTTTGTTCTTGCTATTATAGTGTAGAAAGCAAGAACCTCCACCATATTTAACAGACAAGATGAAGGATAGTATCTTGGCAAGCTACCAGAAGCTGAACTTGAAATATCAGAGTATTCCTACATACACACATACCCAGAAACCTGCCTAGAGTGACCTAAGGACTACTTGTTTCACAATAGCAAACGCACCTGCAAATGCACCTCAGCCAAAAGGTTCAAGTTGTAGTGATCAATGCCATTAGCTTCCACTACACTTCACTGACTGCAGCTCAGAAGTCATTCTTCCATTAGCAGAAAGTACTAAAAGTACTACGCTGTTCTGCAGTTCAAGTGTGATGTAAACAGGGCTACAAGACTTCGATACTGACCTAGAAATCAGACATTTCATTTAGGCAACAGCATCATGGACACTCACACACTAAACAAAACCAGCAGCTTTGATTTCTGTGACTAAATACTCCAAACAGGGAGCGGCTAAAAATGACTGTAAATAAAGGTGGCCTTCTCTTCACGCATTCACTTTATGAAAGGCAATTATCTTGGCCAAGGCAGACTTTCATTATGGAGAGGACCCTCTCCTTTTTGCCTTAGTCAGATGCTTCCGAACACATGCTGAGTTGCAGCAGAAGACTGTGCGTCAAAGTGTGATTCCCAGCCTACTGAAAGTCAAGACAGCAGATTGGCAAATACAAATTCTTGTCAGATCCTTGTTTGCATTACTTACCTCTAAAAAGTAAGACTTCCAATACTCATGCGATTCAGAATCTCAAGTGGTTGTTCTGATGGTTCTGTCAAATTCTCCTTGTCCTGTGCCAGTTTAAGCACCTATGTCTCGTCCCCAAGCTCCTAGGCCACAGGATGAAGACTGGATAGGAATGTTTGTTCAGTCACTCATTTTGTAGAAGGCAAACCCTGCTACAATACTGAGAATGCATAAGCTTCCTGAATCAGATTGCCAGTGTATAAAGTGACAGTTCTAAGGAATTCTGATGCTGGCAATTTAAAAACTTTTGGCAAGCCTCACTTGGGAAACCAGTGGAGCTGCTTATAGTCCTTAGGGAGCAGGGCTTTAAGATCAGTGACCATGAACATTTGATCAAGTGTTTCTGAAATCAGGTTGATCAGCTGTCCTCATTTTACCTTTTCACTGTAATTATAAATACCTCAAAGATGATTAAAACATTTTTAAAACATTAGGTACCTGCTCTGCTGGGACCAGTGAGGGTAACCAGATGCAGGGGCCAATGCTTTGTGTAAAGGCAACCAAAATCCCCCAAAAAAGATAACCATACAGCATATGTCAGATCAGTCAGTTCTTGCCAGGAGAGTACAGAGGCAAGGGGCACAAACAGCCTCTGGCATTCTTTTGAGGTCTTGGATTTGTCCTTGGTCAAAACCAGGTTTGTTTTCTGCTTTAAAAAAAATTTTAAACCTTGAAAAAAAACTAGTGCTAGAAGCACAATCTTGCTCACTAGCAGGTCAGTAAGAGAATGTTTTCCTCCTGTACTTTGAGCTGACTGCATCCTGAATGGCAACTCAGACATGGCAGTTTCAGAAAAACCCAGGCATGAGACTAAGTTACCCCGATGTAGCAGCTGACAGGGAATAAACTCCAAAATAATTAAAAGAAAGCAAACAGGTTTAGTTGTCCGAACAAGGAATTTTAATTTTAGGTCAACTATTGAACTAGGTCAACATCCAGTTCACAATGTCTACAGATAGTGGGCATAGCCAGTCACTACGGTAAGTTTATTGAAGCACCAAGCTCCACACAAGACTGTAAAATACATTTTAAACTACTAGTAAGAAAGCTTCTTCAAGTCAACAACACTATTAAGGGCCAGAGTTTAAGGACTAAGTTTTCACCTTCCAAGCTATTTTAAGACAGCCAATCCATTGCATAAGCAAACCAAACTGCTACATACTGAAACATATAGAGCAGCAACTGTATTGAACAATTCCTGTAAATAATTCAAGGATACATTGAAACAGTATGGGTAAATTGTAATTTTTTATTGGAAAACAAATATACAACTTGGAATGGATTTGAGGCAAATCGTGCCATAAGCAGATTTTTTGAAAATAAGTGGCTAAACAAAGTTTAAAAAGCATAGTAACAAGAGGAGAAAATGTTTTCTGGTACAGGACCAGCAGTACAAAAAAACTTGTGTACGAGTACCTGGATAAATCACCCGTTTTGCATTAGTGCAACTTAAGTTTCATATTGTTGACTGTCAATCGTCCACAACGTTAAGACTCCACATTTCAACAACGTGTTACAGGTATGGCCACAAACAAGTTACTGTGAAGTAAGCTAGGAGAATGATTTTTACAGTGCATTAGCCACATATATATATACTATTCACATGGTTCTATCCTGCAGTTAGCTGCAACAGTCTTCATCCTCCATCACAAAAGCGCAATGAACTCCTTTATGTACTGGAGAACTTAGAGCCAGCATGTCGCTTTAACTAAGGAATTGCTAATGCATGGTAAACCCTAGCTTACTTTATGTAACTTGTTACACTAGTCATACCTAAGTCTCCTAAAGAAAGCTACTTTTTTTATTTTAAACAGACAGCCCAGATGTTCCCTCAGTTAACCAACTCCATCTAACTTTAGATGTGCAGAAGGGCTTAAATATCCAGAGTAAGCCACATGCAACATTTGTTACTTAGATCAATTTTCCAAAAATCAGAACAATGACAGTAAGATAAAGGAGAAAAACATGGAGGAATGGCCTTCTAATTACTATACATGCATATTCTTTTGACAGTAAGGGAAAAACCTTTTACAGATAAGTTACAAACAGAGAAAAGGCAAATAAACAATTTTGTACAAGAAATTTAACACATTCTGTACAATGTCTTCACTTCGCTGTCATCATTTGTACAAACTCTGTAAAAGGAAAGAGTTACATAAGTTATCCAGAGAAAAAAATCTGAATTGCAAGATCCGAGAAGTGACCTGCCTCATTAGTGTGGAACACTGTTGCAAAACTCTATTTTCAGTCACATTCAAAAAAGCATCTTCAAGACAGTCCCCTTCACCACTCACACCTAAAACACTCCCATCTTTAGTGGGAAAAGGCCTTTACTTTTATCAAAACAGTTTGTCCCTCAGTGAATTGGGGAACAGCCTTACTTCCAAAACAAAACATTACAGGGTCCTTATGCCCACTGACACAGCGTAGGTAGGGACAAGATATTTAGCTGAAGCAACATGTGTTGGTTTGAATTTTTTTTCAAAGCAGAATAGCTTAAGCCTTACTATTTTGCCTGACTAGCTTTAAGCAACTGAATCCTTGCTTATTCACAGCACACTGGAAGTTAGATCCCACAAAACAGGATTCTTCACTTATCTTGCTGAACCATAGTTTCAGGTACAAAAACAAACAAACTGGGAACCTAAGAGTAGTTAACTGGTTGCTCAAGTTTCAAAAGAGCAACTGGAAACAAGAGATGCCTACCCTTCTCTAGCACCAGCCTCTAAACAGTCTATTCATAAGTACAGTCACAGAGCAGCAGCCTTGTTCATAAAAACATCTTTTCACTCAGATGAGTGCTCAGCCTGAGGCCACAACCAAAAAGGCCCTAAAGGGAAGCCACACCTACACCTCAGAAACAGTAAGGCTATTATCTGAAAATACCCTAGCTCTTCTCTGCAAGATGTTCGAAAAGTTAAAATAAAACAAGCTTAGTGCTTCTGAGCTGCAAGCAATTGTCTAACAGAACTCCTCCTGCTTGCATGACCTAAGTTTCAATGCCAGGAAGAAAGGAAATAAAAATAATCTACTGCTGCAGCTGATTTGTCTAAAATATTTAAGAGGTCTTCTAAAGGTCTTAAAACTTCTGCATATTTTAGAGGCTTTAGCCCTTTAATTAGTAATTTTGAAAGCATTAATGAAAAATGAGTGACTTGATAGATCAACATTTGTTAGTAAATAGAACAGTATGTGAATATCTTGATAGCTTCCTTATTCTAATGGTCAGTAGACATCATTAGATTTAAAGTTATTTCTTACACTGCACAGCTGAATAGTCATTTTTTGCCTTTGACACAAAGGTAGCAATAACCCACTCAAACCTATTTAGAGGTACACGATGTACATACTAAAAAACATTAGCTTAAAGGAACACCAACTGTTGAGATGATCTCATCTGAACATTGTCCTATTTAAATGTGGTGTGGCACACAATCACCAGCATTGAAAGTGCTACACAAAAAGAATCTCTTAACAACTCCTTACCTTCATAGTTTACTTGGCCATCACCATCAATGTCTGCTTCCCTAATCATTTCATCAACTTCTTCATCTGTTAGCTTCTCCCCAAGATTTGTCATCACATGACGGAGTTCTGCAGCACTAATGTAACCATTACCATCCTGCAAGGGGAAAAAATGAAGACTGGAATAGACTTGTCTAAGGCCTAGAGACTCAACTATAACTTAAGAATACTGCAAAGTTGAACATTAAGAAGTTAGCATAGCTTTAACTAGCATTTGCACAAGGCAAGCAAGAGCTGTAAGCATATCTGCAGTGCTGACCAGGATCTTAGTCTTTAAGACATTTAAAACAACTGATCCAATGCAGTCTACTTTGTCTGTCCTATCCAGAGACATTTTTTAATCACTGACAAAGCAATCAGCACCTTTTGCAACCTTTTTAGGTGACAGATGCCTATTCAATCATGTGGCTGTCTGGTTCAAGTGTATTTCTTAAAACAGAAGCTACTTATCTCATTTAGCTGTTTCATGGTAGTCTAGCACAAAGCCACACGGCCTTCAGAGACCACTTTCACATATTCCATCCCAGTTGGGACAATGGATATCAAGGTACCAGTGTATATAAACTCTGGACTGACTTCTCCCCACACACCCCAAGGTGCTTAACATCATGTATTTTCTGTTTAAAAGTGCATCTTGATTGATTAACTTTAGACTCACTTAGCAAAGACTAAGTGAAAGATTTAGGAGATTACAATTTTAAATATTTAAGCATTTCCCTGCCAGCCTTGTGGAAGTATTTTAGTATCATAGCAATGGTACCTTAATAGTATCACCCACTACTATCATGATGACTCATTTGACTTTCAGGTACAGTACCACAGTGGTGGTAGGGTGCAAAGGTTCTAGATGACAGGACTGCAGATACCCTGCAGGTACTGCAGATTCAGTGAGGAAGCTCCTGACAAGTCAGACGGTTTTCATAACGCAAGTATTTAAGGTAAACATTTTAGTACCTTGTCAAACACACGGAACGCTTCTCTAATTTCTTCTTCGCTATCTGTATCTTTCATTTTTCTTGCCATCATTGTCAGAAACTCTGGGAAGTCAATTGTACCATTGCCTGCAAGACAGTTACTTTGTTAGAAAAAGCACATTTTAGGTGCTTTATGAAATTACTTATTAGTAAAATCTTACCATCAGCATCTACTTCATTGATCATATCCTGTAGCTCTGCTTCTGTGGGGTTTTGACCAAGCGATCTCATCACTGTCCCCAACTCCTTTGTAGTTATAGTACCATCACCATCCTTGTCAAATAGTGAAAAAGCTTCTTTGAATTCTGTACAACAATAAAAGAGTTAATCCTTTCAGCTTTGAAATGTTAAGTCTACTTAATCATATGAGAAACCACTGCTGTTCGTAAATTGTAAGTCACAAAACTTGATTTCATTCAAGAAAATTTCAGTGTACTGCTCAGTCTCCTGTAATTGTAATGCCAATATGGAAGTATCAGCATCTAGAAAACAACCCTCCAAGTCTACAAATCAACAACATTTTGACCTAAATAAGATGCATCCCTTTCCAAAGTACTCAGATGTTTGTTACTATCTTCAGTAAGGATCCCTAGTACAGAGCTGAAACAAATAGCTATCTGCAACTAGAATGATCCACATCCTTGATAGGAACTATATCTCATAAGATGGTATGAAGTCATGACAATGCTGAAAAATGGTACTCAAAGTACAAATGCTACAGCTTAATAACACACCTATTACTAATAGAGGAGACAGGACAATGGAAAGAGGTATAATCAGACAATAAAAATAGTTTCTCATAACTCACTTCTACTTGACATGCAAGTCTGAACAGTATATGCTAAATGAAGCTGCAGTACTAGCACATTGGTCTTAATACTTGGCCATACCTAGCTGAAAAGGAACTTCTCCCAGTTCTCTCCCATTGAACTTCTGCAGTTCTTCAGTCTATGTATATACACAACTCCAGTCAGTTATTCAAGGATGAAAGTCACTGGAGTCTTAACTTCTGAAAAGCTGCTTAGAAATTTGCTTCAGCCCTACTGTATCATGAAACAGCCTTCACAGAACTAGTGAAAAACAGCTGTAAGACTGTTTAACTGTGTTTCGATGCTACCTCTTAACCCCCTATAATGGCTGTACTGCAGCCAGCAATATTAATACAAGCATAACATGTTTAATTGTCCAGTCCAAAAGTAGAGTTGGTTTTAATCCATGCCATCTGTTTGTCTTTGGCCACAGACCTTAAAACTAGCTCACTGGACTGTGGTAGCTCATACACAAATTACAGTTAAACATGAAACACTTATCTATTCCCTTGTACAGTTCAGAACCCTTTACAGCTTTCAAGGCACTTCAGATCATGCCTTTGATGAACTCAGTAGCTCAAGGGTACTCCTGCATCAGAAATATTTCCAAGAATTAATTTTTCAGTATTTCCAAGCAGCCAGCTTTCCAGACAGTGGGTTTCCCACACCAGAATTAAGTCACAGTAAAAGTTGTGTTTTGACATGAACTGCATAAAGTCTTACTTCATCCATTTCATACTCTGAAACACTCGAAGTGAGTACAAGCTGGCAAGTGTTAAAAATGCAACTACAAAAATAGGCTTTTTATAGTTCATGAATGCAGCTATAATACCAGAGCCACAGTTGAGTCCTATCCAGGAAAAAAGCACTCTTCTGCATCTAACAGTTTGAAGTGTTCCAAAAGCCAACTCCCACTGTTTAGAACATAAGAATCAGAGAAAGGCTACCACAGGACCAGATGAAACAGTTTCAAGCCAGTATTGTATAATCACAAAGCAGAAATAGGCCTACCCAAACTGGCAGCTATAACCTGTACCTACAGTAACTTGGCAAGCAGTCTTTGGGGCTAGTTTCAGTTAGCTTGATTAAGAGTAAAATTTTACACCAGGGAAGAAAAGGCTTTTGGATCAAGCCTAGTAGAGAAATTCACAGTCTGTCATGGAAGAACCTCAAAAGGGGAATATTGAATCTTCATCAAAAGTCAGGTACTCAAGTGTTAGTAAAAATGTTTATCTGTTAATGACTTCATCCTTAGCTTGAAGGATGGACTGTCAACTGTCACTAACCCAAACATGAAGCACACTTCACAGTACCACAACGACCCTGCTTAGAAAAAGTAATACTTAATTGTTACACAGAATTCAAAGACTTGCTTTCTACAACACAGGCCATTCAGAGGTATATTCTGAACAACTGAACCACTCAAAGGACAACTCTTCACCTTTCTTTTACTCAAAGATGCTGTAGCCTAAGAAACAGCCAACTGTAAAACATAATCATAAAGAAAGTAAAGTAAGTCAAAGATCAGGAGCATATTCACATTTGAAACGCTGAATTCAGTTAGGAATATGAGTGAAATGCCTCTAACCACTTCTAGGAACCACCTCCAGAAATTAGAACAAAGGAATAACCACCTATGCAGATATAGTTTAGATTAGAACAAGAACAACCTAGCATACCTTTGGAGGATTTGTGACAATGGCCAGTGAAGGCAGCTATGAAATAGTGAAGTTTAGTGAGCAACTCAATTCTGCCTTCCTGCAACAGAAGATTATAAAACACATCTCATGACTCCATGTAGCATGTAAAGCAAAGCCTCCCTCTATGCAACACTCCTCCATATCAAACTGCAAATGCAAATTCTCTTGCATCCTAGATAAGGCTAACCTGTCAGAAACCTGAGGACAGTGTCAGCAGAATCACTCATCTTTAGGCCAGCCTACAAAGTTTCAGCCCTTCCTGCCTTCGGAAGGGCACACCATATCAAGAGAAAATACTACTCACAAAACAAAGGCTAGTCCAACAGAATGTGAACTCTAACATCCTAGCTCAAAATGTTCTATTGAACAATAGCTTCCAAGGGATCTCTGCACCACATCACCTCTCCAGATGAAGAGGCAATCTTCAGTAACCTAATATGTTCAGCGAACCAGAACTACCATTCCCACTCTCACAGTTTAGCCAGCTATGCCTGGAACTTTTATAGGAGGATGTCAATTGTTCTTTTCACAGCTACCAGGAGCTCCACACTTAAACATGACTATTTATACTATGAAATAAATTCTAAATAACTCTTGTGGTCAGATCACCAACAGAGAACGACAGTACACTAACAGAACAAGACCTAATGAACACCATACACAGGCCTACTTGTTCAGAGAGCCCACTTAGACCCCTGAAGTCTAGTGGAAGGAAATATAGCTCACTAGACCAGTTGCTCTGGGACAAAAGCATCTTTAGATTCCCCCACCCACACCAAATGGTCCTGACCTATGTACCTTTTTTAATATAACGCTTAACCAAAGGGATACCCATTTGACTTTGCAACTTGAACCATTACTAAATTAGGTTGCAATTAGCATTCACATTCTGTACCTATTCAGCCTTCAAAAAAATCAGTCTTTCATATGAACAAAACCTGGGAAGTCTTTTTTTACCCCTACCGGCAACAACAAGAAGCTTCAGCCCTATATGACCAATGAGTTCCACAGGAAGTAAGAACATCTGAAACTTTTAATAACTGTATTCTGGCGCTTCACAGTAAAAGTGGAAGATTTGTTTTAAGGCCAGAAGTGGGTGCTTTAACTACTTTGGCCTTCTGTGTAAGAATGCTGTCTCTACCTTGTAGTACCATTTTAAGCCAGTCTTCAAATGAAAAGCTAGGTATCTTCAGATAAGCTGAAATGGAATGGCAGGGGGCTCAAGCCTTTAAAACCAGTCTCTAAAACACGCAAACTGTACCTGTAGCAGTTTTCCCAGGCAAGACACTGGCCTTCAACAGCAGAACTAAGTAGGACTTCTTAGGCAGCTGCAACCCTTCCCAAGCAGCACTAGGGATGGTTCCCTAACAGACCAGCAGTGGGCTTATGCCTTCACATCAGAGGTTTGTGGTTTACTTGCAAACACATTTGCTTCATGAAATACCATAGCTGAACTGAAAGTGGCAGGCCATTTTACACTGGATACTAACATAAAGTTACACTTTTATTCTTTCCACACAGATGAAAACCCTCTATTCTAGTATGACAAGCTTATTAATACTCACTTTTGGCTCCGAGAACTATATTATCATTACTGAATAGCTAACATTTGTACTAATCCTGAGGCAGTGTTAATAAGCTTCCTGTTTATATTCCACGATCAGATATATCAACTAATAAAGCTTCTACAGTTAAGAGCTGGAACAATGAACCATTATTGAAAAGACAGCAGTAACAATTGATAAAGCCCTCCAAATAAAACTGATCACAAAACCCTTAAGATATGTAGGCCACTTCCAGAAAAAATATCTCATTTTGAACTAGATTTAGCTTGGTCTTACTCATAAGACAGTACCATGGCAACAAGTAAATAGACTAAGGACTTTCCACAAAACCATAATTAGTCTCCTATGAGTTAAAGCAAGCTTCTGAAGACTAAAAGCTGCAGAAGAATGTTCTTACACTTCAAATTTGGCAATTATGGTAAAAACAAACCAGCTCATTATGACATTTATGTTTAATACAGTATCTTCAAGAGCTACACCGTAGTTAAACAGCAATACCTCTTAGAGGCTGTTACTTGTATGCTTGACCTGGTACTATTAGATTAGCAGAACCCTAGCACCCTCTAAAATTATTTCACATGACAGTTATGCACACTAAGACTTTCTAATATTAACACTATACACTTGTCAGATCAAAACCCCTGAAGTTTCTGAATGTCCATGGCAAGGCTGAATTCTGTATTACCAGCTTTAAGTCACAGATTATTGAAGTTGATATCAGTCTTCAGAGAGCAGTGACAGATACTAGTCTGTGCAGCCTGCATGAGTAGGAGACATAACCAGAAGTTTTAGCCACTAGTAGATAGCTGTCAGCACACAAACCATTGTTAGGGGTTCAATACTAAGATGTAAGAGATGCATATTTAAGCATTTCCAAGCAAGCACCGGACCATCAGAACAGTGCACAGAACACTTGTGTCCAAGTACACAATGCAGTTCCAAATATGGAATTTCAAGAGTTGTCACCATGAAGCCAGTCTCTGCTGTCAAAAACAGCCACTCTGAAACATCTCCACTGACATGAGACCATGAAGTAAATTATTTTTGCCTTCCATTAGAAGAGCGCTCCAGATTTCAAGTCTTCAGAGATTCACCCACCCCCACCTCCCCACGCCTTTCAATTTGCACTTGGGACAATTCTGTAGACTTGAGAGGGGAAAAAACAGAGTCTCAAGTCTCCTAGCTAGTAAAGCTGTGAGAATTGTCTAACTATCCTAGAAGACAAAACTTCAGATTAATTGTATCCATGGTGCTTTTTCAGTAGATAAGGCTTTAAAACTTAGGTGACAAATTAAAACATCCCACAACACTTCTTCAGTATCTGAGAAAGCTAAATATCTTGTGTAACACAGACTGTCACTGGATTAAGAGATGTGCCAGGTCAAGTAGGAGTAGCAACACAGCACGTAAAAACCTCACCTGCAATCTGCTCTTCTGTCAGTTGATCAGCCTGCAATAAAAGAGAATATCATTATAGTTGTACCGAAAGTTCAAGACAAAATAAGACAGACTTGTAGACACCTCTGAATATGGTAGCTGCTCTCTCTTCAGGACTTCTGTAGCATTCTGAAATAGTTCTAAGACAGCTCACAAGACATTGGGATTGCTTGCTAAGTAAGAACTGGCAGTCTGTCCTCATTTCCCAACCCTGCAATATATGGTAACCCATTATTTGGGTGTACCAGATGTATCAATCAATGACCCAAGCAACACTAGCAAACCCAAGGCACAGAGGTCCCTCTAGACTTGTTAAAAACTCATTAAGACAGCAGACTACTGGTAGTAATATTTTGGTAAACTAGCCTCAGTTTTAACACTAAACACTTTAGGTTTAAGTAACATGGCAGTAACCCCCAAATCCCAAATTTACAACTGACTAGTCTCTTCTGATAAGTTATAATGCTATAATTAGAAAAATATACTCTTCTGTAAAATTAAATCATCCCTTGATTAACATGACACTTCATATCCAAGACCTGGCTGTAAAAAACAGAGTCCATAGAATCAGTACTAGCAGCTTCAGCCCAAACTGGCAATTTCAATGCATTTGTCATATGGCTGCCTAGACTTTTTTCAGACCGTTGTCTGATTCAATTAGCATAAGGTAGTTTACAGGGCCACTAGAGAAAGGTTCATTGGTGTAAGACATACAATTTCTGTATCAGTTGGGTAAGCCCCAGTTTATACTCCATTTTGCTCTATCACTGAACAGTTTTCAATCAACTGGCTTTGACAGCAATAAAAAACACCTTAGGCTGAGGCCAAACCCAAAATGGATTTCACTCTCGAAACAACACAAAAGTGTTTGAGGACTATAGGAATACTTTCCCTAGGTTTTCAAGTCAGGCAATTCTTAAAAAAATTCTGGATAGTTTCAGTTGAGTTGAAGGAAATGTATGGCCTTGTTACTACAAGTAAGCCCCTTGAGCTCTTTACCCCATAGTATTCCACTGAAGAATCAAAAAATTCCCAACCTTAAAATACAGAAGAGACATACTCACTGCCTAAGTTCAACACTGCTTTTTTAGTTTTGTTCCTATTGTGACCATTTCAGTAATAACCTTTTCATAATTACTGCAATATCAACAGTTAGAAACTTTTTCAGTCATTAGCTGTGCCCACAAAGGTGTCTACACTTTGGCTATCTGCTGAAAAAAGTGAAACACTTTGAAAAAGGTATATACACCACCTGTCTATTTTTACTTTACTAACTTCAATTTGAATTACATTTCTATATTACATACAAACTTAGAAGTTAACAGCTGGTTATTCTTCCTGTAACAAAAGTGAAGTTAACTGCTCAAGCAACCACACAATAGCTAAACTACTTACAAAAAATATATACATACAATACAGCAACAGCCCAAGATAAGAGGCCACGATCAGCAGTTTCTCAGACTGCCTGTGTCTCACCTACTGTAAGAATCAAGACCACACTACTGACCACTTTCTAGAAGAGTAGCCAATAGGTATTTGCAGCTATAGACATCACTTGTTCCAATTTCAGCAGCTGTGGGAAGTGTTCCCATACAGGTTCAACTTATCACTCTTTAAAAAAAAGAGTCTAGGGCAGCAGCAACACAGCTGAGAACATCACCAATTCAACATTAGGTTTAGAGATGGAAGCATTCTGCTGGTCACTTAACAGAAGCCTAACAGATTCTTGCTTGTCTGGAGTGTATCATTAACAGACTCACACTTTTGTGTGCTATTTACATTTTTATTGCTCAAGTGAACAGAACGATGTGCTACATTTCTGTAGGGTATTTTTATCCACAGAAAGCTGTAGATCAGATTTAAGTAGCAAGAACCTAGTTTATTTAGGTCAATACTTATGGGTTACCAAGTTGAGTCACATACTGGTTTATATAAACAGTTTTATAAAGACATGACATTAAGCACTGTTTAAGCTGTTGAGTGTTCCCAAACTCCTCCAGCAACCTAAAACATTCTATAGCCACTAACCATAAATTTGGATAAGCTTTGTCAGCACCTGTAAGAGGTACACTGTTAGAGAAGAGCATGAAGCTTATTAGAAGCCACAGGTATATGGCAGTTGAAAGATAAGCTAGGAGGTGGGGCAAGGTTGAACAAACACCATCTGTACTCTGCAGTGCTAGGCTCTGCAGGGACTGCTGCGCAACAGCAGTAAAAGGCGGAGCCAGCCAGTCTGCCAGATCACTCCCTCCCATACCACTCAGATGGAGGGCTATCAGCCCAGATCTATGTCTGCCACTGTAGGCCACTGGGGTCTTCCGGAATTCTTTGTCCTGAACTTAAGCTACATATTTATGCACCATACACGTGACAGTATGCACACCTTCAGTAATGCAACCCAACTTCAGAAACAAACCGTTAAACTGTAACCCTCACATGCTATGCTGAGGTTTGCCTGCCCCTTACTATGGCCAAGATCCACCTGAAAACCTCCTTTGATGAAGTCAGGGAACCCATCACAGCTTTGACACTACATTCTCTGATTCATATCGCAGCACTTTCATTTCCACTGCAATAGCTCCCACCCCCAGATTATGTTGAGGGCCTGACAAAGAATCTAAGCCTCCTAGGAAAAGGGGAGCTGCTGTGTGTGCACAGCAGTTTGAGTGGCACATGCAGCCTCTAGAGGTGGTGTTTCATTACAGTCGTAGCTGCTATGCAGTAATCAGTTTGGAAGATCCTCAGAGCTGACTAACACAGCCTAGGAGCAAGCTATCAGCAAACCACTGAACAGATGACACTGTTCCCCTCCAAAACCTGGCATTTTGGTATACTTCACAGGTGTTAGATCTGAACAGACAGTTCTGTTCTGGCAAGATAACTGAAGAACAAAAACTAGACAGACTAGCATATAAGGGCTAAAATTATGCTTATAGTAGGTTAGCTTATTGTGAGTGCAAAGCATTCTGCTTTATCTAGCATGTGCAGTGTTGGACAATGTATATTCACAGGTTTAGCCAGTCTGGTCTGTCAGGATGAACTATAACCACACTCAAAGTGTCACCGTGCCTCCTGGACACACCCATTTTTATATAGACCTTGCTTGAAGATACTCCATTTTTGGTTCTGTACAGATGACTAAAAGCAATAAAGAGTCTTTTGCTGCTAGAGTCACTTTTTTTTCCTTTATAGATGGTTTGCTGTACAAGTTCACAATTCAAGGAAGGCAATAAATTCAGCCTTCTGCTCACCTAAATTCTTTGCCCAGAGAGAGCAGCTCAAAACAACCTTAGTTTTAAGTACCCATCGTTCACATTAGATATGGCAAGTTGATAGTGATCAGATTCCTTAAAAGCATATAATGAATGAAAAGGCAATTCCACTATACTGCATCTTCTCTTAATGCAAGGATAGTACTAAGCGATCACTGGTGCTGCTTTTGCAACAGAATTGTTCTTTTTTATGTGTTTCAGTATCCACTTGTTTTAATTAAAAAAGCTAAACCCATATCCTTTAGACCAAATTTGAAATAATCCTCTAATTCCACAAAATGTGTTCTAGTTTGACAGCTGATTAAAATCCTAAGCAAACGTATTGCTAGGAAAAATAAATTGTGCTTCATCAAGAAAATGCCGGACCGTCCACCGCAATGACCAAAACGGGAAACCAAAACTGTTAAAAAAAATAATCCCTTGTTCAGTAGAGCCACCGACAGCAAGGCGTTATCATGAAATGGGCAGGGGAGATGGGTTCCAACGTGAGCTGACAACGGGTCTAGCAAGCAGGGAGATGGTGCAGTGAGGCAGCCTGCCCCTCATCATCATGCTGCTCAGAAGCTGCAGGGCTCTGCATTGCATTATTACCAGGCGCAACACACCTCGCTAGCGAGCCAGACATCTTAAGCGCTCGCAGCAGCCGCTGGCTCCCCAGCCCCATTCAGCCTCACACGCCGGGGGAAGGGGGAGGGAGGAAGCGATAAGAAAGTGGAGCTGGTGCCATCGTGGCAGGCTCCTTCCCCCCCCCCGGCCCCCCCACGCGGGTCTCCTCCCAGGAGGAACCGTTATCTGCCGCTCTACCCCCCCCACCCGCCACACGCCCCGACAAAGCGTCATGGCGCTCGAACCCAGTGGCAGTTTGAATTTTGAATCCGCACCAACGCCCCAGGGCGGGAAAGGGACCCGGGCGGGATCCGTCCACCACCACTTCCTCCTACGCACACGGCGCCTCCGAGCGGGACCCTCCGCCTCAGCCTGCCCGCTCTGCCGAGTTGAGCCCACCGGCCACAGCCAAGGACGCCTTCACCCCTACCCTTCTGCAGGCGGCCTCACCCCGCACCAGCCAAACCACCTGCCCCTCTCCCCCCCCCGCCCATCTACCCCCAACCACAGACACCCCCGCCCCACACACCGAGCACCGGACCAGCACCCGCAAAGCCCTGTAGCTACCCCATGCCCAGGGACTCACCATGGTGGCTCGGCCTGGCTGTGGGGTGTGGTGGAAGCTAACGGCTGCACGAGGCACACGAGCAACCCGCCCGCTCTACGGCTCGCCTCACACTGAGCCCTACGCAGCCGCCAGCAGTGCCTCATAAACCTCCTCACAGCCCGCCCGGATCGCTCCGCGCGGCTCCCTCCCCCCTCCCCTTTCCCCGTCAGGGAACCGAGCGGCGAAAGAAGTCCCGGCTCTTCGCGTTCTTCTCGGCAGGGCCCCCAGCACCTCCAGCGCGCCCCCTTTCTGCCCCGGGGCCCCCAAGCCCTGGCGCAGGAAGAGGAGAGGTGCGGGAAGGAGGGGAGGTGCTGCGCTCGCGAATCGGCGGGGGAATGTGCCGGGGGGGTGGGGGGGCACGTTGAGGGACTATTTCTTTGAGCGGAAGAGGATTTTAGAAAAAAATGCCGAGGAGTGCAGCGACTCTAGGACGAGGGCGCTGATTGGTGGGTTCGTACCTGCAATGCGTCACTTGGACATGCACAGTCTGGGCTGGGAAGCGGTTACCCCTCCCCCCGCCCGCAGTGCGTGAGGCCCGGCCCGGCGCGGCCCAGGGCGGCGGGGTCCAGCCCGGCCCGGCGGTACCACTGCCGGCCCGGCCCGCTGTCCTGCGCCCTCCGCCTGCAGACGCTGGGCAGCCTGCGGGACGGCAGGCGCTGAGACAGGGTGTGCCGGCCGGGCCGGGCCGGGCCTTGGCGCCCTGCTGCCGCCGCTGCGGACACGCGCGTGAGGAGCGGCAGCGGCGGCCGCCGCCGCAGACGGCCGGGCGGGGGAGCGAGGCGGCGGCGAGGCGGGTTCGGAGCGGGCACCCCGCGGCCGACGCGGGTTCCTTCCACAGAGGAGCCGTGCAGGCCGCGGCGGGCGCCGGCAAAGAGGCCCATCTGGAGCAGGCCCCGGGCCGCAGGCGTCGAAGCGGGGCCGCGGCCCAGCTTTGGCTGCAGTCTGTCTTGGTGCAGTACCCTGAGACTTCAGCGAAGTGCGCCGGGGAAATGCATCCCGAGAGCGCGTTGCCAGGACATCTCAAGCCTTATCTCGCTGTGCTCCGGAAGGCCTCAGCAGCAGAGTTCCTAAATGAGACTACCTCCGCATGCAGTATAGTCCAGAAAAATTCCCACCTCGATCTGCACGACAGAGATGCTTCATCATTGGTAGCATTGTTTAAAAGAACAGATTTCCCCGTTACAAACCATGTACACCCTGGTCTTGTGCCTGAGAAGCACAGATGGCCAGCAATTCTGAGCTAAAATCTCCGAGTCTTTCCAGGCTTTTCTCAAAGATGTATTTGGGCAAATCGCTTCAGTGCAAGTATATTTTCAAAGGCATATAGTGTACTTAAAATCAACAGATAATTCAACAAATAGCGGCAATGCTGGCTGAGTTCAGTGAAAGCAGGCGTATGTGTCCTCTCTGAAAATCACAATGCTTATTTTTGGACCATAAATACATTATTAAAATTTGGGGGCCCAAGTCTGAGTTTTCTGAACTAAATGAATACAAATTACCAGTCACATTACAATAAAAATCCCCTATCTACTGCAAGAATTATTTAGTTTATACAGTACTTATAAACAACTAGTATTTTATACCTATCTACTCATTGCACAAACTAGAGCAATGGCTCTCACTTGATACTCTATAGAGGGTTCACCCATCTCTGCTCTTTGCAGTCTTTCTGGTTTATAGCCCATGTAAATAGGATGTGCTTGGCAGGGGACTGGCATGAACAAACTCAACAAAATTTCTGTGAGTTTTTCCCTCTGAATATTAATTTAAATTCTCAGGCCTGCTCTCTTTTCAGAGCTAATCTTGTGTCCACCGAATTCAGGAACAAAGGGGAAAAAAAACAGAACAAGGCCTGGTTTCTTAAAACAATCAGGGATCCCTTCCTCAAGCCCAGTGCCTCTCGTCCTCTCTACGTCACTTTGTGATCATAGGGAATACAGAAAACAACACTATTCTTAAATTTGGCCTTCAGCCTTGATATCTGCAGTTACTGTTTTGTGATACACTAGTTTCTTAGGCCTTCTTTCCACTTAAGTGTATTTATAGTCCACAAATGAAGCACATCTAAACTATTGTCTTTTCAAACTCTGATAACATTTTTTTCAATGTGTAATATATACCTAGATGAATAAAACAGTTTTCAGAGAAAGCAATAAACGCCAATATTGTTATGCATGCCTCCTCGTACCTCTGCGATACGAAGTAGGAGCAAACCCCCAGCTACAGTCAGGCTATGCTCGACGCAGATAGGTGGGGCATCAAGATTGCTTCAAGCAGTTTTACTCCTCCCTGTGCCCCCTTTGGTTCAGTTTTAAGGATTGCTCTGACGTTCCCAACTCCTTTACAGTCCCAGAGGCGTGAATCACTGCAGAGAAGTTCTTGACCAAAAAATTCGTCACTCGCTCCAGATTTGGGATAAAAGTGGCATAGCACTGCTCAGAGCGCATGTATGTCGCGCCCTCAAATCTGGAGCGGAGCAGAGTGCTGGTGCGCCTGTGTGGAGCAAAACCATCTCCGGTAGAGATGCTAGCTTGGATCCTGGCAATGAAACGCCCACATGTGCATGGTGCTGGGCCTGATTTACCAAGCCCTTTCCTTGGCATCCTTTATCCTCACAGTATCTTGGAGAAGCAAAACATCGTGACACCCAGTCTGATGGGACGGGTTACTTCGGGTGCTAAGGCTCAAGGAATTGACTGAGATGAGGTCTAGAAACATTTCTGTGAAGCTCATCCTGAGAGATGTGCTGAAGAGTATATGGAAGGGCTTTACCGAGGCAGCATGTTCTGTCTGAGTCCCGTTCCTGGAGTTTGCCACTGGCTGCCTCAGGAGTGCGGAGGCTGTAGGAAACATGAGGCCCACAGCGTACATATAATGTACGTGCTTTAATCATGGCCTAAGGGTCTGACGAGGAGCAGGGACTTGAATGCAAGAATTTCAGGTCCCAGAGAATCTGACCACCATACTGTTTATTTCTGTATACATCCATTAAAGTATTGGGTATCTGTAATTTATTAAATTCTTCATACTCTTTCTAGTTACATTCGGTTTTCTCTAAAGGTAGAAGAGGTGGTCATTCAGAGCATCCTCTCTCTGCTGTATGTTTCCTATGCCCCCTGATTCCTTGATCTCTTTCTCTCCCCTCTCTCTGTTCTTACGTGTCTCCTTTTTTCCATCTGCATTTTCCTCCAGCAGCACCCATTTCCTGTGGGTTTCATCACCACCCCCACCCTGCTTCCATCTGTCGAAGAGATCAGCCACGAAGTTAACTCGCAATCACACTACCGGTGAAATTACACCGACACTTACAGCGGCATTACTAGGCATTAAAGCAAACACCTCAGTGAAATTAAGGGGGGGGGGGGCGGAATTCATCCGTCTCGCAAAGCAGGTTGTCAGCCATCTCAGGTAGGTAAAACAGCAGCTTCTCAGGTGCAGTGAGGCCAGGGTCCTCTCTCGGTAGCCTAGAGAGGCAGAATTGCTTTCCAGCAGCCTCGTTGACACTCTCCGCAGCCTGCATGTGCCATGAGAGGCAGGGAAATACATCAAATGACCGGCCGCAGCTGTGGGCTACGACTCTGACACCTCTGACGGAGCAATAATGGGAATTGACTGTAATTTCTCTGTCGCCATGGTCCAGTATAGCTCTACCGACTCAGACTTTTTAATGTGAGAATTTCTCTCTCTGGTATGTAATTTAATAGACTTGTCAATGTTTGTGCTCTGTGCTTCCCCCCTGCCGCCCCGGCAGAAATATAGTCTTATAAAAGTCCAGTTTCAGGACTGGGGCAACAAATTAGAAAAGCAATTTGAGTTACAAGGTTAGATGAGCTGTATATGCCATCAATTTTCACAGTTACTCTATGTGGTATATTCACTATTGTGTAAATTGAATTTATTCTATCGTTTTAATAATACTTTAATGGATCGTGTGGACTGATGTATACAGACCACTGTGCAATGGTATAAAATGCTACAGCTGCTTCCTCAAGTTTTGCTATGTTATTTCTATGTAGATTATAGTGATAATCTGAACAACCTAATTAGAAATTAATTGCAAATTTTAAAAGTGGATTTCTGAGGTAAGAAGAAAAAAGTTGTCTACTTATAGCAAGTACTAAAACTTAGCATTTAACTAATTGCTACATACAGAAGGAAAATTGCTCATAGCTGATTTTGCATAATGAGTCTAATTTTTTCCAGCTTTGACTGCAATAGAGAACCTGCCACCCTGAAAAAGGCCTTTATCCCCAGTTACAACTTTATGGGGATAAAACTAGGATGTAAATCAATATTTATCCACCCAGATGTAGTTGGAAGGCCTGTTTAGCCCTCAGCAAGGGAAAACTCGCTGTGTGCAAAATTTTAAGGTGCTAAATGAGACATCCCTATTTCTGGTATCCTGAGAGCATCTATTATTGATCAAACAACCCAGAATGCTGAGAACGGGGAGGAACTGGGGTGACTGCTCATCCAGCTATCCTCACCTTACCTGGATGGCAGCAGCGGTTAGGAGAAAATAGAGTTTTGTTGACTGTGTTGGGTGGAAGATCTAATATAAAATAGCTGTGCTTTTTCCTTGCGTGTTGAAAGCCATGTGTTGGGTGGAAGATCTAATATAAAATAGCTGTGCTTTTTCCTTGCGTGTTGAAAGCCATGCCCTGTCCTTTGTGCCTGATCCCTGAAGCACTCGCACCCGGGCTGCATAGTGCCTGTAAATCACCGGGACGGCACTTCTTCCCCTGCGGAATGGGATGGGGGATTCCTCCCACCGCTTCGGTTCCTGTAGGAAGTGCACAGACAAGAGCACTGCGTGGTCCAACTGCCAGCTAGAAGGGACTGCATCAAACGCTTTCAGAATATTATGCTGCATAGCTGTGTCGATGCTGAAGGCGATGCAGGCATATCCAAATTAGCATTGAGGTAACTCGGATACGGGTAGCAAGGCAGCTCTAGCAGTGCAGTGCTTAAAACAAAGCGCCAGACCCGTTCCAGAAGCCGTTCAGGTTTGCAGTTAGCAGATACAGAGCTCGACTGTGGAGATTACACAGCCCCCCTGCTCGAGGCTAGATGTTGTAAAGCTGATTCAGGTGACCTAAAGCTGGGTCTTTAACTACATTGTGACCATTAACTGCAATGAAACAAGATGGGAAACTCCAAAAAAGTGTGCTTGCCTAAAACTGAGAGAGGCTGGAGGAAGGTGCAAGATCTAATCATAGGCTCTAGACTAGGATTAGGAGTAGAAAGCCAGTGGGACTTTGTTATTTTTTTGAGAGATAAACAACTGCTTCCATTTTACAAGGATTTCTGATGGAACATTGTCCGTAAACCTGCAGTATTTTCTGGACTCCTGTGAGGGAAATATGTCTCTCTAGGTCTTGGTCTCACCAGCGTATCATTCTGGAAGATGAGGAAGCAGCCTAGGCAGAGGCAGTAGGAGATCCTCTTTCTAAACCATGTTCTTGAAGTACAAGAATAGATGGTCCTCAACACTCATTATGAGCAAGATCTTGCTTTATCTGTGTTTCATTTTCTAAAATATCTTAATAGGAGGGAAAGCATAAAGAATGTATTTGCTCCAAGATAACAGAAATCTTACAGTCATCATCTATTTACAGTCCCGTTTTCCAGGAACTGAAAATAGTAACATAATACTTACAAGGGGTAGCATAAAGTCCAGAAAATTGCGGAATGTATTCCAACGCCTTCAGATTCTGCGAAGGCTTCTTTTCCTTTCTATTGATGAGCTGCAAGAGAAAGAGAAAGTCTTCAAGAGTGACCTACACTTCTACCCATGGGCCAGACGCCTTCACCTGTGGGAACTGCTACATGGTTATTACTGTCACAGCGCTCACAGCCGCACCGCGTGAGTCGCAAGCCATTTGAGTCGCGTGCTGCTTGTCTGCGGACACGGTAACGAACCTCGGTCTTGAATGAGGACTCTCTTCGGTTTGGTGAATGTGACTGAAAAAGTACTTGCAAATGTGCAGTGGCTAGAATTTGCCGTTTTCAATGGGCAAACACATACAAAATATGCCTATTCACCAGCCAGCCTACACCTTTGTTACGGGTTGGTTTCGGTTTGCCCAAATCCAAGCTGACAAAATATGGAGTGAAGAAGGAGTATAATGGAATTAACAAACTTGACAAAATGCATCTGAGCAAATGATGCTAAAGCCACTGTTTAAACTTTCCCTCATACGGCGATCTAGGAAGACAGTGGTCAAGGAAGAACTTGGTAATTCTCCGTTTTGATGGGAAGAGATGGCTAGAGGAAAAAAATGCTTTTCTAGGTCTGAAGATAGTTAGTTTTGGTGGCTTTCTACATTTTTTTAATGTAGAAGAGTTTTTAATCCTAACGTATTTTTTCTTTATTAGCAAACAAAAATAACAGAATAATAGCCAGCTCCTATTAAAAAAATACTGGGGGAGGCAAAGCAGTGCTTTATAATAGAGTTATTGCTGCAACCTTAATTAGGGCATAGTGCCAAATACCTCTGTGATGAAAAACAAATCAATGTAATGATGCTTTTCCATTACCTTTTGTCAGGGGAAAGAAATGTCACAAATATTTTGCACGCTTCCTACTGGGGACCAGGGCGTACAGGACTGATGCATAACAGAACGCAAAAGGATTTTTTTTTTAAATCAGTGCAGGTAGACAGCTGCTGGAACTGAGGTTAAAGGTAAAGGTTAAATTTATGTTTTCATAAGGTTAAAATATGTTTTCATTTTCTAATGACAGCAAAGGATGAAGCACTTATCAACTATAAAATTTCAAATATGGTATAGAATCTGACTAGATTGAACATCTTCTTCCCTTTTTCACCCAAACTGACATTGTTTCACCTAAACTGAAACTGCTCTGGAAATTCAAACCACGTCTTTCAGTCTTGTGCTCTAAGGTCCCGCACTTTTAAAGTGATTTTTGTCCACGTAGTGGCAGGTGAAGAACCCCACCGCTATTGAAGTTGGTAGGTGTTTTGCAGGGTTTCTTTCAGTGGGTCACATCCTGAGCATCTTACTCACTTTTTCCTCTACCTGCACTCAGGCAGGAGTTTGTCTGCATAAAGGCTGACTAAATACAGAGCAATCAGTTCAGAATTTGCCTGTCTCTTATAAATAATGATTCAAAGGTTTCACTGAGCTACAGATGAGCCTAAGCCGCGGAAATTGCATCTGGTCCCTAACTGCGTCAACCCCCATGGCAGACCTTTTTTTTTTTTTTTCACCAACATGTTTTATTTCAGCCAAAGCTTGGCCTGAGAGTTCATGCAGAAAGACAAACCGTGAATCAGAAGCCCGTACCAGGGCTGCGGGGCGAGGTGCGTACCAAGATAGCCTGCAGCCACATGCCAGCTTGCCATTGACCTTTTATCTGCATAAATAGTCGTGACCTTTGGGCCGCTCAAATTAGTGCTAGCTGCTCGGGCAGGCGAGTATCACAACCCCGTTCTGCTCGGGCCGCATCTCTCTTTCCCTGGGACTGCTCCCGCCGTCTCCTTCGCCGGGCGATGGAGGCAGGCGGGGGCGCGGGGCAGCTCCTGGCCGCTGTGGACATCCTCCGCCTCGGAGGAAATCCACCGCTGTCTCCATAAAAGACCATAATAAAGCCTCACTACATCGACTGAGCGGCACAGAGAAGACCGAGTGAAGGAGCTGACAATCCGCCTTTAGATTGGCACTTTACTGTAGGGCACGGTAAACCCTCACCTTCGCTCTTGCTTTAATTTATCATCCCCTCTCATCATCATTTTAAAATAAGTCCGAAAAGAATTTTAAAATCAAAAGAAATAAATTGTTACCAAAATAGTTACTCTTTTGCTAAGCCTTGAAGTGAGTTGTTTTGCATAAAGACTGTAGTTTAAGCCACAGATCTCTTTTAAAAATATAATCTACTTTTTATTCAGTGGACTGTATGCTGTATAGGGTTTAATGCACATTATTTTCTCAGTAGACCAGAGCTAGCATGCTCTCTCATGTAAATAAACATTTAGTCTGATTTCAAAATGCATCTTTTGTGTCCCTGAAACCACAGCTGTTTTACTTATTTTTGGTAATAGGTATTTGCACAGGTTACAAGCACATTTTTTCCAATTGTTTAGGAGAGATCCTTTGGTTGCTTAAATGACAATATTGACTAGGCCTGGGAAAAAAAAAAGAGCGGGATACTTATAAGGATATAAAGCAAGAAAAAAACCCCAAATATTGTCAAGGTACTCCAAGATGATGACTGCACAGACACATTTCAAAGGGAGATTACTCTCCCTGAAATTCACTCCAATTCACTCCTTTTTTTCCAATTTCCTTTAACTAGAGCTTTTTTTTTCTCTTTGGCTGTTTCAGTCACAGGGTAGCAGATACTGAGTGTATTTTTCAACCTGATGTACATGGTCTGAGTGATGCTTTAAAAATTCAATGGACTCTTATTATACATTCTGGAGACACTTTGAATTGCACCAAGGAAAACTGTCAGGCAAATAGTGAGATAGCTAGTCACTAATCCCCGTGTTTTTAAAACTAAATTTGAGGGAGCCGTCCCACAAGTAAGAGTGGGAGCTACATGCTGAAGCACACGCCTGCTGCCTTGGGCAGTCATGTTGGAAGGGAACTAATTCTGCTGCTGCATCAGGTCCTTCAGCTCCACACCAATGTCTAGCCCACAGCAGTCGGGGAGAGCTGAATTTCACCCCACGTTTCAGGAATATCTTCTTGCTGGAAGGGCTGCAATGCCACCCATATGGTCCTTGGTCAGCCACCCAAAAAAGCAAGTGTCCTGCCTCTCTCCCAGGAGGGCGATTTGGACAAGGGCCACGAGCTCTGAGCGCGAGTTGGGAGGGTGCAAGACCTGCGGACGTGCCTTCATGCTGTGTGGTTGGAGTGGATGCAAGAGAGGATAAGGGTTTCTTGCTCCTATTTCTGGGAGCAGTTGCACAGAAACAAGACCCTATGACTCTCAAAGTCTGTTTGCCAAATTATGGCATCTCCCTCTTTAGTCGTACCTAAGAAAGGGTGTTTACGTTTCACCAGAGAAGTGAACGAAGGGAGGGCTGGTCTGCAGCCTTCTCCTCTGCAGCCACCGAGCCCCTTATGCACAAGCTGCGTTACAGCTGCAGAGGAAAAAATGTGGGCTACCCTTGCTGAAACATTGGCAGCACATCACTGTTTACAACTGGAATTCTTGCTGCCTGCTTTTACCAATGACAACTTAGGACAGGAATAGGAAACTTCACATGATGGTGAGGTCAACTTTTTTTCATTTGTCCAGTGCCCCCAGACAAGCACAAAGATGCTGAAGTTAAGATTTATGATTGCTTGCAAAAAATTGTGTTTGAGCCATGATTTTTAGCTGGCTCTTTTGTGTTATCTTTTATAGCACTTCCAACAGCACACTCGTTTGAAACTTTTAAAAGCAATTTGGTTTGCTTTCATTTGTTCCTCATTTCAGCTCTCCCGCCTTGACTATCTGTGGCCGTACCAGGAGCAATTCTAACTTGACCTATTCTCGAGTAAATGAGGAGGCAACACATGTGTTTGCAAAGCGTGTTTAACTTGTGTCTTTCATCTGTGATTAGTATTAAATCTATTGAGCTACATAAATAATTCACTTAAAACCTGTCAAACCAATAGTAATTTCTCCCCCTCAGAGTTTACAGCTCTGAGGTATGCCTTCTAACGAGAGCAGCCAAGCCGAGAAGGACTTGGGGGTACTGGTGCACGAAAAGCTGGACATGAGCCGGCAACGTGCGCTCGCAGCCCAGAAGGCCAACACTATCCTGGGCTGCACCCAAAGCAGCGTGGCCAGCAGGTTGAGGGAGGGGATTCTGCCCCTCTGCTCCGCTCTGGTGAGCCTGCGTCCAGCTCTGGAGCCCTCAGCACGGGAAAGACATGCACCTGTTGGAGCGGGTCCAGAGGAGGGCCACAAAAATAACCAGAGAGCTGGAGCACCTCTCCTGTGAAGAAAGGCTGAGAGAGTTGGGGTGGTTCAGCCTGGAGAAGAGAAGGCTCTGGGGAGACCTAACTGCAGCCTTCCAGTACTCAAAGGGGGCTTGTAAGAAAGATAGAGAGAGGATTTTTTTACCAGGGCCTGTAGTGATAGGACAAGGGGTAATGGATTTAAACTAAAAGGGGGCAGATTTGGATTAGATGTAAGGAAGAAATGTTTCACAATGAGGGTGGTGAAACACTGGCACAGGTTGCCCAGAGAGGTGGTAGATGCCCCATCCCTGGAAACATTCCAGGCCAGGTTGGACGGGGCTCTGAGCAACCTGCTCTAGTTGATGATGTCCTTGCTCACTGCAGGGTGGTAGAATAGATGACCTTTAAAGGTCCCTTCCAACCCAAACTCTTCTCTCCTCTCTCCTCTCCTCTTCATTTAAATTCCTTTTGTGTATCTGGAGATAAAACCAGTCACCTAGACAACTTTCACATGTGGAAGAGGGAGGACTGCTCAGCTGTCGTTCTCCTCTGCACCATCCCACTACATATAACATATATGAACATGCCTAAAAATGTCGAGTGGGAATAAAGTAACCACTTTGCATGTTGGTTCTGTTGTGGTGGTTTGTGCATGTGAAGTAGGATCCTGCTCGGCCTTCTGGTTTGGATCACAGCCCTGTAAAATCATTTCTACCAAGAGACTAGGGTTCTGTTTCTGTTCTCATGCAAATGAAATTAGCGGAATTACATAAGCGTAAAATCAGGGGCACATGAGAGGAAACTCTTATTTGCTCTTTTGTGCTTTTTTGGAGTTGGGCTCCTTAAACACAAGGCAATGCTCTGGTGGAAGATTGGAAGCATGTCGTCAGGCACCTGGCCTTGGGATGACTAGGAACAGCACTTACGAGTTGCGAGCCATGCGATGCACGCGGAAAGAAAATAAACTCCCCAAGTTGGGAAGCCCCTTAGAGCTAAGGAAAGGGAAACCCTGAGTGCAGGGGGTCTATATGAAATCCCATCCCCTCTCCAGCCTGTCCCGGTGCCCATATCAAAGCTGTAGGGAAAGGCCTCCTTATAGCCAGGGATCCTTTCCTAAAAATAATTGTGTAGGACCTCTCTTTGGAAGCAATGGTGGGAGCGCTTTCCCTCAGAACCCACCCCACCACCATTTCAGGCTGTGCGCTGTGCTGATACTGGCCTAAAGCTCTTTAGCCGTGGGAATTCTCCTCCCTCCACCATTAGCTGCATATGTAAAACCCCGCATAAGCCATTGTAGTCTCTGGGATCTGGGGGTGGAGAGAGGAATGGAAGAAATCTTGTAGCAGAATATATTTAGCTTCCATCTCTTCCAGGATGCTCCTTCACACCTCTCAGTTAAGTGCATCCAGCCCTGTACCGAGCCGTGGAAATGCAGCAGAGCCACCAGAGCTTTTCGCCTTGATGGAGGGGCCTGGATTTATACTTCAATAAAGCAGCCTCAGTACTGAAAACACAGAATGGCCCCCGAGTTATGTGACAAAAGACATCTTAAACACAGTCCACAGGAGAGAAGCTAAGTTAGTTCCTAATACTATTCAGCTGTGCTGAAAGGAAAGTGGAATTTTATGGCTGTGCAGAAATAAAAAACGGGATCGAGATTATTGGCTAAAAGGGCAGAAATCACATTTACTAAGCTGCATTTTGTCTGCGAGGTTTGGTCTTTACTATTTTTCACTTAACAAGCCTGCAGAACTTACTACTTGTCCTTAAGGAGTGCTACTGTACGCAGGGAGTGACCGCCTCGTGGTTATCTGCTGTGACCAAAATGCTGACGTTTTGAAATGGACGTTATTCATTGCAACCGCTTTGACTGAGGCCATTTCATATGGAAACAATTAAGAGGCAGAAAGCATATCATAACAAAGGAATGAGAAGAAAGATCAGGAAATACAAGCAGATTGGATCACTCTCTAAAAATGGATACAGTATTTACTGTTAGCGATTATGATAAAAGTAGGACTCGATTTATGGCAGGACAGCAGACATGACTCTGAACTGTAGATTTTCTTATGTGATCTAAGAGGAAACAGTTCGGATTAATTATGAGTGTAAAATTTAGGTCCAGGATAGAATAAAATGTGACTTATTTCATATGCGTGAAATGGAGTGAGTTTGAAAATAATGTGTTTAAAAAGTGGTCACCAGAGGAAATTACAGAGAAATAAAAAGCAAATAGGATATCAAAAAAATATAGTCCATGTGCATTTCCTTAATAGCAAGGGGAGAATGTAAATGTACGTTGAAGAGCACTCACAGAGATTTGCACATCTTCTTGAGACCAATCTAAATGCAACCGGAAGCAAAAAAAAAAAAAAAAGCTAAAGAACAAAATCCATTTCTAAGAGGTGTGTAGTCTTACAGGCAGGAAATACCCAGGGGGAAGGTTTCCACCACCCCCCCCCCCCCCACTATCAGAGAACGAGCAAGGTAATTACTGGAAAGCATATGTCGTAATAAAGAATTCTGAAACACCATTTAATACTTCTGTCTGGTTGGGTAATTAAATGAACAGAGTATCAGCACTAAGTGAATTGAGATAGACGAGACACTGTCAGTCATACACAGCTAGGAGCCAGGATGTCCATGTCCCTCAGTTCCTAAAATAGTCATCTGCATTTGCAGGAAAGTTTGGAAATCACTCTCAGTAGCTACCAACACTAGGTCTCCTAGTGCCATAACTGCCAAGCTTTGGTGCTCTACGCACACTTGCACACAGAATTTCAGTATGTCCCAAAACTTGAGTGACTTGAACTTCAACTTGCACCGTTAGGCGACAGCAAACTGCCATCTAACTCCTCCCTCTTGACCACTGTCTAGCAGGCTAATTTCTACTGCTGCTGAAATCAATTTGAGTTTTATGACTGACCTCACTGGAGCCAGGATTTGGCTTAATGTGTTGATGTAAGCAGCTAATGGTTCTGCTGACAATAGCTCGGAGCTGGCGTAAGTCAGAGCAGAACTACGTAATGCTTTGCGACTGGGTGAACATCCCGCTCTTGCCGCCGGCTTACCTGGCAAAGGGGGTATCAGGCGCTGATGCCTTCATTCCTGTTCAAATGCCCTGCCTTCCCCCTGAAATAACGGTAACGCCGAAGTGGAAGGCATCTCACTTCTTCAGGAAGCCGAGAACCATGCAAGCGCCCGCTAAAACTGGCTTTAATCACTCAGGGCAACGACTGAGGCTGCCAAGTGGAAACCCATGTGATTTCCAGCCCGTTCCCAACTTCGGGGCACGCTTTTGCCTAAGCAGTGGCGAAGGGGAGCGCAGCAGGAGGCGGGCGGTTGGGAGAAGGGGTAGCCTCCCGCGGGACGCGAGCGTCATCCATCTACCGACTGGCCGTAGAAAGCAGCGGCTGCAGAACGAGTAATCCTGGGTGCCACTGGCGTTTTAGAGCGCGCTACATATGTGACATAGTTTCTCCAGATGATCCCTTTAAATAGTAAAACTTTCGCACATTTGTATTCAGAGCCCTTACGATTTTATTTTTAAAGGGAACGTAGGTGTTCATGAACAGTGGGTGAGACTGACAGCAGTAGACCAGAGCTCTCTGTTTGCAGAATAACTGCTGCATTGACTACTATGCTGCAAACTCCTGCAATGACAATATCAAGGACTGAGAAGGTCTTCCCATCCCTGTGCTTATTTTGCCTTTGTCCTCGCAGCTGAAGCTGCCCCAAAGGGAACCGGTAGCTAAGATGGCCCGCGCGTGTGTGTGCGCGCGTGCAAATGCTTGCTAGAACAGACGCAAGATTATCAAGCCTTCCAGACAGCGATTACTTTTAAGCTTTAGCAATGCATTGGATTTTGCACACCATTGCCACAGAGGTAGCTTTCCGCATGACGTCACGAGTTCTCCGACACGTCCTTAGCAACACGTTCGGGTCTATTTTTTCTTTATTTGCTGACTTCCGTTTGTGAAAATAAACAGCTTACACTCAGGTGGCTGTCCCCAACTTTGGAAATATCAAAGGTTCTTACCAGGTTTCCAAGGACTGGGGAGACACCCAAAAGCGCATGCTGATCTCTTAAAGAAAACACCCTGGACTACTCTATTTTCCATAGCTGGGGTAGCTTATACCTCTAAACCTCATTTAATAGAGAACTCCGCAAATAAGAACAACTGTGCTGGGCTTCCGACCTTTTCTCCCACTCCAGCACACTCAGAAACACCTTGTGAAAAAAAACTCCGTGAGAGAATCCCTCTGAACATTTAAAAAGCCTCTTTTTATGCTTCGACTGTCCCTTGAGCCATCTATCCTGCACATGATAAGGTCAGAAGTGGTGCCAATAAGTGTAGAAGCTTACCCTTTCTTGAGGCGTGCCAGGTATATTACTAAATTGAGTTCCTACATTTTCCTCCAAGACTATAGGCATGCAATTTCTTTCCAGCTACTTCTTAGAATCTTCCAGTCCTCATATGTTAATGTGCTTTGGTTTTTGGTTCGAGTTACTAGGAAGAATTCTTCTTTAGCCTAGATTTTATTTCTTTGCTTGCTTTGAATAATTTAGGGTCAAGTTATAATTTTCTGTCACTGGCTCTAGTCTTGTACAGAGAAGAGCAAATTCTTCTCTTTTTTGTCATTTTTTCCTCCCCCAGCTAATTGGAGGGGTTTGTTAATGTGCTGTGCTTGTATGCTCAGCCCTCCACTGTCTTTAAGAGCTGTTTTTTCCTTGCACATTCAGTAGGCAAAACCAGAGATGGATCAAAGCATTGTGCCAGTTCTGGATGCGAGCAAAAACGTAGGCGGGAGCTGCCTGACACAGAGTCCCTCTGAAGGTGGCATCTGCCCGCCACGTTACAGGGGACTTGTGGTCAGGCAACAGCGACTGGAAGAGGCCGGTGCCTGGGACCCGCCTTTTCACGCGTCGCCTGGGAAATCTGATTTCCGAAGTTCGTCTGCTTTCATAGTGCTAGAAAATTCTGTTATACAGACAGAAATTCTGTTATAGAAGGAATATAAATGCTGTTATGTAAATAGATCGGGCCCGAGGCTCTGAGCTAACTGCGAGCCCAAAGACTGGATTTGGGATGATCTGAAAGATGATCTGCAGAGAAACCGCACGCAAAACGGCAACAGAGTCTCTTGCTGCACGGTCATCTAAGGCTCCTTGTGCATCCTCCTGGTTTTATGGTGGGATCTTCTGTGATGGGTTTCAGCCCTGCCTTCCTTCTGTTCTTTTTTTTTTCAAGACTACTTTTGCTGTAGTCCGTTCTCTGCGGCACCGTTTTCTTTCCTTTGAATTGACCGAGAATCTGGGTTAAAGTGACTGAATGATGTGACAACAAAGGAGCGATTGTCATCAGGTCCAAAGGATTTGATATGCTGCTGGTTATGAAATGTACTCAGACAGCCCAAGTTCTGTGCCAGATTAATATTTGATGTCATTGGACTTGACTGGCTGTAACCGAAAGAGCTGGGGCCACTGTTGGGAAAATGGCCATCTCCCTTTTGGGGGGGGGTTAGGGCTCACAGAAGCTGACAGCCTGACAGCCTGACCTTCCATTTACCCATAGGCGCCAGTCGGCGCGAGCGACGACGACGCACGTTTCCCCCATACTTAATCACCGATAGGTCAAACTCTCTTCGCGATCCCTAGGTATTGCGCGTATTTTCTATCATCAGCAGCAACTTCACTTCTCCCAACACTTTAGAGGGTGTCGTGCACGGGTCGGCTGGACAGTAGCTGTCCCCTCTTTTTCCCTCCTCCCCCCCGACTCTTTTTTAAGAGTCGTTAAAAAAAAACACCTAGTATCCAGATGTTTCACTCTGGCCCTAACTCTGTGTGGGACCCCCCTACACAGTCCAAGCAGCTATATAGTAGTCCAGTATGCTCCAAAATCCTAAATTCTCTCACATAGGGAGAACAGAATTTTGGGCTGCATCATCAACACTGTCCTAAATGGCCCTGTTTTGTTTGCCTGCTGATCCTTTGTCTTAACTTACCCAAAATACCTCTAGGCTAATGAGGACCATGTGCCAGTGACACTTCATTTAAAAAGGAGAAAAAAAAGGAAGTTGGTGCTGTGGCATGTAGATATTAAAAAAATAAATCAAATAAAACTTGGCATTGTAAATGGAAATCAATGGACTGCAAAACTGTATTTATTCTAGCTGGATAGAGTACTTGCTGAGTTCCAAGCTGTTTGTCCCTTTCTGAGGAGAGATGGGGTCTGCTCCATTTGTACTGTAATTGGAGGGTGTTGTGAAATAAGACTTGGACCTTTCCACCTTCAAAACAGTTTATGCATACAAGAAAAAATTAATCTCACAACATCCCATGAAATACAAATCCTAGCCCTTATTTACAGGGGGGAGGAAGGGAGAGCAGATATGTTGTCCAAAGCCATGAAGCAAGTCTCTGTTAGAGTTGAAATGTTTAGCTCCTGGTCTTACACTGAGAAATTCTGACTATGTCCCTCTTAAAATTCTTTCAGCATCTATGAACTGCAGACAGCATAGTATCTGAATAATAATAATTAATGGTAAAGTACTGCAGTGGATAAGGGTAGCAAGTATAGAGTTGCCCTGTAATTCCATGTAACACCTGGATAGCTGTGACTTTTAGCTCAGGGTGCCCGAAGATGTCTCAGGGGACAGCACTGCTACTTATCTGCACTGCACTCAACTTTGCTGCTTTTCTACAAGTCCGATTCTTGATCTTTTTATAAATCTTAGGAAAATTATATATGACCTAGAACTCTGCTCAACTGAAATATTTACATATTACCATGTGGAACAAATAAAAATACTCCTGTTATGAACATGCCATTATCACCAACATATCTACAATATTCTGTTTTTTGTCTTCTTCCCTATTCTCTGATGTTGATAATTATGATTATTTCATATTACGCATAGAAACAAATAGCATTTCTTAGATGTTCTCACTGACCCTCAGTGCCTATGATTACCATACAAAAGCTAAATTGTTCTAAGGATTTTTATCACACCGAATTGCTTTAGTCAAAAGCCCTACAGTACTCTTTTCCCAGGATTTTCACGTGTATGGTCCTGAAAATTGAAGTTTTCATTTCACTCTTCAAAGACTGGGTGTTTTTAAACTCATCACCTTGAGGTTGGGAAGCCAATCAAATGTACCTTGTGAGGCTGAAGAAGATTGTTTTCAGGCTGGAGAAGGTACAACTGGACAGGAAGGCTGGGAACCAGAATAAGACCTGCCGGCTCTGACAACAGGATAAGGTGAAAGCTAAAAAGGAGAGAGAGGTAAAATGAGCACATCTTATTCTTTGAAGTCTGAACAGATGACACTTCAGGTTAGAACAATGCAGTAAAAGAGTATTAGGACAAAATAAAAAGGACTTGGAATTTGTGACTTTTAGCTCTGCGGCCTTCCAGCACTCTGCAGGAGGTGCCTGTTCCAGCAACTAGGACTGTTCTACCAAAGAGTTGTATCTTCTGAAACAGCTCTCCAAAATTTTTAACTGTGTGGAGTATGCTATGCAAAGCAGTTATCAAAAAATAGATACTAGCTCTGTCCTTGATATTAAATAGGATCATTTGGATTACTGCAATCAAATATGAAAAAAAAGCATTCATTATGAATGTGAATTTACATTGCCTCGATTGTAGAAATGATCAGAAGAATCTCTCATTTAAAATTAGCATTCTTTAAGTACGGTTTAAAAATTGGGTTGGAGAATAATAGCCTGTCCAACTCTTTGCTGCCTTCTACATTTGCATGCATTTATTACCAGAGTCTTTAAAATAAGAACTTGTTCTTAAGAAATATATAGACCATTATTATTTTCAGCCCATATCAGTTACATAGCCCCAATCAGTTTGGGGCGAGAGTTATTTTGGGTTGGTTCCATTGGGATGAGAATGCTGATGGAGTCAGGTAATTCCTTACATCAGTGCTCTTGATCAGCACCGAATACACGAAGCCCTTTGTCCTTGAACTTTTAACACAAAGGCCCAACAAGCAGCAGGAGTTTTGTTTGCAATTTCAAGTGTCTTTTGCTTGAAAGCACTGTGCCCAAAATCCCTCCCTCAGCTTTTTTTGGGGGTCACGCTGCTGGGGGCTCCTCCAGCTGCACCTGAGCCTTCTTGGCTCTTTCTCTTGTTTCTGTCTCACTTCTACCCTCCAAGGAAATTGCTGCCTTCAGGTTGATCTCTACCTCAGCCAAGGTAGATTAGCCCCCAGCCAAACTGCCCCGCTGTTTGGTTCAGACTCCTGAAGAGCCTTATGGGGAGCACCCGGCTCCAATTATTTCAGTTATCTGTAAGCAAAAGAATGATTAATTATTCTGTTCTCACCTGAATGCTTGGCATCCATCAGGAACATCAGCCCAAGGATATACTGAATCCTTTCTGAAACACCCTAAACTTAACCATCATACTTGTAAATGCTGTTTGACCACTACTGCTGCTTCCTGAGACTGTAGCCAGGGAGCCGAGGCCCCGGTATCAGCCGGCCCGGCCCCAGGTGCTCCCCACGCTTTGTACACCCCGCTGTCATTTCCAGGCACTGCTTTTCAGAACAAGAGGTATTAGGCCATGGGGAACCACCTGGGGCTTGACTTTGCTGCTCCTGCTATTACCTTGACTTTGAATTGGTATTATCTGTGATGGCTTTTTGGCTGTTTATATCTTCCTGACGTGCGCAGCTAGACACTGCAGTGGAAATGCTGTTAAATAGGAACCCGCCTAAGACTCCTGGGCTCCATCATGCTCAGATAGCATCTGCCATGAACTTGGGCACTCCTCTACACTGCCACCCTTGCACCATGCTGTCCAGGCTGGAGACAAAGCTTTCAACTGCCTCATGGACAAAAAAGGAATTTCTCTTCTTCTTCAAAGGCTACGTAGAAGGAAATATGTGTTATTATGGTAAAGGAAAAGGCTATCTGCAACCAATGGACAAGCTCTGTCCGTCAGCATAAAATGTTAATAGAGTGTATGCTGAAGGAAAGGCAGATTATTTCTTGGGGATCATAGTCCTTCTTTCATCCTTTTTGGTTCAGTGGTTTCTTACTCCATTTCTGGAGTTGGCAAACTAATTTCCCTTATGTTTCAGAGGAAATGTGCTGAATGGTGGGTCACAGGCCAGTCACTCGTCTGATTCCACCTGACATCTGTATGTTAAGGTAAACCAAGTGATCTTTGTCCCTAACAGAAGCAAAAGTCAACCACATGTACACAATACACGCACACACACAGAGCAGCCCCCAAACCCAGGCCGCACCACTCCAAAGATGATAAGTAACTAAGCAGAACAAAGGTCTATCCCTAAATGCTAAAGATCAGTGTAAGGGTTTTTTTCATGGCTGATAACATACCGTGCCCCACTGTTAAGCTGAGGACTTCTTATAGGCAAACAAAACCTTAACAATCAGCTTTTATGTAGCACGGCTCATTAAAAAAAAAAAAAAAAAGAGAAAGTGCTCTATCAGGAAGGTCAACATTGTTATCTCCATTTCTCAGAAAGGAAAGTTGAGCAGCAGAGAGTGGAGGTAAGGTGCCTCAGGTGCCTTACTTAGAGGGGTGTAGGAGTGCAGAAGAAGACTTCCCCAGTCCAGAAGTCAGAAACAAGTATGAAAAGGCCAACCTTGCTTTACGCGGGCGATTACGCACAGAACCCTGTTTATAGTAGGGACGCTTCCCAATCACTGCAAACACTAACTCGGCTCCACCGACTTGCGCTGCGAGCGCCTGCGGCAGCCAGGACCACGTCCACGCTGGGGGACGGGCAGATGAGCAAGTTCCTGCACCGTCAGCTGGAGTATGAAATTACAGCACTGCAGCTGCTTCGCAGGAGCGGCCGCGTGCGCGCCCGGCCGCCGCCGCTGCCGCCGCCGCGAGGCCGCTCACCCTTCAATGAAGTGGCGTAAACCACGCCGGCGCTGGGGAAAGGAGCCGAGGCGAGGACAGGTTAAGAAGAAAACAAGGAGGGGGGATTTACCGAATCTATCGCTGCTCAGCTACCCCAGCCGGTGCGTCCTGACCACGCCTCTCAAACGCCAGCATCCAGCTGGGAGCTGGCGCGCTGCAGCACCGGTGCCCAAGGCGGAGCCGGCACGGCGTTAGCAGCCGCACGGGGCCGGTTCCTCTGCAGAGCAGCCCCAAGGAAAGAGCCGGTCTCTCCCCCGGGCACCATGGGACGGCTCAGCGAGTCAAGGTCCTGCTCCTAACCACTCCAGGAAGCAAGTAAACGAGACGGCAACGTTCATCGTTTGGTTTAACGTGAAACATCCACAGCAATGAAACGTGGTGCAATAAACACTGGGGACTACGAAAGAGGAGATAACCACACTCGCACCATGAGTGGCAGGTCCCTTTTCTTGGGTCTAGTCTGATCCTTTGCCTGTGAGGAATGGATCATCCATTTGGGAAAAGCCTTGGCCGCATGTGCCCCCGGGCTGGCCTGCCGACCCCGGTTTCCTGGGCGCTGCTGGGGCACGGAGGGTGAACCTCTCGCTGCGGAGTTCAGAGTTCTCCGCTGGGGAGCGAGGACAGGATCGCGCTCCCTTTCCTTCAGTGCGTGCAGGGAAAAAACCCCACCTCTCAGGATAACTCATTAACCCAAATTACCTTCTGTTCTTATCTCACTCTGCTGGTAAGTCACACTAACCGCCTTTCAGGAAGGCTTTGAGAAGCCTGCAGAGGTCCTCCGGGTGACTCCTCAGACTCACGGGAGACCTGCCAGTGCCCGTCGCTTTACTTGACCGCACAGCCTCAGCCAGGGAGGCTGTAGCGCAACGCTCGCCTCCTCAGCGAGGCGGCTCGATTTGCCCCCGGCTCGCCCTGCACGAATCACCAACTGTGGTCTCCACATTCAAATCCCAGCAACATCCTCTGAAGCCAGCTACCCCCTTGTCGGTCTGCCGCCCGGCACCACGTAGGAAAAATCTAGCAGCAGTCAGTCGCTCGATAGCGATGTATACAGGCAGACTGTGCATCTATATGTTGTCATGGAGATGCCATGGGATACATCTGAGGGTTTTGCCGGTTGGATTTCTACTGCATCACACGGTTGTACAAAAATTAGGTTTTGATGAAAATATAGTATCCAAAGTTTTCCAGAGCGTAAGTGGAACATAGATCTGTGTCAGAGCAGATCAGGTCACCTTATTCATGATAACTTGCATGGGCTTTAATTTTTTATTTTAATTTTTTATTTTCCACTTAAATTGCTCCTGATTTCACATCCGCATAACATCACCAAGCTCAGAGAATTGAACTAGTCAAGAATAACTGAGGGGGAAAAGAAGCAGGCCGTATGTTTTAAAAGCAACAATTAAAAATGCAAGATGACAGAATATAGTAGACTTCTGCAAATACAGTGGGACTGAAATAACCTGTCAGGAAATTGCCCTTAACAGTTAAGCAGAGACATCTGAAACCTCCATAATTTTCCTGATGTTGTTAAGGTAAGCAATTTTACTGCTTATGTCCATCTCACTATTTTTTTTCTATTAATATTCTCACAAATTAAATAAAAAGTATTTTCAGTTAAACAAGGATTTAAAAAAAAAAACTTTTAAAAGGAGAAAGAATTAATCCATTTCTAAATTGCACATTGTCCATAAAAGACAAATCATGTGGGCAATGGAAATCATATTCCAAATAGCGCAAAAAATGCCTGCAATCAAAGAGGCCAAGGACCTATCAGCTAATTATGTACTCGGAAGCAAACTTGAGAAGGCACCACCAGCTCACAACCTGCAGACCATCTTCAAGCTCAGCATTTTTGAAAAAAATACCATCTTAGCTTTTCTGCATAACATCCTTACGGTATAGCCTTTCCTATCTATCCACACAGTTAAACCTCTCACCTACCCAAGCTCTCGTCTAATTGCGCTAGATGAATTTTTTAATTGTACTTGGAAGTGACAGTCAGCTGTTGGCCTCCTTCTGAAGTTATTCAGATTTGAGATTACTCTAGAGAACCTGCTGCATTTTCATACCACTGCTGGTGCAGATCCACTGACTGAGAAAAGCTCCCTTGTGTCTGTTGACATGAATAATCCCCAGCATTTTTAATATAGGCTGCCCTTGCCAGTTGGCTGACACTTGTGCTATGCCATGAATAAAAGCTATTTGACGACAGTTGAGAAATGGACGTGAGACACTTGCTGCTATATTTCCTCTGCTGTATGGGAGCTAGTCCCTATTGTTTGTCATGTGCAGGAATGTAAAGATGTTAAAGGCAACTTGAACGCACCCACTGATGACGTGGTAGCGGAAGGCAACATAGCGAAGTGAGACCCAAAACCTCTACTAGTAGCCTGCTTCTTATTTATGTTCCTCAAACGGCTTTGCTGCCTATAGGAAGCTTAAGTTGCTATAAGTTTAAATAACGTGCATTTTTATGCATTTACCTCGCTAGGCTGTCCAAAGAGTGCCTTCACATCAACATAGAAAAGATTCCTTGTATTACCCAGCCAGAGAAAGTTTAGATTTTTCTGTGTATCCTGTAAGCAACAGGATTAACAATGAATGGTAACTTACCAGCAGCTGCTGCTCTTCAGAAGATCCTCGTGTGTTTGTACCTGGGGGCTGTGCACTGTAGGACAACCACAAATTCCTGGCGTGAAGAACACGCACTCCAGGAAAACCACATGGGACAACAGCTCAGGCAACTCTGCGCGAGTGTGCACATGGGGTGTTATCGCTAGCAAGGAAGAAAAAGATAGGGATTTAAGGTAGAGTTGACAGAACGAGAGGAAAAATGTTTGGCCAACAGAAAATGGGAGATGGATTGAGGTGTCAGAGGAGCATGAATTAAAAAGCAAGATTGAACTATCCAAGAACAAGATAAAATGAGCAAAAAGAGGGATGACTGGGAGAATACAGGTAGGAGGAGGAGTGGGAGGAATGAGATCAAAGGCAAAGTAACGTTACAGAGGGCCTTGAAGGGGAAGATAGGGAGATTTAATTGGAGGTTGAGAGACATGAAATCAGTGGGATTTGAGAGATGGGCTGGTGTGTCACAGCTGTGGGATTTTTAGCAGGAGACTTCTGAGCAAATTGGGGGGAAGAAAGTTGGAGGAGAGGAGGGGAAGGAGGACAAACTGCTGCAGCATAGACATCTACTGCATGGATAAGAGTCTTTTGAAGAAGATTTAATACATCATAATACTTTAGGAGACAAAGCTTACAGATAACCCATTAAAGCCCTTTTATTACCAAAAAGCTCCAACAAACATGATGACATTTAAAGGACTAGCACAAAGAGACAGCACATGGTATACTCAGTAGCCAAAAGTCCTTAAAAATATATCCAGTGGTCTGCAAAAAACCACCAAGAAAAGGGCTGTTATCCTCAAACAGAGCATTCACTTGATTGCAGACCAAGCTGATCCTTGCCCTGGGTTTTGCACTTACTGATAAGTATTAATAAGCAGATTTACGTGTTAGTCAAAGTTTTCTCTCCCACTTTAAGTCCTCGCCAGAGTTTTCTCTGAAAACCCGACCCAGCTGAGAAAGGCACTGCCCTCTCCCTGGCTGTCAGATCAGAGTTGGAGCTGCCAAAATGCACCAGCCCTAACGACTCACCAGTAACGACCCTGCACCTTCAATATAAAGTTTCAAGCACCTGATATTAGTGCGATGCAGGCAAGCTGTGCCGTCTCTGCACCCAAGACGGGAGCTTTGCAGAGTGTTAAGCTGTTACGGAGCATCCCAGACCTTTGCAGGTGGTGGTGCTGCCTGGGGCTTCGCAGGAGGGGAGGGGAGATGGCAACGCTTCATAGCCGCTGCTGGGAAAGTAAGGCCTGTGATCTACGGCAAGCGGCTGAGCTAAGAATCTGCGCGAAACCAGCTGAAGCAGCGTGAGAAAAATTAGAAGACAGAACTATTTTCCCCCTAGAAGAAGGAAAAAATGGTGTGTGTAGATAGACGGTATCCTGGGTGGTTGCAAGGCGAGACGTGGTGACACGACGACGGTATAATTTCCAGATGATATGTCAAGCAGAGGATGCTTTGGAAAGCTCTGTTAGCCAGATCAGCTTTTGGGATGTATGACTAACAGCAATGGGTCATAATAAGTATTTTTTAAAATGTCACTTCAAGCAGAGTTTTCTCCTGATCATCACTAGAGCACATTTCTGGCACAAAGTGCCTCTGTACAGTATATCTTGGTAGTATCTGAAGCTAGCACTTGGCTCTAGGCAAAGCTGTTAAAAACAGTATATCATTTTGCTCTGGCAAGGGAGAATCTCACAATTAGGCCATCTGCTACCTTCCACACCAGCGACAGCTCATCCTCGTATTTGCTGATAGAACCGGGGCTGGCAATTAAATGGCAGCCCTTCCTCCCCACCCTCTCCCAACCTCAACAGCTATACTCCTGCCTGCTGCACCACAGCTCCTCTCGTGCAGCACCCACCAGACATTTCCTTTACCTGAAAAGGGACAAGCTGGGGTGCTTCCCTGCCGTGCCCCTCTCCTTTTGCCCCGGTTTTGGCTCCCTTGAGCCATCGCCACTGCCCTGAGGTGGGGTGGGCTGATGCTGATGTTGCAGAGGATGGAGCTGGAGCTCCTCAATGGCGTGATGCTCGCTCCCACATCACGTCAAGCGGTCGCAGTCAGAAGAGGGCTGCCTCTGCAGCTGGTGTGCCCGCTTTCATGGAGCTTGAGCCTCCGTGGGACAAGTCCTCTGTTTTCACAGTAGACCGAGAAAACAACTGATAGGCCACGGTGACTTCAGCCTTCCCACAGACAGGAGGAGAGGGTCTCGTTATACTCTGTCTCTACGAGTAGCCGCACCCCGGCACAGAGGTACCCACCCTGCCCCGCAGTGCAGCGGCCAGCCACGGGGGTGTGGGGCTCAGCACAGCTGGGCACCTTTGCACTTCCAAACCCAGCTTCTCCCAGAGCCTGAGCAGCCCAAATCCGCATCCCTGCAGTACACCACAGCCCCCTGGGCAGAGAGTCCACTAGCTCCTTTTCCCCTGCGCAGCACTGGCACCGCGGCATGGCATGGCATGGCATGGCATGGCATGGCATGGCATGGCATGGCATGGCATGGCATGTCGACCACAGCTGCTCTGTGGTTGCATGTAGTTAGTCTTCCCCTTCCATTCCCAGCCTGTGCCCTCGCCCTTGCTGCACGCATCAGGCGTCCTCCGGTCCACCACCTCTCTGCAGAAGACCGCTCTTTTCAGTAGGCTGCTGGCAGGTAACGTCCCTGACTCCAAATGGTTTTCTTCCTTTTAGGAAAGATGGGTATCATGTCCGATGTCGGTAATTTTAATGTCTCTCAAATTCCTAATCCTGTGATCGCTGCGATGATGGTCAGCAGCTGACCTACTACAGCAGCGCGGCTGGGTGCAGCGGCACGCTCGGAGGCCGAGTGCCAAGCTGCGAGCAGGCAAGCACGCTGCGCGCGCTCCGTAAGCCACAGAGACCTGGCGCAACGCAACGCTCTGCTCTCGGATGCGACACTTTGCCTTCGTTTGGCACATCAAACACATTAGCGTGTTTTCAGCAGGAACCGAAGACCCAGACGCAAGAAGGCAGACCTTGGGCTTAGGTTCACAGTTACTTTTCCTCTGACAGTTTTGCAGAACGCCGAAGAGTCACGCACTCTAATTAGGATGTGTTTCTTTAAGGGGACTTGCGCTCTCAGTGCTAATCCGGGCTGAATTGCCGAGCACAGTGGCATTTTGCTTACGGTGCTGTATGAATTCCCCTGTGGGGCAGCCGCTCCGTGCAAGGGTCCCTGCATCCCCCAAATGATGAAACGGGGCTCGCTCGGCTCATTTTGGTGAGCCACGTTTTCCCTTGCTGGGCTCTCCAGCTTGGGCTGACAGTGGAAACGGGAGGTGGTCTGGGTCGATGGAGATGATGTTTGTCACGGGGAAGAGGACGCGTTCGTGCTGCCAGGCAACCGGCTCTGCAGCGCCCGTGCCAATGGCTGCAAACACCTCTGCAGAGGCAGGTCTAGAGAAGGAGCGGCCAACGCAGGGCTGCGCGCTGCCGGGGGCCCCCGTCACCCCACGGAGCCCAGGGAGCGGCGCAGCCGCTCCCCCACGGGCCCTCGCAGCGGTGAAGCGGGGAGATGGGGCTGTGCCCCCGTCCCTGCCCGCCTGGGGGTCCCTGTCTGGGGGCTGGAGCAGCGAGGGGGCCAGGCAAGTCTCTGGGGGAGCCCAGTGAGCGCCCGCTGCATCGATGGAGATTTTCTGCCGTGCTTCCAGCTACGGTTTCGGTCAGTGCTGCTCCATGGCCGCCGAGGAATACGCCCTTGCAGCCCAGACCCGGGTGAGAAGCTACTGTTTGCGTGGCGGTGCTGCAGGGGGGTCTGCAGAGCCCCCCGCCCCCCTCAGCACACACCCTCGGGCGTGTGGGGGCATTCCAGCTCCCCGGCCTTGCCCGCTCACCTCTCTCCATCGTGGGCACGGCCTCGCTGCGGGGCCGGCGCGACCCAGGCGCTCCTTTGCTCACCCAATTTTCACCCTATACTTGCGCCCCAAAGAAAGACACCCCTTCTCATCATCTTCTCTCTCTGCTGCGTCTTCAGCCGCCCCTGGCAGGGGTAGAAGGAGGGGAGAGAAGAGGGACCCCAGACCAGTGTTACTGGTGTGGGAAGGAGGTGTAATCGCTATTTTGGCTGATGGGCTCTGGAGGGAAGTCCTATACTCTGCTCTTAGTCTGGGTCATGAATTCCTTTCCCCCAAGCCCTGCTGCAATCTGCCACGCACAACTTGTCAGCTGAGGGTACTATAGATTTTACTCCTAACAGATACGCATACACATATAGAATTATGCATCAAAAACTCATTCAGTGGCATTAGGCAAAATGACTGTAGGGTGTGCAAAACAGCAGTGCAAGCATGCCCTTGGCTTACTCATTTTGAGAAACAACTTCGATTTCTTCCAGTCTTTCACTCCAGAAATATTCTTGCAAAGACAACGTGGAGGCCTTTGTATTACGCGTTTCAAGAAGTTTTCATGCAGCGATAGTCAGGCCTCTACAGTCTTATATCTCCTGGGGAAATTTTTACTCAGATTTTCATGTAGTTTTTATTTTACGGTTAGGGGCAGATACCTGGAATGCTGAGGAACATGTGTTGTTCTGTCCTGCTTCTGTCCTTTATGGGCAAGGTTTGGCCAGAAGCCCAGTGGGAAAGACATAACTTATTGCGAGACATGCAGGTGATACACTCTCACCACTTCACACAGCTCAAACCCAGAAATACCAACGTGAGGTGAGAGCAGGTGAAGAAAAAGGCAAGACTAGATAATTTCTTCCAGCTCCCCCCTATGGTAGTTACAGATAAGTCTCTGCAGATGAAATGTTTGCAGAAGAAATTTGAAGCTGGGGGATAGGGATCACGTCCCTTCCGGATCCCAGGAGCAATTTGCTTGCAGCGTGGGGGCTGAGAGCAGGAGTGCAGCAGCGGTAGTGAAGTGCAGTTCAGAAACAGGGTATATTCCTGAAGACCTCTCCCGTTTTCCCTGAATTTCATCACTTCTGCTTGTAGCGAGGCGGGCGGCACGGCTTCCCAACGCAGATGGCTGTAGGAGACGGAGTGTTGCCTCCTCCGGTGCCCGTGGGTGCAGGCGACCAAGCCTCTCGCGGCCCGGACCGGGAGGCAGGCTCTGTCGCCACAGTCGTGTGCAGCGCAGCCCGGTGATTCACTCCAGCCGGCTTTTCGCTCCCACAGGAAGGCGGCAGGCAGGCGGGGAGCCGGCCAGCACCCCGCAGACCCAGTTACCCCGTACCTAAGCTTGCCCTTTCCGCGTGCCTGTGCCCCTCCTTAAGGGGAGTAGGGAAAACCTGTCTGAACAACCACCGTTCAGGATTATTGTTCGGCAGGCCGAAGCAAGGATTTAGACGACCGCCTCAAACTCTGGTCAGCCCCAGTAAGGTGTGAGGGGTGAACTTGGGGGCTGCCACGCAAACTGGGCAAGCTGTGGCGATGCAGAGCGCTACCAGCAGGCCACTGGGCTGGCCTGGAAATAGCCTTTTCAGCGGAGTAAAAATACCTGACTTTGACAGCCAGCGTGCTGGCTTCTGTATGCGTAATTTGCTGCGATCATGCTATAAATCAAGATGAGACTGCTAAAATTATGCATGACCTCATTTGATAGATTATCTAATAAGGAATTTGCTAATGCAGTTTATCACTTAAAAAGCCATACGACTGCTAAGGATGAGTACTTTGCTGCAGCACATTTAAACCTAATTGTCAGAGGAGAAAAGCAAGCGGATTTCAGAGGTGAGTTAGAAGAGCATCCTTATGAGGATGATGTCTTCACTAAATCAGTGGTGCAATGCAGCAAGCAGGGTGGAAAGGAGTCTCCTCTGGATAAAGGTACAGAAAGCTGCTAGATGAGGCTGCGCTGTGTGAGAATACTGCATGGATTCACTGACCAGGAGAACCTTCCTAAGTGTAAATAGTTATATCCTAATGGGCATGCTTGATTTTATTGTTTGATCTAGTGTTGTCTTTTTATTGTTATGACATTTCAGTTCTGTTTCACTGTCGTGCACGCAGATCTAAAATCCCTGATACATGGAGAGAAACTACCAGCCTAGACCTCTAGCTCTAACTTGCTATTCTGGTTATCATGCTTGTCAGAATGAAAAGAGTAAATGTTTTGCTGCTATATGTTACCATCAAATATTTTTGTTCTTCCAGTCCTGTGACTCATTTAAAAAAACCTGAACATCACTTCCACGTACACAAACAGAACTATAAAGCAGCTCAAGCCAATGAAACAAAGCTTGTTTTGCAGGTTTGTTAACCACGTATTCTGTTCCAATCCCAAATTTATGATTAATATAAATGCTATTTTCTTTACTGATGATTTTATAAAGCTCATTCTGGGGTCTGAATGCCCGTATATGTTCCCTGGATGTATGATACTGTTCAAAGCCTCCAAGAGAAACGTTAAACCTTCTCACCACGCTGTGTGTGGAGGGGGAGGTGTTAGAGAAGTGATGATTTTGAATTCCATTTTAGGTTTGGGCAAGATTAGGTGGAAACATGAAAGAGCTCACAAAAGGCCACACACAAAATTATTATCGGAGCCAAGGCTAAAGCTGTGCCTTCCCCGATTCCCACCTTGTCTTCCGACTGCCCAGAGCAAAACTGGCAAACCTCCCCTTTCTACCCCCCACACCTTGAGCACATCCTGCCTCATTAGCAACCCTGCCCAAAAGGTGGAGTTTGTTCTTCTTCAGGGGAAATAATGCTTTATGGCAGAAACGAGGAAATTGAACATTGCTTTACAGAAAGCAGGGCATGATCCTTGGCATAAGAAGGCAGCAGGTAATTTTACCGAGCGCTACTAAGTCAATACTCTAGGTGAAACCTCCACGTTGACTTAAGTGCTTAACTAATGATTTGGGATTGTACAGGAGCTACTGGTGTCACAAGACAAGCAAAGATACCTGCAAAGCATTGTAAATCCTGGGATCAGGGAGCTGAAGGAGGATATTTTGGTAGAGTTGTAAATTAGAGTCACGCAAGGGGACTCCCCATGACATTTGCATAGGAGGCCCACCTAAATGTTATGATGCCTGTATTGATAATGTAGTCCCAGATGAGTAGCTGGGACCGTTCCCAAGAGAACTGTTGTCTGCGTTTCTGCATGAACACACAAAACACAGCTGTGTGTATACATCTGACTGGAATGATTTATCTACAAAAGAGAAAAACACAAAGTAACGGCAGTATCATCTGCCTCATTAAATGGCCCAGCTCTAAATTGGAGAAGCCACTTGAGGGGTAAGAGCGTAGTTCACCACCATGCCACATCACCATTTGTGGTTTTCCCCACTGACATTAATTGATGCAAACTGAGTTAGTGGATTTTACATTGAAGACACATCTCTACAACAAGCTGGACTCAAGGCACCTGCTCACTCACCCTAGACTGCCAAATAACCCCCTGATGAAAATTTTTGGTCACAGCTTAGACAGAAGTTTCATCATAAAGCTTTCTTTAGTCATCCCTTGAGCCATCCCATTTCACAAGCTCTTACCCCTACCAAGATAAAATCTAGCTATCAGTAACACTTCTCAGAGACCTACACGTGGTTGTGTGATGCAACCTGTAGCAGCCAGGCAGAATTTACTCCTCTGCGTTTTATCTCCTGACTGTCATCAGCAAGGCAAAGTAAAAACAGCTGTTCTGAGCCCACATTATTGCAGTGAGATTCCAAGGGAGATGACGCCGAATCGCATTCAAAACCAAGGGAGAACCAAGAGAAGAAATAAAGGTCCTAAGCCTGTACCTTTGAAGTTGAATCCTTTTTTTTTTCCTCAATACACATCTATTCAAAATACATGCTTCTTATTCCTACTGGGCAGTAAACCTTGCCATGTAGCTGCATGTACTGTGCTTGGCCATATGGTTAGTAGTGCACCATGAAGCTATACATATCATAAAAATAGTACTGGTAGAATTATTCTTAAAACATCACTTATGGGCCAAAAATATCCTCTACAAGAAACAGACTGTGAAAGTACATATTGAGGTTGCTATCTGGTACAACAGGCGAATTCCCCTGCTGTGCAAATCAAAAGGTGGATTGCTTTGAAAACATAAGGTAAACATCCCTAGAAGGACAGAACTGAAATGCGTGACAGGAACTACAGCGAGCATCTGCTGATGAGCAGTTAAAGATTGCCCAGAGAAGGCCAGGGGACGTGGGAGGTGAGCAAGGCTGCAGCTGAAGTCATACCTGAGGCCCATGCTACACTCCTTCAAAGGATGGAAATCCCACCCCACCACACATTCTCCTAGATCATATGGGGGATCTTCAGCTGAGTCACCATGGAAGAGCAGTGTAGAAATTTCCAAGGCTGTAAGCAGCAAAGTTTTACAGGCATCCTATTATGTTCAACTTACATAATCTGAGTACTTAGCTGCTCAGATAATATAGTGATAGAGCTTTACGGAATTAAAAAAGAAAAAGCTTCTCACAGATAATAATATAGCAAGAATGGAATTATAGTGCTCCAAAAATCTGTAAAATAAGAACCATTTTCTTTCTGGCTTTATCGGACACTTCCAACAGGGACTTACTGCAACAAAGAAGATGACACCTCAACCCTATAGCCATGATGTCATTTACACTGAACTTTGACTTCTCAAAGCACTACTTTGCTTTTGGAAACAGAAGCTTGTCATGACTGACTTAGAGACACAAAAAGGCAAAGGTCAGTGTTCAAACAGTATTCTTAAGAGAACTGGTTTGTTCCTGTTGAACTGCAAAATTTGTACTAACTTCAGTGTGGATTCTTACTCTCGTCTGTACACAACGCTAACATTTTGCAAAAGACAGGCAACTCTTATCTCCATGTACCGTAAAGATAAACACAAAAGTCTTGCACAAGTGGCTGCAGCAAGGGGCTGCAACTAATGTGGAAGAGTAATGATGCAAGTATGTTATACCTAGAAATATTTCTTCTCTGATCACAAATTTTGGCATTTATCTACATTACATAAAATACCGAAGAGTTAGATCATCCACTGGCTTAAGTTGTAGCTCTATCAAAGCACGTGGAATTATCCTGATTTGTATAAGATGATCACATATTTGAAAAACATATTTTGGCCTAGATGGCTGATAGACTCTCAGCAGGGCTCTCTAGAGTAAGGGAGTAGAAGGAAATGAGCCTTTTTAAAAAATAATGCTCACATACTTGAATAAGAAATATGTCTTACCTAGTGAGAAATGTACCCTTTTTTCATATGTACAAGTCACGTCACCTCTAATAAAATAACAACTTGTGATCCAGAAACAGGATGGATGGACAAGTATATGAACAATACAAGAGGGTCCTTACTCCAGAAGTGTTTCCCCTGCACTGCTTCTGGTACCTTTGTCTGCTTGCTTTTCTGAAGCAGCACCTCTCTGGTGGTTCAGCTTCTGCGCAGGTTATCCAAGGACTCTTTTTCAAGTGCCAGTATACTTGCAGGGGTGCAGTTTATCTGAAAGGCAGACTATGCAAACAAACACACAATAAACTTTTGCAGTTCCACATTTTTTCCACTCCAAAGATTGTTCTTCCATCGCCCAACCCTTTGGTGGAAAATGCATCAACAGCCTAGAAGCTGGTATGTAAACTTCACATGCCAAACAGAGGGCATAGCTGAACAGTTTCCATGATGGGAGAAGACTATATTCATGCGAGGGTGGAAAACTCGGTTTACCAACAGTTGGACCATTTGCTGTGGAATAATTCAGTCACTATTGGCATTAGATCAATTACTACTTTACATGGTACAACTGTGCTTTGGGAAGCATAGGCTTCCGGCTTCCAAACACAGGACTGAAAAGGGCAAGGAATGATAACAGAGGAATTCAAGCTATCTACTACCAGAAAGCAGACCTGACTTCCAACCAAACACCCGCCATTAAAAACTGGCTCGCAACAAAATCCACATTTCCCGTGTGGAGTCTCATATCTAAGGCTAGCCAGGGATGAGAGGTAAAATGCCAAACCATTTTGCGTATTAACAATAAAAGTCTGCCAGTTCTTTGCAGTGATAGTAAAACAAAAAAAAAAAAAGAAAGAAAGAAAGAAAGAAAGAAAGAAAGAAAGAAAGAAAGAAAGAAAAAAGTATCTACCCAAGATGCTGCTATTCCATCATTTTGAAGCTGTTGTTTAGGATATTGTATTACTTTCTGTCTGTCTTTATTTCCAAGTGTTATTGCTTGGTAGGCAAAACTCTTGGACTATGTTATGGACCAATCCTTCCAGCAACTATGTTTTCACAGTGATATTAATACTGAAGAATACTGGAACAGATCTAAGATAAATATCCCACTGTCTCTTTGCTGGATCCTACACGTCAACTACTGTGCTAGCATAAAGAAGTGTTAGGTATTCTGCAAGCGAACGGAGAACAGACAAGGGAGAGCTCACAGTGAAATGCTGGGAGCTCACTTGCAGTATGCAAACAGAACGGAAGATAAATCAGAGCCGCTCCTCGATCCCCCCAGTCCGTGCCGCATTCTGTGTGACCGCACCAGCAGCCTTCGGCCCCTTCGCCCCCGCGCCGACACAGGCGTCGGGCATCGCCTCGCCCCTCTGTGCTGCAAAGCGCTGGGTCCGTACAGCACGAATTAGGCCGGGATGAGCGCGTGCAGGCCGACGAGGAGCGGGGCCGTCGCTCCGTCCCGAGGAGCAGCACAGCAAACCTCTCCTGGAGGAGCAGCCAGCTCTGCTGCTCAGCGCTTCCCGCGACCCCGGTGCCGCGACGTCGACACTGGTCACATTCCCCCTCTGCTGCTCCCGGAGGACACGAAGGTGTTCCCTCAGATGCTATAATTTAGCCCTTCCAGGCATCAGCCCTGTTCACCCATGCAAGGACAACGGAGTATTTAAAGCTGAAACAGCCAAAGAATGTATTCAAGAATCTATGATAAAAGCTACAATTTTATGCACCGTGGAGCATCCATCAAGGAAATGCACAGAGCTAGTGCCACAAAATAATTACATGTGCAGAGTCCATTGTAAACACAGCTTTTATGTGCCTCAGCACAGCTGGGGACAGGGTTTAAAAATATGATTATGTAATGCATTTTATGTAGTCCGTGAGCCATTCAAGTGATACCATCAGTTCAGCAAAATTGCATGCAGCAGTTCTGTACCTATTGGCCTGAGCAAAGAAGCATTTTTCAAGAGCATTATTTTTTTCCTGCCATGAAATAGATTTGTCTCCGATGCCTACGGGGGATTTGTGTCTCTGTCATTGGCCACGTTCTCTTCTACTTTCACCAATGAAGGAGAAAGAACTCAAAGGAGTTATTTTTGGCCTTGCAGCAGACTCCAGCATCTAAATCAGTTAGTTCTGAAACCACTTGGGGTGGTGCTGGTTCTGTTTTAATGGCTTTAGAGAGAAGGAATTTGTGATGTCTGACAGTTAGCGAAAGGAAACAAAGCAGCTGTTGTTGGGTGGAAGGGCAAAGCAAGGTTAAGACACTGTGTAATGAAGCAGGGTCCAGCCTTTAGCACTAGATGTGCAGCATGTGATGAGTCGTGGCTAAGGCAACACAGAGGATGCTATTACTAAGCCACATACAGGCTTCAGCGTAGCAGATCTCTATTAAAATGCACACAGAAAATAGGCTTACAGCTATACCTACTGCTGCCCCCCACCATTTATTTTATCCTTGTAATGCTTCTTGTCGATCAGCTGCAGAAAACGTAGAGGAAGCTTTGCTTTCCTTCATGTTTAATCTGCTGTTGCAGCTGAGTTGAGGTGATGCAACAGTAAAATTTGAGACAAGTGCTTAACAGTACTGCTAAATGATAGCAGCAGCATGAACAGATATTTACCAGAGACAAAAAAAAAAAAAAAAAAAGGAGGTTTATAGATACTAATTAATGGTCATTTTAAGGCCCCAAAGCTTTCACTGCTTTGCAAACAGTAGTTTATATGTCTTGGCCAAATCCTACCTGGAAGATTACATTTGACCTACAAAAAATCTTTCTAGGAGACCCAGCAGAGTGCTTTGTCATTTAAAGAGACCATTAAAGAAAGTTTCATAATACAAGATCCACAGGTGGGAGTAGCAAGATAGCGTCTTCAGCTAGCCAGGAGCTGCTTGGGACAAAAATAGGAGTTGATGCTAATTTCTAAATATGGACTCTGATAGCTGAAAAGAGATTTCCTTTTCTCTGTTAGGTGCTGTGTCGTGTGTAGCATATTGAAAAGGAGAGTGGGAACCAAAATCCAGGTGTCTGCACTCCTGCTTGTGTGCTAGCATCATTGAGAAAGAGACATAGCTCCTTGCTTTCTCTCTTCCTCTGTATGAATATTGTATTTCTTTTTGCTTAGTGGAATGGCATCGATCGGAAGACAGAAGATATCACAGCCAGAAGAGTCCATCACCGGCTGCGGCATGGCAGAGCCTAGCAAAGTGGGAGCTGTGCTTTTGGATCTTGTCCGGATGATCAGCAATGCTCAACAGAATAGTTGTTTGTCTGAAAGATGGGCACGGGCATCATCCAGCTCATTTTCAAAAGGAAGCAAATACAGCACTGCTTGAAAAAAAAAAACAAAACCCTTAGAATTGCCATATATTTGATTCCAGAACTACTAAGCTATTTAGATGCATCCTTCCCCATGGAAATCTCTGTAAAATACATTTTGTAGCTGAAGCTTTTTGTGTTCTCTGTGGTAAAGCCTGCATAGATTATCTAGATATAGACTTACATAGTGCATGCCACCTCAGATTTAGAGGGAAAGCTAAGGCAGCTCTCACTGCATTGCCTCCACTGCACAGCCTACAGTCATACATGTCCGCTGGTGACCATATCTCATGCCAGCTTACACAATGAAGATGGGATTTTGCATTAACACTTCATGTAAATATATATATACACACACACATATATAGTGCATATGTACTGAGCAGAATCTTTATATATTCTTAAGAGAGATTGAGTTTGGGGAGGTCCAAGCAGTTAAATGGTTTCTGTAATTAAACTTGAGGAAAAGCAAACTTTTGAATTCTTTAAATAATTCAACATGTGATTTTTAAAGTTGCACTCAGCAGAATTTATTGAGAGAAATTTTATCAACTCAAACAATTACTGCTTTGCAGCACAAGGTGTATGGTGCAGTCAGTCAAAATGAAACTATTACCTCCTACCATGCAGACAAGTGGAAGGTATAAATAAACAGCACTTTTAAATTAACTTGCTAAGCAGAGTTGGTCAGTGGCCCACTAAGAAATACTTCAGTGTGTGGTATCAGCAGGAAATGTGGGATTTTTGTGGCGGGTTTTTTTTCTGTAAGATGTAACATTTTATATTCCCATCGGAATTTCTAATTGTCAACTTGAATGGGCTTGATGCTCTTGAACAAGACATATTTAACACAATGGCTGCACAGAGTGAGCTGGATTTTCAAAGCCACGCTGTTGAACAAATACCCTTATGAGGTTCTATGTCTGTGGCTTGTTTATAGAGGAGATAATACCTTTGAAAATCTGGCTTAGGATGTGCAATATATCACATATATTCACATTCTTCATATGTCTTATCTAATCCAACTGGAATGGCATCAGTGTAAAATGAGTTGAAAAATTCACAGTTTTGGCCCCTAAAATGCTACATTTACTCCCTTTCAAAGGAAGCATGTTAAATAGAGTACTGTCAGCAGATGAGACGCGGGGAAGAAGCAGGAATGGGCAGGCAATGTGACTTCCTCAGGATCACATAACAGATTCATAGAGGAATTCACAGCAGAGCCCCTGACTCGTGTTCCACACATTGCTAACCACTTCTCAGGGCCAAATGGCTTGCAGTGTGCCTTTCTGTAGAAATATCACAACACCGCACTACCACAGGAGCAGCAAAGAACACGTTCATTGAACATTTGTTAAACGGATCTGGTTTAAGGTCCTTAACACAGAAGTTGAAAGGGTATACTCTATTCAGGTGCATTCAGCACAATGTTGTGGCTTAAACGCTAATAGAAAAATTGATTAAGCAAAACACTTTCAAATGGAATCTATTTTATCTGACCAGAGGGAACCTTCAAAACACAAAATTAAATTATTTATGTATGTCAGTACCTTCTGAGTGAAGCCTGGCTGTGAATTCTAAGGGAGGAATGTGCAGGCAGCACATTGTGTCCTAGAAAAAGAGGAACAATGCTACTTCTACCTATACCAGAGAATGAAGGATGCTAGCTCTGACATTAGTATGGAAAAAATGAGCTAAAAGCATAGGGAATCCTTCAGGCTGTATGTGCAGGTATTTCGGAGCAGCCACAAAAAGTTTAGTGCTAAGTATATTTATTAGTTAGCAAAATTACCTAGGTGTAACTAAAACTCTGATTCCTTGAAGCCAATCAATCATTCTTAAAATATGGTACATATGTGAAACTGTTACCTCTTCCAAAACAGACAACTGCCTTGGCACAGCAGAGTAAGTAATACTGCAGGGTAAACAGTGGGATTTGGTGACAGTTTCGAAGGAGCTTCATAAGAACCACCATCACTCCCATGCCCTTAAATTCCTTCAATGCTCTTCCTTTAATCCCTCATACTAATGTTATTTATACAGTGTTTATTAAGGCCTCAACTTAAAAGTGGTGTCTAATTTCAGGTGCCTCACTTAAGTCACCCAACTGCTAGAGGTCTGCACACCAAACTCAAACTGAAATAATGGAAGCAATGGGCAATACACACTTAATCCCATCTCCTTCCCTATGATCACAGTAATACATTCCCACTCTTCCAAAGACTCCTGCTCAGCACACATGGCTACTCAAGCTATATTTCCTTAAAAAGGTGGGAGTTGGGAAAGCACTGGCTATTTGGGCAACTTGCATGCAAAGCACGTTTTTTAAGTAAGAATATACCAGCAGATGGATTTCATGAAGGAAAAAACATTGAGCAAAATGCTATAGCCGGTCCAAATAGTTAAAGCAAATAGGAAATGTGAAACTGAAACCCAACTTGTAACCACTTCTTGGCAGCGTGCAATTCCAGGTAATAATTGTCTTCAAATCCTCACGTATGGAAAGTGGAGAACATGATCGTGTTGACTGGCAGACAGAGCAGGTGGATGGCAGCTTTGAACTACTTGGAAACTACAAGAAAGACTCAGCCTTTGGAACAGTAAGTGCTTGTCAGCCTCTTCCATGATGACCCTCCAAAGCACCTGTTCAATCAGGATATTTCCTACTATTCACTATGCATGACAACAGGAGAAGTGGTAGTATGTCCTCCTCATCAACAAGGAAGACAACAAAACAACCGTTTTAAGGACAAGGAGAAGGTTGTAGTCAACTTTGACCTGCAGCATCATCTCAGGGCACTGGGAATGTTTCTTTCCCTCATAGAAAGGGTAAGTAGATGTGGGGAGAGGTCCACAGACGACCCTACGCTTTATGATATCATGAATTTTCTAGAATGCATGGCTGTGGTCTTAGACCTAGACTCAGTTTAGAGTATTGACTCATCTGGCTCACAGAAGTGAGAAATTGGTCTGTTATAGATTCACAGAGTTCAAATCAAGAAAGGACCATTACAATCACCTGTTCTAATCTCCTGTGTATCACCATCCTCTTAATTTTGCTCAGTAACTCCATGTAGAACCAAATAACCATCTCTTTAACTATCTGACTAAAATGCATCTTCTGAAAAGTTATTCAGTCTTGTTCTAAAGAAGAGGATATGAAGAGTTGTTCCTTTGGAGGTTTTTTTAAGCAATATATCACCCTTTCAAAGTATAAGCCAAATTTCTAGTTTGAGCTTGCTTAGCCTCAGGTTAGCTGAGACATTCCTCACCAGTCTCCACACATTCTCTTAAGCCATTCAATCATTTGGCTTGCCAATGTGACGCCCGTCTACAAGAAAGGCCGGAAGGAGGATCCTGGGAACTACAGGCCTGTCAGCCTGACCTCTGTACCGGGGAAGATTATGGAGCGGTTGGTCTTGAGAGTGCTCACAGGGCATCTGCAGGACAACCAAGGGATCAGGCCCAGCCAGCATGGGTTCATAAAAGGCAGGTCCTGCTTGACCAACCTGATCTCCTTCTATGACCAGGTGACCCACCTAGTGAATGAGGGAAAGGCTGTGCATGTTGTCTACCTGGACTTTAGTAAAGCCTTTGACAGTGTCTCCCACAGCATTCTCCTGGAGAAACTGGCGGCTGGTGGCTTAGACAGGTTTACTCTTTGCTGGGCAAAGAACTGGCTGGATGGCCAAACCCAGAGAGTTGTGGTGAACGGCATTAAATCCGGCTGGCGGCTGGTCACAAGCGGTGTTCCCCAGGGCTCGGTTCTGAGGCCGGTCTTGTTCAATATCTTTATAGATGATCTGGATGAGGGGATCGAGTGCTCCCTCAGTAAGTTTGCAGATAACACCAAGATGGGTGGGAGTGTTGATCTGCTGGAGGGTAGGAGGGCTCTGCAGAGGGATCTGGACAGGCTGGATCAATGGGCAGAGGTCAACTGTATGAGGTTTAATAAGGCCAAGTGCCAGGTCCTGCACTTCGGCCACAACAACCCCATGCAACACTACAGCCTTGAGGAGGAATGGCTGGAGAGCTGCCCGGCGGAAAGGGACCTGGGGGTGCTGGTTGACAGCCGGCTGAACATGAGCCGGCAGTGTGCCCAGGTGGCCAAGGCGGCCAACAGCGTCCTGGCCTGTATCAGAAACAGTGTGGCCAGCAGGAGCAGGGAAGTGTTTGTGCCCCTGTACTCAACACTGGTGAGGCTGCACCTTGAATACTGTGTTCAGTTTTGGGCCCCTCACTACAAGAAGGCTGTTGAGGTGCTGGAGCGTGTCCAGAGAAGGGCAACAAAGCTGGTGAGGGGTCTGGAGCACAAGTCTTATGAGGAGCAGCTGAGGGAATTGGGGTTGTTTAGTCTGGAGAAGAGGCTGAGGGGAGACCTCATTGCTCTCTACAACTACCTGAAAGGGGGTTGTGGCAACGAGGGTGTTGGTCTCTTCTCCCAAGTAACTAGTGACAGGACAAGAGGAAATGGCCTCAAGTTGTGACAGGGATTGGATATTAGGAAAAGTTTCTTCACCGAGAGGGTGGTCAGGCATTGGAACAGGCTGCCCAGGGAGGTGGTGGAGTTGCCATCTCTGGAAGTGTTTAAAAAATGTGTGGATATGGTGCTTCAGGACATGGTTTAGGGGACATGGTGGCGCTGGATTAATGGTTGGACTTGATGATCTTGAAAGTCCTTTCCAACCTAGTGATTCTGTGATTTTTTGGTGACCAGTACAGTCTTACCATGAGGGGACTTTATACTAAGCAAATCAACTCAACCTTCTTCTGATAAAGCTAAATAGGTAGAGCTCTAAGGCTCTCCACTAAAGATCCCAGGCCGCACATCTGTTTGTGGCTTTCTGCACAATCTTTAATCAGTACCTAGGCAACTAAAGTATCCATCATTGCATGTCAAAAGAAAAAAAAAAAGAGATACCGAGACAGAAAAGGGACACAGGAGGAGAAAGAGTATGTGCCCTAATCTGCAACACTACGAAAGACAGCAATTCAGGTTAGACTTCATCTGCTTTACTTTGTTTCCCTAAGTTCAAACCTTACCTTTATATCTCCTAGACATATAGGAATAAAAAAATTAGGAAAATCGTTGCATTTCCATGGCTGAAGAAAGATTTCAGACCGCCCGCATTATGGGCAGAACTGCTTTGCTACTGGGCAGGACTAAAGAGGTGTGAAGAATGTAGCCAGGACAGCGGGGACCTTCGGGGAGGCACCCCTGCAGGGCTGGCCGGAGGGGCACTTGCAGCCGCGCTCTGCATCCTCCTGCCAAGTGCTTCCACTCAGCCCTTCTGTAGGTCATCTCTTTTGACCTGGAACAGAGCACTGATATTTGGGCTCCAGGCCGTGGCTATTCAAGGACTTGAGTTCATATTTGCTAAGCTGTTAATTACTGCGCAGGACTTAGTTTAATACCAACAACACGGCAGGAAGTATTCCAAAGTCTCTACTTTTCCGTTCTCCACCAGTACCAAAGGGTCTGTATACCACTTCTTACTTCACATTATTATGTTCTTTAAAAAGGATCAGATCACAGTTTCAAGAAGGAACCATCCTAGGAATGGCATATATTTAAAAGAAAGGCAATTTCCAATTACTACAGTCTGTAAAAGCCAGAGATCAGATTCAATTACACTACACTTTGCAGTTTACAATCTGTTGGCGTTCATTCCAGCAGAGGCTTGCTTGTTAAATGCTCTTTTGCTGCAGACCTTCAAAATGTGCTTACCTACTGAAAGAGAAAAGGTTCTCAGTCAAGAGCCTCCCCATAACTTAAGCCACCAAGACCCAGGCCAGGCCCTAGTCTCCACTCAGAAACTCCACTTAGGCAAGGATGGCACATGGCTGTGCTTCAACCCAATAAAGGAACCTTGTGAGCTTCTGAGCAATGTTAGTGTGAGCCCAACTTTAAAACGTTAATTCACTAGAATGCACAAATATGCTGTTCAGATTCTGACAGGCACACTGACCTATTACATACAAGCTTCTGAATCCAGAATTTGAATGCCCTCCTTCAATTTTCCTTTTTTGAGAATCAGGCCCTCCTGGCTTGACAGCTTGGTTGCTATTGCTGTGGCACATCAAACCTCTGGAGGTAACAACAGGCATGTGGTAGAGGTGCTTGCCCTAATGTTTCCTAATGCACATTCAGGCAGGTGGTTAATGGGAATACTCACAACCAAGGCAGGTTGCAAAATCCAGAGGACCACAAAGGCAGTGAGATTCCCAGGCAGGTGGCCTCCTCTCGTAAGTACAATGCAACTTATCCCTTAGGTATGCTACTATAAAAATCAAGCAGCAGTGCTAAAGCCAATAGAATCGTATCAGTTCACACCAGCTCAAAATTTGGCACTCTCTAGGAAACCATATAACGGTGGTATATGATGAAATAATGGAGGACACCAACATGGGTTTCCAGAGAATCCATGGCTCAGGAAAAATGCAAAGTGACTTGTGACCTGTGACAAGGCAGATTCAAAATATACCATCAAGGGTGATAGCAAAAATATTTGCAAAAATGGAAAACAGTTCCATTTCTAAACTCGTCACAGAAATGAGTTCAACCCACTCACGGATTTACTCCTTCCCCCTTTTCTGCACATGTATGGACCTTGTCAAACACCAGAAAACATGAAACTAAAGCAGAGAACACCAACAAAAATAACAGCACACATCTCTCTTAGTATTTAAAGATGAGACTAATTTTCCACCAAGAAAATTGGCAGAAACAATGAACTAATCCTCTAACAAGGCAGATCAAAATGATCTAAAATTTGTTTAGGAGACTAGATACCAACAAGAGTAATTTCCATTAAATCTTGCCTATTAACAATGGCATGGTGTGAAATTAGCACACGCCTGAATCGGCCATTCACCTTACATTGTGGTTATTTTACATTACGGTGTAATGGTGCAGTGCAACATGAAAAAATACAGTTCAAAGTGGGCAGCTGCCACTGCAAATTTAGCCTTCACCCTGGGATGCGTTTGTTCTGTGTGTTCAATCTACATTTCTTTTAAATGTTGTGACCTCTTTGCTCCCCTTTCTGCATTTCCTTTTTTGAGCTTGCCTTACCAGGTGTTAGTAAGTTTTCATCTTCGTTTAGGTTTTGGGTGCAGTGGAAGCCGAAGATACTTATCTGCTATTGTTCCCACTAATAATGAACTACATTACCAGTGACACGGGCTAACGGGGTTTTGTATAGTCAGGGTAAATCAGAGCAATTTTAGAGAAAAGCATGGAGTCAAGCTCAGATTGCATAAATTACTCCAAAGTCACAGGAGGAACCAGGTCATATAGCAGCTGGCAATCTAAAACCTGGATTTGAACAGGTGTCAGTTGACCCTCCTGCCATGAAGAACAATCAGAAAAAGCACCCAGGGAGGATGAACAGGAACAAATCCTGACGGAGCTGCAAGCCGGGGAGCCCTGGTTCTCTCAGAAGTCCCACACCTGCAAAAGCACAGAGCAAGCCTGCAGGGCTGCTCACTCTTACCTTTCCAGCTCCGGGGAGAGCGCAGCTGGAGCGGCACTTGGGAGGCATCCAAGAAGAGGTTTTGTCCCTAAACAGTGGAGCTAAGGAGGTTCCAAGCAGCTGCACTGTCCATCGAAATGGAAGCCAGGTACAGATTAAATATGAAGACAGACATAAACTTCTGAGCTATGAGTATTATTGGGAAAAGGAGCCAAGCAATTCAGTACAAAGGGAGCTTCAAAGCTGCGTGGTTTTAGCTAAACAAACTAAATGTTAACAGAAGACACTGACATGAAGTTGGGTTTTATAAGGAAGAACTTTCCCTTCCTCTCCCCAGCAAGGCAGCAAGCCAACCTGAAAGCCAATGATCAAAGGTCAGTCACCGCGCCTGAATCTCACCAGTTACCAGGAGCTCCGCTGGAAACAAATGCTTCCACACTACAGTCGAGCACGTTTACAAGGGCTGCGGAAAGCTACGTTTCAATTAATGCAGAGGTTATACGCTTTGGGTTCTGGGCAACATCAGTATGTGAGATATTTCGAGTGGCAGTGAGTCAGTGCTCTATTACTAGCAGCCTGGCAGGCTCCCGCTGGGAACCGGGAACAGGCAATGCTCTCCCGTCCCGAGAGGGGGCTGGCATGGGGAAGCGTCCATGGCCGCTGCCTGCCCTGTGCTAGGTTGTTTGGGGTAAGCAGAGAGCTTTGGTTTCCAGGATTATCAGCTCAGCACCACTGTGAGAGCCCTACATTTACTGTAATATGTTTCAAAACATGCTTCAAAAAAACCCAAGCTTCTGCAGATGAAAAGGCTGCTAAGGTGGATCTTGAAAGCTGGCTTCTGTCCACGCTACTCAATTGTCTCTCCCGACAGTCTTAGAGGCCTGCCTGCCTACCTGCGTTCCCCAGAAAGTTAGCATCTTGTCACTTCCCTTGGAAAGTACTATTTATATCACTTCCAAGGGATCATGCAACTGGGGTCATAGAGATAATTATTTATACTTAGGGAAGGAAACGCGCAGCATTTCACATTTCCTGCACAAAAGACCCTTTGGTTTCTCTCAGTTTGGGTCTTGGCTAGAAACTGCATTCCACTTTTTGACCTTGAGGTGTTGGGAAGTAGCTTCTGGACTAGACACTTAGGAAGAAACCGAAACAATATTTGAGTATTGGTGTGGGGTTGTGTACTTTTGAGCAGACTGTCCTTGTCCCATTGATGGTAGATAGCTCCCGCATGCCTACCTGGCATTTTCTGCCTCTCAGAGTTGATCCTGGTACGAACAAGGACTCTCTTCACTGCCTATAAAAGTTACTCAGGGAAAAATCTAGAAAAAATACTTAAAGATCTGTCTGAAAAACATCACACTAGTTAACAGAAAGGCAGGGAATTGGGGTGTTTTTGCCCATGAGACTGTGTCTGGCAACTCCCTCCTGCTATGTCACATGCATACACCACAGTGCTTGGTAGAAAAACAAGGGAAATGGCAGAAATCATACATCTAATATGGGTGAGCTAAAATGAAGCTGAAGAGGAAATAAAAGATGATATATCCACAACACTGATTAAGTTGTGGGCGTTAAGAAAAACAAAGCTTTTCTTCATTGAGCTAAGCAGTAGTTGGGACTGAACATTACCCAAACTTAATATGTATCAAACAGAAATGAAGCTGTATTTTTTTAATGAACGAAACTCATTTGGGAGACAATTGGAACAAAGTCTAAGCAGAAATTAAGACCCACTTCAATCCATAAAACAGAACTTAAAGCCATAGACTTCTCTTTTCACCAGGGCTGATTTCAGCCTTCAACAGGCAGAGAAAGGAATGGAAGAGAAGAAACCAATGCAACAGCTTCAGGAAAAAATATCTAATCACAAATTGGAAAACAGCAGCTCAGCATGCTTCGTGGGTTTTCTTCCCCCTTTTAAATTAATGTAGCATTTGTTCCTCCACAGTGTATTCAAGTTCCTTGTATGTTCATCACTTCAGAAAGGCATCCGAGTGCAGTGGGAGTGCATAACCAAGTATATGATTTGGATTACCTACGGTTTTCTCAAAAAAATGGGGATTTATCTCAGCTGATTTTGGAGATGCGCCAACTAAGTAGGTAACACACAAGAAAAGCAGTAGTCCCAGTCTTTTCTTCTTAGCAATTACCTCTTCAATTAAAGTTGGGAGCAATTATTTTTCAAGTCTTTATCATATTGTTGAAACACCTTCAAACACAAAACTGCTTGTTGTGCAGCAAATGATCCTTATGTCATACAATGTATAAAACCCCACAGTGACAGAGATCTCTGCATAGGAGACTTCCACATTTGTGTAGAGTTTCCTGACTTCACTGTGGCTATGGAAAGATGTGGAGCTCACTGTACACAGAGTCCACATCAGCAAAAACCATCAATAAAACTTTGCATGTTACCAATAAAAAATAACAGATTTCTATGTACCTTCCTTGCCAAAGCAGTGCCACTGTGGAAAAACTGAAGAGGGCAAAGTTTGCTTTCCTGCTCTATATCAGAGCAAGGAAAAACTGCCTTTCACTTGCTGCTTTTTCCCGTAGGTCCACCTATTCTAGCTGACCTTTGAGCAGGGCACAGATCACAGTGCAGAAAGCAGCATTGTAGTTCAGCTTCCTTGAATCACCTGGTTTCCATGTGAAGTTTAACCTCATTATCAACAACTGCCACACTCAAAAAAGGACCCTTGAAATCCACAGGCTATAACTCAATCAGTGCCGCAACTCCCACAGAGCGCTTAGTACCGAAACAAGGATGACTGCGTTTCTTTGGAAGTTTGTCACATTTTATTCTGCAGATCGAAAAATTAAGCCATCATACTTACCAAAGTCACCCACTTCAGTTATTTTGCATGTAAGTCTTGATTTCACTAGTTTTTCTGTATGCTATATTAATTTTGTGCACAAAAGATGAAAACCCCAGCCAGAGATAGGTCCTGCTGAAAGCTCTGACTCATTCTCATATTTCTCTTTCCTCTAGGGCCTTTCTTCCTAAACTTTATATTCTTTCTCTAAGAAAAACATATTTCCCCCCATTTACTGAAGCTAGTGAGAGTAATGGCTTTTGTGCACCGTCTTGACATAGAATCATCACCTTTCTCCAGGTTTTCCATGAGACAGCCTACTTCATCTCATCAGTATTCAGAGTCAGTTGAAACATTTCTATGGATTCCAATGGGCACTGAAATAAGCCCTTACAAAAACCAACTTGTGCAGTTTTACTAAAATCTGTACTTTATACTAGGTGATCTTTTTAAGGAAATATTTGAATACTTGGGTCTATTACGTAAGTTACAAAACAAGCCGTAGGCCCACAGCTGCCAAAGTGAAAATAAATGGAAACATTCATGGAAGTCATGCCTGCAGCTCACGCAAGAGCTCTATATCTTCCAGTCTTTTAAAACCAAGATGGGAAAGTACTTATCAGGTTCAACAAATTAGGCACCAAAAATCTTCTAAGCATATTCGGATAACCTGGTGCGGGGCAATGAGTCAGAAGACAAAGCAGAAGACAGTCCTCCTACCAGTCTACTCTCTGTGGCTTTTGCTGCAATCCTTGCTAATGTCTGACAGATGCACCAACAGTCTTCTCCAAAGTTATGTGATGGCTCATCTTTTTTTGTTCGTCACCCGTTCATCTGTTCTAAGGACAAATGCAGCGTTTCAGCTACAACATGCATGAAGCACTTGGCTCACATGATGAAGCTTGTTCCAGGTGAAAGCTCATGGAAAAGGGGCTCTTACACGCTTTTTCTTTTTTTTATACCTACTGAATTTAATCCTATAATCTCAGGCAATGTTTCTCACTCGTGGTGTACCTGTGAGATGAGAACACTAACATTCCGTGTCTGGCATAGCCCTTCTTGCAAGTGTTCTTACGGTGCTGCTCTGCCTTCTCCCAGTTTTGAAGAAATCTAGTTGCAATTTGCAATACACAAAACATCTCAGCAGAGGATCAGCATTTCAAGGTGGCTCTCATTTTTTAAAATGCCATTTCCTCACTACATCATAAAAACACTTTTGTTCCCACTTAGCATACCATAACTTTGGATATGTTACATGGTGTGATTACTCACATGGCAGTGAATGCAGAGCAAGGTGACTACATCTACTGGACTTAGTAAAACATAGCCTACTACTACAGCAAATAGAGACAAGTTTTCCTCAAGCAGTGGATTATTCAGTTTAGCCACAGGCTTATTCATATCAGATTCTCTCATCACGGGGTCACCAGCAGAGGTGACAATGTTGATCTACAGCTTCCAGAACCAAAGGCCAAGCAAGAGAAAGAAACCCAGTCAGTCTTCAGTTTCAATTTCAAACTTCAGTTTTCCTTCCTTCATCCCTTTTCCTCCTTCCCGGCAAGAAAACCAGCATCAGCTTCTTTGGGTGCAGCATTATAAAACCCCCACCCACAGCAGACCCCAGGAGCCATCCTTTCTAAAGCATCAAGCTTGTCACCACACAACTTCATGCTGTTCCCAGCCTCCCTTCCCAGAACTTCTACCTACAAGCCCAGCCTAAGGCTTTGAGGCCCTTTTACAAGGGCCTTGCTTCATTAACAGAGTCTTCACTAATCAGGTCTTCAGTCCTAATCCCTATGGATGTCCTGCATCTCCTAGCAAGCCTGTTTCCCTTCTCATGTGAGTTTATGTCTGCTCCCCTCATCTAGGGTAAATAAAACAGAATAAAGGTTGAGCCCCTTCCTCTGAAGGGTCCAGCTCACCGTATGACAGGATGCTGAACATAGAACTACACATGGGGTAGTGTGGCCCATCAGCATCAAAGTGCTCATTTCACTCAAGTTTCTGTGACATTGGCTGCATCTCAGCAAAGCAGATGCACACATTTAACTTCAAACCTGAGAACAGACCCCAGGAATCGGAGTAGTGACATTGCCTACTCACCTACCTACATGCTTAACTGCATCAGAGCTGATGTGACCTCGCTTTGGCTCTGGATTTAAACTCTGGAGGCTAGGTTTTTCACTTGCTGCTTTAAAGAAAGATAGCAATTCTCCTTTTTCAGATATATTGAACTCCAGCAGGTTTTGCTAATGTCAGGGGAAATCATGAGTCCTTTGGAAATCTCTGAAATTTAGGCACATAATGTGTAAAGGAAGATTGTACAAACAGTGCAGCCAAATAAGTAAATTTGGGCAATAAAACGGTCATTTACTGAGGAAACGGCATACAGAGAAGAGGGATTAACTGGGAAGTACTCTTTGTAAAATTATTTGCCTGATTTCCATGTAAACTATCAGCAAAACTGGGAAATTACCTTGGAGATTTCCAGTCACTGAAGCGCTGTTGCCAACTCTCTATTTCCATGCCATAGAGATAACAAAGACCCACTGAACGATCCTCCCCTGCTTCCATGCTACTTTTTGGCAACTTTTCCACTGTTTTCTACATGGTGACATTTTTAAACAATAAGAAAATTCCACCTGGAATGGCACACTGTCCCCCTCTCCATTGCTGAAGCAGTGCAGGATCTGTGATTCACCACTGCTACATCCACAGAGCAAAGGGGCTGCAGACTGGCTCCAGAAAAAAAACCTAAATATATAAATCCACTGCTTCAAGACATAAAGCCAATTCCACCAGCTCTGCACTGCCACTGCAGCACATAGTTCTTGGTGCAGAGAGAGTCATGAAGGCTTGAAGAGAGACCCTAGAAAGCTGCATTTCTACCAGTCATCCTGAGATTCACTGGAGCAGGCTCATAAGTTAGGTCACTGTTTATTTCTGCATTAACTCCACTGAATAGGAGTGGCCCAGGTACAAGCCCTAAAACAAGAACAAGCCTGGCCTTTAATCCAAACCCTGAGACTTGACACAAGCATGAAAATGTAATAGTAAATATATATTTTTTAAAAGGTTCCATTTCCTTCAAATATATGGATGCACTTATCTCCAGAGTTGCAGCTGCCAGCCAAAATCTGTCTCCAGAGATGAATAGTTAGTGAGATTATATCCTCTGAAATGAATTCCCTAGTATTCAGTTTGTCCAGCTTCAATTCATGAGTTCTGCACAAAATGTTTCAGGGAACACAGCGCATCTCATACTTGTTAATAAACAAGATATTTTATGAACACAGAAATTAGAGAAGGTCAATAAACAAACCCTATTTTAATAACTTCTTTTGCATTTTTCTTCCCCAAGAGAACCAGAGCAGCAAGTGAATTTCTGTTTGTATGAAAACTCCACATACTCTGCTGCTGTTAATCAGTGCTCTTAACTGCTCTGGAGCAAGCCTGTTTGCATCAGCTGAGCGTGATGCTTTCCCTGGATTTGATTCACCATTGGATATCAAAGATAACTACGCTAAAATGATAGTAATACTGATACCAAACAGAAATAAGGTGCAGGAGAACATCACCCTCTCCAAGAAGTGCAGAGTACATCTTGGGCAGACAGGTTGTGTGTTTTTAGAAGTAGGTCCTAATTAAATCATCCACCAGTAAATGAGTGAATGTTCTTTTTTTTTTGGCTAAGCAATAAGCAAGAGAGCTTAACAGTCTGTTAAAACCTTTTATCCCCTGTATGGCCATTTTCAGTGTATCTATCTGTGGCCTGTCTTTTGAGGTATCGCCATATTAAAAATGCTGTTCCCTGAAGGTATTTCCACACCACAGCAGATGTCACTGACTTGGCACTATTTGAAGGGTCTATTAAAAGTAATGCAATTAATTACTTGGGTTGTCATCACAGCACTGCTTTTGAGATATTTAAAATGGTTTATTATTGATAGCCTAATCCTGGAAAGTGCTGAGCACCTTCACACTCAACCATGGACACTGAGACAACGGCCGGTGCAGGCTCTCCAGTCACTGGGCGTCCTCGGGTCTCCTCCTGACACTACTGCTCTGCGTGGCACCCAGCACAGGGTGTGGTGCCACCACTTCTAGGAGACCTGACCCAGCAGCCGGCACTGTGGCCAGCCCTGGGTGTCTGGAGTACTGACTCCTGTATTGAGGACGTGGGAAAGCAATATTCACCGCGGCCTGTGGAGGAGCCATGCCAGAGCAGAGGAGCATAGCAAGAAGGGAGCAGCAGAGGAACTGCTAGGTACTGACCATAAGCCCACCCCCCAGTTGCCTCGTTGAAGGGACTGGCCATACATAACCCGTGGTACTAACCAGGGGAAAGAGAGGAGTCAGGAGTGAAGGAGTAAAGTTGAGCCTGGGAAAGAGGGAAGGCAAGGTGTTTTCTCTAATTGTTTTAGCATTTGTCTTTTTGCTTTCCAATACCCAAATCAGTAATTAAATATATATTAATTGGCAAGATATTAATTTTCCTCAAGTCTAGCCTCTTTTGCCTGTGGTGGTAACTGGTGAGTGATCTCCCTGTTTTCATGCCAACACATGAGCTTTCTCATTCTTGTTCTTCCTATTCTCTCCCCTTCCTGTTGATGGGGGTCAGCAAGCAAGCAGCTGGTGGGAGTTTGGCTGCCAGCCATGGCCATCCCACCACATTTACATACCAAATATCTCATATGGACAAATGTTGAATCATGGGCAGGGAACTGGGAACTACAGCTCATGGAAACCTCAATGAAAGGCAGCGGCTCCTGGTGCCCACTGAGTACTGAACACAGCCAGAACTAAGTTATATAGGTGGTTATAACACCACCTTTGCTAAACCATGTGGCTGCATCTTATTTCTTCATGTGGAAGTGTCTCTTGGGTTCTGCTAAATTTCTGCCAACACATTTGACTTCCATCTTGGGATAGAAAACACAATATAGCAAAGCATCCTTGAAAAATTGCTGAGCTCTGCTCTGTGGCAGTAATGACAGCATCTATTGCCAATAAAATGAAAGGGAACAAATTCTGAGAGGGAGAAAAAAAAAATCTGTAGGCAAACAGAGGATAAGAGAAGAGTAATCTACTGCCTGGGTCTCTAAAGCACAAATCTTTGGTTAATTTCAGTTGCTGATATTGCTGCTGTTTGTTTCATTTTAGACATACACCAGCAAACAAAAAGGAAGCATCAGATATAGGGTTACATTATAGAAGCTAATTTACACACAGCATCCTCTCAAAACTGATTTAAATAATCTCAGATGTGAGCCAGGTCATGCAAACTAAGATTTCCCTAAACACTGTAAACAGAGTAAAAATAAATATGAATTTGAAAGATGAAAAGAGGGAAACATCTCCAGGCATCTCTCTCAGCATCCTCAGTGATATGGAAGACAGAGTCATTGGCACATTAATACTGTACATGACTGTCATTAAACTGGAACTTTTCTCAAGTGCTACCAAGGGCTAAGAAATATTACAAGGGAAGTAATATGTGTGGTTAAAGTAGAAAGAAAATACAACACAAGCAGATTTAGGACCTCACCTGAAGTCTATCGAATTCAGGGTAGAAAGCCCTTGGACTCAGTGATGCTTTAGATCTTTCTTGAGTGAGAAGAATTCAAACTAGCATTTTCTCTGCAGGAAACAAAGCTGCAGATCCTCCTCTAAGACCAGAGACAAATCTGTAAAGCAACAATAGTGAAAATTAACTAGAAGGGAAAACAGGGAGCTAGCTAGGCGTGACTATGTCATGCAGTGTGGCAGCGATGCAAGCTAATATATTTTGAGCTGCAGACACATACATACATGATGTGGTGCTGTGACAAGACACCCAGGTGAGCTCTGAAAGAGGTAGTTGTGTTACCAAAACCTCTATGGATGTGCTGGCTTGGCACCCCATTCCATCTCGGAAGAGTAAGATGTTTTACCTCAGTAGCAGGCAGCGTCAGAGCAGCACGCGAGTGTGACCAGCAGAACTGCAAGCTGGCAAAACCCAGGCTGACTAATTTTCAGCTACAATGCAGGTCTCAAATCCATGGAAGTTTTTCCAGCTGTTGAAAGAAGGTCTGTGAGGGGGGGGACAGATGGGACCAAACAAACCCAACACCCAGTAATCATCTATACAGACTGTCATGGCCAGCTGCACTCACTTGAAAAGCTGAAGGGTTCCTCATGGCTGCTAGAAGATCTGCCAGATGCGGTCAACTGGCCACAGTAGTCTCCCCAATGAGGTGAACTCTCTCCTTTGGAATAGGAAAAGGTCGTACTTGATCCCAAAGTAGAGACAGTGAATGAACAGGCTAAACTTACCTGTTTGAACTCTGAAATTACGTGAGAAGTTCACCATTTGAGTGTCATTCTATTCTGCACTGATTTCTTCCCCCCCCCCCCCCCCCCGCCTTTCCATGAGTTGCAAGAAATGGATTAACTGGAATTCAGTCGCCCTTCTGTTGTTTAAGACTGAGTCTTACTTGTTATGCTCATAAAAGGTAGCACAGAACTAAGCAGACATCTAACCTAGACAGGCAGGCTTTTATGTTATGTAAAGCATAAGCAGATTTCAAAGCAAAGCTACTATTAACCTCTGCCTAATTTCTTCTAAAAGGATTTTTTAAAGAATTTGAAAGCGGGGCAAAGTGAAAGCTGTATTTCAGAGTAAGGTATGTTAAGCGAAGGCCAGTGGGATAATACATGACTCGAGCATACTGCAATGCTTCCTTCATCTGTCTTTCCATTTAGGTTGAATCTCTTACCATCAGGTGGTCCCTCTTGCTCTATATACTGCACACCTTGCGACAATGAACCCTTGATCCCCGGCACATCTATGTATTTAGGCAATAGTAATAATCATAACTATTCTGAAATAGTAGAGGGTGTTACTCCAGGGAAGATTAGTTCATGGTGTGGGTCTTAAGAACTTACTACTTAGTTTGGGAAACATCTGTTGAATATAAAGAAGCAATTGTACTGCTATTTTCTTCTTTCTTAATCATGAGCTTGAAGCTTTTTATTAAGGATATTCAAGTGACTTGTGTGACAAATTACTGCCTCAATGCTTTTTCTTATGGGCACTGCCACAATGATGCTGTCACAAATCCAACTAGTGACATTACAGTCTGACCTCTGTAGGGACATTTCAGCACCCTGCCAGGAGCAGATCAGAGAATAAACTAGGACACACAGTTTACTACTTAGAAGTTTAGCCCCCAGACAATGATACAGCCAGATACAGAGCCCAAATTCCTGCCCAATTTGTGCCCACTAGGAGGAACCAGATAAACACTCCTGCTTTTCCTTTCCTATTTCATCACCTACCACTCTGAAGAGGGCTGACTATGGATCTCAGACACTGGAAACCACAAGACCTACCAGGTAACGTAGCATTTCTCTCCTTTTATAATGATAGGATTATTTCCTCTAGGTTACTGTATTCTAAACATGTATAATGAAGCTAACACCATCATATTATCTGGTCCTCAACAGCTAGGTGCTCTACTGTCGTCAAGTTCTTTTCCTTGTGTTTGGATCAAACCTGGTTTTTTTAACGCTCTTTTAATCTCTCCTCAATTTTCTGTATCAGTGACACCTGGTCAAAACAGAAAACTTCCATAATGTGGGGAAGTCCAATGATGATGGACTCTCAAGACCCTACACTAGGGTTTTTAACATTTCTAACAACCCTCTGGTTCAGATTCAGCTACAGGTAGGCACATTAAAGAAGCCAGCCATTAAAGCCTGACCAAGGTTAAAACAGACAGGCTGTGCAGCTTCAAGGTGAATATTTGTTTCTCTATTTTCTCTTAACTCCTGCAGTCTTCCACCCAACTGTGTAGGGTGCTGAACTCACATCTGCATAAGATACTGACCAACCTCAAGCAGTCCTGACTTCAAAATAGATTTTTCCATCCTCTCTGGAAGACATCAACACTTTCAAATTTGCTTTATAATTAAAAATACAAAAAAAGGGAAAATAAAATACAGAAATGGCCTTTCAAAGTGCTTTGCACCGACTTACATTGTATGCAACATCTAAAATTATAATTGGAATGAGATACTTTTGGTTTGCCAAATTAAAAGAAGGTTCTAAAGCTTTCCTTGAAATTTTAAACAGAATGTGTCTGTGTATGTGAAATGCTTCCGTTTTACTTAATCAGCAGTTTCCAACACCAAGCCCATTTGACTGAAAACTTCAACCGTTTTGCTTTAGTAATTTTGATCTTGCCCTCTTAACAGCTATTATTTTCTCCATTCTCTGTTAATAAACAGCACTTAATTAAACATAAGCAAGGTACCCCTGCACCATGACTTGATAGAACAGGAGTTACCTCACTGGTACCACGCAGGATATGCAGGGCTCTGAATTACATAAGGATAATATGTTTTCCCTTTTCCTCCAGAGTTTCAGTGATTCCGGTCTCCCCTAAAAAAGACATGAGCAGAGCCAGTGCACATACACCAAAAATCTACACTGACAAAACATCAAGTTCAAATTTAAATGCAAAACTTCCCTTTAGTCAGCTATGCTTTTTGTCTTTGTAGTCCTAGTACATTTTACATTCAGTCTTCTGAAGCCTACAGAAGAAACAGCCTTTTGACACCCATCTGCCCAAGAGACTGGGCTGAGAACAGAGGTTCATTTCAAGCTGCATTCTTCACATTTCATGGTGAAACTGTGATAATAAACCACACAACGCCTATTTAAGGCTTTCTTAAAACCGCATGAGTCCATTTTACGCCCCTTGCTGTTCCTTCAGGTAAAAGTATTAAAATTTAGACTTAAAATATTTTCAGTACCTGTTTGTCTGTCCACATGGTTTTACTTTAGGGGAACAATCACTAACTAATTTCCTATGTCATGGATTTTTTGCATGGTCAATTTTGAGTGCTTTGAGGTTTTTTTTTTAATAGCTTTGCAAAAGCAATCTTGATAGCTATGCACAGTGAAACCAGTTTCTAAAAATAATTTTGCAGGGTTATTTAGCTTTGAAAGCACAAATAACCTAGAGAGGTGTGTGTTCTCGATTTCCTGTGTCAGAGCATCCTGGACACAACTGTCAGAGAAGCAGGCAGACATTCAAGCATTCCCCGATTCCCTGCAGCACAACAGCATGGAACGGAGGGGTCATCTGAACATAGAGCTGCAACACCACAATGCTAGAGTAATGACAAATGCTACATGACAAGCTGCAGACATTATCAAAGCAAAAGACTTTAACTAATTTCCCTGACTCCTCTCCTGCTGCTTATCCTACAAGACAGTTGTCTGCCCCAAATGGGACTTCACCTGGCATGGACTTAATCTGAGTAATAGGGAAAGAATAGCACCAGAACAAGATACAGGGGATCTCTGGAAGTTGCAACTCCCCTCTGTTTCTTGCATTTTCCATCCTTGAATAGCTCTGAACAACCATGCAGTGAGCAGCCTTTGTCCTTTACAGATGAGACTGGTCTGGCCTCAGAAGCAAGCGAGAATCGAAAGTGATTTTGTGAATCGCTCTGGTACATGGGTCCCGATTTCAACCTATCCTTTACAAGCACATAGGCAAACAAATGAAGAAAAAAAACAAAGAAGAAACCAGACTATCTAGTAATGTCTCAGTTTAACAAACGAGTGACTGCAATAGCTAGGAACTTCTACAACCAGCCATGTTCCTAGTATCCCTATGCATAGTCTGCGTAGTATGTTTTATCTGTCTTTCAGTAAGTCCATCTGTACATATGCTATAGTTACCAGAGAAAAGTTAAAAATACATCCTAGGTGTAGCAATACATAACGCAGATCCTCACCAGTAAACTAAGAAATGAGTAAATCCCCCCCTCTCCTGAACAATTCTTCACAATGACAACTCCCTCCTTCCCACGCACACACACTCTCACACGCCTGGGGAAGCCGGGGGCGGTGGAAAGCTGAGCTTTGCAATGTTGTCTGGAAGCTGATCAGACCCAGGCTACTTCCAATTAAAGGAGGGAACAAGTTCAAAAGCTCTGCTGATCTCTGCTGTGAACAGGCACTATGCTCACAGACGACTGCGCTCGCTACCGAGACACAAGTCCGCTGAGCTGGAGAAGAGAGTGTACAAGCATAACCCCCTTCAGGAAACAAAAACAGGGTGGGAAGGAAACCCCAGACCTGCTGAGGTGGCTGGCAGTACTGGAACACTAACTTCAACTGACAGGAGGCAATGGCAACCAAACCCAGGTGAACTGGCTCCTGAGCACTGGCAGAAGATGCTGAGGGTGAGTGAAGACTAAAGCAAGGAGATGCACAGCGGGGAGGTAATCCTGGCGCTGTTGACATCATCATGCTGTACCGATCTGAACGGTTCCCAGCTGAAGCTGCTTTGCAGCATTGGCTTTTTCTTCCCTAATTGCATGCACTTGTGAAGTCCCTGGTTTTCAGACCCTAGATATTGTACTGGGAAATTAAGAAACAGCCTTCCAGGAGAAGATTAAGATATTTCAGCAACTAGCAGGAAAACATGCTTGAGGAAGAGCTGTGTAGTTTGTCACATCATTTTCCTTCTACCGACTGTTACAGGATTCTGAATAGGGATTAAAATTGCCCAGTTTCTACAATCAGCTCAGGCCTTTGCAGCATACATCAGATCTAGAGAATCAGTTCACTGAGTAGAAATGGATCTACAAACATAGACCTTGCATTCAGTGTGACAAGTACAGTGACTACAGTTGTGGCAGCTCCCCTCTAAGCTTTATCTAGCCCTTGAATATCATTCTAGCAGGGAAGAGGAGTGGGGAGAAAACAGTACTTGTGCTATGAAATCGCTTTAAGCAGAGGTAGGTTCCTACTGCCCTCTGCTGTAACATGTTTCTAAAACTTCTGAGAAGGAAGTACCAAACAAGATAGGCTAATGTGCACACTGGACATTACATTCAGACAATATTAAAACCATGAGAAGTGGAACAAGACAGCTAGAAGCAACAGATTTTGCTTTCTTGATGTTTCTTTTAATTCTCAAAATGGATACACGCTTCTCATACACACACAGAAGATCAACCATAGGCTGATCACTTCTTGTTATATTTTTGCTTATAAGGCTATGTATTTTGGATTATGTGCTCATAGTTTGCAGTTCCAATGGATAGACCATCACAGCCTTGACCATGCCATCTTTGTTTTTTCTTCTACTTTAGGACTTGCCAGATGTTGACCTAGACTGTACCAAGTTACTGGTAGGTCTCCCCTAACAAAATGCCCCAGTGAAGCTGCCTGGAGCCTCTTTTGCACTGCACAATCACTGCAAGACCAAAACCATACCAAACTTTCCTAGCAGCATAGCAGTTAGGATGTCTAGACAAAACATCACACTAAGTTTATACACATTTAAAAAGGAAAAAAAGTCTAATTCATCATCTTAAAGTAGACAGCAATGTCACTTAGGTTATAGATAACGAAGGACGCTGGTCACTATGCAATACTGATGTCTTTTAGCAAGTTGATCCTTATACAGAGAATTCCTTTCAGCTCTTTTCCCAGTAGTTCTTCATCTTCCTTTAAAGCTTTGTAACTTATGGAGACTTTTACAGGCTTATATAGCAAAACTTGAATAACATTTTCTTCCATTGATTTTCTTCTGTGTTCTTTTCCTTTACTACTCAACACTAACAAAGACTAAATTTATTAAAGTTGGCTAAGATACATTGTGTTTCTTCTCTTGCCTCTTCTGTTTGTTATTGCAAACAAAATCATTTCCTATAGAAAAGAAGATATATTTAGGGACAGTAAACAAGATGCAGCTATTCAGTTTGATTGCCCCCCCCGCCCCAAAAATAAAACAGACATCACAATGATGGCAGCACTACCACAACATGGCAATTTTAGCTTGGCAACATGCATGTGTAAAAGATTGCATATGTAAATCACACATATAGAGGCTGCACATAAATATAAATGTAGGCTGAGATTCTCAATGACATTTGGATATATGAGTATATCCCATTAGAAGGAAGAGGAATTGGGCATTCAAATCACTAGTGGATTTGAAAGCCTCTTCAGTGAAGTTTTAGATGCCAGCATTTACTCTTGCTTGTAACTTCATTCATGAAGTCTTTTTAACACTTCTACAAGCAGCTATATTTAAAGGGGAGTAGAATTCTATAGTGAAGGCTGCAACACGTGGACACTACATGAGCAAGGTACAGACCCACAAATAAACCCACACCTCTACATATCTCCATCCTTATACAAGGCTAACAAGATTCCTTGCCTTTCTACCACTCTCCCTGAACTTTGAATCAAATTTCCTGTATAAGCCTTCAAAGACAGGACACCAATACAGGTCTCAAATGACCCAAGGCATTCACCTTTTTTTTTTTTTTTAAAGGTTGTATTCAACTTTCATGCAAAGGACAAACAGTAACTAATGAGGCATTTGAGTTACGGGAAATCCTGGGAACAAGCTGCAGAACAGAGCCTGCAGGCAACTGCACAAACATTAGCGAGATCAATAATATACAGAATATATTGGAAAGGGCTGGGGACGCTCACCTGTAGGACACAAATGTCATAAGCTTTGGAGAACGTTCAATTCCTGTTTGATGTTGACTCTTAACCAGCAGTACACAAGATGGAAGAGCTTACCATCCCCTCTGTCACAGTACATACATATCTTAAAAACAATGGCAAAACTTGGGGGATGAAATAGTAGGTCAAAAGCCACACTCTGCTTCCAAATGCAACCATATAATTTTTGCTGAGGTCAAAGAACCCTGGAAAAAAGTCAGGTTTTCTATTTATTTTTTTAATAGGAAGAGATGGGTGGAATGTGTGGCAAAACACTGCTTTGCTAAACTCTAAGGGACCAGAAAGCTTCTCAAGGAAGGATCAGATAGGTACAGGCTCAAGTTACTGACTGGAGGAAGCATGCACGAACAGGATAAAGATATGAAACAGTTAAAGAAACATTAGAGCTGGCATTAATGTACTTTGCTGCCATGTCAAAGAGTCTCTGCTTATGATCCTGATCTGGATAAGTGCTTGAATACTTCCATAAAGTTGAGTATGCAAATAGTCGTAATGATTGAAAGGGAACTACTTCTGTGCTTAAAATTAAGCACACACTTAGGTGCTCCCCTGGATCAGTGCTTAAAAGGATTAAGGACTGTTAATCCATATAAAAGCTTCCTTCTACCTTATATACCTGAAGAACATGATTTAATAAATTGATTTGAAAGGCCAATTTATACTGCTGTTCTACACTACTTTTCTATAGTGTAAAACTACCACAAGATAATGCAAAACCAACTGAACCCTAACATGAGTAAGACCTATTGGCTTTAAAAGCAGTACTCAAATTACTGGATGGCAGCACCATGTGAAATGATGGAATGTTTTTGGTTTCACTTTCATTTCCATTAATTCTCACATTTGCACAAAGCCTCCTCTTTTGTAACATCTATTTTACCCACTAGAAAAGAATACATATATAGCAAAAGATTTCAAACCTTGAATTACATACTATTCTTCTTGACATACAAATTATTTCATAGAGGTTGATTATCCAAGTGGAAGGAAAGGGCTGTCCTTTTCCTCCCACAAGCTAGTCTGATTGATTAAACAAGTTAGTCTTAAAACCGATTTAAAAAACTGATAGCTACTACTGCCTGCAGACTCTGCAAAATCAAAGTCCATATGTAAAAAAGTCTATAATTGTTGGTGAAGAAGTATTGTAAATTCCCCAAATCATGATGGATGAAGCAGCTCGGCTCTCAACTGGAAGCATCATAAGGAGGGAGGAAGCAGTTATCTTATTTCCTCTTCAGCATAACAAAGTGTCTCCATAGGACAGCTCAATAACTTGAAGGTAATAGAGTTTATCTTAAGGCTTTTTCCTCTTCCTTAGAGAACGGTCTCATAAGAGAGTGGCCAGTTGCCACTCTTGAGAGAGAGAATTCTTTTGCATGAGAATTCAATTTCTTAAGACTGTGCTGGGGCTAGGCCCACATGGGCATAATCTTCTTCTTCCTCATACACTTTACACAGGTTCCAGCAACTAACATGGCCCCAGGGGATGCAAGCAGCTCATCTCAGATGCTTCCAAGCCGCTTCACTGAAGGGTAAGGAGGCAGAGACTGCTCTTCTCATGTCAGCAGAGGGTTACAGACCACCACATGCACAATCTCCACGTACAGTTCTTACTTCCGCTAGGTTAGCTCTATTGCATGTCACTTGTCCAAAGCCACTTTCACTTCAAAGACGACTCCTTCCTCTCAGGAGGCAGCTGGCTGCTCTCTTGTAAAGCTGCTCTCTCTCTTCCTTAGTAAGAGTTTTGAGGTAAATCTAGATGAAACTTCAGGTTGCTGAGGTTTCCAGGTCACCTTTTTTCCCATAAATATAGGATTAGGCTTTGGGGCAACTTTCCTAGAATTCATCTTGTACAGCCATCAGATGCAGAACAAGATGTCTACAATGAGAGAAGCTGTTAGCAAGGGCTTGATTGGAGTTGCAAATTAAGGGCAATTTATGACTAAGCAGGTTGCATGGGTCACATTATGCACCTTCCTTCTATTTGCATTTATTAGTCTTGCAGGACTCACAGCCATGTCCATAAGAGTAAGCTAGAGAGGGACAGAGAATGGGGCCAAGCACTATCATACAGCTGCTGTACTATTTAATTTTTAGCACACACCTTGACACAATTTTACCCATGTCAAAAAGCCATTTACACACCTCTATATGTACCCTTTCCATACTACAGAAGAGATCTTGCAATGCACAAGAAGTTATACTAAGAGATGGCAGGGCATTTTCGTTATCTGGACTTGCTACATCTTGCTACAGACATTCTTTTGTGAACACTCGCTGTTATCAAAGACAATAGAAATAGATTGAGGGGAGCACTTGATCTGAAGAGACCTATTATGTACTAGGGATACTTATTACAGGAACAGTAAGGTTAGTTTCTTATTTAATGGTTATTTAGTAAGTGTTAGAAGTTCTCTTGGGCATGCCATCTCACCAAAATCATTGGGAGGTGAATCTATGCAAGAGGATACTGACCTTTTCACTAGTAAGGTTATGCCTAACCCACTCCTGGTTTGCATCAGTAGAAACCTAGACAGAAAGGTGATAAGAGCAAAGACATAGCCGCAGCACTAGGGGATGCAACAGTATCTGCAGTAGAAAAGGCAGTTCAGAACAGAAGACACTGCTGCCAGTGCAATGGAAGAGTGCAAAAGTTCTGGGCATCATCTCCTGGACTCCCACAGACAGCTGGGTTTTGCTCTGGCAGAGCCAGAAGGAAGACAGGAGGCACTACCACCATCTGCCCTCCCACAGGGTGGAACTCTTCCTCTGGGAAAGAGGGCTCAGCTGGCACAGGCAGTGCAGCACACATCCAAGCTGAAGCCAGCCAGATCCTGTTTCTCTTTAGCAGAAGTTCCAGCTGCTTTCAGAAATCCCAATGATAAAGTACAAACCAAAAGAAAGGAATCCAGATCCTGTCTTTGAGTTTTCTTCCAAATTAGCAACTGTAGCCCTTTAAATTGTTGGGTTTTGCCATCATCCATGAGAAAAACCAGCTGCTTGTCATGCTTCAATTAAGACATGACCTGACAGGCTTTTTGTTGGGATCCAATAAAAGACAGTTTGCAGGTATTAATCATCAGGCAAGCTTCAAATGAGACCTTCATGTTCAATAAAAGGTTGACTCCATGCAGTAGTAGATAAACCTTGAGCGCAAATACATGGCTTTTGTGCAGTGTGAGAAGGAACCTTTGCCCTCAAGTTTTTTTGGATACTACTTGTTAAAGATCCATGCAGTATTCTGGCCAGAAAGCTGACTCACTAGGCTGGCCTGCCTCAAAATACAACCATCACAGCACAAAGCTTCACACTGGGAATGGTTAAAATTGAAAATCAGCATTTTTCAGTGCCCAGGGCACTTTGTGCAGCATCCATTTCTATTTAGCTACTTTTTCAAGGCTTCCCATGTCCCTTCAACAGTACACTTGCTGTCTGGTAGGGATCAAGAAGAGTTCACAACTTATTTTAACTGCCATTCCTTTTCGTTGAAGCGAGACTGATTCCTCATAACTGCACGACTGCTGTGCCTGGGGCTTCTGAACTGAGCTGGACATGTATGTTCTGTCTGCTTAAAAAGTCATTCTAGTGATCAACATAAGCTCCTTGCTTTTTATGGAACAACATTTGAAATGCTATTTCACTAATAAGAGCAGGAGAGTCAATAACTACAGAGATATACTGGTTGTGGATACAGCTATGTTCTGTGAGTATGTGAAAGTTTTATGATTTTGAAATCAATGAATATTTAATATGCATGACATTACAAAATTTTTCTCTGAAATATCTGCTATGACAGTAATAGTTTAAGTTAAAGTAGCATATGATACGATACAGGGAAATCTCCTTTTAATACAGGGTATCACTTGCTAAAAAAAAAATCAATTCACTGATGTTTTGTCAACAAATAGTTAAGTCTTTGTCATACACGGAATATTGACACAGGGGATATTCTGGAACATGCTTGCATGCCCAAGAGGCAACAACAGATGGTACATGACTGCAGCTAACGTTCTAATATATGACAGTTTGGAGTTCTTAAAAAAAGACAGTCTTGCATTACCCCACATCATAAATAGGGTGTGAACTGTTAAAACAGAAGCATGAGGTGGTAACATCTTAACTCTTTGGAAGAGGAAGCCAAGGAGGTTTAGAAATATGCTAGGTTCAGGGTACATAGACTGAACTATTTAGGTGTTTAGGTTTGTGGCTCAAACCTCTGTTCTCCCTGCAGCATCTCCACAGTTCTTAAGAACATCACCATAGGAAGAAGGAAAGAGTGTTTGATATACAGACGACCTGTCACTGAAAACAGACATGTTTTTGCTGTTTCCAGATGTTCCTATAGAAGTGACTGTTCATACAGTATTTCCCAAGAATTCAGTATCCTAATTGTTAATAGAAGAGATGAGCATTTTGCCAGATTAAGTCTTTCTTGGTGGAGAATGGAGAAAGAGATCTGATACAAATTCTATCAATATCTTTGCTACAGATTACAGAACTTGGAAGAATTTCTCTTAGGCAGCAACAGAAACTTCAATATGCTATTTTCTTAAATTATTGCAGCTCAAATTTAACTAAGTAAAGGCATATCCCTTTAAGTCTTTGTGTGAAAGGCCACTGTCTACTCTTTTAGCCAGCAGCATCACACACTTCAAAGATGTATTTGTTCTTAGGGTTGTTCACACCAAGTTGTACTGTTTATAAAACATTACCCATCATAACCACCTCCAGTAGAATAGCTTTAAAATAGGTAGCCTGAGTACCAGTAAAACACTCACTACAGCAGCACAAAACATGCAAACACCTCAGCAGGGTAAGTTAACCTTTACCTTACACTACTGCAATTAAACTGTTTCTTTTAACTTTGTTTCTAATGAGCTTGGGTGTCTAGTGGGATTCAGGAGTGACTAACTCTCAGACTGGCCACCTCAACTGTCACACCAAAGAAAGGAGTCAGAAGATGTATTTGAACATGTATATATACACACACCTACCTGTAAAAAGGGGTGTCAGCAAGAAGCCACAAACTAATAAACATGGAGCAGAGGTAACAGACATAAAGGCAGATTTTTCAGGCTGGAGAAAGTGGATACATAAAAATAAAAAAAAGACCACCATAAGTGGGGTAAGCACTACACATGCAGCTCATTTCCCACCAGGCTCACAATGCTCAGTACTCCCAGAATAGAAATACTAAAGCTGGTTGAAGTCATATGTGGACAGTTTTCTTGCAAAAAAAAAAAAGTCAGTCTTAGTGAAACAAGAGGTAAGCATTAACTACAGCACACCACTTTTGCTTTTCCTATAAGGAAATTTATAAAAACAATTGACTTTCAAATGTTATTTCAGAGTAGAATTTTGAATGGTTTCCAGTAAAAGCTAGAAGTAGGCTCAGATGCCTATTTCAAAGTAGCATGTTTTTCATTCCAATGCTCTCCACTTTCAAGTTCTTGTTTCTCTCCTAAGTTGTACAGGGCAATGTGTGGTATCTCCTACATGGACAGATGTACAATGACTTAATATCACAGGCTAATGCCATGTAAATTCAATTATACATGCTGCTTTTCTAAGAAATGGGGACATTTGCAAAAGAAATGCAAAACTGTGTTTTAGAGAATTATAGTTAATTGAAGTTTGTTGACAGGAACACCAAGAAGCATCTCGTGACGTGTCAGAAGTCCAACTCATACCTTGTGCACAGGTTGACATGGGATGTTCCACAACTGCTAGCAGCCACAAGATACCAGATGGCTCCAATGGGAAGAATGCAGACGGATGCTTCCATCCCCAGCCTTTGTAGAACACTTCTATCAAAGCCACATGCAAGACCACCACAGCATACCACACGATCATCCCCGCACATCACAGGTGGTCCTCTGGTATGTGCTAGTAATAAAGCTGAGCAAGGATCACGATTTTTTGGTCTCACAAGGGTACTGCTTCTCTCTTTTGTTGAATTGATTGTAAGAATTGCAAGCATCACTTCAAAGTACAAACAGAAGAGGTTAATGTCCAGCAGCAATCAGCGTAGGAAGATGAGCAGCCAACAATTTAGGGCAATTAGAACATTGCATACTATCCCTGCAGTAGGTCAGTGCTACTGTCAGTATGACACCACCATTGTGCAGGAGGGATTGCAGTGTTCTCTTCAGCTACTGCTTCAAAGTGTTATTTTTGGGTCAGCAAAAACACAAGAACAAAGCAGTGTCTCCGATATGGGTGGAAAAAGTGTTTTTTTCTTATTGCTCATTCTCTGAAAAGGTTAAAATGAAGGAAGAAAAAAAGAAATCAGGATAAAACAAAGACTGAGGAAGAACCAAAGTTTTGGAGGAATTCCAAGCAAAAAAATAGAACCCTTTATTAGGAAATGGTAGCCAGTGCTGCCAGTATAGTACACAGGATGCATTAATTACTGTCTTTAAGTAGGAATCTAACTCTGACTGCAGGCCTGAGTCAGGAACCCTTGCATTTTCACTCTATTCCTCACACTCTATTGTTAAAAAGTCCTTTTGATTTTTTTTCCTACCATGGTATTTACCTACCTTAAAAGATTGTGAGGTAGATTTACTTCTTGGATGCTTGTGGATTACAGACTACTTTAACATGAAAGGAGAATAGTAATGCATTATATTTGCAGCATAGGGCAAACACTTCTTATTCGTAACACATTATCAACTTCAGCCACCCAAGTTTTCTTCACTTTGAAGACTAGGACATTAAAAATAGTGACTGAGGAGATCAGTGGCCTATAAAAACCTGCATGCATAAATTGGTAACCACACAAATAGTTTGACTAATTGTGTATAAAAATTAACACATTCCATCACCATAAAAATATCTGACCATAACTGCCTGCAAATCATTAGTTTTTGATTTAGGTAAGTTACATAAAAATACCGCACTTCACCTACCTAACAAAGCCTACTTGTACAGACATGAGTGACTAAGCAAGCACTGAAAAAATGTTCACAGTGAACCAGTATCAAAGTGGCACTTTGATACTCAAATGCTCACTGGTGGTACACTAATGCCACCTCCTGGCCATTTTGATAACCCAGACACAAACTTCTCTATCTGGTACTCTTTTTTTAAAGGTAGAGACAGCAGTTCATCTGAGTGCAAAACACTTAGCGCCATTAAAATTTCTCTATTACCAGCTAAAAGAATATGCAGCACTGTACTGGAGCAAAGTCATGCCTGACAAGTCTAAGTATGTAACAGTCAAGCTAATTCCCAGAGACGCCCAACAAGGTACACTCAATCCTGTCTCCACAAGCTGGCCACAAGCTTCAGAGCTCCTCCATTTCTGCCCAGCCTGCTTCATAGCCTCAGGTCAACATCGCAGAGCCCTGAGGGCATAAGCCATTAGTTGTTCTCAACTACCAGATAGTACCATAAGAGCCAAACATATATTTTATAAGCAAAACAGAAACATGCTCCTCTTCCCATGCAGATGTTTGAGTCAATAATTCAGCGGAAGGCTGAAGGCATCCATTTATTCTGAGCTTAGGCTTTGCTGAGGCACACTTTTCAGAGTTATCACACCCTTCCAGCTTTACACATGGCTCAGCCTAGAAAGCTGCAAGTCAGGAAATCAGGTAACTTGAGGCAGAGACCCAAAAATCTGAGTGGTCAGAACACCTGAGGAACTGGAATGGCTCAGGAAAAGTGTCCAAACAAAACTGTATTCCCTGAGAAGTGGCCCATAATCCCTGTGTAAATGAGCAGAGACAAGGCCCTGAGGGAGCCAGTGGGCCTAGAACTTCAGGGACAGGGAAAGAGATAGGAAGGAGTAGGCCAGTACAAACTTCCAGGGGTTCAACATGGCCCACTAGGGACTAAATAACCCAAACTTATCACTGTGGCCTAACCAAAGGGGCAAGTATCACACCCCCAGTTTTGAGGAAGGCTAGAGGACCAGTAAGCACTCTGTATAGAGTCTGCTTCCATGGCACATTACCTCATGCTCACCTACGTGAGTGAAGAGTGTGTCTGATGACCAGAGGTGTATGCAAGCTGCTAGAAGAATGAAGCTGACCTTTGCCTTCCTTTTCATGCAGCTGGCCCACGACTCACTACCAAAGAGCACATGTGGGAACTCTGGAGGGAAATCAAATACCTGCTGAAGATACTGCCTTCCCAGAGTCTCCTGGTCCTCAGCTTTCATAAGTCTGGCATGCAGGCTGCCCAAGAACTGCCATCAGGCCTGCTGAAAGTTCTAGGTAACTCTGACTACGGCTGTCTCCAAGCTCTTCCTTCTCTGTTCCCTTCTCACTTTTGCCTTAGACCACAGCTGTGAACAGCACACCTTCCAGCACTGCCCCCCCTTAGTAACCAACCACATGAAATTCTTCTAACACACAAGATTGTCCACCTCCTGCTAGACTATTATGTATTTGGAATAATAATAAATCCAGCAACCAGGACAACACATCCTTTTTCTCCTGCCACCCTGGAGGCACTCAGCCCACAACCGATCCATGACTGCAGGTTGCCTACTGAAATAGTAGCTCTGTACCTGACATCCAAGCCTCTGATCCTGAAATGACCACACAGTGGTAGGAGGCATCTCCTCCAGGGCAAACTTCATGCTGCTGCTCCCACAGCCTGGCTAAGGAAGGGCAGCCATGAAACCTTTCAAGCTTGCTGGAACATAGAGGGGAAAAAAACATCATTGCAATATCAACAGGTAATTGCCTTTCATTCCAAGTAAACTGACACCTCAACCAATATGTCATCACTACTGTCTAAAGGGTTGTGTGTCATTAGCTCATAGACTACTGCATTTATGGACGGGACGAGGCTGTATTGCCTCTTGAAAGTTGAGGTAGGTTATATACAAGCACATTATCCTTGTGTTCAGTTTGCTTAGCTCCTTGGACAGACCTCACATGGCACGAAATCAGCCCTTTGAGACAGAATTGTTTCATGGTAGATTTCTCCTATAGCTCATAGCCATATGGAATTGTTTTTAAAGGCCTGAACAGCCCTCCTGCTCAGGCTAGCAACACTCACTGCCTCTCCACACACTTGGATCCATGAGCTGGTTCTGCCTAAAGCCTTGCATGCCTGGGAAAGCAGTACATTCACCTGGGTTGAATCTCAGTTGCTACAAGCACAGGAGGCTGTATACTTCCAAAGAGATCTCTTCAGTATCATTGTAGTAAGGACACATGCTACGACACCTCAAAATCTGGCTGTTGCCCTAGTCTTCAAGATTTCTTTGACCTTTTTGAACCATACACATACCCTAATTGCTGGTCTTCTGGTAGTCAGTAACTAATGAAGTACGTAGCCTCCTCCTACTGCTAGGTTATGTAGCCAAAAATTTCAGCCCTCTCAGGACAGATGGAAAAGGAGTATTTCCTTGCAGCCTAGGGTGCCTGGGAAGCCAAAGAGACCTTGTCACCACTGGGTAGAAAAGCAGTCAGGAAAGAGAGACAATTAAAAAAAATATCACAGCAACAGAAAGAACAACAGAAAGAATGGAAAGGATACAAAGGAAAATGTTGGGTAGATTGTGGAACAGTAGCAGAGTAGCAGACTTCAGCGTGACTCTTGGCAATGTCCAAAGTGCAGATGCCAGTTTAACTTTACATAGCATGGGAAGCACTGCAGTGCCACGAAGCTCTTCACATTTTGATGCTATTCCATCTATTGGTGCATCCATGTGTCACCCGCCTTTGCTGCAGGACTTCACAGTGGTATGGCCCACTCAGTAGTTTGGATCATTGACACCACGGGCATACACTAGGAACAAATATCTTTTGCATCAAACTAAACCAAAAGATCTAATTTGTGTACAACAGCATGAGCTCTGCAATCCAGACCAGTACATGAGGACAATCAGGAGGATTCAATTCAAAACCACGTAATTGCTGCAAACTAACACACTAGTGTAGATACAGCTTTTCAAGAGCAACTCATCATAGACAACTAGCAGAACCCAGCTAAATATCAAGTGATTTCCTGAAATCAGGTCTAAACTCCACAAATCTCTTTGCATCAGTATCTGGCCATGATACCAAGCCCATGGGCGGAACAGAGGAAGAACTGTTTAAAAGCAACACAGATTATCTAGTATTTGTGTCGATAAGGTACTTAAATTTAATACCAGACCTATTCTGATAGCATCTCCCAGTTAGTTCTCCATACCTAAGCCAGAACGAATTCTTTTTTTTTTTTCCTATCTAGTATATTGGTTCATACCAGACCTAAACATACTTTCTCTTACGTATTTTCTACCAGCCCTCCTCCAATCACTGGAAATTTATACAAAGAATAAAAAAACTTGGCTAGACTTGTCAACAGAAGATTCCAGAATGGGGAAGAAACCTGGAAACTTTTGCCTAAGACAAAGCCTAAGTTTTCTGCACTTTTCATGGCAGCTCCGATTCTTTTCCTTCAGAATCTTCAGATAATTAAGAGACCTCATGAAGTCTGCCAAACTTAAGGGAAATAAATTTGTACGTGTAACTGAGGTAAGCCTAGTTTCAATGCAGCAAGTTCTGAGTTATTATGAAGCCATGCACTATGGATATACTTCAGTACTGATCAAGGGATAAGGTTTCCACATCAAACAAGTGCAGGATAAACATGCAGTAAAATGGCAGTTCTGCAGCAATAGCTTTTCATTCACTGGCCTTCGACCACTAGATGGCATCTGCATGCTAGACCAATTCTAACATCAAGAAAATTGTTCTGTCAACTGGACTGGGTCTTTTTCATTAAGTAACTATGTTAAATTCTTCTATAGCATTAGTATAAACAAGATGGACCAAGGAAAAGAATGTCATCTTTACCACCTAGAGTACGAAAAGACAAAAGCCTCTTAGACTAGCATGTCAGTTGTTTGTTGTTGGACCTTTAGTTAAGAGCCTTGAGTAGGAAAGCATTAAGGTTTTTGTTCTCCATCATTGCTTCAATAGGAGTCTTACAGCTCATTCTCTTAACCCAGCCTCCTGGAAACCAGATGAAATTATGGTGCAGTTAAGGTGTCCATTAAAATGGAATTCTCTTAACACGTTCTCTCTCCCAGCATTTCACAGAAATTATATATGTTCTACCTCTGTGGAAGGTGCAAAATGCCACTCAGGAACATAAAATGCCACCTGAAATATAAAGTAAAATATTCTGGGGTAGCTACTGGAAAATTACTAATTTATACATGCCCAGAAGTTCAACGCGACCATGAGGGACCTATAGGAAGAACTGTAGAAGTGCTGCTAGGATATAGCCAGCAGGAACAATGTAAAATACTTGTTCCTATTTTCACATTACGACACATTTGTTGAGACTTCAAAGCAAAGCAATGGAGAAAAACATTACATTGGAATATATTTACTCGCCAAGGTTGTCCTCTGTATTTATCAATGTTGTGTGCTCCTTTGTTTCACGGCATGAGCTGCACCACTTTGTCCACAAGATACCTTTTTTTTCTGGCTAAGCCTTTTCAATAGTTAATTGGATCCATCTATAGCATTCTCTTGTACCTTGAAGATTCACACCTTCAAAGAAACATGAGCAGGCAGAACGCTCTACCAAGGGGGGGGGGGGGGGGGGCAATAAAAATCACTAACTTCATTATTTTGCTCTCTGCAAACATAATTTCCTGGTTTTGAATATCAGCTATCTGTAAGAGATTAGGCAGGATTAGAGTTTTTCTATTTTCTTTACGTCCTCCATTTAACAGTAACTCAGCTTAAGTTAAAACGCTAAAACTTAACATCTGAACATGTCTATCATTTCAAAAGGATTTTTCAAGTGGTTCTTGTTTTCTAGAGCTCTGCCTGGGAGCTTTCCTCACCTTTAACATAAAGCTTACATTTCCACCTCAAGATACAGAATAGTTCTTGATGATCTTTATTAGCAGCTGGATCTAGTTAGCACCTGCTTTCTGATACAGTTGCTTCTAACACTGAGTCTGCAATAGGCTAAACAGGAAGCTTGGGCTGCAGATTCTGTTAACTAAGGCAGCAGAACCCAGGAAAGGAGCTGTGTTAGGCTACATGCAGTGCATATACTCTGTTTATCTGTTCTGGCTGTTTCAGGCAGCAGTAAGAATTTTCCTTGGAAAAGATTAGTATAGCCATGTATTAGCAAGGGCTTATGGCAAACGGTTATTTCAAATTATGTTTTTAAATTCTCATTTCTTGGGACATAAAGGTGCAGAGATTAATGGAGTTCAAACAAGACACTGGGAAACAGAATGACATTTTGTTCCCATTACCAATTAATACGTTGAGATCATTATTATTTATTTCAACACGGCACACTAAGATACAAAACAAGTAACCAAACAGCTTGCTGGTTTCCCAGTAACTCAAGGGATCTGCAAGGAAGATGTTCAGGCACCACCAGTTCCAGAAATCCATGGAAGACAAGAACCATACAAAGACACAGTACCCAAATTTGTGTCTTATCCTGGTAACTTATTTACTGTCCCAACACTGACTTACTGTCACATGGTTTTCCAGTGTTCATTCCAACATGGCCTGAGGTTCCTGCAGCTTTGATCATTTGATACATCAAGTGAGAAGAACACTTAGTTATAAGCCCAGGAGTTGCAGGCAGCCACCTGGTTAGATGCTGTCATCAAAACCTTGATCAACCTTTGGAACAAAGCAAGCAAAAATCAATGTATGATCCAGAAGAAAGTATACAGCTGCACTGAAAGTGAGCTTGAAAACTGCTACTGCTAATTAGCAGAAGCAAACAGATGACAGCAGAGAAAAAAGTACCCAGGGCTATACCTAATTATCCCAAACATGGCATTGATTCATTGAGTTCCTTTTTATTGACAAGAATGACTATGTGCTCAGTGTGCAATCCTTGTGACAGTCCAGGGCTCTTCAGACACACGAACTGGAATTTAAATATACGCCAGAGCACGAACTTCATCGCAACTCTGTTTTGTATTAAAAACACACTGCTCTCTAAAGCATAGTATTAGCCCATGTGGACTCAGACACAGACTCTGTAGTCATCTCCACTCCAGCATAAGCAGACATTCTCTCACGCTTGCTTTTTCACAATTTGAAGCCATAGATCCGCATTTCTCCTCATGTACATTACAAAGCAGACAGTTGCCAGTAAGGAGTCAAGTTACAACTCAAACAAGTCCAAAAGCAATATAATATTGACAGTATCACTTCGCCTCTGCTCTTTGCTAAGCTGTAATGTGACCTGTCAGGTTTATATAGTGTCTTCATCTCCAACAAACCTGACAGCAAGGAAAGTTCCAGAAACACCAACCATGATAACATACACAGCTGTCCTGGTTTCAGCCAGGATAGAGCTGGTTTTCTTCACAGAAGCCAGTGGGAGGCTATGTTTTGGATTTGGGATGAGAAAAATGTTGATAACATGCTCATGTTTTAAGCTGTTGCTAAGTAGTCAAGGACAGCCCAGCTTCTCATGCTGGCCTGCTTGCAAGAAGGCTGGGGGTGCACAGGAAGCTGGGAGCGGACACAGCCAGGACAGCTGACCCTGGCTGGCCAAAGAGGTATTCCATACCATACAACGTCATGCCCAGTACATAAACTGGAGTTAGCCAGGGGGGGGCAGGAATTGCTGCTCGGGGACAGGCTATCGATCACCGGGTGGTGAGCAATCACTGTACTGGGCATCACTTGCTCTTGTACATTCCTTTATCGGTATTATTGTTGTTATCATTGTTGTTTCCTTCTCTCTTGCTGTCCTATTAAACTGTTTTATCTCAATCCACAAGTTTTTCCCCCAATTCTCTCCCCCGTCCCACTGGGGGAGGGGGGAATGAGCAAGTGGCTGCGTGGTGCTTAGTTGCCAGCTGGGGCTAAACCACAACACAGTTTACCAGGAAGAAATTCAACACACAGTTAAAGGCTAGGTTTTTACAACTATTATCTACATAAAGCTCTACAAAGCAGGTACCCTTTCCCGTTAACCTTTCAGCTTTACACCCAAGGCCACGCACGGGATATTTTGTGTTTAGCTACATATTCTGAAAATTCCAGCTATGCAAAAAAGAGTTACCCTCAGGTCACCTTCAGTTCAACCATATTTGATAGCAGTAGCGTCTTTTATATTTCCATTACTACAGAGCAAAAAATGTGTTTGCCAGGTCCAAACTAACCCATAAAGCTCCAGTAATTTAATCTGACAGTATGATAGCAATATCCTCTTGGACTTATCAAAAGATAAGCCACTGACAGGAACACATCTTCATATAAAAGATGCCTTGCTGCTCATGAACTCCTACTTCTAACATCTTTTGGCAGCAACACAGATAGGATCTCTATCTTCAACCAACCTTAAAACAGGGATGTAGGCTATTAACAATAAAAGCAACTTTCTTCCACAGATCTGAAGAATTTCCATTGGAGTTCCCCAAGTAAATACACAGCAATGCACTGCACCGGGATACTACAAGAAGTGTCATACGTACATATTAGCTCCTCTCTTGGAGAATATAGTACAAATGCAAATCGTGAAGCTTGGTGACACCTAGGAGCAGTACACTTGCAGTTAATCCCACTCAGTTAGAAGCAAAAAGACCGACTCAGATTTCAGTGGCCGCAAGTACTTCTATGCGTCCAGACACAACAAAGTGAATACAATCCACTAGCATAAGACCTGTTGCAGTGTTTTCAGTGGATCTACTTCTACAGTGTTTTTTGGAAATGCATCATATCAGTACAAACAAGTCTAATAAAAAAAGCAGTGTTCAAGGTACTAAAGAAGCACAATAACCACAACTATATGAAACATTTTTCCTCCTTTAAAGCAGCAATTATGAATATTCCACATATAAGAACACTGACCAATATGAAGCATACAAAAAAGTAATGTAAAACAAAAATCTGATATGAATCAACACAAAAGAGATCAAAGATTCAGCAGTACTTAAAATTCATTAAAACAGGTCAAAATGCCTGGCAACCCAAAAGGAACAAGACAAGAAGTTATGTGCCATGTTGCACACTCCTGTGAAATCAGGAATGCCTATTACTGTCAGATAAAAGGGGGTGGGGGAGAACATAAAAAAAAATCCTTCAAATGGTGTTATGTTTTATAGGCCTCTTAACAGCTTATTTGAGAATCCTCCTGTTACTTGCCAGCACACTAACACTGTGCTATTTAGCAGCATTTTAGGCTTGTATAGACAAGATGTTTACATGGAAAAAAGAAAACTTATCAGCAATTAGACTACTAGCAATTTGCATGGAAGAGTTAACTTTGAGTATAGTTAGATTCAGGGTCTCTTTTCTGCCTCTTCCAGAACAACAATAGTAAAAATACTGAAGATCTATATTATCATTGTAAACAAACTGAAGTGGTATGGCAAGTTCTGTTACCTATCTGATGCTCCCGACTTGCTTCTAGTATGGAGTATCAATCATATCTGTAGGGGTAAGGTTATTAAATCATGTATTTTTCCCCAATATAGGATGACAAGGTATGTTAGCAGATGTCCCAACTCCCCTGAAGTCAAAACAGCATTCAAGTCCTTTGCAAGTGATTGCTGCTATATAAAAACAGCAATTCTTCAGAATACCACCATCAGATCCTGCTTTCTAGTGCCGTAAAATAAACTAAGAATTTCCTATTTCTTTAGGACACATAACAAGGCCTGAAGACTTTATTTTCCTTTTGACACAGCATCTGTAATACAAGCAAGCATGTTAAGTACTCACATAACATACAGCTTTACACCTGGACATTTCATGATACAGAAGACATTGTTCCAGAAACTAAAGAAAAAATGGAAAAGTGTTAATCCAGATGTTTGGTAACATGATGCTTCTTATAACAGACGGTGGCCCTTGATAAACCCCCGCATTTTCAAAACTTGTAAAACTACACCTCAAGTAAGCAATTTAAACTTAGAGCAGGAAGTTACCTTGTCAAACTGAAGTTACTCTCACTTACACAGCTCTCATCACTGACTTTCAAGAACAAGTATTTTTGAGCAGTATCAGAAGAAAGCTACTTGTACATTTTGTGCTACATACTGAACTCTGGTGCTTGCTTCAAGGTCAAGTAAATTAAACCATTGTTCAAAACCACAGACCAATCCAATATAAATCAATAACAGATATATGTTATAAGGTAGGTTGTTTGGTTGCTGATTTTTTAAAAAACAAGCTCCACACTTCTTGAGTAACAGTAAAGTATGTTAAAATAACCAGTCAGACTTCATTCAAATGAATTAGACAACTTTTACTAAATGAAAAAACCTACATTTAAAATATGCATTTAAAACAAAATGGAATTAGAAAAGACTTAAATCCATCTTAAAGAACTTGCTCACTGTGTCAGAAGTCAATATATCTCTTGCATTATATAATGTGCCAATTCATAAAACTAAGTTACCAGAATCCTCAATTTAACATTTTCAAAGACAATACTGAAGTCAAGAGTTTCACGTCTACTGATGCACATTTAGAATGGTATAAATCTGAAGCCTTCCCCCAAAGAATATTACAAATTTGACAATATTCATTAAAAGCTTTTGTAGTTATATCCAATAAGTATTGCATCCTAAAGTATCACAAATCTGTGCCTTTCATTTATCCTACTATAAATTGTGTATCTTCTCTTACCTTGCCATTTGCCAATGTTAACTCTTAAAAAAGAAGGGAACTGAAAGAAATACTGCATAACTCTTGATCATGTACAGAAATTATTGCTACTATAGTTCACTACAAAGCAGAAGTCTATACAATAGTATATGAAATTTGATCATGAAAATCCAAAGGGTATAATCTTTAGTGACATAAGCCTTTTAATCATGTTGGACATTCATATAGCATCTTCAGCTCACCACTCGTCAGCTAGCCTATTGTCCATGGATGAACATCCATTTAAAACACACCCTTTTATGAAAAAGAATGTCAGATTTCAAAGGCTTAACAAATAAGGATCTTCATGTTCTGTGGAACTATGTAAGATGAATTTTGATGCAGGTAGGGAGTTACCTGGAAGCTAAGCATGCCAAAGGTGTTTCATGCTAATAAAACTAAAGCCAAGGTACCACATAATCAAGTTACCAACTAATAGGAAATACCATTTTTGTCCTATCTAAATTAAATGAAGTGCCATAGCACAGTGTGTAATGTCAATAATTTAAAAGAGTGTAGTGCACAAATTCATTGTGTGGCAGTTTAAGTTAAAAAGTCAAGACAGTTTTTTCTGTCTCAATATATGTTGGCTGTCAAGCTGTCCAGTCTGGGCATTTTGGACTTAGTTTGCCTTTTAATCACTACCATACTATAAACTTTGCATTATAGTGGGGGACACATTTGGGTGGCATTTTTATGAACAACAGGGCACTAGGGGGAGGATAAGAGATCAATGGCTGTTCGAAAACACCCCTTCCTTACTTCAATTTCAAAGAGAGAGCTGGGAAATAAGACTAGATAACATATTCGCATCATTCTAGCTACAAAATAACCAAAGTAAAAGCAATCAAGCAACAATAAGACCACATTACACAAATGGAACATCATGCTCTCATCTGGTTTAACTATTACATCAAGTTTTAACTGGGATGTTGGTCAACTTTAAAAACCGTGGTAAATGTGAATATGTAGTTGCAATAGTTTTTTTCTAATACTTTTTTTTACTCTATGCTGGATATTAGAACTTGGAGCTATACTTGTTACAATACAGTGTCGCACATCTTTCTACTAGAAAAAATTAATAAAGATCCTTTACCCGTCTCTTTAAGTTAAACGTGTGACATCATAAAGGGTGTCAAATGGCTGGATGGTTTTACAGTGCACACTTATTATATACTGTAATATGGAGTTTTGTCCTTGACAGATCTGATGGTGTTTCTACATTATTCCTTTCTTCACCTCTTCTTCGGTGGATTAGCTGTGCGAGGTGGAGTGACTGGACGCCCAGAATTCAGTCCACCATACTGGTACTTGGCTTTCTTTTCAGATGGTTTCAATATCTTAGAGAAAATAAAGACGTTCTTTTGAGTCAGTGACAGCTAAGAACATTTCAAATACTGTTAAGCCAACATGAAATTTCATTCAGCAGGAACAAGGGGGGGGCGGGGAGGATGGGGCAGGGGGCAGAAACACATCACAATCCTATAAATTTCTTAACCCTACATACAACAGTAATACTACTTCTAAATCCTTCTAGTTCTACCACTACATTGGGGTGGGAAGGGAAAAGAAAAGGGGCCGAAAACATGTCCAAGAAGGAGTAAGGATTAAAATCTGATCAGAGTAACCACACTGAAAGGGTGCCAATAGTCCATTAGTCTGCATAATTAGGTACTCTGATGACTAAGTATGACTAAAAAGAATCACCCAATCAGATTTTGAAATTAGCATCTGAATAGAGGGAATAACTTAATATGCAAGAGTTTGAAAAACAGCAAATCCCACAGTTCTCTGTGGACCATTCGGACTGCAAACCAACTATTCTTCAAACACTAGCCTGCTGTGGCAGTCCTTTCTGTAGCTCAGGTAGATTACCCTAGACTCAGCATAACCACATTAACAAGCAGACTCACTCAGTCCATATAGCCCAACACCTAAAGTAATACTTAATGTACAAATACATCATACCTGAAAGGAACACATCAGAGTTTCATCCACACTCATCATGCCTCCTGCATTGTCGAACTCTCCACAATAATTTGGAGCCGAGAATAGGGTGACCAACTGCCGTTTAGCAAAGAATTCATACCCATCTTCAACCACCTGTCAACACCAGAGAAATCGATACAGCTCACGTAAGATAAATTTTGAAGAAAGAAGCCAGTCTTGAGGCAAACAGGACTTAGAGATGACAAGAACTCATCAAAAAGGTATTTTATGTCTTGGCTTTCAGACAGGACAGGTTCAGTCATTTTGTCTTATCTGGACACTGAATGCCAAATCTACAGGTAGCTAACCTACCTGACATTTCTGATGTTAAATATGCATCAGCTTGGCTGTTCAGTATTTGCATACTTGAAGTCCAATTATGCACTGCCAGTTTAAGGATTCCCAGCATTTTATGATTTATACATAGAATTTGGATGCTTGACCTATTAGAGTTCAGAGCCCACAAGGTCTGGATACCATCTTCATTGCAACTGTAACTGTTAAGTTTCACTTACACTGGTGTTGATCGCACAGACCTCAAGTGTAGGCTTTTTTATAATTTTGATGCTCTAAAAGTAAAGTGGTTCTGCCATATTTTGTCTATGAGCATAATTCATCTTTAGAATAGTGCAAGTAGTATGATGCATCAGTTAAGGATGTTCCCTCTTCCCCAAAATAGAAACCTCATGTTATAATGTAGTAAAACTAGTGCTCACTTCGGTCCAATCACCAATCATCTTAATATCCATCCCACACACTGACTAATCTTCTCTAATGTTTTAGCAGTAAAATTGCAAGGAGAAATATTTGAAGTCTTCTGATACTAGATCCAAGCCTAACAGTGACACAGAATAAAAAGCACATTTTTGTTTCACAGGAGGAGAGAGCTTTTAAAATCGACTAAATAATGAAACTGAAATATTATACAGGAAATTGAATCCTGATGTCCACCTAACTAGGACACTTGCTTAAAGTATCTTAATAAGAACTGCAAAAAAGTGTAAAGATTGACAATGCCAAAAATAACCTTGCTTTCTGCCATTTCAGAAAGTCAAACAGTCTATGCCGAAATACTCTAGATAGCTGAACCAAAATGAAAGCAACAGTGAAAGCTTTTATATATAGACCTGTTTGTAGAAACATTTAAAATTCTTCTTCAAAATTCAAAATGTAATACTTACACGAAGTGAAGCAGAGACAGCTTAACCTACTACCAGAGAACTGACTACTACTGAAATGGAAGAACTCTGAAACTTCAGTGCAATTCTTGAATTCAAGACACTTTGCCACTTTAAACCTGGACACTTTACCTCTAATGTTCATATACAACAGACTAACAGCAAACAGACAATACAAATGACAGATCAATAGGGAAATCTAGTGTTAGTATTTTACTTCACTGACATTAGACACTCATTTCAATATATGTCAATAGAAGGACACAGCCATATAGTCCCTTTATTTAGGAAAAAAAAAATCTTCCTCAAGTAACACAGTGCAAAGTAAGTTCCAAATATATCCTACTGATAAGCAGCAAAGAGGCAGAAAGTCTAGAAGAGGTTTTAAGAAGGAACAGCAGTATAATTCATACCTGGTGAGCTCGACAGATCAAATCCAGATCATGACGATTCAGAAATTTACTGACCACATCAGCACCAAAAGTGAAAGAGACCCCACGATCATTTTCACCCCAACCTTGCACATCTTTGTCTGGGTCAGACCACAGCAGGTCACACAGCAAGCCTTTGAGAGATAATACAAGTGAAGATGCTAGTCTTAGGAGGTATCATTCTATAATGTAAAATAGTTGTATTGTAATTACCAGAGCAGCTCTCCTAAAGAAAATAAGCCTTGGCAACAAATATATCAATACTTAAACTGCAACTCAGACAAAAGATATGGTCTTTGTAAGTCTGGAGATTTCTGCCCCTCCTCGATAGTACCTTGAGATGAAACAAGTCAGAACCAAATAGTTCTCTGAAACAGTATTTAATTGTAATACTCAGAATGTTTACAGCAAGCATTTGAGGAGTTTAAAAATAGTGCAGTGGGTGCATTTTAAATGGCAACCATCAATTTCACAACTCACCAAGAAAGCCTAGTTTGAAAGGTGCAGTAGATTTTAAAACCCTATGCAAGGTCAGTCACAAATACAGCAAATAAACTTGTACCACAAGCTTCCAAACATGGAACAGTTTTGATTCTTACCTTTCTTACCATATGTGAAGGACCTTACAAGACCACATCAAAATTTAACATGGCAATATTCTGATGTATTGTTTCAGGTAGCACTTTCAGTTTGCTCAGACTACTGTTGACTTTTCAAAAAGCCTCATGCCAACCAGTCTGGAATCTAAATTAGAACAATAAACCTCTCTGGTGTTTTAGTACTGGTCAAGATCTTCTTTCTGCTGCCAACAAAAGGTCAGCCAACTCTGGAGTTCAAACTGGGTACTAAAAAAAAAATTCTCTAGGTCAACTGCAACACCTTGATACATAGAACTTTCAAAGTGTTTTCTCATGAGAAAGCAGGTCAATTAATCTACAACACAAATAAAACAAAGCATGCAAAATTTATTTCATAGTTTTCCATGAAATTGTACTTTTTTTACTTGTGTTGACTAACCCTTAAGCATTTAAATACTTAAGAGCATTGTTTCACAGTCTGAAAGAGGTGCCACCAGGCTCCTTGATCTGGCACTCAGAAATTTGATTTACAATCATGTCTGGTTATTTGCAAAATAAAATATTGAAGACATTATTTCTTAAATACAGATCCTTCAAGTTGTAATCAAGCAAAACTAGTACCTGAAACCTATTGTGCAACTAGAGCATTTTGTATTTACATACAGCTATCAAATGGTCTCTGGTGCCGGTCAGTTTTATTTGCTTTTAGAAGACTGAGAAAAGAGCAAGCACAACTGCATTTTGGAAAAAGTGTATCTCTTGAAATAAACTACTGAATACTGACAGCATATGACAAACTTACTCTACTGAAATTTAGTTCTATATCGAATAACATGTTTTTCAAAACATAATAGTTGCACTGCAATCCCTAATGAACTTCCAACACGTGACAGAAGCTGCTTATCTCAGCTGCTCAGGAAGCGCTTCCTCTTCTGTTCTCTCCTCAAAAATCAAACAATCTTTAGGGTTATACACAGCAATAGGCAAATCTGTCCTATAATCTTTAGCAGTGGTGTAATAGAACCTTGCAACAAGTTTGTCTAAACTAAACTATGCTGCCCAAGTAGGTTTATATCTTAACATGCAACATTTATCGCTACAATAGCTTAGGTTGACTAGGAGCATACATAACACAGCTTATGAGACATTCAAGATTAAACAAAAGGCACTGCAAGTTTCCTAATAAACAAATGGTTGGCAATGCTGACCAAAACACATCATTTATATCTTGGCCTCACAAAATGCAAATACTTAACAGTTACCAAAGGCATGTTATTTAAGCTGTAATACAGAGTCAGGTTTGAGCAAACAGCTTCCAAATCCCATAAAAATGCCACCAAAAAAAGAGGTCTTTAAATTGCAGTTGAGGTTGAAAAGGCTTTTTTTCCATCAGGCTAGAAGAAACCATCATAATGATCTAATCTTCTCAGCACAAGCCACACAAATATCTACCAAGAATTTCTGTATCAACACAGACATTCACCAAGTGACATCCCTCCACAAAGGGATAGCTTTTAAAGACCTGTAACACTTTCACAGAGTGAGACCACTTCAGTTTATCGTTTTTTTACACAAGACTTACTTCCTTTCTGTAATATCAGTTGCCTTACACAGGACCGAAAGGCCAAGAACTTCTATATCACTGTACCAGATGCATATATGCCTCTGATGTGACATTCCATCTTACCTCTGCTGGTAAACATCCAGCTATTGCTTCTGAAAGGAAAGTTAAGACTGCAAACCACTCCATAGATCAAAAGCCTTTTTAAAAAATCTCTATACTTATTTTTTGGAGGTACTAAGAATACATATGATTTCAGTGGAGTGTCCATAGAAACCAGAACTACATTCTGCAAAGGCATTCCTGAAGTGGGGGTGGCTCAAGAAGTAGTATTAGCCTGTTGAATTGAACTACCTTTTCTGAGAGCTCTGATACATGAGATTGACTTGTTTGTACTGACATTTATTTGGTCATGCATTGAGTGAATTATAAGTAGCATAAAAGGAAGAACAATGTAGGAATTTATACTACAGAAACACTCATTTACCAGTCTAGTAATGCTTCTCAGTGTCAAGTGTGTATATACCAGCTTGCACAGAAATGTTGTTGTTTAACGGACAGTAGACATTAATATTAGTCCCTGAATTACTCCTATGCATCAGCACTGAGGAACATTACAGGAAGTAGAATTCTTTTATTCCAAGGCTTAACTGTAATTGTAATTGGTGTTTCAAAAAAAAGGTTTAGACATGGTATCTCTGAAAGTTAATTTCAGACCACTGTTGAAATCAACACTTTAAAAAATATACCTAAAGGCTTGGTAGTCTTTTCAATCCACTAGTAACAAATTTGGAATAAATGGGATACTGAGGAAGATAATTAAAATTATTCAAAAGAATACTGTACAGAAAGCACTGGCAATTTGCATTCAACATCTATATACCGTATTGGGTTTGCATGGCAATGCTTTGGTAGCAGGGGGCTGCAGGGGTGGCTTCTGTAAGAAGCTGCTAGAAGCTTCCCCTATGTCCAATAGAGCCAATGCCAGCCAGCTCCAAGAGGGACCTAGCACTGGCCAGGGCCAAGGCCATCAGCAATGGTGGTAGCACCTTTAACATAGTTAAGAAAGGGGAAAAAACAACACAGCAATTGCAGCCAGAGAGGCATGACAATATGAGAGAGAAAACTCTGCAGACACCAAGGTCACTGAAGGAGGTGCTCCAGTTACAGGAGCGGAGGTTCCCCTGCAGCCTGTGGTAAAGACCATGTTGAAGCAGGCTGTCCCCCTGCAGCCCATGGAGCTGCACACTGGAGCAGATCTCCACCTGCAGCCCATGGAGGACCCCATGCGGGAGCAGGTGGATGCCCAAAGGGCGCTGTGACCCTGTGGGAAGCCCATGCTGGAGCAGGCTCCTGGCAGGACCCATGGAGAGAGGAGCCCATGTTAGAGCAGGTTTGCTGGCAAGACTTGTGACCCCATGGGGGACCCACGCTGGAGCAGTCTCTTCCTGAAGGACTGCACCCTGTGCAAGGGACCCAGACTGGAGCAGTTCATGAAGAACTGCAGCCTGTGGGAAGGACTCACATTGCAAAAGTTTGTGGAGGACTCTCCCCTGTGGGAGGGACTCTACACTGGAGCAGAAGAGTGTGAGAAGTCCTCGCCCTGCGGAAGAAGGAGCAGCAGCAGCAAAGTGTGATGAATTGACCACAACCCTCATTCCCTGTCCCCCTGTGCCACTCAGGGGGAGGAGGTAGAGAAAATCAGGAGTGAAGTTGAGCCCAGTAAGAAGGCGGGGGGGAGGGGGAAAGCATTTCAAGATTTGGTTTTATTTCTCATTACCCTACTCTGATTTGATTAGTAATAAATTAAACTCATTCCCCCGAGTTGAGACTGTTTTGCCCATAACAGTAATTGCCAAATGATCTCTCCCTGCCCTTGTATTGACCCACGAGCCTTTTGTTATATTTTCTCTCCCCTGTCCAGCTGAGAAGTGATAGAGCAGCTTTGCTGGGCATGTGGCATCCAGCCAGTGTCAATCTACCACATATGCAAAGTATTAATATATTAGCAAAAGAAAAATTTCAGGACTAGCACATTGATACAAGCGACTGAAATCCCAACTGCAGTGAAGTAGCAGCTATGCTTTACAAATTTAAAGAGGACAGAGACATGGCTCCAAGTAGGAAGAAGCCCAAATACTTTAAATAATACTCACCAAGCTTTACACAGTTACATTCTTTGATAGACTAACAGGTTTGGGGGCCCCTAACCAAGGCAAGAAAAAGATCTAGATGTTTAGTTTCGTTTGATCTTCTATTAGATTTCTAAGTTTGTTTTAAGGCAAACTCATGGATAATGTATCCAAAGTTGGATCATGTATCCTTTGCTATGACAAGCAATAACAAGGTGGGCAATAGCCTCTAACATATCTGATAACTCAGCTATCATGAAGAACAGAATTCATGCCCTGCACAGACATCAAGGAATACTGTACTGTCAACAGAGGTGGTGTTAAGTCACTGCATCACCTGTACCGAAATTGATTAAATCTGTTTCATCATTAAGACCTGTGTACAGTAAATACCATGTCACTCACCTGTGTCAGGAACATCTGTAGGTCTCATAATTCTCCGGATCTGCTCCATTGACTGGAGATCTGGAGATAGTCCTGTAAGTACAAGAAAACAAATAACTTATCTATGTATTTTACCTGTAAAATGGGTTCCAAAGAACACACAATTAGAGGTTCAAAGTCATAGAGCATCCATTGTTTCCACTGTAATATAAACAAAGGACAGTTTGCTATAAGACAATTAACTCCCTGAACAGAGGGACAGAGAATAACCCAAGTGAGATTAGCATAGGGTTTTAATTGTTTTCCTACCATCCTTTTAGCCAGCACAGAACTCTGCAGATAAGTATGTTCTCTTAAACAGCTTACGAGAGAACCTGTGAAGCATAGCATTCCCATTATCTAATACAATTAAACTGGATGCAGATGACCTTCTTTACAATCATCTTATTTTGTAAATCTGAAGGAAAATCCCCTACGCATCTTTAAAAGACCACAAGCCAGTCATACCTGCAAGGCTGCTTTGAACTCATAATTCACATCACTGTATTTCAGTGTTTTACCACACATCAGCTGACCAGCTGTTCCTGGATGCTGTAAACAAATACTAGACTGTGCAACTGCAATAAATGAGGAGCACAGAGGTAGTCACCTGCTACAGCTCAGCTACTTAGTCATTTATAAAACCATAGTACCTTGATTACATCATTTATCACAATGACACAGCTCTTTTTTGTAAAGTTTTGCCATATTAACACGTAATTACAGCCAAAGCATGGGATTCCAAAGCCACCCTTTGAACAGTTTAAGTACACACTCTAGGGCTTTTCTACTGGAGGCATACAGGCACGAAAAAGCCTACTAGATGCTTTCATGTCCTTAAATATGGGTCCTAAAGTGACTTAAATGACTTAGGCCAAGATTACCTAAATAAGAAAGTTGCAAATTTGGAAATAGAGCATGAAGACCTAATTTGTGATGAAACGCATTTAATATTAACCCATTTGACTGAGTCCAGAACTTTGAACACTACAGAAGACCTGCCACTGGAAAGGAGTCACTGTGCAAAATAATCTCAGCTGGCATCACAATTTGCACAGTGGCAATGTACATGTTACAGGAACAATGACTCCAATGTATTTGATATAAAGACTGGAGGAACTTTTATTCAAGTATTAAGATTTTAGATTATTTTTGTCGAAGCGGCATTATGAGAAAAGCCTTCTAAACTCATCAGCTTGTTAAAGCTGTCTTCACGATACTATCTTGAGGTTGTGAAGGATGGCAGAAATCCTACATTAAACAGAATTGACTAAAACTCCTTTGATATGCTACTTATACAATTACAGGGATACTAATACAAATTCATGTAGATAATCAACGTTTAAACTTTGACCAACCTACCTCTTCCCCTTTCCCAGAACTGATCTATTTGCATGCAGATTACACTAGCACAAAGGCATGTGAATCCTACTGATTCTACTCAGCACCACACTGAGATAGTAATAGACAGTTTCAGTGAAATAAGCATCACCAGTCTGTGACCTTTTGTGAGGTTACATCTCCCACCATATCAAGTTGCACCCAAAACATGCAGTTCTTTGAAAGGAAGTGTTGTTACAAACCATGCCTCAACCCTGTAGCTGTTGATTTTTGTGCTATTTTACACCACTGTAAAATAGCAAAACCCCACAAAACTGCCTGCATGTTTGTAGACCTCTTTGTAACCACCCAAGAGGTCTTTTCCCCTGCACAAAAAGAAATGGCTCACGTCCCAAATTCAGGTCTACAAAAGTTGTAGATGATCAGCATTAAATGAAGGAAATAAGAATGCAAACACAAAACAAATACTAAAGCTCACTGTCAGGCTGCTGCCACTACAGTGATTGCTGCAGCCTACTGTGCACTGAAAGACAACTGAAAAGCACACAATTGAATTAAGTTTTGTCACATAATGACAGCTAAGCACAGAAAAAGCATCCTTCAGTATACTGTCTTCTTGAAGTGTAAGAGCACCCCTTTCCTAAGGGAAAACAGAAAGTGAATTGTCATTACTTCCGGCACTCATCAAATCCAGGCTCTAGATTTCAACCACTCCCTGATCAGGGACAATTGGTAAAGTTAAGAGTGAAGGTTACTTATTTCTGTAGCGTAATCCAGGAAGCTCCTCAGGTCTCACTGGACACTATGTAAGATCATCAAGTAGACTTCACCTTCAACATACATTTCATTGTCATTAATGTCACAAGAAAAAATAGAATTCCAGAGCTTGAAAATATTATGTAAATCCAGTATTCTACTAAACTAACATGACTCCCATCTCAAGAGTTTAAATCCAATGTGATAAGACCCATGTGCTCCATCAACATGACACTACAACATGGCCTTAATTTATAGAAACTTGGAAGTAATCACGTAAGGTCTCTAAAGGCTTAGAACTAGAGAGTGGTGTCATAGATAAGAGGACAATATTGTATAGAATACAAAGCAGAGCAAAAGGGAGAAGTTGGGGAATGGTTATGGAATAAGCTTTAATGAAGTAAGATAAAGAGCAAAGACAGAAGGAAGTCAAGAGGACAGCCTTAAGAAAAGGTCAAAATACATCTTGTGTGAGCAATGTGAGACAGACCAGGAAAAGAGAGAGGTGATGGGAAGGATACAATGAAAGATCCTTTCAGCAGCGTGAATATTTGGACACAGGGATGGCAAGACAGGTTTGATTTATATTGTGAGATAGAGATCTCAAAACAGCAGATGCTCAAAGAAGTGTAGGTAAAAAAGCTGACTGAGGATTTTGTAGATAGCCTACTGGGGTAAGTTAGGTGCCTTTTGTTTTACTATGTTATGCGGTTTTGCAAAGTTTTATTATATATCCCAGAGGACAATATTTTAAAAATAAACTATGCAAAAATGCGCAATATAGTAAAAAAGGCACCTACCTTATATCTACATTCTAGCTTCAACCTCCAGCAGAGTTGAATTGTTTGTGTTGCTGCCTCAGTGATTATTACAGTAGTAACATCATGAAAAGGCGTTGAAAGTCCATGACTTCATGGGATCTGGAATGCAGTTTGGACAGGATTGGAGAAGAGCAGAAAAAGGGAAAAAAAACTTATTTATGTGCTGAATGACCACTTTCATTTATTAGAAGCACACAGCACATTTAGTAATCTTTTTACTTTATTTCACAGCGGATCAGTTCAGTGATAGTAATTTCAGTTACAGATGAAGCCTGTACAAGTTTAAAGGACAATTAGCATTCAATAAAGAAATATTGCTTTTCATAAGAGGATCCTTAAGCATACTATGCACAAAATAAAAGTTTTCCTTCTTGATTAACAAGAGGTTGATCAATATATTAAAATATATTTATAATAAAGCTTTAAATCTTTTTTCTTGACAAATAGCTTTCTAAGCTTCTTGCTCATAACTCGGGTCTCAACTGCATATATACATATATATGTGTATCAGTTTTGTCCTAGAACATAGCATTCTACCTGCTAAGCTTCCTTGATTACCTTCTACCAACCACCTAAGCATAATTGCTTGCCTGAAACACCACAGTATTTTGTCACCATTCATTCTCTACTGTTTCCCAAAGAAAACAAAATTCAAGAAAGCATAATGATAGTAAAAGAATAATTCCTTCATCAGCTTTATTAGAAACAAACTTATTACATTGTTTCAGACACTGATAATTGTCTACCTTGGTGCAGAAGTAGTTTTAGATCTCAATTTTAAGAATGTGAGATACAGCTTTTAAGATAAGTACCAGTTCTTAAAGAAAAAAAAACCAAAACACCACACCACAGTGATTGAAAATGAGATGAAAAGATGATCTGTGAGAAAACAAGTACTTTCTCCAACATGTCAATGCTACCTGGAGACTGGCAGACTCAACTGTCTATCATTGCATTAATTCTGTATTTACAGAGGCAGGACAATACCTCAGAACATATTATGCAAAAGATTCTGATAGCTTATACTAGCAGGCACTGAAGGCAGAAGCTTGCAATACAAGATGCAGGAAGAGCCAGGATTGTATTTACAGCACATTCCATACAGGCAGAGCTCTTGCAGAGATACCTGTAATTAATAAAGGCAGGATGGCAGCTGTCAATACAACTTCACAAATTCTGGAAGAGTCTGCTCAGGTGCATGCTCTTTCTAATTTCAAATGGAGCTGTTCAGTCAAACTAGAGGTTTCTGCAGTACTCTCACTTCCACTAATCTCTAATTATCTCACTGACAATGCAGATGCAACATCTACCAGACCATCTCTGGATCACTCAGTGCAAGGCATCAAGTTGCTTAGTAATTAAGGTAGCTGCAAAGACAGCTGCAAAAAGGCAGTATGGCTCTTAGTACAAGTAATTTGAAATTGTCAATTGTTTGAGTTCTTGTGATTCTAAAAGGTCCTGAAAACCCGTAAGCATCATTGCCTGGAAAAGCATAGGGAATCCCATTAAAGAACAGTGCCCAACTAAGTTGCAATATTCAGAAGTCACAGGCCTCAGTTGGATCAACACCAAACACTTTCTTGTCTACAAGAACAGGCCAGCACTGGGACAGGTGCCCACAGAACATAGGTTTACTAATAGCACAGGTTTTATGGAGTCAGCCACGGCTGACTTGCTCTAATGTTAACAAATGTCTGTCTTCAAGCAGCAGGCTTGACTGTGTGACCTCAGAGGTCCCTTCCACCAACGTATTATGAAATCAGCTGAAGAGGCCAAGACTATAGAGATGGGGTTACTTGTGAAAGTTATTCTTTCACTTCACTGCTAGGGATGCCAATGTTAGCTAAGGCTGCGCTGATAGATGGTAACAGCAAGTCACGTGGCAAATTAGGCAAGAATTCTAGCATTCAATATGCTTCAGAGAGGGACATACCGATGGGAATACTTATAGATGCACTTGCCCCTCAGGCACAGAGGGCCATGTGTATCAGGTAAGAATGACGCCTGTCTGCTGCCAGGTGCACAGAAAAGCACAAGGCATAACAGCAACCTTTACAGACAATATAAGGTTAAACGTCCAGCTAAATACCAGGTACACACATCCACACTCCATTTGGTATAGCATTAACCCAAAGATCAGTTTAGATACAGCCTTTTAAAGCAGTCATCAGCTCACCTCCGTGACAACAGAAGATCTTCTCATCCACAATGGCAGCAATAGGCAGACAGTTAAAACAGTCTGTGAAGGTCTTCCACAGCTTAATGTTAAATCTCCGCTTGCCTACAAGAATAGTTTGAGACATTAGGAAGAGAAGGCTGTTTTCTTAAAGTCAACTTGCAATACATATCACAACCCAACCAAACCCATTAGCAAATGTCTTCACAGGGCTTTACTTCTGCGAGTGTACTTAGGTTTCAGTCTCCTGCAACAGCATTTCAAGGACAGCAGGAGAACAAATAATAATTCTCTAGAGTGACTTTAACCTTGGTTTGAAATGTACTTTCAGAAAGTTTCAAAGAAGGTTCACAGAACATTGAAATCCTTGCAGTACAAGAGTCACTGCTAGAAGTGTCTCCAAAACACAGTATTACTCTATAACAGTCTTTCAAGAGAAATAGGTTTTGCTTACATTCATCATAGAATCCATAGATCCGATTGATGCTAGCACACTCATGATTTCCTCTTAAGAGAAAGAAGTTTTCCGGGTACTTGATTTTATATGCCAGTAATAGGCAAATTGTTTCCAGAGACTGTTTGCCTCTGTCTACATAGTCTCCAAGGAAAAGATAATTAGCTTCCGGTGGGAATCCTCCATATTCAAATAATCGAAGCAAGTCTGTATACTGACCATGAATATCACCTGAATAAGAAAAGGTTCACTGAGGATTAGTGCAACAACATATAAAGAGTACACAAATCAAGTACTTAAGTCAACTAAACACTTTTTATTAATTGATCTTAAAAAAAGAATTAGTATCTCCTTTAAAATCAGACTAGCAATAGATTAAGAGAAAGGTAAGAACCATGTTAACATTACAAACTGAAGTACTCACTAAATTTAAGTAACTCTCAGTATTTGCAGAACCGCTATGTCAGTTATGAAACCAATCTGAAAACCAAAAGCTACAGAAATCTTCACAATTAAGCTTAGGCTTTCTAACTAAGCTCTAATTTGTTCAAATTAAAACAAGGTCAGAAAGACAACATTTAGTTGAACAGTCACATGGCCAGGAAGCCAATGTATTAAGAAAAAGTCACATTATTTACTGCAAAAACAGATCAGTACAGAATCTAGATAGACTGGAGAGAAATTGAACATTTTGCTGGCAGAGAGCACTTACTTCAAAGGTCAACTGCTTGTCCTCCCATAACATTGCTGTACTAAGATACCCTAAATACTGTGGGATGGGAAACTCCTCCTTTGATGCAATTATTCATATAAAAACAGTACAGAGACTCAAAGAATGATATCTCTTACAAGATATCCAACCCTGCAGATATATCTTAGGAAAAGTAACTGTCATGTTACTCACACTGCCACCTTTAAGATTAAGCTGGCTTTCCACGAAACAACTCCATGTGGCAATTACAACAGCACAACGTATCCTATCAGGCTAGCCAAAGCTAACTATCTGTGAGATGCCCGTTAGGTCAAAAGACAACACCAAAGCTGCTCTACCATAACTTGTAGAGTACACATGATGTTTCCCAGCTGACTGCAAAATTCATTACTAAAGCGACTGAATGCAAAAAAGCTGTGCAAGAAGCCTCCAGTACAAGTTGTATGTTGTTTAAATATAGTACCTCCTGGGCCCACACGCTAAGCATTCCATAAATACATTTTCACTTTTGCTGCTTGTCCAGTGGCAAAATCCCAACTTTGTTAAGCACGGTTATTCTCCAGTAGAGCACTAGCTTCCATGGCCTTAAAGAAAAAAACCCAACACACACATCTCTACAACTTTTTCCATAATCTTAAAGAAAAAAGGTTCCTAAACCTGTATGCTCGCCAGTCCAATTCTTAAAGCATACAGTCGTAGGAAGAGTACATAGCTATAGTCCTGTTTACTCTTTCCATGAGAAATGCAATAGTTCCTTCTTTAGGCAGCATTCTTCTGTAACTATTTCTCACTCAGAAGAATCACTTCCTCATTTTCTTCTAATAATGGGGAACATTATCCACTACCCAATTCCAGACATAACCTGAAGTTTCACTGGCTAAAATAATTTTCATATACATTGCAACAAGAACAATTCCTATTCTACTTGATATTCAGAAAACTCCAGGTCACAACCAAAAGAAAACATAGAAGACTCCTCAACAAGTCATTGCTATGCTAAGTTTAGTATTCCAGAACTACACTATCAATACACTCCCCAGACTTCACCACCACCAGAACTACCAAATAAACATACTACAGAAAGAGTATTATAATTGTGTTTACTGTCTAGAACTACTTTCAATTACACACATGAGCCAGAGCGACCAAAGCACCTAGAGGGCAAAGGAACATTTTATAGAAACCATTTTGTAAAGGGACCAAAGCATTTACTATTCCATTCAAGGCACCTGCCATTTTAAAATACAGCTTTATATGGGCACCAGCTGAATTGAAGTCTACCAGATACAAAGCCTTACAGTTAAAAAACACACCTACTTTAAAATGGACATTTACATAAGAACATCTTTCATCTTACATCTTGAATGGCTGTGTTTTAATGTAAAAAGCTTATTTTGAATTGACTTGATTACAAGACAAGACGATTCTATAATGGTTCCTCAGGCATTGCCTGAACACACTAAAATAGTAGTTCAAAGCAGTAGAGCTGCATATTTTGCTTTTGGTGAAAGTGATCATCTCTTTCACTTTTATCTAAATGCATCTTTGACAATTGCTCTAATATTAACTTTAGATGCACCTGACACTCCCTGATGCTACCACTGTGTTTTGAATCTAATTTAAAAATAACAAATGCCTTATTTAATTGTGCATTTGCTACCCTATTATTGTGCATCTAGCAGTCCTTTCAACTGTCACGATTTAGGCAGATGAGAAACTTTGAGAGAGTCTAGTTATTCTTTGCAGACCTTGACTTATACAAAATCTAAATATCTGAGTTTTCATTTTTTCTTTATCTAGGAATATGATGAGGCTACTGTAGTCTTTTCAGTATAGCATAAACACAACATGGTAAAGCTGGATTTTACCTTCAAATTTATGTCATTAGGCAAACTGGTCTGGTTTTCCCTCCCTACCCTGCCAAGCAATTAGTCATTTAAAAATTATTTTACCATTAGGGCCTTTTTTTAAAAAAGGTAATACCGTCTCTTAATGTAAGAAACATTGCTACATTAGGTCTGCCAGGAAGAAGCCTAGGAAGAAGCCAATCTATCTTTGAGCTTGTTAGTAACAACAAATTCCAAGACTGCTTCAATTTTAATACTGTGGCACTTCAAGATGCTGAATTCAAGAAACTTTATGCTCTCTAAGACTGTTAACTGCTGTTAACTTGGATGATTACAAGCCAGTATTTACAATACTTTTGTAACATTTTTTAACAAGCTTGCATACCAATTAAGAACAGAATACTTTTCAAGAAGTCTAGCATCTTACAAAGAACACACATATTTTCGCTTTATCCATATGACAGGAATAATGATGTTTGTTAAAACAGTAAAACAGCAGTAAAGCTCAAGGAATTTATTACATGGTATCTAAGCCTAGTTTAACAGTCTGCATCCAGTTTTATTTTTTCAATTGAAAGACTAACACTTTTTTCAGTGCTCCATTTCACAACATGTTAAGATCTTTGTTTTCCTTATGCATTGAAGAGAGCAACTACAACATTGAACATTTGCTTTTAAAGCAGCTAATTGCTTTTTGAAATAGTGATTGAAGAGCAGCTCTGTGTAAGCAGTCCTTAGGGAAGTACAACATACAGTGCAAAAACTGCACTAGATGAGGGCACAAGCAGCTCTTGCTGCCAACAGAACTTGCTGCTAAGTAACAGGAGGAGCATCAGCAATCAACCAGCTTTTAGCTGCTTTTTCTCGACTTAATCCAACCTAAATTGAAAATTACACTTAAGATCATGAAGCCGTCACTCTAATCCATATCACCCAAGTCACTTGCCTATCTCAGTATGCTTCCAACCAATCTAGCATACAACTAGATTAAAACACCTACACAAAACACATACATACGAAGTTTACATACCACAAATTTTCAGAGGTGCCTCTAGTTCCAGGAGAATAGGCTGACTAAGAAATATTTCCCGTGATTTTATGCACAAACCCCGAACTTCTGCTTCGGTCATCTGAACGATCTTCCCAGGACGACATCCTCGTACTGAAATGAGATGTTAACAATTGAAGGTAACTATGACACATATACACAGCAATAGGTAAGTGCAGATGAACTGTATTTGAAATCTGTATTTAACAAAAAGCTGGCAGCACACTCCAACATATCTACCAAATGTATTGGAATTATGTATTCCAACAAATTCTAAAATTAACCTCTGACTGTGGTAACGTGTGCTTAAAAGTCTGTATGCATTCCTGTTAAATCAAGTTCTTGGAAGAGAATAATTTAAGCCTTGCTTTCATCCCTATTTGGATAAATAGCAACTTCAGAAAGTGTTTAATTTAATAATTACATTATTCTGGAGTATTCACAGTAGACAAAAAAATCCTGAGAATGGAAATCCTGAAAACACTTTCACATTAGCACAAAATAAACTTCTTCAGGACTGTTGAGTTCAACAGGGCTACCTAAATACAAAGAAAACCAGACATGTTTACACTTTTGGCAGCTGAAATTGCCATATTAGGAACATCACACTAAAAATTACAAATGTTTCATGAAACCTTTGTTCATATGTAACGGCTCTTGAGTTATTGGAACCTTTATCTCCAAAGACAGACATTCTAATTAGAATGAAACTGAATTCCTAAACCAGTAAGTCAGGTACTCAGACCTATATTTAGTACCAAGTTTTCAAAAGCATTCATGTGTCATCACACTCCAACCAGCATCTTCTGGCAAGTTTATCTGCAGCTGCTTCTTTCCACAAATATCTCTGTAATTCCTCTGTCAGAAGCTTTAACATGTCTTTAATGAGGCAGCAAAATAGAACACGTGAGTCTGCACTTTAGCTGATCCAGTTCTGTCTTGCTTCTTAGCATAAACCAAACTTCAGAGTTCAAACTAATAAGCCAGAATGTATCAGTGTCTAACAGGCAAAGAAAGGCAAAGATCCTGTTCTGCCATCTGCTGTAGATGGAAGCAACATTCAGCATTAAACCATGCTAGTACCTACAACGGAAGGTAGTACACAACTTTAGTACTTCAAATGCAAACGCTTTCGAACTCCAACATAGTAAGACGTTTCTTCATAAAAACTTTAGCTGTGACTTCAAGGAGGTCTAATAAGATAGATTTGTGAAGAGAATAGCAAAAACTAGTTCTTCACATATAAAATAAGTTCCTGGCTTGCCTGCTTCCCCTCTCGAAAAAAGATTATGCTTGCAATTTTTGTTTTTAATATAACCTCCCCTTTCCTTTTATTTCTGCTTAGCTCCTACAAAACATGCTTTACGAAGGAGATCAGACCAGAGCTCTGAGCAACTTGATTTAGTTGAAGATAACCCTGCTCACTGCGGGGGGGATTGGACTAGATGGCCTTTAAAGGTCCCTTCCAACCCAAACCATTCTATGATTATCTACATTGTGCAATGGGGAAAAAAAGGATATGAGGGGAAGTTTGTCCTAGGTCACCTAGTACTACAGTCCAAAATGTTAAGCTCAAAAGGCTCTGCTCTGGTTATCACTGCATACTTCTCCCAGTGTAACTGCACATCTGACCATCGCAACAATATGCTATGAATTCCTATTTTTTACTTTTAATAAACACCAGGCACACTTGTCAAACTGAGGTTAGGAAGCAGCCACAGGAGTGTGTGAAAAGGCAGAAATGAAGAATGGTTTTCTCAAGCAGGGAAGATGTGACACTAGATCCTCGGACAGCCGGTTTGAGTGCAAAAAATAGCAGGAGGGCTAGTCTATCTACAGAGGGGATAGACTGGAAATGCTTAGTATCCCACAAGAACAAGGCTGTGGCATACAGGACTTCCCTCAGTGAAGCTCTGAATCAGTATCAAGTGATATTTACCATATGGTAAGTCACACTCCTTTTACTAATTAAGACTTCAACTATACTTGAGAAAGCAAACAGCTTTTTAGTAACACATTTTTGTTGTTACTCTTCATGCATTAAGATGTTGGCTTACATACCAAAAGAATACAAAGGCAGACATTAGACACAATCAAGGTAACTAGAAAACAATAAATGCCTACAGGCTTTCATTTCATCACATCTCAAACATCTACTATTGATGCACTTACAGATACATCTTCAGCCCTACAGGGATTATTAGCAAAAAGAGAATAAAAATTAAATCTCAGTCTTGTCAGCTTTGCACAGGACTTCACTATCCAATTTGAGAGGTACCAAAATGCTCCAATCTCCACCTTTTCAAACACTCGCATTCTGGTAGCTTATAATGATCCCTTTCACAGACGAGAAACTCATGTCGATAGGCACAATAAACTGTCATTATACATAAGAAAGTTCTCACCTGAAAGAGCAGAGTCTTAATATCACAATAGCTATCATTTTATTGAAACAATTGTTATATTTTAAACCCACGGCATATAACATCAAGGTCACAGCAAAGAAGCATGCAGCACAACTAGCTTTTCAGTCCCATTTTTCCTCTACAAACTGTGCGTTCTGTTAACCTGTTTTGAGAAGCAATGACATTGCCCTCTATATTTAACTACTTTCATCATGTTTTGCAACACCAGAATTAAGCCATTTCATGTAGATTAAAACCAAGAAGTGACTTAACTGCACACTTTCTATATCCACTCTAGTTTTGCAACTCAAACCCAGGAAAAGGCCACTGTATACAACATTAATGTTACCATAAGTAGCACCAGATCAACCACAAAGTCCAAAATTGAAAAAGCAGTTCAAGGAGGGCACTTAAAATAACTTTGATCCAGTCATTTTTTCCTAGAATGTCAGCCTTTAGCTTCCTTTGAAACTCACAGAGGTTTAAACTCTGAACAATTGCTTTATAGGATTGAGGCTTTAAGTGCTGCTGGATTTTTGCCCTAGAAGACACAGTGAACTCACAGCTCCTGACTTCAAAACTAACTGCCATAGTGCATCCAGTGTCTTGATGTTAGTTCTTTACTTTTTACAGTAGAGCCTTAAATGTTGCAAGCCCTTAACAGACAAACCAAACAGGGCAGTAACTTACTACCACACTTTGGATTCTCCAGATCAGAGAAGTTTCTAGAACTGTGGCAAGTATGTCACTCTCAGGAGAGAGACACACCTGATGGTAGCAGTTACTTCCAGCCCTTGGGAAGGGTACAAATCTGGGCCACCGCACCTTTGCAAAGGCACCCTCCCCCTCCATCCAGAACAGTGAACAGCTCCACAGAGCAAGCATGCAAGCTCAGTTACATTTGCGAGAAGGACTGAAGGAAGTACGAAGTCTGGGCTTTCATGAGGAATAATCATCAGTAATGCAGTTAACAGGAAAGAAGTTTTCTCCCACAATCCCCTGATCATCAATAAGGGTACTACATACTGAAAAATGAGAAGCTACTCTGACCCTAGAAGCCTCAGCCCTTTGCTAGATTCACAAAGGCACTGAAAGGTTTGCTAAATAGTTATACAAAACAGCTGTATCATAGCTGTGGTACATGCACACAAACCAGAGTAAGTACATCTTTCACCAGCTTACACTACAACTAGAATTTTGTTCAAATTTCCTTGACTCAGTTGAGCACTGTATCGATTCTAAACAAGAACATCTCACCACATTTAGTTTTTCAAAAGCCAAGTGTCAAGGGTGGCTGTCAGGAGGATGCAGCCAGTCTCTTTTCAGTAGTGCCCAGTGACAGGACGAGGGGCAACGGGCATAAACTGCAGCACAGGAAGTTCCACCTCAATATGAGGAAAAACTTTACTGTGAGGGTGATGGAGCACTGGAACAAGCTGCTCAGAGAGGTTGTGGAGTCTCCTTCTCTGGAGACCTTCAAAACCCGACTGGACACGTTCCTGTGCAACCTGCCCTAGGCAGGGGGGTTGGATCAGATGATCTTCAGAGGTCCTTTCCAACCCCTACCATCCTGTGATTCTGTGATCCTATGAAATCCCCAAAAACATATTTAAGAGGAAGTTATGACAATGAGATCAAGAGTGTAAGTGATTTTTTTCAGACTCCTTTACAAACTACTATAGCTAACCATTATTAAAACATGCAAGCCATAGCTGCCTGCATTGTAAAATCTGTAGCTCACATAAAGCCTTTAACAGCATTTGGAAAATCATCATTTTTAGTGGTTGGCATTTACTCAGAGCAGAAACAGCATCTCAACACTAGACATAAATTAATTCTGTTTAATCTAAGATGCAGATGCTGTAAACAAGCTTTGATTTACATAAAAGTCTTCAGTAGGGACAACAATTCCTGCTGTAATACAAGATCCCACGTGCGCAGTGCTATGCCAGAACAAGCCTTTGCTGCAAGGAGCTTAAAGCAGAGTGACATAGCAGGGAATAAAGAGAATGAAAAGCAACTATATGCATTGTACTGTCAGGCTATTATTTCAGCACAATAGATCCTATAGTAATCCAAAAGCTGCTCTAAGCAATACTGAAAAGGTCTCTGTATCTACACAACCTTTGATAAGCAACCTTAGCAAGTCTACTAACAGCAGTTAGTAATAAGAGACATGAGTTGCACAGCAGCAGTAAAGAAAAACTTCAGCAAAAATAATTGTTTTTTAATCCTTCCAAATTCATGTCAGGGAGTAGCACACTATGTAAGGCAATATTGGAGAGGAAGAAAATAAATAACACTAAAGAAAGTAGGTCAAGAACTGGCTGTTGAAAGTTCTATGAGCCATCACTTCTCACCATACTCTTTCATGAACTGGAGAAAATACATTTACCCGGTCACACTGTTTCTGGTGTGCCTCTCACTCTAAGCTGCTCATTTTGTGACATCACTAATAGAAGTTTCTTCAATAACTAAATCAACTGTGGTATGCACAGCTGTCCTAAGCATTTATACTGTGTTCTCCAATACCACACGTCCTGTTTACTTAACAAAATGCTCACGGTTTTAGCATAACATTAAAACCCAGCCAGACTTAGAAGTCTCATAAAAAACTGGGCCAGCATTATTGCTAAGCAGCAGCCTCCGTTCCTTACACTCTCCTTTTTTTGCAGGCATATGCATTTGTGTGGCCACGCAGTAAACTATCAGTGAACTGATCTTTTCTTTCTAGTACAAAGACACAACAAAACAAAGATGTAATCTAGATAGTTCCTCAAGCTGGAGAATACATCCACTGTGATCTTGGGCTAGGACTAGTGAAGGAAAAAAACAGCTGGTTCTGCTTCTTTTCACAGTAGCTCCAGCCAAGCTTATTTCTGAAATTATGGCTTTAGAGATCTATTTTGCCATCTAAAAAAAACACCCAAACTACAACACAAGACTACAAGCATGCAATTTTACAAATTGCACACAAGCAATTCCCACAAGCTTACGCTCCCTCTGACATTCTGTGGAATGTTTAATGATTGGTGATTAACAACTACAACATTTAACGATTTATTTTTTGTAGTTCAAAGTACTTTGGAGTATTTGATAACTCCTGAACAGCCTCTCAATAGTAGGAGCAGAATAGATTTGAAACCCCAAGGTAGCATCACCTATGACTTGGAAAAAACCAAACAGTGCTTAAACTGATTTTGGAAGTTATCCACTCCCAGCATTTTTAAAATCCAAGTTATATATTTTCACGGGTTTAAGTCAGGAATCATGCATTTGATTTAAAAAGCATCCTTTGTTTTGGAAAGCAAAACTTCTACTCCCTCAAAATATTTTCTGTTACTTAAATTGTTCAGCTGTCATCCAGAAGCAGCCACTCCCTATCTTGCAGCAAAACATTGAAAGTTAAACCAGCAACACAATTTTTCAAAGTTTCAGAATTGCTGTAACAGAGCCAACCTTAGAATGGCTTTCATTCCTGTGTTACACTGGTGGACAAAAATAATATAAATGAAGCCCTGATGGCGCTTTGTTCAATTCAATAAGGAGCATACTGCTGAATACACAGCTACTCTGCATGGTGTACTCAGCAAAGCCCTGTACCATACCTTTGCTAGGGTACATCATCTAAACTCTCCACTAAAAATGAAAGAATCCACTTTCTAGGGAGTTTTTTTCCTGAACAACTGTGCTTTTACATCCAAGTACTCTTAAAATCTTAATAAATTTGCCTTCACTGGATATCCTTGATACTAAGTGTTTTGCTGAAGAACACAGTGATTGCTTGTGAACTCATTTCAGCAGGACTTACTTAACATCAAACACTAATTCACTGCAGAGTGAAAGACTAACGAAGCAAATAACCAAGCAATGAAGTGTTCTCCTACCCAAACTTGAGTTTACATTCTTAAAATACATACTATCCAGCAGAATTAATGGTCATGGAGAAGGAGCTTTATTAGAAACTTGTATCTGAAGTTGTTTCAGGGGATACCCAAATAAGCCCATGAAAACATGCAAGTGTCCCTACACTAACCTCCACCCATTACATTTGTTTTTCATGGACCACCTGCTTCCTTATACAGAGGTTCCATGAACTGACGGATTCAGTCTTTCTGTATCACACAGTTCCAGAAATTGCTGAATTCAAAGTTGAAGGACAAGATCACATTAGTTACTCCATTCTGTAAGCAAAATGTGTAACCCTAATGCTTGCTATTGGTCTGTATTTACTGTTTGCTTGAACTTGAAACTCATGCAACTTACCAAAGCATAAGGTAGAAGCTTCTCACTGTGTTGTATTATACAAAGTGGTAGCAGTTCCTGTTCTAGTCCACTTGGAAGACTAACATAAAAAATTTCATGAAACAAAGAATTTCTGCTTCTTTCTCAAAGTTCGACTTTCTTTTCATCTAAAGCAGTGCTACTGAAATTCCTAAAACTTGAGAAAGACAGACACAAATTACCAAGTTATAAAGTAACTCCTGAGAAGTACACCAAGGAGAGAAGTAACTTAAGTTCCAATACAAAAAGCTAGGGTTTAACAGGACTTTTGCACCTCTTCAATTTCTCAGGTATTTAACTAACATGGTTATGTGGGATATACACACAAAGGCTTTGTATCAAGCTCGACACTAAGAAAAAAACCCACACCACAACACACACAGAAAATGGTGCTGTGAAACTAAGAGGACCTAGTCCATGTACTAAGACAAATCAAACAACAGTAAGAGAAGGCAGTAAATAGGTTCATTTCCATGTTCAAATTATGAACCAAATACACATCACATTATAGAGGTACCTCAGGTTGTAGTTAAGAGTCAATTCCCCTATACACACACTCCCTTCACCGAGTACAGTATACAACCTTACTGAATAACAGCCAAATACAGTATGCTCAACTTCACACCGCTAAACCATATATTGTTGTTTTGGGGTTTTTTCCCCTTTTCAAAAAAAGTTAGCATACCTACATTTATAGTAGTCACTAATGAGCATTTAATTGCAACTATCAAGTATTAAAAATCCTCTTACCTACATGAAATAAAACGAGTGTTTTTTTCCTTTTATACTACAATTTAGCTGTACTCTGAGCAGGACACTGAATGAGTCAAGTCAAAACTGTGCTACAGAATATCTAAATGAAACAGTTACTGAATCATGTAGGCTTCAAGTGGCAAAATAACCAGCCAGAATAAAGGAACACCAGCACACATTGCTGAGCTCTTGGCCTTCAGCGCAATTTTTCAAGCCAACTATCCCATTCGTCATGCACTTATAAAGCTGAAGATGAACTGGCTGATGTCTGCACTACTGTACAAACCCAGACACAAATGTCATTCCTCTTTCTATCCCCTTTCCCTGTTTAACACAACATCTACCCTCCTAGAAACATCTGAAAACTGCCTATTTTCTTTCTTTCTCTACAGACTATGTCAAAAATATATCCTTTGCAAGAAACTCCTCATGAAGCTCTCCTGTTTATTTTTCTAATGGCAGATTAACTAGTGATTTCACACCAAACCAGGTAATAACCCTTGTTTATTCACGGTTCACCTCCATAGTTTGTTTATGTTGTTCTGCAACAGTTCATTAAGGTCTATTTTTCTTCTCTACAACTACCTCTCTTTTTCAGTACCAGTTATGGAGCCTGTGGAACTGCAGGCACTGCTACTGTATCATACCAGACCATCAGGCTGTCTGGATAGGTTAAGACACTAACCAAGAAAGACGTTTTTGACCATAATATATTAGCCCAATAGATCTGTAGCATTTGAAACCAGTAAAGAAAAATCTCAATTATTTCACAAGCATTTAAAATCCAACTTCCATTTGAAAAACTGAATAATATTCAAATTTCTGTCTTTATCACTACCTACAAGATCTCTGAAATCAGAAGAAACTGAAAGTTGCAGCTTGCTTAGAAGACATCACATGACACAGTAAGAATACTACACAATCAGCTTTTATTAAGACAATCTTAAAAATCACACTTTGAGCTGAACATTGAAGCAATAACCATTATTCACGTCTACTGGAAGTTTGACAGCTCTCTTGGATAAGTATTGCACAACTTTCTTAGTGGATCAATACTATCAGAACTAGTAGCCCTCCTAGCCTCACCAAAACCAATTTTGTTTTAGAGCAGACCCACATTAAGTTCCATCAACTGAACTGAAGTTGTTAATTTGAAATAGGTTAGCTAGATGTAGGCAAGCAAGAGATCTTGTAAGTAAGTAGTAAGGCGCTATGTTTTGGATTTGTGCTGGAAACAGGGTTGATAATTCAGGGATGTTTTCTTTACTGCTGAGCAGTCCACAGAGCCAAGGCCTTTTCTGCCTCTCACACCACCCCAGCAGCAAGAAGGCTGGGTGTGCACTGGAAGCTGGCAGGGGACATAGCTGGGACAGCTAACCCCAACTGGCCAAAGCAATATTCCACCCTACGACATCATGCTCAGCATAGAAAGCTGGGTGTAGAAGGAGGAAGAGAGGGACATTGGGAACGATGGCGTTTGCCTTCCCAAGTAACCGTTACACATGATGGAGCCCTGTTTTCCTGGAGGTGGCTGAACACCTGCCTGCTGATGCAGTGAATGAATTCCTTGTTTTGCTTCGCTTGCGTGTGCAGCTTTTGCTTTACCTATTCAACTGTCTTTATCTCAACCCATGAGTTTTCTCACTTTTACACTCCTGATTCTCTCCCCCATCCCATCAGGGGGGAGTGAGAGAGCTTAGCTGCTGGCTGGGGTTAAACCACGACAAGCTATATAAATAAACCCTCTTCACAGAAATCCAGTTTGTATTTATGGCTACTATATGTCTGAGTTTCCCCACGTACATCCTCTCTTCCATATGGTAAACTCCTTAGTGTTTACCAAGACAGATACTTATATATTTTAAAGTACAAAGTCCAGTCCAGCTGGGCTGCCTTATATTCAGAAATTTTAAGGGACATTTACAGCACAGAAACAAGAAGCCCACCACCCAGACAGAAATATGGCAGTCTTAACACCATCCACAGCACTCTTTACAAGTAATGTCAGACCTATTCCAGCATCCTTGCTTTGGTAGAGGGAACTTTTCCACACATCAAAGTTTAAGCCAGGCTCTAAGCTAATTTAAACATAAGCCTGGTGTATCAGCATTTTTGCAAATTTCAGGGCATTTCCCACAGACAGATACATGGTGTGCCCAAATGGGGCAAAACACGGTGCAAGCAGCAATTTCAGCTGTGGAGACTAAGAAGAAATGGTGTTGAAAGAAAAAAAACTTCTCTGTTCATCCTGCAGAAAAGACTCTGGGGAAACCTTATTGAGGCCTTCCAGTACTTAAAGGGGGCTTAAGAAAGATGGGGACATTTTAGCAGGGCCTGTTGCAATAGGACAAGGGGTAACGGTTTTAAACTAAAAGAGAGTAGATTTAGATTAGATATAATGAAGAAATGATTTACAGTGAAATGCTGGCACAGGTTGCCCAGAGAGGTGGTAGATGACGCATCCCTGGAAGCATTCCAGGTCAGGTTGGATGGGGCTTTGAGCAACCTGGTCTAGTTAAAGATGTCCCTGCTCATTGCAGGGGGGCTGGGCTAGATGACCTTTAAAAGGTCCCTTCCAACCCAAACTATTCTATGATTCTATATTCCACATCTGCTGTACTCATGACAGTCTTGTGTGCGTGCATACCCCTGTGCTGCCCACAGCTAGGATGGACTAGGGAGATCTATCCACCAGATGGCATAGCTGGGAAGGTAGAACAAAAAAAAAAACACAAACAAGAAAAAAGTCCACACACTGAAGCAAAAATGAGGCTATCATCTTTTTGTGTACCATAGCACAACTAAGCCTGGCCCATGACTAGAATTTGGAGTACCAGTGCAAGAAGGAAACAGTCTTAAGACTAATTTGGCTTATTCACTTTCATGGTTACATATCAGTCTAAAAGTGTTTTAGCAAAGCTATGGAATTTTGTGCTTACATGACCTGTAAACCTTTGCAGACTCACTTATAAAATTTCTCTTGATAAAGAAATCACTTGTAATAAAGCTAGAACTCTCTCCAAGATCAGTCAGGCACACATCTAAGAGCACTAGTATCTCCCTCACTCTTCTAGTAAAGAAACAGGAATGGGAATTTAATTCTGGAAGTAGAAGAAATAGGAGAAAGCGTTGCTATGTTCAGACTTTAAGCATACAGTATACACTTTAGTCTTACTTTCCCCCAAACAGAAGTTATTTATAAAGTATCATTAACTAGTAACCAACTACTAGACATGTTGCAAGAGAAAGTCAATTCAGAACAAGCTCCTACCATTCCTAAATTCACCCACTTAACCAATGAATAAAGAGGGTAAGAACTTGGTATATGCAAAAGAACATGGAAATTAAAAGCTAATGTCCTATAAGACTACCACTATGCATTACACTATGGTTCAGTTGAGTCTTTCTGAAAACTATCCCAAATTTAACTCACAAGTTAATCAATTTGGCTTTCATCACTCAAAAGATCTCTAAAATACGTACAGATAAGCATGCATGCACACGTTTTGAGGGTTGGGAAGATGTTCTTGATGAATTTTCCCAAGCAGCCTAGCTGTAGGCCACCGCACGTTGATATTTCGGGATAAAGAAAAAAAGCCACAACACATGGAGGATAAGGTGATCTAAGTAGGTAATTCGAATCAAAAGGCAAGTTACTGTGTCATATAACCTAAAATACATGTAGTCCTGAGCAACAAGGGTAAAAACAGTTAGAGTACCCTAATTAAAGTAAGAGTGAGAACTTATGACAGTTAATATCACAGCCTAGAAACAGGTGTCACCAACCAGCAACCCGATGACAGCAGGGAAGTTTCCTGTTGCTGTGGCTTTTGATATGTGTTTGCTACTCTTTTAAATTTACGTGCAGCAGACACACAGAGACAACTGTAGATTGCTATTCAAACTTAAAGCCATCCATTTCACTTAAAGTAACCAAAAGGACTAAATATGTACTGCATGACATTTCATAAAAGTGTCTTTTCATTATTTCAATGTGCATTTTTACAGCTCAAAAGCCATGTTTTCTTATCCTTTAAGTCAAAGTTAAGTGTAAGTAACAGAGCCAAAAAATGTTAAATGAATTAATTGCTCCAGAGAAAAAGAAGCCACAGAAATTTTTCTGCACGAGCAGCATGGGGAGGGATTCATATTCACTTTACTAGAACAGGTCAGCTAACCAACAGCATGAGCTCCAGAATGTGAGCTGCCAACTGTACAAAAAAAAAGCTTCATTGTGAAACACTACTATTCGAACCACAGCTTAAAATATCATACGCTAGCAGTACAACAAAAGATGTTAAATGGAATGAAAAGTAATTCATAAACAATGCATTCTTTTAATATTTTCCCCCCAAATAAAACCTGCAAGAATCTATTCCCTTTCAGATACAAGATGTACAAGGCACTCCTACTACTGTTAGTAGGTGACAAGCAGAGAAAAAGCATTCTATTTCCCTTCAGAAACTTCATATTCTCTGTTCAGAGGGAGAAATAGACTGAAAGATTGAAGTACTATGGAATACAAAGCACAGGTTAGGTTGCTCAGACACACAGCACCCCATCATAACCCAAAAAGCTAGAAAGTTGCAATACAAGTATTTATAGTGTATGTAAAAAGTATGGAACATGTATTTTAAGTCTTAGTTAACAAAAAGGATAAGCACAGTAATATTTAAGATAACAGAGAACAAAACAATCCAACAAGTTGCATACCAAAACACTACAGAATTTCCTCCTCTTGAAGCAATCTATATTTAAGTAACTACACTGATGAGCAGAGAGAAGTACCTTTCAACTATGTTTTTCAAGTGTCTCAAAAAACTCACCAACACACACACATACATTTTTATGTGCGCCCAAAAATCTGCACTATGAAGTCAATGTTTACTAAGTTACTATTTGGTTTATCTCAAAAACCTACCTACTAATCAAGGTTTCAACATCCAGAAAAAGGGAGTTTTATCAGTATTAGTGATCAAAGATAAACTTTGATGATACCTGCAGGTTTCTTCATACTATACTACACTGCATATCTTAAACAACAAACAAGCACAATTGCCCAAAGCCTTTATGTATTTTAAAATATACATTTTATTGTTAATAATTAACTTTCACATCTAAAAAGAACACGTGTAAACAACTACTAAAAAAAAAATCCTCAAAGCCCTAAAAACTCCTCTCTGTAGTAACTCAGCTGAACAAAAGTTTCAGACTTACAAAACTTGTTTCACTTCCAGAACTGTAGATACTCCATAAATTCCTTTCTACACGCCTTCTGCAAAGCAATCCAACTATCCAAGGAGTACAGCAACCAAGCAAGTGAACAGCGTACACCCATGCACGTACTCTAATCTCCAACATACCAGGTATTTGTTGCATGTGGAATGAAAGATTAATGGGAGAAGAGGCCTAAGAAGACTAAACATTCAAAAGGTAACTTAAATAAAAAGAAAATGCTAAGAATAATTCCTCAGCTTCTCTAAAAGCGGGGAATAAGTCAGTTTCCTCCCTACTTTAAAGGAAAGGCTTACTAATGCACACAAAACCCTTCATAGCTTTTATTAGGCATCCACGAGAGCCACGTTTGGAGACTGCCCCGTAGGCAGGCACAGGAATGTCAGCGCACTAAATCCCTCTGCTTCCACTGACATTCACGTACGTACAATTCCATACCTAATGCAACTTGTACACATAATTTTAAACACGGAAGACAGCGACTAATCCAACCAGAGGAAGGGATAAGGCCGCCCATAGCTCAGCTAGCGAGGCTTCTCCAGCTCGACCCTGAGCCAGGCAGCTGCGGGGGGGGGGGGGGGGGGGGGGGGGAAGGGCCAGAGGTTTGTTTGGCTTTGGCTTTTTTTTTTTTAAAAAAAGGAAAGGAGCCACTTCACCTGGACAGGGAGGACGGACCCCGCGCACACTAGCGCCGACAGGATGCTTAAATGCGCCCTCCCTCCCACGGGCTCGGCAGGGCCGGGCCTGGGGCACCGCCGAGGCGCGCCAAGCCCCCTCCCGGCTGCCACGCCGGGCTCAGCGGCGCGGGGGAGGCGCTGCCCCGGCTGCCCCGGCCGCACCGCAGGACGAGTCCGCCCCGCCCGCTCCCCCCCACCCCCCCCGCCCCGAGCCGGCAGCCCCGGATCCCGCGGGGAGGCGACGGCGCCCAGTCACCCTCCGCGTGGAACGGCAGGCAGGCGGGGCTGCCTGGCGCCTCGCTCACCTTCCAGCAGCCGGGTGATGAGGCTGTCCACGTTCAGCTCCCCATCCGCCATTTTGTGGCCACCAGCCTCGGTCCGGGCGGGGAGAGGGCGGGGTGGAGGGCGCTTCACAGAGGAGGAGGAGGAGCAGGGACCGGTGGCCGCAGCTGCAGTGGCTCCCCCCACCCCCCTCCAAGAGTCCCCTGCGGCCGCCCGGCTTCTCCCGCGCTGGCAGCCGAAAGCGCCGTGCCCGCTCCCTCACAGCTAAATGGGGGGAAGCGGCCACCCCTCCTCCCTGCGCCTCCTCCCCGCCTCAGAAGCCGCCAGAGCGCATGCGCCCCCTCACCCCTCCCGCCTCGCTCGCCGCCGCGGCTCTGCCGCTCCGCGCTCCAGCCACCGCGCAGGCGCCGACGGCGCTCGGCGGTCTCCGGGGCGCATGCGCAGAGCGTCACTGACCCTCACTGCCTCCTTCCCGCGGGTCTCCTGGTAACCGCCCGGGCGCGCGGCGCTGCGTGCGTGGCTTGGCGGGCCGGGCCGGGCCAGGCCTGGCCTGGCCGGGGCCGGTCATGTCATGTCACGTCACGTTACGTCACTTGCGCAGCTCCTGCGCCCCGAACTGAGAGTCTCTGGCCTGCTTTCTGCCCGGCCCTGGCC